>NC_068923.1:6124532-7374532 GCF_023091745.1 Budorcas taxicolor
AATAGTCAAATTTTCAGAAGCAGAAGGTAGAATGGTGGTTTTAGGGGTTAGGAGGTGGAGGTAAAAGGGGAGTTGCTGTTTAAGAAAAATGCAAAGTGAAAAAATTCTAGAAATCTGTTGCATAATAGGTATCATAGAGTCAGCACTACTATTCTGTACACTTTACAGTGGTTAAGATGGCAAATGTTATGTGTTTTTTACTACATTTTGGGCTTTCCAGGTGACACTAGCGGTAAAGAACTTGCCTGCCAGTGCAGGATATATAAGAGAGGTAGATTCGATCCTGGGTCAGGAAGATCCCCTGGAGGAGGGAATGGCAAGCCACTCCAGTATTCTCACCTGGAGAATCCTATGGACAGAGGAACCTAGTGGGCCTATAGCCTATCGGGTCACAAAGAGTCAGACATGACTGAAGTGGTTAGCACTAAAAAAATGTAATGCAGTGTTACAAAACAAGTATCAGTAGAAGGGATTGTGGTACTAATCATGCAAATAACATATAGCCAGATAAGATACAGTAAAATGGAGTTAATGAATTAGAAAACATATTAAAACTACTGTAGCCTCTTTCTATTTTTAAAAGTATAGTTCGTGCAGCTTCTAACCTGAAAGCTTTCATAATTGTTTTAAATGAGCTTTTCAATTAAAATAAAACCAAAATAAAATAAGTGATTTCATAAATTCTAGGAATGAAGACTGCATCGAAATCATTAAGCTAAATACATTTACTTTAAAAAACTAGTTTTATATTGAAGTATAGCTGATTTACAATGTTGTGTTAGGTCAGGTATACAGCACATCCATTCAGTTATATATATAAATACACCAATTACTTTTCAGATTCTTTTCCCATATAGATTAGTGCAGAGTACATTGTATATCTTCCTGCATTATATAGTAAGTCCTTGCTGATTATTTACTTTATATGACATAGTGTGTATATCTTAATCCCAAACTCCTAATTTATTTCTCTTCCCCTTTGCTCTTTGGTTACTATAAATTTGTTTTCTATGTCTGTAAGTCTGTTTCTGTTTTCTAAATAAGCTCATCCCTATCACTTTTTTATATTACAAATATAAGTGATATATGATATTTGTCTGACTTATTTTACTTAGTGTGATAGCCTCACTTATGCTTAATACTAAAATCAGCTGATGGCTGCTAAAATTAGTTGGGCTAACTTAGAACTTGGAAAACAAATGACAATTTCAAGTTAGGTAACACCTAGATCCACAGTGAAGCTAAGGGATCAGAGGTTTAAATTAACTTTAAAACAGTGTGCCCAAATTAAACTCATTAAAAAAATAATATACTGACTGTAATATTACAGTGTTTATAGTATTAGTCATACAAATTTGTTACCCCATGGATAATTTTAATTTCTAATGTCCTCACCATAAGATATTATAAAAAGATACAGACTATTACAAAACTACAATATTTCACTGCAAACTCAGAATGAAGAGGCAAAGTTCAAAATCTGGTCCTCAAACTGAAGAAAACATGTTCTTGGTGCAACTCAGTATTTCAGATCGATTACGTTCAAGATGTATTGGTATAAATGTGATTATGTTTTTGTTTTTCTATTATTTATAATATTTTCTGGTTCATTGCTATTCCTGTTTGCTTTTAATTCCTATAATATTAGGAACTCAAATGGGCTCTATTTCCTAAATATGAAAAAAGTTAGCATCATTTATCTTTTATTATGTTGGTGTACTCGACAGCAAATTTATGTGATTTTGCATTATTGAATTTTTTTTTCCTTTTTGAAAAAATAGTTTTCATGTTACTGGCTAATGAAAATGTTAGTTTGTTTTTGGTTTATCCATATTTTTCCCAGCACTTTAATACTATAGTGTAATTTGCATATAATTTTAATTAGGTCCTTTATAATGAATGTTAATAGCTTCGTTTATGCACATTTTTCCTTTTTTTGTAAAGCAGGACTACATCTTCCATTTGGAGGAGGAGGACATGGCAACCCATTCCAGTATTCTTGCCTGGAAAATCCCATGGATAGAGGAGCCTGGTGGGCTATAGCCTATGGGGTCACAAAGAGTCAGACATGACTGAGCAACTAACCACAGCACAGCACATCTATACATCCTACAAGGAAAAGTACACATTACTCCCATACTCAAAAGTACTGTAATTTTCCTATATAGCTGGAACTTGGCTTTATTAAATGAATTAGAAAATGGGTTGATTACAACTGTTTCTTGAACTCTTTGGCTTGAATGCATGCTTGGATATACTTTTCTTCCTTAGAGATAATTTCTATTAGATAATCATGCATTTTTACAGGCTCCTGGATTTACCAAATTGTCCTACTAAAATGTACTGCAGTTAAACCCTCAACAGGGTAAGAACTCACCAGGCTGTGGGTGGTTATTAGTTCCCTAATGTGCACAGAGCCTGTGTGGGTGCTCTCAGCACCCCCAAAGGACGCCCGACCTTTGCTGGTCAGCTTTCAGCGATCAGTTTCAAAAGCGGTCATGAGAGGTAGGAAGAGTCTGGCCCTTGGTGTCAATAGCCTTGGCTAGGGCCACCAAATTGACCTCTAGCACTTTGAAGTACCCATGCTCAGCTACCTCCCCCTGGGCCTTTCAAGTTTTTCTGCAGAAGATACACATGTATCCAAAGGAATGCAGAAGTCTGTACTACTCAAGAAATAGATATGTGAGCATCCAGAGGCAGCAAGACAGTGAAAGATAATGGTTTTGGAAAACCAAAGACTTGAGATGGATTAGAACCCACCCACCTTTGGGACATAACATCTTGGGCTCAGTTCTCCTGTTGGCAGAATCAGATTCTGACAGAACTAACCTTTAAAGGGCCAGTGACACTGGCTCTATGCTTTTTATTGTGACATGTTATTCTGAAGAATACAATTGGGAGGCTGAGAATAGCCCTTACTTAGTTTAGACTTGAGTAGAGCACATTTCCTTCGGATAAAGTCACAATCTGAATCCACTTAATTGTAAAAGGAAAAACAATCCAACAGTAAAATTGAGGTTGCAGTTTGAAGCAGAGTTGAAGGCATATTATAGGGCAAGAGAAGAAAAACAAATATCTAAATGCAAGAGTCAACATTCAAAGTTATTGTTGTCTTTATATTAAGGGAAAATTCTAAATGGTATCTATTCGAAACATTATCAAGTTCTTCTTGGTCTGCACCAGGGCAATTATGCAAAGTATTATTTTAAAAATATTGTATTAAAATACAAAATTCCTGGAGAATTTTTGTCAGCAAGCCTGACATTATTCTGTGTATGGGAAACTTGGCTCCAAAATATTCAACACATAGTTATTAGTAAAATGATCTCAGAAGAAAATGTGTCATGAATATCTGGTAAATAATAACTAAACATATAGAATAAATTTGTGTATTTTTCATGTTGAATAAGAAGATATGTCTTTTTCTATTGTATTCAGATCACAAAGTCAAATTTTACATTGAAGCAACAAAATATATGTATTTTATTCCTTTGTTCCTAAAATATTTTCATAGTATAAAAAGAAGGCAAAAAGGCAAAGAATTGATGCCTTCAAACTGTGGTGTGGGAGAAGACTCCTGAAAGTCCCTTGAACTGCAAAGAGGTCAACCCAGTCAATCTTAAGGGAGATCAACCCTGAATACTCTTTGGAAGGACTCATGCTGAAACTGAAGCTCCAATATTTTGGTGCAAACAGCCGACTCATTGGATGCAAACAGCTGACTCACTGGAAAAGACCCTGCTGTTGGAAAAGGTTGAGGGTAGAAGGAGAAGCAGGCATCAGAGGATGAGATGGCTGGATGGCATCAGTGATGCAATGGACATGAACTTGAGCAAACTCTGGGAGATGGTGAGGGACAGGGAGGCCTGGCGTGCTGCAGTCCACGGGGTCACAAAGACTTGGACACGACTGGGTGACTGAACAACAACATAAACACTAAACTTCTTTGTATCTCAATTTTTTTTTAAACTGGCTTTTTATATAGAATATTTTATCATATAAGACAATAATTCCAGTAAGCATTTCTTGTGCATTTATTATTTATAACAATAAATATAATGCACTGTTCTGGGAGTTCTAAGAATAGAGGAGATTTTAAAGAATTAAGACAGTTGGGTGAGGAGGGATGCTGCAGAGGGAATATTTGTCTAGTGACTATATAACAAAGCCATCACTCTTGTCTTCTGAAAGGCTTCTTCTACCCACTAGACTTTCTGAAACAATTTTTGGAAAGAAAACAAAGAAAACAAAACTGAGATTGCTTGGTGGTTTCATCATTGTACAGTGTGAAAGGGAAGAAAATGAGGAGGAAATGCTAATATTTCACCTTTCAAACAGTGCTTAAACAAACTTTTTATCCTAAGTATTCTATGGTCATTATTTCTAATGAATCTAAAGGTGAATATTGTCTTCCTATAGTCGTTTACCTAATTACTTTATTCTTAGGAAGTATAAGTGGGTGTACATAGTCACAATTCTTATATAAAGGTTATTAAGAACTTCAAACAAATGTGCCAGAACGTTAAAATTCTACATTTTTACTGAAATAAAGACAAGGAATTTTTGAAGTTGAAAAGAACCTTTGAGTTCAACTGCACGATTTACACACAGACAGTCAGTGACTTGCCCAGAGGCTAATCTGAATCTCTGTCACAGGTCGTACCAGTGGAGTACAGTTCTGGACTTTTTCAGTTTATGCATTAAACCGCCCACAATGTTGCCATTAATCCTCCCACAAGTGACCACTGCTTCTGTTATGATGTATAAAATTGTTGAGTTTCTATTTTACAAAAAGGCCCATATCCCTAGATAAATTTCCAATTCCCTTCACTCTATGAATTTATGAAACTGACTTTGTGTAGGTGAGCAAGTTCTATGGTGTTATTCAAAATAAGATCAACCATAATGCAACTCTGTTTAACATGTAGCAGTGAAACTAATTCACAGGCTAAAGCATTACACACAGTGTTTCATTTGCATTCACTATGTCCCTCTGCAGCAAACAGAATGAATGTTGCACATAAAGGTGCTTCTATTTTAAAGTTGAACTGAAGCAGATGATGACCGAGTGACTGAAAAGCTTATAAATTTCTTGTTATGTTCAACTGAAATCAAAACCCAAATCATCTGATTCTGAGTTAGTGCCTAATCTAGAATTCTTGCAAGATTAGCTTTATACTAACAAACTGCCAATGGAAATAAGAGGCTAACTTTGAGTATCTTTTAACTTTAACTTTCTCCTCAAATAAATATCATACACAGAGATAGAGGCAGTGTAACTATAAATTAGTTTTAGCTGCGAGTAACTGTACAGATCAATGTGTTTTAATAAAACCCATGGAAAAGCTGAAAGTGAAAGAATTAGCTTTGAAAGGTATTAGTAGAACCAAATGAACCACAAACCTATTTAAATTTAGGAAGCCCAATTTCCATCCAGAGAAGAACAGAGTTAAAAGAAAGCCAGATTTCTGAGTTGTCTCTGTGGGGATAACTTATGACTCCCCTTGGATGACACACCAACTCTGTCAATTTGCTCCACATAGATTTTCTCCAAATATCTTGAACAGTCACTGCAACTGATGTTTCTTTCTTGAGAGGTCTTTTCCTACTGGACTGAACTCTAATTGTTTTTATTTATTAGCCCATTTATTATACCCCTGGTATAATGTATACATCAATTTGCAGTCTCTCCCCTCGAAAAACAGCGCTTTACTCACAGGGAAGTGAGGAAGCGCTCACAGCCCTGGGGCTGTATTTAACTAAAATACAGTTATGTCTCAGTTCTCCACTGCGAGCTATGGTGGAGGAAACAGGTTTTCAAGAGTGAGGACAGCATCATCCAGACAGATGGACACCTTGCTTTCTGTGTGGGTGAGTGCTCAGTAGTTCCGTCCTGTCAGACTCTGCGACCCCATGGACTGTAGCCCACCAGCCTCCTCTGTCCATGGGATTCTCCAGGCAAGAGTACTGGAGTGGGTTGCCGTGCCCTCCTCCAGGGGATCTTCCTGACCCAGGGACTGAGCCCGCGTCTCTTGTATCTCCTACATAGCAGGCAAATTCTTTACCACTGCACCACCTGGGGAGCCCATGTTTTTGTTTCTTTTGTTTTTTTCTCTGAAGATGAAGTGAAAGTGAAATTCATTCAGTTGTGTCCGACTCTTTGCGACTCTATGGACTATACAGTCCATGGGATTCTCCGGGCCAGAATACCAGAGTGGGTAGCCTTTCCCTTCTCCAGGGGATCTTCCCAACCCAGAGATCGAACCCAGGTCTCTCTCATTGCAGGCAGATTCTTTACAAGCTGAACCACAAGAGCAGCCCAAGAATACAGGAGTGGGTAGCCTATCCCTTCGCCATCGGATCTTCCAGACCCAGGAATCAAACCAGGGTCTCCTGCATTGCAGGCGGATTCTTTACCGATCTGGTAAACCAGTTAAGACAGCAGAGCAAATAAATTAATGTTGGTAGAATTACTATTTGTAATTGTTTCTTTCTAACATCTGGGAGGAAAGAAATCAATGTATTTCTTCCAAAATTACTCCTCTAATTGAACAGCAGCATTTTTTCTTAATGTAACTGTAATTGGATATTTATTTAGAAGCAAATTGAGATCTTGTGACGATGAACAAAACGTGTGTTCTCAGCCATCATGACACTGCTTTAATTTCGTGTCATGCTGGTGAACGGTAACATTAAGTACAAATAAAGCAAGAAGACAGATTAATTTTAAAATGATCCATTCTATTATAGAGCCTTGAGGTTTTCTTTTTCTTACTTTTTTTTCCCTCAGCCAAGGCAAGTCAGAATTACAGGGCTATAATCAGGAACCAAAATTATCTTTCCTACTTATTTTGCAATGCCATGATATGCTAATAAGCTGTTCATTAAATTGGTATTTTCTATTTCATCTAAGAAGAGCCCTTTGTATTACCAAAGCTTGTTTGACTATTTTCATAGAATGAGCTATAATCACATTTTTGGAATAATTTACAGAGATTACAACAGCTTATTACTTTGTAGCTTACCTCAGAGTGGGCAAAATTAGATCTAAGTTTTTGTACAGGACTGCTCCAAGAACAAAGACCGATGATTCATCTAATTCTAGAAAGAATAAAATTTAAACATATTAGCAAAACAGCAAGAAAAATACTATGTCCTATAAAACTTTTAATCTCCTAATTACAAGGGGATTCCAGTATTTATCGATGCAAAGCCAGGAAGGGCATTGAAATATATATAATATCATGTAAGAAATGAATTGCCAGTCTAAGTTCGATGAAGAATACAGGATGCTTGGGGTTGGTGCACTGGGATGACCCAGAGGGATGGTACAGGGAGGGAGGCAGGAGGGGGTTTCAGGTTTGGGAACACATGTACACCCGTGGATTCATGTTGATGTATGGCAAAAAAAAAAAAAAAAAAAATACAATATTGTAAAGTAAAAAAAAAAAAAGGAAGAAAGAAATGCCTTCTTAACCATGCCAGGCAATTGAGCCCACACACTCTATGTGTTAATCATGACCCCAGAAGATATGTTTTCAGTGGGTTTTGTCATGAAGGAACCTTCCTTCAAGCTGAGACAAGAAGTGGCTGTAGCTATAGCAAAAGAGCTTAAATTCCAGGTGATGTGGGGAGACAGCCTATGCTCTTTGGAGCTCCCAGTTAAAATGTCAGACCTCCAAGGTAAGAATTGAGACCACAGTGTCACTACTGAAAAGGGTCATTCAGTTTAAGAGGCTACCTAAGATGTTCTTAAAACTCAATTCTTTCCTTAGATTTGTTTTCATATATCAATTTTTTAAGTGAGGCAGAAATTATTTTTCACAGACTACAAAACACAACCTATTTCAATACCTAAACTTAAAATGCTGTGCCACATGCTTTATACTGGGGGTGAGACTGTCAACACTGAAAATCTGACCATGTCATCAGCAGGTCTGTAATTTGCACTTGTTTTTTTTTTTTTTTTTACTTTTTAATAGATCTTCTACTCAAGTAAATTAAGATTCAGGCGACATCAAATTGAGTTTTCTATAGTAACAAAATGACTTTAAGGTCATGATTACAGACTAAATTGCTGGTGTAGTATTGAACTCATATACTTTTTGCTCAAGGCCTAAATCGCTTCACATATTTACCTTTTGATGACACAGGAGTGAAGATGCTTTTTGGAATGACGACTCTGTCTTCTGAGTTTCTTGCCCAGTCAACCATCCCCTTCCGTCCTTTCATTGGGAAGTTGATGTCTGTTAGAACAGAGGCTGCAGGAAGCTTCTGAATGCTAGCCACTATTAAAAAAGAAGCAATGATGTCAACTAAAATCTTTCAGTCTTATCAAAACTGACCAAATTAAACCTTTCAGTATAGTCAAAAGAAAATTTCTAGCCCAAATTATGTTTATCAGAGCTCTGAAACATACATACTTATTCCTTCATATTAGATGATGCTCATTAAGGCTGTGACTGTTTTTCTTATTAATTTGGTTTCTGTTGCTTTCAGCGGGGATCATACAATGATGGTCAGTGGTGCACAGTCAGAGCACAAAACGTGCAGACATACTGATTGTTTAGGATGGGCCTCCATTCTAATGGTTAGCAGCCCATGCCGTATTTTTTGTTAAATATTTCGATTAACACACTTGACTCACAGACTGACATTTTCATTTAAATCTGTACTTTGTCTTCAGAAGAAGTTTTCTGTGCTCACCTCTGAACATTGCCATTGGAACAATTATTGCACGGATTGGCTGGGGTTCCATGAACATGAAAAACAAGCATATTGCTCTGGGAGACAGAACTGTCAGAATTCAAACAACCAAGCACCAATGCCAAAACCACAGAGACAATATAATAAGCAGAATTATTTAACAAGTAGAATAGCAAAAACAAACAGTTCTTAAAATGCACACCCATAATTGAAGATAATAAATGTAATAAATATGTGAAAAGAGAATTCTGTGTGTACTCAATGAATAATATATTTGGCAATGCTTTGGTTGGTTGGTGGTGGTGGTTTAGTTGTTAAGTCTGTCTGACTCTTGCAACCCTGCCAGGCTCCTCTGTCCATAGGATTCTCCAGGCAAGAATACTAGAGTGGGTTGCCATTTCCTTCTCCAGGGGATATTCCCAACCAAGGAATTGACCCAGGCCTCCTGTATGGTAGGCAGATTCTTTACCAACTGAGCTATGTCTTAATATACTTTTATTATATATATATATATATATATACACATTAATATATAACTATATGTAACAAAACCATGATAGTAAATACTCAAGCAGTTATTGATTATATATATTTTCCATGATTACTTAATTTGTAACTTTTACTTAGGTCCATACTTGACTTACATTAAAGTTTCAGATGTCCTATGTATGATTGAAATGGAAAGATAGTGGGGAAACCCTAAAAGCTATCACAACAGAAAAGCTGTAGTAAGAAACCATTAGGCTCCTCATAAACGTATTTCATTTGAAAGAAACTTGTAATTTAAACAAGAAAGAATGAAAATTATGAATTCAACAATATTAGTTGTATAAATATATTACTTCACCACTGGCTTAGTTGCAAATTAAATTGGTTATGTATTACTATACTTTATGAAAGCTCTTTCAGACTATTATACACATCCATTATCAGAACAGAACAGAATTTCATTTGGCCTGTAATTTGACATAATAACATTAAAAAAGGATTTTGTAACTAAATGTTGAAGGAAAGGGGTGCTGGGTAACATAAATTGTTATGGATATGAAATGCTTTGGGGATAGCATCTCTAATTATTTTAGTCTCTTTAATAATTCAAACAACATAGTCTTTATGGTCTAGAAGTCAACTCAGTTTATCTGTCCTAAAGAGTCCAAAAACTCCAGTGCAGGTAGATGGACAGACCAGCACATTGGCAGCATGCTCTTTCTTAAGGGTCCTCCAGGCTTCATTCAATATCCAAAGCTAAGTGCATCTATTTCCAAATTCCTTGATTCTAACTTTGGTTGTCTTGGTGTTGAGAGGACATTTATTTCACTTCACTGGTCTAAAAACTGATGAAAAATAATAAAGCCTTTTCTGATTTCTAGTTTCTATTATAAAGGAAAACAAAAGATAAACTGTTGGATTCTGAGGTCTAATAATTCTTATGGCTTCTATATACATTGAAAAGAAAACAAAACAGAAAAAATAAATAATCAAGAAGAAATAGATGTCATATGGAAGAAGCTTATTCTGTATCAACTGTATATCACTTGATCCTGAACAAATGTGGATTCAATACATTACTCAAATATATAAAAATGAGATAATTATGCATGCATGCATCTCACTTTATGAAGTGCATTCATTCTTCAGTTGGAGGTACACTGGGTGTTAAATGACAACCATATAGATTTGATTGACTTCTGAGTCTTGACTAAAGGAATACAAAATTAGAATCACTTATCTAACTTCTGTAAGAAGTCCTTTAAATTGTGCAGTATTGCGCATAGGAAGTGTATAAAAACAAACATGTATTCATTAATTTTATAGAAATGTAGTTCATAAAGTAAGATGGCATTTTAGATAAATATATTATAAAAAGAGATATGACTTCATAGACTGACAAGAATCAAATACAGCCTTCAATTACCAGTATACAACTTCTTCAAAATATGCAGTATTTAAATGTGCACATTTTTACCTTAAACCTACGTACGAAGATGCTTAAGGTGACACTGTCGTTCTTTATGATGGTGCCGTGATTACCAAGAAAGCCTATTTCCATACAACAAAAATGATTTAAAGACGACTTTTATTTTTCCTTTCTTTCAGTCCCTGTAACAGACACTTGGACCAACCCAGTCCTCAATTCCTTCCCTTTTTCACTCAGTTTCTCTAAAACCTTCATGTAAAATTTAAATGCAATTAGTCTTTAGGGAACCAGGGAACTCAAAAGAGGTAAGATTAAAAACAAACACCTTATATATATATCCAGAGAAAACCACAGTTTGAAAAGATACATGCACCCCAATGTTCATAGCAGCACTATTCACAACAGTCAAGACACGGAAACATCTTATATGCCCATGGATAAAGAAAACGTGGTACATTTGTGCAATGCAATATTACTCAGCTATAAAAAGAATAAAATAATGCCATTGCAGCAACATGGATGGACCTAAAGATCATCATACTAAGTCAGACAAAGACAAATACTGTATGATGTCACTTACATGTGGAATCTAAAAATAACACAAATTAACTTATTTTTACAAACCAGAAATAGATTCACAGGCATGGAAAACAAACTGACAGTTATCAAAGGGGAGAGAGGCGGGGGCAGGATAATCTAGGCAGCTGGGATTAACAGGCCTAAAATACTAATAGATACTCAACAAGGACCTACTGTATAGCACAGGGAGCTATATTCAATATTTTATAATAACTGATATGGAAAAGAATCTGAAAAAGATATAGATATATATATGTATATATTAATATATATTTGACTCACAGTGTTGTATACCTGAAACTAACATGACATTGTAAATCAACTATAGTCAAGGATGTCTTAAGACATGTCTAGAGTATATACGTGTCTAGTGCTGCCAAAGAGCATCAGTGCAGAGCATGAGAGCACAACCTGCATGCTTCGCTTCCATAAGTTGCTGCACAAAATCCCGTCATGAGGATTCAAATAATATAGTGTCTTTCCTCAAAAACTGAGAATATGTGTTTCTTACAGAAGATTCAAGTGGTTAGAAAAAAATCTCCAAGGACACAATGTCCTTGAACACACAGGTGAGTCTTGAATGCTCGAAGAATTACCCCAAATTCACTGTGTCGTGTCATTACAATACCAGACCTTATTTCTCATGCAATAAAAATAGGTGACTCATCATGGATAAGCCTTGGAGCAAACCCGGCTGCCTTTCATTTTGCATGTTCACTGCTTTCATTCTGCATTTGGAATACAGCATGAAACCCCCTGGGAGCACCATGTCTGTTACTGGCCAAGCTCCCAGGGGATTCAGGTTTGGTACAGATTTCTGCTCATCAGAAAGCATAAGGGAGGGAGAGGGTGGGATGATTTGGGAGAATGGCATTGAAACATGTATAATATCCTACAAGAAACGAATTGCCAGTTTAGGTTCAATGCAGGACACAGGATGCTTGGGGCTGGTGCACTGGGATGACCCAGAGAGATGGGGAGGGAGGTAGGAGGGGGGTTCAGGATTGGGAACATGTGTACACCCATGGTGGATTCACGTTGATGTATGGCAAAACCAATACAATATTGTAAAGTAAAAAAATAATAATAATAATAAAATAAAATCTGAAAAAAAGAGAAAGAATAAGGGAATTTTTACAAAGGATCTAAAAGCACATGAGTCATTCTTCTTCTTCTTTTTTTTTTTTTTGTAACCACTGAGCTCTTCTTTGGTTCATCAAAGTAGATAGGGTGCCTCTAACTTGTTCCTGAGAAAAATCATGACGTTTTAGCCCTGTGTCCTATTGACTGAGGTCCTGGACAATGGGGATTCTGTCTGATTCATCTTTGTAATGTGTGCGGTCCACTACAAGTTCAATCAGCTGCATTATGAATAAGAAAAAAAAAAGAATAAATTAGGAGCTTGGGCTTAACATATATACACTACTACTTTAAAACAGGCATCTTCCTAGATGGCTCAATGGTAAAGAATCTGCCTGCCAATACAGAAGACACAGGAGACATGAGTTTGATCCCTGGGTGTGGAGGATCCCCAGGAGGAGGAAATGGTAACCCACTCCAGTATTCTTGCCAGGAAAATACCATGGACAGAGGAGTCTGGTGGGCAATAGTTCATGGGATCACAAATACATATATATAAACCAGATAAACGGCAGAGACCTATAAGGGGAAAGAATCTGAAAAATTATATACATATACATATACGTGTGTGTATGTATACACACACACACACACACCCACCCATATATATGAAATACTTGGTTGTATACCTGACACTAACACAACATTATAAATCAACTATACTTCAATTGAAAAAATACACAATGAGAAAAAATAAGGCACCTGGAAAGAAAATGCTAAGGACTGAAGTGTACAGATAAATGCTGCAGGAATGAACAGAAATGGGCAAATGAGAGCCAGTGGAGAAAAGGGACAGTTTACTAGAGTCAGATAAGCGTAGACTCTGGATCTGGGCCTGTATTCAAATTCTGGATATTTTAGGCTAACTATGATGTCCTGGACTTTCAGGGCCAGTCCCAGTTCATTTCTGTTATTTTATACGATTATGATTACCACCACCCATCACTCTCCAAAGTCTCATTTTAGAGGATAAATTTCAAGTTCATTTTACATGCTGTGTGACCTGGGGCAAATTGTCTAACCTCTCTGTGCCTCCATTTCCTCCTCTGTACCATGGGGATAATAATATTATCTATCTCACTGGAATGTTGGAGGATGAAATAAATAACTACATGTCAAGCAGTGAGAGCTGGGTGCTGAATCAGTACCTGAAGCATGAGTGGTCCTATGGAACTGTTGGCTATTCTAGTAGGTTTCCTCATAATTACTTCCAGGCGAACTAGGGAACTACCTCATCGTACATCCATAGTATGATAAAGCATTTGAATTTTGCATTGAACATTCCTTTTTGCTTGTCCTTCAGTGATCTTAGGCATGAAATTACATAGTCAAAACTTAATGTTGAATATATTCAGACCAAAGGCAGGAATTGCACTTAAAATAAATACAGGTCATTCTTCAGTACTTTAATGCATCAACTTTAATGTACCACCTCAGGAGTGACTAACAGTTCCCTTTAAATTTATCCTTCCTGTTCCTTCCCTCCTCTATTCATCCCTTTCTTTATCCCTTCCTTCATTCCTTTATTCTAGTAGCTTCTGACAGAGGCAAGGCACTGCCTTCTCTGGTTATTTGATTACACAAGGTCAGTCAAGTTAAAAATCTATCTCCTCCATTGAGAAGGGAAACTACTGTGTTGTGGATGACAAATTCAGAATTTCTGTTGCAGTCATGGCCACTGCCTGCACCAAGAACTTCGAAAGCACTACTTTTAGGCAGTGACCTAAGTGCTGAACGCAATGACTCATGACCTGTAATGAACAGAGGAAACTCCCCAGGGAAGGCACGTCATAATCATAAACACAAGTGGAGGGGCATACAGAAGCTCTTCATGGATGCCCTAAAAGCTGTCTTTCTCACTACCTCCTACTATTGATGCTTCCAATATATTTAAAATTCACACTATATTTCATGTCGATTCAGAGGGAACAACTCACAAACTGGATCCTGACTCACTAGTATTAGAAAATTGGCCAGTTATCCAAATGAAAGTGCTTGTGGAAAACATCACTCAACATTACTGGATGGCCACCTGCACAGTTTCAAAGTCCCGCACATAACACTTGGGAGGGAGGGAATGGTGCATTGCATAAGTGTTAGAAAGCAACTCAACCATAATGGAAAAATATGAAAGGAAAATGTAAATATATATATATGTACATATATATGTATAACTAGATCACCTTTTATATGGCAGAAATTAACACAAGACTGAAAATCAATGGTACTTCAATAAAATAAATTAAGAAAAAATAACATGACTCAGTTTTGCTCAGGAGCCCATAGCAAGCACATGGGAGCTGAGCAGAGCCTATACGTAGTGTGACCTCTGTGGCACTTAGCAAGTTAAGAAGCCATTGCTTTTATACTTCTATGGCAATGCTGAGTGGCTTGTAAAATACTGAGGGTATTTGGGAGATAAGGGAAGGACAGCTGACTTTTATTGCATGCTTGCCATGGTCTTGGCACTTGCCACTGTTCCTTAAATGATTCAGCATGTATTAATATTTATTATGTAGTTCCTCTGTGTTAGGCCCTGTTCCTAGTACAGCACTTGGCTCAGATGCCTTAAACATGATACACTATTTAATATTTAAAACAACCCTAAGAGGTACTGGTTTTATCAGTATCCTTATTGTTATTATCTGTGCTTTCAGTTTAAATGAGGAAGAGGGCTCTAAGTGGTCACATTGTGATTCAAATCTCGGTTTGCCTACTCAGAAGCACAGGATTTTGCACTGTGTGGTGCAGTTTGTACCTAACGCATAACAGCAAATTTACTTTGCCTTACTCTAATATTTTTGTGCTAAATACAAAAGACAGATATAATGATTCAATTAGAGGAAATGAAACTATCTTATTTGCCCAACAGAACCGTGGTTAGCAAAAGGGGATGCAGATACTATACCTACACATAGCTTAATTCATCCATCATAATCTTCATGTTCTAATATCTTTATGAACAATCACATTTCAGGTTTCTCCAACAGTGTTTACAGGAAACAGACATTCAAACGGACAGATTTTTTGGTTTCCCGTTTCCCCATCCAACTTCCCTCATTTATGCTGTTTCCTTCCCAAAGGGACTGGAGTGTTAAGGGTCTTGGGGAAAGAACAGGCAGTCCTGGAATAGACTGCAGCCTCCGTTTCCTAGGAAACAGAGCTGGTGGGCGGGGCGTCTGCAAGGAGAGGGTGCTGAGCTCTGAGAGCATCGATCAGTTCGGCCTCCACCATCCCGGCTACAGGGTGCAACTACCCCACAACCCAGAGAGGCACACAGAGATTTAGATGAGAAACATCTTTCCTATTAGGGAGTTCACTGATTTGCTTGAAGAGAGAATGCAGGACCCTCTGATATTTAGAAACAGACAAACTCAACAGGCAGCTGAGAAAGTGGCAAGTCAAAGACCATATACACCCTGCTACTTTCTCATGACCTGCTGTATATATATTGAAACCTTAATTACCTGTTTTGTATATTCCTTTCTGGCATTAAAATCGAAAATCTTTTAAATTAATTGTGGATTATCAGCTTCAGATTCTATTTTTTTAATCCATTAGCCATTTCAAAGCCTGAGAGTCTCTGCACTGCAGGACACTTTTCTGATTTCTGCTCTTGAACTTCTGGCTGAACTTCAGTGATCTCTGCAGAGGATTCCCTCAGCTTCCTCTCAGATACTACTCCTTGGCATGTATTCCTGCTGATACCCATGGTCACCCCCAGCCAGACCAACACATCACTTTGTTCAAGCTGAACTCTCCTAACCAGGGGCTGGCAGACTACAGCCCACAGGCTGGATCTGACCTTGCAGCTATTTGTGTATGATCTGTGAGCTAAAATTGGTTTTCAGAGGTTTAAGTAGTTGAAATAGTCAAAAAGAAGAATCGTATTTCTTGGCACATGAAAATTAAATAAAATTCAAATCTCAGTGTTCACAAATTAAGCTTTATTGGGATACAGCCACACCATTCATCCACGTGAAGCCTACGGCTGCTCTCAGGCCTCAGTAATAGACTTGGACAGTTATCACAGAGATTGTACTGTCCACGAAACCTGAAATATTTAGTACCTGGCCCTTTACAGAGAAGGTTTGCCTACCCCTGTTGCAGACAAATGTTGGAGAAGCTATTATTAAATATTATAATCTTTCTTCAAAGAGAAATATATTGTAAAAGCATCTTAATTTCTGTACTTTTTCTGTTAACTACTGCATGTTCTGACTGCCATTTTCATTCCATGCTTTGCAAAATTTAATGAGGGAAATTTTAAGCTGATTATACCAGTTTTATTTCAGTTTTTAAAAAGGGTATGTTTTGTGTACTTTTATAAAGAGGCACTTATAAATGGTGATCTTCTCTACACAAGTAGTTCATGATTTCATTTCTAACATAAATAGAAATAAAATATGATAGGCAGGTCATTTTTGCATGTATATCTGAATTTTAAAGCCAAATCGATAAATAAAATGCTTTAGGAAATAAATTTTCCCTCTTCTCCGAACCTGTGAAATGAAGAGCAGTATTCTTGCAGAGGAAGGACCTTTAGATGATGATAAACCAAGAGCAGAGAAATAGGCGTGCTTGTGTATACATCATTGTGTGATGTATTGTTTTGAGATCTATGGTTATTTAAACCTTACTAGAGGAGTAAGAATCAGGCACCCATACAGGCACGAAATAGCAACTGAAGTCTAGAATCCCAGGGCTTCCCAAGATAGTGAATCATCCATCCCCAGAACAGTAACAGCATTGCCAAGTGCCAAGACTTGACAAGTGAATGATCACTGTGGACTGGAGTTCTCTCTGGAAATTCATTCCTCTAGCAAACTTCTGTTGAGCCCAGGAACTGTCCCACCACTGAGGAGCTCACAAGTGAGAAAGAGATGCCCAGTCTTTGCCTTTAACGAAAGGCAAAGTCTTTGCCGTCTAGTGGGAAACACACATTTGGTAAGTGAAGAAACAATTTGGATGATTCGAGGTGTGACAGGTGGTATAAAAGAAAGAACCGATGACGTGGCATGTGGTCAGTCTGCCAAAGATGGCCTCTTTGAAGAGGTAGAATGTGAGCTGAGATCTGATGGATAAGCATAAGTGAGAGAAAGAAGAAAGAGCCAGTGCAGACTCAAAGCCTGGAAGAGAGCCAAGATGTCCAGGAGCATCAGAACAGCAGTGTCTGGGTATAAGGTGAGGAAACTACAATGACCTTGAAAAAGAGTAACATTTTTAATAGAGCATAAAGGTTTAAGTAGAGAAGTAATCAAAGAAAAGGTTGAAAATGAAATTTTGGACTAAGTGACCTGAGATCTACAGCATGATCAAATTTAGAACTTGGAGGTATGAACTGGATGTCTTCTAGTAAGAAGTAATAGTTGATAATGCAAACATGGATAAGTTCCCCCAAAGAGAGAGTACAATGAACAGATTCATTCATTCAACAGATATTAACTGAATATCTACCACATGTCAAGCACAGTCTGAGCACCGGAAATACACCAGTGAACAAAACAATCTAAGCCCCTGCCCTCATGTGACCAGCATCATATCAGAGGAGAGACGGAGAGCAAACAGACAAGCAAAACCAGACCAAATGTCAGTAACAGTAAGTGATCTTTGGGAGAATGGAGAAGCTTCCTAAATACAGGAAGCTTCAGTGGTCAGGTGGCTTCTCTGCAGACATCAAGGAGATGACAGAAAAGAGGCTTCAATGTGTATAGGAAAGATTCACTCTTAGAGAGTAAAGAGAAGCAAACAAGGAAAGATACCAAAAATAAATGGAGGGCAAAAAAAGAAAAAATAAACCACAATAGTAAAGTACCTGTGAATAATAATGACGTGTGATAAGTCGCTTCAGTCACGTCTGACTCTGTGCAACCCCATGGATTGTAGCCTGCCAGGTTCCTCTGCCCATGGAATTCTCCAGGCAAGAATACTGGAGTGTGTTGTCATGCCTTCCTCGAGGGGATCATCCCAACCCAGGGATCGAACCTGCATCTCTTATGTCTCCTGCATTGGCAGGCGGGGTCTTCAGAACTAGTGCTACCTGGGAGTTCAGTTCAGTCGCTCAGTCGTCTCTGACTCTTTGCGACCCAATGAATCGCAGCACGCCAGGCCTCCCCGTTCATCACCATCTCCCGGAGGTCACTCAGACTCATGTCTCTTGAGTCAGTGATGCCATCCAGCCATCTCATCCTCTGTCGTCCCCTTCTCCTCCTGCCCCCAATCCCTCCCAGCATCAGAGTCTTTTCCAATGAGTCAACTCTTCGCATGAGGTGGCCAAAGTACTGGAGCTTCAGCTTTAGCATCATTCCTTCCAAAGAAATCCCAGGGCTGATCTCCTTCAGGATGGACTGGTTGGATCTCCAAGGGACTCTCAAGAGTCTTCTCCAACACCACAGTCCAAAAGCATCAATTCTTCAGTGCTCAGCCTTCTTCACAGTCCAACTCTCACATCCATACATGACCACGGGAAAAACCATAGCCTTGACTAGATGGACCTTAGTCGGCAAAGTAATGTCTCTGCTTTTGAATATACTATCTAGGTTGGTCATAACTTTTCTTCCAAGAAGTAAGCGTCTTTTAATTTCAGGGCTGCAGTCACCATCTGCAGTGATTTTGGAGCCCCCCAAAATAAAGTCTGACACTGTTTCCCCATCTATTTCCCATGAAGTGATGGGACCAGATGCCATGATATTCGTTTTCTGAATGTTGAGCTTTAAGCCAACTTTTTCACTCTCCTCTTTTACTTTCATCAAGAACTTTCCTCTTCACTTTCTGCCATAAGGGTGGTGTCATCTGCATATCTGAGGTGATTGATATTTCTCCCGGAAATCTTGATTCCAGCTTGTGTTTCTTCCAGTCCAGAGTTTCTCATGATGTACTCTGCATAGAAGTTAAATAAGCAGAGTGACAATATACAGCCTTGATGTACTCCTTTTCCTATTTGGAACCAGTCTGTTGTTCCATGTCCAGTTCTAACTGCTGCTTCCTGATCTGCATACCGGTTTCTCAAGAGGCAGGTCAGGTGGTCTGGTATTCCCATCTCTTTCAGAATTTTCCACACTTTATTGTGATCCGCACAGTCAAAGGCTTTGGCATAGTCAATAAAGCAAAAATAGATGTTTTTCTGGAACTCTCTTGCTTTTTCCATGATCCAGCGGATGTTGGCAATTTGATCTTTGGTTCCTCTGCCTTTGCTAAAACCAGCTTGAATCAGGAAGTTCACAGTTCACGTATTGCTGAAGCCTGGCTTGGATAATTTTGAGCATTACTTTACTAGCATGTGAGATGAGTCCAATTGTGCAGTAGTTTGAACATTCTTTGGCATTGCCTTTCTTTGGGACTGGAATGAAAACTGACCTTTTCCAGTTCTGTAGCCACTGCTGAGTTTTCTAAATGTGCTGGCATATTGAGTGCAATACTTTCACAGCATCATCTTTCAGGATTTGAAATAGCTCAACTGGAATTCCATCACCTCCACTAGCTTTGTTTGTAGTGATGCTTTTGAAAGCCCACTTGACTTCACATTCCAGGATGTCTGGCTCTAGATGAGTGATCACACCATCATGATTATCTGGGTTGTGAAGATCTTTTTTGTACAGTTCTTCTGCGTATTCTTGCCACCTCTTCTTAATATCTTCTGCTTCTGTTAGGTCCATACCATTTCTATCCTTTATCGAGCCCATCTTTGCCTGAAATGTTCCCTTGGTATCTCTAATTTTCTTGACGAGATCTCTATTCTTTGCCATTCTTTTTTTTTCCTCTATTTCTTTGCATTGATCGCTGAGGAAGGCTTTCTTATCACTTCTTGCTATTCTTTGGAACTCTGCATTCAGATGTTTATATCTTTTCTTTTCTCCTTTGCTTTTCGCTACCTGGAAAGCCCTTAACAATGACAGACTGGCTTTATAAGGAGACAAAGCCTTTATAAAGATTATTGAAAAGGGCCACTGGTTTAGAAAAATGAGAACCATACTCTAAAATTAGGTTCCAGCCATGCTCTACTGCAGAGCTAATCAGTTTTTTAGATAGGGCCAAACAAGTAAATATTTTCAGCTTTGAGGGCCAGCAAACTTATGTTGTAACCACCCAACTCTTCTAGTAAATGTGGAAGGTGCCACAGACAATTCATAAATGAATGGTCATGCAAGAAAACATTGTATTTAACTGTAGAAGAAAAAATATCTGATGTGACCAACATAGTGGCTCTTTCATTTAGTAAACAGTGTTTTGTATCAAACTCCCAATTTTCTGTACCAAACACTTCTTCATCTTCACAGAAGGTGATGCCAGGTACTCAGATATTCAAATAAAAACCTAAGGGTTGTTCCAGCTTTGCTTTATTCCTAAAACCATATATCAACACCTCCTCTCAATATTATCTCTAGCAAGTGTCTTAAGCCACCTCTCTTCCCTCTGTCCCCATTCCAGATCCCTCTTGAAGCCTCCAGTATCTCACCTGTAAAACTCTCATTGTTTGCAGAACACATGATCCTCTAGATAGAAAAGCCTAAAGATACCACCAGAAAATTACTAGAGCTAATCGATGAATAAAGTAAAGTTGCACGATATAAAATTAACATACAGAAATCCCTTGCATTCCTATAAACTAACCATGAGAAAACAGGAAAAGAAATTAAGGAAACTATCCCAATAATCACTGTCATGAAGAGAATAAAATACTTAGGAATAAATCTATCTAAAGAAACAAAAAACCTATATATAGAAAACCATAAAACACTGATGGAAGAAATCAAAGATGATACAGATGGAGAAATATACCATGTTCATGGATAGGAAGAATCAATATAGTGACAATGAGTATACTAACCAAAGCAATCTATAGATTCAATGCAATCCCTATCAAGCTACCAATGGTAATTTTTCACAGAACTAGAAAAAATAAATTCATAATTTGTAGGGAAATTAAAAAAAAATCTTGAATAGTCAAGCAATATTGAGAAAGAAGAAAGGAGGAATCAACCTGCCTGACTTCAGACTATACTAAAAAGCTACAGTCATCAAGACAGTATGGTACTGGACCAAACCAGAAATATAGATCAATGGAACAAAATAGAAAGCCCACGCACATATGGACAATATATCTTTAACAAAGGAGGCAAAAATATACAATGGAGAAAAGACAATCTCTTTAACAAGTGGTACTGGGAAAACTGGTCAACCACTTGTAAAAGAATGAAATTAGAACACTTTCTAACACCATGCACAAAAATAAACTCAAAATGGATTAAAGATCTAAATGTAGGACCAGAAACTATAAAACTCTTAGAGAAAAACAGAGGCAAAACATAAACTGACATAAATCACAGCAAGATCCTCTATGACCCACCTCTCAGAGTAATGGAAATAAAATAAAAAATAAACAAATGGGACGTAATTAACCTTAAAAGCTTTTGCACAACAAAGGAAACTATAAGCAAGGTGAGAAGACAGCCTTCAAAATGGGAGAAAATAATAGCAAACAAAGCAACTGACAAAGAATTAATCTCAAAAATATATAAGCAGCTCATGCAACTCAATACTAGAAAAAAGAAAGACCCAATAAAAAAATGGGCCAAAGAACTAAACAGACATTTCTCCAAAGAAGACGTATAGATGGCTAACAAACACATGAAAAGATGCTCAGCATCACTCATTATCAGACAAATGCAGATCAAAACCACAATGAGGTACCATCTCACACAAGTCAGAATGGCTCCTATTAAAAAGTCTACAAACAATAAATGCTGGAGAGGGTGCAGAGAAAAGGGATCGCTCTTACACTGTTGGTGGGAATGCAAACTAGTACAGCTACTATGGAGAAAAGTGTGGAAATTCCTTCAAAAACTGGAAACAGAACTGCCATAGGACATAGCAATCCCACTGCTGGGCATACATACCGAGGAAACCAGAAATGAAAGAGACACATGTACCCCAATGTTCATCGCAGCACTGTTCATAATAGCCAGGACATGGGAGCAACCTAGATGTCTACCAGCAGATGAATGGATAAGAAAGCTGTGGTACATATACACAATGGAATACTACTCAGCTATTAAAAAGAATGCATTTGAATCCGTTCTAATGGGGTGTATGAAACTGAAGCCTATTAAACAGAGTGAAGTAAGTCAGAAAGAAAAGCACCAATACAGTATACGAACGCATATATATGAAATTTAGAAAGATGGTAATGATAACCCTACGTGTGAGACAGCAAAAGAGACACAGATATATAGAACAGTCTTTTGGACTCTGTGGGAGAAGGTGAGGGTGGGATGATTTGAGAGAACAGCACTGAAACGTGTATTATATGTGAAATAGATGACCAGTCCCAGTTTGATACATGAAGCAGGGCACTCAAAGCCAGTGCACTTGGACAATCAGGAGGGATGGGGTGGGGAGGAAGAGAGATGGGGTTCAGGATGGAGGACACATAAGCACCCGTGGCTGATTGTTGCCAGTGTATGGCAAAAGCCACTAAAATACTGTAATATTTTCCAACTAAAATAAATAAAATTTTTTAAAAAGAAAGAAAAATGTAAATCAGAGCATGTTGTCCTCATACTGGGAGTAATTCAATGGCTCATCAGTGCTTTTAGAGTAAACCCACACCTACCCGATGGTCTTCTTGTAGCTGGCGCCTGCCTGTTTGTGAGTCATGACTAAAGCACCATCCACTCCTACCCCCTGGTCGGCTGCACACCGTTTTTCCTCTCCACCACAGGGCTCTTCCTCTCCACCTAGAAGATTCTTTCTCCTCTAATCCTTGAATCTCTGCTAAATCGTGCTTTCCTTAGCTCAGTCTACCTGAATGACCCCATCTAAAGAGGTTCAACTCCCCCATTTCCTATCTATCATATAACTTATTTATTTTTTATGGCTCTATTAACAGGTAACCTGGAGAAGGAAACGGCAATCTACTCCAGTATTCTTGCCTGGAGAATTCCATGGACAGGGGAGCCTGGTGGGCTACAGTCCATGGGATTGCAAAGAGTTGGACACAACTGGGCACACAGCACACTGACAGGTAAATATTACTCAGTTTTACAATTGATTCATTTATTATTTGCCTCCCACAGTAGACTATAAGCTCCCAAAGGAAAGGAAGTGTCTGTTTTACTGCTGTGTACCAGGATCCTAACATCTAGTAGCTTCTAAGCTACTAGATGTTTTTATGTTTTTAATAAATGAGGTGTTCCAAAGGCTCAGTAGCATGCACTGGAGTTTAATGTGATATCTTTGGGCCGTGAAGACAAATACACTTGGTTTTCCAATTACTTTGTGATCTTTGGCAAGTCATTTAATTTCTCTTGCTTTTGACCATCTGTAAAAAATCAATAACAATTCATGAGGATTAAGCCAAAGAGAGTTACCACTTTGCAACCTTTTGGCTAAGATCAAGTGAAGCCAAAGACAGCTCATTTTTTATACACAGTATGACATGACATATGCCAATTTCCTTCTGTCCTTCACCTCAACCATTCTGTACCTTGTGTAAAATACTGTGGAAGATCCAAAATTTTAAAAGAAAATAACTCTTATATAGAAAGAAACTACAATAAATGCTGGAGAGGCTGTGAAGAAAAGGGAACCCTCCTACACTGTTGATGGGAATATACATATTTACAATGTGTGCATATATATATATATATAAAACATATGTATGTTATATATATGTATAACTGAATCACTTTGATGTACATTTGAAACTAATATAACATTGTACACCAAGTATACTCTGTTAAAGTTTTTTTTTTAATGAATACGTAAGTTCTATATTTGTGAACATCATTTCTTTCTCTTCAAGCTCCAAAAAAAACTCTTTTGTTTTTGGATTGTGAAATCAAAAACCCAAAAATAATCCGTAAACAATAATATACTTTTACTCCTCATTTGCATGCATGCACAAATAAAAATGTACACTCTGAGAATGAATGCTCTATTTACTACAATAATCTATGTTATTAAAAACAGCATATAAACCAATTACTTCACCTATGCAGTCTAAATTATACTGCTCAATATTATACTTACTTTGCAATTAATAGATATTTTAGAAGTAAATATTATATACTTTAATATACTATGATATTTTTGAAATATTAAGGAGTATTAGAATAAGTTTTAAAGATGATTATCCTCTTTAATAAATACTAATATATTTTAGGGAATGTAAAAGAAAAAAATGAAGGAGTTAGAAAAAGTTAAAAGAAAATTAATCAGGCAATGAGTCTGGGGAAAGCAAACAGAAATTGTCTGGAAAAAAAGGAGGTAGAGATTAATGTTCTCAAATAATGAAGACCAGATGCTTCACAAGGAGGAAGGTTCATAATTCTAAAAATAATAAAGTAGCTCAAATGGATATCAAAGTTGGATATCATTAAAATGTTTTGTAGTGGCAAAGAAAATGTTTCAGTATCTTCATCTTAACTATATCTCCTTTTTAATAATTTCTATGTATCAAGCTTTATTTCAATTCAGAACATATATTTGGATATATAAGCTACTGTCCAATATAAATCATTCCTTTGTGAATTGTTAAGTCCCTGTTATAACATCCTACTTTGTGGTTATCAGCTACAATTTGAACAAAATATTGTTCAGCATAGAAAGTTATGTGGTTTTCAAAGCCTATTGCTATTGGGTTTTCAATTCAGTGTTAACTTTTCTTTAAAAATATCTTTAGTTTTTGATATAACTTTAAAGGAAAAGAAACACTAATTTTCCCCTAAGCCCAGAATATCTTAGAACATATACACACAAGCACATTCCTTCACATCTGCTCTCTCATATTCATAAGCCACAGACAAAAACAGAAGATAAAATCAAAGGGAACATATTAAACTAGCCACATGTCATTACTACCTTTCTAAAGTTAAAGTTCTTCCCATGAAAAATTTAAGTGAATAATTAATGCAAAAAAGTAGTTTTTGACTATTCAAAGACATCATTTAAGAATAAATGAGAACTAATTCACTTATGAATGCAGGAGGTTTTAACACTACAGAATTATTTAATGCATCTACAGAGATGGTTTATACAATTTTGCAAACAACAGGTGATGTATTACATGTTAAGGGACAGAAATTATAAAATTAAAGCTGAAGTGATTTGCCTCTAAAAATCATTTAGAAGAGCTAGGATTTGACTAATGAGAAATACATACATGGAAGAGAGGAGCTTCTTAAGATAGCGAAGTGCAAGTACCACTGAAATGTTTGTGGACCATTAGTGGCATTCTACTACAGAAGACAGCCCTAGAACAAACACACTTCCAAACAGACAGACATGACACCAGTGACTTTCCAGATTTAGTTATTGCATAAACCTGTAAATACAGGAATTGGTTGCCTTGTGAAGTAAACAGTATGTGTACTCTTGAGATTAAAAACAACTACAACCATTCATCTCTCAGTGGACATTTAGGTTGTTTTCATGTCCTGGCTATTGTAAGTAGTATGCAATGAACATCAGGGTTCGCACATGCTTATGTACTGTCGTTTTCTGAGGCTATATGCCCAAGCAGTGAGATTGCTGGGTCATATGGTAGCTTTAGTTTTTAAAAGAACTAACACAACATTGTAAAGCAATTATATTCCAAAAAGTGTTCATAAAACAAACAAAACAACAATCAAAAACTTAGAGTCTTAAAGAGTAGGTAGGTTGTAGAGCAATTATCCTTCAATTAAAAATAAATTTAAAAAAAGAGAGAGTAGGTGGGAACTTTAGAAGCTCCCTAGAGGAGCAGACTGTGCCTATGGGAGTGGAGTGACCTAACCAAAGTCCCACATTTCATCAGTATCAGAGCCCACACCCTGCTCTATCTTGTCCACTCCCACTTACTAAGGGCCTAAAGGTCTATTACATGCCAGATGATGTGTATATATGTGTGTGTACATATACATATGTATATATATAGATGTGTGTGTACCTGTGTACAGATATATATATTCATCTACATATCTTTAATTTTTACTGTAACTCTTCAGGAAAGAGACCATTACTTCTACTTTTGAAAGGAGCACGCTGAGGGGTTTGGAGAGGAAGTGACACAGAGAAGTTCAGCTAATTGTGACACAGCCAAGATTTGCAGCCAGTCAGGCTCCAAAGCCAGCAAGTCTTTCTCGGTAGAAAACAGCATCCCAGCATTCACTGAAATAAAGAGCATCAGTCTTTAATTTGGGTCAGAGTTCTCTGTCAGACTCAGATGACAACCTTTTTATTTTTATTTTTGGAATTCAGTGAAGGAAACAATGGAGACGAGGAACAATTTAGTAAATAACTCTTGGTCTGATCAAGTAAAATATTTGGAAAGGGGAAACCATAAAAAGAAAAAAATTTTTTAAATGAAAAAGGAATTTAGCACTTCTTTTCACTGGTTATTGTTGTAGAGGCAAACCAGTATTAGCCATAGAGATATGCAATTATTGCCATGGAGACAGTTAAAATAGGACTGTTTTTCATATTCACACAAACTCATAGTAACATCCTTCTAATTCAGTTGAACAGCAAAATCAGAAAGATGGCCTGTGTGTGACAAATTTAGTGATTCCAAATCCTTATTGCATAAACCAGCAGAGACCAGACATACACAAATGTTACTTTTAGTTAGCTTTAGGTTTTCTATTTCTATTCCAGTCTATAAATGAGCCTATCAGAGTCTGATGTTACTGTTTCAAACAGAAGAATGAAGTCAGACTGAGAAGACCTATCATTCCAGCATCATATATATATATCATATATATATATATATATATATATATATATATATATTCTTTTTCAAATCCTTTCGCCTTTAGTTATTGCAGAATGTTGAGCAGAGTTCCCTGTGCTCTACAGCAGGTCCTTGTTGGTTACCTATTTTACATACAGCAGTGTGCACATGTCCGTCTTTTAGAGGCAGTGTCTCAGGGCACTAGGAAGCCATTCCGTCTCCAGCATGGCCCTGTGCTAATCTGAAAGCCTTTCCCTGACTAGAATCTTCCCCCTGATCTCCAGCTGATGGACTGAAACAAAGCACTGATCCCTTTGGGCAAAGCTCTTTACAGCTTCCAGGGGGCACAAAAGGGCCAGCAACTTCTTTGCTAAAACTCATGTTCTTTACCAAGAACAGTTAAAATTCAAATCCAGAATGTTTGTGGTTAGGTCTAGGTGCCAACATGAGTGAAACCCAAGAAATCTCAGTCTCGTTCTCACCAGAGATCTTAATTTCTGAAACTGTGGCTTTCTGTCTCAGGGCAGCTTTTACCATCTGTGTCTAACACACAAAGATGTAGCCCAAGGACACACTTCTTCATCATCCCTGTAACATGCCTTTCATACTTTCAACTTTTTTTAAACATAATTTATTGAAGTGTAGTTGATTTAAAATGCCATATTAATTTCTTCTGTACAATCAAGTGACTAAGTTCTACATATATATGTATGCATATGTATATGTATATACATAAATTTACACTTACATATTCATATTTTCCATTAGAGATGATCACACCAAGCAAAGTCAGACAAAGACAAATATCACATGATGTCACTTACATGTGGAATCTAATATACAACACAAATTATCCTTTAGGCTTTAAACTCTGCTTTCACAGACACGCACAGCAATGCTAGAAGCCAGCTTGTCCTCTGCTTTTCCTGTTCCTGCTTCTACACTGCTGAGCATCCCTATGATCCTATATGTTGTACATTTAAAACTGAGCTTTGTATGACCTCATTAGATTTTTTCAGACAATGAGCATTTTCCCAGTAAATACGAAAATCCAAAAGAAATCCCAGGACTAGGCCAAAGATTTGGTCTTCATCTGGGCATTCTCTCCTGGACAGTTACTGAAGGGGTGGAGAATGAATGAATGACAAATAAGCTTACGAAATTTTCCCCAGCCAAGATATGTCATAAAAGATTCAGAGAAAAAGCATTATTCAAGCATCCTTTAAAATGTGCAACTGGTCAGAAAAACAATTTTGAATTTTCTAATAAAATAGAAATATATGAAAATGATACAGTAAAAGAATACAAATGTTAGGACTCATTTTACTTTGATGCATAATAGAGACTGTATGAGTAAGATTCCCCTAGAATCATATCAAAGGCTACACTGAAGTTCTTTATATAAAAGAAGTAGGTTAGAATGTGGTTGGCTGAGCAAGATAATGCAACCAATCCTTAACTTTCAATTACTAAGATGCCAAGGGATAAAAATGCATCCACTCTGAATGGGAAGCACTGATGAGATCACACTGCGTGGGTGCCCTTAACGCTCCGGTAACAAGGCTGCATTGGGAGCATTTGTGAAAGAGTTAATTTGGGAAGCACTCTAATACTAGGGATGCTTTACCAAAACATTTCCTGGAAAGCCTGAGGAATAAAAGTAGAAACAAACTAACAAAACCATTTTCCTATGCATGGTACTCAAATGGCTCCACTGAAAAGAGTTCTTTAGAATAACAGTCACTTTATGGCTAGGGAATTCTCATTAAAATGTGTAGTCAGATAATGTATATATAAGGTATTATAAGAAAGGAGATATGCCAAAGTAGCAACATGCTGACTCTCTATTCTTTCTTCTTGAATATATACATCTTGTTAATAGTCTTTTGGAGTAGGGTAGGGATGGTTTGGGAGTTTGGGATTAGTACATACAAACTATCATATATAGGATGGATAAACAACAAGGTCCTACTATATACCACAGGTAGCTATATTCAATATCATGTAATAAACCATAATAGAAAAGATTCTATTCTTTCTTAATGGTAAATTGAACCAGGATAAAGAACAGGTATGACAAACTGAGACAGTGTATTAAAAAGCAGAGACATCACTTCTACAACAAAGGTCCATATAGTAAAAGCTATGGTTTTTCCAGTAGTCATGTATGGATGTGAGAGTTGTAATACAAAGAAAGCTGAGCACTGAAGAACTGACACTTTTGAATTGTGGTGTTGGAGAAGACTCTTGAGAGTCCCTTGGACAAACAAGGAGATCAAAGAGTCAATCTTAAAGGAAAGGAGTCAATCTTAAAGGAAATCAATCCTGAATATTCATTGGAAGGACTGATGCTGAAGCGGAAGCTCCAATACTTTGGCCACCTGATGTGAAGAGCTGACTCACTGGAAAAGACCCTGATCCTGGGAAAGACTGAAGGCAGGAGGAGAAGGGGTGACAGAGGATGAGATGTTTGGATAGCATCATCGACTCAATGGACATGAGTTTGAGCAAGCTAAGGGAGAGAGTGAAAGAGAAGCCTTTCGTGCTGCAGTCCAATGGTGTCCCAAAGAGTTGCACACGACTTAGCCACTGAACAACAACAAAAGTAACAGACGCTATTAAGATCAGGAGACCACATGAGAGATTTATAGCATAGCAGTAGTCAGGACTAGAGCTAAGAGTTGGCACAGCACAGGGACACTGGAGAAAACGTTTAGGATATCTGGGTTACTTGAAATGAGAAAGAATAGTTATTAACAAGGTTTTCTAGTTTGAGTTTTTTCAGGGACAAGAAACATTTTAAAATGAATTCATGAGTATGGATATATAAAACAGATCAGATAGATAAACCTGGAACTATGTAACTATTATTATATGTAACTATGTAACTATGATGTAACTATTTTCACCTCAGTTAACTTATAAAAGAATACAGTTCTACTGTTAATTTGAAACACAATCACATGATAAGAATTTTCTGTGTTAAGGTCCACAGTTATAATTATGAGAGCATTACTACTAGAAAATAATATTTTTTATTTGGAGAGAAAAAAAGTGCCTTGCAAAGACCTTTCCAACTCAGATAATAAACTTACTTATTTTTTATGTTCCAAAAAACTTTTTAAAATTACAAAGTACTTGAAGTAAGATGGACTAACAAGTTTATGGCTGGACTTAGTTGATTCATAAGTGTTCTTTCATTCTTGAGGTCCCGTGACTTTATGAACAGAAGAGAAAAATACAAAAATGGTAGGAAAGGTAGAATTTATTTAATATGTTACCTGGCAACTCAATCTGACAGCTTTAAAAAGTCATCTTAAGGAACAGCTTCATTCTAGATTTTGACCAAGGAGTCAGAGGTGGTAATGATGACAGGATGCTGATGGCTTCAATGGGTAAAGCTGCTTAAACTGTAAGAGCAAGTATCTGTGTCGGCCTCAGGAAGCAAGAGTACGTGCAAAAGAAACAGCATGGCAGCTAAACAACCTCTATTATATATCTGAAATTTGCTAAGAGAGTGGATCCTAAAAGTTCTAGTCTCACACACACACACAAATTGCAACTGTGGTCATGAATGTTAACTGAAATGATTACCTTAATCATTTCATAATAAATACATATATCAAATCATTATGTTGTATACCTCCAACTGATACAATGTTATAAGTCAACTACATCTCAATGAAAAGAATTTAGGAAAAAATAAACCAAACAACTTATTTTGGATCCTCAACTGTAGAGACATTTACATGGTCATTGAAGTAAGTTTTAGATGTTTGGTTATAGTATACAGATTTGGAAATCAACTTGTCTTATTTTTGTTTTTGGGTTCTTGGAGACATAATGGAGACGTTTCCTTGACTGTATCTGTCACACCCTATTTCTGTCAGGACACTTGGTCAGATCAACCACTGAAATACCTCCAGCATCTGACTTCTTGCATTATTTCCACTGGCATCAGGTCCAAAGCACAGAGCTCTCTTGCCTGGCCTATTACAATAATTACCCTCCCATCTCTGCATGTCCATTCATAACCTCGACTGTCTCCATAAGTCAGAAGGGTCCTTTCCGGACAGGCATCAATCTGGTCTGGTTCTTCGGCTCAGATTCTTTGGTGGTTTTGCATCTAGTTCAGACTTACGGTCAAAAGCCCTCCAGGGTCTGGTCCTCAGCCCCTTTCTGACTCCAGCTCCTCCACGGCCCCTCTGTCAGCCACCCCCCCATCACTGGCCTCCTTCAGGCTCCTAAGATGTCGAGCAGAAGGACACATCAGGGCGTCTGTACTTATTCCTTCTGCTGGAAATGTTCTGTCACTACAGGTCACCACGCCTCAGACACTCAGGGCATCTCTTCAATTAGCACTTCTCCACCGTCCACCCTCTCCTCTCTCCCCTTTCTGACCCATCCTGATGGATTCCTTTACTTGTCTTCATATCACTTAGTATCACTGGGCATGTTAGGCGGTGCTTGATTGACCTCTGTCTCTGTTATAAAACACAGGTTCCACAGAACAACAGCTTCATCTGGTCTGTTCACTGAGAAATCCCCAGAACCTAGAACAGAACCTGACACTCTCTTAATGCCAACTAAATCTACGAGTTATTGCCAAATTAGTATACTGACACTAGAGAGCATCTGAAGGGGTTTCAGTTGGGTTGAAAGGAGAGCATGAAATCCCCAGGAGGAGTAGGTCTTTCCTGTCACTAGAAGCATCAGGTATGACCTTTTCTCAGCAGCCTCCCCAGACACTCACCCCCAACCATTTGTAATAATTGGATCATAGAAAATGCAATAAGGTAATTCCTATTAAATGAGAAATTATTCAAAGAACTCAATGCTGCATATCATTCCAAACCATAGTTTTAAAAACAATGTTTGAACTATCTATTTTCTCAAGGAAACTGGTATGTTAGCATCATTAAAACAAACAAACAAACAAAAAAAGACAAGTATTTTTAGTTTGTTCTTTCTGACCTAAAGAAACATATACCACATGCTTCACATGTCTAGCAAGAAAAAGTGTAGTGAGCCAGGCAGATGAGGTAGAATCTGACGCTTTCAGACTCAAGTCTAGCTGACAACCTACATCAGGTGCTACAGATAAACAACCAAAAAGATGTTAAATTATGCATTTTTCAGGCTTGGTGTCAACTGACTACAGGCATCTGTTTTTCAAAAAAAGAAAGCGAAACAAGTGATGGAGATGTACAAACAACACATGGAAACAGTGACGGGAAAATAAACCGAGAAAGAGAAGCCACTTTATTTTTATAATTACATCATCAGATTGAAGGTGGGTTTCTCAATGGAAGAACAAGATAGTCTACGAAAGAAATGATGAAACTTATCTGTGAGTATAAGAAGTAACACAGATGTGATGATGATGAGACAGCATTGTGGAGAGAAAGGAGATGCCAAAATTGTATTATGCCATCCTTGAGACTGAATTTGGATTCGATTCCAGAAAATATCAAGTGTGAATGCTCATTAGGAAAAGCCCAGTGTCTCGTATTTCTAAACCAAGAACAGACAGCAATATCTAGCTTGGCAAAGAAAAGTGTCTTAACGTTAATGTTTTAAAGGCATTGGCCTTATTGGATTAACAAGGGACAATGGAAACTATACTTTTCAGAATATTCTCTTAGGGTGTATATAGGAGTGACTTCTGAAATTCCTTAATAAAGCTAATAATTATAACATATATTTTGAGACTTTTTAGCCTAATAATATTCCTTTTTTATTTGATATTGCCAACTTTGAATAGTTTTGAAAGAATAGCTGTGAGACAGCGGTAAGTAACATTGATCTGTGCAAAGTAAATCCTTAGAGACAACTGTATCAGAATGTTAAGGGTGAATCCATTTCCAAGCTAAAGAGCTTGGAAATATAGTTCTTGTTCATTGGGTATGCACTTTTCCTGTAAAACTGTTATGTTACACCATCAGCTATCAGGCAAGATGTTTCTTAACTCTACTGTTCTGAACTTTATTAGCAATTCATATTAACTACAGTATTCATTTTGACATGTTCTCTGTCTCCTGTTGATTACATGACATTGATTTTCTACTGTCTTATTCTGGAACATTTTATACTGACTATCTCTTACTATTCTTATTCTGACACCAGCAACCATTCTTTGTTTTTTTATTTTCCCCGTCGACATTGATTTCTGTTTAATAACTTATATGATTTCCTTCCAGTAAAATGTGTAAATCTTATCTGAACATAAAGTATATTTCTTAACCTGGTTTATTACTATACCTACTTTTCCAGGTGACAATATATTCTAGAGATCTCTCCATACTCATACATAGAGAAAATTTTTATTTGGATATAATTGAAATATAACATTAGCTTCAAGTGCACAACATAATGATTCAATATTTTTATATTTAGTGAAATGATGACCACAATAAGCATAGTTAACATCCATCACCACACATAGTCAGTAGTACTCTTTCTGGAGAATCCCATGGACAAAGGAGCCTGGAAGCCTACTCTCCATAGGGTTGCAAAGAGTTGGACATGGCTGAAGCAACTCAGCACACACGTGCACACACAGGCATCATCTTCCTTCCTACCCTCTTCTTCCTGTTCTGAGAATTGAAAAAGCTTCTTTGGCCTCAACTATCACTCCTCAACATTCAAAAAACTAAGATCATGGCATCTGGTCCCATCACTTCATGGGAAATAGATGGGGAAACAGTGGAAACAGTGTCAGACTTTATTTTTGGGGGCTTCAAAATCACTGCAGATGGTGACTGCAGCCATCAAATTAAAAGACATTTACTCTTTGGAAGAAAAGTTATGACCAACCTAGATAGCATATTCAAAAGCAGAGACATTGCTTTGCCAACAGAGGTCCATCTAGTCAAGGCTATGGTTTTCCCAGTGGTCATGTATGTGAGAGTTGGACTATGAAGAAAGCTGAGTGCCAAAGAATTCGATGCTTTTGAACTGTGGTGTTGGAGAAGACTCTTGAGAGTCCCTTGGACTGCAAGGAGATCCAACCAGTCCATTCTGAAGGACATCAGCCCTGGGTGTTCTTTGGAACGAATGATACCAAAGCTGAAACTCCAGTACTTTGGCCACCTCATGCGAAGAGCTGACTCATTGGAAAAGACTCTGATGCTGGGAGGGATTGGGCGCACGAGGAAAAGGGGAAGACAGAGGATGAGATGGCATCACCAACTCGATGGACGTGAGTCTGAGTGAACTCCAGGAGATGGTGATGGACAGGGAGGCCTGGTGTGCTGCGATTCATGGGGACGCAGAGTCAGACATGACTGAGCAACTGATCTGATCTGATCTGCTCACTTCTCTGCAGTTGACTACCAAGCATATATAATAACTGTTGCTGCTTCTCTACCGATGCCTAAGACTGTTAAGTAGAAAGTTAGGCATGAGCAAGGAGGGGTAGCCTCCCAGATTCAAGCTGATCTTTAAACCCCATCTCAGACAGGTCCCAGTGCAGTCCAGGAGAGCTCACAGATATGCTACAAAATAACCAGAGACTGTTCCAACTCAGGTACAGGTGCCCTAGGCACACAATGGATACAATCTAACCACAGGGCCTTCTCCAACTCCTGGACATGTGCTGCTGTGTTCTCCCAGTGACCTTTGCCAGGATCCCATTAAGCATTCATAAATATTCTATATATACATATATCTTATATGACAGACTGAATTACGGGAAAAGCATGCACAACAGAGCCTGTTGTTATGTAGCTTGTAACTGTCAATCCAAATGGTCAGTCCACACCTGCCTAGATGAATATGTAAAAGCCCTCTCTTGAAAACCCCCACACCTCATCCTTCTGAAGCCAGTGCCTCTCTTGGCTTGGCCCGCCTCTCCCTTGAGGTGTTCTTTCTATTCTTTCCTTAATAAACTTGTTTTTGCCACATGTAAGACCTCAGATTCTTTGCGTCCTTACCAAGAGCCAAGATCCACAAAGGAGGATCCTCTTTGACATTCCTAAAACTGGCAACAAGACTAAATTTTATTTTTCACTGGAGAGGTACATTTGCATTTAAACACTAATGTAAAAGACATTCTCAAATATTTGTTGAATGAATAGGATTCCAGTTCCTTCCTTCTTTATGACACTTCATTCAGTTATGGAATGCCATCATTTCTACCTTCAGAGTCCCAAACCAGTGACCACGTTTTGGGTTCTATTCTATGATCAACTCTTAATTATCTCCTGCATGGAGAGATTATAAAATAATATTATTTAAAAGGATATTATAAAAAACCTTCTAGTCTTCAAGTCATTCTCAATTTCAACAAATTCTATTGCTGCTGTAACTGGTGTCTCTCCAGGGCACAACTCTTGCATCTGGCCGAGCCTCAGGAGCTCCCTATTCTCTTCAGAACCAGAAACTGTCTTACACCAGGCCTCAGCAGGCCTCTCCAACTTAGTCTCATTTCCTTGACTTCCGTAAATGGGCATCTTTATCAAAATAGACCACTTAGCCTCTAAACACTATCTCAACTTTGAGAACTCTATTCTGTTTTCACTAGAAGAACATTCTGGAATGTCACCACCTCCTTGCCACTCACTGTCCCTCAGATTGCTACCCTGTCAACAATCCAGCCATCCTTCATGGTATACTTTAAATGATTCTTTCTTTAAGAAAATTTTCCAATTCTTGGCGTGGAACAGCATCTCTAGGAATGAATCTCTGTAACGTTTGGTTTACAAGACACCACATACCAATGTATACTTGGTATTTTGTTCATCTATGAAATCCTTTTAGGGGCACAACTAGACTGTAATATCCTTGTAAGATCATTCATACATTTTAATGACATGGATCACTGAGGAAAGGCTTTGCTTAAGAGATAAATTCTTTTCATTTTTAATTGAACACAGTCAGTAGACTGCAACATGCCTCACATCACTGATCATTGAATTCAGTTTCATGAACACAATTCAGGTTTTAAGTTCAAAATTAAAACAAGTAATTTCTAAAGAATAGGGTATTCTTACCAATAAATAAGGCAAACACAAGATGTTCCTTGAAGTGATTATGGAAATGACTAAAAATATAACAGGAAACTATAAAGCAGTCTGCAGTGACTTGCATGCAGAAAGTGAAGAGGAACTAAAGAGCTTCTTGATGAAAGTGAAAGAGGAGAGAGAAAAAGTTGACTTAAAGCTCAACATTCAGAAAACTAAGATCATGGCATCTGGCCCCATCACTTCATGGGAAATAAATGGGGAAACAGTGGAAACAGTGTCAGACTTTATTTTGGGGGGCTCCAAAATCACTGCAGATGGTGACTGTAGCCATGAAATTAAAAGACGCTTACTCCTTGGAAGGACAGTTATGACCAACCAAGATAGCATATTCATGATTTGATGCTTTTGAACTGTGGTGTTAGAAAATACTCTTGAGAGTCCCTTGGACTGCAAGGAGATCCAACCAATCCATTCTGAAGATCAGTCCTGAGTGTTCATTGGAAGGAATGATGCTAAAGCTGAAGCTCCAGTACTTTGGCCACCTCATGCGAAGAGTTGACTCACTGGAAAAGACTCTGATGCTGGGAGGGATTGGGGGCAGGAGGAGAAGGGGACGACAGAGGATGAGATGGTTGGATGGCATCACCAACTCGATGGACATGGATTTGGGTGGACTCTGGGTGTTGGTTTTGGACAGGGAGGCCTGGCGTGCTGCAAATTCATGGGGTCGCAAGGAGTTGGATCCGACTGAGCGGCTGAACTGAGCTGAACTGAACTGAGAGCAGCTGGAACGCACGCACTTGCCCTCTCACTCTGGTCATGTGAGGCTGCACACGCCCTGTTCTGTCTGGGACTGCAAACAGTGTCCCATCTCCTGCTCAGTGACTGGCTTTATGCTACTGGCTCCAAGAATTCTAAATAGTTCTGAGCCATGAGTTTGACTTTCATCCCCAAATTCTATTTTCTACTATAATAAATATGCAAATGTTAAAAGAATGGACAGTTTCAAGAGAGAATGGTGAACAAGGCACAGGGGACCTGAGGCTGAAGTATGAGGAGAGGTTTGATTTGGCCATAGGGAGATTCCAGAAGGTTTTTCTGAGAGGCATTTCAGGAAAGTGATGAAACATGGGGCGGAAAGGAAGAAAGGAGAAAATGTTTGAAGACAAAGGGTAAAAAGTCAGTTTAAATTCCTCAAGGCATATTTTTCTTGAACAAAAACAACTTTAATGCAAATAATAGTAAGATATAGCCACACTGAGGTAACTGATAATAATATTTTTAAAAATATATTTAAAACTTCAGATTTTTACTCAAAAAAATCAATAACTTACCTATTCAGTATATTTAGAACATATACAGTATATTTAGAATATAACAGTTTAATAAACTGAGGCATACTGAAATTTAAGTCTCTCTGTAGACATCAATATTTCATATTCATTCATTTATTCAGTAATTACATAAGCTATTTAATCGTGTTTACTAATTGCTCACTAAATTTTATTCATTACAACTTATCATTTGTCTATTTTAATGTCATACTCACACATGACATACAAAAAATATTCAATTACCTTATAAATTCATTGGCTTGTTTAACATCTTTGTTCTTGGAATATTTTTCCCGTCTTATGTTAATAAACTTCTTCTTGAGGTCACAAGTCTTTTGAGAAAGTGATCAGGGCAAGGGACCTGTTCCCACAGTAAACATGCTACATTTATACGAAAAAGTTCACAGATTTTTGGCATGTAAGAGCATTTCAGTTATCAAACATTGATACAGGTAGGGACACTTTTCAGATAAAAGGAGCTTCAAAAGTTTTCATGTGAATTATTTCAGAAGAAAGTCTAAATCTTTCTAAGACATGTCAGTCATTTTCCTGCCATCTTAATCTATTACAGGAACTTTTATTCTGATAAACAGTGCTGCTCCCACAGGCAGTATCGGCTCCACCCTGCTAATTTCTTTCAGAGCTTCTTTTTCATCATCTCAGCTATTCCATTTACTATGCATGTGATTCTAACAGCACCATCTCTGCTCCTAAACCCTTATACCTAAACCGGGAACCAGGAAAAACAGAAATACTGAACCTATATTTAACGTTGAAATAAACTAAGCTATCAGCAAGGTTCTGAGACTCTTAATCATATGGTCTTTCTTTTATATGTGGTTATTTAACTCTTTTTTTTTCCCTCAAAAGCTTATCTCTATTCCCAGAAAAGTGAGGAGGCTGTGCATACTGGCTTTATTTAAAAAAAAAAATTGTAATCTCTGAAAACATGATGATCTTTTAAACTTCTTTGTGGCGTCTTACTCTAACACACTAAACAAGAATAGCCAGAGGAATAAGCAAACTTTATTAATTACTACTTTATTTTTCACTAACATGCTGTGTGTGTGTTTGGAGGCTTGCTGGCATGTGTGTTTAAGTTTCATGTTGAATAATTAATATTTGGACTTAGGATATAAAATGAATGCTAACTCACACATTTCACAATTTGTCACTGCAAATTATTCTCTCTGGTGTCCTTGTTGTAAAACATTGGACATACCTGATAAGATAGTATTGTCATGTTTTATTTATATAGTAGTATCAAATATGATAACATGAAGAATATGAATAGTAAGTAATTATTATTGGTATCCTCCAACTTGATATAACTGGGTTGTGATGGCTAATTTTATGTGTCAACTTGACTGGGCTAAGGGATGCCCAGGTGGTTGGTCAAACAACATTTCTGGGTGTGTCTGTATGTGTATTTCTGAAACAGACTAGCATTTGAATCAGCAGACTAAGTATAGATCTCCCTTACCAATGCAGGTGGGCATCATACCATCCACTGAGGGCCTGAACAGAACAAAAATGCAGAGGAAGGGAGAATGTGCTTTCTGTTTAAGCAGGAACATTCATCATCTCCTACCGTTAGACTCCAGCACTCCTGATTCCCAGGTCTCTAAATTCAAACTGGGACTTACACCATTGGCTTTCTTGGCTCTGAAGCCTTCAGGTTTGGACTAGAACAACACCGTCATCTTTCCTGGCTTCCGGCTTGCTCAGAACTTCTCAACCTCTGAAACTGCATAAACCAGTCTCCCAAAATAAATCTATTTCCATGTATCTACATATATTCTACTGATTCTGTTTCTCTGGAGAATTCTCGCTAATATATGGATATTCTTTGGAAAAATCTTAAATATTATTGAGGATAACCTTCTTCTGGTCATCAAACAACAGTAAGTCAGTTCCTGTGCTAGTATTTGGAACAATAACAATGAATAAAATCTCTTCTGGCTAGTGTAATAATTGGGGGATATTTAGGCACAGGACATAACCTTTTCTTATATGGACAGTCAGTGCTGCATAAGCGAGCAGAAGGCCAGACAACCACACTGTCCTTACACAAGGCTGAAGGCAATATAGGACGATATTGGTTTTATTTGCAACATTAAACTGCTTTGAGTTACCAAGCTTAATATACTTCTTTAATAATGATAAAGGAAGTAGGCGAATGTAGGTAAAGCTTAATTTTAATACAAAAAATACACAAAGTTTTCAAAAATCTATTTGGGAAGTCAAAAGAAAGGTAAAGAGGAATAAACATCTGCAATTGATGGCTATTTTTGGAATTTTTGTTGTAAACAATACAAGTAACACAGGGAATTTGACATGCTACTATTCAAACAGCCTAGTTACTAGACTCTAAGACTGGCTCTATTTTTTAAAGTTTTCTTCCAAACACATTTTGAACCAGTGCCATGTTTTGATCTGATAATACTTTTAGTCAGTAATGCATTTTAGAATTAGATGTTAACATTTACAAAAATCAAGAAAACAATAGCTCTTTGCTTTTACCCTTTATTTTTTTTTCTTTGTAAATTAGTTTGCAAATTGTCCAATTTTGCATAGCACACTTCCTGGTTCCTTCCTCCCCTCAAAAGTCACAGTCCTTTAGATGAATGGTTCCATCTTGAGTGATCGGCAACCCCAAAATCTCTGGAGGGTTTTCCTTTCATGTGCCCCCAATTCACAAACCAACATGTCACCCCCTTTTCCCAGAGACATTACCTTTCCTCTCTTTGCCCAGACACTTTTGAATGGATATTTAATTTGAATTTTCTCTCATTTCTGAATTCAACTTACTGAAAAGATACTATTTTCAGTCATTTTTTTTTTTTCTCATTGCTCATAGCAAAGACTGCTCCCTTCATCCTTGAACCAGCACAAGATGCTAGACATGCACTCTGGGGAGAAGTCTGGGGTCTCCACCACCTCCAGAAAGTGGACTAAGACATAAGTCTAACTCATAAGACATAAGTCTAAGCCTGGGTTCGATTCCAGGGTCGGGAAGATCCCCTGGAGGAGGAAATGCCAACCCACTCCAGTATTCTTGCCTGGAAAATTCCATGGACAGAGGAACCTGGCAGGCTACAGTCCAAGATATCACAAGAGTCAGACGAGACTGAGCAACTAACACTTTCAGTTTCTTTCTAACTCATAAAACCTTGAGCTGCATAAAGATGGCCTAAGGGCAGGGAACCCTCTCCAGACCTTTGAGTACTCCACTATACAGGTTCTTCTCAACTGAAGAATACTCCCGGTAGTCAACCATCCATACCTGTTACAAGTTGAGGCTACCCTGCTGGAAGATATCTCAGAGTCAAATGAGTCCCTGTAGTTCTAAGGAACCTTCAAGTATAGAATGAACCACCATGCCATAACCATAAGGAAGTTATGTTCTATATCAGTTGAACTCCCCTAGTTAATCCCTCTACTAAGTTAGGTCTCTTTCTGATCTGCAAACTAAAACTTACAAAGCTTATGAATATGAATGTGAGGTAAGATATATGGATTTAAGCACATCATTACCTACAGTCAGGGGTCTTTATGTGAAGACTGCAAAAACATGACAAGTGAAAGAAAACGAGAGTCCCAGTAACATCATGAGAGGAATCTTTAAAGAAACAAAACTGTAAACAGTGCTGCGATGAACACTTGGGTACACGTGTCTCTTTCAATTCTGATTTCCTTGGTGTTATGCCCAGCAGTGGGATTGCTGGGTCTTATGGCAGTTCTATTTCCAGTTTGTTTGTTTGTTTTTTTTCCAGTTTTTTAAGAAACCTTTAAGCCAAGACAAGGAAGCAACCTAGATGTCCATCAGCAGACAAATGGATAAGAAAGCTGTGGTACATATACACAATGGAATATTACTCAGCCATTAAAAAGAATCCACTTGAATCAGTTCTAATGAGGTGGATGAAACTGGAGCCTATTATACAGAGTGAAGTAAGCCAGAAAGAAAAACACCAATACAATATACCAATACATGTATATGGAATTTAGAAAGATGGTAACAATAACCCTATATGTGAGACAGCAAAAGAGACACAGATGTATACAAGAGTCTTTGGGATTCTGTGGAAGAAGGCGAGGGTAGGATGATCTGAGAGAATAGCATTGAAACACGTAAATTATCTTATGTGAAACAGATTTCCAGTCCAGGTTCGATACATGAGACAGGGTGCCTGGGGCTGGTGCACTGGGATGACCCAGAGGGATGGGATAGGGAGGGAGGTGGGAGGGGGGCTCAGGATGGGGAACACATGTACACTCATGGCTGATTCATGTGAATGTATGGCAAAAACCACTACAATACTGTAAAGTAATTAGTCTCCAATTAAAAAAAAAAAAGAAACAGAACTATAAACCTGTATTCACTCAATGCATATACTATTTAGGAAGAATATTTCTTTGCTCTTGCAGTTTTTCTTTTAACCACAAAGAGAAATGTGCCATTCAGTTAACATAATTGCTGGAGGCAGCAGCAGCAAACGGACCTGCGGTTTTGCTTCTCAGTGTAATGTCTCCTTATGGAAGACAGTGTTGTAGGTGGCTAAAGGAGGAAAGATGCTACAATTTTACCTACGCTAACATTATGGATCTACTACAGAGGGATCTGAGAGATACATGGTGTCCAAGGACTCACTCAAGAAAACTTTAGTGGCAGCAGCATTGTGACAACGACCCCTAAAGGTCTCTCAAATGTCATCCCACCCCCATGGAGATTGAGCACTCCCATGGGACACCCAGCAAGACAGTGGCTCCTCATCTTTGAGAACAGTGTTCAGAAGCCCACGAAGGTTTATTCTTTATATAATCACACAGCATATACTATATATTTTCAACATGAGATTGGACAGTAATAAATGCTTGGTATATTTCTGTGCAGATAAATACAAGTAGGCCTATGTAAATGTATACATACACACATATGCATGCAAGTGTGTGTGTGTATGTGTGTATAACACATATGTTGTTTCGCCCATAGAAAAATCAGACACAAAGTATCCATAATACATTATCCACATTACTCAAAGATATAGCAATGGGTATGACACTTAGAAATATATGGCTCAGATACCTGCAATGATTTTTTAAAATTTCAGTAAGATTTTGGGAAAACATCCTATTTCTTACCTACATTTCCAGTCATTAAGTATGAATTCTGAAAGTCCATCATCCCCATTCCAACAATGTGTATAAAATCTTCAATCACCTGCATTAACTCTATCGAGCCTGGATAAATCTACAAAAGTAAACAAAGGTTAGATGGAATAAAAAAAATCTACATAACATAAAACATAACTCGAGTCAAAAAATGATACATGAAATCATAAATCAGCTCTGATTTATTTGAACACGTTTCTACAACTAGCAAAGCTGTAATTTTTGTTACTTAAATTTATGTTTATTAATTTTATTTATTAATTTTTAAACCATCTAATAGTTGTATTTCTTGAACTAGTAGTTGATAATGATAGCAAACATCATACAACAAGAACTCTGGAGATGATATGATACCATGATGGAAGAAACCTAAAATATTGTACACTTAGAAGTAACATGTCTTCACTTTTGATGGGCTCCTTTCCTCACTTAATTACAACATAGAACAACCACAAACATAGAACAACCTCAAATAAGAAATTTGAGGGCATTTTACATTTTCTTGTTTTGTTTTTTTTTTTTACTTAGGATCTACATGATGAACCCTAAGAGGAAAAAAACCAATTATCAATACCATCATAAATATTTACATACTGCGAAGTTCACTGCAAAATAACTATCTTGGGAGAGACACATTTCTAATAATTATAATAGCCACTGTATCAATAATAATGTTGGCAATACTTGCAAGATCGTAACAGCTCTAGTGTAGGTATCTTACACATACATACACAAGATAGCCAACACCAGACACTTCACAACCCTGGAAACAGATGTGTGTTTGCTAACAGATGACCTGATTCTGGCAATAGCTCATAACGAGTGGAATGTGAGGTCCATTTAAAAAGACACATGAATTTTAGCATGTGTAACCCATCATGCTGAAGAATTCAGCCCACATTATATAACCATATTAAAGCAGAAAGTCTTTTGAAGTTAGGTTCATTTCTTTTAGTCATTCAGCTTCACTGCAGCTTCTAGCCATAAAAAAGTCAAGTGGATTAGACAGTCTTAGTGGCTTCCTATTCAAAAAAGCTTGTGCAGAAGGACACTCTGATTAGCAGAAATACATGTTGGGCAGGGTGGCCAGTAGAACGGTATGTATATTTTACAGGAGCTGTGGCTGCACCAATCCAAAAATCAGACACTTCAAATGCATTATAGACTTACATATAGCTGAGGACATGAACAACGGCATAGATGTATGGCATAGATAGCTGTAATTTTTTTTAATTATGGGAAGATTTGGGGAGAAATGCTATTTCATTCCTACAGTTACAGTCATAAGCTATGAATTCTGACAGTTCATCATTCCCATTCCAAAAACGTACAGGACATTTCCATCAGCTCCAAACTTCCTCCTGCTACTGTATTTTTTTCTTCTGTTTTTGTGTAGGTGTATGTGTCTATGAGTATGTGTAGTATGTGTAAATACACATTAAATAGAAGAGGCTTAATTCTCCCTGTTGCAAATAGAGAAGAGACTCCCTCTGTAATTAACCCCTTGCTCCTCTCCCTTTTCTTAGGAGCATTTACTTTAGAAAATGTTGTTGTTCAGTTGTGTCTGACACTTTGCAACACCATGGACTGCAGCACACCAAGCTTCCCTGTCCTTCACTATTTCCCGGGGCTTGATCAAATTCATGTCCATTGAATCGTGATGCTATCCAACCACCTCATCCTCTGTTGCCCTCTTCTTTTGCCTTCAGTCTTTCCCAGCATCAGGATCTTTTCCAGTGAGTCAGCTCTTTACCTCAGATGGCCAAAAGCATTGGAGTATTAGAAAATGAGTAACTGTTAGATCCTTTCTATGTCTTCTTTGCCGCTAAGTCACTTCAGTCGTGTCTGACTCTGTGCGACCCCATAGATGGCAGCCCACCAAGCTCTGTCGTCCCTGGGATTCTCCAGGCAAGAACACTGGAATGGGTTGCCATCTCCTTCTCCAATGCATGAAAGTGAAGTCACTCAGTCGTGGCCGAATCTTAGCGACCCCATGGACTGCAGCCCACCAGGCTCCTATGTCCATGGCATTTTCCAGGCAAGAGTGCTGGAGTGGGGTGCCATTGCCTTCTCCTGTCTTCTTTGAAATGTATGTAAACATTTTTGAAAGCTAAATAGCTTCTTCCCAACTTAAAGAGCCAGGGATGTCTCTCAGTGGAAAGTGGTCATCAGGGAAGGCAGGGCTCTATCTTGCATTGCTTTTGGGGTCCTAATTCAGAGTTGCAAAACTGTCTGCAGGCATTAAGATACAAGAGCTTATTTTTTTCTTTAGATAAAGTCAATTAAATAACAAGATGGTCATCCCAATTGTCAAGTGAATTTAGGATGAACTGCCTGTGACAAATGGTGTTAAGCTACTGCTAAGTCACTTCAGTCATGTCTGACTCTGTGCGACCCCATAGACGACAGCCCACCAGGCTCCCCCCCGTCCCTGGGATTCTCCAGGCAAGAACACTGGAGAGGGTTGCCATTTCCTTTTCCAATGCAGGAAAGTGAAAAGTGAAAGTGAAGTCGCTCAGTTGTGTCCGACTCCCAGCGACCCCAGGGACTGCAGCCCACCAGGCTCCTCCATCCATGGAATTTTCCAGGCAAGAGTACTGGAAAGTCCACTTAAGCAAGAACTAGTTACTGTTTATCTTGAGGACAGAGTGTAATGATTGCATCCGGTTTGGCTGTTTGAAAGGGTGAAGTTACTCTGTATCTCTTAGCAAATTGTCAGTGATGCACACCACATTCTGGCTTAATGCTTGTTCAATAATAAAACTTTCTTTGTCATCTACCTTTGGGGAGAGGTTTTTCTAGGGTGGCAGCAGATTTTGTTTGTAGCAGATTTTGTTTTGTTTATATTTTCCAAACAGATTTCAAATGTCATAGAACAAGGGCGGATATATATTTTTTTTTCTTTTTTTTTTTTTTCCTGTAAAGGGTCAGAGAATGGCTCTGTGGGTCATGCAGTGTCTGTTGTTCCAACACCCAGCTGTGTCCTTGCTGTACCAGAGCAGCCACAGATCCTGTGACTATGCTCCCAAACTATTTACAAAATAGGTGTCAGGCTGGATTTGGACCAATGGTCACAGTTTGCACACTCCTGTAGAGACACACGAGCTTTCAGTACAACAAAGAAATGCCAATCACAGTATCATGATTGAAAATGACCCGTCCATTCCAACTACTATCTTGATCTATAAAACAGTGCTATGTAAAATGCAGCCTTTTTTCCCCTACTTTAGTATCCTGAGGTTTTGGGCTTCCCTGGTGGCTCAGGTAATACAGAATCCACCTGCATGAAGGAGATGTAGGTTCGATCCCTTGGTTGTGAAGATCCCCTGGAGAAGGGAATGGCAAGCCACTCCAATATCCTTGTCAGGAGAATTCCATATACAGAGGAGCCTTGCAGGTTACAGTGCAGAGTTGGACATGACTGAGTGACTAACATATATACTGTGGTTTTAGTAGGATGCTTTAGCTAAACATAATGGTCCTTCATAACTGGGGCTGATGTCCCATAAAAAAATTCTGAAATGACAGTTTATTGTCCAAAAGTGTGAATTCTTGATGGCAAAACCCTTCTGACTTCAATATTTACCATTTTATGCAGCTAGTTTTCTAAGTGCACCCAGGGCTATGTTTTATTGAGCTATTCCTCTAAAATAGATACACAGTTCTCTTTGTAGATTTTAAACAGCTCTTATTTTCAAAGAGTTCACCCTTAGTGTCAAAAACCTGCAGATTCTTTTATTACGTGGGGGCATTTATGACAACACTGCTACAAAATAGTTGATTTCTTTCAAATAGTTATTTCAAAGAAGTATTAAAGATAATGACTACTGAAAATATATTTAAAAGATAAGAATATAGCAAACTCAAAATCACAAGTAAATAGGGAGATTATGAATTTAGGATTTTCCATTGACAAAAGGTTCTGCCACTGTTCGTTGATTGTTCAAGTTGGGATCTCATCGTAAATAATACCATCTGATGAATTGCAGTCTTCTTTTAAATAGGGTAGTATTCATTCGATCTAAATATATCCATAGTGAATAGTCACCGGAATTCTGATGCACTCAGCCTTTGTGGTGTATTCTACCGAGAGACACCGTTTTCTCACAGTGAGTGAAGGAGGCTCGCCTCTAGAAGGAAGCCAAGGGCAAGTATATAATTCAACGTAGTAGGAAAAGATAGATTTAGGGCCTTAGACTAAGCAGTGATTTTTTTTTTTTCTTGCTACAGCCAGAAGCACAGCACGTGTACCTGATAACGAGGTAGACCATGCTGGACTATTTTTAGAGTTCCTATGATGACAGAAATAGTGAGCTTTACTGCTGAAGGCCCAGAGCATGATTACAAAAGGAAAAGCAGAGAGAAGAGCCCCCCTGAACCTCAGTAAATACTCTCAGTTTCAATACTGCATTGCTGTCTTGGATTTTTTAACAAGGGTCAAGTATCAACAGAAAACTTAAAGACATTTAACATTCACTTAAGTTAAATTTCCACAGGGTTTTTAAAAATATGCTTATTCTCCCTTCGTTAACTTCTAACCCACTTTTTCTGTTTAAGAAAAAATATTATTAACCATGCGTCAGTCAGTATGACACAAATGGCATTTTTAAAATAATAACTAAACCGGTAAGGCTATTTGCTACAGTTACAATGCTTAACAGAAAGAGAAAAAAAGCAGAATACATTTTTTTTAATAAGAATTCATTTTTACAACTCTTGGTGTTGAATCGAAACACACATCTCTATACGTAATTCAGATTACACATAACATTTCAGTAAATACAAATGATTTAACTAGTTAGTTAAATTAAACCCCACAGTTTAGTTTGCAATGTCTCCTTTTAGATTTGTTGTTTTCCCTATCGTCTGTAGACAGCAAAGAAAATGATGGCTGAGTTGCATAGTTAATACCTCAAAGTTAGATATTAAATCTACACTATTTTTTCACATTTTAAATATCATTCACTCCATAGATTGTTATGATAAAGGAGGTTACTTGTTTTCTCTAAATTTAGTATGAAACAATCTAGAATGACTTAAAATTTTCACTTTATGCTCTTGGAACAGCAAGCCATTCCTTTTTTCACAGATTAAGAAGCTTGATTTAGCCACTTTCACTTTGAGTTCTGAAATAACCCGGTCTTACCTGCTGTGCATCTTCCCATTTTTCCTTGTTGTCTTCATCGAGAAGGTTGCTAACTATTTGAAAGAAGTTCTGTAAATTAAATTAGAAAAGAGATTTAATGTTACATGAGGGAGTATACTTGCTGACAACATCTATTTGGACTGATAATGCGCCGAAGGTCTAAACACTTTGCCATATTGCTCGATGACACCAACATACTATCCTGGAAGATCTCTGAGGATTCCCTCAAGATCCTGGGATTTCCAGTGACCTTCCTACATATCTATCCACCTCAGAAGACATCAGAATACGTACAACAGTTCTTTTCTCTGTTATTTGTCCCGGATTCTGCTGTCTCATGCCATCATATGATTATTCCTTACAAAGAAGCCCTCTTTGCGAGCGCCTGTAAGACAGCTCCATGTTTGTCTGATTCAAGTGGCCCACTTCCCTGGGACCCACGTTCGCCTCTCACACAGCTGTGTTGAAGGGCAAAACAGTGAAGGCACAGCTGATGAGTGAAGCCTTCCTCAGTGGACCCTGGCTCTGCCCTTTTTCCTGGCTATATTAACGGTTACAACTACATATCATAAAGATGGCATGCAACTTTTCAAGTTCCTGGTATAGAAAGCACTCAGTAAATCTTGGTTCTTTCCAAATCCTTGCTTTTGATTCCCCTGTCCCTTGCAGCAAGTCAGAACCAAGGAAGGAATGGTCATGTGGTCCTGGGGATGTTCCAAATCCTTGCCCTCCCCCATGTCCCTGATGACCCGCTGGAAACCCACTGATGGCATCGTGTCCTGGGAGTGCTCACCACTAGTTTCAGAGTCCCCTTGCCAGGCAGGCAGGCACCTTGCAGGGTTCACTTTCTGTGTCACACAGCCACATGGGCGGCATTAGTGCCTGGCGCCTACACGAGGGGTGGTTACCAAGGATGGACCTCCCCTTCCTCTCATCCTCTCCCTGTCCTCAAAATAAGGGGCCAGGAGAAGAAAACCAGGGTGCCAGTGACAGGGGTCACGGGAGGCCCAGGAAGTGTACAGTGAACCTGCGATGTCTGTGTAAAGCAACACGGATGGTGGTCCGTGCTGCTTCGGAGCCCACCTTTTCCAACTAGTCTGTCTGGAGTTAGCAGGATCACTGCCTCACTGATCAACTCAATACATTTGCTTGGGAGAGGTCTCCCTTTGTGGGGTGGGGGGTGAGAGCCAGAACTTTTTCACCTCCTTAGCCCTCCTCCCTCTCCAGCTGGCTTTTCAAAACAGGCCTTTATTCAAATTCTAAATAAATTCACCTGGGTGTTTTTAGAAGGAAAACAAAGCTGCTCCATTTCCTCCTGTGCTCTGAATCTGTTAGTATCTATATTTAATTGCCCTATTTGTGCTATTTATTTTAATGGTTCCTGGAAATCACATGGTTGAAACATGTTTTGAGTCACAGCCTCAATAAAAGTTACAGAATATTTTATGCAACTCTTGGGGGGGGGGGGGGGGAAGGCAAGTCTGTGTGAGACCAGTTTTCTAATTCATTTAACCTTTTTGTACTACCAGCCATTTTTTCCACTTAAAATGTTCTGGTTGGAGTGATAACATTTTAAGAGCTCTGTCCACTGAGTTGTAACTCTTCATAGGAGCAGAAAGAATTAACCTTCAGAGTTCTCAGATTGCCTGTGGCTGGTGAACTCAGCAGGGGATGTGATGCTGATGAGACAAAAGTTGCAGATTGTATCTCTGTTCACACCAGTGAGCAGAGCTGAAGTCCATGACCGTGGTTGTGTCTGAGCCCCTGCCAGCTCTCACACAAAATTCACCCCGCTTCTAACGAGGGTGCCACAGGAATGGGAAGCAATTTGTGCAAATGCATCTCCATTTCTGGGAAAGCATTTCACAGAACGTGTTTTATTAACAGAGAGGGTCAGTGACTCTGTGCTGTATGCCAAGGCCAGTGCGAGCACACGTGATTCCTTGATCAAAATGATAAATTCAGAGTTAGGTTTTTCAAAATCACCAGAGAGCATAATGTAAAAAACACTAATTTTTAAAATATACGTTCAAGCAAGCTGAGAGTCTATGAAAGGCTGTTGGACCACTCTCCAAAGCCAGTAAATAGTACTGGACTCTATTGGCGAGGGGAAATAGCACAGACTAAAGCTCTCCTTCCGTCTTCCTGTAGCTTAGATTTGGAAATGGCAGTTGTGGGGACATGCAGGTCACTGGAATTTTCACTTTCATGCATTGGAGGAGGAAATGGCAACCCACTCCAGTGTTCTTGCCTGGAGAATCCCAGGAGCGGAGGAGCCTGGTGGGCTGCCGTCTATGGGGTCGCACAGAGTCGGACACGACTGAAGCGACTTAGCAGCAGCAGCAGCATGTCACAGGGGCTAAGTCAGAACATCCCAGGTGAAGGGGTGAGTAGGCATTTATGGGGATACTGAACTTTTCCGGTTTCTTAGTGTATCTTCCTCACCATGTAATGCCTTTTCCACAGCAGGTGGTTAGTAGGAAATAACAGAGTTACAAAGTCAGTATACCTGCATTTCTCCAAGACTCAAGCATCATTCCTTTAAGTTGACCCTGCTCTAATCTGTCTCATAGACACTGGGGAAGATGTATATGTATGGAATCTGGAAAACTGGGGAGAGACAGACATAGAGAATGGATATGTGAATGCAGGAAAGGAAAGGGGGAATGAGCTGAGAGAGTGGTGTTGACATATATACACTACCAGGTGTAAAATGTTAAACAGCAAGTGGGAACCTGCTGTCTAATACAGGGATCAACTCTGTGCTCTCTGATGACCTAGATGGGTGGGAAAGGGAAGTGAAGGGCGGTCCATAAAGGAGGGGATATATGTACACATACAGAGGATGCTAATAGCTCAGTCGGTAAAGAATCTGCCTGCCATGCAGGAGACCCAAGTTCGAACCCTGGGTTGGGAAGATCTCCTGGAGAAGGGAGTGGCAACCCACTCCAGCATCCTTGCCTGGAAAATCTCATGGACAGAGGAGCTTGGTGGACTACAGTCCATGGGGTCGCAAAGAGTCGGGCATGACTGAGCGACTAACACTTACTTACGGCTGACTCATGCTGTTGTACGGCAGAAAGCAACACAACATTATAAATCAAGTATACCTCAATTTAAAAAAATATATAAAGGAAAAATGTATTTCAATAGATCAATTCACCTTGACCTCTGCTCAAAGACCAGTGTGAGAGAACAAGGCAAAACCAAACAGAACAGAATTCTTAAGAGGGGACTCATAACATTTAGGTCACTGGATTGAATTTTTGAGAAAAATATAAAGAAACTGCCACAGCAGCAGATGTGCTCCTTGTAGTTTTTTTTAAGAGTGCTGCTAACTGTGGTCAGATCGCTCTTTTGATGAATTATGGATCAAGTCCCTTAGCCCCGGAAGTTCATCAGACAGTGGGTTTCTGTTTGGTTTTGATCAAGCTCTGATCTCTGACTTACACCAATTTGAAAATTGAGAGTCCTTGGCAGAGTCTGAGTTTGGAGCTTGAACTAGCTGACCTAGTTTAAAATTCCCCTACTTATTACTTATTACTTGTGTGGTTATGGTTTTATGTGGCCCACCACCGCTTGTCTTCTCTGTAAGGCAGGGATGCCAACAGCTGCTGGGCAGAGCACTTGCGAAGCTCAGAGCTCATTCTCCACACAGTTATCGGACACAAGCTAAGTACTCGATATGCGGAAGCTTTATGATTTTATCCCCTTGGTGCTATCTTTTCTATGACTGGCTGCATGATTTGTATTTACAGCCACATTATGGCCCGTGATTTGTTCAGCAGAAAACTCTCCTTCCTGCCCTCCCCTGGGAGGGGTTTCAGAGTTGTGATGGTGAAACACCCACCGCATGGCAGGCCCTGTGCCAAAGTGTGGGCACCGAGTCAAGGAGGCAGGACTCTGCTTGTCTGGGCAGGAAGTATTCTGAAAATCAGCACAAGGAATGCACGTCACAAAGAGAAGCGCTGATGTTCCCTGACACATTCAAAGTGCAAGTCCTAGATTTAGCCACGTGAGACTAAAAGGACACTCACTTTTATGGAAAGCAGTAACTAACTAATTCTTTGCTCTTGCCTGTCTGGCTTCCACTTGACAAATTTCTTAGGGACTGTCTATGATTTTCTATAAACATACTGAAGCACATCTCAGCACATGGCTTTAGCTGAATTCCTTAGAGAAGGAGAGCTGTAGATGAGGCTCCTGATCTGAACATCTGAGCCATGGGAAGCATGTTCTCCTCCCTTCAACCCAGCAGCAAATGCCTGGGCACTGAGCCACATAGATGGGCCCGAAGGAGTAAGAGTTAGTTAGCAGAATGGAACACTTTCACGGATTGTGGTGATCCGACTAGAAATATAAGGGGATTGTAAGAAAAGCTTCAAAGACAAGCAGGGACGCAGGGACACTCCACTAGGATTGAGATAAACACCTCAGGACAGTCGTCTATCCTCAGTCCAGACAGCAGCTGCAGGTCTAGTGTGATCCAGCCCCTTCCTGCCTCTTCACCCCCTCTTGAGCTATCCTGCCCCCAGCTCTCTCTACTCCAGGCTCAGTGGAATACTCAGCACATCCCAAACATGATTCTACCCAGCCTCTGGACCCATACAATGTGGCTCCCTTTCTTCAACCATGTTGCTGTCTGTTTGTTTACTCAAAGAGCCGTTTTTTTGTTTCCTTTTTTTTCCTTGCCCTCCACACATATTTTACATGCCATTTCCTCAAAAAGGCTTTCAGATCACCACCACCCCCTAAAGCACATGAGGTCTGCATAGGCTCTTTATTTATTTTTTTCTGATTCAGTTCAGTTCAGTTCAGTTCAGTCACTCAGTCGTGTCCGACTCTTTGTGACCCCATGAATCGCAGCACACCAGGCCTCCCTGTCCATCACCATCTCCCGGAGTTCACTCAGACTCATGTCCATCGAGTCCGTGATGCCATCCAGCCATCTCATCCTCGGTCGTTCCCTTCTCCTCCTGCCCCCAATCCCTTCCAGCATCAGAGTCTTTTCCAATGAGTCAGCTATTCACATGAGGTGGCCAAAGTACTGGAGCTTCAGCTTTAGCATCATTCCTTCCAAAGAAATCCCAGGGCTGATCTCCTTCAGAATGGAAGAGCTGGATCTCCTTGCAGTCCAAGGGACTCTCAAGAGTCTTCTCGAACACCACAGTTCAAAAGCATCAATTCTTCGGCGCTCAGCCTTCTTCACAGTCCAACTCTCACATCCATACCTGACCACAGGAAAAACTACAGCCTTGACTAGACCATTTTATCTTTCACTTACCAATACTGTCATCCTTCATGACTGGCAAAAAATTCATGGAAGAAGGAAACAGCCAGTCCATGGAAGTAATCACCTATAAGAATGTGACGTGAAGGAAGGGGTCCTATCTAGTTGAAGGGCCCCTTGTTCTCTGTTCTGTGAGCTGGTGTTCCCCCAAACCTGGAGAATCAGTATGACAGTCTCTGACTCTCTCTGTCTCTGCACCCAGGCATGAGCACCCCAGCAAAACCACCATGAACTCACCCAGCAACAGGTAAGAGCTCCTTCACCCTGATGTCAGGCAGGCAGCAAGCAGTTGTAAGCACCACATACAGGGCAGCAAACACGATGAGCTGCAATTGTATTGTGTAGCTTTTTTGTGTGATATACCACAATTCTTAATTATGATGCATTTGTGTGATGATCAGCCTATCATTTAGTTCAGATTATTTCTATTTTGCTCACTCTCATGCCCCCAGCATACAGCACAAGGCCTAGGAAAATATAAATACTCAAATATTTCAAATTGACTGGCTTCATTCCTACTGTGTAGAAGACCCTGGGATGAGCACTGCGAGAATAAAGATCGTGGATAAACGGTCCCCTCCCCAATGTGCTGCCTCCTTTTAAATTCAACACCGTCCTCTGATCTATACCCAGAGCTCTTGTATGTCCAGGGAAGGAGATAAGAGTGCTTAGTTTTACAAGTAAGGAAGCTGGTTTTCCTGATTCAATATAGGATCAAACTCTTCCCGTTTCAATGGCATTTAAAAATTTATTTTTCTTGGAATATAGTTGCTTTAAAATGTTGTGTTAGTTTCCACTGTACAATAGAGTGAATCACCCACACATATACATATATACCCCGTTCCTTGTATTTCCTTCCAGTGTAAGTTACAACAGAGTGTTGACTAGAGCTCCTTGCGCTATACAATCTGTTCTCATTAGTTTATTTTATCCATAATATCAATACTATATACATGTCAATCCCAATCTCCCAATTCTTCCCACCTCCCACTTGGTATCCATAAATTTGTTTTCTACAGCTATGTCTCTATTTCTCCTTTGCAAATGAGATCATCTATACCATTTTTCTAGATTCCACATATATGCATTAATTAAAAAAAAAACATTTACACACTACTATTTATATAAGGTGGGCTTCTCTTGTGGCTCAGATGGTGAAGAATCTGCCTGCAATGTAGGAGACCGAGGTTCGATCCCTGGATAACCAACAAGGCCCTACTGTATAGCAGAGGGAACTCTAGTCAATATCCTGTAATAACCTACAAGGGAAAAGAATCTGAAAAAAATGAATAAGTTTATATGCGTAACTCAATCACTTTTCTGTACACCTGAAACTAACGCAACATTGTAAATCAACTATACAAATTCTTTGAAAATGTCATTTTCAAGTCTCAAGGCCATCATGAGCACAGACACCCACTTTTGGGTGCCAAAATCATTGCAGATGATGACTGCAGCCATGAAATTAAAAGATGCTTAAGAAAAGTTATGACCAACCTAGACAGCATATTAAAAAGCAGAGACATTACTTCGCCAACAAAGGTCCATCTAATCAAAGCTATGGTTTTTCCAGTAGTCATGTATGGATGTGAGAGTTGGACTATCAAGAAAGCTGAGTGCTGAAGCATTGATGCTTTTGGACTGTGGTGTTAGAAAAGACTCTTGAAAGTCCCTTGGACTACAAGGAGATCCAACAAGTCCATCCTAAAGGAAATCAGTCCTGAATATTCATTGCAAGGACTGATGCTGAAGTTGAAACTCCAATACTTTGGCCACCTGAAGCAAAGAGCTGACTCATCTGAAAAGACCCATATGCTGGGAAAGATTGAAGGCAGGAGGAGAAGGCGACGACAGAGGATCAGATGGTTGTATGGCATCGCCGACTCAATGGGCATGAGTTTGAGTAAACTCTGGGAGTTGGTTATGGACAGGGAGGCCTGGCATACTGCAGTTCATGGGGTCACAAAGAGTCAGACATGATTGAGCGACTGAACTGAACTGAGGGCCATGGCGAATACAGAAGAGGATGTGTGGCCTTGATTCTTTCCCGGGAAGGAGCCACCCCTCTCACACACAGCTTGTTCTTTGTCCAATACTGTAGGCCTCGCCCATACACTACATCATTGCCCATCCCTAGTGGAGTGAGAGCTGCTTTGTTTAGCAGCTGAAGGGCATCAGGAGAGAGAGAAAAATCCACTGAAGGTAGCAAAGCCAGGGGCTTTGGGGAGTAAGAAGGCTGGAGGGAGGAATGTCCCTGGGAGAGTTTACAGCCCAAGGGAGAGACTGTGAGGGTGGAAGGGGACAGTGGACGTTGGATGGGTGTGCAGAAAGATGCAGGGGACACTTGTGAAGCACAAATGAATGCACTCTTTCCAGAATACTTCCTGCATACCTGCTATGTACTTGTCCCAGTTCCGAGTGCTGGGAAAACAACAATGAGCAAGACATTCACAGGTCCTGCCCTCACGGACCTTACATGGTGCTGTGTAAGGAAAGTAAACTTAGTAGCAAGTAATCATCTAAAACATGACTTAAGGTGATGATACAAAAATAAAGTAGTGTATGGGGCCAGGGAGTCACTGGGGAGGGGAGGGGTACGCGTGTGCATGCTTATGTACATGTGTGTATGTGTGGATGGTGAGGGTGTGTGCTGTGCTAAGTCGCGTCAATGTTTCTGACTCTTTTGTGAGTCCATGGACTGTAACCCCTCAGACTCCTGTGTCCCTGGGAGTCTCCAGGCAAGAGTGCTGGAGTGGGTTGCCATTTCCTCCTCCAGGGGATCTTCCCGACTCAGGGACTGAACCCGTGTCTCTTATGTCTCCTGCACTGGCAGCTGGGTTCTTTACCTCTAGCACCACCTGGTGTATATGTGTGGGTTTTTGTGTATACGTGTATATATGTGTATATGTGGGTGTGTGTATAAGTGTGTATGTGTGGATGTTTGTGTAATGTGTCTGTGTGTGTGTATGAGTGTATATGTGTGGGTGTTTGTGTATATGTGTGTCTGTGTGTATGAGTGTTTATGTGTGGGTATTTGTGTACAATGTGTATATGTGTGTCTGTGTGTATGAGTGTTTATGTGTGGGTATTTGTGTACATGTGTGTATATGTGTGTCTGTGTGTGTATATGAGTGTGTATATATGCGTATTTGTGTATATGTGTGTCTGTGTGTGTGTATGAGTGTTTATGTGTGGGTATTTGTGTACATGTGTGTATATGTGTGTCTGTGTGTGTATATGAGTGTGTATATGTGGGTATTTGTGTATATGTGGGTATTTGTGTATATGTGTGTCTGTGTGTGTATATGAGTGTGTCTGTGTGGGTATGTGTGTATATGTGTGTCTGTGTGTATGAGTGTGCATGTGTGGGTGTTTGTGTATATGTGTGTGAGTGTGCATGTGAGGGTGTTTGTGTATATGTGTGTCTGTGTGTATGAGTGCGCATGTGTGGGTATTTGTGTACATGTGTGTATATGTGTGTCTGTGTGTGTATATGAGTGTGTATATGTGGGTGTTTGTGTATATGTGTGTCTGTGTGTGTATGAGTGTTTATGCGTGGGTGTTTGTGTATATGTGTGTATATGTGTGTCTGGGTGTGTATATGAGTGTGTCTGTGTGGGTATGTGTGTATATGTGTGTCTGTGTGTATGAGTGCACATGTGTGGGTGTTTGTGTATATGTGTGTGTGTGTGCATGTGAGGGTGTTTGTGTATATGTGTGTCTGTGTGTGTGTATGAGTGTTTATGTGTGGGTGGTTGTATATATGTGTGTATATGTGTGTGTATATGAGCGTGTCTGTGTGGGTATGTGTGTATGTGTGTCTGTGTGTATGAGTGTGTATGTGTGGGTGTTTGTGTATATGTGTGTCTGTGTGTGTGAGTGTGCATGTGAGGGTGTTTGCGTATATGGGTGTCTGTGTGTGTATGAGTGTGTGTATGAGTGTTTATGTGTTGTTTGTGTATATGTGTGTCTGTGTGTATGAGTGTGTCTGTGTGGGTATGTGTGTATATGCGTGTCTGTGTGTATGAGTGTGCATGTGTGGGTGTTTGTGTATATGTGTGTCTGTGTGTATGAGTGCATATGTGTACACATGGGTCGACGTGTGTGTACAGTGTCTATATGTATGTGCGTGTGAAAGGCTGCATTAGGTTGAAGAGCCAGCAGGAAAGAACTTTCTGAGGAGATGACATGTGAGCTGAAAACAGGGTGAGGAAGGGGCCATCAACCAGGGGCAGGCTCAGGACGGTCCGGGAAAACGACAGGCAGGTGGGCAACCTGAGATGTTTAAGAGAGAGAGGAAGCAGATGCAGCCACGTGCCCTTCAGTAGGAGCCGAGGGGTGGAGGAGGAAGACTGTTAACACAGGATGAGACAGAGGCAGGGGTTAGCTCAGAGGGGCCCAGATCCCACCACAGTCTTGTCACACAAGTTTCAGGAAAACACAAAATCCAACAGTGGCAAACAGGGGACAGGAAAGTGAGAAGGAAAACGAGGGGTCCAGGAAGGAGCCTATGTCATCCACAGAGGCCAGGGGCAGTGGCTTCATCAGGGGGACAAGGCCATGTGGTGATGCTGGTGATGCCCCCTTAATCAGGGGATGAGGCAATGGGGCGATGCTGGTGATGCCCCCTTAATCAGGGGACGAGGCGATGGGGCAATGCTGGTGACGCCCCCTTAATCAGGGGATGAGGCGATGGGGCGATGCTGGTGACGCCCTCTTAATCAGGGGATGAGGCGATGGGGCGATGCTGGTGACGCCCCCTTAATCAGGGGACGAGGGGATGGGGCGATGCTGGTGACGCCCCCTTAATCAGGGGACGAGGCGATGGGGCGATGCTGGTGACGCCCCCTTAAACAGGGGACGAGGCAATGGGGTGATGCTGGTGATGCCCCCTTAATCAGGGGACGAGGCGATGGGGTGATGCTGGTGATGCCCCCTTAATCAGGGGATGAGGCGATGGGGCAATGCTGGTGATGCCCCCTTAATCAGGGGATGAGCCGATGTGGTGATGCCCCCTTAATCAGGGGACGAGGCGATGTGGCAATGCTGGTGATGCCTGCTTAATCAGGGGACGAGGCGATGGGGCGATGCTGGTGACGCCCCCTTAATCAGGGGAAGAGGTGATGGGGCGATGCTGGTGATGCCCCCTTAATCAGGGGACGAGCCGATGTGGTGATGCCCCCTTAATCAGGGGACAAGGCGATAGGGCAATGCTGGTGATGCCCCCTTAATCAGGGGAAGAGGTGATGGGGCGATGCTGGTGATGCCCCCTTAATCAGGGGGACAGGTGCCCAGGAGGCAGACGGCAGCAATGCCAGGCCCAGGCTCGAGGACGGGCAGCCCCATGCGCACATGGCAGACCCGGCGGGGCATACCCAGGCTGGCTGGGAGCTCCGCTGTGGTGGAGCTGAGGCTCCAGGGTGGAGCTGAGAGCACATGTCCAGCCTCCACTGCCCCATAAGCCTGAAGCTCAGAATCTGTGCGTCTGTAGTGGAAATCTGGAGCCTCTCGCAGAAAAATAAAATTACCAAGAATAGAGCCGAATGGGATAAAATCAGGGTTCAAACACTGGAGATAAAGCAGACAGAAAGAACCAGGTGAGGGAGGTGATGGAGGAGGCGGGGGAAGGAGAGAAGACTCTCCCGTGGGGAGACCGATCCAGATGAGACAGGCCAAGCCTGCAGCAAGGCAAGCATCCAGAGACTCCAGGCTGCAGTCTTGGTCACCTGGGAGGGTGCATGGCACACACCTCTCTTGGCCAAAGGGGAACTCTCCCAGTCCTGCAAGATTCCCTCTGGTGGGCTCAAACTGATGTGCCTCCTGATCCTTACATTGAAGCTTTCAACCCTGCAAACGTCAGAAGGCAACTGTATTTGAAGGCAGGGCCTTTGAACAGGTGATTAAGTGAAAATAAGGCTGGGTCCTAACCCAGCCTGACAGGCGTGCTTGTGAGAACACACAGCAACATCGGGGCGACGCACGCAGGGAAGAGAGCCCTGGGAAGCCACAGGGAAAGGCAGCCACTGCACGCTGAGGAGAGAGGCCTCGGGGAAGCACACCTGCCCACACCCTGACCGTGCCCTTCCAGCCTGCAGAACTGTGAGGCAACATGCTCCTGTTGCTCAAACCACCCAGTTCATGGTATCTATTATGGCAGCCCCATGACTTGACACATTCCCTGATAATTTCTTCAGAGGAAAATTTGATAATAAATGAAATCACAAGAAAAGACTATCTGTACACTGTGCTTGTGCAAATGCCAACGTTTTCTTGAGTCTGAAGGAAATAACCAGGGGTTCCAAAAGGGCAAGACTGCTTATCAGGTGCCTCATCTTTTTCTCTTGAGCTCCACCAAAGCCGTTCATGTACACCACATGACATGTACCAGTTGATAAGTGGCATTCCACAAACACCCAACTTTCCTGAGTTCCTCTCAGCTTGCAGCCATCTCCCAGATTCTGTGACAGTAGGATTTACTCATGTTGATGGGTGAAGCAAGATGCATTCCTTAATATCTCCTCCACTGAAGGCAGGTATTCAGCACTGAATTTCTTCTTTCCTTCTATATAACAGGGAAACACCCTCAACACTATCTAGAGACAGCTTTGAGTTGCATAACTTCTCTGTACTCTAGAGAAAGAATAGGAATGTTCTCAGGCTTCAAGCATTGAAAACAGCATCTGTTGTGACTCAGATTGATTGTCAGCTGGACTCAAACTGGCTTCCACAGAGCCAGGAATCCTGGCTACTGATTCAAGCCATTCTCTCATCCACTTGCTGGTTAACTGTGAAACGGTCTTGTGGTATCAGCCTTTAGGACTAATTCTTCTTTTCTGACTCCCATGCTTCTTGACACATTCCCTGCCCTTCTCCTGTGCTAAGAGTAGGGAAAGAAAAGAAAAAAAAAAATGCAGCAACCCATTCATCCCTAGGTAGTGCTGTGAGGAACACTTGACCTTCCTCTGTTCCCAGGAGAGACAGCAAAACATATGTCTGCAGCGGCAGCAGACACGTGTGGTCCAGAGACGCTTCAGGTGTTTGCTCCGTCAGAATCTCACTTTCCCCAATCATAAGGGTTGGCAGTTTTCTTGACCTTTTACTGTGTGCCATGTACAAAATTAAAAGATGCTTACTCTTTGGGAGAAAAGTTATAACCAACCTAGACAGTATATTAAAAAGCAGAGACATTACTTTGCCAACAAAGGTTCATCTAGTCAAGGCTATGGTTTTTCCGATAGTCATGTATGGATGTGAAAATTGGACTATAAAGAAAGCTGGGCGCCGAAGAATTGATGCTTTTGAACTGTGGTGTTGGAGAAGACTCTTGAGAGTCCCTTGGACTGCAAGGAGATCCAACAAGTCCATCCTAAAGGAAATCAGTCCTGAATATTCATTGGAAGGACTGATGTTGAAGCTGAAACTCCAATACTTTGGCCACCTGATGTGAAGAACTGACTCATCTGAAAAGACCCTGATGCTGGGAAAGATTGAAGGCAGGAGAAGAAGGGGATGACAGAGGATGAGATGGTTGGATGGCGTCACTGACTCGATGGACATGAGTTTGAGTAAACTCCGGGAGTTGGTGATGGACAGGGAGGCCTGGTGTGCTGCAGTCCATGGGGTCACAAAGAGTCAGACATGACTGAGCAATTGAACTGAACTGAACTGATGTGCTATATAACTTTTAGACAGTGATTTAACCCTCACATCAGCACTATACATGGGTACCAGCATTCTACATGATAGAAGAGAATATGGTGGCACACAGAGAGCCAGTCACTTGTCCAACATCAGACAGGTGACAAGTAGCAGAGCCATGACCAGAAGCTCAGGACTCTGCCCACAGAGCAAGCACTCTGAGTCATCATCCTCTATTACCTTCCCTACGTCCCCATGAAATTATTAATTTATACCAATTATTATTTATTATAGGAAATAATTAGGTGTTAGTTTTAAAAGGTCTTGTAGGTCTTCATAGAACCATTCAACTTCAGCTTCTTCAGCATTACTGGTTGGGGCATAGACTTGGATTACCGTGATATTAAATGGTTTGCTTTGGAGACGAACAGAGATCATTCTGTCATTTTTGAGATTGCATCCAAGTACTGCATTTCGGACTCTCTCATTGACCATGATGGCTACTCCATTTCTTCTGAGGGATTCCTGCCTGCAGTAGTAGATATAATGGTCGTCTGAGTTAAATTCACACATTCCAGTCCATTTTAGTTCGCTGATTCCTAGATTGTCAACGTTCACTCTTGCCATCTCTTGTTTGACCACTTCCAATTTGCCTTGATTCATGGACCTGACATTCCAGGTTCCTATGCAATATTGCGCTTTACAGCATCGGACCCTGCTTCTATCACCAGTCACATCCACAGCTGGGTATTGTTTTTGCTTTGGATCCATCCCTTCATTCTTTCTGGATTTATTTCTCCACTGATCTCCAGTAGCATATTGGGCACCTACTGACCTGGAGAGTTCCTCTTTCAGTGTCCTATCTTTTTGCCTTTTCATACTGTTCATGGGGTTCTCAAGGCAAGAGTAATGAAGTGGTTTGTCATTCCCTTCTCCAGTGGACCACATTCTGACTGGAATGCAAAAGTAGGAAGTCAAGAAACACCTGGAGTAACAGGCTAATTTGGCCTTGGAATGCAGAACGAAGCAGGGCAAAGACTAATAGAGTTTTGCCAAGAAAATGCACTGGTCATAGCAAACACCCTCTTCCAACAACACAAGAGAAGACTCTTCACATGGACATTACCAGATGGTCAACACCGAAATCAGACTGATTATATTCTTTGCAGCCAAAGATGGAGAAGCTCTATACAGTCAGCAAAAACAAGACCAGGAGCTGACTGTGGCTCAGATCATGAACTCCTTATTGCCAAATTCAGACTTAAATTGAAGAAAGTAGGGAAAATCACTGGACCATTCAGATATGACCTAAATAAAATCCCTTATGATTAGACAGTGGAAGTGAGAAATAGATCTAAGGGCCTAGATCTGATAGATAGGGCGCCTGATCAACTATGGAATGAGGTTCATGACATTGTGCAGGAGACAGGGATCAAGACCATCCCCATGGAAAAGAAATGCAAAAAAGCAAAATGGATGTCTGGAGAAGCCTTACAAATAGCTGTGAAAAGAAGAGAAGTGAAAAGCAAAGGAGAAAAGGAAAGATATAAGCATCTGAATGCAGAGTTCCAAAGAATAGCAAGAAGAGATAAGAAAGCCTCCTTCAGCGATCAATGCAAAGAAATAGAGGAAAACAACAGAATGGGAAAGACTAGAGATCTCTTCAAGAAAATTAGAGATACCAAGGGAACATTTCATGCAAAGAGGGGCTCGATAAAGGACAGAAATGGTCTGGACCTAACAGAAGCAGAAGATATTAAGAAGAGGTGGCAAGAATACACAGAAGAACTGTACAAAAAGATTTTCATGACCTGGATAATTACGACGGTGTGATCACTCATCTAGAGCTAGACATCCTGGAATGTGAAGTCAAGTGGGCTTTAGAAAGCATCACTACGAACAAAGCTAGTGGAGGTGATGGAATTCCAGTTGAGCTATTTCAAATCCTGAAAGATCATGCTGTGAAAGTGCTGCACTCAATATGCCAGCACATTTGGAAAACTCAGAAGTGGCCACAGGACTGGAAAAGGTCAGTTTTCATTCCAATCCCAAAGAAAGGCAATGCCAAAGAATGCTCAAACTACCGCACAATTGCACTCATCTCACATGCTAGTAAAGTAATGTTCAAAATTCTCCAAGCCAGGCTTCAGCAATACATGAACCGTGAACTCCCTGATATTCAAGCTGGTTTTAGAAAAGGCAGAGGAACCAGAGATCAAATTGCCAACATCTGCTGGATCATGGAAAAAGCAAGAGAGTTCCAGAAACACATCTATTTCTGCTTTATTGACTATGCCAAAGCCTTTGACTGAGTGGATCACAATAAACTGTGGAAAATTCTGAAAGAGATGGGAATATCAGACCACCTGACCTGCCTCTTGAGAAATCTGTATGCAGGTCAGGAAGCAACAGTTAGAACTGGACCTGGAACAACAGACCAGTTCCAAATAGGAAACGGAGTATGTCAAGGCTATATATTGTCACCCTGCTTATTTAACTTCTGTGTAGAGTACATCATGAGAAATGCTGGACTGGAAGAAACACAAGCTGGAATCAAGACTGCCGGGAGAAATATCAATAACCTCAGATATGCAGATGACACCACCCTTATGGCAGAAAGTGAAGAGGAACTAAACAGCCTCTTGATGAAAATAAAAGAGGAGAGTGAACAAGTTGGCTTAAAGCTCAACATTCAGAAAATGAAGATCATGGCATCCGGTCCCATCACTTCATGGGAAATAGATGGGGAAACAGTGGAAACAGTGTCAGACTTTATTTTTCTGGGCTCCAAAATCACTGCAGATGGTGACTGCAGCCAAAGACGCTTACTCCTTGGTAGGAAAGCTATGATCAACCTGGATAGCATATTCAAAAGCAGAGACTTTACTTTGCCGACTAAGGTCCATCTAGTCAAGGCTATGGTTTTTCCAGTAGTCAGGTATGGATGTGAGAGTTGGACTGTGAAGAAAGCTGAGCACTGAAGAATTGATGCTTTTGAACTGTGGTGTTGGAGAAGACTTTTGAGAGTCCCTTGGACTGCAAGGAGATCCAATCCATCCATTCTGAAGGAGATCAGCCCTGGGTGTTCTTTGGAAGAAATGATGCTAAAGCTGAAACTCCAGTACTTTGGCCACCTCATGCGATGAGTTGACTCATTGGAAAAGACTTTGATGCTGGGAGGGATTGGGGGCAGGAGGAGAAGGGGACGACCGAGGATGAGATGGCTGGATGGCATCACGGACTCGATGGACATGAATCTGAGTGAACTCCGGGAGATGGTGATGGACAGGGAGGCCTGGCATGCTGCGATTCATGGGGTTCAAAGATTCGGACACGACTGAGTGACTGAACTGAACTGATAGGAAATAATAAACTATAGGAAATATTGTAGTTATTAATTTATTACAGGAAATTATTAATCTTCCTGGTTGCACAATGTTCTTTGAGCGGAGGACCTCAAGGCATCAGGTGAGGTCTTGGATGTTAGTTAGCATTATAGTACCATCCCAAACCTAAAGAGTCCTTAGTAGATCCTATTTGGTCAAGAAAATTAGGCTAATCATTACATGAGGGCTTGGATGATCACAGTCATAGATGCATCCCCATCTGTCAATCCACTCTTTAGTACACAGAAAACAAAAGGGCCTCATACTGAAAGCCGAAGAGAAATGATACTTAAGGATCCTCGCCTAATTCTTGATGGTACATGAGAAAGATCCAACGTACCTGCTTTCTCATCAAGTGTTTTAGGAGAGAAGATGCTTACCTTATCCAAAATCATCAACTCTATTGAGAATTTAATTTCTTTCTGTTTTGGTTGTGTTGGATCATCCTTGCTGCACTAGGGCTTTTTCTAGGTGCAGTGAGTAGGGGCCACTCTTTATTGCAGTGTGTGGACTTCAGCTTCTCATTGTGGTGGCTTCCCCTGTTGTGGAGCACAGAACTCCTCTGGTGCTTGGGCTCTAGAGCATGGTTGCTCAGGCTAGAAAGCATAGTTGCTCTGCGGTATGTGGTGTCTTCTGGACCAGGGATGGAACCCGTGTACCCCGCACTGGCAGGCAGCATCTTTACCATTGAGTAACCAGGGAAGCCCTCGATGTGATTTCTTGACCTCCTAATTCTGAGAATTTTCCTAAGAATATGGTTTGCATTTAAGAAACAAATTGGAAGTGGAAGTTTGTGGCCTCCTATTTAATTTAAGTTATTGGAAAAATGAATTTTCAAGCCTTAGGAGTATGTTGGGCAAACAAGTGATTTTCAAACATTGAGGTGGGAACATGTTTGAGGGTCCTGATCAACTTTTCCTAACTCGATAGAAAAAGAATAGAAAATACAAGATTACATTACCTACAGAATAGGTAAATATTTTGCAAAAGTCTATTTTGCAGTTATATATTGATGTTAACTGTCTGTCTCACAGTGGGTCACAGTCAAAAACATTTGGAAAACACTGAGTTGGGCCAATAGAAGTTTCATCAGGGAACAAAAAGATGCCTGAAAAGAGATAAGTCCTCATATTCGTCAAGTTTGAGATCCATTGTACATGAGGAGTCTGGGGATACTCCATGTGTGTATTTTTTCCAATTTTTCTTCCTTTACTTCCACTGATAAGCCATCTCAGAGGGCTGCCTTTCAATCCATTAAGTGGATCTTGCCTCCTTTTCTGATCCACTATTGCTGAAACATGCTTGCTTTATTTTCTCGGAACCTCTAAATAAGTGATGTGGCCAAGTCTTCCTCAACTCACGGATCCCCCTTCTCTACCTCAGCCAGACCACCTTTCAGAAACATCACTCAGGTTTAGTACTTTGTTTATAGAGAATCACATCCAAACTCTTCTCTAGCCTTGGTTCTCCTGCCTTCATGACCGACATTTTCCAATGTGAATCTCATTTTTTTACAAAACTTGGTTTTCTGAATGTGCCACATGCATACCATTACTATGTCTTTTCTTCTTCTTCTTTTTTTTTTTTTAAACTTTTTGGCCACTCCCTGTGGCAAGTGGGATCTCGGTGCCCATATCAGGGATTCAACCCATGTCCTCTGCATTCAAAGAACTGAGTCTTAACCAGTGGACTGCCAGGGGAGTCCCAATTTCTACACCTTTTAGAGTTTGATGGACACCTATTGGAGTTTGATGATTGTTTCTGCCCTAGCTTTCTTCTCCAAATTCTATCTCAAGGCCCAAAGTTCTTTTTTTGTTGCTGCAGTTCAGACTCTATGTTTTGAGAGTTCCTGGAAGGGAGACACTGTAATCTCTCTTCCTCATTACTGACCTAGCCTCATTCCTAAATTATCTTTAATATTGTAAGCAGCTTGAGAGCAAGGCCTTTCTTTTATGTTAAGAGTTACAACACCAGTACTAATGGCATTACAGAGAACCTGCTGTCTGCCACATGATTCATAAATGGGTTGTTACATATATAATCTGCATTTTTTCTAAGCCTCTCAACAACCCTGAAAAATAGATATCACTGGGCTTTGTTATTCATGGATTTTGTATTTGCAAGTCCAATTACACACTAAAATTAATTCCTAACTCATAAATCAAAGTTCATACCTTCAAGAACATGCATAGCGTGGTGAGTTTGAGTCACCCCATGCCTACATACCCAGCTTAGGTCACAGTGCCATGCTCTGAGTTTTGGTCTCAGCCCACATACTGTAAACAAGTGTGTCTCATGGTCAATTTAATGCCCACGGTTTTTTTTCCCATATATTTTGTGCTTTTTGATGGTAATTTCACTGTTGAAAATGGCTCCCAGCATAGTGTTGGAGGATTATCTAGCATTCCTAAATTCAAGAAAGCTCTGGTATGCCTTAGAGAGAAAATATATGTATTAGATAAGCTTTGTTCAGGCATGATATGTAACAATAATGATGTTTTATATAAACAAATATATAATAATGAATATATGATAATAACATATATATTGTTATATATACATAAATAAGTCAAACAAGGTCATGTGTTAATTGGTTGATGAAATTATACTACTAGATTCTTGTAGGAATCCATCCTGTATTTTCCCTGCTAGTAAATGATTCAGTATTCTTTCACTTATAGAATATAACTGCCATGACTGATGGGAATAGACTCTACTACTATTTACTCTTTAGATATGAAGAAATAAGGTACATAAAGATTAAGCAGTGTGTCTGAAAACATCAACATAGTTATTGCACAAATTTCAACTTGCATGTCTGATTCAATTTTGTAAGTTCCATAGTTCCAGGTGTGGGTGGTGTAAACTCAACTTCCATTGATAGAATGCGACTCGGTATGAATTTTCCCAGGGGTGAAAAAACAAGTAAATGGATAAATCTTCTCTTTTTTTCTTTCTTTCTCTTAATTGGAAGCTTAGAGTACTTTTCTTGTTTGTAAAGCAAATTCCTCAAATATTACTATGTTATTCATACTCACTAATTACTTGAACAAATATTTGCATGTCTACTATTCTCCAAGTGCCAGCTTAAGCCCCAGGGACCTAATTGTCTTCTCAACAAGTTTAAAATTTACTGCTGAAAAGAGGCCTGGAAACAAATAATTTCACTGTTATGTGAAACACCTGCTCTAATAGGAGTATTTTTGTTGTTTTTTAGTCACTAAGTTGTGTCTTAGTACCAACAGAAAGACTCTTTGTGACCCAATGGACTGTAGCCTGCCAGGATTCTCTGTCCATTGGGTATTTACAAGGTTTCAAAAGTCAAGACAATTAGGAAAACACTGAATTCTGCCTGAGATCTGAAGAGAAGATTTTTGGACTAGAAATGCTTTTTGATCTGCATCTTGAAGGAATCCGCATCAGATTAGAAACAGGAAGACCCAACTACAGCAGAGAACCAATAAGAGCGGAAATATGGCCATAAGGCCAAACTCCAGGGTTTGGAAAGAATATGCCTGAAGGGAAAAAGCTTTGGAATAATTTTCTACTAGCCAGTTTCCCAAAATAAAATTATTACTATGCTCTATCCCTCCAAGACATAAAGGCACACCTTATTTTTACCCTAATTTCAACAGATTGTGGCTATTCTATCTCACTTTCATCAATGTATCAATGGAGATAGAAGATTGATCAATGTATTAATCTTTTACTGAATCTAGCCTTACTAGGCATTTTACATAAAAAGCCTCGCACAGAACTACACTTAAAAGAATGTATTCTCTCTAAAGAGTTTTACTTAACATCTCTTTGGTCTTTGCTCTTTCCCCAGTTTTTAAAAAAAGGATAAAAATTCAGTGGTGTCTATATAATTATTAATTTTGCTGTTAATTCAACAAATATTTGTTACACACCTTGTATAGTCAAGAATCTGCTAAATCCTATTTGGATGAGGGGGACCTGGAGCTAGGCTAGGATCCAAAGATTGATCAGGACTATTTCTTCCTTTGCAAAGATTCACAAATGACTGCTAATAACTCAAGATGTAAAGAGATACAGGAGGAAATGTGCTTCTGGCATGCAGAGGCTCAGAGTATCGAGAGATTAATTTAGAAGATGGAGAGAGTCTAAGCCAGTCTGAAAGCACAGAGGAAGCTAAGGCCTGGAGCCAAGAGACACAGCACATCCAGGAGGCAGGAAGTGGTTGATTTAGCTCTAGGTCTGTGAAGGGAGAGAGTGGTTCATGTTCATGGCTGGAGAGACAGGTGATCCAGGTACTGCGTATATACTAGAAGGCAAGATACAGGCTTTGGGTTGTCTTTAAGGCAACCCTGGAGCCCAGGTGAAGGGTTCTCACTTAATCATGACATAATCATGGCCATCCTAGGAGAGCCAATGGGGCTTCCCTGGTGGCTCAGCAGTAAAAGAATCCGCCTTCCAGTGCAGGAGATTCAGGTTCAATCTGTGGGTTGAGAAGATCCCTGGAGAAGGAAACGGCAACCCACTCCAGTATTCTTGCCTCGGAAATCCCATGGACAGAGGAGCCTGGAGGGCTACAGTCCACGGGGTCGCAAAGAGTTAAACCTGACCTAGCAAGTAAACGAACAGGACAGCGCACCCACAGCAGGGATGTAGGGAGAGATCTGAGGGAGTATGGAAGGAAAGAGGCCAAGGAACTAATGCAGGCTGGGGTCACTGAAAGAAGGCAAAGTTAGGGTACAGCAGTGGGTTAACAGAGGAAAGACAGATGGAAGAAGCACAGTATTGGCTGACCCATCAGGAAAGGAAGAGAAGGGGAAAGAACAGATGATATTACAGGAGCACCCTAAGGACCAGTAATTCTACCAAGGTGAAAATGCAAGAGAACATGGCACTTATGATGAATTTAATTTATGTCATATGAAGTCTGATGAGCCAAGCCAATCACAGGTGCCCAGAGCCCCAGGGAGTAAAGGCATAGAGGTGCTGGGTAAGGTTGTCATCAAGCAAAGACAACAAATACATCCAAAAGATTTGTGCAAAATGGTTTGTGGAAGGTAGAATAAAAGAGGTGCAAAGTCCCCTGGGATTTTAGAGATGAGAAAGGTCATTTTCAGATGAAGTCTGGGGCTTGCAGGACTGGCCTTCAGAAAGACTTGCAGCAACTGCGCCTAGAGTGGGACAGGCAGAGATGAAGAAGGACTTCCAGAAGAAGAAGGCTTCCAGGTGCCTAGAAAGACACCAGTCAAGACAGCAGAGTAGAAAAATGCAGCTCATTTATGTGAGAAATGACTAGGACAGCAGCCTGCTGAGATTTTGTGTGCATGCCGAGGACTAACTACCGAGTAGGACAGAAAATCAGGAAGGTGTTTCTGACCAAGATAAAACAACACAATCACATTGCTCTATTTAAGTCAAACCAGCTGATGTCCATGACAAAGCCTCTGGTTACACTAATCGTTTACAGAGTCCATGCCCTCCAATGAGAAGTTCATTCACAACATGACCCCAACACAACCTGGGTATTGTAATTTAAGTACGATTAAAACCTTAAAGTCCTACATTCTCGACAGTACAGAGAGGCCCAAGAGCTCAATGACTGCAGCTTTCTGCCTGATGTTTCCTTTGTAAACACAAGAATCTGACGTTTTTTGAAATTACAACTTGTACTTTACGTCAAGGAGTTCGCATGTAATTTTTACAATGTAAATGCTTGGATAGAAGTATTTCAGAACTAAGGAGAAAAGTTGTACTTGGCTTACTTTATTACATTTTTAAAACTGGAAAACTTTCATTCTTTGTAAAGCAACAAAGTGTTAGTTGATTAGTCATGTCTGACTCGATGCAACCCCATGAACTGTAGCCTGCCCGGCTCCTCTGTCCATGGAATTCTCCAGGCAACAATAGAATGGGTAGCCATTTCTTTCTCCAAATCCTACTGACCCAGGGATCAAACCCCATCTCGTTGGAAAAGACCCTGATGCTGGGAAAGATTGAGGGCAGGAGAAGAAGGGGGCAACAGAGGATGAGATGGTTGGATGGCATCACTGACTCAATGGACATGAGTTTGAGCAAACTCTGGGAGATAGCTAAGGACAGGGAAGCCTGTTGTGCTCCAGTCCATGACAGCCACCGAATAACTACAACAAAGTAATAAAAGTTTTGGGAGTTCCCTGTTAGTCCAGTGTGTTAGGAACAAGTACTTTCACTGCAAGGGCCTGGGTTTAATCTTTGGTCATGGAACTAAGTTCCTGCAAGCACTGCAGTGCAGCCAAAAAACCAACAACAACAACAACAAAAAAAGAATCGAAATGCTCAAATGACAGTATCTTCTACTCTTCCTCCCTGCAATGTATTTTTACAGTTAAAAATGTATTCCCAGACACAGGTAATATAATATTGTATATACCACAGCCCCACTAATTCTTATTGCAGCTACTATGAACAAAATATTTATATAATTTAAGTACTATATGAATCTCTATACAAATTAGGGCATAGGTATTATTTATGAATAATTCCATGATACCAAAAAGCATTCTATTCCTCTTTCCCTTCAATCTCTGGTCAAAACAAAGCAAAACAACAAACAAACAAGCAAAAACACTGAAAAAACCCACCCTCTGCATTCTCTAAGTGAAATGCAAATAAAACTCCCAAAGGAAGAGTGGGCTGAAAGAAAATTACCTGATGTGGGAGTATTGCCCAACTTTTATGTTAATGAACTTCATGCAGAGATACAGAAGAACATTATGCTGGAAACACAAAAACTAACTCAAAAACCAACTCAGTATTCTTGGCAGGAGTACATCTTAGCCTACAGCACAAGAAAACTTGAACCGAAATCCAAACTAGTGTTGCATCAAATATGCTTTGTTTGCCATTCAACAAGCTTGGTCTTAATGGCAAAGACAATTCTAAAATTGGATGAGTACTTAAACTGTACTATGGAAAAAAAATGATGCCATTCTAGAAGTTTCCCATAACAAACAGGCTGTTGAGGAGTTAATGAACTTATTTTCCTATCCAGGACAATTCTCTACTTGCCCGGCATTTTCAGGCAATAATTCCACAAAATTAAGTATGGCCTTCCCCATTCTAATAACAAAACTCCAAACAAAACTTAAACCATGTCTTCTTTGCATGCTATAGTCAATGTGCTTTTATTATGCTTAATGTACTTTTAATAGTCTCCTATGGCAAGCTTGTGTTATCAAGTGTGGGAATAAAAGATCCATGCTACAACCCTGAATTTGCTATTGTGTCTTTTAGCCAACGGCTCAAATCACTTCACACACATTCTTACTCACTCTCTCCTTGAGGTGCATTATGTTTGTTGAGGACACTGAAGGGCAGAATGACTAAGGAATTGGGGTCACTTCCAGAGCTCGCACTGCACACAGCTTGGATTCTTCCCCAACAGGAGGGAGCATGCCCTGCGCCAGACCAGGAATCCTCCAAGGGGGCTGTACCGGCTTCTCAGGCCCATAAGTGACCCAAGCTCACTTGGTGTTCCTTTATGGAATTGCCTCCCTTACCTGGATGCCATCAGAGGCAGGGATGTAACTTGCCCTTTTAAAGGTGTCCGTCACATTCCTGAGGATTTCAACCGACATCAGAAGATCGCCCGCATAGAAGTTTTTCCTCTGAGTTAAATCCAGCAGTGTCTTGGTGACCTGGGACATCCCATCACCCGCCAGCATTCTCTGCCCCTTTGCAAGGTGTTCTTTGATCTGTGATGGTCAACAGAACAGAATAAACATCAGAATCTTCATTACTGTTTCTCCACATAGCTTCATCAGACAAATGTTTTAAAACTACAGAGCTGACTTTCCAATAGCACTGCAAAACTTGGGAAGGTTTCAAAACTAAGTTGCATGTTTCCCACCCTAGTAAGGATAAACTGCCAGAATCTGTGTCCACATTTTGGCAGGCTTGATGGACTTGCTTTTTCTAGTTTTCAGAAAACATAATTTAGCATTTTGCAGGAAGCATGTATTAATTTATGGTTTTAACTGAAATAAAAATTAAAAAAAATAGCTTTGCACATGGTAAACATGGGAGGTTGTTCAGTGAGGTGTGAGCAGAGATGGGAGACTATAAACACGTCAAAATATCCTTTTGTATTTAAGAAGCTGAGTTTAATGATTTTTGCCTTACTTCTTAAAGTAAACACGTCTTTATGTAGCAGCAAAAAAGTTTTCACAATGGCATTTAGCTTAAGACAGACATTTAGTTAAACTTTAGAGGTCTACTATGATGAACATGACTGAACACTAGATTAAGTTAGCTTTATTTTATAAAGGAATAAACAACAACAAAATAAAAATCTCCCAGCTAGGTTTTTAGCAGTGGAATGAATCATTGAGAGGCAAGACTTAAATTAGTTTGATGACCAGAGAAATACACTGTCAGTTTTCATATTTGTTCATCATCCAGTCCAAGGGAAGAAAAGCATCTTATCACATGGAAGAATGTTACAGTCAAAGCAGGTAAACTCATAGCAAGGATACACTATATGTTTACTTAATAGAAGGTTAATCTTTATCATCCCATTGCTAAATTTGTGATAACATTAACTTATCAAAAGATCATGAAATACTTAGGAACTAACACACCAGAGAAAGACTGGCCTAGAAAGGTTCAAGTGTAATACTATAACCATCAATTTCCCATTAAGAAAAGTGTTAACAAATCCTTTGAGGTACAGCAATCAATCTGAATTAATCTCGGAGTCAGGAATTTTCTTTAAAATATATTTTTAAAAGTGCTTCCTTGACACTTCAGACATTTAAATATTCCTTAGTCTCTAAAACTCTAAATATATTTTGGGAAAATAAAAATCTTCAGAGACATGCTCTGTTCTTTGTGTTACATTAAAAACAAAACATGTTAATGGAGTTTATTTCTTTCCATTTTCTAATTCCTCTCTGGTCTCCCCTTAGTGCCAGCCATCAACACCTGACCCAGAGAATGGATGGTCCAGCAATGATCCAGCGGTTGCTTATCTCTACGGTCTCAATCCTCATCACTATGGAGTGATACTTAATCTAAGATGCAGACACTGTGTTGGCCAATCAGAAAGAATGCTGATCCCCCAATAGAAGCAGGCTGGGGTACTGTGATGATGTGTGCTACCAGGGTGAACTCCAGGCCTGCCTCTAAACTAGTGATAACTCAGGTTACGCATGCCATAATGTCATATTGTTTGCACTGGATATGCCACCCATTCCTCTCTCTTTTTTTTTTTTTTACCACTCAGGTAGTCCTAGTTCTTCTAAATATCTAAACTGAGTTAATCAGCTCCTTCTGTGTGTTCTTAACTCATACATCCATCAGCTACTCTATCATGTTGAATTAAATATAATCATTTGCTTATATGTCTTCTGTCCCATGTTGAATTAAATATAATCATTTGCTTATATGTCTTCTGTCCCATGTTGAATTAAATATAATCATTTGCTTATATGTCTTCTGTCCCAGTAGTCTTTCTGAACTTTAAGGGTAGGTTTTCTGCCTTGTTCATAGCCTTAGAATATAGCACAATAAAAGCATGCTAGAGTGAACTCAGCTATGATATTCCGACTATATCTTTATGATGGAATGCGATGAAATGGGCTTTGAAGCCAGGGTTGCCTAGGTTTTTATTTAAATATTTCAACTTACTATTTATATAATTGAAGTCATAAGAGACAGTTTGTCATGTCTCTTCTCAGCCTTGAAAAATATGCCTATACGGTTTCAAGTTTTAAAAATATATATATTTTTAATTAAAATAAACCCACACAAGCCTACATAGTCAGCACAGCTATAGCATACAGAAAAGCTCCCAGTTCATCGTGATCTGTGTGCCCCAAGTGATCTAGTTCCTGGAGACTCTAACATTTTTCCTCTGATTCACTGTGTTCTGGTCACTCTGGTCTTTTTCATCTTCCTCAACTTTAAATACGCGCTTGTCTCAGGGTCTTTGCCCTGCTTTTGCTTTTGTCTGGAATAGTCTTTCCACAGAGATCCACATGTGTTCCTGTCATTTCCTCACACAAGTCTTACCTGACTTCCTATCTAAAAGGCTTCCTTGTCATTCTCAATTATCTTACCCTTTTATTTATTTAGGTATTAATTTAGCTTTTCAAAAAATATCTTACCTTCTCTGTGCTTAACCTTACCTACCTTTGTGCATCTATCTTATGTCTCATTTATTTTTCTGCTTCCCACATTAAAACAGGAGCCATGTGAAAAAAGAGATTTTTGTATATTACGTGTACAGTTATACTCTCAGTACCTAGTGGACTTAATATGTTTGACAAATTAGTAAATGAATTATTGAATGATTCCTTCTAAGCTCTTTAAGTTCTTGGATTAAGTTGTTGTTGTTCAATTGCTAAGTCGTGTCTGACTCTTGGTGACCCCATGGACTGTAGCACGCCAGGCTTCTCTGTCTTCTCCCATCTCCAGAAGTTTCCTCAAATTCATGTCCATTGAGTCCAGGGTGCTATCTAACCATCTCATCCTCTACTGCCCCCTTCTCCTTTTACCTTCAATTTTTCCCAGCATCACGTTTTCTTTTTTCCCAATGAGTTGGCTCTTCACATCAGGTGGCAAAAGTACTGGAGCTTCAGCTTTAGCATCAGTCCTTTCAATGAATATTCGGGGTTGTTTTCCTTTATGATTGATCCCAGGAACTCTCAAGAGTCTCCAGCATCACAATTCAAAAGCATCAATTCTTTGGTACTTAGCCTTCTTTAAGGTCTAATTCTCATGTCCGTACATGACTACTAGAAAAACCATAGCTTTAACTAGTAGGACCTTCTTTGGCAAAGAGATATCTCCATTTTTTAATATACTGTCTAGGGTTGTCACAGCTTTCCTTCCAAGCAACAAGTGTCTTTTAATTTCTGTGGGATTAAGTTAGGCACACTTGGAAAGTTTTCCTAAGTTGTCTCGCAGCATAGTCCATAGAAAACATGGTATCAGATAAAACAAGATAAATAAACTCCCTGACCTGCAGAGACAGTGCAGCTCCTGGACTCAAAAGTATCTGCTTCAGTAGGTACAGTGCGAAATGGTGAACAAAAATGAAGTTAATAAAATCTACCCTAAATCATTTTGTAGACCTCAGTTCTCAGTTTGGTGCTCGTAGTACAAATCACAGCTGAGATGTTCAAAGCCAAGGAACACTTAGACAGTTCTCCACTAGGAACATGATGCGGCAATGCTTGCCAAGGTAAACAGCTGACTATTCAACTCAGCTGACCATCTATTGTTTTGTCAATCCCCTCCTATGCCCTGGAGGAGGAAATGGCAACCCACCCCAGTATTCTTGCCTGGAAAGCTACATTCATGGAGGAGCCTGGTGGACTATGGTCCATGGAGGCACAAAGAGTCAGACACGGCTGAGCGGCTGAGCATGAGCACCTATACCGGTGAGGGTCTGATTCATATGGACATAATGCATTCTTCCCCTCAGACAAAAGCATCACAACATTGACTTGAATCTTGAGGAACCATTCAGACATGTTTTCTGTTTGCAATAAAAATAATACAGAGAGCTTCGGATGCCTCAACTAATCAGAGCTAGGAAAGGCAGACTTTCATGTCTGGGTCAGTACCAAATTTGGCCCAGTCAGTAGAAATTAGTCATTGCCAGCTGACAGCTGCTTAGCAGGCTTATGTAGGATGAGCTGTTCTCAGTCCTGATCTTTGAGACAGATGACCAGACCACAAACCAGCTTTCACAACTGGTACTAATTAGCATCCTTCCTGGCATTGTCTATATATGGAAGGTGCTCAGGACAAATACCTTGTAATATTTGTACACAGTAGCATAGGCTACTGGGAGCATTTATAAAAGGTATAAAGGGTATTTGGGTAAGACACATTAAGAATGTATTTAGGTGAAAAACAATGACAGTTTCTTGACTTTCCTTCCATAACACAAGAGTTCCTACCTTGGGCCTACCCTTTCACCACTTTTTTCCAGAATGATGAATCCATGTTTATCTCCTGGACTCCTTTTCTCCTTTCTGGATCATGAAGAAATAGAGTTCAAAGTGGGTTTGCTCATCTCATCTTTCTCTGTTTCATACTGTTCCTCACTATCATCTTGTTCTCATCTCTATGATATAACCCTTTGGTTAAACCTCAATGATTTTGAATCCCACCCATTTTTCAGTCTTCATTCTTTTCCAGTCTTTCCTTCTCTTAAAATATAGCCTGACTTTGGTACCTTATTTATATGCCAATACTTTATCTTGTTTGGAGAAAGGCATGGCAACCTACCCCAGTATTCTTGCCTGGAGAATCCCATGGACAGAGGAATTTGGTGGGCTACAGTCCATAAGGTTGCAAGAGTCAAACATAACTGAGAAACACACACAAACACATACCCCTCATCTTGCTATTTCCTTTCAACTAATCTTCTTTGTTTGTCTTCAAAATCAAAATCAGAAGTATGAAATCTGACTTGAATCCCACAACTCTTTAAGCTGTAAATTAAACTCAACAATTACCTACTAAGCATTCTCTCTGAAAACCTTACGAGCATACTATGTTTAAAGAACAGTTGGAATCATCAAACCTGGATTTCAATGTCGTCCAAGGCCTTCCCTGGTGGCTCAGTGGTAAAGAATCTGCCTGCCAATGCGGGAGACATGGGTCAGGTCCCTGATCCGGGAAGATCCCACATGACTCACAGCAACCACTGAGTCTGCTCTAGAGTCCAGGAGCTGCAACAACTGAGCCCACCTGCTCCAACAACTGAAGCCCATGCGCCCTGGAATCCCTGCTCCACAGCAAAGAGGAGCCGTCACGATGAGAGGCTCTCACACCACGACTAGAGATCAGCCTCCACTTGCCTTAACTGGAGAGCAAAGTCCGCACAGCAAGAAAGACCCAGCACAGCCAAAAACAAACAAACAAATTAACGAATCATTTGATTTGTCTGCTAAAACAACAAAATAGTTGCTAGGGTGGGCTAATACAAAGAGATTAAAAATGGACACAGTAACTGTTTTCCCTTCTTATCTTCAATTTCTAATTTCTCTAAATACTAGCTATGTTATGTTTCTCATATCCATTCTTTTTACCTGTGAACAAGATGGAATCTGGTACAGGATTCAAGACCTATCATCACACTCTTAAGAATACTCTCCTAACTGGTTTAACTGAGTCTTTCCCCAAGCTAATTATCCTACCTTTCACATCTTTGAACAAGTTGCTCCTCTTCTGGGGCGGGGGGGGGGGAAAGTCCACCAAAAAATCCATCCATTTTCATATTAAATCAAATATACCCTTTATTATTTAACTTACAAGGCCAAACAAATATAATCCTAACTGACAATTCCAATCTTTTATCTATCTCATTTTATTCATCCAAACCTATTCTCCTATTATTTCTATCCAGTGAGTTATCATTTCAGTCTTTACATCTTTATTGCTCATTAATAATTCAATCCACTTTAATTTTGAACTCTTCATACTAGTCTTTACTTTTATTATTGTTGATTTTTAAAACCAGCAATACATTTAATCTATTTATTCACTACTGCTTCTCAACCATTGATTCTTAAATTCTCTTCTTCTTTCAGAGCATATTTTCCTTTTTTCTAATCTTTTAGTAAGGTCCTATGAATGGTAACTTGTTCAATCTCTGATGTACTTTGTATAAAAATTATACTCATTTTCAATCGATCTTTTATGTGAGAATGTTTTTATTTCCCTTTTAGCATTTTTACAATGTGATTCTGTGTCTCTCTTGTTGCAAGTTACACAGTTGATCTTTTGTAGATTACCAGTCTTTTCTTAGTGGTAGTTTTTAGTATTTTTCATTTTGTTTTTAGTACAATGCAGATTAAGTTACTATGGACTTGCATATATTTATTCACAATTCTTTTAAATCTGAATATATTATCTGTCTTCCACACTGGAAAATTCTTAAGTACTAATTCATAATGCAATCTCTATGTACTCTACTTCTGGACTACATTTCCATTATATTATATACATTTCTATTAAATGCACACTAAACTGTCTCATTTTACTCTTATTTTTCTAAGTTCTCTATTACTATTGTCATTTCTGTATCTATTCTGGCTTCTGAGTGATCTTTTTCCAAACTAACTTCTGATCATTAATTCTTTCTTAACTATATCTAACTGGTTCTTTACTCTGCTCATTAGTTTCAATGACATTATTTTCCACTTATAGAAGTTCTAGATCATTGTTTCACAGTGCTGCATTTTTTAACTGTGTCTTCTGTTCTTTTATTGCTCAAATTATTTTCAACAAATACATTATCATTTCTTTCATATTTTCTAATATTTCTACTTGCAACACTAATTCCCTTGATTCTTGTGTTTGCTAACTCTCCCTCATGATATTTGAAATTATTGTAACTCATATTCATTGAGGTGTGTTTATCCTCTGGGACCCTCATGCTGTTGGTTTGTGAAAGAGTTGTTAGGGACTAGCTTTGAGTGTGTTTCTCTGAGGGAGAGGGCCTCAGGCAATTCAATGATACTGTATCACTTTATGTTAGTCTCCATGTTAATTCCTTCTATTTATAGTTCAGCTAGCCTTTCAGTTTCTGAAAGGTAATTTCTTCCCTCTTTTTCCTAAAATTTTGTATAAACTTAATTTTTTTAGACCCATCATAGATCTACAGAGTTTGTTTCATCCATGAAGCCAGAGCAGTCAAGATAGTGCCAGCTAGTTGCAGGGAGCTTGATTCAGCTTGTTCCACGACTTAGCCTTGTGCTGGCCAGCTTGCTCCACGACTCATGTGGAAGGTGCTCTTGTCACCAGATCTAACAAAGCTTTAGAAACTCAACCTCCAGTACCCAGGATTCATGTATAATCAGAAACCCTGCCAGGCTGCTGTGGTATCAACTTCCCCCTATGACACTCGCATTCATTTCTTCTTTTCCTTCACTCCTGATATCTAAATATTTCTGTCTTTCTTTTGAGCTCAGCTATCATGCACCTTTTAAAAATAGTCGTGACATAGTTTATGCAGAATCTCAGCAAGATCTGTGAAGTATTATGTTGGTCCACCCCACTGTTCCTCTGCTGCCGCGGGTCCCTAATGCCAAACAGAATGAAATACACACCATTCCCAAAGAAAGCCCAGGGATCCTGCTGTTACTCCCTGAATTATGCACTTCTATGACTTTAAATGTTTTCCCCAAATCCTTTTGTTAAATTGTTATCTTTCTTTTCTCCTTCCTGAATTCTTTGCAGATAACTGCAATCATGATATGATCTGTACCTTCAAACCTCATAGAAGTAATCTTGCTCTGTCTTACAATATTATAGTGTTTGTGTTCTTATCTCATCCATTCTATTAGACTGTAAACTCTAAAGGGCCTGTAGTTTCTTTTTCAATTTGTTTACCCTGTAATTTCCAGCACATTGTCTGAGGTGCAAAGGTATCTTCTCAAAGTGCTTGTTAAATGAAACCAAAACCATAGAAGAATTTTCTTTTTTCCTTCTGTAGCTGTGATCTTCAAAAGTAGACAATGCAAAAACATAGCTGTCCATGATTATTCAAAACAAAGAAGTATGTGATAATTAGGGAATATTTACATTTCCTGACAGAACTGCCTTTTAAGAGCTATCCAATTAATATAAATAGGCAAATTTTAAATTTCTACAGTTGTTAAATTTCTACAGTTGGAAACCTTTTGAAAAATCATAGCAACAATTACCACAAAATATAATAGCATTTATTAAGTGCCTATTTTATGGGAAACATGGGACTAAGCGTTTTGCCTGATTTGAGTTTTAAAACAATTAGAGGTGCTGTAATTACCCACATGTAACAGATGAAGGAACAGAGACATGCTGTGGTGAGATGCCTTCCTCAGGAACGCACAGCTCCTAAACTGTCCTGAGATTTGAGCTCAGGCAGTTAAGAGTCCAGAGTCCATACACTTTACCATTACACATTTAACTCAGGTTTTATACAACACTTTTGTTAGAAACTGTCAAAATGCTTTAATAGTTAGAAGTCATCCTCAAACATGCTTGTTTTGACACTAAATCTTTTTCATATGAAAAAAGAATATAAAAATAAAGAGGCTTGGCAAGCAACTTTCCAGACTGCTGAGATGCTGTCAATTATTAAGTAGTGGTCATTAATTTGAAATGCAGTGTGGAGGTGTTCCTAAAGTCATTTACCAATCTATAGAAAAGACTTTATAGATATTGGAGTGGCAGCTGCGTGGTGCTGTGGCAGCTGCGTGGCACAGGAGTGACTTTGAGGAGATATCCCATATCCAAGGGCAAAGGAGAAGCCCCAGCAAGATGGTAGGAGGGGCGAAATCACATTTAGAATCAAACCGCATACCTGCCAGAGATGCTCAAAGGGCTCAAACATAGCTTGCGTGCACCAGGACCCAGAGATCCCACAGAGACTGAGACAGACTGTGTTTGAGTGTCTCTTGAGGAGGTACAGGTCAGCAGTGGCCTGCTGCAGGGGCAGGGGAACTCGGTGCAGCAGACGTGGGTATGGTATAAGCCATCTTGGAGGAGGTCACCATTAACCCCACCATAGAGCCACCAGAACTTACACAGGACTGGGAAACAGACTCTTGGGAGGGCACAAACAGAACCTTGTGCACCAGGACCCAGGAGAAAGTAGCAGTGACCCCACAAGAGACTGACCCAGACTTGCCTGTGAGTGTCCAGGAGTCTCCAGCGGAGGCGTGGGTCTGTGGTGGCCTGCTAAAGGGTTGGGGGCACTGACTGGGACCTTCTGAAGGAGGTCAATATTATCCTCATGACCTCCACCATAGTTTGGCCTTAGGTCAAATGGAGGGAACATAGCCCCACCCTTCAACATAAAATTGAATTAAAGATTTTCTCAGCATGGATCCACCCCTTAGAATAAGACCCAATTTTCCCCTCAATCAGTCCCTCCCATCAGAAGCTTCCATAAGTTTCTTATCCTCCTCCATCAGAAGGCAGACAGAATGAAAACCACAGTCACAGAAAACTAACCAATCTGATCGCATGGACCACAGCCTTGTCTAACTCAGTGAACCGTGCCACGTAGGGCCACCCAAGACTGAAGGTCATGGTGGAGAGTTCTGACAAAATGTGGTCCACTGGAGAAGGGAATGGCAAACCACTTCATTACTCTTGCCTTGAGAACCCCATGAACAGTATGAAAAGGCAAAAGGATAGGACACTGAAAGATCAACTGCTCAGGTCGGTAGGTGCCCAAAATGCTACTGGAGATCAGTGGAGAAACAACTCCAGAAAGAATGAAGAGACTGAGCCAAAGCAAAATCAACACCCAGTTGTGATTGGGACTGGTGATGGAAGCAAGGTCTGATGCTGTAAAGAGCAGTCTTGCATAGGAACCTGGAAGGTTAGGTCCATGAATCAAGGCAAATTGGAAGTGGTCAAACAGGAGATGGTAAGAGTGAACATCGACATTCTAGGAATCAGAGAACTAAGATGGACTGGAATGGGTGAATTTAACTCAGATGACCATTATATCTACTACTGCAGGCAGGAATCCCTTAGAAGAAATGGAGTAGCCATCATAGTCAACAAAAGAGTCTGAAATGCAGTACTTGGATGCAATCTCAAAAATGACAAAATGATCTCTGTTCTTTTCCAAGGCAAATCATTTTATATCAAAGTAATACAAGTCTATGCCTCGACAAGTAATGCTGAAGAAGCTGAATTTAAATAGTCCTATGAAAACTTAAAGGCCTTCTAGAAGAAACACCCAAAAAAGATTTTCTTTTCATTATTGGGGACTGGAATGTAAAGGTAGGAAGTCAAGAAATACCTGGAGTAACAGGCAAATTAGGCCTTGGAGTACAGAATAAAGCATGGCAAAGGCTAATACAGTTTTGCCAAGAGAATGCACTGGTCATAGCAAACACCCTCTTCCAACAACACAAGAGAAGACTCTACACATGGACATCACCAGATGGTCAATACTGAAATCAGACTGATTATATTCTTTGCAGCCAAAGATGGAGAAGCTCTATACAGTCAGCAAAAACAAGACCAGGAGCTGACTGTGGCTCAGATCATGAACTCCTTATTGCCAAATTCAGACTTAAATTGAAGAAAGAAGGGAAAACCACTAGACCATTCAGGTATGACCTTAATAAAATCCCTTACAATTATAGAGTGGAAGTGGCAAATAGATTCAAAGGATTAGATCTGATAGAGTGCCTGAAGAACTATCGATAGAGGTTCATGACACTGTATAGGAGGAAGTGATCAAGACCATCCCCAAGAAAAAGAAATTCATAAAGGCAAAACAGCTGTCTGAGGAGGCCTTACAAACAGTGGAGAAAAGAAGAGACAGGAAAGGCAAAGGAGAAAAGGAAAGATATACCCATTTGAATGCAGAGTTCCAAAGAATAGCAAGGGGAGATAAAGCCTTCCTCAGTGAGCAATACGAAGAAACAGAGGAAAACAATAGAATGGGAAAGACAAGAGATCTCTTCAAGAAAATTAGAGATACCAAGGGAAAATTTCACGTAAAGATGGGCTCAATAAAGGACAGGAATGGTATGGACCTAACAGAAGCAGAAGATATTAAGAAGAGGTGGCAAGAGTACACACAAGAACTATACAAAGAAGAACTTAATGACCCAGATAATCATTGGGTCATTGTGATTCTGTGTGATTGGTGTGACAACTAACCTAGAGCCAGACATCCGGGAATGCAAAGTCAAGTGGGCCTTAGGAAGCATCACTATGAACAAAGCTAGTGGAGGTGATGGAATTCCAGTTGAGCAGTTTCAAATCATAAAAGATGATGCTCTGAAAGTGCTGCACTCAATATGCCAGCAAATTTGGAAAACTCAGCAGTGGCCACAGGACTGGAAAAGGTCAGTTTTCATTACATTCCCAAAGAAAGGCAATGCCAAAGAACTACCACACAATTGCACTCATCTCACACGCTAGTAAAGTGATGCTCAAAATTCTCCAAGCCAGGCTTCAACAGTACATGAACTGTGAACTTCCAGATATTCAAGCTGGATTTAGAAAAGGCAGAGGAAACAGAGAACAAACTGCCAACATGCATTGGATCATCGAACAAGCAATAGAATTCCAGAAAAACAACAACTTCTGCTTTATTGGCTATGCCAAAGCCTTTGACTGTGTGGACCACAGAAACTCTAGAAAATTCTTCAAGAGATGGGACTACTAGACCACCTGACTTGCCTCCTGAGAAATCTGTACGCAGGTCATGAAGCAACAGCTAGAACTGGACGTGGAACAGACTGGTTCCAAAAAGGAGTATGTCAAGGCTGTATATTGTCACCCTGCATATTTAACTTATATGCAGAGTACAACATGAGAAATGCTGGACTGGATGAAGCACAAGCTGGAATCAAGATTACTGGGAGAAATATCAATAACCTCAGATATGCAGATGATACCACCCTTATGGCAGAAAGTGAAGAAGAACTAAAGAGCCTCTTGATGAAAGTGAAAGAGGAGAGTGAAAAAATTGGCTTAAAGCTCAACATTCAGAGAACGAAGATCATGGCATCCGGTCCCATCACTTCATGGCAAATAGATGGGGAAACAATGGAAACATTGAGAGACTTTATTTTGGGGGGCTCCAAAATCATTGCAGATGGTGACTGCAGCCATGAAATTAAAAGACATTTACTCCTTGGAAGGAAAGTTATGACCAACCTAGACAGCATTTTTAAAAGTAGAGATATTAATTTGACAACAAAGGTTTGTCTAGTCAAGGCTATAGTTTTACCAGTAGTCATGTATGGATGTGGGCATTGGACTATAAAGAAAGCTGAACGCTGAAGAATTGATGCTCTTGAACTGTGGAGTTGGAGAATACTCTTGAGAGTCTCTTGGATTGTAAGGAGATCCAAGCAGCCCATGCTAAAGGAGATCAGTCCTGACTATTCATTGGAAGGACTGATGCTGAAGCTGAAAGTCCAATACTTTGGCCACCTGATGTGAAGAACTGACTCATTTGAAAAGACCCTGATGCTGGGAAAGACTGAAGGCAGTATTAGAAGGGGCAACAGAGGATGAGATGGTTGGATGGCATCACCGACTCAATGGACATGAGTTTGGATAAACTCCGGGAGTTGGTGATGGACAGGGAGGCCTGGCATGCTATAGTCTATGGGGTCACAAAGAGTCGGACATGACTGAGCGATTATCTCAACTCAACTCATAAAAGATGTTGTCTGTAGTTTTATTCAAATGGAGAGAAAAATCCCCCATGGGTACATGAAGGCTTCTATTTTCCTTGGGCTGTATTTTTTAATTCTCTTCATTTAGTCACTGAAGTAGTTTACAAACAGTTATAATTTTAACATTTCTTGTAAAGTTACAATCATCACTGTTTATATCTGTACATCTTGCAGTACTTTGTGTGCATTTTTGCTCCAAAGGACAATCCTTAAAAGTTTCTGTGTCATTCACATTTAATAGTGTTGGCAAGAGCAGCAGTGAAGGGCAAACATACAAACAAAACACCTGAAGTCTAAAGATAGTAGCTTTTGATAGTTTTGGATTAAGCCTCCCTGCTATTTCTGTAGAGAGATGTGGTGAGGGTCATGGTTTAAGGAGTAGCTGTGTTCCTGAAATAACCTTATTCTTTTCACTTTATGCCTCCTACTGCCAGTCACAGTTGCCTCTATTGTGTGAATCCTAAAAAAGGTTTATCGTAGTCGCTCTGTGCAAATGACACACTTTAAAATCATATATTTATATATTATTTTCAGCATCAACTCCTACAGTCCATCTGTAAGTTATATTAAAGGTTTTTGCACCTCTAAGTGGCTTCAATTAAAATATAATTATAGAAGAAACTTCTTTTCCTAAAGCAATGGTCTAAATATGTACTTTTTGCTTCAGTTCATAACTGCCCACTTTTAAGACAAAAATCATTCCCTAGATGATGGTCTTGAATGGTTTACAGATCTATCTGATGTCTCCGTGAAAGACAGAGATCATCCTGTGTAAAAAAGAGGGCATCTCTTTTGTTTTAGTTACATGAATACTTCTTAAGTTGCTCTATATTTGATATAAAAACACATATTCATCTTAGGGCTAAGAGTTCAAATTTGAAGAGAAAATTGTTTAATGACAACATGATGGGGAGATTTAGCTAAATATTCCCTGCATAAATTAAAAATGTACTGCCCAGAATCCAGGATGGACAGCATTTGACCACAGTGCATCAAGTACCCCAATTTCTTGCCCCAGGAATTTCTGAAGTGAGAGAGATGCCATGAATTTGAAGATTGCAAGGTACTATTATGAGAACAAACTGAGTCTTGAAAACGGAGCCAGGTTTATATCCATGGCCTCAGTTCAGTTCAGTTCAGTCGTTCAGTCGTGTCCAACTCTTTGCGACCCCATGAATCGCAGCACGCCAGGCCTCCCTGTCCATCACCAATTCCCAGAGTTAACTCAGACTCACGTCCATAGGGTTGGTGATGCCATCCAGCCATCTCATCCTCTGCCGTCCCCTTCTCCTCCTGCCCCCAATCCCTCCCAGCATCAGAGGCTTTTCCAATGAGTCAACTCTTCGCATGAGGTGGCCAAAGTACTGGAGTTTCAGCTTTAGCATCATTTCTTCCAAAGAACACCCAGGCCCGATCTCCTTTAGAATGGACTGGTTGGATCTTCTCCAACACCACAGTTCAAAAGCATCAATTCTTCAGTGCTCAGCCTTCTTCACAGGCCAACTCTGACATCCATACATGACCACTGGAAAAACCATAGCCTTGACTAGATGGACCTTTGTTGGCAAAGTAATGTCTCTGCTTTTTAACATGCTGTCTAGGTTGGTCATAACTTTCCGTCCAAGCAGTAAGTGTCTTTTAATTTCATGGTTGCAATCACCATTTGCAGTGATTTTGGAGCCCAAAAAAATAAAGTCTGATACTGTTTCCACTGTTTCCCCATCTATCTGCCATGAAATGATGAGACCAGATGCCATGATCTTCATTTTCTGAATGTTGAGCTTTAAGCCAACTTTTTCACTCTCCTCTTTCACTTTCATCAAGAGGCTTTTAATACTCTGTAAAACCTGGACATTTACAAAGTAAGAATAAGAGTACAATAAACTTATCTCCTTGTAAAAATAAACAAATAGAAATAGTCTTAATTTCTAGTCAAAATGAAGAAGCACCATTCCTGGGCAAAGGCCTTTGGTAGGTGGAGTTTTCTAACACCAAACAAATCTAGAATGATTATTATATTCTGAGCCAGTACTAGGCCCTGTGCTTGAGCTCAAAGCACTTTAGTGGTCACAGGCGGGGACCCAGACTTTCAGAGACCTGCCCAGTGGGACGCAGGGCAGTAACTGATCTTCCTTTCTGGAGGCTTTTTCAATTCTGTTTCTGTTACTGGAGTTTCCTAGTTCTAGAGACATTGCATCAGTTAGAATGGGACAGGTTATGCTGTGACAACAACTCCAAAATCTCAGTGCCTGAAAGCAAAGCGATCTATTTCTCAGTCACACTACTCAGATCATCAGGGAGGCTCTGTTTATCCTAGTCACTCCAGTGCTTGGCATGACAGAGGATGAAGGAGTTTGCACTGGCAAGGACATTCTCAGGCCTGGAATAACAGAGGTCACCTCCACATACAAGCAGTGGCTGGAACTAGTCACATGTGTATGCCTAACTTCAAGGTAGTGAAGAAGCATGATCCTTCCACGTGCCCAGCAGAGGAGACTTAGGGATTACTTCACATAGCACGTCTTGTGATGGTACAGAGCCAGCCAGCAACTCACTTAACTTCTCTGCATTCATTTACCAAAACTGCAACCCTAGGCAAAATCTACCACAGTGTATCTTAAATTTTAATGTGTATATGAATCACAAAGGCCAATTTTTAAGTGCAGGTCTGGGACAAGGTCTAAGAGTCTGTATTTCTAACAAGCTCCCAGGTCCTGCTTCTACTTACAGTTTTGGGAAAACATGTTAGTTCTACCACAAGCATTCATTACGCTCGCATCCAAGAAACTCAACTTTGCTAGAGAAAAGTCATGTCTATTCTGGCCAGCTGTACCCTGAGTTCTTCATGTAACCTGTGGCAACCCCTAAGCCTACCTGCTTCAAGCTATCCATTATGTTTATCAGCCTGCCTTCTCATTTCAGAAAAGGACACAGCAACAGTCGCATGTGCTCACTCAGCCTTAATAAAGGGCACCGTCCTAGCTCTTCTGGATTTTGCAGTGAGCTCCACAGCCTGCCGTCCTGCCCCTTCAGCCTATCTTCAAGAGCCCTACGACCCTCTTTCATTATTGAATCACATCCCTCCTTACTGTCAATGGCTTCCACTGCCCTTAGAATAAAATCCATACTCTCAGCAAAGGTCTTTAAGGCACAGAAAAAAAAAATAATTTTTTCCTTACCTAGTTCTCCAACTTCATCTCATGGCACTCTCTTCTTGCTCACTACCTCTGGCTACTGGATCAAGTTCCGCTTCCTTAAAGACCTCAAGGTTTTCCCATGTGCTATTCTCAACAGAGGGCTGCCCAGATGGCACATTGGTAAAGAATCCACCTGCCAATGCAGGAGAGGGAAGAGATGCAGGTTTGATCCCTGGGTCGGGAAGATGCCCTGGAATAGGAGACTGGAACTCCAGTATTGTCTAGAAAATTCCATGGACACTCTCCTCAGTAGAATGTACACTCTCCTCAATAGAATGTACACTCATGCCCTGAAAAACTCATTCTCTGCACTCCTAGTATGTCTGAATCTATCTTATCTTTCAAGTCACAGTTGTAATGCCATTTTCTCAAAGATACATAATGCCCTTCTTATCTCAATCAGTCCCCAAACTTTATTCCCTATGTTGGCACTTGGTTAAGTTCCTCTGACATGTCACGGTTTGGAATTATTTTCTCTCTTTTCTGGTCTAGTTTATTTTGTATTTGTTGCGTGTATCACTCTCATATTGTATTCTTACACTGTGCTGCACCTCGATAAAGTTCAGTGTGTATTTGTAGAATAACTTACTAGGTAGTTGAATGGATGGAGGAACAATTAAATAATAGAGTAGGCTTTCTTTTACAATATTTTCCTTTGGTATCAGCCTAAACAGGCTGCTCTGTACAGGTTTATTCTACTAAATCATTCCATGGATAAATTTCAAGTCAGTAGATTTCAATCCCTAAAGACTAACTCTAATATTTTTTCATCAAGCCACTTAATTCATAACTGGGGAGAAGCTTCAAATTGTCCTGGGATTTAGAGATATGATCAATAAGTTTTCAGAAAAGAGGAAATAAAGTATAACTTTAGAAGTATTTAATTATACATCTATTTAATACACTCCCTTACTATTTCCTAGGAAACACTATCATATGTGCCTAAAATATTTTTATATTTTATTAATATAATACAGTGACAAATTATTATTTTAGTAGAGTATAGAACATATACAGAGTATATATTCCTGTAAGGCCAATGTATTTGCCACTATAAAAAAATTAATGGATTATAAAAATAATTTTCTTAAGAGCTTCAGAAAGTTATGGAAGAGATAAGTTACATTTCCAGGAAGAAGAGATCCTTTTTGAGATAGGAAAACAATTTCAGCCAGTTTTCTCCCTGCTTTGGAATGTCTGCTAAATTTTGGCAAGAAATGAGGGGCAGGTGCAGCCCAGGCAGAGGCTCTCTAGGGTAGAAAGAGAAACTAATGCTTTTTGGTTGCTCAGGGCTGGAGAGCTATAATGGGAACTGGTGGGTCCCTAAAAAGTCTAACCGGGATTTTTCCCAGTGAAACATTTGCTGGATGTTTGGAATGTGTAGGAAGCTGAGGATACTCCTTTTACACTTTTAAAAGGCGGAGTGCACTTTTTCCATCCTTAAGTATGCCTTTTTTTCTAAATCTGAAGAAGGAGTCCAGCTTTAAGCAACCAGTTGTCTCTCACTCACGACATCTGATGCATTTGAAGTTGCCTGGATAGGAAGCTTGGACCCTCTGAAGGGTAGAGCTGAATCTTCTACACTTTCGCAGGGCTGATGGGATGGCCACACATAAGCTCTCTGTCTAAAGTGTATAACACACACAGCGGAGAAAGGAGACTAAGGGGATATAGTCTTAAGAAAACTGCGAAACTTCTTGACCCAGGTCAATCGTCGGCTACATTAAAATTTCAGTTCCTCATTATATCTGAATAACCAAGGAAAACAGGAATGCTTTTTGGTTGCCCTCAATATCGTCCCCAAATCCTACATTTGTTTTACACAATGCCTGAGATTTAATAAAAAATGATTAGATATGACAGATTACATAACTGATGAAATAAAACAAGTCCTTCACAGATTATCCAAACAATAGATTTTGCTGATAAGAAATGTAAAATGATTGCTTAAAATTTTTAAAAATAAAGAAGAAGAACAAAATAAAATCTGTCCATTCTTTGATGGAGAATTCTCATAGAATTGAAATGTTACAAAAGAAAAATAAAAAACTTAAAATGTATACTACAGACCAGGAGTCAGTGAACTACATACAGCCTGTGGGCCAAAGCCAGCACATTGCCTGCTTTTGTAAGAGTTTTACTGGAACTCAGCCACGTTCACTAATTGTCTATGGTTGTTCTTATGCTACAAAACCAGAGTTGAGTATTTAGAACAGAGACCATATGGAATACAAAGCCTAAAATATTCTCTATCTTGTCCATGTAAACTTTGACATATGAATTGCTTAAAATAACAAGATTTAATTAACATCTTCCTTCTGATTTTTTTTTTCCCCAGTCAGCCCCTCAGGGCAGATACCATTCAATAAATGTTAGCTATTATCATTTGATGAACACTCAGGAAACTTATAATTTTATTCAAGACCTCATGTTAAAAATTTGGGGATTGTGAAGTTGAACTCAGATAACAAAACCTTAACATGTGGCCTCGAATAAAAGTAAGAGCCTTCTGTCCATTTTAAAGGTAGTAATGTTTTTCAACTTTTCCTTGGTATTGTTGGATTATGCAATAATTATCTGAGCTCTGGAAGTGAGGACTCTGACAAACTTGGCAGAAACTTGAAACTTCTTGAAACTTGGCATCAAAAATAGAAAGGCAGTCACATGCTATGTCTTGAGTACTTAAAAGGAGAGAAATAACGTGAACATCCATTTTTTATACATGTAAATAGAAATACATTTATATGAATGCCAAATTAATGTAATTAGTAATAATATTAACATACAGTTACTGAGTGTGTTCTGTAGACTGGTAATAACTCCATGTTATTGGCCTTGAGTGAACTTCCCATTGGTATTTTTTAAGAACTCCCACATGGTTGCAATGTTCAGCCAGGATTAAAAAGCTATTGATCTAACTTCTCCCAGAATTACCCCCATTGTTTGCTGTGTTCCAGCCACATAATACTGCAAAAAGAAAGAAAAAAAAACACACACTGGGAGAACAAATTCTTGTTCTCTCAGGCTCACTCACCTTTATTTAATTAGTGAATATTCAAAAATTAAAATCAGGCTAGTTCCCCTGGTTGGCTAGACCATGCTGCTACTGCTGCTAAGTCGCTTCAGTCATGTCCAACTTGTGTGACCCCATAGACCACAGCCCACCAGGCTCCCCCGTCCCTGGGATTCTCCAGGCAAGAACACTGGAGTGGGTTGCCATTTCCTCCTCCAATGCATGTAAGTGAAAAGTGAAAATGAAGTTGCTCAGTCATGTCTGACTCTTCACAATCCCAGGGACTGCAGCCTACCAGGCTCCTCCATCTGTGGGATTTTCCAGGCAAGAGTACTGGAGTGGGGTGCCATTGCCTTCTCTGGGCTGGACAATAGCATGAGGTTATTTGTCCCAAAATTACTCACTCAAAAAACAATAAGCAAATGTAAACAAAACTATGGTACCTATTGTTTTCTTCTTTTACTGTAAATAAGCTGTAGTCATCAAATGTATTATTCTTTTTTAGGCAATGTGATGGATATTTGTGCAATGAGGTGGCAGCCAACAAAGTGTGATATGTAAGAAGTTTTGTTGCAATGGAGCAAAATTCACCTGGAAGGCAGGGAAAATATATTAATATAAAGCAAATGTTATGATGTGATCTGTTTTGTATTGTGACTCCTACTCAGCTTCTACGAAATGGAAGGACAAGCTACCTTAAAACATGATGAGAAGCTCAAAATGAATCAGTGGCCAGTGTGAACTTCCACACTAGTAGTTTTGAAACATCCTCTACAGGACTGTGATTGTCTTGGAGTGATAAAGACTGTTACTTTAGACCAGAAGGTAATGGGTAATGTACTTTGCTAGAAGAGAGAGAGCAACTGGGAAGACCCCTTTTCCTGGAGTAACCATTACTCCTTAAAAAGAGACCACCAAAAACAAATATATTAACACATATATATGGAATTTAGAAAAATGGTATTGATAAACCTATTTTCAGGGAAGGAATGGAGACAGATGCAGAGAACAGACTTTTGAACACAGTGCAGAGGGAAAGAGTGTGACGAACGGAGAGAGTAGCATCAGCATACATACACTATCATATTTAAGAGGCATAGCTGGTAAGAAGTTGCTGTGTACCACAGGGAGCCCAGACTGGCGCTCTGTGATGAGCTGAAGGGATGGAAAGAGGGGAGGGGAAGGGAGGCTCTGGAGGCAGGGGATGATGCATAATTATGGCTGTCTTGAGTTGTATGGCAGAAACCAACACACCATGGTAAAAATTAAAATGAAAAAAGGAGTTCACTAAGTTGAGTGATATGAATTAACACTCTTCCCTCGAGAACCTGAGAGATGTTCCTGCTGGACAGATGGCAACTTCTAATTCACAGTGACTCCCAATTCACACTGTCCAAGACCTGTGCCAGACCAGAAATCATTGCTTTCTTCGTGGACTTTTCCAGGAGAGATTTGTTACCCCCTTTCTATTTTCACATTTGAGGAATCAGTGGACTAAAATGGACCAGAATGGGCACATTTAATTCAGATGACCATTACATCTACTACTGTGGGGAAGAATCTCTTAGAAGAAATGGAGTAGCCCTCATAATCAACAAAACAGCCAAAAATGCAGTACTTGGGCACATTCTCAAAAATGACAGAATGATGTCTGTTTTCAAGGCAAATCATTCAATATCACAGTAATCCAAGTCTACGCCACAAGCACTAATGCCGAAGAAGCTGAACGGTTCTAAGAAGATCTAAAAGGCCTTCTAGAATTAATATCAAAAATGGATGTCCTTTTCATTAGAGCAGACTGGATGTGAAAGCAGGAACCGAAGAGATTCCTAGACTAACAGGCAAGATTTTGGCCTTGGTAACAAAATGAAGCAGGGCAAAGCCACACAGTTTTGCCAAGAGAATGCGCTGGTCATAGCAAAAACCCTCTTCCAACAACACAAGACTGTAAAAATGGACATCACCAGATGGTAAAAACCAAAATCAGACTGATTATAGTCTTTGCAGCCAAAGATGGAGAAGCTCAAAAAGTGAGCAAAAACAAGACCAGGAGCTGACTGTGGCTCAGACAATGAACTCCTTATTGCCGAATTCAGACTGAAATTGAAGAAGGTAGTGTAAACCAGGAGACCATTCAGGTATGACCCAAATCAAATCCCTTACGATTATACAGTGGAAGTGACAAATAGATTCAAGGTATTAGATTTGATAGACAGATACGGAAGCTTGTGACATTGTACAGGAGGCAGTGACCAAAACCATCCCCAAAAGGAGAAATGCCATAAGGCAAAATGGTTGTCTGAGGAGGCCTTACAAACAACGGAGAAAAGAAGAGACGCTAAAGGCAAAAGAGAAAAGGAATGATATATCCACCTGAATGCAGAGTTCCAAAGAGTAGCAAGGAGAAATAAGAAAGCCTTCCTCAGTGATCAATGTAAAGAAATAGAGGAAAACAATAGAATGGGAAAGACTAAAGACCACTTCAAGAAAATTAGAGTTATCAAGGGAACATTTCATGCAAAGATAGGCTCAATAAAGGACAGAAATGGTGTGGACCTAACAGAAGCAGAAGATATTAAGAAGAGTGGCAAGAATACACAGAAGAACTGTACAAAAAAAGATCTTCATGACCCAGATAACCATGCTGGTGTGATCACTCACCTATAGCCAGACATCCTGGAATGTGAAGTCAAGTGGGCCTTAGGAAGCATCACTACGAACAACGCTAGTGGAGGTGATGGAACTCCAGGTGAGCTATTTGAAATCCTAAAAGGTGATGGTGCTGCACTCAATATGCAAGCAAAATTAGAAAACTCAGCAGTGGCCACAGGACTGGAAAAGGTCAGCTTTCATTACAATCCCAAAGAAAGGCAATGCCAAAGAATGTTCAAACTCCTACACAATTGCACTCATCTCACACACTAGCAAAGTAATGCTCAAAATTCTCCAAGCCAGGCTTCAACAGTATGTGAACCGAGAAATTCCAGATGTTCAAGCTAGATTTGGAAAAGGCAGAGGAACCAGAGATCAAATTGCCAACATCCACTGAATCATCGAAAAAGCAAGAGAGTTCCAGAAAAACATCTACTTCTGCTTCATTGACTACGCTAAAGCTGTTGACAGTGTGGATCACAACAAACTGTGGAAATTCTTCAAGAGATGGTAATACCAGATCACCATACCTCCGTCCTGAGAAACATGTATACAGGTCTAGAAGCAACAGTTAAAACTGGACATGGAACAACAGACTGGTTCCAACTTGGGAAAGGAGTATGTGAGGCTGTATACTGTCACCCTGCTTATTTAACTTCTATGCAGAGTACATCTTGAGAAATGCCAGGCTGGATGAAGCACAAGCTGGAATCAAGATTGCCGGGAGAAATATCAGTAACTTCAGCTATTCAGATGACACCACCCTTATGGCAGAAAGCGAGGAGGAAGTAACGAGCCTCTTGATGAAAGTGAAAGAAGAGAGTGAAAAAGCTGACTTTAAACTCAACATTCAAAAAATGAAGATCATGGCATCCGGTCCCATCACTTCATAGCAAATAGATGGGGAAACAATGGAAACAGTGACAGACTTTATTTTTGGGGGCACCAAAATCTCTGCAGATGCTACTTGCAGCCATGAAATTAAAAGACACTTGCTTCTTGGAAGAAATGCTATGACCAACCTAGACAGCATATTAAAAAGCAGAGACATTACTTTGCCAACAAAGGTCCATCTAGTCAAAGCTATGGTTTTTCCAATAGTCATGTATGGATGTGAGAGTTGGACTATAAAGAAAGCTGAGCGCTGAAGAATTGATGCTTTTGAACTGGGGTGTTGGAGAAGACTCTTTAGAGTACCTTGGACTGCAAGGAGATTCAATCAGTCCATCCTAAAGGAAATCAGTCCTGGGTGTTCATTAGTGGAACTGACGCTGAAGCTGAAACTCTAATACTTTGGCCACCTGATGCAAAGAACTGACTCATTGGAAAAGACCCTGATGCTGGGAAACATTGAAGGCAGGAGGAGAAGGGGACGACAGAAGATGAGATGGTTGAATGGCATCACCAACTCAATGGACATGAGTTTGTGCAAACTCCAGGAGGTAGTGATCACAGGGAAGCCTGGCGTGCTGTAGTCCACGGTTCACAAAGATTTGGACACAACTAAGCGACTGAACTGAACTTCTGTTTTCACAACTCTGTGTTGTGTGCTTATCATGTGTAATAAACTGAGGGACTAGTGAACAGAGTGTCAGCACTGTTGGGTGAACCTCCCACCTTCCTTTCCCTGGACCCTCGAGATCCAGCAAGTCTATTCTCCCCCTCAGCCTCTCTGTCTCTGTTGTGCTCTATCTCCCCTGACTTCCCATTCCATCCATCTCTATCATTCTCTCTCTCCTAATAAACAGTCATAAATGTAGAGCAAAACAGAATAAACAAAGTCCTTAAACCACAAATCAAGTTCCTTGACATCCTTTCCCACAAAGTCAACCTTTCCGTGACTAGAGAGATTATTGCTCCAGCTTCTGTATTTATTCACTGTTAAATGACAGCTTGAAAAATAGAAAGCAGAGGTTATAAGGCACAATGACTTTAAAGGAAACATTTATACCAATTCTTTCCATTTCTGCGAATATAGAGGAATATCTGTGAGCTTTTTCAGTCCCCCATCACACACTCCTCTCCATGGAAGAAGTGACTTTTCTGCCTGATGAATTTATGAGATGACATTGGCATGCCTGATTCCACTCCTTTTATTCTAGAGCTGCTAGTTCCATGTCATCTGTCATTTCAGGTGTGTGTATGTGTAAGTATGAATTTGAATGTGAATAAAACAGAGTGAGAGGGAGAGAATGAGAGAGAGAAAGAGAGAGGAAGAGAGAGAAAGAGTTATCTTCATTGTTCAGTTGTAAGAAAGACTAAATGGTCTATTTAATTTGGGTGTGGGGAACTGGCCCACTTGGCCCGCAGTACCACCCAGTTTCTCCAAATAATTTAATAAGTTTTTTTTAAAAAAAGCAGTATTCTTAATGTCCCTGGCCCCTGTACCTAGTTCTCAATAGGTTCTGAAATTATTTCTTTCTTGCTGGTATAAAATTCAAAAAGTATCCCAGAGTATGAAATTAAATATTAACATATGGAAAAAAAACCCTGAAATGTCCAAAAATCCCACTACATTAAACACTCTATTCCTTTATTCTCACTTTTTAAAATCTGTCACTTTTTTAATAAGCAGCAGTTGGATCACAGTGTTCAATTTTGTATCTTACAAAGTTTCCAAAACGACTTCATGAAGTGGAGCTTATTGAAATTCTTCTTCAATGACCAAATTATTTCATAAAGTAAAATTGTAAATCACTCCACATTTCTAGATGGTTTTGGACTAGGAAAATTGCAGGTGAGGGATAATACTATTAATTTCATGTGATTAAAATTCACAAACATGAAATTTTATGTATTACCTTCTTAGAACCCTCCAACTGGCACATCCCCTTTCTGATAAGAAAAGGTGCAGTCATTTATGGAATATCTAGAACACATTTAGCACTATGTTGAACACTAGAGGAATAAAGCTTCATAGAAATGATTTCTGTCCTCAAAGAATTCAATAAACATTCAATATGGCAGATGAGTAAATTCATAATATTAAACTAATTAATGATTCCTTTTTACCTCAGCTGGTTTGTAAGAGGTCATAGAATGCACTCAAGTAATGTTTGTTGACAATACGTCATTTCAAACTTTGTCTTCATATAATTTTATAAAATAGGTATATAAAATATTGTAATCTGTGAGTGTGTGTATACATATATTGTGAACTATATGTGAAAAGTTGGAAAATACAGATCTACTTATTTTAAATAAGTCTCTGCAGTGGGTGACAATTAACATTTAGTGAGTTTCACAAATGTAGAGCAGCAAGAAATTAAATACCCCAAGAAAAATAGGACATTAAACTGTGAAACAACAAACTCTACTAGAAAAGAAGATACAGAATCATCAAAAGCAATTTCAGAAGTTTGGGGAATCAGAACTAGTCTACACTGAAGACTACCTAGCTTTGTTACTCAAAGTATGTGAAGCCAAAAGCGTACAAGCATGCAAAGGAAAGGATTTAATCCTCATTTCCAACTGACCTTTGAGAGTACATATGATGAGCTCCATGTAGGCATCCTTCGGTGCTACACACCCCTGAATTTGTAAAGGAGAAGACCATGGTCCCCAGGCAAGTAGTAGATGAGTGTTTGTATGCATGTATAACTATATGTATGTTTTATGTGCATATAAACCGTATTCACATGCAAAAACACATATGACATCAATCCTATCCACTGATCTATCCATTCAATTATCCACCTGCCTGCCTTTCTAATGATCCATTCATCTGTATTTGTCCATAATTTTTTCACATGTACATTTCAACTTAAGCTGTAAAATTTTACTCTTTTTTTAACTCAATGCATTTTCTGTACCTGTAGATATTAATACCTCATAGTTATACAGCACATTGCAAACATCTCACATACAATATTTCATCTGCTCTTATTCAAAACCTCCAGAGATGCTAAGATGATGCTATCAATTTCATCTTGCATAGCAAACCAAGACTTGAGTGAGATCACATGACTTTTCCAAAGGACACACAATCAGAAAATGGTGCCTATAGCACCAGATTCTAGGGCAGAGGATTTCAAATCAAAGACTCAGAAGGGAGCATGACTTCTAGAAAGAAGGTTAAGCTTTGGAACAATTGCACCTGGGATGCAGCCTTCACTCTTGCCTCACTTAACTGGACTGCTCCCAGGATCTTCAATTTCTTTTCATGGGACTAAGGCAAGGATGGCAATATTGCAGGTGGTGGTGGGAACTGGAATTAATCTGTGAAAGTGCCCAGCAGAGTTTGCTTGGTCGTCTGTGGGAGCTGAATGCCCTGAGGCTGTTTCTTATGCTGCAAAAGCGTGCACTTGATTTCTGCCTGCAAGTGAGCAGGGGCACAGACACATGGGCTGTCCAATCACTAACTGAATGATTTCTACGTGACTCACAACATGAGACTATCTCTCCTATTTCACAGTGGGTTTCTATTTCTCTCCATTAGCAGATGACAAGCACTCACAGAAGGCAAGTACATTTAAATATTACTGTACAAAATGATGAATTTAAAAAGCAAACATTTTGCGCCAAGTGATATTATTCATTCTTAACAAATTTGTAAGACTTGACCTATGGTTTACTTAATCGATACAATTATTCTCATTTATTACCATGAATAAATAAGAACTAAATATGAATATTAAGATTAAGTAGATAAAGTATCATGTGTAAAATTAGGTGAAAATAAAATTCATTTAAGATTAAATTCATATGAAAGTCTTTGGTTATACTTAATTCTGAAATATTTTAATTTTGACACAAGTAAAGCTCAGTGAGGTCAAATATCACCAAATACTTATATGCACGTAAGTATATATTATTAAATATATGTATTTGTGTATAATTGTATTAATGTGTATATATAATATCATGTAGGTATATACACATATGTGTGCTATGCTTAGTCGCTCAGTCATGTCTGATTCTTTGTGACCCCATGTACTGTAGCCCGCCAGGCTCCTCTACCCATGAGGATTCTCCAGGCAAGAATACAGGAGTGGGTTGCCATGCCCTCCTCCAGGGGATCTTTCCAACCCAGGAACTGAACCTAGGTCTCCTACATTGCAGGCAAATTCTTTACCATCCGAGCCACCAGGGAAGCCCATGTACACATATAGGTGTATACATTAATGTATATACACACAACAGAAATAAGGCTCTACGTAGCCAAATAAATCATCAGTTTGATTACTGACTTGGAAAGTAAACATACTAAACAGCATTTGCTTTTCAGATATTTTTAAAATGTGCTTTTTTGGTTTTCTGATAACGAGTCAAATACATTCACTTCTTTAATAAGGGTTCTACAAGCTACTTCTCCATCCACGAGTAAGAATGCTCTTTAGTTTTTATTTTTTTTAATTATGTTTACTTGTAAGCAACAGTATCAGTACCATATTGTAAAGTAATTAACCTCCAATTTAAACAAATAAATTTATATTTTAAAAAATAAAAAGTAAATAAATAAATAAATAATAATAATAAAAAAGAAAATATAAGCACAACAAAACTTCAGGGCTCTTAACTGCACAGCACCCCTCCAATGTTGGGTTCTCCAAGGCTCTGTCTTGTATTTTGTTCTGAGCCCCATAATGTTTGTTCACATAGGAAGCTTTCTCGACTGTCAGGATGAATGACAACAGTCTCTGAAAATGACAATGACTTGCACTGGTAAAAAACCTAGCAACACTTCACTGTGCTCAAAATATTCATACAGCATATTCTGAATAATTCAATGATGTGTGGGAGAAGAGGGGCTATTTCTGGAAATTTGTCCCATGTCATCTTTTGTGAGCAACTAATTTTCTCTGATAAAATAACTGTCTTTTTTTTCTTTTTGGTATCTTAGTCTTTTTTTTTTTTTGGTATCTTAATGTCAAAATGCAGTGAAATTTTTGATACCTATATGACACAGCTTTATTATTTCCTGAGTACTAAAATATTGAAGAATTTAATTGAAAAATGTATGGTATTTTGAAATAAGTCTTATGCACTAGGAACTGATGTGCCAGTCATGATATAGTTTAACTTATATAGATAAACCCAAGTAACAGATTTTATTCAGGACTTTCCCCCAATAGACAAGGGATCCATTCATTTAAATAGCAGGATTCAAGCAGGATCCATAAAATCCCAAACCCTTGAAATAAAACAGTTCAGCACTGATTTATAAAAGTTTGCTTTCTAGCACAGACTTTTTTACTTCAGGTGTTATTTTCAGAGATTTTATCAATCTGACTATATAGCAGCAGACTAAACTCTCACACAGAGATCATTAACAGGAATTAAACAGAGCAAGTACTAAAGCTGGCTTTGCACCTACTGAATGCTGCAAGTGTCTGTACTCATTTGATATGCATCTTGCAAAGCTCGGCTGTTCCCAGAAGGCCACTCCGTGAAGACTGAGCGAGCAGCGTCTGCTAGCGGTGCCTGCGAGTCACAAAAACAGAGAGCTTTACGACAGGGAGGCTTGGAGGCAGGCTGAAAACCTGGGTTTGTACATTTTCACGCCCTAAACATGCATGTAAATTGTTCCTTTGATTATTTCCACAATGCACATTACTCACACTGAGAAACCATTGAATCGGCAAGATTTTCCAGATCTCTTCATAGGCTCCACTTAAAGCCCTTTACTAAAATTGCTTTATTAACTGCTTATTAGACAGACTTAGTTTTAGATATAGGACAAAACACGACAGAAGAACACAGCAGGCTGCTGTTGGTGGGTGGTCATTGTCTGGGTTTGAGAGTCATCCTACATTACCTGTGGCATTCATTGGGCACTGATTGAAGGCCAAGTCGCCTGCTGGAGTCCTCTTCCACACCATCGACATCAGATAATCCTCTGGGCATATTTCATAAGGTGCTGCAATTTAAAACAAAGGGACTTTAACACCCGTGGTGTTTATTTTTTAAATGCTGGCAATAAGCAATCCTGAAATGCAGCTCTCTGACTGCAGAGAGCTGTCTTTTTTTAAGTGTGGTGTTTATTGAAATGTTAGAGATGTCTTCAGAAAAAAACCACCAACTTTCATTTCATTCTCTACAAAATCCTCACAGAAAAAAAGCACTTTTCAAAGAAAGCTTAGGCTTAAAAAAAAAAAGTCATTTGAACATGCCTATTGTGGGGAAGAGAGCAAACGAACCAAGATGGCGTGGTCAGGCTCTTTCACCCCACGTTTTGTAAATAATGACTATGTAACAGTTGAGCTCATTTATAGCACTGCCCATGTGCATCACGAGTTACCCGCTCAGTCATTTGTGAGGTTCGCCTGTATATGCTTCACCTGGAAAAGCCCAGCAGGGTTGTGTGTGGTTATGTTGTGTTATGTATATCTGCTGCTGTGGCTGTCGTGTCACTCAGGAGAGAATAAATGTGTCTGCAGTTCCTATGGATCCTTGCATTTTCTTCCAGCCTCTTAGCTCATGCCTTACCTACCATGGGTTCAGTGAACAGTGTGAACAGTGAGACAGCTGGTGTCATGAACAGGATCAGCAAAACAACTGGTGTAGTCAACAGGATACCCAGCTGGTAGAGGAGCCTGAGGCTCCACAGAAGAGGTGGCAGGATACCCAGCAGGTAGAAGAGCAGGAGACTCCACTGGCTGGAGGGAGCCAGCGGCCACCACATAGCATGTGGTACCATGTGGCTACGATCCTCTCGGCATGGATTCCAGTGGAAGATTGGGAGGTGGTGGACGGCTCACCGGATAGCACTGAAAAGATGTTACAGGCAAGAGTTCCCACCTGCCGAACAAGGCAGCAAGGGCTGCTGCTGGCACCGTGGGGCAGATTTTGTTGACTACCTGCAGGTGAGTATGGATAGTGCTCCCCATGATGCTGCGTCGGTGTGCAGTCTCTTGGAAGAACTAGGGCAACGTACATTGGCATTAGAGCAAGAACCCGGTGGCCCTGAAGAACCCAGCATCTCTGACAAGACGGTAAGTGATGGTGATAATCAATGCAATGAGACCACGGGTCCCACTTGGCAGCAATGCCTATTGCGCAGCAGAAGGTGAAACATGAGCAGCCTATGGCCCGGGGTGGGCATCCTCAAGGGGCCCCGTCTGTGACTGAGTTCACAACATACAGACCATATATTCAGGTGGAGTTGGTCGACTTGGGTATGCCATTTTGGCAAAGGCGAGGGGAACCCTTGGCAACACGGCTCTTGTGACGTTGGGACACAGATGGACAGTATCCTGTGTTCTGGGGATGGGGCAGAACGATTGGCATCTATCACCAGTCACCCCTCGTCGAGACAAAGGCTGCAGAATGCTAGGCAGCTCATGCAGGGGTCGCTCACGCAGCGCACACCCTCATGGAATGGATTAACACTGCCATCTGCACCCTGTGGGTGAATGTGGGGGAGCCCCAGCATATCGGGAGTAAACAGTGTAACTATGCTGCATTGACCCAAGTGGTAGGAGAACTGGGCATGAGGCAGTCGATATGTAACCCAAATACCTGAGGCCCAGATGATGAGCGTTTCACTGGTGGCACTCCAGACGCCATTTGAACAGTGCCCCGTTGACCTCTTCTGGATCCCTGACTGCTATTCCTGCACCCTGTTTGGGGTGCCCCATCTATGAGGTGACCTCCATGGTTGCTAGCTTGGGAGAAGTAGTGGGATGGCGTGCCAGACACCATTTTGAACAGTGCCTACTGACCTCTTCTGGATCCCTGACTGCTATTTCTGCTCCCTGTCTGGGGCGCCCCATCTATGAGGTGACCTCCATGGTGGCTAGCTTGGGAGCGGTAGAGGGATGGCGTGGCAGATGCCATTTTGAAAGTGTGAAGACCCTGAAGGGGGCCTGAGCTAGCAGGTATGCAGATGCCAATGTGGGCTGATTTGTGCCAAGGCATACCGTAAGGGCTGTGTCCTATGGTGTATAATGTAAATTTAGGCTGTGTGTCCCATGCTGAAGATTCAGTAGAACAGCTGTATTGCTAATCCTGTTGGGGATGCCAATTATCTCTCTGTTCACACTGCTGAAGGCAAGGCATGAGCTAAGAGGCTGGAAGGTCTCTCCCCACAACAGTGTATAAAGGCTGTGTCCATGATGTGCTACTAACCTCTGACTGTCTTGCAGATTTAGAACACTGTGAAAGAATCTTGTGGGTGAGCTGTGAATGCCCTCCTTGAAGGGGTGGGCCTGGCACCTGTGGAGTTTTCTAGGTCCTTAATAAAATCTCATAGGAGTAGATTGCCCCTTTGGAGGATTTCCTGCAATTTCACAAGGACAGATGGTGGACTGGACTTGGCCACGCAAGATAAAGGCACTCACATATGGTGGGTGGTTCTTCTAGCCCCATGAGGGCAAGGACTGCAACATGAGTTCCAGGCGATACCTGGCATTTTGTTTTGCTATGTATTGGGAGGGATTGGGGGCAGGAGAAGGGGACGACAGAGGATGAGATGGCTGGATGGCATCACTGACTCGATGGACGTGAGTCTGAGTGAACTCCGGGAGTTGGTGATGGACAGGGAGGCCTGGCGTGCTGCAATTCATGGGGTCACAAAGAGTCGGACACGACTGAGCGACTGAACCGAACTGAACTGAACTGGGGATGTAACTGTTGTTGTAGCTAATGCTGCTGCAAGAGGTAAATCCAAGGGTCAGTGTCACTCACCAAGGGAAGGAATATCACAGAAAATGGACTGCATATCAAATGTAAGGTGAGAGAGCTTGAAGGGGTGGACTGTGGGAGAGGGCAAATTAGCCAAGATGGTGTGGTCAGGCTCTCGTGCCCCACGTTTTATGAATAATAAGATTTATTTGTAACTGCTGAGATCCTTTATAGCACTGCGCATGTGCGTCAGGAGGTTTAGGCTACAGCTGAGCTTGCTTAAAGCACTGCGCATGTGCATCACGAGTTACCCACTTGGTCATGAGCTACTTTGTGTTCGCCTGTACATGCTTCACCTAGAAGAGCCTAGAAGGGTTCTGTTGTATTATGTTATGTCTGCTGCTAAGGCTGCTATTCCAGCCAGGAGAGAACAGATTCATCTGCAGTTCCCACAGTTCCTGGCATTTTCTTCCAGCCTCTTAGCTTGCGCCTTGCCTACCGTGAGTTCAGTGAACAGTGTGAACAGCGAGACAATTGGTATCACGAAGAGTATCCGCAATACACCTAAAAACTGAACATTATATCATATTCAAATGTATAAATAGTCTTTCTAATACTCATCATTATTCATACAGTTCTGGGATATTACAAAATAAAATGATTTCTAATAAACTGAAAGTCATATCAGAGTTATTAAATGTAGGTGTCAACAGTAAATAAACATAAGGGACAAAACATATAACTTTGTTTTTCTTCATATAAGAGCAATAATGGCAATCACACTACATCATATAAAAATAAATGAATTATTTTCTTTTCCTTCAAAAGCTCAATTTGATTACCGAGCCAAGAAAGATAAAGGGAATTTCAAGAATAACAGATGCATACGACAGATAGGAAAGAATTTGTGAAAGAAAAAAAGCATATGTTGTACTAAACCTGACACCTTACTCCTAGAAAGAGCAATTGTCTCTTTTCCAGACACACCTACTGTTCTGCTCCCACACAGCATTGACATTTATATGTTCATATATTTATCCTCACAACTTGCCCGGGATGTTAGGTCCTTTCTATCTTAGACATAAAGGTGTATCTGGCACAGAGATGTCGTCCAATGTTGAATGAATACATGAATGCCTATATATGAGTGTGATACTGGTGAGAAATTTCTTGTTCTGGGGACAATATACTATTTAAGTCACTCACAATAAACTGTGGAAAATTCTGAAAGAGATGGGAACACCAGACCACCTGACCTGCCTATTGAGAAACCTGTATGCAGGTCAGGAAGCAACAGTTAGAACTGGACATGGAACAACAGACTGGTTCCAAACAGGAAAAGGAGTACATCAAGGCTGTATATTGTCACCCTGCTTATTTAACTTCTATGCAGAGTACATCATGAGAAACGCTGGGCTGGCAGAAACACAAGCTGGAATCAAGATTGCCGGGAGAAATATCAATGACCTCAGATATGCAGATGACACCACCCTTATGGCAGAAAGTGAAGAGGAACTAAAGAACCTCTTGATGAAAGTCAAAAAGGAGAGTGATAAAGTTGGCTTAAAGCTCAACATTCAGAAAACTAAGATCACGGCATCCGGTCCCATCACTTCATGGCAAATAGATGGGGTAAGAGCAGCTGATTTTATTTTTCTGGGCTCCAAAACCACTGCAGATGGTGCTTGCAGCCATGAAATTAAAAGACATCTACTCCTTGGAAGGAAAGTTATAACCAACTTAGACAGCATATTAAAAAGCAGAGATATTACTTTGTCAACAAAAGTCCATCTAGTCAAGGGTATGGTTTTTCCAGTGGTCATGTATGGATGTGAGAGTTGGACTGTAAAGAAAGCTGAGCACCGAAGAATTGATGCTTTTGAACTGTGGTGTTGGAGAAGACTCTTGAGAGTCCCTTGGACTGCAAGGAGATCCAACCAGTCCATCCTAAGGGAGATCAGTCCTGGATGTTCATTGGAAGGACTGATGTTGAAGCTGAAACTCCAATACTTTGGCCACCTGAAGCGAACAGCTGAATCATTTGAAAAGACCTTGGTGCTGGGAAAGATTGAGGGTAGGAGGAGAAGGGGCCAATAGAGGATGAGATGGTTGGATGGCATCACCCACTCGATGGACATGGGTTTGGGTGGACTCCAGGAGTTGATGATGGACAGGGAGGCCTGGTGTGCTGTGGTTCATGGGGTCGCACAGAGTCAGACACAACTGAGTGACTGAACTGAACTGAATCCAGATACTAATTCTACTTCAGAGTTTAGGAGATCATTAGGACCCATTAGAGTTGTTAGTAGATGAAGAATGCACTTTGAGACATTGCCATCTTGAAATAATACTTTCTTGAATCACTGAGATGAGTGGTTTAAATGTGGGCATTCAGAACTGAGAGTAACATTGAAGAGCACCTAATCTATCTCCTTGTTCTTTATGGTTGCGGCACCAAGGGCCCCAAGGCAGAGGCTTGTCTAAGTGATGGGACTGGTAGAAGTATCAGCAGGACTGATTCTGGAACTCTGACTCATGCACACCCTCTTTGCTACCTCGATAATCTCCCTCATATTGCGTTTATTTTTGTGTGTATAACATACATATAATCTAGATTCTCATTAAAATCTGCAGGCACCTGTCTCTGAGTCATGGAATTTTTGTTTGGCGGGTGGTTTAGCCGTTGGTCCAACCTTCACCAGCCCCATATTTATAAATGCCCTGTCGTCACCCACCAGTGATCTCTTAACAGCCAAACCCAACACAGTCACCTTGGTCATCACTCACAGAACCTTACCCATGGCACTTGTTCCTTTGACATCTCCCTCCTACCTGGAAACACTTTCTTTAAGGTCTTAGACGGCTCTTTTGTCTCAAGCACTTGTACCATTCTTTCTCCCTGTCTCATTTACTGCATTTTTGCAGAATCATCGACCCCTTACATTCTCCTTATGTTAAAAGCTTTCCTTAGACAATTTCAAACTATTAAAAGCAGTAACATTTTTGAGCCCTTACTAACCATCTTACATGAATGGACTCATTTAATTTCCCCAACAACTTTATAGGATAGAGACTATTAACTGCATTGATCAAATGGGAAAACATGCTCAGAGAGGTGAACTGATTTTTTATTCCAAATATAGATATATTTATTACATGTAAGATGCAGGATGTAAAGTACTTCTATTCTTTAGCATCTTTCCTCTTCAATGCATTTTTTTTTCCTTTTTTTAAAAATTCATTTTAATTGGAGGCTACTTTACAATATTGTAGTAGTTTTTGCCATACATTGACATGAATGTTCAATGCAATTTTTATACCACCTCAATAAAGTAATCTTTAAAATGGAGAGTAATCCCATAACATGCTGCATGAAATTTTCCATGGTTTTCCAGTCATCTGACAGGATAAAGATAACTGTTCTGGCTGTGACAGAAAAGGCCCTTCCAGCAAGCCCTAGCCCCGCTCTCCAATTACAATTCATATTTATTCTACCATGAACCAGCCAGCCACATAGAATTGTAATCCTCCAGATACTCCATACAAATTCACATTTCCTTGAGTTTGCAGAAGCTATATCCTCTACTTAAAATACTCATGTCCCTCCTTGTTTTTTGTTAATATTCCTGGTTATCTTTAAAACACATCTTAAATTGTGGATCCTCTGGGAAGCCTCCTCAGTACCTCAGTCACCGGATCTGCAAGTATTATAGCTCTTCCCACCGTGGATGGAAAGCATCTGGTTACATTTGTAAACGTTCTCAAATCCAAAATTTTGCCTTTTAGGAGACTAATTATGTTTTATTAAATAAATCTTCACCTGCTGTAATGAACTATTATGATGTCTAGCATGTAGTAAAGATTCAAAACATGTTTGTTGAGTAAATCAGTTTTACTGAGGAAACAATATAAGAGTAGTGCCGAACAGTAGGACTTTCCGCAATGATAAAGGAGAATTTCACTGTCCAGTATGTGGCTTCTAGTCAATGTGGCCATTAAGCACTTGGAGTGTGGCAAGTAAGACTGAGAACTGGGTTTTCAACATATCTAATTTTTATTAATGTAATTTAAAATTTTAATATCTACCATCCTGGATAATACTGTAACAGATAATTGTGTTTCTGTAAATGTCAACCCAAACTGCTATAGAACATGAAAAGGAAAATTACGTGTTAAAATGCACAGAATGGATCATGTACAGTTTATTCCATAGTTGAATTCTATATAAAGCTAGTCTATTTTAAGAAAGCTAAAGCAGTGATCAATCTAACATTACCTGACATTTGACTACTCTTTTTGCTTATCTATATACCAAGCTTCTGCTCAACATCACCTAATTAACTCTTCCTTTGTAATCTTTCACTTCACTTGTACCTTTTTATTATTTTCAAACCCAAATTTTCATCAGTTCCATTGATGAAATTTGAAATACATTTCATGAAACTTGTTGCTATAGCTTTCAGTTTTCTTTCCTGATTCAGTCTTGACGTAAGTCAACGATAGAACCATCTGCACCCTGATTTCTTCATTTCCAGGTAAGGTTTCTGAAAGTTTCTCACATCCATTGTTATTCCCAAGAGCGCCCTGCCCCAGTCCACCTTGGGAGTAAGAAAATATGGTAATTACAAGCACTCACCGATAGCTCAGCTGGTAAAGAATCTGCCTGCAATATGGGAGACCTGGGTTCGATCCCTGGGTTGGGAAGATCCCCTGGAAAAGGGAAAGGCTACCCACTCCAGTATTCTGGCCTGAAGACTTTCACTTTCCCCACTAGATGGCAAGAGTGGGCCAGCAGGGTGAAACAGTTACCCAGCTCACACCTGGAATTGATGAAGTTCAAAATCAAGGTGGGCTAGGATCAGTGCTCAATTTTTTAAAAAGGTACAATACTTGGGGAAAACTTCTCTCCATAAAAGTAGAACGCTGAGCAATTTAAGGAGCATCAGTTACAAGGCTCTACAGCCTTGCTCCTTCGTCAGCTCCTCCACTTCCACTCTAACTGCCCCCTGGAGACTTCTCCAGCTTCCGGAGGACCCCACTCTAGAGCCTGTGCACCTCTTCTTTCTGCCCAGGACACCGCCCTGCTTCCTTCCCTAAACCTCCTCCTGGCTCCTCTCCACTGCCTTCAAGCTCCTCTGTAACCCGTCTTCTCAGAGACAGCCTGCCTGCCTGCCCTATGCATCCAGTCCTTCCTCTGCCCTTGTGTTCTCCAAGACACTCCTAACCACATACATCTGCATGATTTTCTGCTTTATATATATATATATATATATATATTTTGCCTCCTCCTGCTAGAATGTGAGCACCATGAAGAGAAGGATTTTTGTTTCATCCTTAGGACACATAGCACTTAGAGGTCTGCTAAAAGATAGTGGAAAACTACTCCCTGGTAGCTCAGTTGGTAAAGAATCCTCCTGCAATGCAGGAGACCCCAGTTTGATTCCGGGGTCTGGAAGATCTGCTGGAGAAGGGATAGGCTACCCACTCCAGTATTCTTGGGCTTTTCTTGTGGCTCAGCTGGTAAAGAATCTGCCTGCAAAGCAGGAGACCTGGGTTCGATCCCTGGGTTGGAACGATCCCCTGGAGAAGGGAAAGGCTACCCACCCCAGTATTCTGGCCTGGACAATTCTATGGACTGTGTAGTCCATGGGGTCGCAAAGAGTCGGAAACTACTGATCGACTTTCACTTTCACAACTATAAACACACATGTATTTTTAACCCAAAGCTACCAAATATGCTCAAAAGCTCTGTTTTCCCATTACTCCAGTGCCTAAGATGACAGAGAATGAGGATGACTTGCAAAGTACTGAGGACTCTGTGTGTGTGTGTGTGTGTGTGTGTGTGTGTGTGTGTGTGTGAAATAAGTCAGTAGTAAATAATAAATTTCATTTAGAAGCAATAATAGTGAGCAGTTAGCTACTACACTTTTCCTAAAAATTAGCCAAAATGGGTTTCCATGGTGCTGGATAATTACAAAAATTGATCTTGTATGGCTGTGCCTGACTTGGTAAGAGTCCCAGGGACCCTATTCAGAATCCTCTGATATGATCTGCATATAGCCTAACTGGTGAAAGAAAAAGCTGATTAAAAAGCTATTTTTCCAACCACACCAAGTAAGTACTAGTTCCCATTTGCCTGGTGACAAGCACAAGGGGGTACTTCAGCCAGTTCAAAAACAAAAACAAAAAAAATCACAGTAACTTTATAAACCCAGAGAAGTCAACAAACTTTGTTCTCTGCCCTGCAAATTCATGAAGCTTAGGATTCATCATGCTTTTTGTACTGAGTTTCTGCTCAGTACACAAGTGATAAGAAAGGAAGATGCCAGGGGAATCAAAGATTCAAACTTGCAAATTGGTCCAGGATTCTCAGCTTTTTAGAAGGAATGTCGAATCCCTCAGCTGTTTTAAATATTTCATCAAAAGTTATTTGGCATCTTTGAAGATTAAATCTTTAAAAAAATTAGTTCGGAAAATCATACCTAAAGCAGAACAGTGTAGATAGTAAAATGACATTTTATTTTCTTCCATCTTAGGTTGATGAAGTTCCCAAGAGTGAGAATTTTTCTGGGGTCACATCTCAGTGGCAGGAATGGAACTCATTCATTCTATAAATATTTGAGCCCCTATCATGCCCCAGTCTCCTTGATAAATACTGCACACACACAAAAACAAACAAGAACAGTCAGGGCTTCTCAACTCCATGATAGTGAAGGACACATAAGTAGAGAAAAAGTGCAATGCAACTGGGCACCCACTATGATTTGGGGAGTCAAGGCTGCTCTAGGAGTACATCAGGGGAGGACTTCCTGAAGGATGATCAAGTGGAAGTGTGAAGGACAAGGAAGTGCCAGCCAGTGAGGATGGGGAAGTGTGCCTTGGGAACCCCGTGCAGCAGGATCAGCAGGGAAGGAAGAGCCTGGTCCATCCAAATCTTGGGGAACCTTTCAGGATGGCAAGGAGAACTGGGGATGGTCAGAGGGGGGTTGCTGCAGGAGGGTGGGTCGAGGGAGAGCGAAGACTGAAGTCAGGCAGGCCTGTGACAATTGAAATGGTGTAACCAGGGAAGTAGGGCTGGGGGAATCACAGAAGTGGCCAGGGAAGTGGGTGGATTCCAACCCGCTTAGGAGGATGGCAGGCTCTGCTCCACGGCTCATGTAGGAGGTGAGGACGAGAGAGAGAGCAGAGATGGAACTCGGGTTTCCAGGAAGAATGTCTGGTGTGCTCTGCCCTGAGTTACAGAACACGGGGAGGATGCAGCTTAGAAGAGATGCTGAAAATAGTTTTGATGTGGAGTTATCTAAGCGCATCCTGGCATCAAAAAGCTGGTTGGTGTATGAAACTAAAGTGCAGGAGAGAAAGAAAAGCTGGAAATAGAGATTTGAGGTTTTGTTTTTTTTTTCCCTGTTTAATGCTACCTGTGTGCATTTTGTAAATTACAAAATATATAATTAGTTCAGGCCACGGTTCTGTGCTCAAAATAAAAAACATATTATTGTGTAGCAATGTGAACCACTTGCTTTTTTCTGCCTCAGCAAAATGGAACCACGACTCTGTTTTATCAGCTGAAAAATCCCACTGTTTACGCTCACTAGTGTAAAGATATAAAAACCCATCTGTAAGATACAACTGTACTTGAAGACACAAGTACACAGTTAGCATGCTCCCTTAAAACAAGGTAGCAATTACCTAGTGATTAGCTGTTAATCTGTCTATTCAAACTGATTTTCTGTCTCTTAAAAATAGCAAAAATTATACAGGACTTAAATCAATTTGATGTGGAAAATTAGTTTTCCCCACTTATGCTAGAATTTCAGCATTAAAGAGAAATTGATTCTACACTGTAGAGCAGCATGCAGAAAACAGAATAAAAAATTCAAATCTGACTTGCTGGCACTTCTCTAATTCTAATGTTTCAGGAGCCCCCTGTGCTGGGGATGCAGGGTAAAATGAGATCGATTCTGCCTCTGTGCTCACACTGCTCTAATTCAGCAGTGGAACCAACACATATGAAGACTTCATGGTGCTGCTAAGGTCTGAGGGAAGAAGAGGGGTATTTATCAAATATGTTTCTTAAGAGCCTTCCTTATATGGAGAATGACTATTATCAGTCTCAAGCTGATACACCGTCACAACAGCAATATTTACACACTCCTATGAATCAAGTAGTCTTCCAAGCGCATTAAATATTTTTAATTCAAATAACTGTCATAACAACCTTCAAAGCGGCTGCAGTTATTTTCGTCTCTATGATCATGGGGAAAAGAAGGGCGAGAGAAATCGCTCTGTGAGGAGGTAGTAGATCTCAGTCCATCAAACAGCTCTTTCAGCCTACACGACTTAGAAGTCTGACTTTTTAACTTGTTAAACTTGTCTCTAACAAAGGCACAATATTTGTATTGATAGTGATTAATTAATCCCCAGTCCTCCCCCTGGGAATGGAGGAGACTGTAAGTCGATATGAGTGCAGACTCCATCCTCCTTCCTGACAATTCCCTGCTCCAGATATGACACAGCTGTGTGTGTCTGCAGAGTAGCTCCAAGCATGGGGACAGGCAATGAAAAAGCACCTCTGCTACAGAGGATATGTGTCCTTGAGGCACACGACTTCACCTCAAATGGGTTCCAGTGACACCCCAGTTCTTCCTGCACCAGGACTGTACAACCAAGTGCCCTGCCTAAACCATTCTTCCTCGTCCACAACAGCTGGCTAATTGCGCTACGTTTCTATTTTATTTTGGTTGAAACAAGAGTTGGGTAAGGGAACGTGAAATGCACCACCTGTATTTTTGTTATGAGCAGATTTCAGAAATAATACCTCCTTACTTATTTTTTTTTAATTTTTATTTTTACTTTATTTTGCTTTACAATACTGTATTGGTTTTGCCATACATTGACATGAATCAGCCTCCTTACTTTTGAAGTGTGAATACAATAAAATCCTGTAATCTTATGAAGGTGATTTTGCAACTTGCAGCAGTGTGGCTGAGGGTGAGAACCATTTTCCATTCTTTGCTAGTTTTGTCATTTATATTTACTTACTTATACTCAAGGCCAGTGAAACCTATTGGGTCATCTGCAGCGTTACCACCAACTCCTGGGAGCTTGTTAAAATGCAGATTCCCAGGCCTGGACCAGACCTACTGAATCAGAACCAATCTCCATCTTAACAAGCTCTCTGGGTGATTATTCTGTCCACTAAAGTTTGAGGTGCACGTATCTTTTTGAATTATAGCTTTGTTTGGATATATGCACAGGACTGGGATTGCTAGATTATGTGGTAGCTCTATTTTTATTTGTTTTGAGGAGCCTCTGTACTGTTTTCCACAGTGGATGCACCAATTTACATTCCTACCAACAATGTGGAAGGGTTCTCTCTTCTTCACACCCTCTCCACCATTTGTTATTTGTAGTAATAGAATTTTTAACTATGGCCATTTTGACTGGTGTAAGGTGGTATCTCATTGTAGTTTTGATTTGCATTTCTCTAATAATTAGTGATGTTGAGCATCTTGTCATATGCCTGTTGGCCATCTGTATGTCTTCTTTGGAGAAATGTCTATTTAATTCTTCTGCTCATTTTTTGATTGGGTTGTATTTTTCTGTTACTGAGTTGTATGAGCTGTTTGAACATTTTTGAAATTAAGCCCTTGCCTCCGTTGTTGAATACTAGTTGTCCATAGGTGTAGGGGTTTATTTCCAGGCTCTACGGTTCTGTTCCATTGATGCATATGTCTGTTTCTGTGTCTATATCATGTTGTTTTGATTACTGTGGACTTGTAGTATTATCTGAATTCTGGGAGGGTTATGCCACCTGGTTTTAAATTTTTCCTCAGGAGTGCTTTGGCAATTCTGGGTCTTTTAAAGTCCCATATACATTTTAGGATTATTTGCTCTAGTTCTGTGAAAAAATGCCATGGTAATTTGATAGGAATGCACTAAATCTATAGATTGCTTTGGGTAGTATGGTCATTTAACAATATTAATTCTTCTAGTCTAAGAGCATGAGATATCTTTCCATTTCTGTGAATCATCTTCAGTTTCCTTTATTAATATTTTATAGTTCTTAGCATATTTTTTCACCTCCTAGGTCAGGTTTATTCCTAAGTGTTTCTTGATGCATTTAAGAATTTCTTTTTTTGTTTTAATATAAATGTATTTATTTTAATTGGAGTCTAATTACTTTACAATATTGTATTGGTTTTGCCATATATTGACATAAGTCTGCTACGGGTGTACGTGTGTTCCCCATCCTGAGCCCCCCTCCCACCTCCCTCCCCATAACATTCCTCTGGGTCATCCCAGTGCACCAGCCCGGAGTATCCTGTATCATGCTGGATGCAATTTTAAAAGGGATTTGTCAACTAAAGTTTGAGGAGCACAGCTCTGGACAATTCAGAGAGGCACTCAGAGAAGATAAAAGCTCAAAAAATGCAAGCGCAGTGATGTTTTCTTCCTACTAAAAGAAAGTTACTCAGAAACCAAATAAGTGGCTCTGAATATCTAGAGTTCAGAATCACAATAACTGCTCCATCTCTGTTTAAGTTGCTGTTATAAAGATATTCTCAGCACATTCCACTTGCAGGCTTTGCTCATCATTTGTAGACAAAGCAATGGTGACTCCAAGAAGAACATTTTATATATAAATTAAGTGTAACATCTGCCTGTGCATGGCAGGTTCCAATTTAGCAACTAATGACTAAAGATTCATGGATCCTAGAACTGGGCTCTGGGAAGAGCAAGCCCTTCCCTGGAACAGGGCAGAGAGGCCTTGGGAAGCCTAGGCTAACATAGGCGAATCACCAGTAACTCTGCTTTCTCAATGATATTAACCAGGGGAAAATTGGGGGGGGGGGTGGAAAAACCAACCACACAAAGACTAAAAATAGTGTGTTTTCACATTATAGCAATATAACAAAATTATTCCACTAGTTTAAGCCAAAAGCTTGGGTATATAACGAGACTGAGACCAATAAAATCATTATTTGGTGAGTTTGATCAATTTAAAATTTGGGCAACTTAACTATCTCCCCTGTAGCTCCTTTATTTCTTGACTAGCAGTAGTTTTTTAAATAACATTTTTCTCATTCTCTTTCTTATGAAGACAGGGACATTGATGATGCTCTTTTTAATACTTTTATTTGATCTATTTACCAGGAAAGAAATATCCTAATCTTGTTAGGAAAATATTTTATATTTTCCATTTTTAGTAGATGTGATAAGAGCTTTTGATTAAATCCAGATAATTAATCATTATTTTCATTAATTACCCAAAGATGTGCATATATTATACTTTCGTTTCTTGACAACAGAGGGTCTCTTGGCACACTTGATTAATTTGTTTTGTATCCAAATTAAGTGAAGCATAAAAATAAATACTAATTTATTTGTTTCCAGCAGGACGAATAAAATTAAGAATGAACAGTACTATAAATAGCTCTAGAAAAAGCATATTATTTCAAGAGAAACCTTCACCTTTGACAAAACAAGAAAAAATGAGTTAGCAACTGTTAAGATAATTTGAAAGTCTTCTCAATTTATATTGCCTGTGTGCAAATTAGGAGCAATCTAGTGGAAGAAATTAGAAAACCTATGCTCCTAATTATAAAAGGAATATATACTGACCATAGAGAAACAACTGCTCTGAGTTGAAAAGCCAGTATATCGTATAAATCAAGTCCACTGTGGAAAACTAAGTTATTTATTATCCCTGCCTTTTTGAAAAAAATAATCTGGAGATGACATTGATGTGCATGGAGAAGTCAAAGGATATATATTGAAAGAACCCTACTTTTATTTTGATAAAATTTCTATACAGAGGCAGAAGTATTGTTGAAATTAATAGTTACATGTTAACGGACAGTCTGATTTGTGTGAAGGTGAAAGATCAGGATATATTTTCAAAAGCTTGGTACATATGATTATCTTTTTACCCCTGTACAAGCATTAATTTGTGAATTGTTTAGCTAACTCAATAATTCATTTTAATTAAAAAATGTTATTTACATACTTGGAGATGATTTAATTAAAAAATGTTATTTACATACTTGGAGATGATTTAAATCACAGTTTTGAAAAGAGAAAAATTAAAGTATCAAGGTTAATGTCAAAAATATATATTTATATAATCGAAAGTGTTTACAGTTTCATATAATTTTTCAATCTCCCTGAAATCACGAAAGACAGCAAATAAGCCTAGCAAACAAGGTGTAATATCTTTTTTTTGTAAATAGATATGTAAAATGTTTTCCAAACAGCAGGTGGCAATCTTTTTAAATCTGGTTGCAAGCAGCACCATCTTATATCTGTATTTGCGGATGAAAGTCAGTGTTAAAGGACTGGTTAAGAACCTTGGCATGCTCAGACTAGTTTAGATAACTTCAAATATTAAAAAGGGTCTTATTTAATTATGCTTACTGTTCCAGTGAAATTTCTCCCTGGGCAAAATAAATGCCTTTGTTTAACGCTTCTTAATTTTTATGAAGCACAGGAGAAATTTCACAGTGCTAATTGGTGAAGATATCCTTCTTAACAGAATCCTTCATGCTGGTTAGTTATCATTCAGGATTCATATGGTTTTAAGAATGAACAAAACTAATTTTAGATTTTTTAAAGCTCTAAAAAGAACACAACTGACTTATTGTTGCCCTCAGAGTCTAGTTTCTGTTGCTATTATCTCTGAACCATGAAAAGTCTTTAGAATTCTCAATATGGAGAAATACAAAGTTTTGATCCCAGATAACTCTTAGAATTCATTGAGTTTTTTTTTTTTTAACTGAAGTTTTCATGTTAGATAAGAGACAGAAATCCATAGTTGTCTGAACTGAAAAGGAATTTCAAACAGGGGCAGTCATCACACCCAGCAGGACCAGACAGCCTGAGTTGGAGAGCTTGCCCACAATTAACAGTGGCAACATCAACTCTAATTGGGTCTTCAAATTTCTAAGTTCAGAGTTTAATACACAGCAATGAAATCTTAAAATTCCATGCTATTTGCTTTTCTATCATGTTTACAAAATTTTGCCAATGATATCATTCTAAAATCCTAATTTTCACTTATTTACTGAGTGTTGAGTATTAACAGTATCTTATGAAATGTACACACTCATAGGAAAGAGTCTCTGTTCTACATGAATTTTCAGATATATGTGATTTATAATATGGTCAATTTCTGACCTTTCCCGTATGCTATGCTTATGTGTAAAATCCTCTAATGTAGCAATACTTCCAGGCTTTCTCTATGAATTAAGACCTGATGCTGTCATTTTAAAGTGAGTTCCTCACAGGGATTTCCTTTTGCAGTGGGAATGGGGCAGGTAAACCGAGGTGTCCAAGGTCACACATCAGGATGGATTCACAGTGAAATTTAAGTTTCTGAGTTTCAGCCTTATATTTGTATTTTCTCGCACATCTATTTTCTACTAAAGTAATCTAAGGCAACTTGTTCTCTCAGTAAACAAATATTTCGTAAAGATAGTTACAAAAATGATACCCCAAACTATTAGTAATTTCAAACTTGTCTACCCATGTTATTGTTCAATATGCCTACTCATTTTGCAGCAAACAATTTAAAAACATACAGAAAACAGTCTATGACAAACAGAGGAAACCTCATACATTAGGGAAAGAAGTGAATCACCATTTATCAACAGCAATACTTTAACTGAGGAAGCATTATCTTTAACCAATGGCAATATTTTTCATCTTTTTTTTTTTGAGGGCCCAGCACATCTCCCGGGGACACTCTGAGCGCACTCACCAGGACAGCGCTGCTCACTGCATCTCCGCACTTCCTCGCCTGTCCCTTCGCAAGGCTGCCCAGTCATGGCCGCGCCCTGGCAGGTCCTCATCCTTCTCTCCCAGCCTCCGTCACAGGACCTGGAGCAGCCACTCCAATGACCCCATTGATTCCACTGCCCATTGGCTGAAAGAAACATGCCACCACAGTCAACAGCGGAGTACAGTGCTCAGCGCTTCAGGTATTCAAAAGTCTGAGGACTATGACTGTTCAGTTTTTATTAATCCAACACCATGAATAAAGTATACACAAATATTTGACTTTCCGGCCAAATTTAGAGCACTGTGATGAACAGAAGCTTCTATGGACATTGAGTTTTAAAAGAGTACAAGTTCAGCTCTAGACTTCACCGATTTACATCAATATTTAGTATAATCGAATTAATATGATCTAATTTAAGAAGCTGCTGAATTTTGTTGCCTTCTTAATACAACATACAGTAGAATGAGCTTTGGTACAATTGGCTTCATTGAGTAGAAATGTATAACGATCGGTTTATCCCATGACTGTCCTGCATGGCTCTGTCACAGAACCTAATGGCAGGCATCCTTAAAATGCAATCCTCAGGCCTCACCTGTGCACTCGGGGTTGTAACACTCTCTGCTCTCTGCCCAGGGCCCCCTGCACTCCGAGCCCCCGTGCGCAGCCGCAGTGCACAGCCGACTCCTCTGCTGGGTCCCATTCGAGCAGGTCGCCGAGCACTGGCTCCAGGAGCTCCACTCCTGCCACTGTCCGTCGACTGCAAGGCAGAAGCAGAGATGGTATGAGGAGGTTTCCAGGAGACAAGGCTGTACACAAAGTAGACGCAGGTCTTTACTGCACTTTTCAGATGCTGCACTTATGACAAATTAAAGTTCTTTAGCGACCTTGTGTACAGCAAGTGTATCAGTGCCCTTTTTCCAACAACATTTGCTTCCTGTGCCACATTTTTAGTAACTCTGACAATAATTCAACCTTTTTATGATTATTATATTTGTTATGGTGGTCTATGATCAGTGATCTTTGATGTGAATGTTGTCATTGCCTTGGGGCACCAGGCAAATACGAGACAGGGAACTCAACAGGTGTTCGGCAAGTGTTCTGACTGCTGCACCCGGCAGCTGATCCTTCATCTCTCTCCCTCTCTTTGGGCCTCCCTATTCCCTGAGACCCAACAGTAATGAAATCAGGCCAATTTGTAACCCTACAAAGGCCTCTAAGCGTTCAAGTGAAAGGAAGAGTCACACACTTCTCACCTGAAATCAAAACCCAGAAATTAATAAGCTTAGTGAGGAAGGCATGTTGAAAGCTGAGGCAGGCCAAAAGTCACACCTCGTGACAGTCAGCCAAGTTGTGGATGGAAAGGAAACTTTTAAAGGAAATAAATGTGCTACTCTTGTGCACACTGGCGTGAACAAAGACTTCCTGCTTATACAGAGAAAGTTTGACCGTTCTGGAGAGAAGGTCCAACCAACCACACCATTCCCATATGCAGAAGTCTCATCCAGACATAATAGGGCCCTGAAGTGAAGTTCCCGGTCGTGTCTGACTCTTTGTGACCCCATGGACTGTAGCCTACCAGGCTCCTCTGTCCATGGAACTTTCCAGGCAAGGGTACTGGAGTGGGTTGCCATTTCCTTCTCCAGGGGAATCTTCCCCACCCTGGGATTGAACCCAGGTCTCCCACATTGCAGGCAGATGCTTTACCCTCTGAGCCACCAGGGAAGCCCAAACTACGTTCCATTCTATGAGGGCTGAGAGAGGTGAGGAAGCTGCAGATGAAAAGTATGAAGCTGGCAGAGACGGGCTTGTGAAGTTGAAGTAAAGAAGCTGTCCGTAACATCTAAGTGCAAGGTGCAGCATCAAGTGCTGATGTAGAAGCTGAAGCAAGTTATCCAGAAGATGTGGCTAAGATAATTCATGAGGGTGGCTACCCTAAACAACAGATTTTCACTGTATACAAACAGCCTTTGATTGGAAGAAGATGCTAAGACTTTCATATTTGGAGACGAGAAGTAAATGCCCGGATTCAATACTTCAAAGGACATGCTGACACTCTTGCTAGGGGCTAATGTAGCTTTTAAATTGAAGCCAGTTCTCATTCACTATTCTGAAAATCCTAGGGCCCTTAAAGTATGCTAAATCTTCTCTCTCTGTGTTCTATTAATGGAACAGCAAAGCCTGCATGACAGGACATCTGTTTACAACATGGTTTACTGAATATTTTAAGCCCACTCTTGACCTACTGCTCAGAAAAGAGATTTTTTTCAAAACATTACTGCTTACTGACAATGCACTTGGTCACCCAAGAACTCTGATGGAGACAATGAGACTAATGTTGCTTTTTCATGCCCGCTAACATAATGTCCATTCTTATGGATGGAGATCAAGGAGATATTTTGACCTTTAAGTCCTATTATTTAAGAAACACATTTTGTAAGCCTACAGGCACCAGCTATAGTGATTCCTCTGATAGATCTGGGCAGTGAAGAAGAAACCTTTTGGAAAGGATTCACCATTCTAGACGCCATTAAGAATATTCATGATTCATGGGGAAGTGCTCCAAATAACAACACTAACAGAAGTTTAGAGGAAACTGATTACAATCTTCATTGACTTGAAGGGGTTCGAGACAAGTGGAGGAAGTAACTGTAGATGTGGAAACAGCAAGAGAATTAGAATTTTATGGGGAGCATTAAGATGTGACTATTGCTGCTACTGCTGAGTCGCTTCAGTTGTGTCTGACTCTGTGCGACCCCATAGACAGCAGCCCACCAGGCTCCCCCATCCCTGAGATTCTCCAGGCAAGAACACTGGAGTGGGTTGCCATTTCCTTCTCCCAAGATGTGACTGAATTACTGCAATTTCATGATAAAACTTGAAGGGTTGAGGAATCGGTTGTTGTAGATAAGTAAAGAAAGTTTCTTGAAGTGGAATCTACTCCTGGTGAAGATGCTGTGAAGATTATTGAATGACAACAGAGGATTTACAATATGACATAAATGTAGTTGCTAAAGCAGAATGGAAGTTTGAGAGGACTGACGTCCATCTTGAAAGTAGTTCTATTATAGCCAAGATGCTATCAAACAGGATTACATGCCACAGAGAAATGTTTCATGAAGAATCAGCCAATGTGGGAACTTTTCTGTCTCATTTTAAGAAATCGCCACTTCCATTTGAGCCCTCAGCAACAACCACCTTGACCAGTCAGTAGCCACCAACATGTGGGCAAGACCCTCTACCAGCAAAAAGATTACAATTTCCTGAAGGCTCAGATGATGGTTAGCATTTTTTAGCAATAAAGTATTTTAAAATTAAGGTACGTGCATTGCTTTTAAGACATAATGTTATTATTGCACACTTAAGAGACTACAGTATAATGTAAACATAATTTTTATGTGCACTGGGGAACCAAAAAATTGGTATGACTTACTTTATTGTGATATTCCCTTTATTGAGGTGATCTTGAACTGAACCTGTAATATTTCTGAGGTGTGCCTATACAAGGTGAAACCAACCTTGAAAATGAATGCTAACCAAGAGACTCTAAATGAACCCAATTAGATGTTATTACCCTCCAAACAACTATTACCTCATTCTTCATTTCTATTTACTTTTATGTATCTATTATTTCATTTATTGATTGATTTCTTCAAATATATTTACTGACCACTTAAAAAGACAAGACCTTGATTTTGGAGATGGGTACAGGTAGCAATGAATATAATAAACAACGATAATTACAGAGCTCATATTTTAGAAAAGGACTCCCTAGAACAAGTTAAACAGTTAGGTACACGCCAAATAAATTAATTCTATAGCATTGCTGCAAAGGATGATTTCAAGACAGAATGAGACAAGAGTTTGCAGGGTCTTGGGAGCCTTCCCTGACAAAGCAAGTTTTCAAGTACACTTAAAGGATAATAGGAAGTCCCTAAGAAAGTGCTTATTCCATGAAGATACAGAGGTACTGGGCAGGACCGAATGAGAGGCATTGTGAGCACCACTCAGACAGCCAGGTGAATAACTACCAGGGAGGTCAGGGAAGAGACAGGGGCCAGATTTCACACTTTTTGTCAGCCGTGTTAAGGATTTTAGCTCTTTGCTCCGATCGTTAAGCAGCCATTGGAGGATTTCAATGGGACTCGGATGGTATCTGGTGCAGGGCAGAGAAAGAGCAGCAGGAGAGCAGGGGAGGGTCTGAGCTGGAGGAGGAAACCTGCCAGGGTGGCATCCTGGGGAGATCAGGGAAGCAAGGGAAGGGCCCTGAGCAGAGAGAGGGCCAAGGGGACACCCAGGTGTCCATGCTGGGATAGAATTCAGATGGTTGAGCCTTAGAAGTTCAAACTGAGATGCATTTATTTATTCACTAATTCAAATGACTATTGAGAATCTTTCAGTCACCAGACACTGTGATAGGTGTTACAAGAAATACTAGAATTTGATTCCAACCCCTCAAAAATCTTTTAGAACTCATCAAAAGAATTACTCTATTTACATAAATAAGTAAATAAAAAATGAAAAGTAATACCAATTTAACACAACAATAAAAACACTCAGGAAACTCATCACACCTACTAGGAATAACTGTGTTAGACTAGTATGGTAAGATTTGGATGGTTTAGACAAAGGAGAAGCATTCATGAAGGTATAATCCCATAGGCCACAAATGAAAAGTGAGCAAAGGAACCAGGCAAAATATTTACCTCAAGGCATTAACTAGCATAGAAGTGTTAAAAATGCACCAGGATATTACTGTCCACTTTTTTTCCAATGTCATTCCATTGCTTTTCATCTATTTCATAAATCCAAAGTTATAAACTAATGCTTCTGTGAAGACCCACCCTGGCAGAATAGGAATGAGTACTTTCAACCTCATTTCAGATTGTGCAGGGAGCTTTTAAAAAGAAAGTTATTTAATATGTACCTAGTGGTACTGTGTGATTAAAAAAAAATCATAAAAGGCCAATTTAATCATCCCATTCATGTCATTAAGCATCTCACTTTTAGCACCTGACACAGTCTTATTGACTATATAATCCATTTGCCAGACAAGAAAGAAGTCTAGTGAATCCATTTCCTCTAGATGTTGGCTTTCAAGATGAGTGTGTTTTCCATTTCAGAAGTTTGCCTTTCTAAGATAACACTTTTTAAGTTTGCATTCAGAGGAGAAAGGTTTTAAAAAAAATAAGATTCATACCTGCACTGTAGGTACCACCTATTTGGCCTAAAACTGTACAGGTATTCAAGTTACTGAGAACATTCAGAAAGCAACACAGAAAGAAAGATGAATTAAGTGATACCAATCAGTTCAGTGCTAAGTGACTAGAATAAAGGAATATGTGATATCCTTAAGAATTCTGCTTTAAAGTAAAAAGATTAGTAGTTTTTAGGAATGTAACACTTGTACACTCACTACAAAGAAAAGAGGGTAAGTGTCTACAGCTAGGAAGATGTAAATTTAGGAAAGAGTGAGATAGAGTAAGACTCAAGAGTAGATAATTCAGCAGGGGGCTATATTATGGGTGAGGAGAGAAAATATCTTGCTGAAGACATATTAGACATATTAGAAAAACAGATTATTTGTGAAGTGTTTTGCTCAGTTGAATTTGTTTTTGAAAGAAGACTTTGCATCAGTTCAATTCAGTTCAGTCGCTAAGTCATGTCTGACTCTTTGTGACCCCACGAATCGCAGCACGCCAGGCCTCTCTGTCCATCACCAACTCCCGGAGTTCACTCAGACTCATGTCCATCGAGTCAGTGATGCCATCCAGCCATCTCATCCTCTGTCATCCCCTTCTCCTCCTGCCCCCAATCCCTCCCAGCATCAAAGTCTTTTCCAATGAGTTAACTCTTCATATGAGGTGGCCAAAGTATTGGAGTTTCAGCTTTAGCATCATTCCTTCCAAAGAAATACCAGGGCTGATCTCCTTCAGAATAGACTGGTTGGGTCTCCTTGCAGTCCAAGCGACTCTCAAGAGTCTTCTCCAACACCACAGTTCAAAAGCATCAATTCTTCGGTGCTCAGCTTTCTTCACAGTCCAACTCTAACATCCATAATGACCACTAGAAAAACCATAGCTTTGACTAGACAGACCTTTGTTGGCAAAGTAATGGCTCTGCTTTTCAATATGATGTCTAGGTTGGTCATAACTTTCCTTCCAAGGAGTAAGCATAATCATTGTTAAAATTTTTTTAAACATTTTCAATCCATACATTTGTAACATTAGTTCAGTCTTTCTGTCAAAGTACACATTTTATGTTGTGGCTAAAGTTCAAGAACGAGTAAAATTGAGGGAATTTTGAACTTTGACACCACTATAAACATCAGCAAAACATATACTTTATACAGAAAGTTTTGTTTATAAATCAGTTACATAAAATAAATAATAATGAAAATGCATCAAGTGTAAGTTTCTGATGTTTTATTTTACACTGAGAACTAGAAGTCTCTTTTTGTGAATATTCCCTGCCCAATATGAAAGAATGGCTATGACAAAGTAACTGATTACATACTTTCTTAGAAAGAAGAAAAGACCAGTATTCCCTTAGTGTGTTATATAGTATGATAAGTCAAATTTCCATTTCCAGTGGGAAAATGGAAAATTGAGAAGTCAGAAAGAGAGGGGTATGGGAATTTAATTTGAAGGATTCGATAATTGATCATATGTATACGAAAGAATTTCTTTTAGTGTCAAGTGTGGAACATTTATTTTGTTATCTTGGAATTTAAAAAAAAAAATCATTGATTATGTTCTAAGGTGGCAGAAAAGGTCACTTTTCATTCCAATTCCAAAGAAGGGCAATGCCAAAGAATGTTCAAACTACTGCACAATTGCATCCACTTCACTGGCTAGCAAAGGAATGCTCAAAATCCTTTAAGTTAGGCTTAAACAGTATATGAACTGAGAACTTCTAGATGTACAAGCTGGATTTAAAAAGGTGGAGGAACCATAGATTAAACTGCAAACATCAGCTGGATCACCAAAAAAGCTAGAGAATTCCAAAAAAAAAAAAAACCAACAAAACTGCTTCATTCACAATGCTAAAGTCTTTGACTGTATAGATCACAAGCTGGATTTAGAAAAGGCAGAGGAACCAGAGATCAAATTGCAAACATCTGTTGGATCACCGAAAAAGCTAGAGAATTCAAAAAAAAAAAATCTGCTTCATTCACAATGCTAAAGTCTTTGACTGTGTAGATCACAAGAAACTGTGGAAAATTCTTAACGAGAGAGTAATACCAGACCACTTTACCTGTCTCCTGCGAAACCTGTGTGCAGGTGAAGAAGCAACAGTTACAACTGTACAAGGAACAGTGGACTGGTTCAAAATTGGGAAAGAAATACGTAAAGGCTTATATTGTCACCCTGCTTATTTAACTTATATGCAGAGTACATCATGCAAAATGCCAGGATGGGTGAAGCACAAGTTGGAATCAAGATTGGTAGGAGAAACATCAACAACCTCACATATGCAGATGACACCACCCTTATGGTAGAAAGTAAAGAGGAACTAAAGAATCTCTTAATGAAGGTAAAAGAAAAGAGTGAAAAGCCTGGCTTAAAACTCAGCATTCAAAAAATGAAGATCATAGAATCCGGAATCCAGTCCCATCACGTCATGGCAAATAGATGGGGAAACAATGGAAAGCGACAGACTTTGTTCATTTTCTTGGGCTCCAAAATCACTGCAGATGGTGACTGCAGCCATTAAAGACACGAACTCCTTGGAAGAAAAGCAATGGCAAACCTAGTCAGTGTGTTAAAAAGCAGAGACATGACTTTGCTGACAAAAGTCCATCTAGTCAAAGCTATGGTTTTCCAGTGGTCATGTACAGATGTGAGAGTTGGACTATAAAGAAAGCTGAGCACCAAAGAATTGATGCTTTTGAACTGTGGTGTTGGAGAAGACTCTTGAGAGTCCCTTGGACTGCAAGGAGATCCAACCACTCCATTCTGAAGGAGATCAGCCCTGGGATTTCTTTGGAAGGATTGATGCTGAAGCTGAAAACCAATACTTTGGCCACTTGATGCAAAAAATTGACTCATTGGAAAAGACCTTGATGCTGGGAAAGATTGAAGGTGGGAGGAGAAGGGGATGACAGGATGAGATGGTTGGATGGCATTACCGACTCAATGGACATGAGTTTGAGTAAACTCCAGGAGTTGATGATGGACAGGGAAGTCTGGTGTGCTGCAGTCCATGGTGTCACAAAGAGTTGGACACAACTGAGTGACTGAACAACAACAAGGGTGGGGGGCAGAGGATAAATTAGGAGTTTGGGATTAAGATATACACACTATTATATATAAAACAGATAAGCAAGAAAGACCTACTGCAGAGCAAATGGAACTATACTTCCCTGGTGGCGCAGTGGTATGAATCTGTCTGCCAATGCAGGAGACACGAGACACAATGTAGGTTAGTTCTCTGGGTCAGGAAGATGCCCTGGAGTAGGAAATAGCAACCTACTTCAGTATTCTTGCCTGGAAAATCCCATGGACAGAGGAGCCTGGCAGGTTACAGTTCATAGGGTCACAAAAGAGTTGGACATGACTTAGTGACCAAACAACAACCATAATAACTGATAAGAGGGAAGAATCGGAAAAAAATATTGGTATATATGTACATATAACTGAATCACTTGCTGTACACCTGAAATAAACTAAATCAACTATACTCCAATAAAACTTTAAGAAAAGAGTATCACAATATCATGAAAATATCTGAACCAAGAAGAAAAAAAGAAACGTCTTTCAGAAATGGTAGTGTTATTTCACTAAAAAAAAAAAAAAAGTTGATGTTTTTGAGAGGTGGAAATTAAGAGCTCTGTTTTGGACATTTAAGCATTTCCCAAGCTGACATGTACATTACACTTCAGGGATAAATGTTGAGATCCTTGAAAACCAATTATCATATAATACACCTTAGGTTTCTTTTTCATAACCACTTAGCTAGGTACCACACAAGCCATGAAGAGACTTTTTTCTTCTTATCTGATGCTTGCTGGAGAATCCAAAGCAGTGCTGAAGCTGCCTCTCCCAGATGCATTTAGGTTTGCTCTCCACCCGGGTGAGTTCAGACCAGAGAGACTATCAAAGCACTCCCCACCCCATCTCCACTTACTCAGATGGGACTGTTCTGCACACTTGTAGCGCGAACCCAGACTCTGCAAACCCATGAGTTTGAAAACACCTCGAAGCTTTCTTTCTAGAAATCTGTGCTTGCTGCTGTTGCTGCTAAGTTGCTTCAGTCACATCCAACTCTGTGCAACCCCACGGACAGCAGCCCACCAGGTTCCCCTGTCCACAGGATTCTCCAGGCAAGAACACTGGAGTGGGTTGCCATTTCCTTCTCCAAAATCTGTGCCTATTGCAAGCTAATTAGTATCTGTCGTTCTGTCAGAAAAGTCTTTCTGATGGTTGGGGGAAATGCAAACAATCCAACAGACTGGTTCCAAATAGGAAAAGGAGTCCATCAAGGCTGTATATTGTCCCCCTGCTTATTTAACTTATACGCAGAGTACATCATGAGAAACGCTGGACTGGAAGAAACACAAGCTGGAATCAAGACTGCTGGGAGAAATATCAGTAACCTCAGATAGGCAGATGACACCACCCTTATGGCAGAAAGTGACAAGGAACTAAAAAGCCTCTTGATGAAAGTGAAAGAGGAGACTGAAAAAGTTGGCTTAAAGCTCAACATTCAGAAAACGAAGATCATGGCATCCAGTCCCATCATTTCATGGGAAATAGATGGGGAAACAGTGGAAACAGTGTCAGACTTCATTTTTTGGGGCTCTAAAATCACTGCAGATGGTGAATGCAGCCAAAATTAAAAGATGCTTACTCTTTGGAAGAAAAGTTATGACCAACCTAGATAGCATATTAAAAAGCAGAGACATTACTTTGCCAACAAAGCTCTGTCTAGTCAAGGCTGTGGTTTTTCCAGTGGTCATGTATGGATGTGAGAGTTGGACTGTGAAGAAAGCTGCGTGCCGAAGAATTGATGCTTTTGAATTGTGGTGCTGGAGAAGACTCTTGTGAGTCCCTTGGACTGTAAGGAGAGCCAATCAGTCCATCCTAAAGGAGATCAGTCCTGGGTGTTCATTGGAAGGACTGATGCTGAAGCTGAAATTCCAATACTGTGGCCACCTCATGCGAAGAGTTGACTCATTGGAAAAGACTGTGATGCTGGGAGGGATTGGGGGCAGGAGGAGAAGGGGACAACAGAGGATGAGATGGCTGGATGGCATCATCGATTTGATGCACATGAGTTTGGGTGAACTCCGGAAGTTGGTGATGGACAGGGAGGCCTGGCTTGCTGAAATTAATGGTGTTGCAAAGAGTTGGACACGACTGAGTAACTGAACTGAACTGAATTGAACTGAAACAATCCAGTATGTGCTTCCCAGGTGGCACTCGTGGTCCAGAATCCACCTGCCAATGCAGGAGACATAGAGGCCTGGGTTCAATCCCTGGATGGGGTGGATCCCCTGGAGGAGGAAATGGGAACGTACTCCAGTATTTTTGCCTGCAGAACCCTATGGACAGAGAAGCCTGGTGGACTACAGTCCATGGGGTCGCATAGAGTCGGACAGGACTGAAGCGACTTAGCACGTAAACATGCATGCAGACATTCCAAAACTGGTCTTGCAGGCTGCGGACACCGTCCTGAGAATCCACACTGTGATTGGCCTGGCTCTCCTAGACTCATGGACAACTGTGCGCATGAAGACCCACCACGCTCTGCCCTCCTGGAACCCACAGTCTGAGGGGCTGTGGTGGAGACAGATGACAGTAAACAAGGAAACAAAGGAGAAACAACAGTTTCAGCGGGAAGAGTTATGAGGACGAAATGACCACAGAAGAGCTGAGTTCCCATCACTAGGAGGAGCCAGAGACCTGAGCTCCATGGAGGGCTCCACCCAAGGAGGGCTTGAGGGCAGGAAGGCTTTGTGCATTTCAGGAAAGAGATGAGTTTGGGGCTCATGAAGAGGGAGACACAGCAGGAGGTGGGTCCTCAGGGCAACAGAAGCCAGATCTTGGGGAGTCCAGCAGGTACAGGACCAAAAAGCTGAGACGCCACGAGAGGACTTTATAGTTGTGAAGAGACATGGCGTCATTCACATTTGAGCCCTTCTATTTTGTGGATCTGTGCAGACTGGGCTGCAGAGGGCCAGGAATTAATGTGGCAGATGTTAGCGGACTAGACTACAGCCCAGACAGGGGTAAATGGTAGGACCTGTTACTGAACTGAGTTAGAGGAACTTTCGAACAGGTCAGCAGGCATATAGCCCTGAAATGAAAATGTCTATCTGGAACATGTTGAATCTGCAGTGCCATTACAGACATAACCCAGGGAATCCTGCATTGAATAGACTTTGTTTAAAGTCGTCTCTCCCAAATTTCCTCCCCCCCTCTTCTCTTAGTTTTTCTTTCATGGAACACCATTTGACATCACATTATAAGGCATAATTTCTTCCGTGAAGAGTCAACATTTTCTTGGGCTTTTCATTTTTCTCTTCATTTCTATCATCAGCATTTGCAGTTGGGCTTTTTCAGTGTCCTTTTTCAATTTAAAAACTCCAAATGCCTATCACTTGTGAACCATCGCACAAAGGCATCCAATGATGGAGAATAGGAGGCCATATTTTAAAGCTGGGAAGATGCTAAGATCAGCCAGTCCTACCTTCAGAGCAGCACTTCCTTATAAAACAGCGCCACTCTGCAGACACAAAGTTTTTTTTTCAGTAATGTGACACATGAAGACATTTTCTGGACACAGAAAAATTAAAATTACCATGTTTAAATTGTTAGATTCCTGGGTTTTACTTTGTTATATAAGCTTCCTTCTGCAGTTGTGTTCACTTGGAAGAAAAATCTGTCTCCCATACGCAGGGGACAAGTTAGTTCCTATGATACATTTTATTTTATTTTATAACTTTAAAATTTTTACTGAAGCATAATTGATTTAATGTTGTGTTAATTTCTTTTTACACCAAAGTGATTCAGTTATACATAGATATACATCCTTTATTATATTCTTTGCCATTATGGTTTATTCAAGAATGTTGAATATAGTTCCTGGTGACTATGATACATTTTAATGAAAATACTATGCTTCAGTCTATTTTCTTATTTGAGAATAACTAGTGACACTCCAGAATTGGCTGGATAACAATAAACGCAAGTCATGAGTATTTTGTACACTAAAACAATCATTTCAACAACTGTTCTGGGTTGATTATTGCCGGCTGATTAAGTTACCAATAGGGAAGAGTTGGGGGAGAAAAGCTGGCTTTTAGGCTATCCGACTTCGGAATGGCAAAGTTGGAGAGCCTTGATTTTTATTGAATTGAGAGTTACCCAGGAAATGGGAAAGACTCCTTTGGAATACAAGACTGAAATATGGAAGAACCATATGCTGAAGAGCCTAAACTTATGTTTTGTATCTGCCATTTTTATATAAATGACAAGAGAGGAGATATCAAAATGAAATACCCTTTTAAATAAATAGAATTAAAGATAGAAGCAAGTTACCATGGTAAGACTAAGGATTTTAAAAGTAAGTTAAGATGAAGTTAACATAAAGTTTAAATGAGAAAAATATTAAATAGTAAAAGAAAACAATCCAGAATTAACACAGACATAATGATTTTTTTTTAAAATTTCATAAGCTAAGCACTGAAAGATCACCAGAATAGTGCTTAAAAATCTGAAATGACACAAAATGAATACAATCACTACATAATAGACCAGAAGGTTAAGATTATAAAATATAACTTAATTAAAGACCAGGTTAATGAGGTATCATTTGTGTTGTAAATTATAACATCCTCACGCTGAGAGATCAGGGGCCTCTCAGATAGTGAGTCAGATAGGGCAAAGTCTCAGCATCTTTCCACTCACTGTCTCCTCAAGAGCTCCCTGCAGAGGGACAGTGGGAGGTCACCCTCTCACAGATGCTGAAGACTCAAAATACTAGCACCGCAGGAGACTGAAGCCTCGTGCTCACGGTTAACAAACATTTGGGTCCAGCTCTATTCCTCAGGACCTACTATTGGGTGGTTCTTTCCTTCTTCTTGGAGTTTATAAGAGTCTGCAAACGTATCTGGAAAGTACAACCAAATCATATCTCTCTAGAAAGGCTCTGGATCCTAAGGAATGGATTTCTCAAATGCAGGACTGCTCAGTCCCATAGACTGACACGTACCTACTTCTCCTTAGAAAAATCCTGCCCAAGGAATCTCTTTTGAGTATCCGGTTAAATGTGTCCATAAGAAGCAAAGCTCAAAAACTATCATAATATCCTGAGTTTATTTCACCAAATCCCTCGCTTTTCAAGTAATATTCTTATCTAAATCATGATAAATACCCTCAACTTTATGTTATTTTATACTTTTCAAGATTCTTAACCTAACTTTAATCGTAGAACATTCCTAAGATATGAAGGGTAATGAATACTGGCTCTGCTTTACAAATCAAAGTGGGGAATAGAAAAGAGGAAGAAGTTGCCAAAGTAAATATTTACAATTAAGGACTGGGCTGAAACCTTCATCCATGTCTTGTGAATTCCAGACCACTGAACCATATTTATTCATTCAGACATAGTTCTTATAGATAAATGAAAACTTGTCAATAATTCCTTGTTTCAGTCTCCTATCTGCCACTTACATATTATTTACCCCTGCCTATCTTTGCTATTATTTATCCTCTACTTCATAAATGTATACCAGAAAAAGAATTGTCAAAACAGAAACAAGTAGAGCCAAACTTGAATCACTTGTTTCTCCAGTCTTCAACTTTGGACAAAGGGAAAGAATTATTACTATTACTATAAAGTCAAATACTATGAAGGAAATTATAATGAACCTTGAGACTTTGAAGTGAACACTTAAACATTTATTTTCCCCAAATAATTTAATTTTGGAAAAGATAAGGTAGATTTTATTTTGCAGATATACATCTATATAATGTTAAGGGAGGGCCTTACCTAGGAAATGTAAACATTTCATAATGTCTGTTAATCTTCTCCAGCTGAATATTAATCAAAATCAATAAAAACAGAAACATCTAAAGTGATCCAGTCGCCATGGAGGAGGGGTCACCATCTAGGGGACACCCAGGCAAGGGCCTGACAAACTTAGCCAAACTTCAGTGCTATTGGCAGCCTCCTTGGTGTCGTAATGATGTGTTATCTCTTGTTGGACCTAAAACCATCACAGAGCACATGAATACCAGACAAGGTCACTTTGAGACTGTGATCAAAATGAGGTAAACCAAAACTGCTTCATGGACAAAGACAGGTCCCAGTGGAACACACATTCTCAGAACACACATTCTGAGAGAGGAGCTGCGTTTTCCTCTCTCAGCTAAGATGAGTGACACACCAACTCAGCTGGTCTTCACTTGTCCTACGTATTTACTAAGATACTAAATCCTAGAGTTGCCCCCCTCACCCTGACACCATCAAATGTGAAGCAAAGTCCTACTTTAATAAACTTTGTCTGAAATCACCCAGCACAAGCCCAAACCATTGGCAAGTCTTTCCTAATACCCTCTTGGGCTTCCCTGGTACCTCAGTAGTAAAGAATCTCTCTGCCAATGCAGGAGACTTGGGTTTGATCCCTGGGTCAAGAAGATCCCCTGGAGAAGGAAATGTTAATCCACTCCAGTACTCTTGCCTGGGAAATCCCATAGGAAGAGGAGCCTGGTGGACTACAGTCTATGATATCGCAAAAGAGTTGGACATGACTGAATGATTAAACAGCAACAACACCACCCTCTTACTAAGATGCCCTGGAGTTCCCTATATTAATTCCCCCTCACTGTGGAGAGTGACAAACCCAACTTGTTCAACTATAAGTGTCATCCTGATGGACACTCACTGGAGCACAGGGACGTGATAATACTACTAATATTTATTAATAGCATTTGCTAGTTTGCTAACTACCAAGTTCTCTCCTTTAGAGCACCTCATGCGGCCTTCTCGTGAGGAGGGTGTTACTATTCTGTCTTCAATGTGCAGCTGAAGAAACTGAGACCAGAGGAGCAACACAGATGTGAAATGTAATATCTAAATTCAAATATGTTTTCACTTGCAGAAACCAAAGATCTTTCCACTACAACACATTAATGTATTTTTAAATAAGAACAGAAATGCCCTACAAAACATCTGGATGAGCATTAGAAATTTGGATATGTATAGGTGGAAAGAATCCACTTAACAGTTATTCTTTGGATACGACCAGGTACAAAGTTGCACAGAGAGGTAAACAGGAAATACAAGAGCACTTCTTTGTTGTCAAATATATCAACTAATATCATTGTGAACTTGATGCTCAATTAGTGACTGCAATGAAAATTTGGAGAAAACAGAAAACACAGGTTGGACTTCCAGAAATTCTGGGTATGGTGAGGTAATAGAAACAGATCACAAATACCACTGAACACACAAATACATACATACATCCTTCTATAGTATGACACTTGATTGGTACTATAGATGAGAAAAGAGGCTACTCTGTCTATGGGGATTCTCCTGGCCAGAAACTGGAGTGGGCTGCCAGGCCCTCACCAAGGAGATCTTCCCAACCTGGGATCAAACCTATGTTTCTTATGTCTCCTGCACTAGCACGTGGGTTCTTTTCCACCAGTACCACCTGGGAAGCCCATAGGAAATTCATGTGCTGTGCTAAGTCGCTTCAGTTGTGTCTGATTCTGCAACCCTATGGATTGTAACCCACCAGGCTTCTCTATCCACGTTCTCCAGGCAAGAATACTGGAGTGGGTTAATGTGTTAGCCAACCAAGAAGAAACACTTATCATCCCAATAACGGAGTGGATGCTATGTAGGAATGACGAGTGTTGTTCACACTAAATAATGAAATGTGTTTTATTTATGCAAATTCTGATCAGTTCAGTTCAGCTGCTCAGTCGTTTCCAACTCTTTGTGACCCAGTGGACTGCAGTAGGCCAGGCTTCCTTGTCCATCGCCAACTCCCGGAGCTTACTCAAACTCATGTCCATAGGGTCGGTGATGCCATCCAACTATCTCATCCTCTGTTGTCCCCTTCTCCTCCTGCCTTCAATCTATCCCAGCATCAGGGTCTTTTCCAAAGAGTCAGTTGTTCACATCAGGTGGCCAAAGTATAGGAGTTTCAGCTTCAGCATCAATCTTTCCAATGAATATTCAAGACTGATTTCCTTTAGGATTGACTGGTTGAATCTTCTTGCAGTCCAAGGGACTCTCAAGAGTCTTCTCCAACACCACACTTCAAAAGCATCAATTCTTCAGCGCTCAGCTTCCTTTACAGTTCACCTCTCACATCCATACATGACTACTGGAAAAACCATAGCTTTGACTAGACAGACCTTTGTTGACAAACTAATGTCTCTGCTTTTTAATATGCTGTCTAGGTTGGTCATAGCTTTTCTTCCAAGGAGCAAGTATCTTTTAATTTCATGGCTGCAGTCACCATCTACAGTGATTTTGGAGCCCCCCAAATAAAGTCTGTCACTGTTTCCATTGTTTCCCCATCTATTTGCCATGAAGTGATGGGACCAGATGCCATGATCTTAATTTTCTGAATGTTGAGTTGTAAGCCAACTTTTTCACTCTCCTCTTTCACTTTCATCAAGAGGCTCTTTAGTTCTTCTTCACTTTCTGTCATAAGGGTGGTGTCATCTGCATATCTGAGGTTATTGATATTTCTCCCAGCAATTTTGATTCCCTACTGATAATACATGACATCCTATTCTTTTCTGATACTTTCCTTAGTCAATGTCCAACTTTCACCCATTCCTTTTGAGCAAAGTTAAATCACTTGCCTCCTTGCCATACAAGGAGAGAAGGAAGGAAGGAAAAGTTAAATATGGTATTTCCTAGTTTGAGTCATTAGTAACTGATTTGTGTACTATACCTAAACAGTGACTAGTGTTGGCTGGGGGCAGTGGGCCAGCAATATACAGAGCAATATGTGTTTCTTAAAAGCTGGGAAGCTGTTCTCACAGGACCCTACACTAAAACATCACTGCCCATGATCAGAACTTGCATGATCAAATCTTGCAAAAGTGGTGACCAGAGACCCAATTTTTTGTTTTGAATGTTCCCCTGCTTTCTTCTGCTCCGTGGCCCATGTCAGCCTAACCAAGGAGAACCAAGTGTGGGTCTTACCTACACTCTTCATCACGGACACGTTTCTTATCATAGTATTTTTTTTTTTTCTTTAAGAGGATAAAACATAGGCAAAACACTCTCTGACATAAATCACAGCAGGATCCTCTATGACCTACCTCCCAGAATATTGGAAATAAAAGCAAAAATAAACAAATGGGACCTAATTAAAATTAAAAGCTTCTGCACAACAAAGGAAACTATAAGCAAGGTGAAAAGACAGCCTTCAGAATGGGAGAAAATATAGCAAATGAAGCAACTGACAAACAACTAATCTCAAAAATATACAAGCATCTCCCACAGCTCAATTCCAGAAAAATAAACGACCCAATCAAAAAATGAGCCAAAGAACTAAACAGACATTTCTCCAAAGAAGACATACAGATGGCTAACAAACACATGAAAACATGCTCAACATCACTCATTATCAGAAAAATGCAAATCAAAACCACAATGAGGTACCATTTCACGCCAGTCAGAATGGCTGCTACACAAGTCTGCAAGCAATAAATGCTGGAGAGGGTGTGGAGAAAAGGGAACCCTCTTACACTGTTGGTGGGAATGCAAACTAGTACAGCCACTATAGAGAACAGTGTGGAAATTCCTTAAAAAACTGGAAATAGAACTGCCTTATGACCCAGCAATCCCACCGCTGGGCATACACACCAAGGAAACCAGAATTGAAAGAGACACGTGTACCCCAGTGTTCATCACAGCACTGTTTATAATAGCCAGGACATGGAAGCAACCTAGATGTCCATCAGTAGACGAATGGGTAAGAAAGCTGTGGTATATATACACAGTAGAGTATTACTCAGCCATTAAAAAGAATACATTTGAATGAGTTCTAATGAGGTAGATGAAACTGGAGCCGATTATTCAGAGTGAAGTAAGCCAGAAAGAAAAACACCAATACAGTATACTAACGCATGTATATGTAATTTAGAAAGATGGTATTGATAACCCTGTATGCAAGACAGCAAAAGAGACACAGATGTATAGAACAGTCTTTTGGACCCTGTAGGAGAGGGAGAGGGTGGATGATTTGGGAAAATGGAATTGAAACATGTATAATATCATATATGAAACGAATTGCCAGTCCAGGTTCGATGCATGATACTGGATGCTTCAGGCTGGTGCACTGGGATGACCCAGAGGGATGGTATGGGGAGGGAGGTGGGAGAGGGGTTCAGGATGGGGAACATGTGTATACTGTGGTGGATTCATGCTGATGTATGGCAAAACCAATACAATATTGTAAAGTAATTAGCCTCCAATTAAAATAAATAAATTTATTTTTTAAAAAGAGGATATCTTAGGAATCTCGGGTAGGATGGCTATAAGAAATGCATGTTGAAATCACTTAATATTCAAATTACTACCTTTTATTGAAACTAGAGCATTTATTTGTGTTTTTCAGAATTGCATTCTATTTTTCACATGCATGGGCCTCCCTTATGGCTCAGCTGATAAAGAATCTGCCCGTAATGCAGAAGACCTCAGTTCAGTCCCTGGGTTGGGAAGATCCCCTGGAGAAGGGAAAGTCTACCACCCCAGTATTCTGGCCTGGAGAATTCCATGGACTGTATAGTCCATGCGGTGGCAAAGAGTCAGACAAGACTGAGCGACTTTCACTTTCATTTTTCACATGCGTGTTTCTAAATCCTCAGAAGACATTGCAAATTTCTAGAGATCAGGGATTCTACATTATGCTCAGTAGTGTTTTACATCTAGTTGATAGTTAATAATGCTTTATATTCAGTGACAATCCCTGAAATTAGCCATAAGATAATTAGTTCTAATGCTTCTTATATCTAAGATATCCAACTGTAAAGATCTTAGAATGATTTCAGTGATAGTATAATACAGGTAAAACACTACTAGCTTGAAAATACACATGGTTACTACGTGAGTGACATTTGGTGTATGTGCTTGCAAAGCAGCCAGTGGGGCAAAGCTGTGGAATTATGACTGAACATCTCTAAGTCATAACTGTATCAGCTTAGAAAAATGAATTTTCTTATCTGAATTCTAACAACTTAGCATCTCTATGTACTCATAGCTAAGCTTTTTATGTCTAGATAAACTTATGGAAAATGGTCTATGAAAAACCTGGCTGACAACATTTTATTGATCAGCACCATTTTATCTTTGTACTTATGGGGATCAACTGAGGTATAGAATTAATTAAAAACAAATATATCAAAAGATATCCCATAGTTAGCTATTATTCTTACTTCCCAGTGTTGTCTATTTTTTTCACATTCCATAGAAAAATGAGTGAACACTGACTACCTATAAATATCACAGCTTAGTTGTTAGAAAAAAATTCTAAAATTTGCATAAATTAAATCTTTGGGGAAAAGGCAGAGCATAAACATACATGCATATGTCTGGTGTGCCTATCTGTATATTTATATAGAGATAGAAATAAGAACTTAAATAGATTTTCTGGGAATGATTTGAAAATAAGGAATCATGATTTTGACACCTTAGTATTCATAATACCTGAATACTGAATCATATAGTTATATTCACAGTTCATAGAATTTATAAAATTATAAAAGTAAAAAGTATATTACTCAATATAACTGCTACATATTTACATGTATACTCCCAAGTGTAGGAACCCTAGTCTTTGTCTGAATTAAAAGGGAACAATTAAGCTTGTTAGATGACTGTTTCCTCTCTGCATTTTCAGTGTTTTTCATAGTCCTCAGATACTTTAGATTCTTAAAATTTCCAGAATAACTTTAAAACATTGTATTATAAGATAAGATATTAATGTGGGGAATTTAGAGGGCAAATGGGACTCAATGTGAGTTAAGTAATGTATCTGGAGTTCACTACTGGGATCCCAGCTGTTGATTGCATGGAGAATATGTCACTGCATGGGCCAGTGAGAAACTCTTCCAAATAGAAGATGCTGCTTGTTAATACTGGTCTGCTCATTTTTGTTAGACTTTGCCTTTTGCCACTCATACCTGTCTCTTCCTTTAAGAAGTGTCTTTGCTTTCCTGGGAGATTCTATCATTGTTTGTATTCATTTTCTCCCATACATTGCAAACCCCTTCAAGCTAGAGATCAGTCTTTTTCATTTTGTAGGTATTTGTTTTATGTGTGAATGTTTCAGCATCCTAAATAACAGCAGTACAAAGACTTTTCTCTGGAGCAATGGGGGAAATTATCAAAAGGTAAAACAGAATTGAAACATTTTAAAGGAAAGGAAAAAAATGTAAATACACTTGAAGAACAGATTTTCCAGTCCTCATAATCACATCAGTATTATATATCACTTATGATCTCACCATTTTGAATATCTAGCAGTGAATGCAGAAAGTCTGATTTTCTAGCAAATGTCTATAATCCTCATATGGAAGGACCATCTCTACACCAGACTCTCTAGTTACAATGTGGAAGCAATAGTCCATTCAAGTCTTTGGGACGTCTTACAAATTTTCCAGGAGAGAAATCCATGTATAGGATAAAAGACTTAGTGGGAATCATTAATATGCATATTTATAGAATTTCAATAAAGGTGAACATCCCCTGGTACACAGTATTATTAATACTTCAAAATAAATGAAATATTAATATACACAACTGCATACAATAAAATCAAGGAAGGTAGCTGGTTTTATTTAAGCAAGAATCAATAAAGAAAAGGCTCATTTTCCAATGTGGCTAAATGAAGGTTGTACTCTTAAAATCTCTTAGGTATACTGGGGACCATATACAAAGATCAGAAACACAGTTCACCAAATGCAGAACAGGCTCACCTGGGCAGAGGGCGATATTACACGGCTTATGATGCGTCTCCGGCCCTTCGCACGGCCTCCCCCCATACTGGGGCGGAGTGCACGACCTCGTTCTGGTTCTCTGGCCTCGACCACAGGTGAATGAGCAGAGACTCCACGGAGACCACTCCTCCCAGACTCCATGGACTGCAACAAAGCAAAGAAGCTTCAACAACAGGAACTGAGACACGAAGTCAAAGATTACTTTTTTAAATACATAACTCAGAAAGAAAAATCATCAAATAGACAAGTATGAAGATATTTTAAAACTTCAATTGAATTACTCTTATTTGCCATAAAATGTAAGTTAACTCAAAAATCATTAAAATAATATAAACTTGCATGTACCTTTGTATTTGAACAACTACTTACATCATATAGTTTATTATCTTTTTTTTTTAATGGAAATGTACCCCTCTCTGTCATGGTAAAACAGTCATGAGTTACTTCACATCCATGTAAAACTAACTAAATTTCTTAGAGTAACCTTCTGGAGTTAAAGCTGAATTTAAATAGAGAGGGTCAATTTAATTTTTTCAACATTTAAAAAGTTTCAGGATTAATAAACTTGATTAACAAATTTAGTCAATTTATTAAATTGATTAAGATTAAATTGATTAAACTGTCAGAGAATTGAAGGTACATATTTTAAACAGTCTTTTAACCTCACATTTTAGAAAATATATTTTTGCCATTTAAAATCTGTGGGCTTTCAAAGTCGCTGTTTTTTGAATAAGAGGTAAATTTCAAAAACTCTATTTATTTGCTAAGAGTCCCCTCCTTCCCTAGGTTTAAAATGAGGGACAAATATTAAGACCTATTTCTAACAGCCAGGAAACCAGAAGACACCTTTCCTCCTCCAATAACTAAATGACACTGGTAATTCTACTAAGTAAAACTTCTTGAAAAAACAAATGATTTAATTAAGATAATGTTTCATGTAACTATCAATACATCAGTACTTCAAATATGCCATTATGAGTAATTCAAACTTGATTGGAAATACTAACATAATTTGTGTTCCTCCATAATAACCACTTCTAAATACTGATATCTTTTCCCAAAAGTCCATTAGGGTTCAAAGTTGAGGTCCCTTTCTTGAACTGTCAAATCACCAATTCCATCCCAGTTTTTAACATTTGGGGCAGTAAGCAGTAGCATTCCATGGATAATACATGTATTATATCTACTCCATGGATAATACAAATCAAAATAAACCAGGCAAAATGTGCTCTTCAGGTCAAAAGTTCTTGTCTTGATATTGAAACTACCTTACACTTGAAAGTCCATGAGCAAATGCTTGATATAACACCTACAGACATGAGTAGGGGGAGTAGAAATTTATAATTAAATGACAAAAATAGTGCTAATTTTCTCCTCAACATTGGTCAGGGCAAGTAGAAGTGACAGAAGAGTTATCCAAATAAACATAGTACGTCTAGAATCTTCTTCACTTATCTGCTGACCAAGTTGTTATTTTAAAAACACAGATACAATACCCTTAATTATGAGGCAGTCTGTTCTATTTATACTATTTATTTGCCCCAACTTGGAAGATGTGTTCAAATATTGGAAAAATTAGCCAAATGTAGGCAATATTCAATGAAATATTCTTTAAGATACTGTGAAACTAGCTGGTAAATATATTTCAAACATCCTGTATAGAAAAAGAGAGAGTGAGAGAAATTAAAATGCTTTCATTTTTCCCATTTAAGTTTAGGAACACCAAAATTAATTTGTATCCATTGGTATAAGAATAAATAGTAAGTCTGAATTTAAAGTCTAAGGAAAAAAATACTCAAATACCTATATTTACATATAGGAATATATGATTAATTATAGCAAAATATTTTAAAGTAACATAAACAAAGATTTAGTTATGTAAAATGCATACCTTTAAGCAATTTTTGCATTTATGTTTAGTTACCAAGTTTCTCCATTTAAAAAACACCATTTCTCCCTTATTTTTTGTATAAGATGTTAATAGGCTATATAGTATTTTTATTTCTTCTTCTGTTCATTTTCTCTTCTATCAAAATGCATTGTTCCAAAAGCAGTGAACAATCTCAGAAGAAAAAGCTGCTAAACTGGCATGTTTTTCTCTAAAATCTTACTGAAATGTTAATTAATCTTGATGACTTAGTTAAATTATGAAGCTAGAATCCTTTGAAAAATAATCTTACCTCCTATTTTTTAAGTCTTTATTGTTTCATCGTGAAACTTCATGACTCCTCCACATCATTTTTAAAAAGCAAAATTACTTGTTTTTTATTTGAAACAGACATAAAATTATCAATAAGTTTTATATATGATACTATTGAATTAGTAGGAAATTGGGGCACAATTTTTTAAATAAATTTTACAAATTCTCTTCATAAGATTTAGGATAAAGGTTAAATATTTTCATTTTAATGGGAATTTATTATATCAACTTTTATTTTTAGAAAAGTATGAAAAGTGATCTAGTTCATTTGAAAAATACGCCTAGATGCAAATCAAATTAATCTGTTTTTATTGTTTCCTCTTTAGACACCAGCTGTAATATTTCTATTTCATCTCTATTCTATCTAGAAATAAAATGAAGAATATACAATATGCAAATTATATTACCACCAGATTTTGAAATAAGTATACAAATTATGTTGTAATTTAGATTGGAATGTATAAGATAACTCTGCTAAGTGAAAGTTTTCTTTTATTTTCATTTATTTTCAAGAAAATAAATGGATATGAAAACAAAACCATTCCTTAGCTTAAATAAACATTTTTTCTAAAATACTGCAGTGCATACAGAGTAGGTTAGTAGTTCTCAACCAGGGGCAACATTGCCTCCCCAGGGAACATCTGCAAACATCAGAGACATATTTGGTTGTCACAGCCTCAGGAGAAGAAGGAAGTCTCCTGGCATCTGAAGGGTAGGGGTCAGGGATGCTGCCAGACATCCCCACACCTTCAGGCCAGCTCCCCACAATAAAGATTTATCCACATCAAAATGTTGATAGTACCAAGGTTTGAGAAACCCTGGAAGAGATCATAAAAGTGTAATTCAGCAAATAGAAAGAAAGTCGCCCAGTCACGTTCGACTCTTTGCTACCTCATGGACTGTAGCCTACCAGGCTCCTCCATCCATGGGATTTTCCAGGCAAGAAACTGGAGTGGGTTGTCAAGACCAGGTCAGTAAATACACAATCTCATGTAGCTCTCTAATTTTCTCAATTTACTTTCTGTTTACCTCTAGCATTTTCTTCTCTGAGCATAAAAGTTTCTAAGAAACTATGATGTCAAGGCAAAAATTTTGTAAAAGGCTGTGTATTTTAGGATTCATATTAGAAATAACACATTATTATGCAATTTAATTTAAAAAACTCTTTAAATGTGAATAATATGGGTGAATGGTAACTAATATATAACACTATTGATTAACCTTTAATAGAACAAATAAATATAAGCTCTAGTTCTATCATTCCATACATTTTGTGAAAAGTGACATTTAACATTCAATTTTTCCTTGTGTCATTTTCATTAACTAAATGGCAAATGCATTTCCTTATACACAGTGTGACAAGTAGGTTATTTATTTCTGAGGTAACGTTCTTCTTGTGAATAAGCTATTATTTCAGAAAAATATTTATACTATTCAAAGTACTATCTCAATTTCAAATTCATCTTTCTTTTTTTTTTTTTTACTGTTTTCATTGTATGTTGTATAAAATCCTACATATTTACCAGCATGGCAAATAAGTGAAAAAAAATGTTGAACAGAAAATATTTCATAAGAAGCACAATCACCATCTGAAATGTATCACAATTTCCTGCAGTGGGATAACTATTCCACATTTAAAAAATAATAAAGTTGCTAAGTTATTATTCATGTTTGGAAAATTAAAAAGAAATCAACAAAACTCTTGTCAAGATCTTTGATTCAATATCAGAACTATAACAGTGGTTAGATGATTAAAAGATACAGATTTCTTATCATCCTTCCTATTTACAAAGACAAACCTCTATGAATGTGGAGGTGAAGAGGAACCAATAATTAGTATGTACTTCTTCAGTAGGCATCATGGTAGGAGGTTTAAGATAATGAGGACAAACTTGACCATCATAGAATATTATTGTTTTCTGGACCTGAGACGCAGAGTGAAAGGGAGAGCATGCTGGTCCCACGACAGATGGTCTCCATGCCCAGGGAGGGGTGAATCAACATCATCTGGTAGGAAGATGAAGGTTTTCATCTGCCAACAAGGTGCATGTTTATGGCTAGTGTCTGGAAAGTAAGCTCTGAACAGAGAACTGTGGGGAACTCCTTAGCCCCACTCAGACCTGCACTTAGGGATCTGTTAGTCATTAGATTTTATTCCTGTACCTTGAAAGGATCTTGACTCTTCAAAAGGATGCTGACAAGGTAAGTGTATAGGTCAAGTACAACCTAAGTCTCTGTTGACAGTTCTCTCCTTGTCCAGTATAGAGCCCTTAACATAAACACTGTTAAGTAGGGGCCAGATTTAAGTACTAGTCCAGACAGTGCGCTGTGCACTTAACCTACACTCAGCAGAAAATCCACTAGCATTTCCTCATGAGGTCCTTTTACCTACAAAATTTAGAAATGTTATAATCCCTAAAATGCCCATCTCCTTACTATTTGCTTTTCTGCTCTTATGTATTGGAGTCCACTTTGCTCTGTGACTCCTGTTTTTGTCTTTTTCTTTTTTTGTCTTCCCCATCCACAACTTCCTTAAGCATTTTCCCCTCTCTTTTTATTGTTCATTTGATGTTCCTTCTCATCTAGTCTGATTCTCTCTGATGCGCATTGACTTTTCTTGTTTTTAGTGGAATTATTGCTCTTTTCCTGCTAATTCTACCTTCCATTCCTCATAGATTTCTGCCCTGTTTCTCTTTTTTTTTAATTGAAGTAGAGTTGATTTACAGTGTTTCAGGTGTACAGCAAAGTGATCCAGTTATATATGTGCGTTATGTATATGTCTATTCTTTTTCCTGTTATTCTGCTCTGTTTATTCAGTTATTTTTTACTTTTTATTTTTGGCTGCATCGTGGGGCATGTGCGATTTTAGTTCGGTGACCAGGCATCAAACCCACTGTCCCCTGCAATGGAAATGTGGAGTCTTAACCACTGGATCGCCAGGGAATTCCCACTGCTTATTTTTTAATTCTACTGCTATGTGCCTTCGAAGCCCCTGACAAAGGGATCGCCCAGCTCACCAAAGCATTCCTTCTTCAGGACTGCTCACCACTTTCTTCCCTTTTTATTTTTACCAGTGTGTCTTTCCTTTTATTGTGATAAAAATATACCAAGTGGAAAATTTATCTTCAGATCCTTTCTAAGTATACAATTCAGCAGTATTAAGTATATCCATATTGTTGGGAAACAAGTCTCCAGAAAATTTTCATTCTGCAAATCAAAACTCTGTCCCTATTAAATAACTCCTCCTCCAACTTGTTTTTGAATGGGTTGCCCTTGCCCCTTCTGGGAAATCAGGGCTACCCCTCCCCTGGGCTGCCCACTCTGTACTTTGGCTTTTAGCAACTGCAGAATCAGCCTTCTCTGGAAGTGGAACTCGCCAGAAGCCTTAAGCACACTTAACCAGATCAGTGCAGTGCCAGGCCTTTTCCTCGTGTCCATCTCACTCCAAAGGATCTAGATGGGCTGTCAATGCAAGTCCATCGTCAGCTGCAGGGGACAATGAATTTGCATCACCCATCTGTCAGATGGCTGAGCATAAATATAAACCTGGAGATTCACAGGATTATGTGCTTTGGACTTCTTGAAAGAATCCTGTTGGTACTCATTTTACATGAAAGTCAGAGGTCTGAGAAGAAAAAATGCTTATAATATGCATCTATGCACTGCCTGACAAAAAATGAAGCAACATGGAAAAATCAGATCCTAAGTGGGTAAGCTATTATGCTATAAAGAAGACCATCTTTTTCCATTAGTGACTTTAGGTTTACAAAGCAGAGGATGGCTTTGATGAGAGCAGTCACTTGAATGAAATAAACTAACAGAAAGTCCTTTGGTCAGGGGCACTTTTTTCCTGATGGGGTTAAATAAGTGGTATGAAAATAGCTGACTGCCTTAAAGGTTGTATTAATCACTGCCTAAACAGTGCCTACTGATCACATTTCAGGATTCTGGCAAATTTCACTGTTCATCCAACATTCAATTGGACTTTTTCACCTTTTAAAATAAGATTTTGAACCTTAAATACCATGAGAAACAGATACAGAAATATCAAGCGTATAGTTTCAAGTGGGTAGGGAGTCACTTATATAATTGCTTGACTGCTCTGAAAGCAGAAAGAAGCACATACATAAAAAAATTTCACAGCTGAAAACAAATTACAGTTATTCACTCTTATTAAAATGTCTATACCCAGTTCATATGAAAATAACATATTGTTCCAAATGCGTAGCATGACACAATTCAATAACATCCACAGTTGTAGTTGCTGCTAACACTACCTGGACAGAGGGCAGTGTTATTGCAAACCCTTGATTCTCTTAATGGGCCGCTGCAGTGTGTCCCGTAAGGTGATACACAAGTTCTGGTTCGCACCTGCGACCCCTGACCACAAGTAACTGAGCATGTGCTCCACTGGGACCACTCTTCCACGCCAGATTCACCTGTGAGCAAGACAACAAATAGACATGAAATACCGTCTTGAATATTCATCTAGTAAGCATTATACCAAAGTGACATTATGACATGCAAGAATAATTTCAATGTAAAAACATGACAGTACATCAAAGCCATACAAAAACATTTCAGAGAAAAAGAAATGTAAATAGAGATACTATTACACTGATGCAAGGTTCACGTTAGCTATAACCTTGTTAGCAAGACTCTGCTTCACAAATCCACTGGGCCATGGATGCTATGAATGGACCAGTCAGTGTTTTTCAACCAGGAATGAATGATTGTTGGAGCGATTCTTTTCAAACCAGTTTAAGGCTCTGCACTTGCTTGGAAGAGAAAGCAAAATGCATGGCTAAACTTACTCTGGCTTTGGTGAGCAGGCATATATTGAGGCATCCTTCCCCAATTCTTTGTTGCATAATCTCCTTTCTAATGTTGAATTAGGTAGGGCCCTGGGAGTTTGGGCATATCTAATTTTTATTGTGTTGAACACTGACACTTATTTATAATTTATTCCTAGTTCTAGTTTCTCATCCTATAACAGTTATTCATTTGTGATAATTTGTTTTAAAATGTTCTGCTCACAATTTTCCTCAAAATGAATTTTAATTGAAATAAAGGAAAATTCCTCTATGATTTCTATTAATCTAACCTGGAACTAATTTTTACTAAAAACTAGGGTTTTTAAAAAAGTCATTGAATGTCTGAATTCATTAATTTTCTTGGAGTAGGCATTACCCTGAAACTGTGTCTCCATTCTATTATTATCCAAAGTCACGTCCCAAGGAGATGTAAAATCAAGAATTTTAAAGAAAATCTCAAGAGCTCCTATTGATAATTATAATCTGGTCATGGTGTTCAGAATAGATTTTTGAAAACTGATTGGAAAAGTTATAGTTACTTTTCTCCAAATACAAAGTTGGGCCATTTACCTACTGGAAGATACTAGTTAAATTTAGACTTTGTTGAAAAGTACTTTTCCATCATTTGGCAAAGTATTTCTGAAAGCTTTGTATCACTGATTATATACACCAAGGAGCAATTTATATTTTATAGGTTTTGTTTAAAATTTGCCTTGGGAATAGAATTCAAAGGATAGAATGTGATAATCCATTTGTCCACCTTCTGTGGAAAGGTTAGTAAATGACTTGGAGTGTAACTCAAGGCAGCTGATCCACAGGCGGGGACTTTAGGACAGAAGGAGATTGGATCAGAATGTAACTCAATGTTCTGATTTCTTCACTGAGAAGTTATCTTTTCCAAGAAACAGAGAATCAGCTGAAATAAAACATGCATTTGATAAAGTAGTTTAAGTGACATTCTGTTGTAAGCTTCTTATCTCAAGGCCCAGGACAATTAGGCCACAGACAAGCATGGGTCCACCCACCACACTTTGAGTATGTAGTAGAAACATTTGTTCTTATATTGGTCTGCATTATGTACCCAGAAGTATAAATAATAGAATGCATTTATAACTGGATGTATGTCATAGAGTACAGTGGTAACTGGGATGACATTTTATGTTAAGTAGGACATCTTTTCAGTGTTGTGATTAATGTTCGTCTTGGTCATTCTTGAATCATCACCCTTGATTATTCCAGTATTTTTTGCCTCTACCAATTAATATATTACTAGTCCAAAAAAATGTTATTGAATGATATTTGAATAATATTTAAAGCTATGACTAATAGTTTATGCATTTACATTAAAGAATACTCTATCAAGGTTGAAAATCATTATTTTAGAAACCAAATAATATAACAATGGTTAAAAATATCTATACATGTATATATACATGCATATATATATATAGTAATAAAAGTTTAAATTAAATTTGGGGAAAGTATAATGAAATTTTTTTTCTTGTGATAGTTGAACCGGTGTTTATGATAAGACTAAGTGAAGTAGAAATATCACGGTTGAATATTATTAATTAAAAGCCAGAAAACTTTGAACATTGTGAATTCTATTATAAGTCAATGATAAAAGTTATGAATATAATTAGTTCTATTTTTCCACAAAAGCACTGCATTGTTATCATAGCAGGAAAAAATGTTTTAATTAAAGTGAGCAATGAATCAGGATCACAAACTACTTTTAAGTGCATTTTTGTACAAATATTTGAAAATTCAGGTTGTCTCTGTATGTAAGAAGCTACAATGTTGTTGAACAAGCTAGACAGTGATGCCTAGGTTGGAGGGACTGATTTCTTCAGAATTGGCTAATTCACTCTTTCAAACTGATGGTTCCTTTTGTTGATCGAAACCAAAGTAAATAAATGAATAACATATATATGGGCTTTCAAATTACTAATCAAACCTTGCCATTAAAATATTGGTCAACCTATAAAAATGACCTTGTTATATCTCCATCTATAATTTCAAGTAATACTTCCATGCACTAGTTATATTTTCCATTCTGCCATGGCCTCATCCCAGAAAGGCATGAAGGCTGTTTTAGTCACGTACCTTGGGGCTTTGTGAGAAATACTTTCCAGCAAAATTATTTTATAAAAAATTCACTGATATTAAAACAGTAAAGTATAACACCATGTATACTCTTTTTAATATATGTGTCTTTGGAGATAGCACAAACTACTAGAATTTGATTCCTTAACTCATAACTGAAGGCATATTACACATCGTGTAGAAGGATTCAGTATCTACGGAACTTTTAAGGCTCTTTATTGTGACACAAAACATGAAGGGAAACTAGAAAAGCACTGCAAGCAGAGTCAGAAGACCTGTGTTTGATGGAAATCTAATGCATATTAGCTCTGAGACCTGGAGAAAGTTACTTTATTTCTCTGAATCTCTCAGTCTGATGAGTAATACATCTACCTCAAAACCTATTTGTGAGAATTAAATGAGATAATGTATGAGAGTGTGTTTTAAGCTATAAAAACATATTAATATAAAATGTTGCTAGTATGTAAAAATTATGAAATTAGAAATATATTTACAATTTTATTTTTCTGTTTTAAATAACATGCTACATATTAGTGTATGCTATTTTCTCCACTGAAATAAAAGCTTGATTTCCTAACCATTTTTATAAGATCATTTTATAACTATGATGTTAAAAAAGCATCAGTGAGTATAACTAAAATGGCTTAAGCCATTTTGTTGGCATTTAATTTAGATGTCTATGTATCTTATCCCAGCATTTCATTTCATTCGAACATTGTACATGTATGCCCAAACTAACCTATCTCAATTACCTAACTGACTAAAATGATCAAGGTATTTTGATAAAGTAATGCAACCTTACTAAATATTACTCTTCTAAAAAAATTGCCACTTAATTATTATTTCATAAAAGGGCTAGTGATCATACTGGTTGAAGAAGCCAGGTTACTCATTTTGAAAGGAAGTCTTAAATTTTAAGGTCTGATAGCTGCTGCTTTGTTTTCCCTCAGGACTAATATACAAATATATTGTATTTTATTATTCAGTTTTACATCCATTTTATTATTGTTTTTAAATTAATGTTAGCAAATGCTTATCATTGTTTATATGTAACACTCATTTATTTTGTTTTATAAATAGAAAAGTTTTATATGGTAAAATAGATGTTTTATAAATAAAAGTTAACTTTCATAAAATTTTATTGTGTGATATTCAGCTGTATTTATTCCAAATACCTAAACATCTAGAGAAAGTATAACTCAAAAAATATTTAAGGGAAAAAAACCCTCTCCTTTTAGCTTTACAACTGCGAGTGTCAAATTATGAATTTTAAAAACTAATAATGCCGTTTTCTAGTCTTTTATCAGTATTATAGTAATTTAAATTTAAAATCAGTCTTATACCTGTATTTATAATTGCTTATCTTTGGATTAAAATGAAATAAGAACTATATACTAGTTACCAATTCAAGTGTTCCATCAATATTTTCAGAAGTTTAATTCTGAAGTTCATTGACATTTCCAACTTATTGTTCACAGCATGGAGAAACAGTTTTAAAGCTCTTCATGGATCTATTTAATAAGCATTTCATCTATTTTACCAAATCATGTGTTACTATATAGTAGATACAAAACAATTCTTGGAAAATAATGAGTAAATTAAAAGGGAAATTAGTAATAAATCACTAAGAAAACATAATGTTCCTTGTGATTTGACTTTGCAAAAAGGTTTTTGGCTTAAAACTCTGAATTCTCTTGGTATGTGTCAGGCAAATCCAAAATTTGAGTTTATATAAAAACTCCTGCTACATTCTTGGAAAATTAAGACTGTGGTTCATCATTTTATTAATAAGTGACTGTAGTTTTAGGAATTTTAGTAAGCCAGTGTCTGCCACTTCCTTTGCAAAAAGTCAAGACACCTCTAATCTTAGAAGGCTGAGTAGTCAGCCCATGGTCTATGCTTTATTTAGAGACAAAAACTCCCTAATCTCTGGTCAGTAGTTGAACTTTTGATCCCTGTAAGGGAGAAAAATACATTTAGAAATTTGAAAATTTGCCCAAACCTAGTCATGCACTTTTGCTTTTGCACAGTCAAACAGTAAAAATGTAAATAAGCTTTTCTTAAACAAGAAGCTGCACAAAAAGCAATCCAGATAAGCAAGCTTTCTTCATTTCTGGATTTGGCTGTAACATGTAGTTTTAAAAAGCTAAAAATATGTTCTTAATTGTAGAATTTATTCTAAATGTTCTTCCTGTTCTGAGAATTCATTGACCTATTTGCCACTAATATATTCAAGTCTACAACTACTAACCCATTACCAAGAGCACAATTCATTAAGAATATTTGCATTTTTAAGTTGTAGATAAAAATCTAGTGTTCTGAAGAAATGTTATCTGAAGAATATATGAACTAAAAGAAACATTCATTTTTTAAGAGAATTTCATCAAAATTTGTCTGAATGTTATATTAAAAGTTGATCACATACGTGAAACTTCTGTAAGAATGGTAAGACACATCGTCTAGATTGGGACATATAAGACTTTGTGACAACATAAATAAAACCGTTAGTTTGCAATTTCCTAAAATAAAAGTGATGGTTGAAAATGGTCACAATACAGTTTAATCATATTTTCATCTAAGAACATTCTACATGCAGAACAAATAGGTGGAACTATAGCCCACTTATTATGCTGAGCCAAAAGAAGAATGTATCTATGTTTGGGGGGGGGGATGTATTTAAGAATAATCTAATTTATTTAAAATTAAAATGTTATAAACCAAAAAGTTATTTTTATTGATATTAAATTATTAGGAGTGTTTTACAGCTATGAATGAAGACTGTCAACTTTTTATTATTTAGCTCATATAAGAAAACTCTTCAAATTAAAAATACTAAATTCTAAAAAAATTTCTAATTGCTATACACTTTAACAATCAATTAATAGTTAGATGATGCAAGACATTTAAAAAATATTAACAATATTAAACATTAAATTTCATCATCTAAAGTCCTACTTCAAATTTTAATTTCTGAAAAGTCAAAATAATCATTTGTTGATGAAATAACTTTGTTGACTTTCTGTAAAAGTTTAATAATACATTTTAATTAGTTAATTCACATTAAGTAATAATATGTAAATCCTAAATGTCTCGCACTGAAAGCAAAATAAATCTTACACATTTTTGTGCACTTTCAATTCACAGCTACTTCATTTATGGACTTTAACTGGTGACAAAAAAAAAAATGGCTCAAAAAAAATATCAGCTCCAAAAACTGACAAATGTGCAGCAAAAGATTATGAAAACATGCAGTGGTTTCATTAAATTAACAACAATAAATAGAAAAATGTAACTAACGTATTACCAGTTTGTGCCATAAATTTAGCAGCATCAGCTTGTTCCTGAGGGACCCTTTTTTCATGAACAGATCGAGGTCGCTGACTTTTAATTGTATGATCTCCCATCATTCCAAATTCTAAAGACAGAATAAAGGTATATGAAAGCTCGTGTGTAGACATTTCTCACAAATCACATCACTGTCTCATGCAATATGTTCCTACACGGATCTAGAAGTTACTGATTCATTCCATGATTCTAAATTTTCTAGGCTCATCTGCTTGGAATATTTCTAAACTCCAGTCAAAAAAAAAAATCTATAAACAAGAACAAGATTTCAAGAGACAATAATAACAGTCAGTGAAATGAAACATCGGGTTTTAAGTCAGCTTAATTAACAGAAGTAGTGTATTCTTGTCTGATCATGTTTTGAAGCAATGCATCAGAAAAAATACAACCACAGTGCTAACTTGTTCTTCAGAGAGAGAATCCTGACTGCAAAGCAGTTGCTGCTTTGCCGAAGAGTGATCACCCCCACAGGTTTTTTCAGCACTTTCTTGTGGAGTGAGTAATCCTATAACCTAGCTCACCTAAGGCAAACATTCACTTGATGAACTATTTTTCCAAAGAGGAAGTTGACTTTGGTGTCTTCCAAAGCTTATAGAAAATGGTAGCTTAAGTAATTTTCATCCTCTCCTGCCTTGTCCCCACGTAATTCTTCACCTCTTCTCTAAGAACTTTTAAAAGTTATGTTTAAGAATGAGAATGACTCCAGGTTTTTTCATTTAATCCTTTCGATGTATACCTCCTAAGAAAGGAAGAAAAATCTGGGCATAACTCAGAGACAGATGGGGGAGAGAAAAAAATAAGCTGAACAAAAGAATAGATTCCACATAATATTTATTTTTAATCTATACGCTTAGAACTCTGTAAGAGTTCCATACTTTTCACTGCTACCGTAAAATAATTTTTGTAGCCTTCCAGGCTCCTCTGTCCATGGGATATTCCCAGGCAAGAATACTAGAGTGGGTTGCTATTTCCCCCCACCATGGGGATCTTCCTGATCCAGGGATTGAACAGGCGTCTCCTGCATTGGCAGGCAGATTCTTTACCACTGAGCCACAAAAAATAATTTTAATAAAAATAAAGCCTCATTAATGGTATGTTTGGTTCTGGCTCACCGGAGTGCAGGTGTTGGGAGGGCATTGCTGAGGGCCAAGGGTCAGTGGTGCTCAATGTTACAAGAAAATTGCTGGGCCTTTAAGACCAGGTCTTTTATACATGACACAGATGATTGGGTAAAATATGTTCTAACGACAGTGCAGGTATATTGCTAGAACTAATAATGTCAACATTTAGGAATGGGTAATTTCACCAGCTTATTGTTTTGGCTTTTCCCATCCATATTTAAATAATCTTCTGCTAAAATATTACAGTGAACTTTGTGCAATTAAGCAGTGCATTTTTGTATGCACAACTCTGATCTTTTGTGTGAGGAGAAAACATTAGCACGTGTTTTGTCCAGCCTGGCAGCTTTCCTCATAAATATTAAAAGTGTGGCACCTGACAGATTGATTTATCAGAAATCCTTGCCAGACACTCTACACAAGTGAACATCCCAGGAGAAATTTGAGAAATTTAAATGTGTGTTTTTGTCAGTTTAGATAGAATCCAAGGCAGGAAATTGAAATTTTCATAAAATGTCAGTTGGTTTAATCTTGTAAAATCCATCACTGTTTCCCATTGCTGCCAACAACCTTTCAGTGCATTTGTTTATGTGCACTGTAGGTTCTGCCTAAATTATGCTTCATTCTGCTAATAAGAAGCATCTAATCACATATCATTTAATGATTTTGGAAAGTGACTACTTTGAAAATTTATATCTAGATTCATGCACTACCCAATATTTTAAAATATTAAGTATAACTGAAATTTCTCTGGATCTGAAATAGCAAAGGAAATTTAGTAGTAATTTTTATTAACAGTATGCTTTACCTTCTGTCCCCTTGAATTTATCATTTAAATTGTGTATGTGTGTGTGTCTATCACTTAGGGCATCTGAATCAGAGCGCAGGTTCACGAAAATAATCTGGAGGCTCTGACACCTAGACTAAGGCAGTTTGGGCACTCGGAAAGTAAAGGATAGCAAAAGAAATTATTCCATGCCCACAACATCCTAACTAATAGGTAACTTTATTACCTGCTTTAGAGAAGGCAATTCTTCAACTCAGTGGCAGTGTGATAATAGCCTGCAATTTATTTTATAAGGAAAAACAGTTTACTGTACAGGGACAATGATCCTGAAATTTAGGAGTCTGAGGATTTGGCTGACACTGCTGAGATCATTTTAAAAGTGTCATATTCAATTTTTAATAATTCTGAAGTTTAAAAATGAGTTTACTTATTTTTTTAAGATAGGCATTAGTTATTTCAGTGAATATGTCATATTATTAGCTGGAATGTGATTGAAGTATCCCAAATATATTTATATTACAAATTAGATTTCTATATTCTTCAATCTAGTCAATTCTACTTATTAATCACCAATGCTATAAAATATTAGTGCTAATGCCTTATCATGGGTCACAGTATTTAAGAAATTCTTCAATCATATATGGACCTTATTATATAATTTTCATACAACCAAAAGTTTAAATGAAATTTTTATTATTGCCATCAAAACAACTTATCTAAAATTACTTTAAAAATTAAAACTATTATGAAGTCTTGATGTAACCATATTCCTTATAAGACAGATGACATGTAGGCCATTTGTTTCTTTTTCTCAGATGGAAAAGCAACACTATGGTGGTATTTTTTTTTTAATGTTCTAGACTGACTGTTTCAGACCTAAAATAATCCCAATTTCTAAGTGACATATGTAAACTCTTATCTAATTAAATGACTTTCTTTTGCCAGTGTTTATGTGCTGAGTGCTTGGAAAAAAATAAACATCTTTGTTTAAGTATTATTATCCATGGTGAGGTTTAACAACAAACGTCATGGCTCCATCCATATCTCACAATGGGATACTTTCAAATATCGGTGTTCTCTCTCAAGATGATCTTATCTTCTTGACTTCTTATGAAAGTTAAGGCCAATCAAATCATCCAAACTTTAAAAATAACAAGCTATTATGTTTGCTATTATTCTCTTACTTGGTGAGTGTGAGTGAAGGGAAACCTTTAGCGTGTTATACTTTGAATAAGTAAGTTCTTCGTGATTGTTGATTCATATTCAAATGATTCAAAGATCATATACTACATTAGTTACACGAGAAAATAGCATAGCCAAATAAAAAGATGATCTGCTTCGGTGAAAGCAATGAAAAGCAAGTTATGGAATCAGATGAAGTCATGTATAGCATAATATTGTGTATATACATATGGTATATGGCTTATGAAAATACAGGGTTATTTCCTATATCTTTATGCTGATACCATCAATGAAGGGGTCAATAAACAACTGTGTTCATGTATAAAACTTATATGGCTTCCGTGTTTAGGCACATTTTCTCATACAAACTCTTTCACTGCACTTCAAAAAAAAGCAGTAGCCTCTGGAAGTTAGATACAAATTTGTTGCTTTAAATATAGTTTTATGTCTTTCATTCCCCCACCCAGGACTTATAAGTAGATGACTAAGAAACAAATACACTCGTAAACTGACTCTTGGTGTTCGATTTTCAGTTATGAATTTTTTTCTGGAAATCAAGGGTTATAATAAAGTGAAATCATCAATAAGTTAAAACACACACATAATTCATTATTTTACCATGTGTTTATTCTTCAATGTATGGACAAGTAGAACATCAGATTATTTGATAACAATTGTTACTGCCATCTAGCTTGCAATATAAATATTAACTTCACATTGTCAGATAGCTTTCCCTCATCTTTCCACAGAAACTATTCTAGCTTACTATTGCTTTTCAAGAAACTCTCAAATTTATGCTCTACTTTTATGCTACAGCCCCCTTGCATGACTTTTGGTCATGGAAATGGTCAGGCCAATACACCCTTTCTCTTCATTTCCTTCACTGGAAACACCTGTTTTTCCAGGCATGCTTGCTAAAAAGCCTCCCCAAGTCCCACCTCCAATGGTACCACGGCCATGAACTACCCAACCAACCAGCATCAGCCTCCGTATGCCTTGACTTCTGTCTGTTTTATGTCAATAATGGATTTTCAATTATTAGATTAGGTGTTTTATTCCCCCAACTAGATTATAAACTTCTATGAGAAGGACGTATACCTTATGAGATTTAAAATCACCTCCTGCTTTGCATAGCTAGGGTTCAAAATTTATTCTATAAATAAATTTTATTCTATGAATTGCTTCTTCAAAATGCAAATTTTTAGATGCTGAGAATCATTTCTTTAATATTCTTTGGTGAACACTTCAATGGGTAAAAAATAAAATTCTTATAAAGTACTTAAAAAGTTAGGTATATATGATTATGACGGTCAACATTTCTTTTGTCAACAGCATTTACTATATATTTTAATGTATACACATATTCAGGTTATGAAAATAATTAAAATACTTCTTTATTTAGGACCTAAATCTCAGTGCCCTAAAACAAAGCTTAATGTTTTAAAATATCACTTAATTTTTGTCAATTATTTACTATGTTAAGTGTTAAAATTACAAAGGTAAGTAAGAAATAGTCTCTGATACTTTCATACCCAAGAAAAGCCACTAAACATGGCTTGAGCCTTTCAAGTACATAAAATTACTTATCTTAATCGAAGTAATTAGCTACACTTACATGTTATTAAATTTGTTTATTTTTACACTTATTGGAAATAGAGTTGGCACAGTTATTTTTATAGCAAATTATTTTGTGTGCGTAAGATTGCTTGGCTTTCTCTAGGTAGTGACAAGGAGCCAGATTATCAGTCATTATAATATCCTTCTGTTTTCTGAGATTTTTTAAAAAACATTTAATGTGATTAGACTTAAAAATTGTATTTTCTCCCTCACCAAGTATTCGCTGAGTGCTTGTACAAGCAGGTGATTTATGGGAACAAACAGATGATTGAGGAAAAGACTATTATCTTCTGTAGTCTGTATCCTCAAAGACATTTCTAGAACTTACATGAACCATTGGAAACAAGGAATTTTAAGATTAGGGATCATTAGTTGAAATTCTAGAGGACACTGGTTAGGATACAGGATACAGGATGCTTGGGGCTGGTGCACAAGGATGATCCAGAGAGATGATATGGGGTGGGAGGTGGGAGGGGGGTTCAGGACTGGGAACTCATGTACACCCGTGGCTGATTCATGTCAATGTATGGCAAAACCAATACAGTATTGTAAAGCAAAATAAAGTAAAAATAAAAATTTAAAAAAGAAAAACCTTTTACTGTTAATTATAAATGTTGCTGTTGAGTCACTCAGTCGAGTCCTACTGTGTGCAGCCCTTTGGACTGTAGCCCGTCAGGGTCCTCTGACCATAGGACTTTTCAGGTAAGAATACTCCTGTGGATTGCTACTTCCTCCTCCAGGGGATCTTTCTGAGCCAGGGATTGAATCCATGTCTCCGGCCTGTCCTACACTGCAGGAGATTCTTCACCACGGAGTCACCGGGGAAGCCCCAGTTTTAAACATACTAATACTTTAATTTCCCCAACCAAACAGGAATAGAATAAGTGAATAAATGACAATTTGCAAAGAATTAATTCAAGAATGACCACTGCATAATAAATATCAGGATATATTTAAATAAAATACATTTTTAGAGGATCACAAAATTAATGCTAATATTTAAAATAAATTAATTTCTATTAAGAAACACTAGAAATCTGAGCAATCCATTCTTAAAAATTAAAAGATTACTTGATATCCTTTCCTTCAAATTACTTCTTGGTTTCATTGACATAATCAGATACTTGGTTATAGGAACCAAGATGCTGTGTATTATAAAAATAGAATCTTGCTTTTGAAAATACTACCACGGAAACGATATTTTTCAACATTGGCCATTTCTCTGTTAAGTAAATGGTGATTATCCGGCACTTCTAAATTGGACAAAAGATAGTATAATCAAAGGGTATACTGTTACTATGTCCACAGAAAAACTAAAAATGATCAGGTGCTTCAAGTTGCTAAATTACAAAAACCAAACTATTTTACAGAAACAATTGTCAAATATATTTAGTATGGTTACTCTTAGACAACAATGATATATTCTAATTTACTGTATTTCCAAATACAAGCTTTGAAAAATAATTACATATAATAATAGATTTTTTAATCTCTTCTCAAACATGTATTCAAAAATTATATTATAAAGCATCTTATCTAGAATGATTCCAGGACATTTGGGGTATAAACATTTATATCATTATTTTTATACTAACTCTGACTTCTGGGAAATGTTAGTAAGTTGGGTGCACCATTCCATGTAAGAAATCATCAATGTCGGAATTATTTTTTAATATTTAGTTAGTATATATTATCCAATTGCATTTTATGATCTCATCTCTTTCTGGGATAAGTTGAATTTTTATAAACTATCAGTAATTATTTGCTTGAAAAATACTTTATTTGTTGGAGACGAGTAAAATAAATATAGTGTGTGTGTTAGTCGCTCAGTTGTATTTGACTCTTTGTGACCCCCATTGACTGTAGCCTGCCAGGCTCCTCCATCCACAGGGTTTTCCAGGCAAGAATCCTGGAGTGGACTGCCATTTCCTTCTCCAGTGGGATCTTCCCGACCCAGGGATGGAACCCGGATCTCCTGCACTGCAGGCAGACTCTTTACCATCTGAGCCATAGTAAGGCTTAAAGTACATATAGAAACACATAAATAATAAAAGCAATTATACTTCCAATATCAAACTAGTAGTATTCATCTCTTCTTGTTGACCTGCATTAGAATTTAATTTAACATTTTAGCACAACAGTGGCAAAATAAAATGCTATGCTCTAAGTTTTGGCACCTTGGTAGGGAACTAAAACCATCACACTGTAAAATGAATCTTATTGCTAACGTGACCCAATAAGATCTTAGGGAATCTGAATGAAAAGAAAGTGAACTGGGCTGTCCATGGATGAACCATTTCTGTATTTTCCTAACAATAACAAGGCTGGCTGGCTTTCTGCCAGTCTCTCTGACATGAGAGGGAATCAGGCGCACAGAAAGCCTTTTTTGGGCCTTATGAAGAACACTGGAAAGTATCTCTATCTAATAAAATGAGAAACTCTTGTAGGATTTTAGAGGCAATGAGTGAGAAATCATGGTTTGATTTGCATTTAGGTAGATTATGATAACTGAAGAATGGAGAGCAGACTGTAGGGAAAAATAATTAGAGGCAGCATAAACTATGAAGAGTGGCTGCAATTGTCCACATACAACCATCTGTGATTGGGCAGAGGGTCAGGTTCGATCAACAGGTTTCTGGCAGCTCCTAAAGATAGAGGAGTAGATAGATGGGGTACCCCTATTAGATAAGAACCAGAAGGACACAGAGAATGCTGGCCAGCCCCAGCTTACTGGAGGCTGAGTGCATCTTTGGGTCCAAATCATCGACAATTAGAGCACACTTCAACGCCCCAAATGCTTATAGGAAAAGTGTTTTATAGAAAAGTTTTACGTTTACAAAAGTCACACATTTTAGTATAATAGTTTTATAGATGCCAACTTTGTGTACATACATATATATTATGCATATTATATAATCTATATATATTATGTATTTGTTTAAAATGTTTAAGAAAAATTCCTTTATGAATTTTTAATTAAAGCACATATCCATTTGGGACTTTTCAACTTGCTAAAGTTCCATCTCATTTACTATAACAGTATACGTGCATGTGTGATCAGTTGCTTCAGTCGTGTCCGACTCTTTGCCACCCTATGGACTATAGCCTGCCAGGCTCGTCCGTCCATAGCATTCTCCAGGGGAGAATATTGGAGTGGGTTGTCATTCCCTCCCCCAGGGGATCTTCCCAACTCAGGTATTCAACCCAAGTCTCCTGTGTCTCCTGCATTGTGGGAGAGTCCTTTACTGCTGAGCTACTGGGGAAGCCCACTATCACAGTAGAGCAGAGAATAATTTAACTGAAAGAAATATCACCCTATGCATATTTACTGAAAGAAATAATTTAATAAGATACTCCATGAAAATAATTAGTGCATTCAACATTCCAACTGAACGTTAAAAGATTAGGTAAGTGGTTGCTTGACCAAAACAGTTGAACATATATACATGGTGGATATTCCATGAAATGACTGTTTGTTTGTTTGTTTTTATAAGCACTGATAATTCAGAAACATCTTTATTGCACTTAAATTACATTCATTTGATTCACATGATCTCAAGGTTGTATCTGGAAGTAAGAAAACAGAATTTCCTCTGACATTTACAATTTTTGACCTATCTATTTTGTTCCTACATAATCTATTTTTTAAGTAAATAGTTCTATTCACAGTTTGCTACTGCTAAGTCACTTCAGTCATGTCCAACTCTGTGTGACCCCATAGACGGCAGCCCACCAGGCTCTCCCGTTCCTGGGATTCTCCAGGCAAGAACACTGGAATGGGTTGCCATTTCCTTCTCCAATGCATGAAAGTGAAAAGTGAAAGTGAAGTCGCTCAGTCGTGCCCGACTCTTAGCGACCCCATGGACTGCAGCCTACCAGGCTCCTTCATCCATGTGATTTTCCAGGCAAGAGTACTAGAATGGGGTGCCATTGTCTTCTCCATTCACATTTTACCATTTATCTATTGCTATATTTCTACATTTTATTACATAATATTTTAGTTTAAAGCATTATTTATACATAGTTACTGAAAGAAATAACAAAACTGACTTATTTAATGAAAATGATTAAGATGTATATAGAGTATTTATAATTATTTCTAAAAATAATTATAATACTATCTTTACTAATCCCTTAACACAGCTTATTTCTAAGGGATATGTGAACACATGTGAATGATATTTTCAGAATTTTTCTAGGATAAAAACTATCCTTATAATCAATTAACATATATTCAAACTTGTTTCCATCAGTTCAGTTCAGTTCAGTTCAGTCGCTCAGTCGTGTCCGACTCTGTGACCCCATGAATCTCAGCACACCAGGCCTCCCTGTCCATCACCAACTCCCGGAGTTCACTCAGAGTTGCGTCCATCGAGTCAGTGATGCCATCCAGCCATCTCATCCTCGGTTGTCCCTTCTCCTCCTGCCCCCAATCCCTCCCAGCATCAAAGTCTTCTCCAATGAGTCAACTCTTCGCATGAGGTGGCCGAAGTACTGGAGTTTCAGCTTTAGCATCATTCCTTCCAAAGAAATCCCAGGGCTGATCTCCTTTAGAATGGACTGGTTGGATCTCCTTGCAGTCCAAGGGACTCTCAAGAGTCTTCTCCAACACCACAGTTCAAAAGCACCAATTCTTCGGCACTCAGCTTCCTTCACAGTCCAACTCTCACATCCATACATGACTACTGGAAAAACCATAGCCTTGACTAGACGGACCTTAGTCGGCAAAGTAATGTCTCTGCTTTTGAATATGCCATCTAGGTTGGTCATAGCTTTTCTTCCAAGGAGTAAGCGTCTTTTAATTTCATGGCTGCAGTCACCATCTGCAGTGATTTTGGAGCCCCAAAAAATGAAGTCTGACACTGTTTCCACTGTTTCCCCATCTATTTCCCATGGAGTGATGGGACCAGAAGCCATAATCTTTGTTTTCTGAATGTTGAGCATTAAGCCAACTTCTTCACTCTCCTTTCACTTTCATCAAGAGGCTTTTAGCTCCTCTTCACTTTCTGCCATAAGGGTGGTGTCATCTGCATATCTGAGGTTATTGACATTGTTTCCATAGGTTGTCCTTATTAGTATTGAAGCCCAAGAGGCATTCAAAAAAGAGAACCAAAAACAGTTTGCAGTATCAAAGAAGTGCTTCACATACCTACAGAGAAGGAAGACCACTGAAACTCAGATGGAAGCTACAACTTAATGTCACAGTGGACAAGTGAATGGGCTACCAGCAGAAGCAGCTTCTATTTGAGCATCACACCTGAGCTTCTCTTAACCTGCTTCCTCCTCTTGCAAAAGGGCATTCTAGGAACAGGTTTCTGAGGTCTTCTGAAGCACTAAAACTGCATCATTTTCTCAGGTCAGAAGTTGGTAAATGGACCTGTGGGCCATCTCTCAGCAGACCCAGAGGCCTAGAGGCTGTGCCAGCTTGCCTGGAGTGCCCAGAACAACCAGGCCCCAGAGTCTAAGGAAAACATGGAGCTGTAGCTGCTTCTACACCTTGGGACCTGGAATGCTTTGCTGAAATGCTTATACCTGGATGCACCTCTCTTGGGTAACAAAACACAAAGAAACTGTATGGGACTAAGTTACTGTGTGCACGCACATTTAAGGCAAATTCTGGACCCAAAAGATACAAAGAGATGGAAAAACCCAACTGCCACTTTTGAAGAGACTGGAGCAAAAACCAGGTTTCAGAAGCAAAGGCAGGGTACCACACATGCCCCTGCATGCAGCACCACCTAAGGGGTGGGCAAAGCACCTAAGCCCCTCTCTGGGTGGACTCCTCTATACACCCCTTCCCTCACCCCTCACTGCATATAAGGAAAAAGCTGACTTCCCCACCTGCCTTCTGAAGAAGCAGTAAACAGTTGCTTGTTCTCCCTCCCTTCTGCCTCAGCAGGGGCCCCTACAAAGTTTGCCTGAATTTCTTGGCTGGCCTCTAACAAATTCCTTTAAGGAAGCAAAAAGTCCTGGACAGTAACAGAACAGGTCCTTGGGTGAATGAATTCAGTGGTTCAGTCTTATCTGACTATTTGCAACACCATGGACTCCAGGACACCAGGCTTCAATCTACTTCACCATCTCCCAGAATCTGCTGAAACTCATGTAAATCAAGTTAGTGAAGCCATTCAACCATCTCATCCTCTGTAGTCCCCTTCTTCTCCTGAATTCAATCTTTCTCAACATCAGGGACTTTTCTAATTAGTCAGTTCTTTGCATAAGGTGGCCAAAGTATTGAAGCTTCAGCTTCAGTATCAGTTCTTCCAGTGAAGATTCAGGACTGATTTCCTTTAGGATGGACTGGTTGGATCTCCTTGCAGTCCAAGGGACTCTCAAGAGTCTTCTCCAACACCACAGTTCAAAAGCATCAATTCTTTGACGCTTAGCTTTCTTTATGGTCCAACTCTCACATCTGTACAGGACTTTTGGAAAAACCATAGCCTTGACTAGACAGACCTTTGTTGGCAAAGTAGTATCTCTGCTTTTTAATATGCTGTCTAGGTTGGTCATAGATTTTTTTCCAAGAAGCAAGCATCTTTTAATATCATGGCTGCAGTCAGCATCTGCAGTGATTTTGGAGCCCAAGAAAATAAAGTCTGTCACTGTTTCCATTGTTTCCCATCTATTTGCCATGAAGTGATAGGACTGGATGCCATGATCTTAGTTTTCAGAATGTTGAGTTTTAAGCCAACTTTTTCACTTGCCCCTTTCACTTTTATCAACAGGCTTTTTAGTTCTTCTTCACTTTCTGCCATAAGAATGGTGTCCTCTGCATATCTGAGGTTATTGATATTTCTCCCGGCAATCTTGATTCCAGCTGTGCTTCTTCCAGTCCAGCATTTCTCATGATGTACCCTGCATATAAGTTAAATAAGCAGGGTGACAATATACAGCCTTGACATACTCCTTTCCTGATTTGGAACCTGTCTGTTGTTTCATGTCCAGTTCTAACTGCTGCTTCTTGATCTGCATACAGATTTCTCAAGAGGCAGGGCAGGTGACCTGGTATTCCATCTCTCTCAGAATTTTCCACAGTTTATTGTGATCCACACAGTCAAAGGTTGTGGCATAGTCAACAAAGCAGAAATAGATGTTTCTTTGGAACTCTCTTGCTTTTTCGATGATCCAATGGATGTTGGCAATTTGATCTCTGGTTCCTCTGCCTTTTCTAAATCCAGCTTGAACATCTGGGTGTTCACGGTTCACATATTTTTGAAGCCTGTCTTGGAGAATTTTGAGCATTACTTTGCTACCTTGTGAGATGAGTGCAATTGTGCAGTAGTTTGCGCATTCTTTGGCATTGCCTTTCTTTGGGATTGGAATGAAAACTGACCTTTTCCAGTCCCATGACCACTGTTGAGTTTTCCAAATTTGCTGGCATATTGAGTGCAGCACTTTCACACCATCATCTTTTAGGATTTGAAATAGCTGAACTGGAATTCCATCACCTCCACTAGCTTTGTTCATAGTGATGCTTCCTAAGGCCCACTTGACTTTGCAAAGATGTCTGGCTCTAGGTGAGTGATCACACCATCGTGATTATCTGGGTTGTGAAGATCTTTTTTCTATAGTTCTTCTGTGTATTCTTAGCACCTCTTCTTAATATCTTCTGCTTCTGTTAGGTCCACACCATCTCTGTACTTTATTGTGCTCATCTTTACATGAAATGTTCTCTTGGTATCTCTAATTTTCTTGAAGATATCTCTAGTCTTTCCCATTCTGTTGTTTTCCTCTATTTCTTTGCATTGATCACTGAGGAAGGCTTTCTTCTCTCTCCTTGCTATTTTTTGGAACTCTTCATTCAAATGGGTATATAGTTCCTTTTCTCCTTTGCCTTTCACTTCTTCTCTTTTCACAACTATTTGTAAGGCCTCCTCAGACGACCATTTTGCCTTTTTGCCTTTTTTTTTCTTATGGATGGTCTTGATCATTGCCTCCTGTACAATGCCACAAACCTCTGTCCATAGTTCTTCAGACACTCTGTCTATCAGATCTAATCCCTTGAATCTATTTCTCACTTCCACTGTATACTCATTAAGGGATTTGACTTAGGTCATACCTGAATTGGTCCAGTGGTTTTCCCTAATTTCTTCATTTAAGTCTGAATTTTGCAATGAGGAGTTCATGAACTGAGCCCAATCAGCTTCCAGTCTTGTTTTTTCTGACTGTATACAGCTTCTCCATCTTTGGCTGCAAATAATATAATCAACCTGATTTTGGCACTGACCATCTGGTGACGTCCATGTGTAGAGTCATCTCTTGTGTTGTTGGAAGAGGTGTTTGCTATGTACAGTGTGTTCTCTTGGCAAAACTCTGTTAGCCTTTGCCCTGCTTCATTCTGTACTCCAAGCTCAAACTTGCTACTTCCTCCAGGTATCTCTTGACTTCCTACTTTTGCACTCCAGTCTCCTAGGATGAACAGGACATCTGTGTTGGTGTTAGTTCTAGAAGGTCTTCTAGTTCTTCATAGAATCTTTCAACTTTAGCTTCTTCAGCATTAGTATTTGGGGCATAGGCTTGGATTACTGTGTTACTGAATGGCTTGCTTTGGAATCAAACAGAGATCATTCTGTTGTTTTGAAGATTGCACCAAAGTACTGCATTTCAGACTCTTTCGTTGACTATGATGGCTACTCCATTTCTTCTAAGGGCTTCTTGCCCACAGTTAGAGATATAATGGTCATCTGAATTAAATTCGCCCATTCCACTCCATTTTAGTTCACTGATTCCTAAAGTGTTGATGTTCACTCTTGCCATCTCCTGTTTGACCACCTCCAACTTACCTTGACTCATGGACCTAACATTTCAGGTTCCTATGCAATATTGTTCTTTACAGCATCAGACTTTACTTCCATCTTCAGTTACATCCACAACTGGGCTCTGTTCTTGCTTTGGCTCAGTCTCTTCCTTCTTTCTGGCGCTATTTCTCCACTCTTCTCCAGTAGTATATTGGGCACCTACAGTCCTGAGGAGTTCATCTTTCCATTTGATAACTTTTTGCCTTTTCATACTGTCCACAGTGTTCTCCAAGCAAGAATACTTAAATGGTTTGCCATTCCCTTCTCCAGTGGATCACATTTTGTCAGAACTCTCCACCATCACCCATCCATCTTGGGTGGCCTTATACAGTGAGGCTCATAGTTTCATTGAGTTAGACAAGGCTGTGATCCAAGTGATCAGTTTGGTTAATTTCCTGTAACTGTGGTTTCCATTCTGTCTGACCTTTGATGGATAAGTGTAAGAGACTTGTGGAAGCTTCCTGATGGGAGGTACTGGCTGTGGGGGAATCTGGGTCTTGCTCTGATGGGCAAGGCCATGCTCAGTAAATATTTAATCCAGTTTTCTGTTGATGGGTGGGGCTGTGTTCCCTCCCTGTAGTTTGGCCTCAGGCCGAACTATGGTAGGGGCAATGGTGGTAATGACAGCTCCTTCAAAAGGACTTAAACCAGGACTGTTGTATTAAGTGCCCCTGACCCCACAGCAGCCCACTGTTGACCCACACCTCCGCAGCACACTCCTGGATGCTCACAAGCAAGTCTGGCTCAGTTTCTTGTGGGGTCACTGCTCCTTTCTCCTGGGTCCTGGTGCACACAAGGTTTTGTTTGTGCCCTCCAAGATTCCGCTTCCCCAGTCCTGCAGGCAGAGAAGGCAATGGCAACCCACTCCAGTGTTCTTGCCTAGAGAATCCCATGGAAGGAGGAGCCTGTTGGGCTGCTGTCTATGGGGTCACACAGTCGGACATGACTGATGCAACTTAGCAGCAGCAGCAGCAGTCCTGCAGGAGTTCTGTAATCAAATCCCACTGGCCTTCAAAGTCAAAGTCCCTGGCGGTTCTCAGTTCCTTTGCTGGATCCCCAGGTTGGGAATCTGCTGTGGGCCCTAGAACTTTCACAACAGTGTGAGAACTTCTCTGGTATAATTGTTCTCCAGTTTGTGGGCTGTCTGTTTGGTCATTCTAAAGTGGGGCTAATGTCCTCCAAGAGGACTCAGGCCACACACCACACCTCCCAGGTCTGCTGCAGCCAGAGGTCCCCATCCCTGTGGCAGGCCACTGCTAACCTGTGCCTCCACAGGAGACACTCAAAGGCAGGTCTGGCTCAGTCTCTTGTGGGGTCCCTGGGTCCTGGTGCATACAAGGGTTTATTGAGCCCTCCAACTGTCTCTGGTGCATATGGGGTTTGACTGGAAACGTGACTTCACCCCTCCCACAGTCTTTCTCCCTGGGTGCATGTCTGAGCACTAAAGCAAGGTTTACTTTGCATGTGAGGCTTCAGATTATGCAGTTTGGAAAGCTGTAGCCAGCATCCTCATTGGAGAGGGATTTTTTTTTTTTTTTTTAGAAGACAATATGTTTTCAAAGGTTTCTGAGCATTAATACATTCCATTCATTTAATAAACATTAAATTGGCACTTATTATATTCCAGTCAGGACTCTAGACACTGGTGATACAGCCATGAACTGAATAGACAATAATTTGTTTTTGTGAGAGAAAAATTTACAGTTATTCCTAGTCTGATATACAAGGCTTATAAATCTTACATAAATATTAAACTTATTAGCCAGTCCTTGGACAGCTTCATTATAAGTGGTCAACATACATTAGTCAGATTCATAACTATTAATGTCATTCTTTCATTCATAAACTGCTTCAGATAAAGGGAATTTAAGCAATATCTCATCCGTATCATTTGATGGAAGATGATTAAGAGATCACTGAGATGAAAACTTGACACAAAAGCCAGGTTACTATGTCCAAAATCATGCTGTGGTCTCACTGGCTTCTCTTCTGTTGTCTTAGAGCTTTCTTTCCATTCAATCTTAATCGATTTGGTTAAACATGGATCTAGTCTCTATGTGCACTATGAGAAAACGCTTGCTCCCTCATTCCATTCACTACTGTCATATTCTACCTCTTAAATGCTTTTATTTTTGTAAATTGCCCAAGAAGACATAAACATAGTTTCATTATAGCATGCCTCTCTATTTTCACGTGGTCATATATTTACATTTATGCAGTCATCAAAGGTTTGCTCTCAGAGGAAGGAGCCATAGACACAGTTTTGATGTCACCTCCCCTCCCAAATATCCTTCACAACTAATAGTGCAGGGAGGGAAAATGTTAGATTTTTTTTGGTCTACTATCTTTCAACATACATCTCTCTTCAACCTGAGTGGTGCTTTCCCTTGTCCAATTTTCCTTGATATTAATACTGTTTTTGCGGCTTTGGTAACACCTTTGTCTGTGACATCTTTTCCTATATGTTTTCTACTCTTCAGTATCATTTTGCTTTAAGCATATATCGTATATAAAACATGTATAGCTGTATTTTAAAAATTACATTGATCCTCTTCCTTTTAGTAGGAAACAAAATCACCTTAATTTATCATATGTATCATAATACTGGGCTTATTTCTTGTATCTTAAGATTTTTCTTTAGCATATTCTTTTTGTTTTTTCATTTTTCCCCTATTTAATTTTTTTGGATTGATAGCAATTTTCACTGTAATATTTTTTATTTAGATATCCTTATTGGTGTTCACCAATTTTATCACATGCACTTAAATAAAGTTTTGAATCTATCAATACCTATAGTTAATTAGTGTTTGTACTCATTACCAAGCCAAGACAAGAATTTTAATGTGTCATCCATGCTCCTCTGTCTTGATACTCATGTATCATTATTTTCCATATTCATTTCCAAATTATTGTACATCATTCTTCAATAATTAGACTTGACTATTAGTCCCAACTTAATCTAACGCTAAGTATCAGTTTCTTTGTTGATCTCCTTTCTCAGATTTGCTTAATTATGTTCAAGTACATCCTTTAACAGAGAATGGTCTAACATTGACCCATCTGGCTGTAACATTTGAATGCTGGTTTTACTAGACCTAGAAACTTAAGGTCAAAGATTTTCATCTTAGTTTCTGAGGCAGGGATTGAACCTGGACCCTGTCAATGAAAGTGCTGAGCCCTAACCACTGGAACACCAGGGAATTCCCGAGGTTGAGAATCTCTTTTCCTCAGTGAACACTGATGATAACTGGAACACAGAATGCAGGTATCCATCGTTGCCTGTGAGATGTCTACTGGTAAAATGGCAACCCACTCCAGGACTCTCACGTGGAGAATTCCATGGACAGAGGAGCCTGGTGGGCTCCATGGGGTCGCAAAGAGTCGGACACGACTGCGAGAGTAACACATACAAGAGAATCTGCTTTTCTTTCTGGAAGTTTCTTTGGGGATTTTTCCTTTTATCACTGGAGTTCTGAAATTTTACCAATGCATGTCTAGATATGGGTCTTTCTCACTCAGCTTACTTGGAACTCTGTTCCCTTTCCATACAAGGACCAGCCCTTTAGCTGAGTATACTCAGCAATTCTCTCTCAAGCTAACCTCCCCTTTTCTTGGTTTCTGTCCATATCTGGTGTGGAAGTTTGAAGGTGCTGCAAGCTGCCCTCTGCTTGCATCCCAGCCTCTCTGTATCCCTTAAGAGTCTCCTCTGAGAAAACTGAATCCTGATTTCTGACTATTAAAGTTAAGTGCAAACTATATCACTTTCCCTGTCAGTCTCCGAAGAATTCTCTCTCCTAGTTACATAAACCTTTCAAAAGAGTGTCCTCTGATTCCCCACTCTCTCCTCGTCCAATTATGTCAGGCAATCTGACTTCAACCCTCCTTCCCTGAATGAAACGGCTCTCTGGAAAGGCAGTTGCCTCAGAAACTGTCACATTCATCTTAATTCCTCCAGCATTTGACATCCTCCCACCCTGGCCCATCCCACAACTTTTCCTAAAATGTTCATCCCGCTTGGTTTGCAAAGCTGACGTTTTGATTTTCTTCCTCCTCTTGACTGCTTTCTGTTTCCTTCACTGCCTTAGTGAATCTTCATCCTCTAAAGCTAAGTCTTCCCCTCAACATTCTCTCCTTGAGACATTCCACCCATTCCTACAGACTCAGGTATCACTTTTGGAAAAACAACCATCAGTCTCCCACTCCTGTGGGCTGATCTACATCTTGAGGCCACCCACACTACAGTGCCTCCCAGTTACAGTGATACAGCTAGGATATATGAAAAAATCATTACCACCTTGGTGAGAGCTGGTCCTAGGCATGCATTCCAAATTTATTTTTCAATAAACGTATGGTGCTCAGGATAAATCATTCAGGAATAAATAAAGAGCAAAATTAACAATAAAAGTTGTCTGGAAATAATGCAGAAAGTTTTCTTACAGTTATCAAAAATTTCTTGATGAACCAGTTTGATTATGTAAAGATAAGCCCTAAGGTAAAATCTGGAAAACTGACAGTGATAAAAGAGAGAGGTTAGTTTGCATATTAACAAGTAATAATTTGAACTTTACTGAGGCTCCCAGGGAGACAAAGTGAGGTTTCCTGTGTAAAACAGAGGAAGGAGGTGAGACTGAAAAGAGGATTAAGAAGTAAGGAGAGAACCATCCAGAAAATGCTTGAAAATTGAGACCGCAGGAGGAAACTGTGAGATTCCACATGGAAATAATATCAGAAGCAATTTTAATAACAGTGATATTTAAGTATAAAGGTATATACTGAGAAATAAAATCCTTCTAAACCACAACTAACTTTTATTAAAAGCCTATACCTTATATTCAGAGAAGGCAATGGCACCCCACTCCAGTACTCTTGCCTGGAAAATCCCATGGACGGAGGCGCCTGGTAGGCTGTAGTCCATAGCATCATTAGGAGTTGGACATGACTTCATTTTCACTTTTCACTTTCATGCATTGGAGAAGGAAATGGTGACCCACTCCAGTGTTCTTGCCTGGAGAATCCCGGGGATGGCGGAGCCTGGTGGGCTGCCATCTATAGGGTCACACAGAGTCGGACACGACTGAAGTGACTTAGTAGCATACCTTATATTAGTAACATTTAAAAAGAGGTGATTACAGAAATTAAAGACTGATTTCACACTGAGGTTGGCAAGGGGCAGAATAAAGAATAGCCCCACCGGCAAAATACAAAGCAATGGTCAATGATATAGCTAAAATACATGTAAGATTGAACAGGCAGGAACACACATAACTCCTCCCTCAAAACATCCTTAGGGATATCGAGAGTATAATGAATTTATAGTTGCAAATTATGTAAAAGATCAAGCTAAGTGTTTGCTTAAAAATTACACTAAAAGTAGCATTTGAAAGGATGGAGAATTTGGAAACATTGATGGTAACTTTAGGATTACAACCTGACATTCTTATATTGGGTTCTGCATGGCTCATGCTATAATATCCATTATACACAGTCTCTCAGCTGATTTTGTATTTTCTGTACCAAATGCAAACACCACCCTGATATAGAAGGGAGTCTAAAGTTGTTTACTAGTCATTGCTGGGTTCTACTGAACTGGTGGCTAAGTGGCCAAGTGGCCAAGGATTGGCAGAGGGAATTAAGGATGGCATCTCTTATTTGCTAATTCTTCCTGATTTTGGTTTTGGGCTTTTTCTTCTTCCCTTACCCCAACCTTCACAGGGCACAATAGTCCTGATTAGCTAATTATTGCAAACTGCTCCAACAAGACTTAAGTGAGAGATGTAATTAAAATTTTGCTTCTCAGAAGGAAAAACAATGTTATCTTTGTGCTGTAGCTTTAAGTTTTTAAATGTTTTCCAATTAATTATAATATCTCTTCAAATCTATGTATTATATAAGTTATTATTTCTTTGCCAGAAGTCTATATCAGGATATGTCTTCTAGGCTGGCATACACCTGGTGTAACAAGTTATTTTAAAGTGAATATACTGGGGTTTTTGATGACTAAAGTCTGATGAGTCAACATTGTAAAATAGCTGTCAGTCAGTCAGTTCAGTTCAGTCGCTCAATCGTGTCTGACTCTTTGCGACCCCATGAATCGCAGCATGCCAGGCCTCCCTGCTATACCAAATCTCAATTTAAACTTTTGTTGCATTTTTTAAAGTATAAAATTCAGAACTTTCGGTCCACTTTATATTCAAATGTGGCCATTAGTGTTTTTAACGGAAATACTGATAAAGTATAATACATGGAAAGAATAGGAGAATTGGCTCAAAAAATTATAGTCTCATTTTGGAAATAAATTTTGAGTGCCTAATGGAAAAGGTGCTTTAGAGAAGAGAAACAGTCTAACTTCACTATAGAACTATAGGGCTCCAAATGTGATAAAAATAGATTCTTAAAAGAATTAAAGAAAAAAAAAACTGTATACTTAACTTGGGAAAAAATTCAGAAAGAAACTGATTTTCTTTGAATATTTGGAAATTCATGTGCTGAAGGATTAAAAATAAATGAACAAATAAGAAGGAACACAGGGGAAAGGGTCAAATCCATAGGAAGAATTTTCTGACAACTGGGAGTCCGTAAAAAGGAGTGAGTGTCAACATGAAGTACCAGAGTGTTGGACTAGTGGAGGTGCTTAACTAATGGTGTGACTAGTCAGTATTCCACAGGGATGTATCTCTGATTCCTAGAATCTATGATTCTACCCATTCCGCAACATTGTATTCGACTGATTTTTCAACTGTCCTGTGTCCATCCAAACCATGTCCCAAACTTGTCAAGGTCTCTTGATCTCCACCATCACCACGCAGGTACACAACCAACTAGCTTCTTGCACTGGGACCATTGCAATGACTGTCTAACTGCCTCTTCTCCACCTCCACTTCTGCTCACCATGCAGTCTCCTCATAGCAGAAAGGCAGATAATGTAAACCTCCTCTCTAAATTCATTTCATATCTTTCCAACTCTTAGAATAAAATCTAAACTCCTTACTCTGGGTCTTACTAATAGGCCTGTGTAATCTGCCCAGGCTACATCTCAAAAACCATCTCACATTCTTCTCCCTATGATTAACCATGTTCCAGCCATACTGACCTTCTTTTATCGCCTAAAACATACACTGATTTCTTCAATTGGGAAACTCTTCTGGTCTTTGCATGGTTGTTTCATTCCTGTCATTCTTCAATTCAGTTCAGTTGCTCAGTCCTGTCCAACTCTTTGCAAACCCACAGACTGCAGCACACCAGGCTTCCCTGTCCATCACCAACTCCGAGAGCTTGTTCAAACTCATCTCCATGGAGTCGGTGAGGCCACCAAACCATCTCATCCTCTGTCGCCCCCTTCTCCTCCTGCCTTCAACCTTTTACAGCATCAGGGTCTTTTTCAGTGAGTCAGTTCTTCACATCAGGTGGCCAAAGTTTTGGAGTTTCAGCTTCAGCCTCAGTCCTTCCAATGAATATTCAGGACTGATTTCCTTTAGGATTGACTGGTTTGATCTCCTTGCAGTCCAAGGGACTCTCAAGAGTCTTCTCCAACACCACAGTTCAAAAGCATCAATTCTTTGGTGCTCAGTTTTCTTTGTAGTCCAACTCTCACATCCATACATGACTACTGGAAAAAACATAGCTTTGACTAGATGGACCTTTGTCAGCAAAGTAATGTCTCTGCTTTTTAATGTGCTGTCTAGGTTCATCATAGCTTTTCTTCCAAGGAGCAAGCATCTTTTAATTTCATGGCTGCAGTCACCATCTGCAGTGATTTTGGAGACCACAAAAACAAAGTCTGTCACTGTTTCCATAGTTTTCCCATCTATTTGCCATGAAGTGATGGGACCAGATGCCAAGATCTTCATTTTTTGAATGTTGAGTTTTAAGCCAGCTTTTTCACTCTCCTCTTTCTAAGAGTGGTGTCATTTGCATATCTGAGGTTATTGATAATTCTCCCGGCAATCTTGATTCCAGCTTGTGTTTCTTCCAGTCCAGCATTTCTCATGATGTACTCTGCATGTAAGTTAAATAAGCAGGGTGACGATGTACAGCCTTGACATACTCCTTTCCCGATTTGGAACCAGTCTGTTTTACCATGTCCAGTTCTAACTTCTTTTTCTAACCTCCAGTTCTAACTGTTGCTTCTTGACCGGCATACAGATTTCTCAGGAGGCAGGTAAGGTGGTCTGATATTCCAGTTTCTTGAAGAATTTTCCACAGTGCGTTGTGATCCATAAAATAAAGGCTTTGTCATAGTCAATAAATCAGTAGTAGATGAGAGTTGGACACGACTCAGTGACTTCACTTTCACTTTTCACTTTCATGCATTGGAGAAGGAAATGGCAACCCACTCCAGTGTTCTTGCCTGGAGAATCCCAGGGACAGTGGAGCCTGGTGGGCTGCCATCCATGGGGTCACACAGAGTCGGACACAACTGATGCAACTTAGTAGCAGTAGCAGGTGTTTTTCTGGAATTCTCTCGCTTTTTCAATGATCCACCAGGTGTTGGCAATCTGATCTCTGGTTCCTCTACCTTTTCCAAATCCAGCTTGAACATCTGGAAGTTCATGGTTCACATATTATTGAAGCCTGGCTTGGAGAACTTTGAGAATCACTTTGCTAGCATGTGAGATGAACGCAATTGTGCAGTAGTTTGAACATTCTTTGGCATTGCCTTTCTTTGTGATTGGAATGAAAACTGACCTTTTCCAGTTTGTCATTCTTAGTTAAAATCTCACCATTTTCCACAAAGCTCTCCTTGATCACCAAATACAAATACAGTCATTCTCTATGACCTGATTTTAATTCTTCACTGAACGTATCATTATCTGTGTTGTGTTTGTTTCTGTTTTGTTTAATAACTGTATCCAACAATCCACTAAAATGTGAGGTTCATAAGACTAGGAGTCTTGTCTGTCTTGTCCATCACTGTATCATGTGCCTTATAAATGACTGCAAAGTATGTTGCAATGTTGAGAGAGAGGAAAAACAGAGAAAGGAGAGAAAGCTATTATTACTGAATATCATGATCTTAATCTTACTGCACTCTGGGTGACATCCTCTAAATCTATTTTCTGTTATGTTGCTCTGTATTTCTTCTTTATTATTTCTATTCTTCTGGAAAAATCACTCTAAACGTATCTGTTTTGTGACCTATTTAAGTATTTTGCTTGCGTGTTTTCTCATTCAGAGTGTGCCCCTTGCATTACATCTGCTGATTCTCCTGCATGGTTTTTGCTTTCTCCTGTATTTTATTTTGTATGATTCGGTGTTATTTCTACTGAGGGCTCATCTTGCACAGCACTTTCCCTGTCCATGAAACTCACATAATCGTCACTGTAAAAATATCCTTCACAGCTATAATTTCTTGGCTGTAGGTTACTATATCACAAAACCATAAACGGGCATCATATACTTGCATGGCCTGTGCTGGTGTTTGATCCTTTTGTTGGGGTGGGGGTACCTTTCTTCTTTCCATCAAGGCTCTTGAGGAAGGCAAGCTTCTTTCTCACTCTTTCCTGCAGCCATTGAATAAAATTTCTCTAAACTCCCTTTGATAGAAAAGGGAATTTGGTGAGGCCTCCAGCTTTACGTAGTTTTTTTTTTTTTTTTTCCCCTGAGCCTATGCAGGCTGAGCATACTCTCCTCTCCATGCAGCAACACTGAAGTCATAAATTCTTAACCATCTAGAGCTTATACTGGCCCAAAACACTCAAAAGTGCCAACTGACCCTTATACCTCGCTTTGTCTTTTTATTGTTGCTGCTGTATTTTATGGATACCTATGTATATATATAGGTACCCATATATATATATACACACACACATTATTTTCAGGATGGCTCATGTTTGTTATCTTAACATTTATTTAGCCTTTCTATGAGTTTTCATCAGGGCGAGGGGCCATCCACCTCAGATCATTCTGCCATGTTGTTCAAATTCTTTCCAACAAGTTAGCTACTCTATTTAAGTGCTATCATGAGTTAAGTTCTATTATTATTCCCCTTTTAGATGTTGAAATGATGAAGTTTCAAGAGGTTTCTTGACTTGTCCATCATTATACAGTTGAAGGTATTTTGGGTCTGGGATTCAAACAGTCACATATAATCGATGATCACAGCAGGCTCTCAAGTATAAGGCCATAGAGTTAATATAAACCCTTTCAAACTTAAAATTAATTTTGATATCTCTGCACTTTGAATGGCTTATTTTCCTAAGTTGAAATATGTGGTTTCATGGTGTTAATCATGGTGGAATACATAATCAGGCTAATGTTTGCTCAGAGCTTTTATAATCTCAGCTGCAGATCCCTTCCAATTGCTTTGTGAATTTTCCATGGTACACCACGGGAAGGAAAATATGTCAAATTAACAGTTTCACAATGTGAATGAATATTAAGATGCCTCCCAAAAAGTGTAATCTCACAGTGTCATTAACATGAGTTTGGATATAATGGAAATATTTTAATGGTAAGTAACATATCATACTGCTCCTTTCCTAAAATTTTCAATCATCGCAATATTAGTCTTTTTAATTTGTGTCTAACAAAATTTTCTTTTTTAAGCATGAATAAAGAGATGCATTTATATTTTCAACGAAGAATTTAGAAGTGTGAGTACTAGGCCACATTAGATTCACTCTGGAAGAGGCACATTAAAAAATCAGAGGAATTTATATATTTAATCTTTAAGTTACTGAGAGTGGAAAGGCTTTAGTTTTGGTTCCTCTACAGACTGCAAAGGTTTTCTGACTCCAATTTTAATACAAGAATAAAATTCTCACAACAGTACTCAATTCTTCTTGGTAAATGGCTGAGAAAGAACTGAACTCTTTTACCAGACAAGCAATCTGTTAATCACATGTAAAGGTCAGGACTGATCCACACAAGAACTTGATTTTTCATTTGTGACAATGCTCTGTTCTTTCCATACCCTATGGTTTCAGAGAACCAGAATTTCCCACTACCTCAAAACACTAGGTTAATCTCAAAAACAAGTCTGAAAAATAAATTCTTTCAGATATTAAAAAACATGAAACACGAACAACTACCAAATGATGTTTGACATTTAAGAATGACCTTCATGCAGCAAATAAAGCCATTTTCCAAAAAGCCAACGCTCAAACATTCCCAGAAACACATTTGCAAATGAAAAGACATCACCAGCTAAAAAAGTAATTACTAGCCATAAACCTTTTTTTTTTTTTTGCAAACACACCACTGAAATTAGTGAAGTTAAATGCTCAGATTAAGTAGAAATCCTCCATCAATTCTCATGCCACTTCTGTAACACTCCTGAATCAGATTTGGCAACTTCACTGAATGAACATTTTCCTTTTACTAAACCACCTTCTCTTGCAGCCTCCTCTGAAGATGGAGAACATGTTTTGCTGGTATCCAGAGAGTCTCAGTGAATTTACTGACTTACAGATTTAAAGTAGCTTCATGGTTGACTGTCTTGACCTCAGGTTTTGAGGTCAAAATCTCCTACTGCTTCCATAAAAGGCAATCTCTGGGCTTCCTGGAGCAGATTATCTGGAGAAGTGTAGATGGAAGCATTTTGGTCCTATCCTAAGACCAGCCAGTAAGTGATATCAGTAAATACATTAACACAGTTACCATAAAATGATTATATGAAATTAATTTCAGAGTCCACATACATGTGTCAGTGTTTTCTTTCTCTGGTGCTTAAATAAGGATACCAACATTTCTTTGGCATTTACTATGTCACCACCCTTTGGTGAAAAGATGGAATTTGTTACCTCTTTTATATTTAAGAATTATGACCCCCCTCACCCATGTAGAGATGAGAAATCAAATGATAATGTAATAGCATCACTTGCACTATAAACAGTGAACACTCAAAATCAGGTGTGACTATGTTCAAAGCCTATGTTTTTTTCTTTAAAGTATTAAACTAAAACAGAGGGCACAGTATCCATCCCCTGAGTAAAAGCCATTCAAGTTCATTATGATAAATAAAGATGTTAGAAAAAATATTATGTTTATCCCTATTCCACCACCAAAAAATTCTTACCATCGTTATTTCCAAGTTTTAAATGCTCTTTTGGGGAGAGGCATGTGTAATAAGATGTTATGAGGTTTTTCTTGAGAACTTGTACCAGAGGCAAGTTAACAGTGCAAAGATTTCACTGTTGAGAATACATTCACTGAATTAAAATCTCCAATATCTCCCACAAACACAAAAACAGATTTACAATTGGAAGTCATCCCAAGGTAAGAGTATTGACAATTTTTTTTTTTTTTCCCAAAAGGAGAAAAAGAGGCCTCTGGAGAGTCACTAATAAATTTAGGGGTGACTGAAACACTTCCTGATTGGACATTCACTAAAATCATCAGGCTCTCTTATCAGCTGGGTGCTCTCAGATAAAGAGGACGAAGCACCAGTGGAAGACACTTCTGTGAGACCACATCAACCACAAATGCAGAGTGTATTAGATTTTGCAGCTGAGGGAGGGGAATGAGGATCTGGATAACCTCAGGGTTTAAGGATAAGATTTAGAAAGAATGGAAATGGTACACTCAGCAAGTCACCGGAAGTCACAACACAGAAGTACTTTCGAGAATTTTATGACTTCACTTTGAGCTTAAGGTGAGAGTGAAACTTCTTAGTGGAAATGCTAGCAGATGAACTAAGGAAGTCAATATGAGGATATAGGTTTATTGACTTTTTGCTGTGATAAAGGTTGGGTAAGGTCTACAAAGCAAAGAAGGACCAGCAGCTGCTTTTGGAGAGAGCCCACACTGGGGTGTGGAGGAGGAAAGTGGAACATTGAAATAAGATTATGAGAAACAGCGAAAGGAGACAGAACTTAAGAGGGTGTTTTATCCAAGGAAGCCCAGCCTTCAGTTAATAAAAGGGAGTTGAGAATGTTACTGGATTTGAATATTAGATAATCACTGGTGATCTTCAAGAATCAAATAATTTCCAAAAAAGGTAAAAGAAATATAACTTGATTAGAAATAGAAATATTAGAACTGAATACTGATCAATAATAGAATCTCAATCTGTTTTTGTGATTTTAATGAATGCAGTGAATAAATAAAATATGCATAAAAATTAAAAGGGGAAGAGATAACTAACACTGATTTTAATATTAAGCAGACTATTATATTTATAAATATTAATCTTACAATTTCATTGAAATTAATGATTTTGAGAAAACTTTAGCAATGTTAATTCAAGAAGCAGGAAAAATATTTAATTGTCCAATAAACAAAGAGGACAGAAAATGTTGTTAAAGGACTATATGCCAATAAGGACCAGCTTCATAAACAACGGAAAGAGGCAGCTTTTAAATTTTTATAACGAAATTATTTCCTAATATAGACAAAATGTTATAGAACTTGCAAAAGATTTGAAACAACCTAATTTGTTTTATCAAGTTAGGATAACAAAGGTAGTAACATATAACAAATATGGTTAAAAATAAAAAGCATGAAGCAAAATGTAGGATGAAATTAATGGTACATGAGTGGAAAAATCTCTCATAATTGGGTAGGGTCCATTTGAAGAATTAATTATGTATCAATGTTGGAAAACCTTTGAGAAAAAGTATAACTGAAACAGATCTAGAAAAGCCTAAAATTCATCAACTGCTTGTAATTAAAATTCTTTTAAAACTAGTATAAAACAAAGACTGTTGCCCACCCTCCAGTTCTCCAATGATCAAGTCATTAGCCAAGGCAGTTGCTGACACAGTGCACTGGAAAGGAATTCAGGATGAAAAACAGGATAAGGCTCTCTGTACTTCGAAAAAACAGGCCCCTTAGATAGTTAGGATGTATTTCTCAGGAAAAAAATCAAGTGAGCCTAGGCTTGCATCTTCCGATAACAAGAGAGCACTGAAACTGTTAACTGAGACACCTGTTCCTCATGGCCAGCAGTCAGAGAAGGCGATGACACCCCACTCCAGCCCTCTTGCCTGGAAAATCTCATGCATGGAGGAGCCTGGTGGGCTGCAGTCCATGGGGTCACTAACGGTCGGACATGACTGAGCGACTTCACTTTCCCTTTTCACTTTTACGCATTGGAGAAGGAAATGGCAACCCACTCCAGTGTTCTTGCCTGGAGAATCCCAGGGACCGGAGAGCCTGGTGGGCTGCCGTCTATGAGGTCGCACAGAGTTAGACACAACTGAAGCAACTCAGCAGCAGCATGGCCAACAGTAATCTTTCCCCGTGATGTATGCTCGGCTTCATGTGCCATCTTCTCCAAGATCATATAGACACTGGTCTCTCCCCTTAACTCTGGAGGAATAGCTCCTCTAAGTTACTGACCAGCTGTCTCCCAGGCTATAGTCCCCTGAATAGAACTAAAGCTCATAGCTCTCACATTGTGTGATTTTGTTTTGTTGTGCTATTTCAGTCAAAACGGAGAATCTTCAGATAAGGAAAAATAACTACAAAAACATCAAGTCAATTGTTCCATCATACTTAGAAATGAGACTCTAGAGACACCCTCATAAATAAAAAGCACAAAACAAGGATGCTCATAATAACAATGACTACTTTGCATTCAGTTCAGTTCAGTCACTCAGTCGTGTCCAACTCTTTGCAACCCCATGAACCGCAGTACACCAGGCCTCCCTGTCCATCACCGACTCCCGGAATTCACCCAAACCTATGTCCATCGAGTTGGTGATGCCATACAGTCATTCCATCCTCTGTCAGCCCCTTCTCCTCCTACCCTCAATCTTTCCCAGCATTAGGGTCTTTTCAAATGAGTCAGCTCTTCACATCAGGTGGTCAAAGTGTTGGAGTTCCAGCTTCAACATCAGTCCTTCCAATGAACACCCAGGACTGATCTCCTTTAGGATGGACTGGCTGGCTCTCCTTGCAGTCCAAGGGACTCTCAAGAGTCTTCTCCAACACCACAGTTCAAAAGCATCAATTCTTTGGCGCTCAGCTTTCTTCACAGTCCAACTCTCACATCTATACATGACCAGTGGAAAAACCATAGCCTTGACTAGACAGACCTTTGTTGGCCAAGTAATGTCTCTGCTTTTTTGCACTGGTTTGGAAGTATTAATAGAATCAGCACAACCAGATTCAAAACATTTATACACCACAAAATAATGGAAAAAGAAATTAACTGTCTTTATTTGCAGACAAAATTCTTTACCTCGAAAGACCAATTTTAAAACTAGTAGAATTAATAAGATTTCATTATGTCTGCATATGTGATAAAAATATCCAAAATAATAGCCTTACTGCAATAAAAAATAATAAAGTAGAAATATTTTTTAAAATATACTAAAAATAAATTATAACACAAGTAGTTAATTTAGCAATACATATGCAGAGGCTATCTGAAGCAAAACTACAAACGTCAATCAGAATTATAGAGTGTGCTAGACACAGCGCTTCATAATATGATAATATGACATATTTATTCCTTACAATTACCCTTTGTATATTATTCCTGAGAGGCTTATAAAGATAAATAGACATGCCTAATATCTCAGAGTTAAGTGGAAGGATGAAGAGAATGGAGGCAAGAAAATGGGAGGCAAAAGATAAAGTGGAGATTACAAAGGCAAACATACATGGACATAATAGATTTTATTGTAAAATAGTTTCTAAACACAATATTTTATTTATTATAAACATAATCAATATAATCTAAGGTTTAACAACAAACCAGTGAACATAATTGTGGTGCTATTACATGAACACACAATTAACAGACAAAAAATGATAATAACTAATACACATACTGACTCCATTAGCAACGTAGATACAATAAACTGTAAGAACAAAAAGTTATTTTAATGTATTAGATAAGCAAAAATTAAATGTTAGACAATCCTTTTAAGAGCTCATTTCACAAAATGAGCACTCAAAGAATGCTGCTGCTGCTGCTAAGTCACTTCAGTCGGGTCCGACTCTGTGCGACCCCGGAGACAGCATCCCACCAGGCTCCCCCATCCCTGGGATTCTCCAGGCAAGAACACTGGAGTGGGTTGCCATTTCCTCCTCCAATGCATGAAAGTGAAAAGTGAAAGTGAAGTCGCTCAGTCATGTCTGACCCTCAGCAACCCCATGAACTGCAGCCTACCACGCTCCTCCATCCATGGGATTTTCCAGGCAAGAGTACTGGAGTGAGGTGCCATTGCCTTCTCTGCAAAGAATGCTATTGGAATCCAAATTATTTCCACCTTTGTCTTTAGCAATGTGGCAATTTTTATCAGGAACATTAATACTGTCAATATTGTGTATTGACTGGGCAATTCCATTTTCCTGAATATACCTGATTAAAAATATTGGAGATGTTATCAAACATTATGATCAAATTTTTGTTAATTTCTAATAGCAAGCAATTAGAAACTAAGGAATTAGTAATTAATGAAATTAATGTAGCAAGTAAAAACTATTTCCAAGAAATTTTAGTGGCCAAGGAAAATGATCTTGCTATATTTGTAAGCACAGTACAAAAAGAAATAAACAAAAACTTAAACAGAAAACCCCAAGGACAAAAATATGCCTCTATCTATCTCTGTGACATTATAAACAACTTCTGTGTATCTTTATAATTGACTGTCTTTTCCAAGTGATCCACAATGATTATATGTTATTTCTAAAAGTCAGGAAGGGAGCATTTGAAAAAAATTTGCTTTCAGCACAATTTCTCTAGAATATACAGAGGGAAACTAAATTCATGTATTTAAGGAGGGTAGGTGGGGAGAAAATGGAGACTGTGGTCAAGTTTGTGCCTTCTATAACTGTGAAAAGAGAGGAAGAAATTGGGACAACTGCCAGAGGAAAGAATAGAGTCTGAATATTTGGTGGGAAACTTTTTAACCTAATTTATAAAATACTTCCAGATTGAAGACAATCAAAGAATTGCTGTGAAGCCAGGAGCCATCCAGGAGGGGAGTGGGGGCTCTCCATCCCTCTCTGAGCTGAGCAGTGATGACGTGGGGGATGGAGGTCATGGGAGCCTGCAGCAGGTGTCTCTGAAGTGGGACACCTGTAATTATTTGCTTGACCAGCCAAGCAGAACAAGAAGCCTGCTAGAGCCCTCACTGCTTAGTGATTAAAAGAGATCACAGCATATTTTGCTACAAACGTATCCATTCCCAAGTAGCCTTACAGCTTAAGTCCATAATAAAGGAAGTGTTTTTGCTCAATCCTTATGAACAGACAGTAAATTATGAGACCTCATGGAGTAAGAAACAGGATGAACTTATTATTTATTATTCTTAACGTCAGAGTCTTGGAAAGAGGCTTTGTGGAGTTTAGGACAGCTGTCAGAAAAGGTAAGAGTAGCATTAATAACACAAGCTTAAGGACTAACAAGGGTTTCCCCGGTGGTTCAGCAGTAAAGAATCTGCCTGCAATGCAGGAGACGCAGGAAACACAGGTTCGATTCCTGGTTCAGGAAGATCCCCTGGAGGAGGGTAAGGCAACCCACTTAAGTGTTCTTGCCAGGAAAATCTCACAGAGGAGCTTCACAGGGTACAGTCCATGGGGTCACAGAGTCAGACACAACCGAAGTGACTGAGGTCACAAGGACCAGTAAGAGGGGCCCTTATTAGTACCCTAAATCATATGCTGTTCACTTTTAGGAATGGAGCTCTGAAAATACAACATAGCCCTGGACCTATTATTTGGGACTGTTACTAAAGGTATAAAGTATAATGATGCCGTACACTGGCCAGATTTTAATAACTAAGATATAGGAAACAGCGATGACAACCCAAACACACATTTTTCTTCATGGCAATGTCAACCAGTATGAGCTAAAGTTGGCAGCTACACACGGTGGTCATGTCCCTCTTCACAAATGGAGCAAAATTCAATTCTCATGTAACATTAGCAATTTTATAAACGTGCCTCACTTTAAATTAGAAGAAAAGATACACATTCTTAAGTGTCCTAACATCACTGAAGCGATGGCAATGACAACAGCACATCAGGCTGTATGCTCGAGGAAGGGATGACTCTGAGGATTACTTTCAGTATTTGAGAAAGGACTGTGAGAGAAAAGGACAAAACAGAAAATCACAACAGAGGGTTTTTGGACACTCATGGTTGGAAGTATGCCAATGAAAATATCCTAAATGTCCATCAATAAGCAAGGGTGAAATTAGGATTCAGCTAAAATACAGACTATTCACAAGCAATGAATGATGAAATAGATGCATGTGTATGGACTTGGAAGGACCTCCGAAGTACACTGTGAAGTGAATAGTGTCAGATAATTTCCACCTGATTCCATTTATTCAAAACTTCACTAAAACCTGAGTGCACTCGTGTGTGTGCGTGCGTGAGCATGTATCAATGTCTCTAAAGAATCACACCAACTGTTAACATTGGTTACTTCTTTGTATCGAGATCAGATGGAGAAATAGCAAGGTATGTGGTCAATATATTCCTGCACCGTTGGGGTTTTTACAATAAATGTTACAATACAGATTTTACAATAAATACTAACATTCAAGGATTCACTAGGATAATAGCATTTAAAAACCGTCCCTGAACAGCTTTTGAAAAAAGCCCATGGATTACATAAAAAAAGGTCAAGTACAAGAAAACTCAGAAAGGTTCTAATCTTTGTAAATCTACATAAAAGAATGGGACATTGAGCACCTCACAGGCAATTAATTGTAACCTGGAGGTAGCTCTGGAACGCAGGTACATACCGGAAACATCCAAAAGCTGAGCTTTAGGGAACTTAACTGAAGAGAGAGGTTCTCAGACAAGGAGGCCACAGTGCAGATTCACTCTTCATTTCTACAACACTCCCCTCATTTCGGCAATGATGTGGGTATTTCTTCCAAGTGAGACCAACTCATTTCTCCAGTGAAAGTAGAAAGAAATTCTGGTCCCACTGAGCCCTGTGTCACTTCCACAGACGTGGTTATACGCATTATTTTGTTTCTAGCATAGGTGTACTTATATGGACATTCTCACACAGTTCTTTGCAAAATATGTTTCTCAAAATGAGTATTTTCATGCCTATTTTGGCACTTTTTAAACATTTTTATTGGAATACAGTTGATTACAATGTTGTAATAATTTCAAGAGTACAGCAAACTGAATCAAACATATATATATATCCACTCTTTTTAAGATTTTTTTATAATATATTGAGTAGAGTTCCCTGTGGGTACTTTTCTTAATGTTAATAATTAGACCAGGTTGATATGTGCTTTATCAGAGATCGTGTGATGCTGAAATCACTAAACCAGAAATGTGAGCTCACACAGAAGAATGTGACATTCCCATCATATCAGTCTAAAGATTTTAAAATTAGAAAAATAAAATAAAAAATAAAAAATAAAAATAAATAAATAAATAAATAAAACGTCCTGTGACTTAAATTTTTCTCTATTTCTTTTCATTTTCAAATGTTGAGAAGAAATAAACTTATACCATGTTTTTAAAAGTTTACATTGCCAGGGAAATATCTGTTATAGTGTTTTAAATGCTTCTCAGTGCCTAAGTCAGATCTATTGAATTTATGTTGGGGAGCCCCAGGAACAAGGATTTGTAACAAGTACCTGGTGATTCTGCAGCCCATCTCTACTTCCAAAGAATCACCGGCTCCTGAAAATCATTTATCAGCACCACACACTGTTTACAAAATTATTTTGTTTGGTTTAAAACATGCCTTAACAATTTCACATGAAATCTGTATTTCTGACCTCTACCTATATGTCTGATATCTGGCAATTAAACCTTCTTCTATGACAGAAGAAAATCTTTAGATAAAATATATCCTTTTCCAGTCCCTAGTGTCTCTACCAGTTCCTAAATGCCTTCCTTCTTTCTTACTAGTTTCACTAATTAATTTTACCTGTTAGAACTTGTGATTGCCAAGGGGAAGGGGGGTGCGGGAGGGATGGATTAGGAGTTTGGGATTAGCAGATGCAGAGGAGTACATAGTCGTGCAAGATGTTACTGTACAGCACAGGAAACTATATTCAATACCCTGTTATAAGCCACAATGAAAAAGAATATATATATATGTGCATACACACACACACACACATATATATATTAAATTACCACACAATTGCACTTATTTCACATGCTAGCAAGATAATACACTAAATCCTTCAAGCTAGGCTTCAATAATACTTGAACCAAGAACTTCAAAAGGTACAAGCTGGATTTAGAAAAGGCAGAGGAACCAGAGATCAAATTGCCAACATATGCTGGATCACAGAAAAAGCAAAGGAATTTCAAAAAATAATCTACTTCTGTTTCATGGGCCACGCTAAAGCCTTTGACTGTGTGGATCACAACAAACTGTGGAATATTCTTAATGAAATGGGAATACCAGACCACCTTACCTGCCTCCTGAGAAACCTATATGCGGGACAACAGTTAGAACCTTACATGGAATAATAGACTGGTTCAAAATTGGGAAAGGAGTATGTCAAGGCTGTATATTGTCACTCTGCTTATTTAACTTACATGCAGAATACATTGTGCAAAATGCTGGGCTAGGTAAATCACAAGCTGGAATGGACTGCCAGGAAAAATATCAACAACCTCTAATTTGCAGATGACACAGCTTTAATGGCAGAAAGTGAAGAGGAACTTGATGGAGATCAAAGAGGAAAGTGAAAAAGCTGGATTAAACCTCAACATTCAAGAAACAAAGATCATGACATCCAGTTCTATCACTTCATGGCAAACAGATGGGGAAAAGGTGGAAAAAGTGTCAGATTTCATTTGTGTCAAAGAGGACAGTAACTGCAGCCAAGAAATTAAAAGATGCTTGCTCCTTGGAAGAATAGCTACAGCAAACCTAGACAATGTATTAAAAAACAGAGACATCACTTTGCCCACAAAGGTCCATCTAGTCAAAGCTATGGTTTTTCCAGTAGTCATGTATGGATGTGAGAGTTAAACCATAAAGCTGCACGCCCAAGAACTGATGCGAGAGTCCTTGGACTGCAAGGAGATCAAACAACGCATATACACCCGTGGTGGATTCAAGTCAATGTATGGCAAAACCAATACAGTATTGTAAAGTAAAAAAAAAAAGAAAGAAAGAAAGAAAGAAAGAAACAGAATAAGTGAAGTAGAGAGCAAGGGAGCACGATAAAAAAAAATAATAATAAAATAAAGGAAATCAACCCTGAATATTCATTGGAAGGACTGATGCTGAAGCTCCAATACTTTGGCTAACTGACGCGAAGAGCTGACTCAATGGAAAAGACTCTGATGCTGGGAAATATTGAGAGGAAGAGGAGAAGGGGGTGACAGAGGATGAGATGGCTGAATGGCATCACTAACTCAATGGATACAAGTTTCAGCAAATTCCGGGAGATAGCGAAGGACAGGGAAGACTGGCATAGGGCAGTTCGTGGGGTCGCAAAGAATCAGACAGGACTTAGCAACTGAACAGCAACCATAAATATATATATATATATCTCCCATGTGGCACTAGTGGTAAAGAACCCGCCTGCAAATGCAGCAGGAGATATAAGATACGTGGGTTCGACCCCTGGGTCGGGAATATCGCTTGGAGGAGGGCAGGGCAATTCATCCCAGTATTCTTGCCTGGAGCATCCCCATGGACAGAGGAGCCTAGAGAGTTATTAGTCCATAGAGTCACAAAGAGTTGGACATGACTGTAGCTACTAAGTGCATGTACTTAGTCGCTCAGCCATGTCAGTAATTCATATATATATGAATATATGAATTACTTTGCTATACACAGAAATTAACACATTTTAAAACAAGTATACATAATAAAATTATCTTTTAACATGTTAGCATCTAGACTTGAAATTTCTCACATCTACATATGATGTGGCTATTCCATTTCATAACTCAAACCTAATCCCTGCCTTTCAGACTGAACCTGGTAGTTCAGTTTAGTTCAGTCACTCAGTTATGTCCGACTCTTTGCAACTCCATGAACCGCAGCACACCAGGCCTCCCTATCCATCACCATATCCCGGAGTCCACCCAAACCCATGTCCATTGAGTCGGTGATGCCATCCAACCATCTCATCCTCTGTCATCCCCTTCTCCTCCTGCCCTCAATCTTCCCCAGCATCAGGGTCTTTTCAAATGAGTCAACTATTTGCATGAGGTGGCCAAAGTATTGGAGTTTCAGCTTCAACATCAGTCCTTCCAATGAACACCCTGGACTGATCTCTTTAAGGATGGACTGGTTGGATTTCCTCGCAGTCCAAGGGACTCTCAAGAGTCTTTTTCAACACCACACTTCAAAAGCATCCATTCTTCTGCGCTCAGCTTTCTTTGTAGTTCAACTCTCACATCCATACATGACCACAGCCTTGACTAGATGGATCTTTGTTGACAAAGTAATATCTCTGCTTTTTAATATGGTATCTAGATTGGTCATAAATTTCCCTTCCAAGGAGTAAGTGTCTTTTAATTTCATGGCTGCAGTCACCATCTGCAGTGATTTTGGAGCCCCCCCCCAAAATAAAGTCAAACACTGTTTCCACTGTTTCCCAATCTATTTGCCATGAAGTGATGGGACCAGATGCCATGATCTTCGTTTTCTGAATGTTGAGCTTTAAGCCAACTTTTTCACTCTCCTTTTTCACTTGCATCAAGAGGCTCTTTAGTTCTTCTTCACTTTCTTCCATAAGGGTGGTATCATCTGCATATCTGAGGTTATTGATATTTCTCCCGGCAATCTTGATTCCAGCTTGTGCTAAAAGCTGTAACTAAATTATTTGGTTTGATTCATCAAAAGGGCCTCAGAAGATCACTAGAATTTCTTCAGATTGAATAAGTGAGTGAGATTTAGTTATGGCTCCTAGGCTGTTATAATTATTGCAATTGTTATCAGGATTGCAGGCAGTAGTATCATTATATCAAGGTTCTGATAGCAGCACTATACTTGCAGGTATCTTAATTAAGTAGGACTTCCTATTAAAAAATACTAGTAGGCACTGGGTGATTAGCTGTTTTATAATGATTAAGTCTGATCTCTAGAATAATAAATACATAATGAAGCAAATGTATGTGTTGGATAGGTTATAATGTTTTTAAAATATCAAGATCAAATTTGTACTCTTGTTCCACTCATTATACAAAGAAAACATACAGATTACCATCAAAAACACGAAAAAATGCTCATCACTCAGTATTAGAGAAATGCAAGTCAAAACTACAATTGAGGTATCACTTTACACAGGTCAGAACGGCCACCATCAAAAAAATCTACAAAAATAAATCCTGGAGAGGATGTGGAGAAAAGGGAACCCTCTGGCACTGTTGGTGGGAATGTAAATTGATACAACCATGATGCAAAACAGTAAGGAGATTCCTTAAATAGCTAGGAATAAAACTACCATGTGACCCAGCAATCCCCCTACTTGGCATACACTCTGAGAAAACAGTAATTTAAAAATGCATATGTACTCCAATGTTCATTGCAGCACTATTTACTAAGGCATGGAAGCAACTATCAACAGATAAATGGGTAAAGAAGATATGGTACATCTATACAATGGAATATTACTCAGCCATAAAAAGGAATGAATTTGAGTCAGTTGAACTGAGCTGGATGAATCTAGAGCCTGTTATGCAGAGTGAAGTAAGTCAGATAGAGAAAAACAAATATTGTATGTTAATGCATATATATGGAGTCTAGAAAAAATGGTACTGATGAACTTTCTTGCAGGGCAGGAATGGAGATGCAGACGTAGAGAATGGATTTGCAGATACAGCAGGGGAAGGAGAGGATGGAACGAACTGAGAGAGTAGCACTGAGATATATATATTACCATGTGTAAAACAGACTGCTAGCAGGAAGCTGCTCTCTAACACAAGGAGCTCAGCCTGGTGCACTGTGATGACCTAGAGGGGTGGGATGGAGTGGGGTGGAAGGCAGGCTCAAGAGGGAGGGGAAATAAGTATACTTATGGACGATTCCCACTGTTGTATGGCAGACACCAACAAAATATTATAAAGCCAAAAAACATTATAAAGTATTTTAAAACAATAATATAAAAATGTTATAAACCAACAAAATATTATAAATTTATATTAAAATTAACCTCTAATTAAAAATTAATAAAAAGACATATGTGTTCAGTACTTTTATGATAGCTGTTCATTACAACATAGATCATTTTGGCTATTTCTCAATTTTAAGTTAGAAGATGTTGAGAGACACAGTACTTTTAAATGTCATCATTATTCTCATTATTATAACCTTGAAGCTGTTTAACTTCAGAATATTAGATCTGTTATGTACTGTTATCTTTTACCACTGACTGTTAACTTCAAAAGTTGTTTTCTCCCCAGACAATTCATCTCCTTTCCACAAAGACCATTTTAATGTTGGATCACTGGGCTTATTGATAGAAAGCTCATCAGAAAGGGGAATCATGGGCCAATCAGTTTTTCTTAATCTTTAACCCAGATTAAATTATATGCCCTGGATTTCTAAAGAAGTCCAAATTTAAAAACTGTATAATCATAAATACATTCATACATATCAGAACATATGGATTGATGTGCTATACAAAAGCTGCTTCAGTCGTGTTCAACTGTTTGAGACTCTATGGATTGTAACCTGCCAGGCTCCTCTGCCCATAGGACTCTCCAGGTAAAAATACTGCAGTGGGTTGCCATGCCCTCCTCCAGGGGATCTTCTCAACCCAGGGACCAAATGCATGTCTCTTACATCTCCTGCATTGGCAGGCGGATTCTTTACCACTAATGCCACCTGGGAAGCCCCACATGGATTGATGCTTATTTCTACATTCCATATTCAGAGAGCCTTCACAGGCAGCAGAGATCTTGCAAAGGAATACTCCCTGATATTAAACAATGTAAAAAGTACATCAAAAGCATATTACATGAGGCCAGTTGTTGTTGTTCAGTCGCTCAGTCGTGTCTGACTCTTCGTGACCCCATGGACTGCAGGATGCCAGGCTTCCCTGTCCTTCACTATCTCCCGGAGTTTGCTCAAACTCATGTCCATTGGGTCACTGATGCTATCCAACCATCTCATCCTTTTTCGCCCTATTCTCCTCCTGCCCTCAATCTTTCTTAGCATCAGGGTCTTTTCAAATTAGTCAGTTCTTCGCATCAGGTGGCCAAAGTATTGGAACTTCAGCCTCAGTACCAGTCCTTCCAATGAATATTCAACATTGATTTCCTTTAGGATGGACTGGTTTGACCTCCTTGCAGTCCAATGGACTCTCAAGTCTTCTCCAACACCACAATTCAAAAGCATCATTTATTCAGTGCTCAGTGTTCTTTATGGTCCAACTCTCACATCCATACATGTCTACTGGAAAAACCATAGCTTTGACTAGGTGGACCTTTGTTGGCAAAGTGATGTCTCTGCTTTTTAATTCATTGTCTAGGTTTGTCACAGTTTTTCTTCCAAAGAGTGTGTGTCTTTTAATTTTACAGTTGTGGTTACTGTCTGCAGTGATTTTGTAGCCCAAGGAAATAAAATAATGCAGTCAGAGAGACTGAAATCATGTTGTCTAAGTCCTTCATTCTATTCAGTCACACAGAGGTTAAGTTGAGAGTTCTAGTGCCAAGATCACTAGGTGGAATGTTTCTTCAGTTCATCAGCCAAATGGGAAAAGCAGCACATAATTATATTTGGAATTTCTTTCACATTTATAGCAAATAATATAGTTAGTCCCTCTGATGCCTTATCTAAACAAGATTCTAGGCTTTTTCACTGTTTTTTTTTTTTTTCAATATTATCATACAACCAAGTATATTAATCACAATTTGGTGCTGAAACTCAATGAACAGTATCTTATCTGCTAACTTTTTCTTTATATTATTTTATTCTATGGGTAAGTTTAGGGACATTTCTGAATTTTTTTCTGGTGTAGTATGTAGAAGGACAGTGGGCAAAATTATTTCACTTTTTCACAGCGAATAAAACAAAGAGTCTCCAGGCTACTTAAGAGATGACATGCTATTTATTTCTTGCTTAATGAAAGATAAATTCAAATAATCTGACACTGCCATATGTTAACAATCATATTCTAGACAGAAAAATAATTACTACAGATGGTTTGATTTAGTGTCCTACAGAGGTTGAGGGAATAAACTCTCTGTTGTTAGTACAGTTTTCGGTGTAATAATAGACACACTAGTCAGTGAATAAAATATCCAAAGTACATGTGGCTCTTCCTGTCATTTTGAATCAGAGGTGGCAAAATGAATAGTGCCTAATTACTTGGAGACTGGCCTCAGAATATAGATAGAAAACATGTGGTACAAAATGTGGATTCTATATACACCAGGATAATGTTACTAAAATCCTGATGCCGTGAGAGATAAAAGGTGTGTTGGGAATCTTTATTTCATCATGTCCACTTTATGACAGTTCTTATGCTGAACTCATGCATTAAGAATAATATGTTTCTTACCCTTAGGACATATAAAGGAAAGTGAAGTTGCTCAGTCATGTTCAACTCTTTGCGACCCCATGGACTGTAGCCAACCAGCCTCCTCCGTCCATGGGATTTTCCAGGCAAGAGTACTGGAGTGGGCTGGCATTTCCTTCAAGTTAATATTAAATATTATCAATATAGTGGGCTTCCCAGGTGGTGGCTAGTGGTAAAGAACCCACTTGCCCATGCAGGAGGCAAACAGACACAGGTTCAACCCCTGGGTCGGCAAAATCCCCTGGAGGAAAGCATGCCAACCCACTCCAGTATTCTTGCCTGGAGAACCCCATGGACAGAGGAGCCTGGCGGGACGCAGTCCATAGGGTCTCAAAGGGTCGAACAAGATTTAAATGACTTAGCACGCACGCATTATCAATAGCGTACCACTTCTCTCATTTTATAAAATATTTAAAATATTTTTAAAATGTTAAATATTTTTGAAGGAAAAAGAAAACACTTAACCATAATACTATCATTCTAATTCAACACACTGTTTTGCCTTTTGTGACCTGCCTTCCAAGTTTTGTCCTTTGGAATGTCATAGCTGTGGATGGTGGTGGTGGCGGTTTAGTCACTAAGTCATGTCCGACTCTTGCCATATCATGGACTGTAGTCCGCCAGACTCCTCTGCCCATGGGATTTTCCAGTCTAGAATATGGTCATTTCCTTCTCCATGTAACAGTGGATAAATAAATAAATCCACAGATGACAGTGTTGGCAGGAGCCTTGTGTCTGTTCTAGGAACAATAAGTGTTGCCTCTTCTATGATGGATGTGTTTCCACTGGTAATCCTTCTGAGGAATCCTGGCACATTGTAGCCTCAGCGTTGGTCTCTACTGCTGGCAGCCAGGTGTTGTGTTAGTGTGTTAGAGGCCCATGTCGCTGAGCCCATGTACAAACTCCTTCCTTGTCACCACGGCCACTTCAGTCATAAGCCACTTTGGCAATGAAAGGAATGGCTGGGGACAAAGACTGAAGTTCACAGAATGAGCCATTCTATCCCCTTGTTTATTAAAATTCATCTCTTCTGAGTTTACCCTTTAGTGAGCCTTCCAGTGAGAAACACATATCTTCAGACTCGTCTATCTTGAGAGGTCTATCCATGTACCTCTTCCCCAGACTTTCTTGTGATCGATTTTTCAGGTACATTCCTCCCAAGTCCCTGATAACCTAGTCAAGAATTTAGCCATGATCTGTGGATCTCAACTGACTTGTACTTTGGGTTATATAGCAGTAAGTATCAAATACACTTAAGAACATCCTCAGAAACGAGATTACAAGGCTGAAGGTAATAGTTAATGACTTTGAGTTATTATTTTCACACTACCATCAAGTTTTTTCACTGCCACCAACCAGTATGTGAGCATATTCATTTTATTGCCATCTTACTGGTAATTATTATATATTTTTTAAATTGACCAAACCATTGCATGCCAGGCACTGTGTTCAATGTTTCACCTTCTAAATTTCCTTTATTACTTCCAAGACAAAATATCAAGTTTCATTTTTTGCTGTTTACCCTCAGTATAGTGTTCATGTCTTCTTAGTCACCTGTTGAACTCCCCATTTAAAATTATTAATTCACTGGAGTCTTTAAACAGTGTATTCTAATTAGTGTTACAAATGTTTCACATTGTTTAGTCAAAGCTTTAAAAATATAATTTTTCACAAAAATTAAATTACAAAATATACAAATTATACTTACAATTATATAATTATAAAATAGAAATATACAACTTATTTAAAAGGGAATCATTTATAACTTATCCTTTCTAAGATAATGTGTTGCCCTGTGCTGTCCAATCTTTGCAGTCCTGTCCAATCTTTGCAATGCCCTGAACTGTAGCCCTCCAGGCAAGAATACAGGAGTGCGTTACCATGCCCTTCTCCAAGGGATGTTCCCAAACAGCAGATCAAACCCAGGGCTCTTGCACTGCAGGTGGGTTCTTTACCAACTGAGCCACCAGGGAAGCCCTTGTAACAGATTAAAATCTGGAAAATATTTTTCTGAGCCATATTTGATCCTATTATTATTATATTTGATTTTTTTACATTTACATTTTTTACATTCTTTTTACATTTGGCTTACAGTTTGCTTCCTAATGATATAAGAATGTCAGAAGCATTTATCTAAGGAATTTTGCTATACACAATTTTTTTTTCCAAAAGGCTTTTAATATTAAGTTGTAGGTAACTGTCAGTTAATTTCTTAAATAAATATTTTGAGAGTAGTCTTATTTTTACAGAAAAGTTGGGGAGACAGAACACAGGGTTCTTACCACCACAGACCCAGTTTGCTCTGCCATTAAAATCTTTCATTACTATGGTACATCTGTGACCACTAGTAAACCGATGTTGCTATTAATACATTATTAATAACAGTATTAATACATTGTTAATAAGTCCATGTTTCTCAGATTGCCTTAGATTTTAACATCTATTTCTTCTGTTCCAAAATCCTAACCAGGACACCACATTTGTTTCATATGTCAAATCCCCTAAAGGTCCTGTTGTTATGATAGTTTCACAGACTTTCCTTGTTTTTGATGACATTAACAGCTCTGAAGAGCTCTTATCAGGTACTGTATAGAATGCTTCTCAGTTAGCATTTGCCTGATATTTTCCTCACGATTAGACTGGAGTTACAGAACTTGGGGAGGAAGGTCGGTGGTGAAGCGCCATTCTCAAAACATCATGCCAAGGGTCCAGGCCATGTAAGTGCCTGGTCACCGCTGGAACTGACCTTGGCCACCATCTGAGGCAGTGCTGACTGGTTCCTCATCTCCATTGTGAAGTTATTCCCCTCTCCTTTTCAAACTATGCTCTGGAAGAAAATCGCTTTGTGCCGCCCACACCTAAGGAGTCACGCTAGCTCTACTCTTTGTAAAATAAGAGCCCAAAGTAACTTTTCTCTCCAAACAAATACTCCGGGGCTTTGCTATAATGTGTTTCTCTGCATTTCTTGTAGTAGATACGTTAAGTATCAAGCGCCAATGTTTCACAATGACGTTATCTTCACTCCTTTCCTTCTGCAATCTTTTCTTTACAGTATTTAACCATGCTTCCCCCAGCAGCACACACTAGTTTAGATCACTTGGTGGGCTTATTGCTAAATGTGTCCTACCCTGGGAAAAGCAGAGCTGAGATTAAAATCTAAAACATCAAAGAATCTGGGAGAAAAATTTAAGTCAAAGGTTGATCTGGGAATCTAGGTGAGGTACCTGGAGCAGCAGCTGGGTAAGGCCAGGGGGCCAGGAGATTTATTGACTTTCAGATAAATTAGTTTTTTTGCCTTGTTCATTTGTTTATTTAAAGCTATTGGCTCTGATTCCACAAATCATGTGTTAGAAACCATTTTCCTTATTGTTGAGGGCAGCAACAAAACCAAGGTGCCTAGCCCAGCAGACAGGTTCTTTATCTCTGATGATCAGATGGGATCAGGTGACAATCAAGAACATCACTTTTCTTTAAAATTCTTAATAAAACATCAGATATTCAATATTCATATACATTCTCATTCCCTTTACTGATTATCTCCTTTCCCCATATATTTTATGCTTTCCAATCAAGAAATAGGTTTGTGTCTGCAAAACTTCACACCCACAAGATTTTACCTTTGCAAGTAGGATTAACTAAGGCAGGATGACAGTTGGGAGAAGTTATAGTCAATTAAAAAGAGAAGAATTGGTTTTGACTAAAGGGAAATTCATGTCATAATTTTCTGCTTGCTCCATAACTTTAGAATTGCAACTGTTTAAAGAAGTAGTTTCTCTCTCTGTTTCTTTCTCTCTCTGATCTCTAAGGACAATCTTTTTCTTTGAAGGCCAATGAATTGTCTGAACTTATTTTATTAATGCCACTGGCTTACTGTTACATATTATAATAATTTGCATATTTTAGCCATTAAAATTTAAAATATGTAAATATTTTATAGATACACATAAAGAATTTTTGAAAAGAGAATTTTCTACATCATTTTACGGTAATCTCAGACCATGGTTCCAGGGTAATATGGATTTTTCATCTGGTCTTCCTTCTATAAAGTGTGTATCAAGATATAAGGTACTTTAAAAAACTATTTTAAATTCTCCAGTTCTTTCATATATTTTTCAAAACTCTTTGTGATTATTAGCAGCCAGGTCAACCATTTCTAAGGGAATTATAGCTTTCAAGGGTTACTTGTACCTGAATCCCTATCCTTCTCTTACCCATCATTAAGACTTTATGTCCCCTTAAAAGAAGCTTTCAGTTCCATTAATCTTTTCAATCCACAGAAAGGCTGTCCTAACCTTATTTCTGACTCATCTTTATACCAGAACTTTAAGTTCCCCATGAAACTGTTGCCCACACAAAGATTTACTGCTGTTTTCATTTTGCTCAACTCCATAAATTCCCTTTAATAACAGATGACATATTTTGTTTTTAAAGGTATTACTTTGATTCTTTATACAGCTTTTTTTTGGTCTGCTAGTGGAGAATCTGAGGGATGGGGGAGCCCGGTGGGCTGCCGTCTCTGGGGTTGCATAGAGTCTGACACGACTGAAGCGACTTAGCAGCAGCAGCAGCAGCAGCAGCAGCAGTGGAGAATCCGAGGGACGGGGGAGCCCGGTGGGCTGCTGTCTCTGGGGTCGCACAGAGTCGGACACGACTGAAGCGACTTAGCAGCAGCAGCAGCAGTGTAGTACAGTTTTATTATAATATAAACTGTCTCTTCAAGAATATATGCACTGATGATCATTCAGCAAAGACATGGCATCACAACATTCCTGCCACCCCCAATGTGTTCAGATCTCACTTACCTGCTCTGGGTCTTGGATATGTTGTGTTTCTAACAAGTTTTTTGGTTACTTTATTCACCAGGAGATACTGGGAACCGCTAATCTGAATACTTGGCATACTGTGTAATACATTCATTCTCTACCAATACCTTAAGACTTGATTAATGTTTAGAGAAATGGAATATTTTCTCTATGAGAAATTCAGTTTAATCCTCTTAAATGATCTAGTGCAACAAACACTCCTCCCCTCCTATAGAACACATGGCAGATCTATGGGATAGATCAAAGACAGATTTGTTCAATTTTATCCTTCTGGTACATTCTAGAACCCCAGACTAATAAAGATGCCTTCTTAAGCATCACAAAAATTTGCAAAATCCTGGACACTAAACACACATTCCATAAAACTTGCAAAAACAAAACAAAGAAAAGTTCAAATGCAAAAGACATTATATTTCAAATCAGTGTGACTCATTACAAATATTTAAACAGGAACTATAGTCTGCACATATTGAACTTAGGAAGAAAATCAGTCTCAGCAGAATCAGCTTGTGAAGTCAATGAAATATTTTCTGAATTAAGAAAACGGGGATGTAAGTACTGCTACATCTGGGAAAGGACTATTATGCTAATGATTATTGTATGTTTCAGAAGGGAACATCTTCTAGAGTTTTTGTTTCCTGTGTTTAAAAAATACGTTTAATGTCACTTCAGTTATTTTTCCCACTAACTCTCTTTACCTATGAGATCCAGGTTTTGACAACAGTGTTGTTTATTTCCAAAATGATCCTTTTTGATAAACTAAAGATGAAGTCCGTTAGGATTCACCAAATGATGATGGACTTCCGTCTAATTATTTACACAATAAAACACTGAAATAAGGAACAAGTTAATTCACATAGCAGTTGAATTAATTGCTATTTGAAGTAACAAATTAAGCTTCTATCTTAACTCTTATGATTTGAAGTGAAATGTTTATGCCAAAATGACTGGGGTATACCACATGTTCCTCAGACTCATTTAAATTTTTGAGATCAGAATGAGTTAGTGTTTTGATGGAATGATCTAAATAATTACCTCATCTGCATTTCACAGGCTATTAATGCAATTTTTTTTCATACTAACCAATCCATCTGTGTATATAACATGAGTTCACATGGTAATTATCTACTTTCTGACATGCCCCTTTGGGCAAGGGAGGAAGATAAAGGAAACACATGAGTCTTCTGAGGGCTCATGTTGTAATTCTCACCACTTGAAAGTCATCTGCCTTTTATTTACTCAAGTTCTCTACCTAAGGAGGCACAGTCTAGCAAGAAATTAATGATACAAAATTTGTAACTCATGCAGCACAGAGAATCCTTCCCCAGAAGAGACATTCTAGAAGTTAACTGTTACATCAGAAAAATATTACAAAGCTCATAAAGTATGTCCCATTTTTATGTCCCAAGTTATCATTCAGAATTCTAAAACAGAGACCCATTTTGCTTTCATTCTTTAATGTAGGACATTAACAAAATGTACCATATTCCTATGGGGGGAAGTTTCATGATTATCTAATTTAATAGGCACTACCTGGTAAGTAATGGGTCATGCAGTAACTATGTTTAATCCACGGGGAAAATGAAGGAATTAGAAAAAGATTTCAAATGAAAAGCTATTTTACAGTATTATTCATAAGAGTGTCTTCAATTTGGGGATAAGTTTATTGGGATATTTTTTATACTTAGGCTTAATTTTATATTACTAAAATATGTCATTTAAAAATCACATATTTTATTTATACTTAAAGACACTTGCTCCTTGGAAGAAAACTTATGACCAACTTACACAGCATATTAAAAAGCAGAAACATTACTTTGCCCACAAAGGTCCCCCTAGTCAAAGCTTTGGTTTTTCCAGTCATTATGTACTATGAAGAAAGCTAAATGCCAAAGAATTGACTTTTGAACTGTAGTATTGGTGAAGACTCTTGAGAGTCCCTTGGACTGCAAGGAGATCCAACCAGTCCACAAATCAGTCCTGAATATTCATTGGAAGGACTGATGCTGAGGCTGAAACTCCAATACTTTGGTATTTCGCATCGCAATACCTGATGCAAAGAACTGACTCATTTGAAAAGACCCTGATGCTAAGAAAGATTGAGGGCAGGAGGAGAAGGGGACGACAGAGGTTGAGATGGTTGGATGGCATCACCGATTCAGTGGAGTCACCTATTTGGGTGTGGCTCTAAGTTTCAGATGAAGGAATATATTTAAGTTCTTGAATAGAGTTCTGATGGCTCAGTGGGTGAGGAACCCACCTACAATGCAGGACACACAGGAGAAAACAGGTTCGATTCCTGGGTTGGGAAAATCCCCTGGAGAAGGAAATGGCAACCCATTCCAGTATTCTTGCCTGAAAAATCCCATGGACACAGACTGGCAGGTCACAGTTCAAAGGGTCGCGAAGAGGTGGACACGACTGAGCACCTAAGCATGCGTGCACACAAAATTAGAATTAGAAGGTATTTTTTAAATCCAATTTTATTTCCCAGAGACTTCGTATTTATAAAAGCTACATATCAGCATAAAAATTAAATACACAGGATTTAACTTTTAACTTAGATTTGGAAATAAAATTAGAATCCAGTAAACACATACTTTTGAGATAAAATGTGCTCACTTCATACTAGCATACTCAGTTAAACATTACTTTTGTTTTTTCCTTTATTTCCTTCTTCTTTCACTGCCCTTTTCCTTTTGTATTTTTAAAACATTCATAGCAATGAAACAGGAAGCATAACAGGTCGGGGGTAGGGAAGAGCTGCTTGCCCTGGAGGGGGATTTCTTCTCCTTTTAAATCAGTAGATATGAACCATCATTTTAAATACTAAGGAAAACTACTAGGTTTCATATACACAATTTCTTTATATTTGACTTAGACAAAGGTCTTTAAAACAGAAAAAATGCACCATCCATTTCATTCCTAGTGAAATAAAATTTTATTAACAGTATCATTCTCTGGTTATTTAAGTAGTAGAAGCAGTTCAACAGGGCAGCTACTTTATTTCACTTATACAATGAAGGTAAACAACTGTTTTTTGAGTGATAAATTGGTCCTTATTTCTCATGCATTTTCAAGCCCAAACTGGTCTTTCTCTAACAAACTGCCAGTCTGAGACCCAAAGGTTTTATTTCATTTTATTTTCTAATTGGTAATAATGGCAATGTCTACCTTACATTATTATTGACAAAATTCAAAAAATACCCTAAGAAAATACAGAAGCGCTTTTAAGGATCGTAGATGTCTAAAAATAGGCACTGGAGGGGTAGCTAAGAAATAAAATCTTCCTCTGGGGTAGGAAGAAACTGAGAGGCTGGGAATTCCAGATGTGAGGTTTTTATGAATATACCATTTTATTTGACATGAAGTACTACTCAAATTGTATCATTTAATATATAATTATCTTAGTTTCTTCTTTTTAATGGACTTTTCAGCTATACAATTTACCATACTGTCTGTGTAAGTTTCTCTGAGCAATCGTTCGCTGAAATGGGCTCATTTCAGAGCAACAAGAAGTTATTTATGGAAACTTGCTTGCAGTTGCATAGTCTTTGTCAGGCAATCCTTGTTGGTACTTGATCAACATTTGCCCAATATTTGTTGCACACACACTATATGCCAGGGGTTCTGGGAGGTTTGAGAAACAGAACACCTGCCCTCAGTTTATAGTCCAGTGAGGAAGGTGAGGGAAATATATAGATTATTGAATACCAATTTTGACCAGTGGCATAAAGGAAATAACACCTACACAGAGACTCCAGTACACTTGCCTGGAAAATTCCATGGACGGAGGAGCCTGGTAGGGTCGCTGAGGGTCGGACACGACTGAGCGACTTCACTTTCACTTTTCACTTTCATGCATTGGAGGAGGAAATGGCAACCCACTCCAGTGTTCCTGCCTGGAGAATCCCAGGGACAGGGGAGCCTGGTGGGCTGCCGTCTATGGGGTCGCACAGAGTCGGACACGACTGAAGCGACTTAGCAGCAGCAGAGACCTGAAATACCGAGAAGTGACCCCAGAAAGGACAAGAGGAAATGGAGGATGTGGAGGGGGTAGGCATTCGAGAAATGAGAACACAGGCCAGGCCTGCAAAGTTTCAATCTGTGCAGGGAGCTGATGGGGTTGGGGCTTTGGCGAGGCAGGCGAGATCATAGATTTCTCCTTGCAGCCATGATGCAGTAGCTTGGATCTTACTCCAGACACTGAAGAGCCTTTGGGGAATTTTAAGCAGGGAAAGGACACATTACGCTTTATATATTTGGAGTGTCACTTGGTGGCTGAGTGGAAATGTGATTGCAGTGAGACAACAGTGTGGGAGAAGCCTCAGAAATACTTATCAATGCAGCAACCATCAACCACATGTGGCTGTTATACTTAAGTTTAAACCAACTGAAACTAAATCCATTGGATCATCGAAAAAGCAAGAGAGTTCCAGAAAAACATCTACTTCTGCTTTATTGACTATGCCAAAGCCTTTGATTGTGTAGATCACAACAAACTGTGGAAAATTCTGAAAGAGATGGGAATACCAGACTACCTGACCCGCCTCCTGAGAAAACTGTATGCAAGTCAAGAAGTAACAGTTAGAACTGGACCTGGAAAAACAGACTGGTTCCAAATAGGAAAATGAGTAGGTCAAGGCTATATATTGTCACTCTGCTTATTTATCTTATATGCAGAGTACATCATGAGAAATGCCAGACTGGATGAAGCACAAGCTGAAACCAAGATTGCTGGGAGAAATATCAATAACCTCAGACATGCAGATGACACCACCCTTATGGCAGAAAGTGAAGAAGAACTAAAGAGCCTGTTGATGAAAGTGAAAGAGGAGAGTGAAAAAGTTGGCTTAAAGCTCAACATTCAGAAAACTAAGATCATGACATCCAGTCCCATCACTTCATGGCAAATAGATGGGGAAACAATGGAAACAGCGAGAGACTTTATTTTGGGGGGCCTCCAAAATCACTGCAGATGGTGACTACAGCCATGAAAATAAGACACTTACTCCTTGTAAGAAAAGTTATGACCAACCTAGACAGTTTATTAAAAAGCAGAGACTAGTTTGCCAACAAAGGTCCATCTAATCAAAGCTATGGTTTTTCCTGTGGTCATGTATGGATGCGAGAGTTGGACTGTGAAGAAAGCTGAGCACTGAAGAATTGATGTTTTTGAACTGTGGTGTTGGATAAGACTCTTGAGAGTCCCTTAGAATGCAAGGAGATTCAATCAGTCCATCCTAAAGGAAATCAGTCCTGAATATTCATTGGAAGGACTACGCTGAAATTGAAACTCCAATACTTTGGCCACCTGATGCGAAGAACTGACTCATTGGAAAAGACCCTGATGCTGGGAAAGGTTGAAGGCAGGAGGAGAAGGGGGCGACAGAGGATGAGATGGTTGGGTGGTATCATCAGCTCAATGGACTTGTGTTTGAGTAAGCTGCTTGGAGTTAGTGATGGACAGGGAGGTATGGCGTGCTGCAGTCCATGGGGTCACAGAGTTGGACACGACTGAGAGACTGAACTGGACTGAACTAAGATTTAAACCTCGGGTCCTCACTTGTCACATGCTGGCCACCAACCTGGATGGCACAGATGGAGAACACTCCCATCAGTGCAGGACCTTAGTGGGCAGTGACATTCGAGTACCGCATCCTCGTCTTCCCAGGCTCCATCCTCTGCTTTCCACCTTCCATGGAACCTGCCGGTGGTAAGATCCCTCTGGACGTCCCCACCTCACTCCCTTCTTCCCCACTCTGCCACTTCCATGCCCCCTGCTATGCCTTCTGCTTCATCGGCTCTTTCCTCTTCTCTTCTCTGTTCCAGACACAGCTTTTCAACAGCCTATTGCAAGCTTCCTAGAGCTGCTAGGATGGCAGTGTAAACTGAAGATGGCCATTTGCTGTTGTTGTTTAGTCGCTAAATCATATCCGATTCTTTGGTACCCCATGGACTGTAGCCTGGCAGGCTCCTCTGTCCATGGGATCTTCCAGGCAAGAATATTGGAGTGGGTTGCCATTTCCTTCTCCAGGATATCTTCCTGACCCAGGGATCGAATCTGGGTCTCCTGTATTGGCAGGTGGATTCTTTACCACTGAGCCGCTTGGAAAGATGTCCATAATCATATTTTTCCCCTTGACCATTAACTCCTCCTGATCTATTTGATTGATGGTACTACGAATTTCCTAGTCACCAGATCAAAGTGCTCTGCATTCCTTTCTCAGGGAGCCATTCAATCATACATAATCTACTTTCAGGATTTCTCTTACATACTTCTCATTTCCAATATTGCCTAATTAATTACTGCCTGGGCTAATTTAAAATTTCCCTAATAAAATTCATTACAAATCAGCATGGGAAGATTAATCTTCTCAAATTAAAGTCTCAAAGAACTCCTTGCTCAAAGATGCATACTCTTCTTCCAGTACAGCTTTGAAAATAACATTAGACTTCCAACTTTCCTGTTTTGACCTCTTTTCAACAGCTTCTTTCCTGTTGCAGGAACTTGCCCCATACATTCCACCCTCAGACTCCATTCTCTCAATCCCTTTTCCATCCACTAAATATCTCCCCTCCACTTATGACTATCCAAACTCGCCTTTAAGATCCATCGTATAACAAATGCTACTTGCTCTCTGAATTAATTCTTTAGATTAAAAACCTGATATTTACTCTGTTTAATCTCCAGGGCAATTTTAATGTCCTTTCCTTGAATTTAAAAATTTTCACCCACCATTACAGAGTTTATTAACATACTATGTTTGATAATTTCTAAGCTCAAGAATAGTGTAGACGTATCTGAGGCAACATCTAGCACATATTGCACTGAATTAAGTAGAATTCCACATTCATTACATATCTGTAATGATTTGTAATGAATTTTATTAGGGAAATCTTAAATTAGCCCAGGCAGTAATTAATTGGGCAATATTGGAAATATGCAATGCACTGAATTAAGTAGAATTCTACATTCATTACATAATTCCACATTCATTACATATTTCACTGTGGCTCTCAAGCAATACTCTGCCTTGATTTATCCAGGTATCAAAAAAGTCTAACATCCTTGTAAAAATTGCTCAAGTGTAGTGTCGATGAGCAGCACTGATATGCATCAAGATATACTGACATCTTGATGAACTAAGTGCCTTATTGTTTCCTTAGGACTTTACTGAAAGAAAGGATTTAAAGAACAAATACCTTCATCATTTACATCGTAACACATACAGAAAATATCACTGAAGTTTTATTATTTGCATATTCCTTCAAAGAAATCACTTGGACAATTCTGAAATTCATAATTAGCTGATGGTCAGGTGTAAATGAGCTTCCCAGCTGGTGCTAGTGGTAAAGAATCCACCTGCCAATGCAGGAGATGCCAGAGATGTGGGTTCAATCCCTGGGTCAGGAAGATCTCCTTGGTAGGAAATGGCAACCTGCTCCAGTATTCTTCCCTGGAAAATTCCATAGACAGAGGAGCCAGAGGAGTCCATGGGGTAGCGAAGGGTCCGACATGACCGAGCATGCACGCACACACGTGTAGACAGATGGATAGACAGACAGATACAAAAGAATATGGGAAGTTTGCTCCATGGTGTTGGGTCAATCTTGCAAATACTACTAATGCCATCAGCACTGCTCATTTAAATGCCAGGGATATTTATTTGTTGTCAGCTGGAGCACCAACAATATAGCCTCAAAGGCAGATATCATATACCTGGTTCTGTTAGGTACTACTGGATAAACTCATAGTCTCAGGTCAATTAGCTGTCCATCAAAATCCAGGAATCCAATGTGGGTACAACTTTATAAGACTTATTGTTCCAACATGCTACTTTTTGTTGTTGCTGTTATAACTTAAATTCGGCATGGAAATCAAAATACTGAGTTGAAATAAAGTCTCAATTTCAATTTTTGGATAAGCAGAATAATGTTGATTTATTTAGTCACTACAGGTCATTAGTCACATCACCAAGGCATTTTTGTTAAAATTTATACCCTAACAAATCCTACTTTTGTCCCACTATTTTACCTATCCTATTTGAGCATATCTTCTGCTGATATCTACCTTACCAGTCTTGCCTTTAGTCATTTCTAACATTAAAAAAATGTATACCTAAAAGAAAATACATTAGTGAATATAATTTTTATGTTTATTACTTTCTATTCATTTGGGCCCATTAATGGGTTTCAAGTTAAATGTGAACTATTAATTTGATAAGAAATTGAGGGAGTAATAAAAAGTTTCCAAATAATCTCTGAACATGTACACTCCTGTTTCCATACCTCGTCATGTGCTCTTCACTCAGACTTAGATACACTTCAATCCAGAGATCTGTAGAGCCCTCCCAGGATGAGCTCCACTGCCAGTTCCTCCAAGTGACCATCACTGACCATCTACACAATACTAAGAACCTCAGTTTCTCTCTAACTCCTGTAAATTTTTCTTCACAGCGCTTATCATCACCCTTCATTATCTTTTTTAACAACTTATCAGTTTGCTTGTTACTGACTTTCCACTTAGAATGTAGGTAGAGGTCAGAAGCTTTATTATCATGTATCTGACACCCAAAATGTGTGCTTGACACCTGATAAACATAAACTGAATAAATAAGGAGAACAAAATGATTTAATCTTTGGACAATGCAAATCTACATAATATCTACCTGTTCCATAATCAGAAAATGTATGTTCTTGAATGGTAAACTGTTAATTATGGAATGGATCATTTTATATTATTACCATATCTCTTATTAACACATGGACACAATTATTAAACTGCATTAATAAGTCAAGGCTATATATAGTCACCCTGCTTGTTTAACTTACATTCAGAGTACATCTCTGATATCTCAGTTGGTAAAAAAAATCCACCTGCAATGCTGGAGAACCCGGTTCGATTCCTGGGTCACAAAGATCCGCTGGAGAAGGGATAGGCTACCACTCTAGTGTTCTTGGGCTTCCCTTGTGGCTCAGATGGGAAAGAACCCACCTGCAATGCAGGAGACCTGAGTTCGATTCCTGGGTTGGGAAGATCCCCTGGAGAAGGGACAGGCTACGCACTCCGGTATTCTGGCCTGGAGAATTCCATGGACTGTATAGTCTATGGGGTCGCAAAGCGTTGGACATGACTGAGTCCACCTCACTTTCTTCACTTCACTTTAGAGTACATCATATGAAATGCCAGGCTGGATGAAACACAAGCTGAAATCAGGAGTGCTAGGAGAAATATCAATAACCTCAGATACGCAGATGACAAACACCCTAATGACAGAAAGTGAAGAGGAACTAAAGAGCTTCTTGATGAAGGTGAAAGAGGAGAGTGAAAAAAACTAGCTTAAAATTCAACAGTCAAAAAGCTAAGATCACGGCATCTGGTCCCATCACTTCATGGCAAATTGATGCGGGAAAAATGGAAACAGTGACAGACTTTATTTTCTTAGACTCCAAAATCACTGCGGACAGTGACTGCAGCCATGAAATCAAAAGAACTAGATGAAAAGCTATGAAAAACTTAGCGTATTAAAAAGAAGAAACATCACTTTGCTAACAGAAATCTGTAGAGTCCAAGCTGTGGTTTTCCCAATGGTCATGTACAGATGTGGGAACTGGACCATAAATGAGGCTCAGCAGCGAAAAACTGATGCTTTCAAACGATGGTGCTGGAGAAGACTCTTGAGAGTCCCTCGGACTGCAAGAAGATCAAAGCAGTCCATCCTAAAGGAAATCAAACCTGAATATTCATTAGAAGGACTGATGCTGAAGGTTTAATATTTTGTCCACATGATGCAAAGAGCCAACTCATTGGTAAAGACTCTGATGCTTAGAAAGATTGAGAGAAGGAGGAGAAGAGGGCAACAGAGGATGAGATGGTTGGATGGCATCATCGACTCAATGGACATGAGTTTGCGCAAACTCTGGGAGATGGTGAAGGACAGGGAATCCTGGCGTGCTGCAGTCCATGGGGTCACAAAGAGTCAGACACGACTGAGAGAGTGAACAACGACAACAAGCCTACTTTTGTCACGAATCTCCTGTACATACTTGAGAAGGGTGGTTATGCATGCTTTGCAAAAGTATTTTCTTCCTACCCCTCATTCTGTCTCCTCTTTTTGCATCTCACTGGTTCCTGAACACCATCAAATTCTGATCTTCCACTGTCAATCTCACATTGTTCCTCTACCCCCAAGTTTCCACCAACAGCTTCAGTTTTAACCAGGACACATTTTCTTTAAGAAACTACAGTTCTGTGTAAGAGACAGAAAGGGCCTGTTCTGTCCTGCAGGAAGCAGAGCTCTTAGAAAGGGGGGCCAGAGAGAAAAGGGAAAACTCAGTTTTTGTCAACCACCAGGTGGGGGATCAGAGATTCCAATTTCTATGATTACTCACGTTAACTAACATGGAAGTTTCCCACCCTATGCTGTCTGTTCAAATACTGGTGAATATAAGTTCTACCTTCAGTGGCAGTGCAGGGCTACCACTTAAATTTTGGCTTTTACATAAAAATCTCTGTTGATACATTTGAGGTGTTTTCGTGAAGACAATCCCCATAAGAGAATGGTAAAATAAATTACATAAGATAATGTTGGAAATATCACCACATTTTTCATTTTAATTAAAACAGACATTGAATAAAGAGCTTAGGAAAATAAGAGCTACTGATGTTAAACAATACCAGGTGCTTAACACCTGGAAAATGCAAAATCATTGTTTTACAATAAAAGAATAGACATTAAAAAATCTAATTATTTAAGTAATCTTTTAAATCTAGCTGTGTTGGCTGATGCTCATAAAAACATTTAAGCAATTGGTTTGAACTCTTGTGGAAAATGGGCAAAGAATAAGAACAGGCAGTTCAAAAAGGAAAAATACTAATGACCAATGAACAGAAGAATATAATGCTCACCTACAAATAACTTACAAATGCAAATTAAAACCCTGAGATATATTTATTCAGCTAATAAGACTCCTTATGGTTTTATTGTTGAAAGAGTGAGGAAATCAGTACTTATATATTCTACCCAGGGGATTATGACTTCTGTAAGACAGTTTGAAAATATGTATGATAAGACTTAAAATTGTACTTTGAAGTAACATAGTCTTTAGAAATTTACAATTTACTCCAAAGAAATAATCAGACAAGTGTGTGAATACATGCACACGTGTGTGTATACATATACGTAGACATATATATATATATATGCACCTATACATGTGCCTTTCTCTATGTGTGAGTATGTAAACATTTTATGATAATAACATTTACAGTAGAATATATTAAGAATCATCTGAAACATACTAGAAATGGACTGAAATAAATTTAACAGAGGTTATAGGGATGATGATGCCTGCAATTATTCACTGAAAAGACATTCAACAGCTTATTTTGATTTGAGAAAAGCAGGTCACACACAGTAGATACAAATATTACATTTTGAATACAAAAATATGATCACATTTCTGTAACAAAAGATATTTTATGTGCATTCAGAAGCTATAAGCTAACACAAATCAGTGGTTATGTCTGGATGGTATGATGATAGCTGATTTCAATTCTATTTTTTTTTTTCCTGTTTCAGTTTGCTTAATTTGGATGAGTTTTTTGAAAATAAATTTAAAGGCACTTGGAAAAACTGCCTAAAAAATGAACAAGATATTTTGGTTGGAGACAGCATGTTAAACGATGAACTATTGACCTCACTGTTTGGAAAGGAACTGTGGATAGTTCCAACTCTCATTTTGGGAAGCTATTACTAAAGGAGAAAAAGACAGTGTATATGTGACACAGTCCATATTTCTGACCAGTGGTCCATTTTACTTTCCAGGAAGAGAAAGGTTATCACACTTAAGGGTTATCATGGCCCAAGCCATTTCCGATGGAAGAAAACCATACAGAGGACCAAGTACAGCCACTAAGCCATGAGCACAGTCCTCCTGGTTTATGAAAAACGTTAAGCAGAGAGACTGTAAGGGAACGACGCCAAGCAGGCAGACACCAGCCCGCTAACACTAGCGAGGCTGAACACCAGGATTTGAGAGCAGCAGGAGAAGAAATGCTCTTCCCTACTGTCTTCACAACTGAGTGGCGGTGCAGGCTAGGACTGGACCACGTCTCTAGGCAATGGGTAAGCTCTATATCTTACTGGACAGCACTGCTCTGCTTAACTTACTGAACTAGCATGTGTCCAACACTCCAGGGGGTTAAACAGTGACAGAAACTGTTCCCCAGATTTACGAGGTGCAGATTTTCGCTTTCTTGGACTCCTCACTTTCCCCTGAGTTCCATATGCAAACAATTATCCAGTCCTGTCTCATCTTGTGTTGTTACTTTCATTTGATCTGTCAAAAATTCTCCTTACTTTCCATTTTCATATTCATCACTTCAAGCTTTATTGATGCAGGCCAGGATTCTGACTCCAGGCTTCTAAATGTGATGATGATTTCTTCCTTCCAATCTGTTTGTTAAGTTTTCACTGAATCCTTTTGACCTATTTGATTTCAGCATCACCTGTTCCAAAGCTAACAAGGGGTCCTGTGACCTGCGTAATGAAGCACACATCCGAAGGCAGGCATTTGATATGATTTGCAGTCAAACTGCCTGACTTCTGATTATTTCATCAAATTGCAGTGATCTCAAAACATCTTGATTCCCCCTTCTATAATCTCCACTATTAGCTCTGAGATGTCCTAACTCCTCCACTCATTTCATTCAAACTTTGTTTTTCAAGATCCCAAAAGAAATGCCTGACCACTGCAGGCCTCTGAGGCATCATTATCTGCTCAATTGACTAAGGCATTATACACGGCTTGCATATTATAGTTCCTCTATGCCTGTCCTGAATTGTGCTTTAAATTGGTTATGATTAATTACCATTCCCTAAGTTCCAGTCTTTTCTATTCAGTGAGATTGCAAACCTTCTGAGATCAGGCACAGTGGTCTTTACATAGGGTATGAGGACTCCCAGGTGGGAAAGGAAGCCTTTGAGAAAACATCTTCAGATGATTAAATTCCTCACATCTGAAAGGATGTCCTTGAGAACCCCGCATTTTCAAAAAGGTGTATCTTCACAAAGCAAACCACCAGAGTCTCTCTTCCTCTCGGACTGCCCTTGTATTTAATGAAAGCCCTAAGCTGGCCTTCGTCATCCCATGACATACTCTCTGTCCTCTCTCTGCAGACTCATCTTCTTAGACACAGACTAGGTCCTGGATATCTAGGTGATTTCACCGCTCTGCCTGAAGCCCTGGTTTTGCTTTCCTCCACCCCCTGCAGTGTCTCATTGCTCAGATGTCTATGCTGTCAGAGAAAGTCCCAACTCTCATTCAAGTTCAGGTCACCCCACTATTGTCTTAGGACATCCCTGGCCGCAATGTCCACGCAGCGGCTCATTTCTGTGATGCTGTGCTGTGTCTCTTCCTGGACCCCGGGCCCCGCAGCACAGAAACTGTGTCTGTCTTCTCCACCGCTTCATCCCTGCACCCAGCAAGGTCCCTGGCATGAAGAAAGTACTCAGAGTATAGAAAAGGCTGGTGTGATTCCTAAAATTACACCTGCCTTAGACTTAGATGAACTTTGGAGATCATGAAAACCACACTGAGTAAGAGATTCAAATGCAGCACTTGAGTTCCAGTCAAATCCTCTTTGAATCCTGCCACTCTTACTCACAATACCTACCTCACTGAACAAATATCCATTGACCAATCGAAGCAGCATGCTTAACGTCTTGTTTGGATATAAGCATCATTAATTCTAACTGCAATTAAATAAATGCAATGTCTATGCTATTGAAACACACATTACCATAGGTAAAATTAGGCAGCCAGTGGAAATTTACCGTATGACACAGGGAACTCAAATCCAGTGCTCTGTGGTAAGGTAGAGGGGTGGGACGGGCTGGGTGGCGAGAGGGAGATTCAAGAGGGAGGGGACATACATATATCAATGGCTGCGTCATGTTGGTATATGGCAGAAACCAGCACAATACTGTAATTATCCTCCAATTAAAAATAATTTTTTTAAAAATGAAATGTCTACATTTTTAAAGGTATCTTGCCTCAGTTATTTCCATCTGTATACTATAGTGATTCTTCTAGAAAGCAGCTTGGGGAAAGCTTATCAGAAGTACAGGTTATAAAGTATCTAATTTCTTTATCCCTTTATTACTTTGAGAAGAAGGATTTTGATCTTTCTTTTAATCATTTGCCTGAAAGAAAGATAAATATTATAACATGGTCAACTAAGAATTAAGGATAATGATTCCTCACATATGCCTTTCTATATGAACAGTTTTGGAGCATCTCAGAAAGACACGTTTACCATCCTGAACATTTTTCCTGCTCTGAAGGCTGGTTCTTCACACCTAACTCACAAAACCAGAAGTAGAAGCAGTAGTTAATGGGACTATTTTCTTTCTTACCAAATTAATCTTCCAAGGAAATAAACTTTAGAGGCCTCTTTGGTATTCCATTATTTCAAAAAGTCTTTTCAGGTGTTGTTTAAACATGCTTACAGTAAAAGCAATGAAGAGGAGGAAATCTATATTGCCACAGAAAATACCTGATGTAATTTGTACAAACTAGCACAGTCCATGACGTCCATGGGATGGCAAAGAGTCGGACACAACTTTGTGACTCAATAACAACAAAAAGCATAGTTGAGGTTCCTTATGCCACAGGATAAGGGAGAAGCCTACAAATCATTGAAAAGAGGGGGTAAGCCCATCTATAGAGAAAATTCAATTCAGAGAGAGAACATAAAGGATATTATCACAGAATAGAATAAGGTGATGCAATGTGAAAGAAGGGCAACATTCTTTTAAGACTGGAAATAATCTATTTTTTAAAAATCACAACACAGCATTAGCATTCTACTGCTCATTCAATACAATAAAATGGGAACCTACAGCTGTTCACATGGAAGAACAGCACCACATTTACATGGAAAACTCCCAACAGGAAATGAGACTTCAGTGTCCTGTGGCTTAAATGTTACACATGAAAGAATAATAACTATTATTTGCATGCAAACTACATGCATTACCTATATTGAATCACTACTTCAAAAGAATTTTCTGAAACGCCTCAGGACTCTACAATCTAAATATACTTTTCCCTTGTGGTAATGGAGCAATTACTGATAATATCCATAATTTTCTGGGAAATAAGATCCATATTATGTCCCAGGTTTAGAAACAGCATTAGAGGAATATTTATGAAATTAATGGGAATGTAACATTTCTATGTCAAAGTCAAATAATCTGTAAGAGAACATTAAAGATTTTTAATGGATCCAGTTTATCAACACTTACGAGGATACGGTAGTGTACGGAAAAGGATTCATAGATTTCACACAAGCAATTATGAATGGATTATCATAATCACAGACCTGCATACATAAAATCGGGATGTAATTTGTCGAGTGAAATAAAAACCATAATTATAGTAATATTTAAATATACATCAAATATTTTGTTTATTCCAGGAGGGAGCAGATGAAGATGATAATCATTTTTACCATTTTAAACTAAAACACAAAGATAAAGGAAGTGAATCCTTGCTTTATTCATTTATCAAAATCGCTAAATAAAAACTATCTATCAAAAGAGAGAGCTAATTTCCAAAACACAAATCAGAATGTTCCACAATGAACTCTAATCTCCAAGAGACTCCATGACCTCTAACCTTTGAGACTAAAATCTTCCAGCCCTTTGTTTAGACTGCAGTGTTGCCTTTTAATAAGATTTCTGTCATGACTTATCCCCAAACACTTAGGCACACTAACTGGAAAACTGCATGAAGAAAAGAAATGTGTCATAGAAAGAAATGTGTCATAGCATAGAGCCTTATCGACCCAAGCTCACTTAGGAAGTATTTCCTGAAGAAGTCATCGTTCACCATTCAACATATACTAGCCAAGCACTTACTTGGTGCCCAAATGTGCAAATCACTGAACAGAACAAACATTGTCCTTGCCCTCAAGGAGCTGTTATAGGGAAGAACAAATCTGGCTCCATATTCAATCTGTTCCTTTTATTTTAACCCTTGCACTCTGTTGACTGACCGCTGCACCTTTTGTAAAAGAATGTTGCCTATAGCCTGAAATACACAGGATAGCCCATTCTTAAGGCTCTGACCTTTAAAGGTATAATACTTTTCCATTCATATAAAGATAAAATGTTTCAGAACAGAGAATAATATTTGTCTTGGAGGTTTGTTTACAGGAACATTGTGGCGTGACCTACAGGGACAATTGCAAGAGAAAAGGATTCCTACACCAAGAAGTTTGCAATAACCAGCCACTGCCTACCCACTCCCCAGCCCCTTTAAGTATAAAAGAAGACTGAATTAACCTAGGTAATTTGGTTCTTTGGGACACTAGTCCACCATCTCCTTGGTCTTCTGGCTATTCCTAGGCCCTACAACTCATCTCGCGATTTATCGGCCTGTTGTGTGCAAACAGAACAATTCTGGACTTGGTAATTGCTACTGCTAAATGTTGCCAACAAGTAAGAGAGAAATTGGCATAATATGTGTTAGGTGCTCTGATACATGAACTGATACATGTCAGGGATACCTTTCTGAAGTCAGCTTTCTGAAGTCAGGCATCATGGCAAGTTGAACCCTGGTGAATGTTAAAGACCTTGACAGGTAAAGGTGGGTGCTTAGTGACAATGATAGGATGCTGTAGAGTGGAACTAACAGAATGCAAAAGAACAGGATTTGAGTGGAGAGATGAGATCTCAGCTGAGGCTGCAAGGTTGGGCCTTGCAGTACACACTGTAGCACACACTTGTTCTACAAACAAGGAGCCGATATTAAAACCCAAATGTATGTGTCTTCTGATGTATCTTCACAAAAACGATAGAAATCATGAATACTGCATAGGTATCATTGAAATAAAGGCATCTTCATAAATACAAAGGTAATTTAGGTAATTAATATAGGTAATTACCTCTTTCCTGAAAGGTCATATTTACTAGAAGGTAGATCTAATAATTTTAATAATGATAACCAGGTTGGTTTTTGAGAGAAATCACCCTGCAATGTAGAGAAAAGAGAGCAAGGAGGTAGAATTTGTATTTTTTAGTCATAAAACTGGATTTGACAATGAGTAAAAATATCCAATGCATAGTTTTCAGGACTCCTTTTAAAGAACTTTTAAAAGCTGAGGCTACAGTAGTGCTGGGCAACTTCCCCCCAACTCAGTCCCCAGGTAGTAGAGTGCCAGCCCACAAACCCTTATCAGTGCCCTTCCTGATGAAAATGGGAAATCAGATTCTCCTCATATTTTCTAACCAATAAAAGTTAGGAAAATAAACCACAAAGATGTCTTTTTTCATTATTAAAAAAAATTATTTTCATTATTAATGACATTTATTTTTCTCTAATTTTAACACAAAATTTTAAAACATTCTATGTTCACTGCAGACACCTGAAAGAACACAAAAGCATAAAGTAAGAAAATATCAATTGCTTTTCATCATCAACGCCTCAGAGATAACCACCAGTAGTATTTTGATGCATCTTCTTGTTAATGTCTCACAAACTTGACAAAGATAGTATTGGACTATTGATTAGCTTTATATTCCTTTGTCTTTTTACCTTTTAAGTAAGGATCTAAACTTTTATGATTAAAAATAAAATGATCAACAACAATGCCTAGAATATTACAGGCAGCCAATATTTGTTGAATAAATATATGCATGAACTATATTAACTTTTTCCAGAGGATGATGGCTCTTTTGATTTTCATTTTCCTGTAAATATACTATAAAAAATGCCCCGCCTTCTATTTGAATTGCAAAGTCCCCTCTGGTGTCTTCTTTAAATTTCTTCTTTATACAGTCCACACTCTTCAAAAAGCACTGATTTGGTAGCTACTTATACTCTAATATGAGTTAGGAGAGTGTGGTTCCCTCATGATAAGGTATCTATCTAGCAAGCCTAAAATGAGAGTGTTGTTAGATAGCATGGGAAGAGTGGCTTTGGAGAATGGGGTAGCAAAAAAAGATAATTTAATGCAAAGGAAACTTTGACTGTATAAATTTTTAAAGAAATTTAAGGGAAAAAACTGACTTTCAATGTCCTCTTTTGAAAGTGATAACATTATGTAATAGTACATCCCTTCTTAGAAATAAGAAGGGATGATGCAGGCCATCTTTAACACTACAACTTATGGCCAAGACTCGATTTAGTTCTAGGAGTTGTTATCAGTGGGGGTGGCCCATCCTTCTGAGTCAATGTCACAGCCAGAACCCAGTCATATCCTCCTCTTAATCCCAGGGAGCAGCTGTGTAAATCTGGAGGTCAAAAGTCAGGACCTCTGGCATACTAAATCTTTTGGCTATATAACAATATCCCACGACTTAGAAATCTCTCCTCTTTATATAGTTTCAAGCAGTCTGATCGTAGCCAACTACTATTATAAAGGTGCACCAACTATACATGACCGTTTTATAAGAACTAGTTTGCATCTCACAATTTGTGATGCTGTCATGTAGACATGCTTTGAGTACAACTGGCCTGGGTCAGCATGCCAGTGGGAAGAGTGAAAAGCCTCAGTATCTGCTTTGGCTCAATCGGCCTAAATTTTACTGAACATAAGAATTAACTAGTATCCCAAGATGACTTGGATGGTGCATGAGCTATAATTTTTCAAGGCCTGATCACAGTTTGAATTCAGAAAAGAAGCACATTGAAAGACTGACTCTCTGATGTATTCTTCTAATAATTGTTTTATATATACTGTAATTTTATTTCAATCACCCAAAGTTAGCATGTCGGAAATTTAAATGAAACAGCAAGGTAGAAACAGCAAAGAACCAAAGACTCTAAAAAGGAAGTATACCTAAAGCATGAGAATTCAACATTCACTAGTGTTTCACTGTCAGTTTTGATAGACACTCGACTCTCTCGCAAATTTTGAGACAAACTTTGCAATCATGATGACTAGTCTGAAGAGATTTCAGAACCAGCACTAAGATTCGCACATTCAGTTGGTTTGCAATTGACTTGTTATCCATTTACATAGCTTATAGATAGTGTATAGACTTTTACCAATCAGATCAGATTTTAAGGAAAGAAGTATCTTCCTGCTGATAGTTCTTAGCACATAAATTTCTAAAGTACGTCAGAAAACCAAAGGCTACTGACACAAGGCTCTAACATTTGAAAATAGCGGATTCATAGAGACAGAAATATAACGACAGGAAGCAAGCTACTGAATGCGGAGGTCTCTGAGTAAGAAGTTCACCCATCAGTAGTGTCCCTCTCCTTCCCCTCTCTCTACCATTCTTGCCTGTTGCTCTTTTTTTCTTTTCTTTTTTTTTTAATATTTATTTTTAAATTGAAAGATAATTACTTGACAGAATTTTGTCATTTTCTATCAAACCTCAACATGAATCAGCCATAGATATACATATATCCCCTCCCTTTTGAACCTCCCCCCTCTCCCTCCCATCCCACCCCTCTAGGTTGATATAGAGCCCCTGTTTGAGTTTCCTGAGCCACACAGCAAATTCCTGTTGGCTATCTATTCATCTGCTGCTTTCTAATCTTCTTTTTTTTTTTGTATTTTTTAAATTACTTAAATGTATTTATTTTAATTGGAGGTTAATTACTTTACAATATTGTATTGGTTTTGCCATACATCAATATGAATCTGCCACAGGTATATCTTGACTTTAAACAAGTCAGCTACAAAAAAGAAACCGTTTAATTTAGATGAGTCCAAAAAGGTTCTGACAGGTTTATATTTCAAGAATATACTGCATCTTAATTTCACTGTTATTAAGTATTAATTTTACTGTCCTTAATTTTATATCTGTATAATTAGGCATTAGTGGTAAATAACCCACTTGCCAAAGCAGGTTCGATAAGAGACACAGGTTCGATCCCTGGGAAGATCCCCTAGAGAAGGAAATGGCAATCCACTCCAGTATTCTTGCTTGGAGAATCCTATAGACAGAGAAGCCTGGTAGGCTTCAATCCATTAGGGTCACAGAGTCAGACACAACTGAAGTGACTTAGCACACACACACATTAATTATACAAATACAAAATTTTGTTTTTTAAACTGATTTAAAATCTAAAAGGTGAGTTTAATAATTTTTATACTCTTTATCACAAAACTGTTAACTCTGTCACTACCATTAAGGAAAATGTTCAGTGTATAAGTTTTTGTGAACTCATATCTTATTTAACCCTTATCTATATATTTTTGTATTATTATATCCCATCTTGCTGAATAGGAAGCTGGGTTTTAATCTAAACACTGTATGTAACTCTATAGCAATTACAGTTAAAGTAGATGAAAGTGAATTTGAATATTGTACGTTAAGCCTCACCAATTTATAGGATATTATCTTCTGCCATCATGCCCCTTTTACAATAGTTATATTAATACTTGCATGGAATTCTCATAGTATACATCTTTTAAAATAGTATTCTGAACCATAACTTTTAGCATGCCAATAGATACAGTTAAAATTGCCACAAATTGCTAATCATAAGTTTAATATAAGTATAGTGGAACTTTATTAAGATTTGTGCATTTTAGTAATATAGTATGATATATACAAACATGCAATGTACTCTAATTATGCTTGACTTCAGCTAACTGTCTTGCTTTTGCAGCTGGCTTTAGTCATCAATATTTGATTTTTGTACTGGCTATGTGATCATAATGGAGGGCCCTTTCTCATCTCTGTCTCTGTCTCTCTGATGGTATAAAAGAGTCTGTTATTTCATTTTATAGGTGCCATGGTAGACACCTACTTTTTTAGTTCTCTGCTATATACAATATATACTCCTATATATATACCCATTCTCCAGGTGGAAAATTCTCCTATTTCCTCTGGGGAACCACATTTACTCCTGCGTTAGTCCACGTCGTCTGGGTGACACTGATGCTGCCTGTCTTCCTCGGGGTTGCGGAGTGGATGGAGGCCTGGGATCCTGGCCCATCCATCAGAGACTCCTTGCTGGTGATAAGCTCACGGATGGGGATGAATCTCAGCCTGAGACAATGAAACCCTCCCTGGAACTTTCACTGAGGTCACTGGGAAGATGCTCGCTTAGGTGTTTTCTGCCAGGGATGCCAGCCAGAGTGGTGGAAAACTGCTTTGTCACCAGCTGGAAGAGATTCACTAAGAATGAAGCCAATCAAACGGAAATCAGAGGAGAGGGACAGAGAGTCAGATTTCTGAGCGCTGGGCCCAGTCAGTAAACAAACAAATACTCTCTCTTGTTGAAGCCATTTTAAGTAACTCATGCAAATGAAAGAATTCTGACTAAGACTGAAGTGGCCACAGAATACATAGATTTATACACTTTTGTATCCTGGATTTATCAAGACTACAAACATCTCATAAAAGTAATTACAAGATTAGCCATTATCCTACATTTGCTTCTTTAGTTATCTTCCAAAGTTTCTTTAAATAGCACAGGAAAAAAACATCTAAAACACGAAGGACTTCCTATAGTTTGTCTTATGCCTATAAATCTTTATATAATTACTAGGTAACTATTTTTTTGCAGTTTTTCAACAATCCATCAAAATCACTGCAAACACTACACCCTCGGCAAAATTATTTAATTTTTTTAGACAGACAAAATAAACAGATACACATTATTTAATCTTCTATACCAGGCAGCTGTATATAAACACAGTTTTAATTAAGTTCCTTGAAATTTTGTCTCTCTTATCATACTAGAATAGGCACTTAAAATCCTCTGAACTTAAATCAGGGTAAAAATATTGAAACATTTTCAAATAAGCACAACAATCAAAGAATATAAAACTATTATTTAAAAAGTTACTCTACAGAGGAATGGATAAAGAGTAGATTCCTGCAGTGAAATACCACTCAAGCGTTAAAATGAATGAAACAATGCATCTGCAGCATCATGGATGGACCGAGAGAGTGTCATACTGAGTGAAGTCAGGCAGAGAAGGAGAAATACATGACACGGTCTATGAGTGGAATCTGAAAATAAAGGATACAAATGAACTTACTTACAATCCAGAAGAAGACTCACAGCCTTACAAAATGAATTTATGGTTGCTGGGGGCAAAGGATAGTTAGGGATTTGGGGTAGGTCATGTCCACACTGCTGTATTTAAAATGGATAATCAACAAAGGCCTACTGTACAGTACATGGACCTCTGTTCAATGTTGTGTGCCAGCCCGGGTGGGAGGGGGCTTTGGTGGAGACTGGATACATGTGTATCTATGGTTGAGCTCCTTCCCTGTTTGCCTGAAACTACCACAACATTGTTAACTGGCTACACCCCAATACAAAATGTTTTTGGTGTTAAAAAAATTAAAAATTAAAAAAAAAAGTTACTCTAAAAAGTTCTCTTGAATATATTAAAATCTAAAAGGAGTAAAATAAAAGAAATTTTGAGTTTTAATGTAATGAGAAGTTATAGCAATGAGAATTATAGCTATCGTGGAACAGTTGACATGATCCTATGTGAAATTAGACACTGAAATTCCACTAAATATCATAGCCATTTCTTCTGATCTTGATCTTCTGATCTTGATCAGGTATTTGAATTGTGAAATAAAATTACTTGATCCCAATTTTTAAAAAAGGAAGGAAGTTTAGAGTGACAGATTTACTGAGTTATCAATTTTGCAAAACAATTTACCTTTGTGATGATAATTCTAGTTAATAACTAAGATGGTCTATGACCAGAACTGCTATAAATTAGTTGTAAACTATATTTTCCCCTTTCCTCTCTCACTATATATCAATGTAAAATGCTTGTCAGCCAATGAATTGCAAGGAAGGAAATATCATTTTATCTTCAATTCTTCAGAAGGAATATTCAGATACATTTAATGAGGTAAAATTCATTAAAACTGGGGTTCTGCTGGGAACAAAGGCTACTTAGGAATCTCCATTTGGAAACACCTTCCCCCTGCTGCCTTCAATGAAATCATGATCAGTGAAGAAATACCAGTTAAAAAAAAGATGAAAGGCTTTTTATGGGGATAAAAGTCTTATGTGGACAGGAAATATTTTTTATCTCCAAATTATGAGGTTATACAATGGCTTGTTTAGGGATTGTCTTGAATCTAAATAAATAATAAACTTTAAATAATAATAAACTTTAAATAATAAATAAATCTCTAATCCTTTCTTTTGAATTTATGTATTATGCTTCAACATATTTTTCTCAATGGTGCCAACTTTCTATGTAGACATATAACTGTTCTCAAATGCTGCCACCTAAAGGTTAAAGTTGGGCACAGCCTAATAATGTCTAGAAATCAGAAAAGTTATCTTTCTTTACCTAAGATACACAGAAACCCAATCACTTCATTATATCCAAGTACTAACTTACACATATATTTGTCTATATGAATGCTTCTGAAGAGAAATACAGCAGTCAAATATTAAATAATTAATGAGTATTTTATCAACGGCCTTACCAAAAAAAGGAAAAAAAATTTTAAAGAATGACTTAAATATGTACCAAAACAGTATTACTGCTACTACGACTACTAAAAATTAATGCTTTGCAAGTCATTTTACAAATGAAAAAGTTTGAAGTATGTTTTCTGATTAAACATGTAAGGTTACATTATAAATAAATGAGACCCATTTTCGGTGCTGGTTACAAATTGATATTTCAGATTTTCAGAAAAGGTCAGAAAAATTCATTTATGTAAACTAGTTAAAACCATCAATAAAAAGCAACCTTAGCCATATACAAAAATATTGAAGACACTCTGAAAACATTTTGCAGAAGACAAATGCCCAGGTCAAACCCAGCTGACATCCAGAGAAAGACAGTACTGAAATTGAACTGTTAACCTATGGAATGTTTTTATAATGGTGCTTTTGGCAACCCACAAGAATAACGATAATACAACACAGTAATCTTACACAATGGTATATGTCAATATACCTCAATAAAACCTGGAAAAATAAATTATGTAAACTTTAAATTATATCAAATATAAAGAAAATAAACAACAAAGCAAAATAAACATTTTGCAGTGTTTATTCACGATTTCTCATAAGGACTAACATTATCTGGAAAATTTTGTCTAGCAAAAATGTATTCTAGCAATAGATTGGTGATATTTATAATTCCCTAGAAGAAAAATTAATTATACACCTGCTGATACCATCAAAAACCATTTGGTATGATTATTTACCAAAATCTCCAATAATTTCCAGTCCCAGGCACTACCTATGAAGATATTACCTAATGTCACCTTTAGAAATCAATAAAATACTATTTTGGCTTTTATATCTCTGTCTTATGAGTTTAATTAAGACAAGTTTATTTATCAAGGATTTTTGATCATCTCCTGGTAGAATAATACGTTCAGCTTCAGAACTCATAAAGAAGGCTCTGCAGACTTCACCAAGGGACTAGGACACCAAAGAGCAGGTCACCTTTCGGCTGGATGTCTTTTTAGCCGTGAGTCGTTGTGTGAGTGTGACAGCCGTCGTGAGACAGGAGGCTCCTTGAAGGCAGAGACTGTCTGCTTGGTTCATTCAACCTCTAAGCTCTGGTACACTCCATACACATTTATTGATTGATTGGATAAATAAATATACTGTTTATATTTAAGTTTTTTTACTATATCATATATGGACGGAAATAATTTTCAAATATAAAATTTGTATCCAAAATAACTTTTACTAAGCTTCAGCTGAGTTTATGCTTTAGCACTGAATATTAATGGAAAACATTGATAAATTACTTTCCACATACAGCATATGGACAATAACAGTGCTTGCACTTTTCTTGGGCAAACATGATATACATTATTAGCAAACTTTCTTCTTCCCCTCCTTCCTATTTTTGTTCTTTTAAAAATTAAAACTGCTTGCCTAATAAAATAGTCTCAGAAAAATTTTCACCTATTGACGTCAAAACAATTTACTTGAAATAAGCTAATTTTTCTTAAATGTGATTAAAATAGTATCAACAGAGTTAATACTTAAAATACTTTAACCCTTTGAAACCCAGAAGGCATAGACTCAAATCCCCCTTTTCTGTTATTCCAACAAAATACTCAATTTTCTTAATTCCTAAAACAGCAATAATAATACCGTAACCCACAAGGAGGTCGTGTCAGCAGAATGACTGAAACAAAATAAAATCTGAATAAATAGCAGGCATATATCAGGAAGAAGAATGTCTGGAAAGTGACTCGGGCTCTTTCTCATAGTTCTAAGTGGACACGTGCCCTTGTTGCTAGATGTGGTCCTAGAACATGTCATCAGCTGGGGGAAACCACTTGTTTTAAGTGCAATGGCTCATTTTCAAGCTTGCCATTGAACTCTAACAAAAGTGTCACCTGGTTTAGGCAAGTATTGCTAAGAAAGAGAGCTAAGACCCATTTTTTTAAAAACGGTTTTGCTTTGGAGAAAGAGGAGAAAAAACATTTGTACCCACATTGATACTTGTCATCAGGCACTGCTCTGCCTCAGGACCAGTCATCCTACCAACCAGGCTCTTACTGGCAACATGAGGCATCATGGGACCAAGACTGTTCTCAGCAAATATCTTGGCTCCACTAAAAATAATGTTCAGTCACCAACATACTTCACTCATGACTCTGTAATTCACATTTCTGAAGAGCACATGTACACTGTGAATCATAATCACCAAGCCATGACATATTTGCATGGATGGACTGATTGATTGAACAATTTAATGAAAAATTCCATGAAAGTCACTAAAAGTTATTTAATACCCAGTCATCAATGTTATGTCAATAACATAACACAGTCATCATGTTAATAATTAATAGAATGTGACTTCATTTGAATCTCATGTATGGAATTCTGCTAGGATCTGGCTGTATACATATATGTCACTAAAATATTAATACTGGCCTTCTCAATCTTCCTAAAATCATGCTGTTTTTGTTTTAGGTACATAAACAGGATTTGCAAGTTTGCCTAAATATGAAGCTTAACATACCAGTGCACAGAAAGCTAATTCGAGCACAGACAAATTTTTATTTATTATTAACTTTCTAAGAGGCTGGGTGTAATCCGGACTAACTGCTCCATGAGGTAGGAATCTTAAAAAGCATATTTAAGAGTCTACATTTAAATAATCCATAATCTATAACTCATAGTTTTGAAAAATTTATAGTCATGAGTCAAGCTTAGAAACTTGAGTGCTACCAGAAAGAGCAATAATATGTCATGAAGTTGTAACATGTTATTTCCCAGAAGGTTATGTTTTAAGAAAACAGTTACAGTAGTAATATTTATGTGAATTCATACATTTTCGTTCTTGTCAAAAGCACCTATATAAAACAGAATATTATCCCATCCTATTAGAAAACCCTGACATTAGCAATAATGTCACCTGACATAAAACATATGCGCAGGCAGCATTTCTGAAAATGAAATCTCAGAGTTGGTACCTACTGTGATGTGTGGTATGTTAGCACCCAGAGATCTTCAGTCTGGAATCATTATATTTATACTGCTGAATAACCAATATAATTTAAGCTTTCATTTAATATCTAGGATTTTCTGAGTAATGTTAATGAGCTCAGAATGAAGAAAGAATACATGCTAAATTTTTATAAAATAAAATAATCTTTAAAGAAATGTAATACAGCATTTTGAATATTTAATAAATTTCCTAGTATCATGAAGTTATGATTCCTTCATACTCCCCTTCCTAAGAGTGAATATTTTATTAATGCTGCTTCTTTGGTGAAAAAATTTAGATCTTGTAAGATCTTACGCTTTTCACTGCTGGGATTTAGAGTTAGAATTTTAAGGTCAAATCTTACGTATTATTACTTCAATATTCTTGAAAATAACAAGTGAAAGCATCGAGTTATCATGACATTGCCCTCAGGGCAAACAGAACCCACCTGGCCCCATTTCTCAGCTTCACTTATTTAATCCTTCGTGTGGATGAACTGACTCTTGTCTTATCACTGGCACTTACAGCACCCACATCTGTTATCCTAAACGTTGCCCCAGTTATTTCTTCTCCAGGGATTAATGGCATTACATCCACAAGATTTTCATTAGCTTTCTGGGAGAAAAATACATGAAATACAGCTGTAATCCAAACTACAATCTTACAGAGAGTAGCCAAACCTAAATCAGACTGTGTTCACCTGCTGTTCAGAAATGATTTGCATCCATTTTCTTTGCTGAGACTGGTTCAGAATTAAACAAAGCTAATGCATTTATCATACTACATATTAACACTGTATATTTTAAGGCATCTTGAAGGATTTTTCATAATTTTAGTCATTGCAAAGTCTTCATCTGTAAAGGGCTAACTCAGTTCTTTTGATTTCCAGCAACGCCGTTTTCCAAAAGCCTGCATGTTTTCTAGGAGCTAAGGACACAGAGAAACATGGGGTTGTGGGTTTGTCGAAACTAGAGCAGGATCAGTCTGTGGCCGTTAGTGCATTTATGAGTCCAAGCACCCAAATATTCAATACATTTCTCTCCTAATTCCCTTTCTTTAGGAATATATAAATATATATATATAATTTTCATTATATATGTGTGTGTGTGTGTGTGTATATATATATATATATATATAGTGCTTGTGTTTGTGTGTGTTGTGAATTGATTCTAGAATATTTGAGCTTCCTCAATCAAGAATCAAATACATAAAAATTCTAACTGTGGTCCTAGAACTTGGCAAAATGTCTCAAAATGGGTCACCAATTCAGAACCAATGTTCTTGTTCAGGGCAGCTAAGCACCACAAAGTCCATTGGAAGTCATATTTTGGGTTACACTTAAGAGCAAATATAGCCACATAAACCACAGCTTGACTACAGTTATCTGGTTTTTTTTTTCCAATTTCAAGAAGTATATCCTTAATTCAATGACAAGGTAAAATAAACCACCAAATTTAAGAACTCATCCTCAGTGTGACCAAAAGTTTTGGTGTACACAAAACAGTAGATACTGACAAAGCTTAAGCTGGACACTCACAAAACACTATATGTAGGTGAATAAACAAAATGAAGCTTAAAAAATATGACAGACTTCTGATGCAAAGAATTGATTGCTCTTCTATTTCTTGCTCTTCTCATCTATTTATTTTTTTTTAAAATCCCTTTTCTAGTTGTTTCTTCTGTTCAAACCGTACCTTTCTGACAATTGTTTTTACCTTCCCGATATTTTTTCTTTTTTCCTGTGAGTAATTCAACTTAGCTATTGCATTATTTAAAGTATGTAACAGGTGGCTAAGTTAGCTCACAGTATTTCCACAGGCAACAAATGCTACCTAAGCCTGGCATGCACTTAGCTTCAAAGAGGCTCTCATTTCCTGCAACCTGACAGGAGGCACTGACTGCTACAAATACAATACGTATTGCCTTATCTGAATTATAGTAAGCTTTCCAAGCACTATCCAAGTGTCAGAGCCTCATATGTAAGGATATTTATAGCTTTTTTAAACCACTTTTTGAAGTATAGTTGATTTACAATGTCATGTCAGTTTCAGGTACACAGCATAGTGATTCAGTTATATATAGACATATATAAATTCCTTTTCAGATCCTTTTTCAGTATAGATTTTAGTAGACTGAATACAGTTCCCTGTGCTACACAGTAGGTCATTTTTAACCTGTTTTACAAATAGTGGTGTATATATGTTAATCCCAAATTCCTAATTTATCTCTTTGGTTTACACAGCTTTTATTTATATGGAAAATACAGGAAGAGAAAATGAATTCATCAAATGTAATTAAAATTATACAAATTACTTATAATCACTGAAAATAATTTAATTTGTTATATAAAATCTTAGCACAAATTTAAGCATCAGAGATGATCTTAGGAAGACACATGCTTAGTCACTCATTTGTGTCTGACTCTTTGTGACCCCATGGGCTGTAGCCCACCGGGCTCCTCTGTCCAGAGAATTCTCCAGGCAAGAATACTGGGGTGGGTTGCCATTTCCTTCTCCACAGGAAGACACAGACCTTGTCAAAAGAAACAGATGAACTCAAGTGAAGTACTATTTACTCCACAAAAATGTTCTGTCTTGCTTCCAGGTAGATGTCGGGGTGATAAAAGCTAATATGACCACAGGGTAATGTGGAGTCCCACTGAGTATAAGTCTGATATGGTTGCACACGTACCCAATATTGCAATTTACTGTTTGCAAGGTTAAGGGGATAACAGGGGCTGTGTAAACCTGACAGGTACACACCCCCCTAGAGGGCTCAGTTGTGGACTCAGCTTCACCAGTGGCTACACAAGCCCATTGTATTTTCATGCTGGTTTTGATTTTTCAAAACAAGCTGAGAATCAAGATTTCTATGTGAAATTTCCAAATATTTAAAAGATTTTTAAATTTATTTTTAATTGGAGGATAATTGTTTTACAGTGTTGTGTTGGTTTCTGCCATACAGCAATGTGACTCAGCCATAAGTATACATGTATCCCCTCCCTCAAGCACAGCTACTGTTGAAAGCTGCCTATGAGTCATCAATTGGTTTTTTACAGAGTCAGTCCCCTAAACCCCCTCTACGATACCCATTTGGTGGTATATTTAATGGTTATTTCTCATGGGAAACTCAAGGCAATGATACCACTGGTTTCAGACACAGGATATATACAGTAAAAGTCTTGTAGGTACTTACATCAAGGAAGATGGGCTTGCCTTACACGGCACAAGAATATTGTTGGGTTTTTTCTTTCAAAGCTCTGTTTATGTGTGTGTCTCTTACATAAAGTTGGATTTTAAAATAGCTCTTTATGATTTTCCATACGCAAGAGTGATTTCAGAACTCTAAATAAACTGAAAACATAGATGTTTTTTCCTATTTTCTGTATATTAGAAATGTAACTTTTGCTTTTATATTGTATCCATATTGAATGATCTAGCTGACTTGACTATACAAACATTGTTTACTAGGTTTTACTGTCAGCTTTTACTCTGTGCATCATAAATGCTCAATTTGATCTTTGATTTTCCTGCATGATTTCTCTCCTTGTTTCCAGTCTAGAAAATTTAAGCTTCTACAGATATAATTATCACTCTAAATTTGAAGTATGCATATGGCATACTCAAAAGCAACCAAGGGTACTCCTTAAAATTTCTATTGCAGAAAATCTCTCTGAATAATTTGAACTGTAGTTTTAATCACAGTTAAAATGATAAATATATAAAGAACTCTATATGTCAACTATAGGCTATTCACATTTCTGAAATGACTCTGAATGTGAGGGTGTTTTTCCTACTCCTATATTTAGCAAGGAAATGATAGATGGAATCAGTAATTGCAATGATAAATGCAGAATAGTTGAAACGCAAGCATCTTGTGATTAGCTTCTCTCTGATGTACTTTAGCTTCCAGTTGACTGCTGAGAAGGATAAAATCTTTGAGGTTAAACTCATTACATTGGAATCTTCTGGAAATGATTCATTTTGCTTTGAGAGGCATCAGGAAAGCCAAAACATAAGAGTTTTAGAGCTGGATGGGATGCTGAGATGAAGTTCAAATGTGTGTGCATGTGCACGCGTGCGTGCGCACGTACACACACACACACACACACAGAGACACACACTATCTGCCAGTCTTGTCTCCAGAGTTAAATGCAGGATATGAAACACTTCACGGTTACTGCCCTTCCAGGAGTTTGTATTTTTGGATTGCAAAGCTGCATGTCATCTCACATCTGGCATATGCCGACACAGAAATATTGCACAAATGTGTATCATAATATTTATTCAAAACATCTCACAGGATGATAATAGTAGTTATCAAGGTTATGACAATTCCTTAACTAGACTTTCCAAAATAAACCTAAACATAGCAGCACTTTATGCTCCCTTCAAAGCAGGCATTTGGGAAGCAAGGGAAAATAAACATGTATTTTAAACATGTGTTGTGAAGCTACTAAATAACTGCTGAAGCCAATTCTGTGGTTTTGGCTTACAAATTATATTCTGCATGAAATGATATATGGTCCCCACATAGGAACCTCAGCCTAGAAGCAACAGCATGAGAAGGGGGACCAGTGCCAAACCTGGAAGGAACTCCTCTCTCTGAAGAGAGGGCCTGGATCTCTCCCCCATGTGGGAGATAACAGGACCCCGTCTGTTCCCATTCTGGAAACAGAGGGGAAGAAGGGACGTGGTGTGCCTGTGGGGAGGTCCTGTGAAAAGCTGGTGCTGTTGCTAAGGGGTCACGGTGGAGAGGAGGTAGCTGTTGTCTGACTAGCTAATCCGACCAGATTTACTCACCTGACTCAGACCCTCTGTACCAAAGAAACCAGAGGGAGACAGCAGGCAGGGTGAGTGGAGGGGGCAGGACGGGCAGGACTGTCACGCTCAGCATCTGGCAAAGGAAGATGCCCGTGGTCCATGCAGACATGCAAGAGGCTGAGGACCAGGGTCCCTGGCTGGCAGCCTGCTCGGGACGAGCCTTCATCTCCTGGATGCAGGTGTCTCTGTGGCTGGAGAGTGACAGTGCCCCTCGAGGGGTGCGGGGTCACATTCCAGAAGGCTCTTGCCACAGGAAGGCCCTGCAGGACCTTCCCACGAGACACCAGCACCGTTTCCTCCCTTCAAGGAGCAGGTGGAGTGAGATGGGCTTAGAAAAGGCAGGCCCATCTCTTCCACAACACTCCAGGCTCCTCAGTGGGGCCCAAGTTAGTGCTTCGAAAAGAAGAGAAAATGAAACCTAAGCATGAGAACTGAACTGCAGTTTTAATTACCAAATTCACAGGAAAAGCTAGCAACATCTCCAAAACGTTGTTAGGGGCCAGGAAAGGGTTTGTGGGCAATTAAAAAGATTAAAGAACTTAAAACCACCTATTTTATTTTGAATTTCCTGCTGGGTTAAATGTCTCTAGAAACAGGGATTTCAGCAAGAGTCAGGTTACTTTTGGTCTCTCTTCTCTTCTATTCCATTCTATTTTACTCCATTCTGTTGTGTTCTAGTCTGTTAATCAACATCTGAAGAGGCAGCTGAAACCAGAGGTACAGGTAACTCTGCAGACCAAGGTTTATGGGAGGCAGGCAAGTCTGTCAGTCCTTCGAATCATTCAATAGGCCAAATATCTAAAAGAACTTAGGGTATAGTGTTTACGTTTTCAACTGGAGTCAGAGCCTAAGAAGACAAGAAAAATAAATAGTCTTGCTCTAAACAACACCTCATTCAGGCAGTACCTGCTTTATTTATCATCTAGTGAATTAATAACCTAATAACAACCAACTATCTTCAGAAAACGAATGTTTCAAACGTCAGGGCCTGAGCAGATGAGACTGAAATAAAATCTACTGCGTTTTTACTCGGAACAGATGAACCAGCCAGTAGCTTGAGCAGAGAAGCCATCTTTACACAGTTAACTCTTCAGTTGCACTAATTAGGATTAACGAACAGAAGCCCAAAAGAGTCCAACTTAAAGAAAAAAGAAAACATTTACTTTGCCCTTAGTTTGGGGTATCTTTGTCAGCTTTCTGCTCCACCGTCTTTAGGGATGGTGTGACTCTCATACTCTCCTCGTCGGTCGGAGAGTTGTGAGTTCCAAGCAACTGGGCAAACAAGGCAGAAAAGCACACAGCTTCCTTTAAGGCTGAAAACGGTGCCCTCTCCCTCCACGTCTTTGCCCAGAACTCCAGGCACATGGCTGCCCTTCCTGGTAGCCAGGGCTCAGCTGAAGGTTCTACTACAGTAGAAGGAGGCAGCGTCTAGGGGCCAAGTAGCAACCAATAGTTGCTACACACATACACCACTTTTACAACAAATTTAACTAGACACAGATAAAGTCATATTTAGGGACTAAGTAACCATAAATTCTGGGCAGTCCAAATAAGTATTACAAGCCCTGGTACTAAGCTTTTATTCACACTAGAGCCCTTATATCCATACTATTGGCTTTCAATCTGATCAAATAATTTTGATTATATGGAATAAAGCCCACAATTCAAGAGAAGCAACCAACTGTGAGAAAGAACAGGAGATGAAAAAGGAAGAATTACTGAATTATAATGAGCCTTGGTAGCCTGAAAGTAAATGTAATTAAGAAAAATGAACAATGAAGTTCATGACGAACTTTCAAAAAAGGCAGGGCTAGTTTATAGAAGGCAGAGCTGAATGTGATACAGTTTTGGAGTGGCTCAGTTAAGCTAATTTCTGTGCTTACAGACAACAATAACCAGGCATTTCAAAAACTCAGTTATTCAGAAAAATTCATTCTTCATCTGAGCATTTCACCTTAATATGTCCTTGTGTACATTCTTAAATATGTTCATCAGTAAACAGTTTTTATATTTTTGGACATACAGATTTTTTTTAATGCTTGAGATTGTAAATTATTGCATTACACTTAAAGTGAAGTGAAGTGAAGTCACTCAGTCATGTCTGACTCTTTGAGACCCCATGGACTGTAGCCCACCAGGCTCCTCCATCCATAGAATTCTCCAGGCAAGAATACTGGAGGGGGTTGCCATTTCCTTCTCCAGGGGATCTCCCGGACCCAAGGGTCGAACCCTGGTCTCCTGCATTGCAGGCAGATGCTTTAACCTCTGAGATTAAAAATAATATTCAATGTCAGTAACTAGGATCCATAATCATAGATAATAGATATATTCATTTTACCCCAAAATGACATTATAACTTATCCTAATTGCTAAAATATTCAGTTACCTTACACTTGTCAATATACAATGAGAAACATTACAGACCATTCTTATTTTATAAATATAAGGTAGTTTTAATAGCAAATATCTTTTAACATTAACCTAAGAGAGAATTTCTATTAATGTATTTCTTTTCAGTGAATACATGTGATCATTTCTTCTCATCCATACTGATAAAATTGGATTTATGAGTATCTAAAATATCTCTGAAAATCCAAATAGGTGGCCAATACAATGTGCCAGTTAATGGAAAGAAAAGGACTCCTTTATTTGCACATCCCTTATAGAACATCTTGTGGGAAAATGGAGACAACTGGGAGACATTTGGAGATTAAAATGGTAGAAAATATGCACCAAGCTTACAATTTAAAAATCACAATAAAAATGAAAATTATATAATTATTAACTTCAGGGAAGGCAAAAAGTAGTGAATAGAAGGAAAAGTAATCACTCTGTAAACAGCATCTACATAGTCATAATAATGTATACATTTGACACTAACCTATACCAGAATTATGACCCATCCTATAAAGAATTTTGGAAGGCTGCACATTTGTGACCAAGCAGGGAAATGGGTACCTATCCTAATCTTCTGTAGTGAAAAATTACAAAATCATTTCTAAACCTACAAATCAAGAGGAAGCAATGCAAATATGCCCTACAAAGACTTGAAGGTAAACAATCAGTGGATCAACCAAGAAGTAGTGGCCTTAATGGTAAGGAGAGGGAGAAGGATTCTTATTGTCTGAACAAGCTTTTAAATATGTTTGTCTTTTAAACTTCCCTGTGGCTCAGCTAGTAAAGAATTCACTTGCGATGCAGGGGACCTGGGTTTGATCCTTGGGTTGGGAAGATCCCCAGAGCAGGGAAAGGCTACCCACTCCAGTATTCTGGCCTGGAGAATTCCACGAAATGTATAGTCTGCTGCTGCTGCTGCTGCTGCTAAGTCGCTTCAGTCGTGTCCAACTCTGTCCGACCCCAGAGACAGCAGCCCACCAGGCTCCGCCGTCCCTGGGATTCTCCAGGCAAGAACACTGGAGTGGGTTGCCATTTCCTTCTACAATGCATGAAAGTGAAAAGTGATAGTGAAGTCATTGAGTCGTGTCCAACTCTCAGCGACCCCATGGACTGCAGCCTACCAGGCTCCTCCGTCCATGGGATTTTCCAGGCAAGAGTACTGGAGTGGGGTGCCATTGCCTTCTCCAAATGTATAGTCTACGGGGTTGCAAAGAGTCAGACATGACTGAGCAACTTAAACTTTCACTTCACTTTAAACTAAAGGCAAAAAAATAAAGGAAAGTGGTTGTTGTTCAGTCACTCAGTCATGTCTGACTCTTTGTGACCCCATGGACTGTAGTACTCCAGGCTTCCCTGTTCATCACTATTGCTAGGAGTTTGCTCAAACTCATGTGCACTGAGTCAGTGATGCCATCCAACCATCTCATTGTCTGTCATCCCCTTCTCCTCCTGCCTTCAATCTTTCCCATCATCAAAGTCTTTTCTAATGAGTCAGCTCTTCAGCTCAAGTGGCCAAAATATTGGAGCTTCAGTTTCAGCATCAGTCCTTCCAATGAATATTCAGAGTTGATTTCCTGTAAGATTGACTGGTTGGGTCTCCTTGTAGTCCAAGGGACTCTCAAGAGTCTTCTCCAACACCACAGTCAAAAGCATCGATTCTTTGGCACTCAGCCTTCTAACGGTCCAACTGTCACATCCATACATGACTACTGGAAAAACCATAGCTTTGACTATATGCACCTATGTTAGCAAAGTAATGCCTCTGCTTTTTAATATGCTGTCCAGTTTGCACAGTTTTTCTTCCAAGGACCAAGGGTCTTTTATTTATTTTTTTAAATAATTTTTTTTATTTTTTATTATTTTTTTAAATTTTAAAATCTTTAATTCTTACATGTGTTCCCAAACATGAACCCCCCTCCCACCTCCCTCCCCATAACATCTCTGTGGGTCATCCCCATGCACCAGCCCCAAGCATGCGTCAGACATAGACTAGCGATTCAATTCTTACATGATAGTATACATGTTAGAATGCCATTCTCCCATATCATCCCACCCTCTCCCTCTCCCTCTGAGTCCAAAAGTCCATTATAGACAGCTGTGTCTTTTTTCCTGTCTTGCATACAGGGTCGTCATTGCCATCTTTCTAAATTCCATATATATGTGTTAGTATACTGTATTGGTGTTTTTCTTTCTGGCTTACTTCACTCTGTATAATCGGCTCCAGTTTCGTCCATCTCATCAGAACTGATTCAAATGAATTCTTTTTAACGGCTGAGTAATACTCCATTGTCACTGTCCACAGTGATTTTGGAGCCCAAGAAAATGAAATCTGTCACTGCTTCTACTTTTTCCCCCTCTATTTGCCATGAAATGATGGGACGGTATGCCGTGATCTTAATTTTTTGAATGTTGAGTTCTAAACCAGCTTTTTCACTCTCCTGTTTCACCTTCATCAAGAGCCTCTTGATGAGATGAAATATGGGGAGGGAAATTTAACACAGAGAAGCCAGGTGAGCTTGGCTAAGGTAGCTGGGGCAGACATGGGCACCTATTGATGCTTTCCATGATGAGCAGTAAGTTACTCAGTCTCTATCATTGGTGTCCCACCCCCCAACTCCCCTGCTATAAGTTGTGATAATACCGTCTTCATGGAATCATGCTACAAATGAAAGGAGGTTATGTTGCTAAAGAGTTAGCACTGCTTGCTGTCCAGTAAATACACAGGGTCTTGCTTAGTTTCATCTGCTTTCTCCTGAGTTGTTACTATTGATAGAGGATAATACACAATATTATTGAATACCAGGATGAAACACTGACTGTTCCCATTTCATTCATGGTGTCTACAGAGACATTACTTTGCCAACAAAGGTCCGTCTAGTCAAGGCTATGGTTTTTCCAGTGGTCATGTATGGATGTGAGAGTTGGACTGTAAAGAAAGCTGAGCACCAAAGAATTGACTCTTTTGAACTGTGGTGTTGGAGAAGACTCTTAAGAGTCCCTTGGACTGCAAGGAGATCCAACCAGTCCATCCTAAAGGAGATCAGTCCTGGGTGTTCATTGGAAGGCCTGATGCTGAAGCTGAAACTCCAATACTTTGGCCACCTCATGCAAAGAGTTGACTCATTGGAAAAGACCCTGATGCTGGGAGAGATTGGGGGCAGGAGAAGAAGGGGACAACAGAGGATGAGATGGCTGGATGGCATCTCTGACTCGATGGACATGAGTTTGGGTGAACTCCAGGAATTGGCAATGGACAGGGAGGCCTGGCGTGCTGTGATTCATGGGGTCGCAAAGAGTCGGACACGACTGAGTGACTGAACTGGACTGAACTGAACAGGCTAAATGCAAGTGTGCATGCTAAGTGGCTTCAGTTATGTCTGACTCTTTGTGATCCTATGGACTGTAGTCTGCCAGGCTCCTCTGTCCATGGGATTCTCCAGGCAAGAATACTGGAGTGAACTGCCATGCCTCCTGCAGGGAATCTTCCTGACCCAGGGATCAAACTCGCATCTCTCATGTCTCTTGCATTGGCACGCAGGTTGTTTACCACTAGCACCACCTGGGCAATTACATAGAGTCATTTCTACTTTATTTAATTGGTCACACAAGTCAGTCCTGATTCATTGTAGAGGGGGCCACACAGGGAGTAACTAGCAAGAGGCTGGTTACTGTGGGTTTCTAGGGAAAAATTCATCCCCTATAGGGATTTATACTTCCCTGGTGTCTCAGACGGTAAAGCGTCTGCCTACAATGTGGGAGACATGGGTTTATCCCTGGGTTGGGAAGATCTCCTGGAGAAGGAAATGGCAACCCACTCCAGTATTCTTGCCTGAAAATCCCACGGGCGGTGGCACCTGGTAGGCTACAGTCTAAGGGGTTGCAGAGAGTCGGACATGACTGAGCAACTTCACTTCTTCACTTCATAGGGATTTATGGGAGAAATGCATAGAACAATAGCTTCCAAACTATGTTGGGAAGCATCCATTGACTGGACAAGCAGAAACATTTAAAATGTCTTTCTTGTTTTCTAATTTCCCATTAGGCTCGTTTGTCTGTAACTTTTTTGTCAAACATTCTAAAACCCGTAGTAAAACTTTGTCCTGATATCAAGGTGGAAATTTCTCACAAACATGTAAATCAAGTCATATTTGAGCATTAACAGAGAGTTTTGCTTTTGATATGGAAGAGTAAGCTCTCAGTTCAGTTTCGTTCAGTCGCTCAGTCATGTCTGACTCTTTACGACCCCATGAACCACAGCACGCCAGGCCTCCCTGTCCATCACCAACTCCCAGAGTCCACCCAAACTCATGTCCATTGAGTCGGTGATGCCATCCAAACATCTCATCCTCTGTCATCCCTTTCTCCTCCTGCCCTTGATCCCTCCCAGCATCAGGGTCTTTTCAAATGAATCAGCTCTTTACATCAGGTGGCCAAAGTACTGGAGTCTCAGCTTCAGCATCAGTCCTTCCAATGAACACCCAGGACTGATCTCCTTCAGGATGGACTGGTTTTCTTCTGAAACCTAAAAACCACATCTTCTCAGAGATTTAAATCAGAACCCTAAACCACAGAGTCAGGCTGGGCCACAGGGTGGGTGTGGCTCCTTGTCGTGCTTTCTGGTCCAGAGTGAGGCTACACAGTGGAGCATTTTGCTGTGTTCCGGGCAGAGGCTGTCCATTGACCGGATTGATTCAGGGCTCTGTTTCCTGAATTTCCCATACAGGTTTTACCACCTGGTGGACAGAGCTCTCCTAAACAAACAGGCTTCCTGCATCCCAGCTTTTAGCTCTGTATTGAACCCAGGCTACAGAGATGGATCATAGACTTATCATCAATGGAAGCAAAAGTTCTACATTGGTTAAGTCCTTGCTACCAGAGGTCAAGTTCCAACTACAGAAATCGGGTAAAATCCCCAAATCTAAAGAGGTGGCATTGAAAGAAACCAGGGAAAAGGAAATAGTAGCTACTGACATGCTGAGCTTTATTTCTCAGCCATAGACATACCCTGGGAACCCCGCTCTTATCTTCTAGTAAGAAGTCTTTTTAGCCATTCAAAAAATGAAATAAAATTACAGTGCTATGGTATGTTCAAAAATAACAGTGCTCTGCATAGGGAACTCTGCTCAATGTTATGCAGCAGTCTGGATGGGAAGGAAGGTTGGGGAAGGATAGATGCATGTATAGGTATGGCTGAGTCCCTTTGCTGTCCAGTTGAAATGTATAATTACAACATTGTTAATCAACAATCAACTATACTCCATATTGGAGAAACATTGTGTAATTGTTACTAATAAAGTGCATTTTTAATATTTAGTAAATGAAGCCTATAATGTTATCATTTTTCCATTGCTCTTTGCAGAATAGTTTGTGATCATCTAACACCCAGGGGAGCCTGGCGGGAGGCCGTCTATGGGGTCGCACAGAGTTGGACACGACTGAAGCGACGTAGCAGCAGCAGCAGCAGCAACACCCTGTTACAAGATTATTTTGTTTAATAATGCTGCATATTGGAGAATAAAAATGTCTGATCATCTCATATACAAAGGCAATACACTTTTAACATAGTACATTTATTTTAAGAAATTGTTAATAATATAAAGGCTTTAAACTAGAAATTATAAGTGCTTTTAGTCGTCAGATTTTTTTTTATTTTTTGGTTTTCTTTTTTACTTAAGTATTGACATTTTTATTTTACGGTCACACATCCTATGTTCTGGCAGACTCTCATTCAGATAGTAGCCATGAAGCTATCTGAAGACACATAAAGCTCTATCTGCTCTTTGGCAGTGGGGGCTTAGTTTCTAAGTCATGTCCAACTCTTGTGACCCCATGGACTGTAGTCCACCAGGCTCCTCTGTCCATGGGATTTCCCAGGTAAGAATACTGGAGTGGGTTGCCATTTTCTCCTGCAGAAGACATTCCTGACTCAGGAATCAAACCCATGTCTCCTGCACAGAAGGCAGATTCTTTACCACTGAGCGACCTACGAGATCCTACGTCTGCTACTTATAAGTATTCAGAATTAGAGTTCTTCTTGTCTTTAAACAGCCTAGTCCACAATCATCTTGGTTATAGATATTTAAAGATGTTCAGAGTTTGTATCTACTAAAAGGCAGGGGTCAGAGAGTTAAACAGAAGACCTAAACTTTCTTAAAGGAAATAATTAATAATGAAACACAAAGCAAAAGACATGGGACTCAAGGGAAGTTTTTATGTCAAAATAAGTTTGGAAGCAGGTTCCTTCTGTACCTGTTCCTGGGGTCTAGCTCCCCAGGCAGAGACAGAAGTGAGAAGCTACATGCAGGTGGAGGGTACAGCGAGTGGTTCCCGGGGCAAGTTCAGCAAGAGCCAGGATGCCCTCCCCAGATATCCTGCCCCGAAGGAGAAATGCATCCAGCTGGGGAGAGCCTGAGTCTGCATCTGTGGGGACCTGATGGTGGAGGGCAGAAACTGGGTCATGCTCAGATCAGAAAGGCAAAGCAACCAACAGAGAGGGAAATGTGCCCCAGCTTCAAAGCTGGAGGGAAGGAAGTTGACTATACAGTGGATAAGAGGTGGCAGTTGAGACTCTCAATCTACAAAACCCTGGCACAGACAATACATTACTTTTCTGCATAGCCAAACCCCTTGCCAGGTTGAAAACAATTCCTCATGGGCGAGTCCTCTCTGCACCACCCAGCCCAGCTCTAAAAGCTGAGTTCTTGAACTTGCAAACGTGAAAACTAAATAGAGAAAAAAAACTATTTCCAGAAAACTAGCAGCCATGGGCAGTGGTCTGCAGAGATCGCTCAAGAGAAGGAAACAATAAGTGCTTTAGAGGGACTGTTGACAGGGTGTGTGTCCACAGACTCTCTCATCATACCAAGACAGGAAACCTTTAGAATGAGTCTTGATAGAGAGAAGTGGCTGTCCTTATATAGATCACTACAAAACAAACACAGCAAGAAACGAGCAGATGGTACAGAATTAAGAATCAGGATGATTAATAAAAGGTCTGTAAAGGAAGAGGTTGAAGAAAATTCCCTCTGCACACGCGTGGTTAAGGATTTCAGCAAGACTGAAAGTAAACATCACAGCTTTACTATCTGTAATCTATGCTATTCTTATTCATGTTTCAGTGAACTCTCTAATAAACTGTACACATTCTGTTCCACGTGTAATTTCAGTCATTCTCACATCATTTACCTTGTATTTTGCAAATCCAAGTTAGAACAATCTCTTCAGTTAGTGTTAAATAAAGACATAAAACAGATTCCAGGTTCACAAATACTGAGAACATTCCCAAACATAGCATATAGCAGTGCTGTACTCCTCACAGAGCTATTAATTACATTTCTTTACTCAAAATATTAACACAAATATTTCAGATTTTAGTCAGTGTCCCCATTGCCCACACGTTTCTCTGTGTAATAACATCTTTGATTTCACAGTTTTTCCAATAACAAAATCCAGCTTGTATTTTTACTTACAAAGATAAAAATCACTATAGAATGAAAAATGTTATAGAGTGTTTTTTCAACAATTGAATGAAACCCCTAATTTATTTCAAATTTATGGTTATTAAATATTGGTATTCAAAGTCTTGGTATTCAAAATATTGGTATTCAAAACCTGAAAACAATACAGTTTATGAAATCTCTACTCAATTATAACATAAGTTAATTGCATTCTTCCCAAATGCATTTTTCTTTTTATTTACTCTGGGTGATTCTGTCAGAAATTACTGTACAAAGATATATCATAATTTGTTCTGCTTTGGCTTGTCATGATTGCAGCAAAGATTAAAAGTTTACCCATGGGTAAAGATAAATTATATACACTAATGAATTACAGTTTCAGGAGAAAAAAATATCTGCGCTCTAGAAGGTACAGAAAGGAAAGGATACATGATTTCAGGGATGAATGTAAATACTGATCCTGGTCAAATTGATCCCATCTGCACTGAGGACATTTTTGTTGCTGAGTGATTACACACAGCTCCTCATTTAATATTCTAGTCACAAAGGTAACATGGTTTCCATTCCTGGCATTTTATTCAATTGAGTCTAAGAAGTAACTCATTATTCTATACTCAGAGCCAACATTTTCTACTTGAGACACAATTTTAACAAAATTAACTGGAGAGGAGGATGGTATTAATTCATTTCCAGCTAAATTAGTTCTCCCGTCTCTGACAGCCTGCATTGTCACCATGCGCATCAGTGAAAGCTGCAGGGTTTTAGTTAAAGAAAAAATTAGCACTTAAAAGACACGAGATCATGCTTAGGTAGCATTTTTTGCAGAGGGAGACCACTAAAAAGATGCCACTAATGATGTTGACATAAATCCTAAAAGGTGGATCTTTTTTAGATGAATATGTCTAATCAAGCCAAAATGCATTTATTTACCCCTGAAAGAAAACAATTTCACATGACCTTAATGAGTTTTTTGTCAACAACTCAAACGTTTATCAACAACTCATTTTGTCAACAACTCTTTAAAGACACACAAGTTATTGGGTATATACTTACATAGTTTTCTACCAATTATATAAAATAATTTGAGCATTTTAATCAGAGCTCCATTACCATAATTCTTCTATTTTTCCATATTAGGCTAACTTAATGTGTTCATATACTAATTTAACTACTTAAAAGACTCCTAGATCCCTGTACAAAGTACTTTTATCTGTACCTGCTACTGCTAAGTCATTTCAGTCGTGTCCGACTCTGTGCGACCCCATAGACGGCAGCCCACCAGGCTCCCCTGTCCCTGGGATTCTCCAGGCAAGAACACTGGAGTGGGTTGCCATTTCCTTCTCCAATCCATGAAAGTGAAAAGTGAAAGTGAAGTCGCTCAGTCATGTCCGACCCTCAGCAACCCCATGGACTGCAGCCTTCCAGGCTGCCCCGTCCATGGGATTTTCCAGCCAAGAGTACTGGAGTGGGGTGCCATTGCCTTCTCCATTTATCTGTAGAGACCTTACTAATTAAATATAATACACATGAAGTACAAATATGATTTTTCAAATATAGAGTTTAAGGCTGTAACAAAATAGCTGATAAATCTAGACACTCATGATTAGAACATTTTTGTAAGTCCCTGATCTTTGAATATGATTTAATTTCATTTTTTTTAAAAATAAGAAATATAAACTATCAGTTTATTTAAAAAGTAGAACAGTAACCACTGGATTGATGCTAAAGGATTTAAAAATCTACTGTTAATAGATTATAATAATCAATGTTAAAATGAATAATAAATAGAGATTTTATATATGTGCTCTGCCTCACTCAGGTAAGAAAAGAAAACTTGGTCTTCGTACAATGCAAATAAATTGCTTATGTTTTTATGAATCAGTCAACAATACTAAGAAGAGTATAAACTGTTTCCATGAAAGTCATGTTTAGTACAACTTGTATGTACTATGCTGAAACTTTGCAAAGTCATTTTACCTACCTATCAGAGGAAAAAAATTCAAAGATATATTTGAGGACCACCCACATTCGCTATGATAAACCTTCTGTCATTAATGAAGGACTATTTTTTTAATGCAAGGTGTTTTACTTATTATTTAAAATTATCTATTAGTTTATTTTTGGCTGTGCTGGGTCTTTGTAGCTCCGTGTGGGCTTTTCACTAGTTGCGATGAGCAGGGGCTACCCTTCGTTTGCTGTGCAGGCTTTTCTGGCTTCTGTAGTTGTGACATGTGGTTCCTTAGAGCCAGGATCAATAGTTGAGCACAGGATCAATAGTTGAGATGCACAGGCTTAGTTGCCCCATGGCATGTGGGATCTTCCCGGACCAGGGTTCAAACCCATGTCTCCTGTATTGGCAGGTGGATTCTTTACCACTGAGATGCCAGGGAAGCTGGCAGATGTTTTAAAACGCCACAGTCCATGTAGCATAATTGTCTCTGAAATATAATGACCATTAAAAATCACATGTGGTGTTGGGAGAATCATTTGACGATGTATTGCAGAACATTAAATACTAAATAGGGACCTCGAGGTTAAGAGCACTTAAATAACTTCAGCGTTTTAGAATTCCCTTCACCAAAATCAAATATTGAACAACAAAGGGTCATACAAAGAAAAAAATAACCAACATACCCAGACAAGAAACTAGGCCAACATAATACAATAATCTTCAAAAATTAGCAAGCAAAACAGGGCAAGAGAGAACACTTAGATGAAAACGAGGAAGGGGTGAAGAAGGCGGGGGGAGAGACAGAGATAGAGTAAGGTGAGCCCGGCACAAGCCCTCTGGAGTGTGGTTCTGATATCAGCACTCGTGCCTTCCTCTGCCTCTGAGTCACCACTGAGTCACACACACCCTTGATCTAAAGGTGCTTAATCTGCAGGGAAGCAAACTTGAACTGCCATCCCTTCAGGACTTCCCTGTAGCTCAAAAGGTAAAAAATCTACCTGCCATGCAGGAGACCAGGGTTCTATTCCTGGGTTGGAAAGACCCTCTGGAGAAGGGAATGGCAACCCACTCCAATATTCTTGTCTGGAGAATCCCACGGATGGAGAAGCCTGGCAGGCTACAGTCCATAGGGTCACAGAGTTGAACACAACTGAGCAATTAACAGTTAGAAAAGTGGAGTAGAAGTGAAGATTCTGGAAGGTATGAAATAATTGGAGGGATGACTGACGTCCAAGATTAACCTTTTGAAAATCATATATGCCCTCATCCATAGTTAGATATAGTGAGTCTATACTGAATAACTGACAACATTTCAGATGGAGAGAAAAATCTAAAAAAGACTGTGGGTCACCTCAGCTCACCCTCCCACCTCAGGTTTTAAAAATTAGCCTATTTTTCAATAGATTAAAGAAGGCAAGAATACATAGAAAGAAAAAACAGTCTCTTCAGTAAATGGTACTGAAAAAACTGGAGAGTTACATGCAAAAATGAAATTAGAACACTCTCTAATACCATGTACAAAAATAAATTAAAAATGAATTAAAGACCTGAATGTCAGACTATAAAACTCCTAGAGAAAAACAGGCAGAATACCCTTTGCAATAAATAGCAGCAATATTTTTTGGATCCATCTCCTAAAGTAAACCCAGAGGGATAGAGTGAGGAGGGAAGCAGGAGTGGGGTTCAGGATTAGGGGACACATGTATACCTGTGGCTGATTCATGTTGATGAATGGCAAAAATCATCATGATAATATAATTACCCTCCAATTAAAATAAAATAATTAATGAAAAAATAAAAATAAAGTTATTCTTTTCACTCTAAAAAAAGAAAAGAAAAGCAGGAATTAAACTTAAAACTAATAAAACTTGAAAGCTTTTGTACACTAAAGGAAAGCATTAAAACAATGGAAAGACAACCTATTGAATAGGAGAAAATATTTGCAAATGATATGACTGATAATGGGTTGATATCCAAAATATATGAACAGCTCATATAATTCAGCATCCAAAAAAAAACAAACAATCCAATAAAAATGGGCTGAAGAACTGAACAGACATTTTTCCAAAGAGGAAATGATGATGGCCAACAGGCATATGAAATCAACAGGCATATGCTAATCATCAGGGAAATGCAAATCAAAACCACAATGAAATATTACCTCACACCTATCATAGTGGCTGTCATCAAACAAACAAACGAAAAACACAAAAATTAAAAAAAAATGTCAGCAAGGATGTGTAGAAAAGGGAATTTCCTACATTATTGGTAGGAATGTAAACTGGCATAGCCATTGTGAAAACCAGCATGTAGGTTTCTCAAAACACTAAAAATAAACTACCATATGACTTAGCAACTTTACTTCTGAGTATGTATTAAAAAAAAAAAACTAATGAGAAAAAAAAGCAAAAACAAAAGATATGCTATGCTCAAAGCAACATTACAAAAAATTGTGAAGCTATGGACACAACCTGAGTACCCATCACCAGATGAATGGATAAGGAAGAAGCTGCGTATTTATACAATGGAATAATACTGTAATCTAGTGAATAAAACAACAACAAAAGACAGACTCACAGGGAACAAAATAATGCTTATCAGTGGATTACCAGTGGTTACCACAATACAGAAGTGGAGGAGTGTGAGTCACAAGCTACTGTGTATAAGATGAGCTTAAGGATATATTGTACAGCATGGGGAATATACCTAATATTTTGTTGTAATTGCAAATGAGAAGCAATCTTTAAAATTGAATATATATATATATTTTTTTAAATTTTAAAGCACATATAACTAAAATAAGGGGATAAGAAAACCAAAGGTATAGCCCTTGATCTGTAGCTCTAAAAGAAAACTTAACTGAAGTCAGATATAGTAGACAGAAGAGAGCAAACATGTCATCTATATTTTATCAGAGCAGAGAACATCTCTGCAGAATTCCCAATATGGCAAATAAAGACAGAAGGACCAAGTTTCTAACAACAAAGAAAAATAACTCATGGAACAAAATGCAATTCCTCATAATTATCTCATGATATAAAATAACACTGAGAATGAGAATTCTGCAAAAATGAGCTCAAAGATGAGATGAACAGACTACATAAGATTTAAATGTCTATAAAAAACTTGATCACACAAATCAAGAATCACTATTCCACCACTATATAACAATACACACAGTTTAGGAACAGTAGAAAGAAAACTGATTAAAGATCAAATAATTGATATTTAGGAAACAATGAGGTTTATATAGGGAATGCTGACTTTTTTAATGCAAGGAATTAAAATGATTAAAGTAAAACAAATATGGAAGCAAGACTATACTCGCAAGGGAATTTTACATAAAGATCAGTAATGTTTGTGCAGTAGTGAAAAAGTCAAAGTGTTAGTGGCTCAGTGGTGTCCAACTCTTTGCAACCCCATGCACTGTACCCACCAGGCTCCCCTGTCTATGGAATTCTCCAGGCAAGAATACTAGAGTGGGTTGTCATTCCCTTCTCCAGGGGATCTTCCCAACCAGGGATAGAACCCAGGTCTCCTGTACTGCAGACAGATTCTTTATCATTTGAACCACCAGGGAAGCCCAGATGCCCACAATACAAGAGAACATGCCTTTTAGCAAATCTGCAATATAAAATAGTCCCCTCCATGAAGAAGTAAATCTGTACATTAAAGAATACACTGTGTTTCAAACAAATTTAATACAGAATCAGTTCAGTTCAGTTCAGTTCAGTTCAGTCGCTCAGTCGTGTCCGACTCTTTGTGACCCCATGAATCGCAGCAGGCCAGGCCTCCCTGTCCATCACCAACTCCCGGAGTTCACTCAGACTCATGTCCATCGAGTCACTGATGCCATCCAGCCATCTCATCCTCGGTCGTCCCCTTCTTCTCCTGCCCCCAATCCCTCCCAGCATCAGAGTCTTTTCCAATGAGTCAACTCTTTGCATGAGGGGCCAAAGTACTGGAGTTTCCGCTTTAGCATCATTCCTTCCAAAGAAATCCCAGGGCTGATCTCCTTCAGAATGGACTGGTTGGATCTCCTTGCAGTCCAAGGGACTCTCAAGAGTCATCTACAACGCCACAGTTCAAAAGCACCAATTCTTCGGTGCTCAGCCTTCTTCACAGTCCAACTCTCACATCCATACATGACCACTGGAAAAACCATAGCCTTGACTAGACGGACCTTAGTTGGCAAAGTAATGTCTCTGCTTTTGAATATACTATCTAGGTTGCTCATAACTTTTCTTCCAAGGAGTAAGCGTCTTTTAATTTCATGGCCGCAGTCACCACCTGCAGTGATTTTGGAGCCCCCAAAAATAAAGTCTGACACTGTTTCCACTGTTTCCCCATCTATTTCCCATGAAGTGATGGGACCGGATTCCAGAATAGTCAAGGCCAAAGCATGGCCCAGTCAACTGACTGACTCTACAGTCCTATATTCACCCTTAAATAATTTCTTATTAAACCTCATACTGGCAGCAAATATTTCCAGCTTTCAATGCAAGAGGTAGTAAAGCAATGTCTACAATGTTCTAGGGCAACAAAAGTGAAACCTGAGAATTCTATAACCAGTAACAATATTATTTATGTAAAAAGGCAGTAAGCAGACACTATTCTTAAATGGGAAAACACTGAGATAATGTCTTGCTCAGAAGCCCTTGTTGAGAATGCAAAAATGAAACACACAATAAAAGGTAGACCATTAATACATCCAATTAGGAGATAAATGAAAATTAACAGCAAAGAACTGAAAACCTATGGGAAAAGTACTGGTGAGGGAAATGAATCCAGTTACGCACAGATCACTCCATGGATCTGAGGTTATGGAACGAAAGATGAGAAAGGTAAAAACGAGCTGTTATATGCTTGTTAACATATGCATATATATGTTAATATGCCTTGTTAAAACAAGTCGGAATAGATTCATCTTTTAATAGAGCATTGAGAGAGTTAAAATGGAAGTAGATATTGCATTGGCCAAAAAGTTTGTTTGTGTTTTCCCGAACAGCTCACGCAAAATCCCAAACACGCTTTTTGGCCAACCCAACAGTTTGGAACAAATGACTCTACCTTAAAAAGGGTACACTTTCTTTTACCTTCTCGCCTGTCTTCTTCTCCTTTGCCTTTTCCTCCTTCCCTGACCTCCTCCCCACTCCCTCTGCCCCCTCTCTTTAACCTTACAGGTATATTTTAACTGGTACTACACTGCAGTGTAGAATTGTTAAGGCAAGCACACTGACTGAAACTGCCCACCATGGACAGGCACCATAGATGCCATTTGCATGAGTTCCTTTACAACGGGTAGTCCTGGTAAGGAACACGGAACTAATAAGCCTCCACCAACCAGAAGAGTTCAAGAAAGGTCAAAAGGAGACACACATGTCCGACCACCTCCCAGAATCCTCCTCTCTGGTGTCCATCTTGGCTGAACAAGGCCTGCACCACCAGGAAGGACTGACTCTGAGTCAGAATGATTGGCTAAAGACAACCCAGAGACTAATCCTGTCACCATAAAGCCCAAGACTGCAAGCCACATGGCAGAGCTATTCTCCTGGATTACCCTCCTGCTCTCCACCCGGGCGCCCTTTCCCAATAAAGCCTTTTGCTTTGTCAGCTTGTGTGTCTCCTCGGACAATTCATTTCAGTGTTAGACAAGAGCCCAATTTCGGGCCCTGGAAGGGGGTGCCCCCTTCCTGCAACAGAATCATCTATTGAACACTAAAATTTTTCTTCAATTTCATGTCAGTGTATTTTTCTTCTATGAAACTCAAATGAAACTAAAGTTGAGTTTTTAACTTAAAAAACTATTTATACTAGGCTTCCCATGTTATAAAAATATTTCCATGTTTTCATCCATCTATCCATCCACCCATGCACCCAGATGTTCGGCTGTATTTCTGGCACAGAGGGGAAACTGGTGAATTGAAAGATGGGCTGGTGGTCAGTTTATGTTAAAAATGATTATTTTAGAGTGGTAGAATTTAATTTTTCATCTTTGATTTTCAGTATTGGTTGTATTCTTTAAGCATGTATAATTATGGCCAAAAACAAACTTTTTTTTCTTTAAAAACTGGAAGCAAATGTGTCAGCTAATTTTCAATAGCTGACTCCTAATGGGAGATCAGTGACAGGTTTGACTTGGATAATGTGGGTGCTTAATCCCTATGTGTTTACAGCTTGGCTACTCATCCTTTGCTATTTCCTCTTCTAAGGAAGAGATCATTTTAAATTTTATGAAACCATTGTAAAAACTGTAAGTCTGAATTTAACTGTGCAATTTAGCTGCCAGTATCTGGATTCTGGTCATTCCTTAGACTCTACTGCAAAATCCCCAGACACAGATTCTAAAATGATATTAACAAGAATATGTCATAAAGTACCTCCACTGGGAAAGATTTAATTTAAGGAGATTGATGTTTTCCAAAAGCCCTTTTTCATGATTCAAGAACCATTTTTCACCTACAAAACATCAAAGCAAATATCATTCCTTTTCAAAACATGTAAGAATTAAAGATTTTAAAATTAAAAAAAAAATTCAAAAAAAAAAAAAAAAAAACTTCCTGATAAAAACTCAAACATTTCATTCACCACAACAAGCCTGACAGAGCATTAATATTTTAAGAAATTAATCAACCTTAGAGAACAATCTTCTGTTTTACATCTAAAAAGATTAAGTCAGGTTATGGCCTTTTTATTTACCAGGAAAATACATCAAAAATTGGGTTAGCCTTTGAACAGTCAATGTTCAAAATTCAACAGACAATTCACAGGATGCTAATATCACCTCAGAAAAAGCTTTTTAATGTTATTATACGTGTAATAATTGTTACATTTTATTAAATTTTGCTAGCATTGATCATTTAAAGAGTAAAAACTATTAGGGTGAAATAAATTTCAGCAAAACAAACAAAAGCATTTTAACATTATTTTGTTCCTCAGAATTTTCCTTTTCCCTGTTGATTTCAAAACTGTGAGTCTATAAACCACAAAAACAAGCATATTTTAGTAGAATTATGTAAAACATGGTACAAAAAATGTTTTGAGTCAGAAAGAAGACCCTGTAAAAACAAAAATGGCATCTTTGGCAGCTAGTTTCTTGGATTCATGCAAAACAATAGCCATTGTGTTGTTTCTATAACGTTTTACTCTTAAGAGTTAAACCTGACTTTCTACCTGTCTTCCTAATTAGTACTTCTTAAGAGTAAAAATTAGCATTTTCCACCCATTTTTTTTAGATGAAAGTATTTATTGTTGTTAATGGGAATAATAACATGTCCTTTGTTCATACAGTAGTTACTAAAGTGCAAGATAAAGTCAAGAGACCCTGGGGAGTGAATATCCAGCCTGGAAGATTTATGCTTTTCCTTTTACCTCTCTTTATTGCTTTTTAAAAATGTTGTTTTTTTTAATAGTTATCACTGTGTTATTTTATGTTTTAATTGCCCTAGTCCTTTTTAATGTATAAATGTTTTTCAATTCTATTCAAAATCATTTAATTTTACAATACAGTTAATAAATTTTAGCTCTTTCATTTTTAAAAACTTTTATTTTGAGACCTTTTTTGGACTTAATTTCTCAGTAATATGATTCAAGTTCTTAAATTTTTACTTTGTTAATTTCTCTCCTTATCTTCTTTCTTCTTCTCTTTTGCAAATGTCATCCTCTACTGGTTCCTGTTGAACTTGTCTTTTACATTTCAGTTATGCCTCTTGATTTCATATGCTTTAAAGTGGCCATTTTGGAACAGGATTGCAAGCCTACAATTAGACAAAGTCTACACCACCAACAGGAAATTCGAACTTTCTTTTACAAGGATTCAAACTTTCTTCTAAAAGCATCTGTCTAAAATTAGCTCATCAAAAAGTTATATCCCTGGGTACTGCGAAGAATGATAGAGCAAACATCCCCAGGACAGTAACTGCTGTTCACATATAAATGGTAAATTTGACCTTTTAGATGGCTCTGCCTGACATTCTACATAATCAAGTCGCCATATAAGAAGCTGTACATTCTGAAGTTCATGGTTTCAGATAAACTTGGAACAAATGCGCTACAACACTAAGGTGGAATGATGGCAGATTAATATATACAACTTCACCCGACCTTCCTGAGAAGCAAGGTGATGACTAATTCCTATGAGAAAATGACATAAGAGGCTCTTGGATTTCTATCATAGGATGGATATAAAGGTCATATTTCTAATTTGCACCACTCTGTTGACAACTCGTCACAGCAAGGGAGAGAGAGACTCTCAGATCATGTGTCCATTTAGCCTTTCTTTTTCTGTTGACTTCTCAGAACTGACAGCAAGTTTAGACCCATTTTTATGCTAGTATTTACCTTGACTTATTTTTGTTCCATAGGCATGGCTCAGATGGTAAAGAGTCTGCCTGCAATGCTGGAGAACCAGGTTCAATCCCTGGGTCGGGAAGATCCACTGGCGAAGGAAATGGCAATCCACTGCAATATTGTTGTTTGGAGAATTCCAAGGACAGAGCACCTGGCAGACTACAGTCCATGTGGTCGCAAAGAGTCGGACACAACTGAGTGACTAACACTTTTGTTACAATTATCTGTTCAAATTCTATACATCTCTGTAAGCTGTTTCAAACAGATTTTGGAATATAGTATGGTTAAAAAAGCAAGCATACACAGACCCATGAAATCATCACCAAATAGCCCTTTAAATTGGTTGAACCATCTTTCCCACTTTGCTTATCAAGATAACAGATGTAGAGAGGTGAAACCACTTACATAGAAGTCAGGGTATAAGTAACAGATCTAGGATGCTAAAATTAGGACCCTGATTCCTATTTAATGAATGAGCTATTTCAGTAGCTCATCTGGCTATGCTACAATTTTAATCTTCTTAACAAAACAGTTTACCAAATCAAAGAAATATATTGTTGCTTGCTGTTACAACCAATCTGAATAGGTGGTATTTGCCAAAGGAGGTAATGGTGGAATGAGAAATGGGGACAATAAAAAGTTGTTGTTAGTGTTTGTCTCCTTCAATACTTTATTAGGAGCAAAAAAGAAAGTGAGGCAAATTGGTGCATTATGTGTTGTGTTAGCCGCTCAGTCGTGTCCGACTCTTTGCGACCTCATGGACTACAGCCCACCAGGATCCTCTGTCCGTGGAATTTTCTAGGCAAACATACTAGAGTAGGTTGTCATCTGCTTCTCCAATTGCTGCATATGCCCCCCAAAACTACATTTCTGCATCTGGTGTGGTAAACAGGTGAGCTACAAGGAGAGACGGGACCAGGAATGGAGCAGGCTGCTTGTTCTGACAAGAAATTATCACGACAGAGCTGATGTCACTTTCTCTGTTTTGAGGGGATTGGGGGAAATGAGCCTGATAACACATTAAGTTTCTGAAAACCAGGTTTACTGCAGCATCTACGGACTGACAGACTGACGGACTGACTGACATCCTGGTAACAGTGTGCAGAGACCCTGGCACCCCTTTACCTATCATAGTTCATAGTTCAGGTTGGCATTTCTCCTGTATATATGTATTTTTTCTGACTATTTCTTTTTCCCTCTGGTTTTTTTTTTTTTTTTTTTTTTTTAACATAAAAGTGAAAATGTAGGTTTTGAAAATTCAAAATCCAGAACGAAAGCAATGTCAGAATGGCCTTGGAGGTTAACACGGATGGGAGATCCAACAGGTCAGCTTGAGATACTGTTTGGTAGTTGCTACTACAAATAGCTATTAAACCTGGTTAAACCCTCAGACAGCAGCATCCTCCTTAAAGAGCATGAGTGGGAGTCTTAGTCCAAGAGTGGCTCTAAATGAAAAACCCACTCAGACGGCACTGGGCCTTCAGAAGCCATGCAGCAGAGTCCAGGTCAGCGAAGCAATTTTTCGAATGAGAAAGAGTATAATCCCGCTGTGGAAGGCTGTCTTTAAGCTCATATTTATTTATTTCCTGGGCTAGGACCATAAGCGATCCCTGAATGATATGACTCAGTTTTTAGCCCATGTAAGAATTAAAGATTTTAAAATTTAAAAAAAAAAAAAAAAAAGAGCAAATGAAACTTTTTCTTGTTACCCTTCTTTCTTTAAAGGACATATACTTCAAAGAGATTCTGGCACTTATCTATCTTACACTGTACAAATTACAGATTAATTTTACCATATTATTTCTTAAAATATTCTAATAGTTGCACAAATAGTATACACATGCTATATATAAATTATTATATATATATACTATATATAAAGTATAAAATATAATATATTATATAAAAGTTAACTTAAGGCAAAAACATATCAACTATTACTGACTTCTACAACCTTTGGTGCTTATAGTTTGAATTATTAGCATCTGTATTCATTCTTATCCTCTCACACATCTCATGGTGCATCACATAACAAAAGGAGTGGTCCTAAGAATCAAGATTGTTAATTAATTGCCACCCCCCAGGAAAGCTTCTTAGGCAGCAAGTTAGTTACAGAACAAAGCTCTTTTTGTTTTTCATCTCATTCCTGTTTTCTGGTGTGTATGATTCTAGGAAGTCATGCATTTCCTTCCTGTCCAAGGGTCTGTGCAGGAAAGAGCTGGTGAGGTAGCAGGGTCAGTGGTTGGACTGATGAGTGCGAGTTGCAGAGGGGAAGGCTAAACAGTTTTTCAAGTTCTCTAAATTAGGGTCCTCACAAAGACGCTTCCTTTTTCTGAGACACATGGACTTTGAACACCCCGAGTTCACAATCAAACGAAAACGAACGTTTAAGTTATACACAGCAAATCTGTGTGTTCACTCACTCCACACATCCTCTTTCACAGACATTTTACTCTGGAAATAAGGTCTATGGAGATGAGGAAAGAGATTGTGCATTGTTGATTGTTATTCTTTAAAAGAGACTGAGAAAAATAATTCTTCCCCAGGAGCCTAAACAGCTATCAGCACCTACAGCAAGTAACTCCTAAGAATTGCCAAGGACCCGATGTGCAAATGTAATCTGGAATGTCCAGTTAAAGATGCAGAAGTAAGGCTCTGCTTTCTGAAACTAACCAACAAGAACACAAATACAGGGAAGAAAAACGTGTCTTGGTGAAGCTAGAAAATGGCCACAGTCCTGAACCACAATCTAGGAAGATGAGCAGCAAACTGGAGAAGTAAAAACTGGTCCAGGTCCAAGGAGGAAATAGAGTGAGTCCCTGCCCCTGCAGCTCTCAGGCAGCACAGAGCCCACAGGCCAGCCCGGCATTCCTCATCTGGAGAGGAGACAGAGGTGGGTGGGCACATAGGAGGGAAATCCCTGAGCCCTCATCACAGGGCAGAAGGCCAGACGGGAAGACACTCATCTGTGCCAACTCCAACCCAAGGAAGGCCTTCGACTGGTCACGTGGAGGAGAAAAGTCACCTCTGCACCTGTGTTTCGGTGCATTAGCGAAAAGCAAGGTGAGATGCCCAGGACGGGCAATATGTAATAACTCACTGGGAGCCTACCCACAGCGCCACTAGCCAAGAGCAGAGGGCTCTCCCTGCAGGGTGGGGGCTAGAGAGGTGCAGCCCCCACAGGAAGGAGCTAATAATATCCCACCAGCCCACCTCCCCCACCACAATAACTACAAAATTGCTGGGCCGGAGAAAAGAAACAACCTCCACCAAATGATGAGAAGTATTTGGGAAGAAAATAGATCTCAACCAAAATCAAATTTTATAAATGCCACAAGAAAAACAGAGAAAAGGACGTGAAAAACTAAAGACAGATGAAGAAGCTATGGCCGGAAACTTATGCTGTAAAATAGACAAAAAAACTATAAAAGACTCCTTGAAATCCAAGAAATTGCAGAAGTTTATGACCTCTCTAATACATGGGAGAGAAGAAAAAAAAGAGCAGGAGACAAAATTTGAGCTGGAAGAGCCAGAGTAAAAAGAAAAAAATGGTAATAGGATTATACCTCATGCTATGTGGGGTGTAATTTGGTTTCTTAATAGCTCATTTAGACAATTTTCATTTACATTTAGGATAGTTATTTTTTTCCTATGATAATTGAAAAAGAAACATAACACACATTTCTTTCTTATGAAAGTAAGAGAACAAAGAAGCACTGCACATCATTTGCATATATTTTATCTAAAAATAAGCTCCATGGGAAGATCAATCACTTCAAATCACCGAGCAATGTCCTAAGTTGATTCCAGTGATATCAATTCAAGATGAATCAGAAAATTAGTGTCAGACAGTGATAGTAAGACAGTGTTTCTGCCTGCTCTGTGCAGCCTGGCAAGACCCAGCCTTGTCCCCAGAAAGCAGCATGTGGATACATGGAAAACATCTCATACCTCACCTTATTTAGCAGACCCAACAGCAAGCATCTTATCTTGAAGTCCCTTGGTATAAGGTCATACTATTTTATTTATATCTAAATATTAAATTTACTTTTAAAAATAAAAAATATAAAAGGTTTTAAGGTAGTCTGATGATATCATTCTGTAACTAGTGTTGACAAAAATTTTTGAAGTTTCTTTTAAAATTCTCCACTACTAGGTATGCTAAATATTCTGAGGGTTGAAATTATATAAATAAATGTATTTTAAAAAACTTAAATGGCCTAGATGTTGGTTTCTTTCAACTGAAATATTTTCAAACTAACCATATAGTAATGCTTAGTTTGAGGAAAAAAATAACATTTATGCCCAATTTCTCCAAATCTTGAAGGCTTGAGGTCTGACCCAGATCTTCAAAACAGAATCTTGAACTTCATTTTATAAACAGTATTTCACAAGCCCTTCTGATTCCGGACGTGATGTTAGTACTTTCTTGCTTTAGTGACTCATCAGATTGAAGCAAGAGGCCACCCATAAATATATCCTTCTACGGTCCCTCCACACTGAACAGATGGAGTATCCATGAATAAATTCAACAAATTTAACTCAGAAAATAAAAGACTGCAGAAACACTGGCTGAAGTATTTTCCTGAAGGAGTTCAAGTTGGCTGCAGTCTTCTAGATTTCTGGTCCTCCACACAAGGTGGTTATTCTTTTAATTTGCTGTGTTTTATAACTTTTGAAATCAGATACACTAGTTACAGAATGGAACCATCAGACTACCCTGAAACCTTTGTATTATTGATTTTTATTTTTATTTTTTTTTATTATTATTATTATTTTTTTTTAATTTTAAAATCTTTAATTCTTACATGTGTTCCCAAACTTCAAAAGTAAATTTCATGTATGAGTGAATTTGCTCAGTCGTGTCCGACTCTGCGACCCCATGGACTGTAGTAGGCTACCAGGCTCCTCCATCCATGGGATTTTCCAGGCAAGAATACTGGAGTGGGCTGCCATTTAAACTCTTAAGCACAGGGCCATTTATTTGCCCCAAATCCAGAGACTTTGAAGTTCACACGATTATTCATACAGGGTTGGTTATTCACGTTGATCTGCACCTCGGCCTGGTTGAAATCTGACCGCTGTACATTATGAATGAAAGGCAGCAGAATCCGGGGATGTCAGAGCCCGCTGTGAGAGCCTGTGACTAGGTATGCTACAGAAGGGAGCTAGACAGAGCTGCACAGAGTGCTGTCAAAGAATTTATTAGTCTCTGTTTACTCGTTACTGTTCTTTGTATGGCACAATTATATTGATTTATAAAAAGGAGATAGTTCCCAGATTGTCAGAGTCATTTGTATTTATTGATTGATTCTTACTAAATGCTTGTATATAAGCACTTTTCTTGGTGATGAGGGTATTGCAGAGATCAAAAAGGATAAAAATCCTGCCCATATGAAACTTACCCTTGGGTGCAGAGGAAAAGGTCTTCCTCTTGACTGGTTATAACACCAAATAAATTAACATTTTTTCTCATTTTTAAAATAATTTATAATTCCAGAAAAAAAAATTGCTTTAATTTTTTGATGTAATAACTGTATCTTTTCTTCCAACTATACCAGAATTAAATCATGTGTAAGTTTTGAATCTTTTTGCAGAGTAATTGTCAAAAAACTAGGTATTTTTTCATTTTTAATAAATTTGCAATAGTATTAATAAACTACTGTTTTAGTAAGTTAAATAATATTTACATACTGATATATTGATTTCAGGAAAACAGAAAGATAATAAAAATTCTGAGTTCAAATACAGTTTCATGTAAAAATGCTTCACTAGCTAAAATAATAATGAATATTTTTCTTTTAACTACTTGAAAATATGAATATAATAATACTTTACCCAATGCTTAGATTTCAACTTTTGGACTTGATCAAAACCACCATGTGAATGACTTGATATATTGTGCTCCTTTGGCAGTAAAAGGCCTTCAAAGTACCAATAACATTAATTTAATAATTATAATATTTTCAAGTTTTTGTTTCCATACTCATTAATTTTTTTAGTTTATGTACACTTCCTTAACATTATTTTTAATAAAAAGTTTTGCATTCTATCAACTTGTTTCATTTATAAAATAATTGAAATTTTTCTTAAACTAATTCATCATGAAATGTTACATAGAACTGGATCAAGAAACATTACAATATCTTAGATTTTTATATTGCCTACATTTACCCTTTCCTGTACAAAATGGAGATGGCTATTTTGGTTTGAAATTAAAAGCTTTTGAAATAAACATGCCTTTTTTAAAAGTCACGTTTTAAAACTTACACTTTTATAAGTTTTAAGGACTATAACGAGACATCTTTATATTCCTTAGGTGTGGGCTGAGTGAATTTCTGAGCACTTTGCTGGAAACCGTACTCAGGAAGGTACATGGCAAGCAGATGCTAGCAGGTCAATATTGGAGGATCATCAATGCAGGAAATCCAGATATCAGGCAGGACAAAGACAAGGTGCTGCTCCTCAGAACAAATGTGCTAGCGACCAAAAAGACAACATTCTTTGAGTTCATTTTCCAGGTATATAAATGGATTTGTAAATAGTCTATCCACTTCTATCCACCCACTGCCCCTTTATTTTTAATCAATAATGCAAATTTCACCATGGCTAAAACTTAATTTGTGTCTCTGAGCAAAGAGTTAAGTTTCACACAGAACTCAAACCTTAGGTTGATCGCATTAGTACCATTTTAACCAATCGAATCACTAGTCAAAGTTGTAACAAGAAAAATAAAGAAGCTAATTTTTAAAACTGTAAAACACTCACTGTGCTTTGTTTTAATTTCATTTGCTGTTTCAGGAGCAAGACTTAATCTTATTCAATTAGGTAACCAATGTGTACTGATATTCTGTTGATATGATACATTGAGAAATATTTTACTGTATCTCTAATTTTGGACTTTGGGTGTGGAGGCAAAGCAATGTGGGAAACTCAGAGATGAGTCAGAAGACTCCTCTCACCATGGAAATTAAAGTTTGGCTGAAGAAGTAAAATACCTAAATGATTACAAAACAAAGTATAAATATTATGCATATTTATTAAACACAGTAATGATAGTGACTTTTAAATAAATGGTAGCTTAATCAGCATTATAATTTATTGATGTTTTAATACTTTATTCATGAAGCATAAATAGTTATTTTAATAACTGAGTTGGATTTAGATGTAACACCGTTATTTTAAAATACTTTTTGGGGACTTCACTGGTAGTCTAAGACTCTGTATACCTAATATAGGGGGCCTGGGTTCTATCCCTGGTCAGGGAACTAGATGACACATGCCTCAACTAGGACCTGGCAGAGCCAAACAAAATATTTTAACAATAAAATAAAATACTTTCTGAATGTCCTCAGTCTTATTTTCTTTTTTTTAACAAATACTGTTATGTCAAATAACTTTAAGGATTCTAATGTTAATTCTATTCAGTTCTATTGGTTCTGTTGTTCAGTTGTTCAGTCATGTCTGACTCTTTGTGACCCCATGGACTACAGCACGCCACGCCTCCCTGTCCATCACCATCTCCCAGAATTGACTCAAACTCATGTCCATTGAGTCTGTGATGCCACCGAAACATCTCATCCTCTGTCGTCCCCTTCTCCTTCTGGCTTCTATCTTTCCAGCATCAGGGTCTTTTCAAATGAGTCAGCTCTTCGCGTCAGGTGGCCAAAGTATTGGAGTTTCAGCTTCATAATCAGTCCTTCCAGTGAATATTCAGGAGTGATTTCCTTTAGGACTGACTGGTTGGATCTCCCTGCTGTCCAAGATACCCTCAAAAGTCTTCTCCAGCACCACAGTTCAAAAGCATCAATTCTTTGGCGCTCAGCCTTCTTTATGGCCCAATTCTCACATCCATAATGACCACTGGAAAAACCATACTTTGACTAGATAGACCTTTGTCAGCAAAGTAATGTCTCTTCTTTTTAATATGCTGTCTAGGTTATTCATAACTTTTCTTCCAAGGAGCCAGCACCTTTTAATTTCACAGCTGCAGTCACCATCCACAGTGATTTTGGAGCCCAAGAAAATAAAGTCTGATACTGCTTCCACTGTTTCCCCATCTACTCCCCATGAAGTGATGAGACTAGATATCATGATCTTTGTTTTTTGAATGCTAGGTTTTAAGCCAGCTTTTTCACTCCCCTCTTTCACCTTCATCAATTGGCTCTTTACTTTAGTTCCTCTCCACTTTCTGCCATAAGGTTGGTTTCATCTGCATATCTGAGGTTATTGACATTTCTCCCAGCAATCTTGATTCCAGCTCGTGCTTCCTCCAGCCCAGCATTTCCCATGATGTACTCTGCATATAAGTTAAATAAGCAGGGTGACAATATATAGCCTTGACATACTCCTTTCCCAATTTTGAACTTTCAGTTATTCCATGTCCAGTTCCCAACAGATAGACTGTAACCCACCAGCCTCCTCTGTCCACAGAATTTTCCAAGCAAGAATACTGGAGTAGGTTGCCATGACCTCTTGCAGGGGATCTTCCCAACTTGGTGATTGAACCCAGGTCTGTCTCCTGCACTGGCAGGCAGGTTCTTTACCATCAGCACCACCTGGGAAACATTCAGGGTTGATTTCCTTTAGGACTGACTGGTTTGATTTCCTTGCTGCCCAAGGGACTCTCGAAAGTCTTCTCCAGAACCACAGTTCAAAAGCATCAGTTCTTCGGTGCTCAGCCTTCATTATGGTCCAACTGTCACATCCATACATGACTACCGGAAAAACCAAAGCTTTCCCTATACGGACCTTTGTTGACAAACTGATATCTCTGTTTTTTTTAATATGTTGCCTAGGTTTGTCATAGCTTTTCTTTCAAGGAGCAAGCATTGGATACTAAGTCCAATTTAGACTATATGCTTTAAAGTATGCACAGTTTACTAAAACAAAAGCCTCTGATTTAAACTCCTTAACATTAAGCCATCAACAAGAAAAAGGCAGCCACAAAGTTCATATTCAGTCACTGCCCATGATCCTGTTAGCAATGTCATCAGTGACTCTCCAGTCCATCTGGACTTAGATCACAGTAGGAACAGTCAAAAGTGATCTGTAAGAGGCCTTGGCATTCTAATGATGGATGGGTGGAAATATTTCTCTGGGGCAGGGGATATAATTTACAACATAATTAGTTTAAGTATAGGTTATTTTCCCTAATTTTTGAAGTACAACTTTTTGTTTCATTTGACTTTTTCCCTCTTCTGAACACTATCCCCTCTTGACTTCCCAACTTCATCTCTCCTGGTCCTATTCCCACCATTGGATGACTTTTTCAACTAAAAGCTTTCCCAGGGATGCACACTTGACCATCTTCTCCCCAGAGCCCCATGGGCTGTCTCCAGCAGATCTCACTCATTACCTTATTTAATGACTCTGAAACCTTAACAAGACAGCTGCTGTGTCCCATAGACGGAAAATCACAGTTTTGAGTAATCTGATGAATACAACTGAGTCTTCTCTCTTGGGTTCTGCCCTCATTTTCTCAACTGCTCAATGACCTTTCACCTAAATAGTCCAGACAAATTTGCAATGCTTCGAAGTCAACTGGTCTAAAATCACTGAAACAAGGCTTTCCTAATGTCTTGTCCACTTTAACATTCATCATTCACCTCAATGGGAAGCAGCCTTGGGGTCACTGTGCCATTTTTGCTCTCTATGCTCACAGCTGGTTCATCACAGTGGTTCTTATCATGCCTCTACAACTTTTCCAAGTGTGTCCTTTCTCTATACTCCTTTTTGGTTGGGCAGTCCATTACTGACATTTTCACGACTATGGTATGTTCAAGTATATCATTTCTGGCCACCTAGGCACAACAATTGTCAATGAAATTACTGAAAGTTCAAGAAAGGAATTCACTTTGCTTTTCCAAGTTTTTATACACCAGTTGCTTTAATTTAAACTAAAAGACATCACTGTTGTCTCTAAAAGCAAGTAACATCTAGATGTGAGAGCTGGAACAGGAAGTCCAAGTTCTATTAATATAGATTGCTTTTAGACATTGCCTCTGTGGATAGAACTGAAAAATCTAGGTTACAGAAAAAGTTGACTGACATTATAAATTCCAAATCTGAATATTAACCTTTTCTTACTTTGAGTATTTCTGCTTTTGCCCCCTTTATCTAGCATTTAATTGTCCATTGGACAGTAAAAGGCAAGGTATTTCCAGGTCTGATACCATCATAGATCTTAAAATGTCAAAAGTAATATTGTTAATGGAGACTGTTAACTGGCTCTGGTTATGAAATAATTATGATTCACAAGAAATCAAAACTTTTTTTCAAACCAGCGTCATATATTACTAGTCTGTTCAAAGGTGAAAGTTCAGACAGCTCATACTCCATCTGCTGCGATAGTAAGATCTTAGTAGTTTATTGCACTTCTTAATCAAGGTATAATTCTACTCACTATGGATAATTTTGTAAACTCAGTATATCTAAAGAGCAGATGTAACTATTTCAAATATTCATTCTTCTCATTATGTTCTATTTCATTTGAGATTATTTCATCTTCTAATAATAGCAAATTCCATTTAGAACTTGCTCTAATCAATGTGCAAAATAGTACTTCTGTTTTGAGATAGTCATTTAGATATGAATGTGGTAAAATTAATAAAAACCTGAAAAATCTGACTTCTAAGTGAGGTCTTTTGACTATATTTCAATTTAAAAGCAGACCCCAAGAAATAAGTGCCTGAAGTTACTGAGTGTATTTGTCAACAAAAAATGCTTTATATTTTATATTCATCAAAAACAGGACATGCTAAGTCAATTCAGTCAAATCCAACTCTTTGGGACACTATGGACAGTAGCCCACCAGGCTCCTCTGTCCATGCGATTCTCCAGGCAAGAATACTGAGTGGGTTGCCATTTCCTGCTCAAGGGGATCTTCCCAGGGATTGAAGCAATGTCTCTTATGTCTCCTGCATTGGCAGGTAGGTTATTTACCACTAGTGCCACCTGGGAAGCCCAAAAACAGGACACTGGATATTAATACAGTTCTACAAATGCATGTTGAATAATTAGTATTTTCTCTTCCTCACAACTTATTAACTTCTAACAAGGCACTGCTAAGCATGATGATTTTGGTATGTTAATATTCTTCACTGAATCAACACAGGTCAAAGAATATAACCAGCACATGACATACCAAAACACTCAAATAAGCAAAATTAATACATTTTTGAAAGTAGACATGTCTTTTTTATGTTCTTTCTAAAAAATTAAATTAGTTCTAAATTAAGGAGAATACTGGTCCCATCACTTCATGACAAATAGATGGGGAAACAGTGGAAACAGTGACACACTTTATTTTGGGGGGTTCCAAAATCACTGCAGATGGTGACTGCAGCCATGAAATTAAAAGATGCTTGCTCCTTGGAAGGAAAGTTATGACCAACCTAGACAGCTTATTAAAAAGCAAAGACATTACTTTGCCAACAAAGTCCATCTAGTCAAAGCTATGGTTTTTCCAGTAGTCATGTATGGATGTGAGAGCCGGACTATAAAGAAAGCTGAGCACCAAAGAATTGAAGCTTTTGAGCTGTGGTGTTGGAGAAGACTCTTGAGAGTCCCTTGGACTGCAAGGAGATCCAACCAGTCCATTCTAAATGAGATCAGTCCTGGGTGTTCATTGGAAGGACTGATGTTGAAGCTGAACCTCCAATACTTTGGCCACTCATTTGAAACGACCCTTATGCTGGGAAAGATTGAAGGCAGGAGGAGAAGGGGACAACAGAGGATGAGATGGTTGGATGGCATCAATGACTCAACAGACATGAGTTTGAGTAAACTCCGGAGTTGGTGATGGACTGGGAAGCCTGCCATGCTGCCAACCAGGAGGTCACAAAGAATCGGACATGACTGAGTGACTGAACTGAACTGAAGGAGAACACCAAATTTTCCTCCCCTCCCTCTATTAATGCTAAAATAATATAGAATATTGTATTAAAGATCCAAGTACTTTTATACAACAACTCACCCTATCTCAAGCCCTTCATTCTCTTGACTTTGTGGCATACACTTCTCTACTCATTTTATATGCCAGAAGCTGACAGGACTGAATTTTGCTTGGATACCACCACAACAACTCTAGAGCAGTTATTTAAAAGGAACATGGATTAAAGCCTCTCTGTTCTACCTGTGATGTAGGCTATGTGAGGGATCAATGAAGGGATAGCATGGACCTTGGGGCTGCATATTTAGGGATGGAACACTTTTTAACTGAATGAAAGACTCTCTAAATTCTGTAGTGCTTTGCTTCCCTGGTAGCTCAGCTGGTAAAGAATCTGCCTGCAATGAAGGAGACCCCGATTCGATTCCCAGGCTGCAAAAATCTACTAGAGAAGGGATTGGCTACCCACTCCAGCATTTGTGGGCTTCCCTGGTGAGTCAGAAGGTAAAGAATCCACCTGCAGTGCGGGAGACCTGGGTTCAATCCCTGGGTTGGGAAGATTCCCTGGAGGAGAGCATGGCAACCCACTCCAGTATTCCGGCCTGGATAGTTCCACGGTCTGTATAGTCCATGGGGTCCCGAAGATTTGGACATGACTGAGTGACTTTCACTTTAGTTTGCTCGGTCTTTTTGATTCTACACATATATGGTGTCATACAGTAGTTGCCTTTTTCTGTGTGACTTATTAATATTTTACTGGGCACAATGTCCTCCAAGTTCCTCTGTGTTGTTTCATTCTCTTTTAGGGCTGAGTATTCTATTGCATGTATATACCACATCTTCTTTATCCACCCACCTGTTAATGGAAATTAGGTTGTTTCTACACCTTGACAGGTGCCTGTATCTTTACAACTTAGTGTATTTGTTTTATTCAGATATATACTTGAGAGTGGGATTGACAGATCATATGGTAATTATATTTTTCATTTTTTGAGAAACCTTCATACTGTTTTCCATAGCAGATGCACCAATACCACCGTGTATAGGAGTTCCGTATTCTCCGCATCTACAGAGCCAACATGTGTAGGGTTTTTTGATAACAGCCATGTTGACAGATGTGAGCTGATAGCTCACTGTGGTTTTCATTTGCATTCCTCTGATGATTAGTGATGTTGAGAATCTTTTCATTTGCCTGTTGACCATCTGCATTCCTCCTTGGAAAAGGATCTATTCAGTTCTTCTGCCCATTTTTAAATAAACTGTGAGTTTCTTTTTTTAATGTTGAGTTGTGTGAGCTATCTGTATATGTTGCATATTAATCCCTTATCAGTCATACCATTTACAAACAGCTTCTCCCATTCAGTAGGTTGTCTTTTCATTTTGTTGATGGTGTCCTTCATTTTTAAAAGTTATACAGCTAAGTTAGTAGGCAATCTGTTTCTGTGGAACTCAATACTTTTAATTTCCCTTTCTGTCCTGTAAACTCAATCCAGTCACACAGTGAGCTCACAGAAAAGACCAGTGCAGCCCCCACTTCAGCTGCAGAATTAGGTCTGACTAACCCTCTATTGATAACCACACAAGGAGCAAGCCTCAGAACCAACACTATTATTTGATTCCTGACTTCCCTGGTGGCTCAGATGGTAAAAGCATCTGCCTACAATGCAGGAGACCTGGGTTCAATCCCTGGGTTGGGAAGATCCCCTGGAGAAGGCAATGGCAACCCACTCCAGTACTTTTGCCTCGAAAATCCCATGGACGGAGGAGCCTGGCAGGCTACAGTCCATGGGGTTGCAAAGAGTCGGACACAACTAAGCGACTTCACTTAACACTTAAGGTTTTAGTTATTGTTGAAATTCTCCTGATTTTTGGGTATCAGTAAAATATTTTAGCTATACTGTTTTATTCCTCATTTTGCTGTCTGTATATCATTTGAATCAATGTGAAGCCACTGATTTAATTTTTGTTTAAATATAAACACATTTTCAACCACTTGCTCCCACAAGCCAGCACCCACTTTAGGCTCAGAATCAACATGCTTCACTAAAGGTATGCTTCACTAAAGGCCAGTGAATGCTTTATTTCAGTCGGAAATTATTTTACATATTTGAGGCAGGGCTATCTCTAAATTGCAGAAGCACAATTAAAAGTTCTTAAACTGAAGCTTACTTTTGGATGTCTAAATAACTTTTGCGGTATGAGTGCTTTTCTTTCTTCTTTGAACAAAGTGGTGGAACATCTTCTTCCAGTGTAAAACAACTTGCTGGCTTATTAAGACTGCATTTTACTCATTAAAATATGCTATCCAGGAAGCTCAGAACTAAGTACAATTATGAATATAATGAGCTTAATCTGTATACCACCTAGGCAGCCAAACTGAATAGCAGGAAGCACCTGCCTCATGTACTTTGTATAAGTTAAAAAACAGACTAAATTAAGTACATTTTTTAAAAACAAAAATGTATTTCATTCATACTATACTTGCAAATAAACAAATAACGAATGTCACTGTTTGCTACTTAATATACTCTGTGCTTTTTATACACTGTAAGAGATGCGGTCCAGCCTCATGGGATTAAAGCCTCATGGTAAAGGCTGTTGTTAATCAATGAACCCAGGACTGCATAGAAGGTTACATCTGCGGAAAGTGCTCTGAAGATCTGAATGAGTCTTGCAGTGGGTGCCCTTGCAGGCAGATGTAACTGACATGCAAAGGTTCATGGCGAGTCGGAGGCTCCCAGGGACTGAAAGGTCACTGTGGTTGGACCACAGAGAAGGAGGCTGGACTACACAGAGTGCTTCATGCTGCACTACCAAAGAGGACGCATTACATTTGTGAAAATATATGTCCATTTCTGACAATATTGTAGATTATAGGAGCAAAATGCTCATCTGCGTAATGCCTCGGAACATCCCTGTAAACCCTGGGTCCTGAGCACAGGCTCCTCCACTCAGGCTGCGCTGCATCCACACCTTCCTGTCTACTCCTGATCAGGCTCCTGGAAGTCTCCGCTCTCTCCTGCATCATTGGTTTTCCTCTCTCTCCACTTTTCTCCATCTACAAACATGCCACCTGAATTTTCACCACCTGAGTAATACCCTCTTTCATCCCCACTTCCCTCTCTAGCTAATGGCCCCATGTTATGCTCTGTTAAAAGAATCTTTCTTCTTCTCTCCTGCACTCCCAGCAATCAGCCGTGCACACCCCTCTGGCTCAGACACGAAGGTCAGATCACACCCTCTGCTCCACAGTCTCAGCTGCTTGCTCACTTGTCAATGCACCACTGCCCTCGATTCCAGGACACCTGTCTCCTGGGCTTCCTTCTAACACGGGGCCTCCTCACTTTCAATCCTGTACCCTGTGCCTTAAAGGCAGCTCCAGAAGCTGGCCGCTCCTCTCCACCTCCACGGCTCACTCCAGTAAAGGCACCGCTGCCATCTGGGCACTATGAGAGGCCCCCAGCAGACCTTCTCACTGTGTCTTTGCTCGATCCCAGCAGATCTCAACCCACCAAGCAGGTAAAATCCCTTTAAAACAGACCAGATGACACCATTTCTGTTTTCAAAACCTGCCCAAAGCTCCCTGTCCCCCTAGGAGATGATGCCCACCTCCATCCAGTGCCTCCGCAGCCTGGCCCTGCCCTGGCTCTGAGCCCACCTTCTCCTGAAGCTCACTCCACTCCAGCTGTGCTCTCTGTGTTTCCTGGTCCTAAAGCGCGTTGGGGCTGTTGCTCTAATGTTGCTCTGCCTCGGGTGTCCTCCCACACAACTTCCCTGCTCAGTCCCTCACTCCCTTCAAGTCTCTCTTCTCAGCGAGGCCCTCCCTCTCTCAGTATAGTTTTCAAAGCATAATTCCTGCTGTGGCTAACACTCTCCCCACTCTGCTATTTTCTCCTCTGTGACATCTGTCCCATTGGACAAGGGCTGTGTGTTACCTACTCCCTCTAAGTACAGCCTCGACCCTACTAGAATACAAACTCTTTAAGGACAGAGGATTGTGTCTGTTTTGCTCATTTCTGAGCTTGGAACACATAAGATCATATCTGGAACACACTGGGCATTCAGTAACTATCTGCTGAACATGTAAATAGATGAAAGATTTCCTTGTGAGAGAAAAACTGCTGGCACAAACACACGGAGGAAACACCACCAGTGTGAACTGTTAGTGCTGAAAAGTTACTGTAAGTGGTGGTCATATAAAGTTCTGCTTCTTAACCTATGGGGAGTGAAAAATGTATTAATTTCATTATTCTATTTTATTTACATATAATATGTATTACATATGTATGTATTCCTTTATATATATGAAAATCCTGTATTATATATATGAAAATCCTATATTGTATAGATATGTGAAGTATTACACAATGTGAACGGTAAAGTGATCTTGGATACCTGTGGAGCACCTAGGAAAAAAAAAAAAATGCAAACTGTCCCTCAAAGACCACTTCCACAGCAAATGTCAGATAACTGACAGGAGAAAATGAGCGAAATTATACACTCACAGTGCACATTTACAAAATACACAAGCAGTAAAGCCACCATGAGCATAATTCATCAAAAACAACCAAATAAAAATCCAACCATAATTAGGCCACAAGAGGTTCAGAATATAGAACCAACTGGATGTTCATCACAAAACAAACACACCTAATATTAAGCAGGTGAGTTAATATTTATAACATACTTGGACCAGGGCTTAATACATAAGTACTATTCAAATATTTTTTACATAAACTTAAATACATGTTATCTTCACTAACTTACCAATCACCTGGACATTTTAAAATTTATTTTTAATTGGGGAAAAACTGCTTAAAAAACACATTGAAAAGCAAAACACACAAAACAATGAATGAAATAGGTGAAGGTAATAAGATGCCATCAGAAAAGAGAAATGTTAGGAAATATACACAAAAATAAGCAATGAAAATGATTTCTATTGTGTGTGTATATATATATATATATATAACTGTATACCTGGAATCTGTAAAGTTTATTTGATGTAAATTATATCTCAATAAAGGTGACTTTAAAGAAAGCTATAGAAAGGAAAAACTGCTATTGAAATAAAGATGCAGAGAACAGTGTAAACTCTAGGTTAATCATGATATGAAAAGTAGTGAATTAGAATGAAGTTAAAGATGCAACTCAGAATTCTTCGAAGAGACCAAAAGAAATGGAAATATAAAGAAAGGTTAGGAGACATGGAAAACAGGTACGTCCTGCCCAGCTCTAATATGACTTTCACAGAAGTTGGTACAAGGAAAGATGGGACATATTCAAAGTGAAAATGGATAAAAGTCTCATAAACAATGAAAGACATGATACCTCAAATGTAGGAAGGATCAAGTCCACAGCAAGTCAGACAGTTATAAAGAATTCCACATGTAGGCACACAATGCTAAAACTTTGACACAATAGGGCAAAGGGAAAAAAGTGTCAAAGAAAAAAATCCTATGAAGGAATAACTATTACAGAAGAAAGAAACAACAGAAATCTAAAGATAGTGGAGTAAAATCTTTTTTCAGAGAAAATAACAAAATCAAATACGACACTAAATTGTCATATAACAATGAGGGAATCATTATGAGTTTTTTAAAATATAAAACCCTAGAAAGTTTACCAGTAACAGAAACTCATTCGGAACTTCTAATGATAGAAAGAAGCAATGATTACTTAGTTTAAGAATTTCATTTCTTATTTTATTACATGATCCCTTATTCAAAACATCTTTTCATATTTTTCCTCACATCATCAAACAGAGCACATCAAGCATGAATGGTTTTACATGAAGACTACTAGTCACTGACATGGTTATTAACCAAAATATGACTAGTTCTTAAAAAAATCATCCCATAAACAAGTGGAAATAATATCCATGAGAGAATAAAATGTCCATTATTATTTATAATGAAGGCCTTTAAAAAAACGCAGAAAAAGAACATAGAAAGGCAAACACGTTTTCTTCCACATTACCTCAGTATCTTACTGCTTAAATAAATCATGGAATAGAGAGTCAGGAGAATTGCTGTAATATTTTTGAGGTAAATTCTTCTTCCATCTTCTTTTCTAGCACAAAAGTAATACTTCCAAGTGTAAAAACGTATGAAAAGTACCTGTACTTCTTGACTTGGTCCATTTTTCTCTATGCCCAATTTTTCAGAATCATGATCATATTCCTTTCAATGAACATTAAGAGTGCTTTTTAGTGGCTCCATGATATTCCACCAAGAAGACGAATTAAACCTGCCTGCCTCTGCCCCTCAGAAAACCTCTTTAGTTGCCGTGAATTATCTAAGAGTAGCAATCATTTTGGTGTCTAAAACATTTTGTGCTTAACGTTTATTTCTTCCAGTCAGATTCCTAGAAGTGGAATGACTTATTCTTTAGCTCGGAAACCAATACAGCTGTCCTGTCCAATGTAAAAGGAAATGATGCTTCCAAAGACTCTTCACTTAGTGGAAACATAGCCTCTTTGAATTATTACTAACTCCAGTGAGCAGAAGGTCATTTAATTCAGGGTCTAAAATGAAATGCCAAATAAAATGCTTGGATGACAATTTATATTTCTCAAAATCACTTATAGAGCTTCTTAAGGTACAGTCCAAGGCTCTAAGACTGAAACTTTACACAGAACCTTTTAAAATTGTGTTTATCTATGACAAACTATTCCTTTGGCACATCCTTGGGGATCTGGTTCAAATAGAGATCAAATGGACCTAGCATGGCAGCTTTTGAATTTTAACAAGAAAAAACTGCTAAACAATAGGAATATTATTTTTCAGAGGACACAATAACTCTATTTGAAGACAGCTCTTAAACTATTCTTATTTGACAATGCACCTCAAATATAGCAAACAGTAGGTATTTCAAATAGAACAAAATGTCAGAAAAGAAGGAAGTACTCAAAAAGGAGCCAGACCCTCTAATATCAGAAAGATCTCACCAGGCTGCTGATGACCACTGTGCCCTGACAAATTCCAGAATTGTATATATCAAATTATAAATAAGTATTTCTTTTACCCCTAACTTCTCTTTTTATCCTTCTCCTTAACTTCATTATTCATAGATTTGGGGATGATGAAATTGGTTACATAAAAAGCTGTCTGTTAAATTGTGCCTAATGTATTAGGAACACACTTGAGATCAGCCTCTCATCTCTTCATTTCCTTATGGCCATCAGCGGTGCTTTTCCTCATCTCACAGGCACATACATCCCTAGGCAGAGCCAGGAGAGCGACTTCCTAACGGCACAGAATCTAAAGTTACAACTTGGTAGATTCTGGAGTTCTCTAAAGTTGAACAATTAACGTGAACTCCTGGTTCTTCATGTTCTCTATCTGTAAACATGAACAATAACAGTGCTGAGCATCTAGGTTTGTGGTAAAATATTAAATGGGTTAGTATTTGTCTTAAGAGTATAAGACACATATACAAAGTACACCCTTCGTTTTAACTAGTAATACCAATATCTTTCCAATTATCCAATTGCATTATGGAACTAAATTATTTTGCTTCTTAATAAGATACATGTCACAAATTTATAAATAATTTCACGAATGCAACACAAGTTTAGATAAAACACTGCAGCTCTGCTATCAATTGAGTTTACTAAAATTATCCATCTTAGCCTAAGATTTCTCGATTTATACAATAGTGTATTTTGTCAAGATTGCAAAAATAAGAAGCAAATTATATATATATATATATATATATATATATATATATATAGTTCATATCAACCACACAAGAGCTTCCAAGAACTTCCAGATATACAAGCTGGGTTTGGAAAAGGCAAAGGAACCAGAGATCAAATGGACAACATTCACTGGATCACAGAGAAAGTAAGAAAATTTCAGGAAAAACACCTACTTCTGCTTCATTGACTATGCCAAAGCCTTTGACTGTGTGGATCACAACAAACTGTGGACAGTTCTTAAAGAGATGGGAATGCCAGACCAGCTGACCTGTCTCCTGAGAAACCTGTATGCAGGTCAAGAAGCAACAGTTAGAACCGACACAGAACAACAGACTGGTTCAAAATCAGGAAAGGAGTATGACAAGGCTGTATATTGTCACCTTGCTTATTTAACTTATATGCAGAGTACATCAGTGGAATGGTGGGCTGGATGAAGCACAAGCTGGAATCAACACGGAGGGGAGAAAAATCAGCTGCCTCAGATATGCAGATGACGCCACTCTAATGGCAACAAGTCAAAGAGGAACTAAACAGCCTGCTGATGAAGGTGATAGAAGAGAGGAAAAAGTTGGCTTAAAGCTCAACATTCAGAAAACTAAGATCATGGCATCTGGTCCCATCACTTCATGGCAAAAAAAGGGGAAAAAGTGGAAACAGTGACAAAATTTTCTTGGGCTCCAAAATCACTGCTGATGGTGACTGCAACCATGAAATTAAAAGACGTTTGCTCCTTGGAAGAAAAGTTATGACAAACTTAGCATATTAAAAAGCAGAGACATCACTTGCTAACAAACGTCCATAGAGCCAAAGCTATGATTTTTACAATAATCATGTATGGATGTGACAGTTGGACCATGAAGAAGGCTGAGCACTGAAGAATTGATGGCTTTGAACTGTGGTATTGAAGACTCTTGAGAGTCCCTTGGACTGCAAGGAGCTCAGACCAGTCCATTCTAAAGGAAATCACCCCTGAATGTTCTTTCGATGGATGTACTGGATGTACTCGATGTGCTGGATGGATACTGAAGCTCCAATATTTTCTTCACCTGATGTGAGGAAGTGACTCATTGGGAAAGACCCTGATGCTGGGAAAGATTGAAGGCAGGAGGAGAAGGGGATGACAGAGGATGAGAAGGTCAGATAGCATCACCGACTCAATGGACATGAATCTGAGTAAAACTCTGGGCGATAGAGAAGGAAAGGGGAGCCTGGCATGCTGCAGGCCATGGAGTCTCAAAGAGAGATTAAACAACAACAATCACAAGAAATTTTTATAGAGACAAATAATAAACAGATGAGGTCATTAACTCACGCTATTGAAAACGTATATCAAGCACCAAAATGAGGCCACTTCCAATATATGACAACAGCATTGACTAATATTTTATCTAAGCAATAATATTTTATCTAAGCAATAATATTTTATCTATTATTTTAAGCATTATTCTAAGTTTTACACGAATATTGCTTAGTCAATTTAATAAATATTTCAGAGCATTTTCTACTGGGCTAACCATGCCAAGGTTAGAAAAATAAGTAAAATGTAGTCCCTGACTTTTTGGTGCTTACCTACTGAAGGGGAGATGAAATAAATATACAAATAAACACAGCATAAAGCACTATAACATAGATTCCAAAAGACGGGATAAAAAAAATAAATAGAAGATTCAATTATTTATTTGTTCAATTAATATTTATAGAGCATTCACTATAACCTCAAGATATTTGAAGTTTTATAAGAGAGAAAAATGATACAAGTTGAGATATATATAACTACAATAAAAGTAATTGGGTTAAATTAAGTCAACATGAAGGCAAGTAGTGGGTACAAGGCAGATCAGCTTTTCTGTGTAGGGCCTTGAATGCCAGTCAAAGCAGAAGGTCATGGAAGCTACTCTGAAGGAAAATTAGGCAAGCAATCTGAATCTTTAATAAGTCTAGCCTAGCAGAGATGTAGAATGGCTCAGGATAGGAAAAGAGATGATGTGGAACCAGTTATAATGGTATTTATTACAACAGCTCAGGCTAAACGTAATAAAAGATGGAGGGCAATAGCAGGGGGGAAAAACAAGTAACAACTCTGAAACCAGTCAAAGATGAAAATTCCATAGCAGAAAGCAAACAAGAAGCAAAAGGGAATGAGTAAGTGAAGATTTGCTTTGTAAGTTCAAAGCTGTTATCTATCACCCGTGTAAAAAAAGGAAGGAGAAATCAATTTCTATGGGGATATAGTGAGTTTTGTGTTGGGACTTTGGGCACTGAGGTGTCCAGTGGTACCTCCTGGCAGAGATACCCAGAAGCAGCTACATGGACACAGGAGATGTCAGTACCACATGTAGATATTCAGAAGACATTGCCCTAGGGGGAACTGGCTAAACTCAATTTATGGGCGTGAGTGAATATACCAAGAAGGAAGGCTATAGAGAGAGCAGTCATCTGAGGATGCAATCTGATCGCAAGAAAGAGAAAGGCAGGGTAACAGAGCAGACAAGGAATGGACGGCAAGTGCACAGTGGTGCAGAGGAGAAAGCGTGTGCGTGCAGAGCAGGAGGCCAAGAGTGCAGACGCGGAGGAGAAGAGGCAGAAGCAGCATTCAGGCAGCAGAGGGCTGTGGCAGTGGGAATGATCGGTTTTAATGGAGTGAAGCTGGCGAAAGCCAGATTTAAAGGGGTGGGTGAGTGTCATGGACATGCGCCTGTGATTGACAATAAGCAGCTAGTTACACATGAAGCAAGGTATGTCCCATTGCTTTCAGATATCAAGGTGAGAAAAATGAAAGACATCTTTATACTCAGAAGGCTGGATAATTTCTTTCGTGGAATAAACAATACTCTACTCATTCAACCATTATTACTGTAACAGATGACAGCTGTGAAATTCCAGGACAAAGAAGCATCTGCCACGTGCTTTGTTCCTTCTAAGTCAAATGTTTTATATACTGAAACATGTACTTATCAATCTTTTATAGAAACACTGTTGATTTATTTGAAATACATCTTTCCAAGGAGAGCTGACTTTCTTTAAGAATCTGAAAGAGAGAAAGTCTGGAAGATTAAATAAAGAACGGAAAGACCTTCTCGTCCTCGAATTTTCCATCTTTCAAAATTTTGTTTTGGCAAAATATTGTAACATTTCTTTGGGTCTATCAGTTGGGGATACGAAGACTGGCTTGTTTATTCTGGAATGGTAGATGATGAGAGCTGCAAGTAGTAAACAGACATTTTATGGGAAGAAAATGAAGTCCAAAAATATCTGAGGGTCCAAGGTCACAGAGCTAATGGAAGAAAGCCAGGACTAGAACTTGTTTTCTTCTCCCAAGAAAAGTTTCATGCTAGTTACACGAATTCTAAATTCTCCTCCTTAGTCTTCCCCACCAAAGCAAGCTGTTTCATTTCCCCAGTAGCGTATTCTTAGATCACCGCAGCTTGGGCAGAGGGTCAGGTAGAGGATAGAGGAGGGAGAAACACTGGAGTGCCTGCCCTGTGCCGTGCTGGGTGCTGCTGGTTGCGTATGTCTCAGTGTGTATGCGTCCCCTGCTCCCTCATCTCTCACTCGGGGAGGTGGGCACCAGCTTCCGATTTTACGTAAAACAATGGTGGCTTTAAAGGTGTGAACCAGTAAGCGGTTTGTGCGGAATTCCACTCACACTGCAGCGAGGATGTGCCGATGGAGAGGCTTCAGGGCCCAGGGAACCAGACCTGGGATTTGCATTCTTCCACCTCTAAAGTCTTTGTTCTGTTCTTAGCAAAGGAGGAGGAATGGGCCCCAGTTGCTAGAAGAAAAGCTACTCTATTCCTCAGAAAAATAGTAACTCAGTCACTCACTTTCTTTTCTACCGCCTTGGACCTCCAGCCAAAGATACAAATCATGTCACTAAACATTTAAATGACAAGCACCACAGTCATTCTGCAGTAATAAGCAGGTTGTTATTGTTCAGTCACTCAGTTGTGTCCAACTCGTTTGCAACCCCATGGACCGTAGCCCACCAGGCTCCTCCATCCACGTGGATTCTCCACGTAAGGTCACTGGAGTGGGTTGCCATTTCCTTCTCCAAATAAGCACGTAGATGGCAACAAAAATGGTGAAACTAGATTATTTTTTTTTCAAGGTTCTATCATAAGCTGTTTTTAATTGACTCTCTGCTACTCCCAAATGCACTTGGCTCGAAATACAATCATAGCCACACTTTTATTTTTTGAATTTTTATTTGAGTATAGTTTTCTTCACAATGTTGTGTTAGTTCCGTTAATTCCTGTTGTACAACAACGTGAATCAACTGTACATATACATATAACCCCTCTTTTATCATGCAGCCATAAAAAGGAATCAAATTGCGCTGCATTTGTAGAGACATGGATAGACTTAATGACTGTTAAACAGAGTGAAGTCAGAAAGGGAAGATCAAATACATATTAATTCATATATGTGGAATCTAGAAAGATGGTACAGATGAACCTATTTTCAAAGTGGAAATAGAGACAGAGATGTAGAGAACAAACATGTGGATGCCAAGGTGGGGTGGGAAGGCATTCAGAACAAATTGGGAGATTGGAATTGAAATACAGAAACTACTATGTATAACATGGGGCTTCCCAGGAGGCATAGTAGGTAAAGAATCCACCAAGGCAGGAGACGCAGGTTCGATTCCTGGGTCGGGAAGATCTCCTGGAGTAGGAAAGAGCAAACCGCTCCAGCACTCTTGCCTGGAAAAATCCCATGAGCAGAGGAGCCTGGCAGGCTTCAGTCCATAGGGTCGCAAAGACTCAGGCATGACTGAGTATGCAGGCACATGTATAAAAGAGATAACTAAGGAGAACCTACTGTACAATTTACTGAAAGCTTACCACGGATGCTAGACACTACCCCAGAAACTTGACATAAATATTTTAACTGGAACTTGTAACCATCTTAAGGATTATTAGAAGACCCATTTTGCAGAGGTATTTTGGGTGTTGCTGGGTGTTTTGCTAGGTAATTTCTACACACAAGACTTGTATTCTTTAACTCAACAGCCTTCATTTCACATTCCAGGAGCAGCCTACATTCAACACTCTTTTTATACTATACAGTGGTACCAGCTGGAGACGCATAGCGAGAAAAAACTAGCTAGAAGAATAAAAGTAATGCCTTAAAGGAAACAAAGGTGAAATACAGCATTGTAGATCTTACACATACAAGGGCAAGTAGAGAGAATAAATACCTTCTCACCATTTGTTATCTCCGGATTGATTAAATAAACCCTTGATCCTCGGCATTTATATCAAGATAATTTCTGAGTCTTTTCTTCCACTCATTTATTCAAGAAATACATATAAAATGTCCACAGTAGCCAAGAGCCTAAGGCTCCTGTGGGGTTAGCCTCTGAGGAAAGTTCAGAAATGTTTAGTCTAACAGGGAGGAATGTGTGGAACACAAAGATTTTTATGAAAGATATAAAAAGTATGTTGTGACAATTACAGGAGTTATTGTAACGAGTCTCTTTGGGTTAGAAAATCATCTCAGTGTATTTCTCGAATAATATTTGAGAGAATAGCACTTGGTGAATTCACAGTGGAAGAATGAGCTGCCAACAAGAAATCTAGAAGGACATGGAAGGATGGTATTCAACAGAGCTTTGAGTTTAGATGGGGCCATGGGCGTCATGAGAAGCCTGCAGGCCTGGCTGAGGGGTGCGGGCTGGGTGCTCTTGCAGGGAGCTGGAGCTGATGCCCAAGCCCCTGAAGGCAGCCTACAGGGAAGGGTATTGGACACAGGACTAAAGGGGGTACAGGCAGTGTCAGCGCTGTCAAAAGCAACTTACAAACATTTCTTGATTTAGGTTTGGGTCTGTTTTCGTTTTCTCATTCACTGTAGCCTTTGTGCAATTCATGGAGAACTTCAAGGCCAAGAAGGGAGAAAACTGAAACTTTCTTGCAATAGAAAAGGTAGCTTGGAATCCATAAACGTTGAAAGGAAAATAAATGATGTATTTGTATCAATAAGAATTTACAAACCAAACTAATTAGGAGAAAAAAAGACCTTTCCTCTTTAATCTGGTTGTCATTAATACTACAGGAATTACTTTTGCACTCCCATAGAGCTAATTGCAAATCAATTTTATATAATTAGATATTAATACTGTTATGTTTTCTAATAACTCCCCATTTAACAGTGTCATAATTCAGTACAGATTCTTAATCATTTTCATGATAATAAATAATCATAACTTTTATTCCAATAAGTGTTGGATACTTATTTTAAACTAAATATTTCTAGGTTTATTTCAGATTTAAATATATCTCAGTATATTCAAGAGTGCTTAAATTAGTTATTCCAAGTCAATTTAACTTTGTTTGCTAATTTAAAATCAATTAAATAGCATTTATTTTCCTGTATCAACTAATTTTTATATTTTCATGGAAAGGCTGTGTGCACTGCATTTAATATTACTTGATCTTTGCCTTCTTCCAGGGATGGATCATTGTTCTTCAGGAATTTTCAAAGCTAAAATAAAAAAAATTAATTAAAAACAAAAAGCTAAAATCAGAAGAAAAGATGTTGGAAGACACGTCCCCCTGTCTGCCTACGCTGTTGAGGGTTTCCTTTCAAGCCGCACAGTTTTATCACAACTAGTTTAAAACCAAAAGCACATATGCTCCAAAAAATAGGAAAGGAAGCTGACATACCATGAATAGATCCTATTTTAAAGGCTGCTTAACTTTTAAAAATTGTAATGTCAAAAGGCAATTGTCTCTTATTACCATATTCTTTTTAAAAATATTTTGTTCCAAAGTACTTTTTTATTTTTTTACTTTACAATACTGTGTTGATTTTGCCATACATTGACATGAATTCACCACGGATGTACATGAGTTCCCAATCCTGAACCCCCCTCCCACAACCCTCCCCATATCATCTCTCTGCTTAAAATTATGACATACTGGGTCATTACTATTTCCGAGAAACTGCAAAAGATTTTAGAAGTTCTTTATTCTGAGGAGAATAATTTGCAGCTTAAAGCTTAATACTGCACTAAAAGAAACTATATAAAATGATTCTGAGTCTGGTAAATAAATCAATGTGAGTGTAATAAATATGTGTAATATTATGACATTTTTAAAAAGCATCAGATATAACATATATCAACCAAATTCTTACAATTTTTTGGAAATATGCAAAGCAATATTAAAGTTTTGTGGAAGATTTTTGGCTCTGTATCTTTAACATATGCCTATTTTGTGCAATTATATATGCAAAAAAGTTTAAGGGCAGTGATTATTTTCTTTGGCTGAGTTTCATAATTCAAGAAGAGTTTTCAAGGAACCATTATCTTAAGCATGGATGACACACACATATATTCTCACAAAGTCACATGTCAACTTTCTCACAAAGTCACAAGTCAACTTTCATGAAACTTGAAAGTGCAAAGCACTAACATTTTTTGTGGATTAGCAAAACGTACACTAAGAAAATAAATATTTCTTTTGGGAAGTTGATAAGAAGCATCTCCTAACTCAATTAAATTAGACAGAATGCTGTTGTTTTACTTTTTCATAAAAATTAGACTATTTCAGTTGACTGACAAATTTAGCCTGTTGGCTAATAATGCCAGTGCTATAATTAGCTTATATAAAGTTTCAAACTATATAAGGTCCATCTTTTGAGATTCAGTATCTAGTCTGTGAAGACAATAAATAAAGACAGAAAGTAAGAACTGAAATTAAGTCCTGACTTAAATTCTGTATTGAACACTTAAAGCATCTGAGTAACACTCTGAAGGGCTGGCTAAAGGGTATAAAACAAAGCATCCCTGATTTCTCCAGTGGTCATGTATGGATGTGAGAGTTGGACCATAAACAAAGCTGAGCACAGAAGAATTGAAGATTTTGAACTGTGGTGCTGGAGAAGACTCTTTAGAGTCCCTTGGACTGAAAGGAGATCCAACCAGTCCATCCTAAAGGAAATCAGTCCTGAATGTTCATTAGAAGGACTGATGTTGAAGCTGAAACGCCAATACTTTGGCCACCTGATGAGAAGAGCTGACATTTGAAAAGACCCTGATGCTGGGAAAGATTGAAGGCAGGAGGAGAAAGGGACAACAGAGGATGAGATGGCTGGATGACGTCACTGACGTGAAGGACATGAGTTTGAGTAAACTCCAGGAGTTGGTGATGGACTGGGAGGCCTGGAGTGCTGCGGTCCATGGGGTCACAGAGAGTCGGACACAACTGAGTGACTGAACTGAACAGAATTCATGGCAAGTCAAATTCTTTCCAGCATCTGGTTCCTTCATGTGCTAAGTTAATGTGAGCCTATATACCTGCTACAAGGTGATAGTAAGTCCACTATCTGGTATTTTTAGAAGCCTAATTATAACTGTGACTAACATATTTAGCTTATGCTACATAGCACAATTTAGCCCAATAGGTACAAAAGTGTGCTGTATTCAGGACGCTAAGAACCTTTAGATTCCACGGGCTCAATTCTTTTTTTTTTTTTTTTTACCATGTTATTTATCTTTTTTTGTTTTGTTTTTGTTTTTGTTTTTGTTTTTAATTTTTATTTTTACTTTATTTTACTTTACAATACTGTATTGGTTTTGCCATATATTGACATGAATCCACCACGGGTGTACAAGCATTCCCAAACATGAACCCCCATCCCACCTCCCTCCCCATAACATCTCTCTGGGTCATCCCCGTGCACCAGCCCCAAGCATGCTGTATCCTGCATAAGTCTCACGGGCTCAATTCCTAAAGAACACTAGGGAGCAGTCGTTGTACATGCCCTGGTGCAGGCAAGGTTCACCGTTAAGCACCCAACAAATGACTCTTTGTGATGTGAATAAGCCTTCATGTGCTACACAGGGCACCGACTTGTATACACATTCAGAAATAAGAATTCAGGCAGACTAATCTACCCTCATCATATTTAATAATGTAAATATTTCTATTATCCCTAAGGCTTTCTTCTGCCCACAGGATAAATTTCAAGTCTACTAGGCTGGCATTTAAGGCTATTTCTACCTCAGTCCCAGACATATATACCGTCCCTCACATGAGGTCACTGCAATAGCCAGGTTCATCTGCTAATCTCCGTGTCTCCCAAACCACTTTGAGTTGTTGTGTCCAACTCTTTGCGACCACATGAACTCAGCACGCCATGTTTCCCTGCCCTCTACTACCTCCCAGAGTTTGCTCAAACTCACGTCCATTGATTCAGTGATGCTATCCAACCGTCTCGTCTCCCGTCATCCATTTCCCCTGAAACCACTTTCCACATTGCACACCCCTACTTTTATTCATGCCTTTTCCTTTGCAGCTCTTGGCACCTGTTCAAATCCCAGGTTTGACTGGCCAAATAATTCTAATTTTTCCATTAAATAGTTTATTTACTACAACTGAAAATGATTCCATCTTCACTAAATTCTTAGAGTATTTATTGACTCAATCACTCAAAAATATTTATATGTTTAATAATAGATCAGCCTTGTGGCTCAGCTGGTAAAGAATCGCCTGCAATGAGGGAGATCTGGGTTCGCTCCCTGGGTTGGGAAGATCCCCTGGAGAAGGGAACGGCTACCCACTCCAGGATTCTGGCCTGGAGAATTCCATGGACTGCACAGTCCATGGGGTCACAAAGAGTTGGACACGACTGAGCAACTTTCCCTTTCTTTTCACTTTGTGTATGTGTGATTCTGTCTGTCATCATCATCTATTTCTGTATCTGTAGCATATCACACTTCTCCCACAACATCTTGAAAAGTACCTGGTCCATTCTGATGATCCATAAGTAACTACTAAAACAATAATTGATTTGGCATGATAGAGAGATATAAGAGTAAAAACTTATAATTTTTATAATAAAACATGAAATACAAGCCTTAGTCAGATCCACATGATCTATGCCATACATAAACTTAGTACTTTGGTTTGTTTACACAGATGTAGAAAACTCAAAAGGTTTCCAACACACAGAAAATGCAAGTGCCTAGGAATTAAAATTTTCTTATCATTATTTTACAGACATGAGTGTAGTCTAAAAGAATGGAAGTAGAATTAGATGTTAAATTGTATTAAGATTGGATATAGCAGAATATTCTGACATCAAAAAATTATTGACCATGTGAGGTTAAGTGGGGCTGTTTGTTTTTAACCGATTTTGGAAATTTGTTTTTAATATTGAAAATAACTTCCATAAAAAAGAAAAGGTGAGAAAATACAAAATGAATCCACATTGCTATTTTTGTTAAATAACTTTAAAAAACATAGTTTAAATTCCTAAAGCATATGTGTTGAAAAGCATACTTTAAAATATCATTCCATTAATCTTCTACCTACTTGCATACAAGCTTGGAAAAACACATTGCTATTCTTTTTTCTTAACGTGATCCCTCTACCAAACATTGTCTATCATTTTACACTTTTAAAGACACTCTGGTAATACATTTTCCTATTGTTCTCACTCTTATCTCTTTCCTTTCTACCCCAACATGTTTCATATTTAGATTTTTATAACATTTTTCTATCTTTTCTTAATTTTTATTCACATTTAACCTCATTATGATCTGATTATTGCTTATCTTACCACCACATACTTTGCATTTTTCTTATCAACTCAGATGTATTGTGCAACCAAGGAAAATTCTCAAAATTGTCTACCTCAAACCACCTTCCCGAAAATGAGGAAACGGAGGCCCTTTCTCAGAATCTAGAAATGAGTTTCCCCACTCTCACAACCCCACCTGGCCCACGAAGCAGAACCCAGTCATTTTGGGATGAGCGCCTGTTTTGTTTGGGAAGGGCCCACAGTAAGTAACTGAAGGTCTTGTCATTGCTGGTGGTGTTCAGGGCAGTGTTTCTAAATGGGCTGGTGTTTTTGACAGTGTGAGAGCTTTCAGAAGCATTTACGGGACAAGCTGAGTTACAGACAACATTACTCCATCCTAGCCTAAGGGCTTCCTCCCAGGAAGCACAGTCCACATTATTGGCCAGGAGTTAGGTGCATGTCAACCACTGATCCTTTGAGTAATTTTCCATTTATGCTCCAACATGAGGTAATAATAACAATAACAACAGAATGAAAATGAAAACTGGTACAATTACAGGAAAAAAAAAGTCAGATGCTAACATCTTTAGATATCCATGAGGAAGTAAACTCTTAAATCATGTGGTAAAACCAGGAACCCACAAAATTCTCTTACTCCAAAGCTTAGAGCACTTTTGCATAAAAAATAAAAATGAACTTTTCACTAAATTATGTATGCTAAAATATGTATTTTTTGACATTAAATTTTCAGAGCTGTGGAAAGAATTGTCTTGATTTGCATAATATCCTGGTGTTGTGATTCAGCTTCAAACATTGGAGGGAAAAGAAGCAGAGACTAACATGTTTTTAACAGAGATTAAAATGTACAAGTCAAAAAGAGCACCATAGGAAATGTATTTTTCACTAATAATCAATAGTTTTGACACTGATATTGGGAATATTTTTTTTAAATTAAGGAAACCCAAAATTAGCATTTGACCTTCGGGGTTGTGAATTCATTTCTTGCTTTTTTTAATGCTATTTTTTTCTTAGATGAGAAAAAATCTTTTACAGTGTATAGAGAAATAAGCTTATGCTGTCAGAAGTTATAATTATCATGTATACTATCATGTAAGAATTGAATCGCCAGTCTATGTCTGACGCAGGATACAGCATGCTTGGGGCTGGTGCATGGGGATGACCCACAGAGATGTTATGGGGAGGGAGGTGGGAAGGGGGTTCATGTTTGGGAACACATGTAAGAATTAAAGATTTTAAAATTAAAAAAATAAATAAAATAAAAGCCAGAAGGTAAAAAAAAATAAAAAAAAAAGAAGTTATAATTAAAATATTCCCTCAAATATATTAGCAATGATCAATCAGCACTATCTGTTATTTAGATGATATTTATAATATTTGCCTGGGCAAATTATGTTTCACCATCAATAGATTTATAGTAAATATGTTGGCATGCAAACAGCATTTGGTATTCAAATTCTTCAAATAATTTGTATGCTTCAGCAATTCAGAGAGAGGCTATACCTACACAGTTTAATTATTGTGTTACTTAAACATTAATTATACTTATCATTTAGGTTCACTTGAAAGAAAAGCACTCTGTAGGTAAATAGTCATTCTATCCTAATATGCTCCTGCTTGCATCTCAAGGATGAGCCTTCCAACAGGAGTGAACAATATAGGGTGAATAAGTCCTCATCAGTTTCTGCTTTCCAATGCTTTTCCCATGGAACATTTATTTTCTTAGCAGGTTCTGTGCATTTACACTGCTCTTAATGCTTGAGAACAAGTCATAATATATGACTAGGTTTTCTCAGCCAATACCATTTTTCTAAATCAGGTTATGGGTCAGAATTTTCAATTAACTTTATTTACACTTTACTGCAACAGATTTCAAACTTTAGTGGACACAAGATCATCTTTGGTGCTCCTGAAAAATACAGGTCCTTGAGTTCCATCCCAAGGGGAGCTGACTTAGCAGATATGGGCCAGCATTCAGGAAGCTCTGCTTCTAACAAGCCCAGTTGCAGGCGGTCCTCCAACCACACTTGGAAAAAAAAAAACACTGCTGTAGCTGATTCTCTAGAGCTACTATGCAAGAACCTTCTTTTATTCATTATGCATTCATTCTATTCCTCTCTCCCCTTGTCTTTTCTCTTTCCTCTTTTTTGCCCTTTCCTCTGCCCTCTTTCTTCCAGCTGATATCCACATTGAATGGATACAAAATGCACTTTTTGTGAGATACCTAGTTTAGTATCTAAGGATGGTAAGGCATTCTGAGGGAAATTATGAAATATACAAATATTGAACCTGGAGTCTAACTTGATATATCCCATTTTATCCATTTCTAGTATACAGTATTTTGAGGCAACAGTTCAGTGAAAGAAAGAAAAAAAGAAACCATCTGCATATATTGAAAATGGATTAGATTAAAAAAAAGAATCTTAAGTGTAGCCAATGTACAGTTAGGGACAGCAAGCGAAAAGTTTTGAGAAGTAAGGTGGTTTTCTCTTGCCAGACGTAAATAGATAACAGTGCTGTGGGACTGAAACCAGTTTCAGAGGTATTATCTGAAATAGAAGCCCAGTTTCGACTTTGTGTCCAGCTGACAAGGTGACAGATGACATCACCAAAACAAGCACTGCTCCCTTTGATTGATCTGGCTGGACTTTTGACACTTCTAAATGCCAGGTCAGAAACTGCCATCCTGGAATCCCTGGAAGCCTGATTTAATTTTATTAAATTAAAAAAAAATTGTAATGGCTTCATTTTTATCAGAGATGAAGAGAAAATCAGATCCAACTGACCTTGAAGTATTCTTACTGAAATAATTTTACAAATATTTTAGAGCTTTCTTAATGTACAACAAAGTTATCATGACTAGGTGTTAAAGGAAATGCAAGTTGAAATTTCATACTTATATGTTTTTTTCACTCTCAGTCCTGGAAATTCTTTCAACTATTAATTAATGATACATTTAACTCACCCACCTATGTAAGTGGTTCCACTTATAAAGTGGCACAGTGTCCTAGACAAAAAGTTCTAGTTGCTTTTTTAAAATGTTTCATTGAGTCCTTACTTAAGTGAAATGGAGGTAAACAGTTTAAAAATTAATTTGGAAAAACTCTGTATACAGCTTACGGATAACTGAGATGCTACTGCCTGGGCATGATTACTATACTGTCTTTATTTTTATGGAGGAATTTATGCTCAAATGGCAAACAGAGGCTACATCACTAATCACTGTCGTGTTAAGAGAAATGAATATTTATTTCAATTTGATACAAAAAAGTCCAATATAACCATTATCTAACCTTATATACAACTAAAACTGGGTTTTATTTGAGATATTTTGAACATACTTAAGCAAATTTAGCAATTCATGCTAAACAGTTCCTTTAAAATAAAAGGCTAAGGTGTGTTACATCTTTGATGTTAGAAATATAACTTTACATAACCTTTTCTTGATCCTTTCTGGTGCAGATAATAAAGCCTTAAAATATGCATACCTTTAACTATATTAGAATTTATTTTAAATAACTAATAAGACAGCTGCATAATGATATGGATACTTAACCACTGCAATGCAACAAAGTATATTCTAAGTGTACAATAACATATTCTAAAAAGGAAGTACTATGCAGATAACTCTGATTTATAAGTGCAAAATTGCTCAAAATATACTATCAATAATATTTGATTATAATTTTTATATTCTTATTATATATTATATGGTCACATTAAAAAAACACACACATAATATATATTAATGTGCCTGTTTGTATGAATATTTAATAAACTAACTACATATATATAACATTCAAAATATATTCTAATATATTAATTGTGATAGTCTGTGGGAAGTGAAATTCTAAGTACTTCTTCTTCTTAATTCAGGTTGCTTGCTGATTTATAATTCTACAATAAACCTGAATATTTTGTAAGTAAACAGTAATGAGAATATTATGTAAATTTTAGAATATCAGATCTCTAGACTACTATGTCGGAGAAAGCAATGGCAACCCACTCCAGTACTCTTGCCTGGAAAATCCCATGGACAGAGGAGCCTGGCAGGCTGCAGTCCATGGGGTCTCTAAGAGTTGGGCACGACTGAGGGACTTCACTTTCACTTTTCACTTTCATGCATTGGAGAAGGAAATGGCCACCCACTCCAGTATTCTTGCCTGGAGAATCCCAGGGACAGAGGAGCCTACTGGGCTGCCGTCTATGGGGTCGCACAGAGTCGGACACGACTGAAGTGACTTAGCAGCAGCAGCAGCAGTTACTACTATGTAACCATTAGAATAATAATATAAAAGATTTTGACAATGCAGACAATTCTGTTTGGCAATATACTAATACACAGAACACTAATCTGTATATATGCTAAGATTACAACATAGTGTTATAAACTTATCTGAAATGGAATACAGAAAGGTAATACCAATGATTTATAGGTTCTGAAATTGTAAGGGCTTTTTCTTAATATTTTAAATGTTACTAGTGCAATAGTTTTTTAAAAAATCTGAACTCAGATGCATAAATCCAGACATAATCTATAATATGAAATGCCTATCCTTAAGTTCAGACATTGAGAACCTAATTATTCTGAAACTCTGATAAACAGGTAAGGTCCTTATTGACTAAAAAGAAGAACGTGGGCTGTAATTACATAAGTCAAAGTGTTCAGAGAAAAGTTAACAACTGTAATCATGAGGACGTTTTATTCATATTATGCTTACAGGAAATGCCACAGGGTCTGTATTTTTTGTTTAAAGACAAAAACAAATCCTCAGGAGTTAAAAAATAATCCATCTTAACTTTAATATCCTAATTTCAGCAAATCATGAACACTGATTTTGCAAACACTCTTATAATCCTAAAACTACACAGGAAATATAATGTAATGAATGTAAGTGTGTAAAATAATTACCATGGTCATCATTCATTCATTCACATCTATAATCATAGCCCCTCTGCTGAGCTCTGGCATGTAACTGCCTTATGCAGTCACGTAAGACTTGGTTTCTACAGTTGAGATGTGACCTGTTTGGTGAAGGTAAGCTCCAAACACCTCCTCAAAGGCTATAGATAATCTGAACTTTAATCTCTGGTCTCTAGGATGCAGTAAGTGAGCACTGCAGAATGTGTCAGTTTCCCTTTCGTGGGTTAAGGTAAAATAAGATGGAAGTTGCCCCATATTAGGCTTTCTTAACCATTCAATTCCATCATTACAAGACAGAGTTTAATTCAGTAAATCCAATAAAATTAGACTGAGAAAAGAAATAGCTATCAGGTGAATGACCAACATTTGGGACAGAGTAAGAGTTTCTAAAATGTTCACATTCTGTTCTGTAGAGTATACAGTCAGTATAAATTCATTTTAAGCTGGCATTTTTCAGAATATGGTCTACACATTTTAACAGAACATGACAAACCAGAGAATAGTCAGAGATAAATCATGAAAGATGAAAAAAAAAAAAAAAAAACAAGAGCTACAGTTAATATTAACTGAACTTGAATGACTGGACTACAAACTAAAAATTTAGAAATTATATTTTAAAATACTAATTTAAAATATTTTAATTCTGTTGTCATCATTACAACAAACACTTTGTCCCTAATTACTTCAAAATCACCACTTAAACTGTAGAAAAACTATTTTTTATCCAATCTGTTTCATCAATTTATTTTATAGAGATATGTAATTGGAGGAATATGGCAAAATTGTCCTCACCAAAGGGCTCTGATTGAAGACAAACTATTATTAAATAAATCAACATTTAGTGACCACTTACAGTGTGCTAAGCATTGTGAATGTAAAAGTGAATACCGACCCTAACCTGAGGAAATAGCATGATAGGAAAGATAAAGTTTTAAAAATACTTTCAATAGGCTTCTGCTGCTGCTGCTAAGTCACTTCAGTCGTGTCCAACTCTGTGTGACCCCAGAGACGGCAGCCCACCAGGCTCCCCTGTCCCTGGGATTCTCCAGGCAAGACCACTGGAGTGGGTTGTCATTTCTTTCTCCAATGCATGAAAGTGAAAAGTGAAAGTGAAGTCGTTCAGTTGAGTCTGACTCAGCGACCCAGTGAACCGAATCCTACCAGTCTCCTCTGTCCATGGGATTTTCCAGGCAAAAGAGTACTGGAGTGGGGTGCCATTGCCTTCTCTGCTTTCAATATGAGACATGTACTATTACCGAAAATTTGTAATGCACATTAAAAAGTGTAAAAGCAACACAGAGGCAGTTACTAATTCTCCAGGTAATAATTAGAGAAAGCAGGTGGTATAGTGGGAGTGACATTTGGGAGATAATTTGCAAGATAAGCATGACTTTCTCAAGTTGAAAAGTGTGAAACAGCATTCTAGACAGAGAGCAACAGCATTATCCAAGGCCAGAAGGTATGAGTGTGTGTGGTATTTTGGAAGCCTTCTGGTGTGGTTCTAAAAGGCTGTGCAAAAGTTAGATTGTATTAAGTTTAAGAAAGTCCAGGAGATTCATTATGTAGGTAATCAGGACCCACTGACGATAGCTCAGGAATGGCGTGTCCAACTATATTTTCAGCTCCTCACAAACAGGAAAAAAAAAAAATCAGAAAAGTAGGAGAGGATAGTGGATAATCCATATTCTTCAAACTGGAAGAAGGTAGTATTTCATGAAAGATTGTTGGCGAAAAGTGCAGAGAGTGATAACAAAGTCAGAAAGGCCGTGGATTTGGACTTCAGAAGCACGGCAGCCATACAGGGTGACTGACATCTGAGTGTGTGGACAGGAGGAATACACAGAACTGATGTGGTGTCACAGACACCCACTCCAGGATTCTTGGGCTTCCCTTGTGGCTCAGCTGGTAAAGAATCTGCCTGCAGTGTGGGAGACCTGGGTTCGATCTCTGGGTTGGGAAGATCTCCTGGAGGAGAGAAAGGCTGCCCACTCCAGTATCCTGGCCTGGAGAATTCCACAGACTGTATAGACCACGGGGTCGCAATGAGTCGGACACGACTGAGCGACTCTCACTTTCATAGATAACCACTAATATTTCCACACATCTGTAATCAAATAAAAAGCAAGCACTAAGCAACACAGCAGCTGTTTGAAAAAGAAGCTGAAATAGGGGGAAATACTGTGGTTTGAAATGAACAAAAATAAAAACCAGGATAGTGCAGGTTGACAGGAAGAAGGCAGTGGTAAGAAGATACAAAGGCATGGGAGAGTAAAGGGCCACGTTCCAGACAAGGAAAGGAATGCGGGGGGAGCACAGGCCAGTGATCTGGAAGGGGACACTGCTAAGTGTGGAGGGAACTGGCGTGAAGGCATGGGTGAGCCTCCTGGGCATGGGGTACAGGTTGGTGGGGCTTGGGTCACACAGCGGGTTTCTCAGTGAGTCGTCCGCTGAACGAGCCGTCAGGGCAGTAGGGCTGAAAAAGGTGGTACCTATGAAACAGCCACTTGGGAGAATGAAAACAGAATGCAGGCTTGGACAGGGAAAGCGAGAGCTGAATAACCTGCAAGTCCTGTGAATAAGGGTCGACGGATTATAATGGGGGCCAGAAGGAGTCACTGGAGTCTCAGGGAAGTTGACATCTGATAGGAGTCTTTGGCGTCAGAGGCTTTCAGCTGGTCAAGAAGAATTAGAGGAGCATTCCAACAGGAGAGAGAAAGAGAAAGAGAGGTGGGAGGCAAGTGTGTGGTGTGCACACATGAAATAACTTGGAGGCAGCTATTAACAGGCATACCTGTCAATATAGGTAGGTAGTATAATAATATAAAGAAAGAAAAAAAGGATTTGGCTAGGAAAAAACCTGAGGAACAGGGGCCAGTGACACCATTAGAAAGGTAAGTCCAGTTAGATGGAGAGGACCCTGACTTCTTTAATGTCATATAAAGAAGTTTGACATTGATTCTGCGGCAAATAGGGACAAAGATTTTACACAAAGGGACTGAGTTAAACAAAGGATTTTTAAAAGGTAACTCTAGTAGGAATGTGGAACCCAGACAGGATTGGTGGAGATCGAGCTTATAACCACCTAGCAGCAAAATCTAGTCCCCAGCTATTTACGCAAATAAATTTGAAAATCTCTTAACATTATCTGCACAAAGTTGATTCCTTAACTAAACGATTAGTTCAGTTAGATTTATATTTCGCCTAACCAGTTGTTTCTGTAAATACACATCTCTATGATTACTGTGATACTCTGCTACCCTACACAAGATTCATGAACTTCAGAAATTCAGTATTAAGATTTTATACTACTTTTCAGTATTTATTACGTTTCCCATCCTCTAAGCAAATCTATTCAAAACCATTGCTTCTCCATTACAAGTTCATACAATTTGAAGTTTGAAACATACAGAGAAATTAGCCAAGCATTACTGTCCTTCTCTTTCTGAGTCTGCAGTATGATATATCCAGTTATCACCATGTTTGTCTCCCAAATAGTTCTCTTGTTTCCAAGAGTACAGTAAAATTTATCAATCTACTCAATGGAAACAGTTAGACCGTATTCAAAATTCAGTTACTGCGGTATTTCCGTGTGTATCTGTGTGTTTATGCTTTATTGGAAAAGGAAATAGCCCAAGGTTTGGAAACTTGGATACATGTCTGAGTTTTACAAAATTCAGCTTTGTAGCTTTAGATGCATCAGTTAAAATTATTAGATTTCAGTTTCTTCAAGTAAAAGATAAAGAAGTTGGATTATTTCCTTTTCTTTCCTAAGAACAGAAGATACTATTCATGTTTGTTTTTCCTATCTGCTTCATTTTCTATCTGCTGTAGTTCAGACATGTCTGGACATATTTGTCAGGCGAGGGGGACAGACTGGAGAAGAGCAGATTTATCCCTTCCACGTGCACCTCTTTCTTTGGCTTAACAAGGAAGGCGCAAGTACTGTGCTCTTGGCTGAGAGGTATTGGGGAGGTCAAACATGGAGAGGGCAGGACTGAGGCACTCTGTTGAATCTGAAGTCTGTTTGCAGTCCCAAACTGAAGTACAGTGATGCTAACACAGCCTCCAGGGATAAAGGATGACTCTGAGCAGGGGAGAGAAACATTTCTGTAAAGAAGAGAGTATCTGAGGAACTCGTGTTCTCTGAATGCCCAGAAATAACACAGGACAAAGGTGACTGAGATTTACCATCGAGCACACAGGTAACAGCAAGTAAAATATGGACCGCAGCCCGCCAGGCTCCTCTGTTCATGGGATTCTCCAGGCAAGAACACTGGAGTGGGTTGCCATGCCCTCCTCCAGGGGATCTTCCGACCCAGGGACAGAACCCACATCATTTATGTCTCCTGCATCTGGCAGGCGGGTCTGGGAAGCCCAACTTAGCACATGCGGGAGCTGAAGAGAAGCCAAAGGAACTCTGGCTATTATCTCAGTAGCACACAGAGTCCTTCTGTCTCAGAATCCAGTGTTTGCACCAGGCAGCTGGTGAAGTGGAGGCAGGTCTCCGTGGTCCCAGGAGCCCTGGGCTCTGAAGACAGCTGCTTGCTCCTTCTTACCCACCAGCTGCCTGTTAGACACATTCCCCTCTTCCCTGTGCTCCGAACACAGTGGTTTGTACACAACGGGAGCAATGATACTCTTCTTTTTGTACAATAATTTTATATGCACTGGTCTTCAGTAATTTCTTTTCATTTTTAACATCTTCTGTGGTAATTTTTTATAAGGGAACTTCTAAACTTAAAAATGAAAACCAAATACAAAATAGCTATGGTAAGGACACAGGAAAGCAAGGGAATACTCTCCCAAATATGCTTGGGTAAGAGCCAAATGACTTATTTTATTATTAAGTTACCAAGTACAGTTATTTACAGTGTTATATTAGTTTCAAGTGTACAGCAGGGCCAATATATATATATATATATGTTAATACACACACATATATTCTTCTTCAGATTATTTTCTATTATAGGTTACTATGAGGCATTGACTATAGTTCCCTGTCTTGATATATACCTGTTTTATATATAGTAGTCCATGTATGCTATCATAATTACAAATTTTTAAACTAGCTCATTCAAAGGCAAAATCCAGCTAATTTTTAAAATTCTGCAGGAACTCGAGATTTAATTATCTGACCTGTTGGTAGCAATTGATATAACTGATCCATACTCTCCTTCCCGTGATATTCTCATTACTGAAATTCATCAATAAGATGCCTCAACCCTCTCTGTGTTTCTCCCCACCCCTCATTGCCAGCATCTTCTCTGACTTCTGTGTGCTTCCAGGCTTACTCCCCCCTGCCCTCTTCCACCCTCTATCCTCCAGTCCAGAAGATTCCATTCACATCCAGGCTGATGATTCACAAGTTCACACATACAGTTGGGACTTGCTCAACACTCCTGGTATCATGTTCCAACCATGGACCCGACATCTCTCCATGAATGTCCAGAGGCACCCCAGGTTTCACAGGTCTGAAAATGAACTGTTCATTTCTCTCTTCCATATCCCACCAAAACTCTTCCCACGCCTTAACTGCTGAGTTCAACCATCTAGCATTCCTCCTCAAGTGGTCCTTTTCCTCACTTTGGAACTTATCCATCCATACGGCCATGCACTGAAATACATATGGAACCTAAAGACTGCTCAAATCCTCACCATCCCCCTAGCCTAAGACATCATGATATCCTCCTGAGCTGCTGAAACCGCTTCCTAACTTGTCTCTCTGCGTCTATGTTACCTTCCAACAATCCGTTCTCTGTGCTCAACAGTTGGATAATTTAAAGACATAAATCAGATCTTGTCACTCTGATGGCCAAGTTCTTCAGGGTTTCATTCAAATGACATAAAATGCCAACTGTTCTCGACAGCAAGGCCACTTCCTCTCTGAAACCTACCTACCCGTTCCCCACACTGGCTGTCTCCACGGTCTGATGAAATCAGTCCTGCTCCCCAGGGCTTGGAGTCACTGCGCTCTCTTCCAGACCTTCATATTGTTTTCTGCTTCCTACATTTCTCCAATTAAATATCACCACCACAGAGAGAAGGCATTTAGTCATTTTCTAACCATCTTGCACACAGACTGTTGTAACAGCCTTCCCAGCCTACAGCCTCTATTGGCTCACCTGCTTTAGTTTTCTCTATGGCACTAACCACCACCTGGAATTACATTATACACTCTTCTTGCACACTACCTGTTTTGTCTACAGATTGTAAACTAAGAATAGGAAATTTGCCTTTGTTGTTTTTTTTATATGAACAGCACACAGCAACGCTGGCATTTAGTAAACACTTGATGGTATTTGTTATATTCACGGGTAATTTTTCCCTCTACAACTGCTTCACTCTGCACCCCCTGTCTTGTGGTACCACTTCCTCGTCTTCCTCTAGGACCAGAAACCTGAAAGTAATCTTCAGCTCTGTCTTTCTCACTATTCAAATCCAAGGAGGCACTAGTTTCTGGAGATTTTTCTTTCTAAATACTTTTCTTCTCCCTTCTCCACGGCACTGCCTTAGTGGAATGGTGGCTGTGCTGGGAGTTTATGTGTATTTGAGTTTTATATTTTATTATCTGCTTTGGGATTTTGTAACCATTTCCTAACTCAGAGGTCTCCAACCATTTGGGCAGCAGGGATTGGTTTTGCGGAAGACAGTCTTTCCAAGGATGGGGTCGGGGTGATGGTTCAGACAGTAATGCCAACAATGGGAGCAGCAGATAAAGCTTCTCTTGCTAGCCCAGGGTTCATCTCCCGCTGTGTGGCCCGGTCCCTAACAGACCAAGGACTGCTGCTGGTCCACAACCCAGGGTTGAAGATCCCTGTCCGAACCAGTCTCCCTTATGTAAAATGGCACATCTTTCCCTCCACTGGTGCTATGCTCAATCACTCAGTCCTGTTCGACTCTTCGAGACCTCATGGGCCGGAGCCTGCCACGATCCTCCGCCCATCGCGCTTTCCAGGCAAGAATGCTGGCATGGGTTGCCATTTCCTACTCCAGGGATCTTCCTGACCCAGGGATCGAACCTGCATCTCTTGCATCTCCTGCACTGGCAGGAGGATTCTTTACCACTGCGCCACCTGGGAAGCCCCTATTACGTAAGTTTGTTCAATTACCTTTTTAGCCTTAAACCCTCCTGTCTTCCCACAGCCCAGAGGGTTAGGTCAAAGCAGTCAGGTGGGTATATAAGACGTTCACTCAGCCTTGCCAGGACCCAACTTCTGCTGTTGTCCTTCCACAGCTGAAGTTTAAGGCTAATGCACTTAACCATTCCTGACCAATTTATGGCATTTCACCCATCAATGTAATTTTTTTAATTTAAGTATAGTAGATTTACAATGCATTGTTAGTTTCAGGCATATAGCAAAGTGATTGTTATGTGCGTGTCTGTGTGTATATATATATAGTTGCAACTGAGCAACTTTCACGTGTGTGCGTGTATATATATATATATATTTTTTAAGTATAGTAGATTTACAATGTATTGTTAGTTTCAGGCATATAGCAAAGTGATTGTTATGTGTGTGTGTGTATATATATATGTATATAGTTGCAACTGAGCAACTTTCACATGTGTATGTATATATATATATTTTTTTTTAAATTTAAGTATAGTAGATTTACAATGCATTTTTAGTTTCAGGCATATAGCAAAGTGTTGTGTCTGTGTGTGTGTGTGTATATATATATAGTTGTAACTGAGTAACATTCACATGTGTGTGTATGTATATATACACACACGTGAAAGTTGCTCAGTTGCATCCAACTCTTTGCAAACCCACAGACAGTAGCTCACCAGGCTTCTCTGTCCATGGACTTCTCCAGGCCAGAAGGCTGGAGTGGGTAGCCATTCCCTTCTCCAGGGGATCTTCCCAACCCAGGGATCAAACCAGGTTTCCTGCATTGTAGGCAGATTCTTTACCATCCGAGCCACCAAGGAAACCCAACAATACTGGAGTCAGTAGTCTATCCCTTCTCCACTTGAACTACCTGACCCAGGTATTGAACTGGGGTCTCCTGCATTACAGGTGGATTCTTTACCAGTTCAGTTACCAGAGAAGGCTCTCTTCTCTCTCTCTCTATCTATATCTATATATCTATATATATATATTTACACACACAAATAAAATTTCCGATTATTTTCCATTATAGGTTATAAGATATTGAATATTATTTCCTGTGTCACACAGTAAATTCTTGTTACTTACTTGTTTTATGTATAGTAGTTCGTATCTGTTCATCCCATTTCCTGCTGCTGCTGCTGCTAAGTTGCTTCAGTTGTGTCCGACTCTGTGTGACCCATAGATGGCAGCCTACCAGGCTCCCTCATCCCTGGGAGTCTCTAGGCAAGAACACTGGAGTGAGTTGCCATTTCCTTCTCCAATGCACTCATGCATGGTAAATCGCTTCAGTCGTGTTCAGCTCTGTGCGACCCCATGGACAGCAGCCCACCAAGCTCCTCGGTCCACAGGATTCTTCCTGCTAGGATATCCTAATTTATCCTTTCTCTGATCCCTTTTCCCTTTAGTAACTGTACATTTGTTTTCTGTGTCTGTGAGTCTATCGCTGCCCCATTTCTTAGATTTTACGTATAAGTGATATCATATAGTACTCGTCCTCTCTGACTTAGTATGGTGTTTTCTGTCTCCATGCATGGTGATAACGGCTTAATGAGTCCTATTATAGTTATCTCCTTTAAAAAAGCTTACATTATGTATTGGATCAATACCTAACGATATGGTCTATAAAATTTAAATATCCAGTATATATTTGTTTAATTTTTGACAGGTCTGCATATAAGCATCTACACATAAGTAATATCATATGGCATTTGTCTTTCTTTGTCTGGCTTACTTCATTTAGTATGATAATATCTAAGTCCATCCATGTTTCTGCAAGTGGCAAATTTTCACTTTTTATGGCTGAGTAATATTCCATTGTATATAGGTACCACATCTTCTTTATCCATTCATGTGACATCACTCATCAACATCTTTAGAAGAACATTCTTTCTACTGGGAAGATCCTATTCAGAATAATTTGCTCCTCCTAAAAAACTCCTTTGCTCAAAGTTTTGAAAGCATAATTTTGAGTTCCTTTCCCCAGGAAGCTTCTCCTTCCTCTCCAGGCTGAGTCACCCTCTCATCAGCATCCTCTTTGTATTTTGAATGTGTTCCCACTGCTGCACTCTGTATTCAGGGTTCCAATTCACTAGCTTAAATATTTGGTTTCCCTACCCATCTCAGAGTCCTTTGAGGGTGGGGACAATGTTTTATTCATCTTTTAATCCTCTACATGAAGACAGAGAACAGACTCAAAGCATAGAAAGCTTGGGAATACATGCATATTTGCCAAATGTAATGAAAATACACTTCCGCAAAATTTATATCATGTATAGGTTCACTGTTTTTCAATAAACCATCCATTTTAATGAGTTTATTTTAAATTTTATTTAAAACATTCAGCCTTGACTTGAAAAGCAAGTCTGTCGCTGAGGAAGGGGCAGCAGGAAAGATGTTCTTTAATCTTCAAAGCATCTTGCAGAGAACTGCTTCCAACTAGAAAGGGAACAATGGCAATGTCACACTGAGATAAGACGAGTAGGTGGAAGGAAGCCTGATGGGCATAGAAAACACAGAGTTACCTCCACTGGTGACAGGTTAAAACCCATCAAATCAAAATGCTTTTAAGTGGCTCACTGATAAATCAAATGCTATTACATGGTTTCAGCTCTCAGCTTAAGGCCTACGGTCCAACGGAGATGAAAGGAACAAGACTGAAGAGAAATACACACATGAGGAGCATCCTTGACCAAAGAAGGGCCACTTGCCCCTAGAAGCCACAGTGGTAGGAGCACCCAGTGAGATGACCATATCACGAGTGCAGGACCTAGAAGCCTTGAGCTCAAGGTCAGTGACTTCACAAACAGAAGTCAAGCCCTTCACCACTCAGAACCTCTACCCACGCATCTGTCAAAAAGGAATGTGATTCCTAGGGGTTTCGCAGCCGGACCCGGAGCTCTCCCACCAGTGGAGGGGTGGCTTCCACGTTTTGGGGGCAGCAAGAAGCCCTTTTTTGCTTCTGCTGAAAATGGTATCCTGACGCCAATCTCTACCTTCTGAGACTCAAAGGGAGAACAGCCCCAGAAAGCTTCCCCTTGCAGCTCTAGGAAGGATGGAATGCTTCCATATGTGGTTTGTTTTCCCCAATATACCTGTTTGTACGTCTGCCTCCTCCTCCCCATAACCAGAAGCTTCTATCTCAGCGTTTGAAGATGCTAGACACCCAAGCCACGTATGTGGAGAGAACAGAATCAGGAATGACAGATATAAGCGGCCATCATCACGGTTCATTCCTTTCTGAGAATGTCTCACTCCAGCTGCCAGACAGGCCTTCAGATGAGGACAGGTGGACATTCTTGGTATCGAATATATCCCCTAAAAACCCTTGAAAATTAGGGAGACAAATACTCTTCCTGTCTCTGAAAATATCTTTAAGTAGCTCTTATCACCTGTGAGATTCCTTTCTCTTAGTTTACAAAGCAGAATGTACAGCAGAGACACAAGCATACATAAGATGCGTATGTTTCGTTCTCCTGTAATAATTTTCTTCACAGAGGCTACCGAAGAAACTGCACCCTGTGGTCTGGCAAACTCATTCTACTTTAGTTTATTTCCAAAATGAATTATGCCTAAGTTCTTATAAATGGGCAAAGGTATTACCTGGACTGACTGTATCAGAAGATATAGAAGCAAACATTTCATTTCACGCTTCTCTGAATCCGGGCCATAATAGTAGGACTGTCACCAAGAAAGCAGAGACGGATGGAGTGAACCTCCAAGACGGGCCCAGCATATTCCCAGAAGATCCACATTCAGAAAGTGCTTAAGCTAGGCTATTGGAGAAAACAGGACATTCCCAGAAATCACTTGGAAAGACTGGTGGCAAAGTGACTAAAGACACTGGACAAATCTAGACACCCTGAAAGAAGTGCAAAGAAAATGGGAACACTTGTACCCCAGAATAGTAGGAAAGAGTGGAGGAGCTGTCAGGCAGAAGAAGGTTTAGACTTGCAATCTGTGAATGCAGTGCTTCAACAACAACACTGGAGGCGAATGATATTTCTGCAGATTCCAGTCAATAGAGTATAAAGAAAGCATATTCTGATAAATGGTAAAACACAGAATGGAATATGGAATATCTTGGACTGAAAGTTCTGTCTGGATGCCAAATGGTATCATATATGTGTGCGTGTGTGTGTGTATGTGTGTGTACATATATATGTATGTGTGTGTGTGTGTGTGTGTGTGTGTGTGTATATTCCAATGCAATGGACATGAACTTGGGCAAACTCTGGGAGATGGTGAGGGACAGGGAAGCCTAGCGTGCTGCAGTCTATGGGGTCATGAAGAGTCAGACACAATTTGGTGACTGAAGAAATGCATGTGTTTGTGTGTATGTGTACGTGCACTCAGTTGTTCAGTCATGTCTGACTTTTTGCAACGCCCTGGACTGCAGGCTGTTAGGTTCCTCTGTCCATGGAATTTCCCAGGCAAGAATACTGGAGTGGATTACTATTTCCTATTCCAGAGGATCTTCTCCACCCAAGGATCAAACCTGTGTCTCTTGCATCTCCTGCACTGGCAGATGGATTCTTTACCACTGTGCCACCTGGGAATACATATACATATGTATACACACACACACACACACACACACACACACACACACACACACACACACACATATATATATAAAATCTATGTTACATTTGTTATTGTTCAGTCACTAAGTTTTGTCCAACTCTTTGCAACCCCATGGACTGTATGGAGTACACTAAGCTCCTCGGTCCTCCACTGTCTCCCAAAATTTGCTCTAACTCATGTCCATTGAGTCAGTGATGCCATCCAACCATCTTATCCTCAGCTGCCCTCTTCTCCTCTTGCTCTCAATCTTTCCCAGCATCAGGGTCTTTGCAATGAGTCAGTTCTCCACATCAGGTGGCCAAAGTATTGGAGCTTCAGTTTCAGCAACATTCCTTTCAATGAATATTCAGGGACTGGTTTGATCTCCTTGCAATCCAATCTCAAGAGTCTTCTCCAGCACCACAATTTGAAATTATCAGTTCTTCGGTGCTCAGCCTTATTTATGGTCCAACTCTTACGTCCATACACAACTACTGGAAAAACCATAGCTTTGACTAGACACACCTTTATCAATGAAGTGATGGTCTCTGGTTTTTATTATGCTACATAATCATCATTATTACAAGTAAGGAATGATGAAATTCAAAAACTTATGAAATCTAACCAGGTAGCAGGGGGAAGTTTGAACACAAATCTACCTGGCTCAAAGGCTTTTTTCTCCTTTCACAAGCATGATTCTTAATCATAGGCTTATTTTCACTTGGCAGCAAAAGAGAAGTGATTCACAAAAATGGAACCTGAAATTCTAGGAGCCCATGATTACAACTTTATATAAAATCATCAACACACAGTGAGTATGAAGACTTCAAGCCAGTCTAGTTCACAGCCAGGTAAAAAGGGGAAAAAAAATACTGTTCTTAAGCAATAATTATTAAGAGTTTTTGGACTCTATTTGAAATCTAAAGAAAGAGACAGACTTTCTCTTCAGATGGTTTGCATTTTAATTCAAGGTGTTCTTGGACACCTTCAAGCTCACTCACAAGCATTTTCTGTTTACTTATTCCTTAGCTTAACCTTTTCCCAAGGACTTATGGCAATTACAGTTTTTAGATTCCCCATAAATATTCAACCTTTAAAAATTAAAATTGACTGAGGAAAAATTCTGATGTTTTGATTTGAAGAAAAACATTGATTTAACCTCTAGCTAGCTAAGAGCACCTTAAGATTTGCATTTCTATCCCTGTATACTTGCATCTGATTATTTTAAGAAATATATAACTGCTCCTATTTCTCAGAGCATCCTCTAGCTTCTTGAATGTCTTATTGATCTATATTTTAAAAGAATCTATTTCATTTATCTTAGCATTCTGTGCCTTTCTATACTGTGTTTTATTTCAAGATACATATATTTTTTTCCTTCAGGACTATTTCATTTGCCTTTAGTTTATAAAAGAAGACTTTAACTTCCTATTTTATCTCTCTTTTTTCAAAATGCCATGGACCAGTTACAAGTCTTAAGATGTTGTAAGTCACACCACACCAGATACAAGTCTTAAGACTGCTGAAGTGATGAGTGCCCAGGGCACGTGCATGAAAGCCCAGGCAACAGTGAGCATCCCTGAGCTCACCTGATGGTTTAGGGACTGTGGTTCTCAATGCTACACACATGTTCACTTTCACGTTCATGGAAATGTTACTGAAAGGCCTGGCCACTTGGCTTCACCTGGGTACTTTTGGCTTTAGTCAATATTTTACATAATTACAAAGCTGGCAAAAATAATGATGGTCAAGAGTAATAAAGTTTATGATATTTTCCATAAACTTTATGAAAAGTTTATAACCTTCCTCAGGAAATCAATTGAGAATGTTCTTGTTGATATATGAAAATTGAAGGGAGATATATAATATTCTGCCATCTAAGGATTCCAACAATGCCTGGTATTAAACGTTTAAATTATCTGAGCAGAGTTAACACTCAAATACAGGACTCACTCAAGCTGGATTTAAGTGATGGGTCTCCAAAACCCCTGTGATCCTTCCTGTACACAGACCTCTTGGGGAGGGCCATCTATTGGACAAGGTGTCCAATCTCTGATTCACGGTCTTCCTGAACTGTGTTCCTAACAGGCATATAGTTCTTCACGGTAACTCTCACTGCCTTCAAAACTACCAAGGGAGATAAAGCCACTAAAATAGACAAGTGGGTGGTAGATGTGCTAACTGCCGTATCTTCGGTGAAATACTTAATTTCTTTAGGGCTCACCTCATATGTAAAGTGGGAATAACAACAGTACTCGCTTTATAGGGTTGTTGTGAATATTAAATAGATGAGCATATAAAGCGGTATGTGCCCTGAGCTCAATGTGCTGGAGCTATTACCACAGCATCAATTTCTTTCCCAGGTAGCATCTCATTCTGCAGAAGAGTAAAACATAAATGCTTGCATTTCAAAATGACTCTACAGCTTTGATAATTCTTATTTTTCATTGATCTATGTTTATATGTTACTATAAATACACACATAGTATCAAAACACGAGTTAATATCACATAGCTCTCCCTTAAGGGATTATACTTCGATTCATCTATTCGCTCTGGCTAGAGCTTTGAATCATTTCCAAATTTAAATGATACATAAAATCTGCTAATATACATAAGCAATTTTTACCACGGAGGCCCTCCAATGTTGGATTGGTTATATTGTATAAAGTAAAATACAGGACATTTGAGCTGAAATACTGCTTCTCACATACAATTCCCATACTGTGATTTTTTAACACAGAGTCCTAATGACACAGGTTTACACACATCTTGAGAAAGCAGCAGTGGAAAACTTCACTCTGTCCTGGATGCAAAGCTAGTAAATAACACACTAACTGCAAACAGTTTCCAGATTTAAAACATAAAAGACTGTTTTCAATGATGAGTGAGATTGTAACTAATACAGACTGGTTGGTAAAAGGGTGATATTTGTATCCAATTAAATTTTAAAGGACAGAGTATAACCTTGAAGAAAATTATGACTGTCCTAAGAATAAATTCATGCATTGAGCTAAGAAAGCAATTCACACTGGACTGTGGAGATAAAGGGACAACCTATGGTTGTAAATACAGTTGACCCTTGAACAACACTGGGGTTAGTGATGCTCATCTTTCATGTAGCTAAAAATCCAAGTATAAATATAGTCAGCCCTCTGTATACATGGTTCCTCCGTATCCACGGTTACACATCCCAGCACTCAATCAACCCTGTGTTGCAGTGCCGTCTTTGCTATTAAAAAAAAAAAAAATCCACTTATAAGTGGACCTATGTAGTCCAAACCCATGCTGTTCAGGGGTCAATTGTAGTGAATAAAAATAGACACACACACACACACACACACAGAGAATACAAAAGATACAGACTAATCTGACTTGGCAAAACACTGAATGTAGACACGATGTGTGATCTGTGGGTTGCTAGAATTATAACAACAGACAGCAAATTTTAAAGATCAAAACCCTAACCTCTTATGGGGCTAGGATGCCGGCAGCAGGGGCAGTAAGAGCTTGGAAGACCCACTAGGCAGGCTCCAACCACCTCCCTCTGTTCTATCACAGCTATGTGCCCGTGAGATCTTCTTTTAGGTTTATCAAGGATCCCATTTGAATCATAAAGCCAATTTTTTTTCCATGGAAAAATTTACCAGAAATAATTTCAAATGCTTGATCATGAAAAATGAGGCGGAAAAATAAACAAAAGAAAAGCAGTCACTATCTAAAATGACCAGGAATAAACACATTCCCTGGAGGTAAATGACTACATTGGCTGAGGGTTTCTTTCCTGGGTCTCCTCGGCCTGTTGGTAGTGACGCTGTCAGGAAGCGGGGAGCCCAGCCCTTTGCTCAGCTCTCTGAATGTGAGCACTCTGTCTGGGTGATCAGCACTCTTCTTAATAAGGTAGGGAAAAGTGTACCCGGAGCAGGGCTGCAGCCATCAACCAGGGTAAGCGCCAATGGGGCCCCACAACAGATTACATGATGGCATCTCCTCCTTCTTCCCTCATCCCGGTCTTGCAGCTTCACGGGGCCCATTTAGCTCCTAAATAACAAGGAGGCATATAGCTGAACAGGGAGCAGAGATGCTCCACCTGGGATACATCCCAGCTATCACAAGGGCGAGGCATGGGGGCATAGAGAAGAGCCATTTATTGTTGACAGAATACGTGTCATCGGAATGTAAGTGTCATTGTTTCTGCTCAACGTGAGACACATTTATAGTAAACTGCTTCTGCTGAGGGGGTTTAAACAGGGAGAGGAAATGTTGATTGTGCGGAACAAACGAAGCCAAGCCGCCAGGACATCATGGATACAGACATGGGAGAATTCATATGGGAGGGTGGAGGGCTTCAGAACTATGGACAGCGTCACTGTGTAGCTCACAGAGAAAGAAAACCAAGGGTTACTCAGGTTCTATACCACTAAACAAGAGACCAGGCACTTAGCACTGTAACTTAGCACTGAGAACCCCGAAGCAATCCCGGGCATCCTAGCTCCCAGGACAGGGGCCACACTGGCCACTGTAAGGACCACGAGAGAAGCCAAAGTCCACTGTCTTCTCAGGAAGAGAGGAGGAGAAGGGGACAGACAGAGTCACAGACAATTAGCACATTTCTCCAAAGAAGACATACAGATGGCTAACAAGCACATGAAAACATGCTCAGCATCACTCATTATCAGAGAGATCCAAATCAAAACCACAGTGAGGTACCATCTCACGCCTGTCAGAATGGCTGCCATCGAAAAGTCTACAAACATTAAATGCTGGAGAGGGTGTGGAGAAAAGGGAACCCTCTTACACTGTTGGTGGGAATGCAAACTAGTACAGCCAATATGGAGAACAGTGTGGAGTTTCCTTAAAAAACTGGAAATAGAACTGCGATATGACCCAGCAATCCCACTGCTGGACATACACACCGAGGAAACCAGAACTGAAAGAGACACATGTACCCCAGTGTTCATCGCAGCACTGTTTACAATAGCCAGGACATGGAAGCAACCTAGATGTCCATCAGCAGATGAATGGATAAGAAAGCTGTGGTACATATACAGAACGGACTATTACTTAGCTATTAAAAAAAATGCATTTGAATCCGTTCTAATGAGGTGGATGAAACTGGGGCCTGTTATACTGAAGTATGTCGGAAAGAAAAACACCAAGACAGTATATTAACACATATATATGGAATTTAGAAAGATGGTAACGATAACGCTACATACGAGACAGCAAAAGAGACACAGATGTATAGAACAGTCTTTTGGACTCTGTGGGAGAGGGAGAGGGTGGGATGATTTGGGAGAGCAGCACTGAAACATGTATATTACCATATGTGAAACAGATCGCCAGTCCAGGTTCCATGCATGAGACAGGGTGCTCAGGGCTGGTGCTCTGGGATGACCCAGAGGGATGGGATGGGGAGGGAGGTGGGAGGGGGGTTCAGGATGGGGAACACATGTACACCCATGGCTGATTCATGTCAATGTATGGCAAAACCAATACAATATTGTAAAGTAATTAGCCTCTAATTAAAATAAATTAATAAAAAAACCACCAATAGTCAAAAAAAATTTTTTCAGTAAAATAATGTTTACTCAAACTCCAGAATATTCCATATAACACTTTTACTCAAGACTCTAGAGTCTAAAGGTGATAAAGTAGGAAAATAATGTTCATCTTTCTACCAAATTCTCTCTTTTTTTAAATTGGAGCATAGTTGCTTTACTGTCTGAGCCAAGGTTGTGTTAGTTTCTACGGTACAGTAAAGTGAATCAGCTATATGTGTACATATATGCCTTCTTGTTTCAGATTTTCTTCCCATCTAAGTCACCACAGAGCATTGAGTAGAGTCCCCCGTGCTCTACAACAGGTCCTTATCAGTTTTCTATTTTATACCGAGTAGTGTATATTTCCGGAGAAGGTGATGGCACCCCACTCCAGTACTCTTGCCTGGAAAATCCTATGGACGGAGGAGCCTGGTGGGCTGCAGTCCATGGGGTTGCTAAGAGTCCGATATGACTGAGCGACTTCACTTTCACTTTTCACTTTCCTGCACTGGAGAAGGAAATGGCAACCCACTCCAGTGTTCTTGCCTGGAGAATCCCAGGGACAGAGGAGCCTGGTGGGCTACTGTCTATGGGGTTGCACAGAGTCGGACACGACTGAAGCGACTTAGCAGCAGCAGCAGCAGCAGCAGTGTATATTTCACTTTCACTTTCATGCATTGGAGAAGGAAATGGCAACCCACCCACTCCAGTGTTCTTGCCTGGAGAATCCCAGGGATGGTGGAGCCTGATGGGTTGCCATCTATGGGGTCACACAGAGTCGGACACGACTGAAGCGAATTAGCAGCAGCAGCAGCAGTGTATATGTGTCAGCCCCGCTCTCCCAGCTTACGCCACCCCCTTCCCTCTTTGGTGTCCATATGCATGGCCTTTTTTCTGCTTTGTAAATGGGATCACCTATACCATTCTTCTAGATTTCACAAATACACATTAATATACGCCATTTGCTTTTCTCTCTCTGATTTACTTCACTCTGTACGACAGTATTTCCAGGGACCTGATGGACCTAGAGACCAAATTCTTTCTTAACACAGGTTCTTTCTCTGGCCAAGCTACAGGTTATGCTGGCCCTGCTCCAGTGGACCACTTTTCCAGCCCTTCTGTCAATACTTTTCAGACTTTGGACTCTGATTTTCATTCCTAGAACTTGTCTTTCTGGCTTTCCAAACCATAATTTGGATTTGCTAACAAACATTATTATAATACCCTTGACTTGTATTGTCACATTTAAGTGACTTCTAATTGACGTGGTTTAAACTGTACAAAAAAAAAATCCAAAATGTAACGTGAATATTTTGTTCACATTTTTTGTTCACATCAAAGTCTCACATTTTTTAAATATAAATAAATATATATATATATATATATATATATATATAGTTACCTTCAAAAAACCATTTTAGGTCATAAATGTGATCACACTCTTGCTTATGTGGAAAATGAGGCACAGTTTCCTCATTTAAAGTCAGCCAGCTCGTCTTCTAACTCAGAGAATCTGTCTATACTATACGGCATTCAGTCTTTCCCAGTAGGAAATTAAATTCTCCTAAATACTCAATTTCCATAGAAACAACAGCAAACAAAGGAATGACAAAAGGAGTAAAAAGCATCAACTAGCTTTCTTTATATTTTATATTGTACATATTCATCATACTCATATTGCATATATTTATAATTTGCACACAGAGTTTTCACTCTTTTTAAATCAACACTTTCTAATTGTTACCTGCACAGTCATGAATCACTCTGTGAATATATATGCATATGAATACAGTGTAGAAAAGACAGAAATGAAAGTTCATTTTAGAATCATGACACTGACAATTTTAACTCTTTCCTTTAAGTAAGGCCTATTGAACGTTTGATGAAGCTATTGCCAAGGAAACTTAGACAGTAGAGATATAAGTTGTCATTTAAGGATCCAAGTCCCCCCCCCCCTTTTATCAGGCCTGAAAAGTGAAAGTGAAAGACTTAGTTGCTCAGACATGTCCCACTCTTTGCAACGCCATGGACGGTGGCTCCTCTGTCCATGGACTTCTCCAGGCAAGAATACTGGAGGGGGTAGCCATCCCCTTCTGTAGGAGATCTTCCAGACCCAGGAACTGAACCCTGGTCCTTGGCGTTGCAGGCAGATTCTTTACCATCTGAGTCAAGTCAATTCCAATATAAGCTCATTAATACTGAATTATTTCACTAAATTAATAGTGCTGATGAAGGTATAAGAGAATCAGAATGTCTTGCATTCCTCCCAACTGTGGTTATTGACCATAATTAAATCCAGCCACTTCCATTCTCTGCTCACCGAAACAACTTTAATCACAAGATGTGCCAGCTATTACTATCTAGAGAACTTTGACATTCAAATAAATAAAATGGACACTATTAAACTCTGTGAAGAAAAAAAAAAAAAAACAAGAAAAGGACATGCACTATTTCAATACTAAGAATTCTCTCTGCTTTGCTGATATGAAGCTGCCTACATTATAACACAGATGATGCATAACTCAAATGAGTGCCTACAAGGAAGTAAATCAAAGAAGCTGGGAAAACCATTTTTCTCATGCGGTAGTGAGCAGGCCAGAAATGCATTTGTACCTCTAAAGCACCTTGCAACATAATGGAAACCAGGTGAAGCTAAGTTTAAAGCACATATAAAAGTATTCAATAGCTTTCTATTTGCTGAAGAAATTGATATCCTTGACAAGTGACATTTCTGAGACGTAGACAATTGCCAAACGAAAAAAAATTAAATCCATCACAAAGTCCATTACTGAGAAGTAATAAATGTGTATGTGGATATAAAAGGAAATCAATACCCAGAAAAACTGGAGGAATTATATGGAAATTTAATTTCTTTAAATAAATACATGGCACAATTATAAAAGAATAATGAGGGATAATTCAATTTTGAACAAAGTTAATAAAGAGCCCAACCAAGCACTTAGCAGAAGCCTATTCAAATATCACCAACACCTTATCAAGAACATCTATTTCCAATGATTGAGAGGAATGAACGGTCAGTGGTCAGATGGAGCTGGTGGCATTTCTACTTGACTAGCGTAACACTTAGGCTCAAGTCTGTCTTTCCAGGACTTCCTCTGACATTCACCCAGTGCCAGAACAATGACTAAGCATTATATGAACATGTCATAACAGCCACCTAGCTGCAGGCAGGGGAGATCTAAAGCAAAGTGGGCCAGAGGCTGACATCCCTCTTGACTGCCCCTGCCTCTTAGTCCCCCTGGAGAAACCCTCCAAGTTCAACTTGAGTGCACTGCCTCCTCTGAAGTCTCCTCTGCCCCCTGGGACAAACTGGTCACTTATTCTTTGGTACCTACCCTATACCTTGAACATAGACAAAATCCTAGAAATTGACTTTATCATACTTAAGGAGGCAATGTAGCGTAGGCCAAGGAGCATGGATTTGAAGTTCAGAAGGTTTGGGTCAGAATCGCAGCTATGCAGTGTTGTGACCCTCAGGAATGCATCTGACCTCTGGAAACCTCAGTCTTATCAACTGTAAAATGGGAATAATAAGCACAATCCAAAGGGTTAAATGAAGAACTGCATTTCAATAGTTAATTATTGTTCCTGGCACATAAGTGGTACTCAGTGGGTAGTAAATACAAGTTGAGTAGTAAATACAACTGGATAGTAAATACAAGTTGGCAGCAGGGATAAGGATAGTCATTGTTTATATGATGCCCCCTCCCTTACAAAACAGAACCATTTCTTCCCTGCAGAGATAATGTGCACTTCACTGCTGACCTTCAAGCTGAGCAACATGCCAACGCGTGGTGTTTCTGTTTACGAATGAGTACACCTGCCCAACACTATTTGGCCCATTTGCTCTGAGATCAGCTCCCCACACTTCCTTTCTTCCACTTAGAACCCCTGTGAGTGTGAAACTCCATTTCCCTTCCTCACCAGCCTTCAGGTTCCGGCTAAGCTTGAGCTTCCCGGGTGGTGCAGTGGGAAAGAATCCCCCTGCCAATGGCAGGAGTTACAGGTTCAGTCCCTGGGTCGGGAAGATACCCTGGGGTAGGAAATGGCAACCTACTCCAGTATTCTTGCCTGAAAAATTCCATGAACAGAGGAGCTTAGTGGGCTACAGTCCATAGGATCTGCCAAGATTTGGACACAATGGAATGACTTGAGCACAGCAGCAGTCTTGGCTGGTGGAAGACAATGGTCTAACAAAGTACCTCTGCTTCCTGGGACCAGCCACCCCATCTCGGCTTTTTACCACTGCAGGGAAGGCAGACAGTGTCTGGTGCCTGCCAACCTGTTTGCTTCACTTTCCCCTCGTTGTTCTTGTTGCTCTCCCATCTAGTTTTAGCCATCCTATTTTAAATGCTCCATATTAAATTTCCTCTATTGATTTATCTGGCACATATATGTCTTCCTGGCTGAACCCAGTTTTTTTTTCCCCTGAATGGATCTGATATTTAATCTCAGGGGCCCACAAAGCTTAAGTGGAAATAATAAAACATTTACTCAGCCTATTTCACAAGGTCCCTGTATAGGATCCAGGAAAATGCTGCCCATGAAAGTATTTTGAAACTATCAATCGTTGCACAAATGTAACATTTTGCTCTTAATATTTTCAGTTGCAAAGGAAAAGCTTAGTTTCACTGATCTATAGCGGCAATGTTCCAAATGATACTGATGGCTTCCAGTGACATCATGCTTGTAATTTGCACAGTTGAATAAAGGGGAGGATGAAGTCCAAGAGATAACTGTGTTTGGCATAGCAGAACTCCTATGAGCTCATAAGTCAGAAGACACTGATAGAAACAGTGAAAATCACGGTTTTGCGGAAGACAAGGAATTATTTGGAAGACAGCCACCTTAGAGATTTGCTCCAAGTCTTAATTTTGCAGATGAGCAATCTCATTAAACTCCACAAGAATTCAGGCAATGTCAGGTTACAGTATCTGCTTATTTGAGAACAACACAAAAACAAAGGCAAAACATAAATGCAGATAGGAAAGATTTGCTTAGGAAGTCCAATTTTCAAGCAAAGTTTTGAATTCTGAACCAAGGTATATTAGTTTAAGCAGCTATCTGAAACACAATAAAATAATTTAAAAAACAATCATTAAGACATGCTAAATAATGTTTTTCAAACTGCATACGTCTGAAATCTAAATGAAGTCTGTAGTTAATGGTAGCGTACCAATGTCACTGTCCTTGTTTTGGTAATATATTCTGATTATATGTCATCACCAAAGGAGCTTGGAACTCTGTACTATTTTTAAAGCTTCTTTTAAAACCAAAACTATTTAATTCAAAATAAAAAGTTTGGTTTTTTTTTCTTTGTATGCCAAGGAGAATGTATCACACAAGAAAAAATCCATTAAAATCTGAAGTGCAAAGTTTGCAGCCTTAAAAAGACTATCTGGATGAAATGAGAAATACAGTTCTTACTCTGCTACACAACCAAGCTACTTATGCATTTTTTGAATCACTCCACAAGCACATACCATCAAGTCATTAAGCGTGGTGCTTTGTCACATTTTCCTTCTTAGCTCTTTTATCATTCGGGAGACATCCTACCTTCTTTAATGAACCATCCTTCAGTTGGCCATGGGGTTCAAGCAATTTAAACTCCTGTGTTTGAAGTTTACTTACTTCCCCCAGGAACAACCAAGGACAACTAGTCACCAAATACCCTAACTCACTTCTCAAAATGTCAAACAGACCACAAACCTATCAGTCAAACATGAGGCTCTGACCATTCCCCACTGATATTCACCTCTTGGTTCGTACGGAAAGTTTGTTTGAGGAATAGGAAAAGAAAACATCTGGACAAATGGCACTGCTCCGTTCTCAACCATGTGAATGTTTGGGGACAGACTCTTAGGGAGGGTCCGCCCTGGGTCCACAGATGCCTGCGGTCACTCGGAAGGATGCCTGGAGTCCGGCTCCAATGGAGAACACGGTGATGTGATTTCTTATAACCGTCCTGACTTTCCTCCAGATGAAAAAGCTACAGCAACCTTTTCTTTGTACAATGAAACCCTTCAGCCTCAAAGACATTACTTTCAAAGAAACAACCATAGTCTTCGGGAGAACTGCTCTATAGGATATGAAAGTGTCTGTCCTGGGGCTTCATCTCCTTCCGAAATGTGACTTTCCCACACAGCACAGCCTGGGCAAGAAGCAGGGAGGGTGAGAAGCCAGCAGTTTCCCTCTCATACCCTTCCTCAGACACAGAGTTGCAGAGGTTCAGCACATCCACCATCCTTGCTGCCCTCGGCTGGGAACGTTCTTATCTCAAGCACTCTATGTTTAGTATCTGTGATTAGCCCAGATGTATTTGGCACAGCTCTTGGCACACAAGATGCCTTTTGCTCCCTGAAAACTCGGCAGTCGGAGGTAGACCTATTATTCAGAACTACCTGGGCCCTGACTCCGCTTTCTCCGCCCTGATGAGCGATGCTGATTTTAGTGTGAGATCAGGTGCGCCGCATGCCGTCGAGGCTTCCGTCACCTAGCCCTCCGCCATGTATCAGGGCAACTCTTGTGCAATGTCCACATTGTCCCTGAGAGTCAGTGGGATGCACACCAAGAAGGGAACCCTCCACGGCTTCAGAGACCCCCTACTGCTGAGGCAGCATCACATGGCCAATGTGGGGATTCCAGGGAGTGTGCCTTGTGGCCGGGGGTGGGGGGGATTGCATGTTTGTGGGAAGGGAAAAGGGGGAAGGTAACTTTGCTCTATCTAGCTTTAAGCACACTTTGCTTCCACTGGGATTGCCTTTGCCTTGTCTAACACACAAACACATATATAATGTGTATACACATCCACTGTGTGTGGATCAATATAGTAAATTTTTAAAAATCTTGACAGTAAAGTTGAGCATGTGATCACTTCTCACCTGTCCCCACACCCCCACCATAATCACTGAGGCCCTCAGAGATAGTTTATAGCTGCTCTCAGCTGTACCACTATCTCCTTTCTTCACTGCAGGCTTATCTACATTGGAAGGCTCCCATTTTTTATGCCGGTCCTTAAGACTTGCCTGGTGGTTCAGACGGTAAAGCGTCTGCCTGCAATGCAGGAGACCAGGGTTCGATCCCCGGGTCAGGAAGATGCCCTGGAGAAGGAAATGGCAACCCACTCCAATACTCTTGACTGGGAAATCCCATGGATGGAGGAGCCTGATGGTTTACAGTCCATGGGGTCACAACAAGTCAGACACCACTGAGTGACTTCACGTTCTTTCTTTGGAAACCTGAGCAATCATGATCACACAGTTTTGACGAAGTCCAAATCAGAAGTGCCTTCTGTGTTCCACCAGATGGCAGTCCCGCATCAGGGAAAAGAGGGGGGTGGTGGTGGTGGTGGTGGTGGTGGTTGTATTTTGGATACAGAAGTATGCGATTCTGGTATTTCCTGTGATGGGAAATACCGACAAGTATACAGGTTGGTTCAGTAGAAAATGAAGTGTACGTGTTTTGTACAAACTCATCACAAGTGTTCTGTAAAAATACAAAAGCAAACCATGTGAATTCCCCAAATTAAAAATATTTTGATGACTAACCTAAACTTCTGGTCCATGACATAGAGTTGAAAACAAAACCCACAAAAGATAAAATATGTTCAAGTATGCAGTTATAGTCACTCTCTGGATTTGGTTAATATCCTAAATATACCTCTGCTTCATAGCTACAAACTGCTTCAACTTTTTCATTTGGAAAGTGTTATGACGACATATTGCATAGCGCTAAGTTAAAACGCCAGCACACGTATGAGTAAGCAGCAAGGAATTATCTTTCCATGGTGATAAAGGGATTCTTTAAAAAAATCTAGTTTTACCCAGTCACATGGGTGAATGAAACCTTTCCATCTGTCTCTCACAGCAACCTTTACCAAGGACCACACAAGACAGTTCTCATCCATTCCTGGGGAATCCAGTCCAGAATCGAACGCATCTCTTGTGCCAGTAGCCTGGCTCTGCTCCAAGACCGTGTCACTCCCTGGCAGTAAGTGATGCTAATGAAATAGCATCTACTTCAGAATGCCTGATGTGATGTCCATGACGGGCTAAAGGGCCAGCTCCACAGATAAGAATGGGCAGGCTCACACTTGCAGCCTTCTGCCTGCAGAAACTGAACATGGCACTGGACCTGAGGCTCTCTGGGTGCATTGCTTTCATGATGTTTTAAGCTGACTGACAGGTGGTCTGGCATTACCCTGTTTATCAAGATAGCGTTTTTCAGGATACTGTGGACATCACCTAAATCAACGTTTCACGTCAGATTCCAATTGGGTATTTTTGAAGCAAACTATTATCCATTTCTGTGAATGAGTCTTCTGGATCTTCATCTACTCTTAGCTTGAAGTCAGCTGTAAACCCCTGTGACAGATGGCTCAAAATCTTTTCTGGGGATCGGTGCTAACATATCATGCTTATCTTTAGTCATTTTCTTACTTCCCAAAGAGATTATTTAATTGTTCCCTATTCCTTTTGGTCCTACCAGCAGCTTTCCAGTATTAAAGAAGCTTGTGTTTCTTTCTTGCAGCCATTTGCCACCATTTTTCACATGTCCAGAGACACTTTTCCCTTGATCTTATGCCTCTTACCATGGATTATTTATTTATTCTGTTTATCAGTGGTAGGTAATATAAGTTTGTACTTTCGTTTCCTAATATATATTTATCTTGTAGCGTCCAAGTGTGGAGATATTTAGAGAGAGAAATTGTTTGGAAAAAGAAGTATTTTTACATTTTTCCCAGAACTTTAAGTCAGGCATATTTCTCTGTTTAGCTTATTAACAACCAAAATGTTAATTTCTACAGATACTTGTTATTTGCATCATTGCACAAGTGAACTAAAGCTAATTAACACAAATTCTATGAGCAATGGTAAAAGTACTCTACCACTATGTTTTTGGAGACAACACACACTTTTGTGCACCATTACAGTACATGATTTAATTTGCCCTGCACATACAGAAAGGCATAAAAATAGAGCTTATCAAAGCCTACGTTTACGGCAATTGAATTACATCATATCACAAAAACAAATTTCACATACTAAAGATTCAATCTTAACAAAAGAAAATGTAGGTCTGCTAGGCTGTTTTGAAAGATTATCTATAATCAAGTAGCTAAATGGGTCACAATGTAACATTTTATATATTTTTCCTAACCCAAAGGCCCTGTAGAAAATTGACCTAATTAAGGCTCTGTAGAGAGCTTTTAATTTTTCCACTACTGTGAGTTTTACTTAGTTATGAAATGAAGCTTAATGATTTATTTTTTATTATTTCCTATAAAAATCCTCAATAAAATCAAAGTCGATGAATAACTTTAGAAACAAAAGTGCTACCCAACAGACTCCAGCCTTTCATTGTGAGGAGCCATTATAATCGGCAGTATCATTTTCCTTAGATTTGTTTATTTTCCATTACTCATAACTGCTTCTTTTAATTGGACCAAGCTAGCTTCCTTTAGACTCCCCTCCAGAGTGATGTTGGCAGAAATGATTGGCAGTTCCTTCTCCCACACGGTGCCATCCTGAAATTGCAAATGTCAGTTAACAGGCTTCCTTCTCTCTCCAGTGTTTTAAGAGTGGGAGTCTGCATTTAGCAGAAAGTAGTCTGGGTGCACATATTTCTGAATAAATGCATGTGAATCTATGCATTCAAATTCTGGAATCAAGGGCTTAAAGGAAGCCAGAAAGGTCAACCACTCCATCCACGGCTTGCGTTCCCATCTGTCATCTATTTGTCAGCCACTCCAGGCAGGCGAAACTATAGCCTACTTTCAAAAATGATTACATTTAACCCCTTCTGAGTTACTTGTAGTAGAGGGTTAAGAAGAGCAGCACTGACTTAATTTTGCAAAGCATTTTGCACTAAGGCTCTTATTAGATTTTATGGCCAGGAATAAAGTGGCATTTCGTTGTCCCTCGCCTCCTTACTTTTTTGTATCCAATTAAAATTGAGGGACTATTAGCAGTGAAATGGCCAATAAGTGCAGGTAGTGTGATAAGCATAAGCTATCAAGGTAACAGAGTCTGTGTTTGGCCCAACATCTGGCTCCTAACTGAACCTGTGCTCACCATGTACTAAAGCATGTAAGGGAGCCTCAGTCATGCCGGAGTGACAACACAGTCCCACCCTTATTTCCAAATTCTTATTTATCACACCACTAAAAAGAAAAAAAAACTAAACTAAACCTATTATTAAATAAATGTGATATGAATAAAACGTTTTCATAATAAATTAGCTAAATGTTTCTTTTAAGGAAAAGAAAGAAGAAAAAAAAGTATTTTGGCCGCCCAGGTTAACAGAAGAGGCAGCTCCCCAAGTTTAGGTCATAATTAGCGTGTCTCAAGGAGAGAAATCCGCGACCAGGTGGATAAAAAGCAAGGAGATGCACAGAAAGGAGCCTTGCTATCTTTGCCATCGTGGATGACATCAGGGAGAAGCTTTGATCAGTGACTGTTACTTTATTTGAAATGGTTCCCACTTCATGGCAGCAACTGTTCTGAGTACTTTATACACAGTAAATCGTTTAATCTCGGGCGGAGAATGAGGATGAGGACGAGGTTCAGGGGCTTCCTGCCGCCATCGGGAGGACACGTGCGCAGCAGACCGCAGGCCCGGCCTTAAGCTCACTGCTGCTTCCTCAAAGCAGGCGCTGTTGGCCAGCAGGCCCCGTGGCCGTCTCCAGGGGCCTGCGGCGCCAGGGCCCGTAAACGGCCTGTGAGGTGCAGGGTCGGCCTCACTCTGTGCCCCAGGAACGGGGTAGTGTCCCCTCAGGTCACACACATGCAGAAAGGCACGAACGCCCCACTGGCCCTCACTCTTTTCGGCTCCCATTGCTCTTCCTTCAACCCGCTCCCCCATCCCACGTCAGGAGCCACTAGAAAATGCAGGCTGGATCTTAAATGGATGAAGGAAGGAAAAACACACACACACACACACACATTTTTTCTTCCCCGTGAGCAATTAGCTTGTGAGAGGCATGGATAAGGGTTTGTGGGATTTATCTCATTTAATCCTCATAAGAAAGGTTCTTATTCCCGCTTTACAGGCAAGGCTGTGTTAGTCATAAGCCTTTCTTTCCCACCCGCTAGACCTCCCTGTCTCCTACCCAATTACTCTCTTAAAAAACTGAAATGTCTCTTGCCTACAAAAAAAAAAATATGCTCCTTTCCAGAACTCCTCTTCCCAAAACCTTACAAGATGAGGGCATATTTATAGAGCAGGATTTTGCTTAGGGGCCGGAATATATTTGCTAAATCCTGAACAGGTCTCTGCTAGAAATGTGTTTACTGCTATGATAAATACACTTGTTGATAAAATGTTGCTGTCGTAACTTTCACGTGGGTGAAAAATGTTTCAAAACAACATATTTGGGGAGCCAATTGGGATACATTCCCAGGATGCCTATTATATTTCACATCTTTAGAAACATTTCTGAGAAACAAATGTGTCCTGGAAGCATGACCTTTTTCTGAACAGAATAATCATTGGAAAAGAAAATAGCAATCAACATAAAAAGGCTACATTCCCCTGCATATCCTGTCTCCATAATCCTTTTCCTGTAATTAAAAGCATCCGAAAACCTGCTACAAAATAACTACAAAAGCAAAATTGGGGGAAATTAATTCCATCTGAGGTTGTTACAGCTAAATTCACCTATTCCAGGAAGAAATCCTGAGAATACTGACACCAAGGAAGTTTAATCAAAACTTCAGTGATTTCACAGCCTCCCCACCCAGCAAGAAAAAGGAAATGGGATAAAGCAGATGATTCAACATCGGTCTGCAGAAAAAAGGCATTAAAATACACAGACAGACCATTAGAATTCTGAATCCAATTCTCATCCTGTTCCCTACCCTTCTTCTGTTCCTTTTTTACGACCTATGACTTAGCAGATGACAATACAAGGTATCACAGGGACACCTCACTTATTCAGGAATACCTTATTTCATACAAGGTCATTTTCCAGAAAAGTGAAAATTTAACAATACGCTTTACAAACAAAAAAGAAAAGAAACCTGAAATGTATTAGACACCATTCAGTTCTCTTTAGAGAGAATTCATGACATGCAGTTTTACAAATTTACCTGAAGTTTAGGTGTCAAGGCACCACTTTGTCTTCCCTTCTTATCTCTTTAGCGTTCACATGTGGACAGCTCACCATCCAACCCTTTAGGTTCCTAAGCCCTCTTAGACTTCCCATCTTTATGTCTTGCTGCTTCTTTAACAAACCCAACTCGTCACATCACACTTCTGGTCGCAGCTGTCCAAGACACTGGTTAGAGACTGTCTAACCAGCAGGACTCCACAGAGCCTTCCCAGGACAGACTCCTCCCCCATAACCCCTGCTTTAGCTCCTCTATCAAGTAAACAGATAAAAGTGTCTGGTGCACACTTTTGAGTAGTTTTACAAATGCAAAGACCCCCACCAAACAGAAGAACTTAATTTTTTGACCATGAGCATGTAGCCCCCATACTTGCTAGAGCCTGTGGACTGATGATATTAACCCCTGTGACCCCACTCTGTTACCACACCATCAACCAACCATCAGCTAGGCATGAGCAGATCATATATATCCTGCAACCCCTTCCCTCACGTGGCCTTTAAAATGCTTCCTGGAAGCCCAACTGGGAATCCAGGTGTTTGGAGCACAAGCTGTCTGTTCTCCTGGCTGGGTGCCTGCAATAAATGCCACACTTTCTTCACTACAACCCAGTGTCAGTAGACTGGCTTTATTGTGCACAGGAGAGTGGACCCACATTTGGCTCTATAACAACATTGCCTTCCATGAGAAATCTTCCCTGACCCTCCGAATCTGGGCTCCAGGTTACTCATGAGTTCTCACAAGCACTATGGACTTTCCAGGAAAGAACTGACCACACAGTCCTTATAACTGCCTGTTTACTCCTCGGAACATTTCACTGAACACCAAGCAGACCAGGAAAGGATTAATTTCTATTGTACACGCTTTCAAACCTCTAGAGTTAGTACACTGCCCAATGCATGGATATTCAACAAATGCTTATTGAGTGAATGAAATAAGCTACCTCACTATGCACTAATATTGGCTTCTATCAAGGTATGTGAACTGGACAGGTTGGTATTGGTTTAGGTGTTAGGTTCTAATTCAGGAAGTTGGCAGTGTTTAGGATGACATCAATTGTGTGAGGACAAGTCCTAACTCCACCACGTATGAACTGGGAAACTTTGGGAAAATTGGTCCATTTCTTCAAACCTCAATTTCCTTCTCAGTTAAATGAGAAGTCATATTGAACCCACAGCTTGCTATTGTGGAAAGAATTAGATAATTTATGCAAATTTTAATAAGCTACGAATAGCTACTTATGTCTTACCTGTAATTACAATTACTAACTAATATAGGGCTATCTTCAGAGAAGGCAATGACACCCCATTCCAGTACTCTTGCCTGGAAAATCCCATGGACAGAGGAGCCTGGTGGGCTACAGTCCATGGGGTCGCACAGAGTTGGACACAACTGGGCGACTTCACTTTCACTTCTCAGTTTCATGTACTGGAGAAGGAAATGGCAACCCACTCCAGTGTTCTTGCCTGGAGAATCCCAGGGACGGGGGAGCCTGGTGGGCTGCCATCTATGGGGTCGCACAGAGTTGGACACAACTGAAGAGACTTAGCAGCAGCAGCAGAGGGCTATCTTTGCCTACACTATCCTGAGCTGCCTTAGTTTTATTCTAATATTTTAAATGTCTTGACTTTTCCCATTAAGAGTAACTGACAGAATAGCTTCTCTCAGAATTGATTACTTGTATGGTAATTCATTACTGGCACTTTTAATCACATGTCCCAGCTATTTCTTTTTATGCTGAGCATCTTCAATTCCAAATTTGCATCCTGAATTCCACACTTTCTCACAAAATCCAGCCCATAATTGCATGGGATTCCTGGGTACCTCAAGTTAAGGGCCATATCATTACCTCAAAAGTCTGCATTGAAAATTATCTGTCACGTTTCCAGAAACCTGCTCCAGTGTCCGCTTTCCAAAAGTCCCTTGATGGTTACACAACCCCTTCCTGTGTTCAGGTTCAACACCTCAGAAGCACTTCCGGTGCCCTTGTGCACACATCCAGCTGCAAGACTCAGCTCTCTCCGTGATGGCCTTACTACTCAACTGCTGGGGAGCCACTACACCCTTCTAACTGATCCACCTCAGGGGGCTTTCACAACTCTAATTTCTCCCACAAAGCGAAGTGGAACATTTTCCATTTCTTGGTAGAGCTCTCTTCACAGGAACCCTCCACTTATAAATAGAAGCAAGCATAAGCAGAGCTGTTAGAGACTTTCCAGGCCCTCGGAAGGGCCACACTCCATTCCCAAGCACTCAGGATCCCAGGCAATCTGATCCACGGTGCCTGCGAAACAACCTCTTCTCTTTCAAGTTCCATTTACTTTTTTCTGTGCTTCAACCTTCCCTCTGCCTGCCAGTCAGATGCTGAGAGGCTTAGAGACCCCTTCCCTACATATGTTATCGAGCCAAGCACACCAAGAGCGCACTATCTCCATCTCCTTTTGCTATTAAATTCTCTCCATGGCACTGGAAACTACATGATATGAATAATCTGTTTACTTGCTCCTTATCTGTCTCTCCTTTTTAGAATGTAAGGTCCCTGTACTTTGTTTTATTCACTGGTGTATTCTCATAACTTGGACTCAGTGTAGGCACTCAATACTTTCTGGATGAATGGATGCACATGGCTATTATCACATGAGGCATTAAAATACAATAGCTGCTGTATTTAAATCTCTTTAAACGTATGACAAATCTCTTTATTTTTTGAGTTGTTGTTCAGTCACTCAGTTATGTCTGACTCTTTGCAACCTCATGGGCTGCAGCACGCCAGGATTCCCTGTCCTTCACCATCTCCCGAAGCCTGCTCAAACTCATGTCCGTTGAATCAGTGATGCCATCCAACCATCTCATCCTCTGTCATCCCTTTCTCCTCCTGCCTCCTATTTTCCCCAGCATCAGGATCTTTTCCAATGAGATGGCTCTTTGCATCAGGTGGCCAAAGTATTCGAGCTTCAGCTTCATCATCGTCCTTCCAAGGCATATTCAGGGTTATTTCCTTTAGGATGGATGAACTGGTTGGATCTCCTTGCAGTCCAAGGGACTATCAGGAGTCTTCTCCAACACCACAGTTCAAAAGTTATCAATTCTTCAGCAGTCAGCCTTCTTTATGGTCCAACTCTCACATCCATACATGACCACTGGAAAAACCATAGTTTTGATTATATGGACTTTTATATGGACCATTTTTGAGTTGAACTTTTTAAATGAATCATTTATTTAAATCATTAATTCCAATGATTTAAATAAATGTTTAGAATGTAATCTACATATGAGCATAGTCACATGTCTTACTTATATATCCATCAATACTCAGCATGGTCTTAGCATGTTATAGATGTTCAATAAATGGTGAATTCAATCAAATCATATGCAGACCTTGGTTATATGATTTTTATGACTGCTCACATTTCAATCCCTTAAGGAAAAACATTTCCCACACTCTGCTTATTCTGTTTTTGAAGTCACCAAAATCTGACATGTGGAAACTGAAACAGTTCGATAATTAAAGTAAAAGTTTACATAGCAAAAGTATACGTTAAATATTTAAGATAATTCATTACAATCTGCTCATGTCCGTGTTCTTCACTTGATCAATGTAAAAGAGCTTTCACTCGGCATCCGTGGACTAAGAGACTAAGAGAAAGAAATGTGCTGTTCCAGCCGCACCACAAGAATCACCTCTCTAAATGTATAGCAATGGTAAGATGACCTCCAACAGGGGCAATTAGCTTTTCAGTGCCTAATAAGGAAGTCGTGCAAAAATGTTTGCTGAATGAAGTCCCCAGTGTAAAAGCAACGAGTCAAGGATATGAAGCTGGGCGTCTCTGCCTCCAGGAAAGACCCAGCTCCCCGCGAGGCCCCCTCCCCACACCCATCCTCAGGGATCATGGCATGCAGGCTCCAGCAGTAGGCTTATGTCTCATCTCAACTTCTCTGAACTCGGTTTTCTCTTATTAGCAACTAACAGGTTGGCGATATTTGGTAAGTACTTTTCTAGTTATAATAAAATGAGACCCAAAGAATAACGTTACATTATAGTTTCAAAATGGTTTGAATAAATTTTACTCCTTTTCTAAAGATGTTCTATAATTTTATGAAGATAGGATTATTTATAATTCAAAACAATTTTAATTAAATACTCATATTCATATATATCATATATTCACCAACCAGAAATGAATTAATAGCTGCTCCCTTTGAGGGCCTTTTTTAAAAAGCTGCTTGGCAGTCTATGTTACTTGATTCTTAGAATTCAGCCTATCAACTTCAATGCCTTACTTACTCTTATGGTAAAATTAATACTTTCATATTACACATGTTTCTTTCAACATCTTCAACCCTACTTTAAACTATTTGAATTATAGTCTACACAAGGTTATTATGGCATTTTGCAAACTTGAATTTATTTTTTTATTTTATAGAGGAGAAATTTCTTCGCATATTTTTAAAAATTCTGAGCTATTTACATAAACTTGATGTGTTCAGTGTCATAGAAATAAACTAATGTCTTCTGAATTTTCATTAGAATAATCTTCAAAATAATCTTCAAAATAATCTTCATGCTCACTAATTCTGAGAAACTAAGGTGAAGACTGACCAAAACAAAATTCTTTTTGAAAAACAAGGAGGGCAAGTCTGAGTAACAGGAAGAGCAAAACATGAGTCTTCCTTGTCAATTACCAACAGCCCATCTGAGTAACAGGTTCTCTCACAGAGAAAAAAATTGTTTATTCCATCTAGATTGCTTTTAGGTATGGTATTAGCAGTTTTGAACCAAGTAAAAAAAATATACATATAAAGTTTGCCAATTGTTCTATCAAAATTTTAGTTTTTGTTTGTTTGTTTGTTTGTTTCCTGGCACACATTCTAGATTGCAGATGCTAATGAGAGGCAGAAAGGCAAAGAGTGGTTAGAGGAGGGTCTACCGACTCCCAACCTTAGAACCTGGACAGAGACGTGCAACACCGAAGTTACAGTATCAGTGATTCTGGCAACCACTTATCAGACAGTGAGTGTTGCTGTTCCCCTAATGTATTCCTTCCAGAGTGCCTGTTTTACTAGCCAAAGAATCAGTAAGAGCCCTGGGATAAAAACGAGAATGAAGTCTCAGAATCCAATTGCTGAGGTTTGTGTATAAAACAGCAGAAAACAAAATACGCAGATTTCCTTTTCGCATTCTATTAGGATGATAAAGACAGTAGTTGTCTGTTCACAATAAAGACAGCCAGAGTAACTCAAAATAACTGAATGCACAAAGAAATGCCATGCCATATTTTTAATGAATGAGCTTCAGTTAATTTCAATAGGAAGTCATTAAAAATTTAAGGCATTTTCTCAAGGGTGAATTCTCAGCTTCCCCCAACCAGACTTAGAATACATAGAGTTTAGAAATTACTTATTACCAGATGGGTAGCTATACTTTTAAATTTCTTTAATAAAATCTATTTCAAACATTGTTATCAGAAATTCATTTCCTAAACACGGCAAGAAAAAAATACTGTTATGTGTTATTTGTTTTCATAAAATTTAGAACTTAATTTTGAATATTTAATACTTTCAAGAACAATAAACTGAGATTATACTAGATCAAAATTCATACCAATATATTTCAAATGTATTATGAACCTCCATGTTAGAGTACTTAATGTAGATTGAAATGTCTTTTATAAGTTTAATTATGCCATATATCAAGTGAATTTGTTTTATAAACAAAGGCTTGCAACCAGAATAGGAACAAAAAATTGACATTTGTGCTTTGTAGATATTTTATTTGAATAAATGCTTTTTAAGTTTTGAAAATGAATACACATCTTTCTTCTTCTTCTTCTCTAACCTAAAGGAGATTTACACACAGTCACTAAGAAATAAACTGAAATACAGGCATACTTTAGAGATTCAGGGCAGGCTCAGTTCTTGACCACCACAATAAAGCAAATAGGACAATAAAGAAAGACTTTTTGGAATGTCTGTCTTTTCTTGTCTATTTGGTAAATTTTTACTCATTCTTCTACACTTTTTTTTTTTTTTTTTGACAGGAAACAGCATTTATTGGTGAGCATGATTGAGGAGGGGACAGCGCTGATGCTCTCCTGCGTGCAGGGCTTGCCATCTGTCCAGGGGACCACGATTAGGGATGTATCTGACCCCACAGCCAACCAGGATGAGCAGCTTTTCTGCCACCATGTTTTCAAATTCATCCGCATTAAACTGAGTAAATCCCCAGATATGGATCTTCTGGTGCCCCGGGAGCTTGAATTCAACCTGGCCGAGGGCTTGGATCACATGCTCTTCGTTCTGCAGCCTGGTGCCGTCGGGCGCTATCACTTGGCCAGTGTGGACCCTGGCCACTGTGCCCTGGGGCTTTCCAAAGGCGCTGCGCATATCTGTCTGGAGTCTATCAGCTCCAGCACAAACAACATCCTGTTGATGCAGATAACGTGGAAGAGGTGCAGCCACAGTCGGATGTGAAAAAACCCTCTTTACCACCGCTTTTAGCCATGTACTGTTGGCACAGATACGGGCAGCCTCCAGGGCTTCAGAGAGCTGCTCATGCGCATCTGACACCGTGGGCCACAGAGTGGGAACTCATCCAGTTAGGCCTTCTTATGCCCAAGTCGAAGATGCAGATTTCAGCATCAGGGACACCTCGGCAGAAGCGGGACTTTGGGTACAACTTGTTCTTACAATACCGGTAACATCGGGCGGGGCGGCGGCCCATGGCAACACTAGGATCTTCAGCGACATGCCCAAGGGAAAAAGCACACCTTAGGGATACTGTGGGCATGGCTCCTCACTACTGCAATAAGGTGGATATTGCAATAATGTGAATCACAGTGAATTTTTGGTTTCCCAGTGCATATAAAACTTATGCTTATATTATGCTGTAGTCTATTAAGTGTGCATTATGTCTGAAAGACGATGTGCATATGAATGTTAAAGTATTTTGTGCATACGAATGTTAAAATATTTTATTGCAAAAAAATGCTAACCATCATCTGAGCCTTCACCAAGTTGCAATCTGGTTGCTGGTGCAGGGTCTTGCCCTGAGGTTAATGACTGCTGACCAATCAGGGTGGTTGGCTGCTCAAGGGTGGGGTGGCTGCAACAATTCCTTAAACTGAGACAGTGATGAAGTCTGCAGTATCTTCTTGTTTCAGGAATGATTTATCTGTAGCAAGCAGTGCTGTTTGACAGCATTTTACATACAGGAGAAGTTCCTTGAAGTCAGTCCTTTCAAACTCTGGCAATGCTTTATCAACTAAATTGATGGAATATTCTAAATTCTTTGCTGTCATTTCAGCAATCTTTACAGCATCTTCACTAGGAATCATTATCTGTGCTCATCCATAAGAAGCAAATGCTCAAATGTTAAAGTTTTACCATGAAATTGCAGCAATTCAGTCAACACCTCAGGCTCCACTTCTAACTCTAGTTTTTTTTTTTCCATTTCCATGACACTTGAGTGACTTCCTCCACGAAGCTTTGGACCCCTCATCCATGAGGGGAGACATCCATGAGGACTGAAATCAATCTAAAGTCCCTGTTAATGCTGATATTTGGACCTCTTTCCTGTGAATCACAATTTTTTTTAATGGCACCTAGAATGGTGAATACTTTCCAGAATGTTTTCAATTGATTTTACCCAAATATATTAGAGGAATCACTGTCTAAGGTAGCTGTAGCCTTAAACATGCATTATTTAATATAATCTGAAAGTCAAAATGACTCCTTGATCCATGGGCTATAAAATAGATGTTGTGTTTCCAAGCATGAAAACATTCCTCTTGTCCATCTCCATTGGCGCTCTTTGGGGACCAGGTACATTGTCAATAAGCAGCAACACTTTGAAAGGAATCTTTTTCCTGGGCAGTAGGTCGCAGCAGTGGCCTTAAAATATTCAGTAATCCACGTTGTAAACAGACATGTTGTCATGAAGACTTGTTACATTAACAGAGTTCAGGCAGAGTAGACTCAGCATCGTTCTCAAGGGCCCTAGGGTTCTCAGAACTGGTGAGTGAACACTGGCTTCAACTTAAAATACCAGCTGCATTAGCCCCTGACAAGAGAGTCAGCCTGATCTCTGAAGCTTTGAAGCTACGCAGTGTCTTCTCTTCTCCTGCTATGAAAGTCTTAGATGGTGTCATCTTCCAATATGAGACTGTTTCATCTAAACGGAAAATCTGTTGTTTAGGGTCGCCATCTCCATTTATGATCTTAGCTAGATCTCCTGCGTGACTTGCTATTTCACCTTACACTTCCGTGTTATGGAGATGGCTTCCTTCCTTCAGCCTCAGGAACTGACCTCTGCTAGCTTCAGACTTTTCTTTTGCAATTTCCTCAGCTCTCTTAGACTTCATAGAATTAAAAAGAGTTTGCGCTGGATTAGGCTTACGGGACTGTTGTAGCTGATTAGATCTTCTATCCAGAACACGAAACCTTTCTCCATATTGGCAATAAGGTAATTTGCTTTCTTATCCTTTGTGTGTCCACTAGGGTTGCACTTTTAATTTCCTTTAAGACTTTTTCTTTACATTCAAAACTTAGCTGTTTGGCACAAGAGGCCTCACTCTTGGACAGTCTTGATTACAACACATCTTCCTCACTGCTGCTGCTAAGTCGCTTCAGTCGTGTCCAACTCTGTCCGACCCCACAGACGGCAGCCCACCAGGCTCCGCCGTTCCTGGGATTCTCCAGGCAAGAACACTGGAGTGGACTGCCATTTCCTTCTCCAATGCATGAAAGTGAAAAGTGAAAGTGAAGTCACTCAGTCGTGTCCAACTCTCAGCAACCCCATGGCCTGCAGCCTACCAGGCTCCTCCATCCATGGGAGTTTCCAGGCAAGAATACTGGAGTGGGGTGCCACTGCCTTCTTCCTCACTAAGCTGAATCATTTCTACCTTTTGATTTAAAGTGACAGACATGCGACTCTTGCTTTCAACTGAACAGTTGTAGGGTGATTAATTGTCCTAATACAATATTGTTGCATCCCAAGGACAGGAAGAGAGACAGGAAATAGTCAGTGGAGCAGTCAGAAGAGGCTTGATGTTTATCATTTAAATTCACCATCTTACACTGGCACAGTTTGTTGTGCCCTAAAACAATTACCATAGTAACAACAAGAATTACTGATCACAGATCACCATCAGTTCAGTTCAGTCGCTCAGTCGTGTCCGACTATTTGCGACCCCATGAATCGCAGCACGCCAGGCCTCCCTGTCCATCACCAACTCCCGGAGTTCACGCAGACTCACGTCCATCGAGTCTGTGATGCCATCCAGCCATCTCATCCTCTGTCGTCCCCTTTCCTCCTGCCCCCAATCCCTCCCAGCATCAGACTCTTTTCCAATGAGTCGACTCTTCGCATGAGGTGGCCAAAGTACTGGAGTTTCAGCTTTAGCATCATTCCTTCCAAAGAAATCCCAGGGCTGATCTCCTTCAGAATGGACTGATTGGATCTCCTTGCAGTCCAAGGGACTCTCAAGAGTCTTCTCCAACACCACAGTTCAAACTCATCAATTCTTTGGTGCTCAGCCTTCTTCACAGTCCAACTCTCACATCCATACATGACCACTGGAAAAACCAAAGCCTTGACTAGACAGAGCTTTGTTGGCAAAGTAATGTCTCTGCTTTTGAATATGCTATCTAGGTTGGTCGTAACTTTTCTTCCAAGGAGTAAGCGTCTTTTAATTTGATGGCTGCAGTCACCATCTGCAGTGATTTTGGAGCCCCAAAACATAAAGTCTGATACTGTTTCCACTGTTTCCCCATCTATTTCCCATGAAGTGATGGGACCAGATGCCATGATCTTCGTTTTCTGAATGTTGAGCTTTAAGCCAACTTTTTCACTCTCCTCTTTCACTTTCATCAAGACGCTTTTTAGTTCCTCTTCACTTTCTGCCATAAGGGTGGTGTCATCTGCATATCTGAGGTTATTGACATTTCTCCTGCCAATCTTGATTCCAGCTTGTGTTTCTTCCAGTCTAGCGTTTCTCATGATGTACTCTGCATACAAGTTAAATAAGTAGGGTGACAATATACAGCCTTGACGTACTCCTTTTCCTATTTGGAACCAGTCTGTTGTTCCATGTCCAGTTCTAACTGTTGCTTCCTGACCTGCATACAGATTTCTCAAGAGGCAGGTCAGGTGGTCTGGTATTCCCCTCTCTCTCAGAATTTTCCACAGTTTATTGTGATCCACACAAAGGCTTTGGCATAGTCAATAAACAGAAATAGATGTTTTTCTGGAACTCTCTTGCTTTTTCCATGATCCAGCAGATGTTGGGAATTTGATCTCTGGTTCCTCTGCCTTTTCTAAAACCAGCTTGAACATCAGGGAGTTCATGGTTCACGTATTGCTGAAGCCTGGCTTGTAGAATTTTGACCATTACTTTACTAGCATGTGAGATGAGTGCAATTGTGCGGTAGTTTGAGCATTCTTTGGCATTGCCTTTCTTTGGGATTGGAATGAAAACTGACCTTTTCCAGTCCTGTGGCCACTGCTGAGTTTTCCAAATTTGCTGGCATACTGAATGAAGCACCTTCACAGCATCATCTTTCCGGATTTGAAACAACTCAACTGGAATGCCATCACCTCCACTAGCTTTGTTCGTAGTGATGCTTTCTAAGGCCCACTTGACTTCACTTTCCAGGATGTCTGGCTCTAGATGAGTGATCACAGCATCGTGACCATCCAGGTCGTGAAGATCTTTTTTGTACAGTTCTTCTGTGTATTCTTGCCACCTCTTCTTAATACCTTCTGCTTCTGTTAGGTCCATACCATTTCTGTCCTTTATCGAGCCCATCTTTGCATGAAATATTCCCTTGGTATCTCTAATTTTCTTAAAGAGATCTCTAGTCTTTCCCATTCTGTTCTTTTCCTCTGTTTCTTTGCATTGATCACTGAAGAAGGCTTTCTTATCTCTTCTTGCTATTCTTTGGAATTCTGCATTCAGATGCTTATATCTTTCTTTTTCTCCTTTGTTTTTCACTTCTCTTCTTTTCACAGCTATTTGTAAGGCCTCCCCCAGACAGCCATTTGGCTTTTTTGCATTTCTTTTCCATGGGGATGGTCTTGATCCCTGTCTCCTGTACAATGTCACGAACCTCATTCCATAGTTCATCAGGCACTCTATCTGTCAGATCTAGGCCTTTAAATCTATTTCTCACTTCCACTGTATAATCATAAGGGATTTGATTTAGATCATAGCTGAATAGTGTAGTGGTTTTCCCTACTTTCTTCAATTTAAGTCTGAATTTGGTCATAAAGAGTTCATGATCTGAGCCACAGTCAGCTCCTGGTCTTGTTTTTGTTGACTGTATAGCGCTTCTCCATCTTTGGCTGCAATGAATATAATGAATCTGATTTCAGTGTTGACCATCTGGTGATGTCCATGTCACCATAGCCAGTAATAAAAACGTTGGAAATATGAGAATTACCAATATGCAACAAAGATGCAAAGTGCAACGATGCTATTGGATAACCGGTGCTGACAGACTTGCTAAATGCAGGGTTGTGAAGGTTTCTTCAACATGTAAAAAACACATTATTTTAAAAGTGCAATAAAACAGGCTTTGTCTGTATTATAGGATAAATTCAGCTTTATCTCTAGAAAAAGGAGTTTTAGTGTGAGCTAGAGATTCTGAAATACACCAAGCATGGTATTTTAATACAGATTCTCTTGTCCAAGGTTACATGTGCTGCAGCTCAGGACAGGCTGCCCCCAAATGTGCCAAAGTGGCATATTGATTATTTTGAATTAAGATTAAAGGAGAGCCAGCTGGAACAAAAAGAACACTCTGGCCCTCCTTTGTCCCCATGAAAGCAGGAAACAAAGCTCCCATGGGAAGGTGCCCTACCTTTGGCAATGGACGGAGGGCATCCTTATTGACAGAGAGAGGGGATTTAAGGTCCCGAAAGCTGTCTGAACAAACTGTGTTACTTCTTCATTTATCTGCTACCCCAAGGAAGACCTCTTAGTGTCATCAAATATTCACAACTACTTGATTCTTCATCTAAAAGGTATATCAACATCCTGAGGAAATCACTTCTTAGCCCCCTTATGTACAGGGCCTCCACATTTATACAAATTAAATTTATTTTTCTCCCTTTAATCCATATATGTCAATCTGATTATCAGATTAGCCAAAAGACCTCAGAAGGGTAGAGGAACACCCCTCCCTCAAAACATAACCCAAGCTTCACAGTGGAACTGTTGTATCTACTAACACTTTACAATTTCAGTTCCTTTTCTTTATTGTCAAAACCTACAAAATAACCTTTGACATACAAAATGTAACAGCCATGATTTTTATCATACATGTGCATAGTACACATTTTTAAGTTTAATGATTTTTAATTTAAAGAACTGCAGATTTTTTCAACAAAAAGTTTTAGTACACTATTATTTTAAAGGGAAAGATTATGCACAACTTTTCCCCTGAAAATCTTTTAAGTTGCAACTTCCCAAAGGGTAGCTAAATCAGTATTATAATGTTCTTTATTCTAATTCATAAAACTTAAAAGATGGGCCAACATATTGATTATTTCAACATCAGTGATATGAAGATACTAAACAAATAATTTACGCTTCTAGAAACATACAATTAAGGAGCAAAAAATAAATGACCTTTAAAAAAGCACTTTTATTTTAAGGATAGCCAAGAGTTTCAGAGAATATAGACTATTAGAGAGAATGTAATTCATCCAGCACTGGAAAATATGACCATGTGTAGTCAGAATGTCCATGAGAAACCTAGAAAAGCAATTTATGTTGGGAACCAAGGATTATAAACCAGTGCATTACGAATGAATTATTGCTCCTTAATCAGATTTCATCAAGTTGATCTCTCCATCAGTGGCTGATTTATGTATTTATGACTCACAGTACTGTATATTTGCATCATAAATAAACTATAACTTTTTCCTATAGATAATTTTCTATTGATATCTCTTTTGGAGATTGTTCAAGTAGGATTAGTGGTTGTAGCTAGTAGTGAAGTATCTAAGAGAAGTTGGACAAGAAATAATAAAAATATTTTTAAAATGACTACTGATTTGGGTCCTTTCATGGACTTGTTAACAGTAGTCTTTAAGGGAAATGGTTCATTAAAACAATCAAGAAAACATAAATCAAGTAAGTATATAATTATGTTCAAAATAGCTTTTTCTAAGAAGGCTTAAAAATTGCATCAAAGTGAAATAATGTTATTTTTGTTCATTAGGTGGCAAATTATCTATACAATCCATAATTCCAGGTAAAATCCATGCATTTCTATATGTAGAGCTATCGTGTATGAACTGCTGTGGACTCTGTAAAACAGTGCTCAATATGTGTATACTCCTGTGAAAAGTGCCTACTACATAGGAAGCAGCTAGTACAGTAACCCCAGGAAAAGGTTTAGCCAAAAGCTCATTTAAGAGAAAACATAAAAAACTGAAAATAAATAATCTGAGCATTCAGTAGAATAAGCTATAAAATAATACAAGACATGTAAGGAAGAGAAATGACTGAGGGAAAAAGTAATTAAATGAAATAGAACCTGAGAACAAAAAAAAAAAACCACAATTGATATGGTCAATAAAAATAATTTCCTGTATTTTGAAGTAGAACCTAAAATATATCTGACAAAATTGAACAAAAATAACATAATAGCTCATATAATATAAAAAGGTAGAACAGATATGTGTCTCTATATAAACTTTTTATTTTAAAATATGTTATCATTAAAATATTCACTATATTTGAAAACATGAGTGAAACAATATGTTTCTAGAAATTTCTTAATATTTAGGAATACACAAGTTACCAAAATTGACCGAAGAACAAAAACAGGTGTCTCATCCAGAAGCATTTTGCAAAGATTATTTTTCTAAAATTTCAACTAACAGATAATGCTTATATACATTGTTCCATAATATAGAAAAAAATCCAATATTATCCAATTTTATGAAACTACTATAACTTGATCTTAGGATAAGGGATCTCATGTAAAGAAAATTGTAAGCTTGTCAAACTTATAAATAAAAATGAATTAAAAAGGACAAGAACCTTGCAGGGGTTGATACTGATAACACACTGTGAACTGTGCAGATTGAATGGCCCAACCTTCGACTGCAATCACATTTTTAAAATATTTATGTATCATAGACAAGAAAGTTTTTTCAATAATGCTCCAAATTTAGAAAATCTACCAATGCTATTTCATCACATAAATGATATGATCAAAGTTAACAGATGAAGAAATATATTTGATAAACCTTAGTGCCTATTCACGGAGAAGGCAATGGCAACCCACTCCAGTACTCTTGCCTGGAAAATCCCATGGACGGAGGAGCCTGGTAGGCTGCAGTCCATAGAGTCTCAAAGAGCTGGACACAACTGAGAGACTTCACTTTCACTTTCATGCACTGGAGAAGGAAATGGCAACCCACTCCACTGTTCTTGCCTGGAGAATCCCAGGGACGGCGGAACCTGATAGGCTGCTGTATGTGGGGTCGCACAGAGTCGGACACAACTGAAGTGACTTAGCAGCAGCAGCAGCAGCAGCAGCAATGCCTATTCATGACTAAAAGCACCATAAAAAACCTAGGAGTGAAAAGTTACTTCCTTAGTCTATGAAAGATAGTTCTCCCTCTTCCTCAAGAAGAAAAATCTAAAGTAAAGATCATCTCTGACTGGTGTAACTTTACTAGTATTCAGTAAGAATAAATGTGTAAGTGCCTGGTATCACTTCTGCTGTTCAGCACTGTCCTAGAGCTCCGTCTCAGAAGGACAAAACTATGGTGAAAGTAAAGAAAAGGTATGAGAATCACAAAGCAGAGTCAAAACTGACATGTTCTGCAGAAAACAGATATTTATGATCATCATATGAGCCCAGAGAATCAACAAATTCTTAGAATGAATAAGAAAGTTCAAAAGTTGCTGGATATCAGGTCAGCATGTGAAATTTAGTAGCATTCCATTAAACCAGCACTAATCGAATAGAAATTTTAGTAGAGAAATGTTGAGGAGTAAAATTTTGTAAAATAAAATGGGATAAAGTTTACCAAACTGCGATACATTTTGGAAAGGAAATTATACATTTTTATTTAAGAAAGGAAGACATGATTAAATCAGGCATTGCAATATGTTGATATATTTAAAATGAATTAATCAATGAACTCTGTTCTAATCAAAATCCCATCAGGATTTATTTAGAGAACTTTTTTTTTTTTTTCTGATACAAGGAAAACATTATTAAAGCAAAGAATGGGATAGAATTTTATTTTTTTGGCCATGCTGTGCAGCATATGGCATCTTACTTCCCCAACCAGGGATGTAACCCGTGCTTTCTAAATTGAAAGCACAGTCTTAACCACTGGACAACCAGGGAAGTCTCGGAACATAATTGTAAAGGAAGTTTTAAAGGGGACTGCACCTCTACCACCTTGCTTCTTACATCTTCCTTGAGGAAGCGTGCAAGATTACTACGACCTTTTCCAGTGCTGCTGCTTTGGCTGCTCTTAGTAAAGTCATCTTCCTTTTGATTCTGGTTCTTCAGGAGTCATATATATTTCTTTACTCTTTTTTCATTTTGAATAATGGTCTTAATCTGTTTGGCATCCTACAATGTTACAGCTCAGTTATCATATTTTGTATCTCTTTTTTTCTAACTGAATCTTGATTTTCTCTAAAATGCTGACGTGTTTTAACTTTTACTTGCTCTAGAAATTTATTCAATAAAAGTGAAGGTATTTTGCAGGCAAGCCTTTGCAAGAACATTAAATATTGATTGTAAGAACTGTATGAGAGAGCAATTGTACACGTAAGTTTTATAAAGCCCAATTTCTGCTCATATCTAAAAATATTATTTTAAAAAAGGAAGAGAGACAACTAAGGAAAAGTAACTTTTTTTTTTTCAAAAACAAGCAAATAACATGAAATAATCCTTAGTAATCAATCCTCAGGTGCATTTCTATTAAAAGCAGAAATAAGACATGAATACTTGCTATCATTGCTAATAAAATCTCATTAACATTTAAAATGTGCATCCCCAACATCCAGTAATTCTTGCAGCAGGAAGAAATCCTTTAACAGGTGGGTACATGAAAATGTTTCTTTGTAATAAGGAACATAAAAAAGCAATATAAAAGTCCACCAATATGACACAAAAGAATAAAATAAGTAGTCCATTTCTATGAATCATTAAATTACAACAGTTAAATGCAGATTTCTCTCTTAAACATGTGTTTGTGTGTATCAAAAAGTTCATCTGAATGTCATAGTATTAATAAAGTAAAACAACCTAAATAACTACCTACAGGAGTGTTTTATAGAAACATAAAAAGTTAGGCTAAAGTTTAAATTATGACAGAATTTAGTGAGTTACCTGAAATCTAAGATCTGTGTCCCTCTCCTGGAAATCACAGAGACTGTAATGTGAGAGTCACAGAGGATTAAATGTGATATTACAAGTAAACCACTCATTAGAGTTTCTGGCACTCTGATAAGGTTTCAGAAAAGGACAGGTGCTATTATTATTGTTACTATAATTCTTACTTTATTATTTATATCCATAAGTCAAATTATTTGATCATTTTATTTGGATTCCAATTATCAGTGATCATATGATAACATCATTTAACTTCATTTATAATATTGCATTTAAAATATATGCAAATATGCTTATAATTTATTTAACTGCTTTCTTGTTTAGGTGAAAGGTTAGAATACATTACCTTTTTTACTTCTGTTTACTTTTCAAATAGTTATTTATCAGTCCTACTTAAACAATTCATTGATTCATCAATTTGGGGGTCACATCTATTACTTGTTACCTGTTTACTCACACTTGGGCTTATGATGCGGTGGATTTATTTTGACTGAAGCTTAGGCTTCATCTGTATAATACCAATTTAATTATTGTGCCATAGTAGGTTTTAGCACTGAGATCAAGTTGCTTATTATTACTTTTTTTTAAAAAAAACATAGATGTATTTCTCACTTGTTTGCTCTTCCATATAAACGTCAAGATTCCTTTTACAAGTTCTTAAAAAATGAATCTATAAAAACAGAGGAAAGGAAGGATGGCAAAAAAGTAGAGAGGTTATTAAAAAGAAAAAGGAGAGGAGAATGGGAAAGAGGGCAAAGATCAAAATGCTGCAATAGTAGCTAGGGTTCAGCTTCCCAGGAGGCGCAGTGGGAAAAACACCTCCACCAATGCAGGAGACTTGGGACACACATTTCCTGGGTAAAGAAGATCCCCTGGGGAAGGAAATGGCAACCCACTCCAGAATCCTTGCCTGGAAAAGTCCGTAGACAGAGAATCCTGGTGGGACTGCAGCCTGCGGGGTCACAAAGAGTCAGACACCACTGAGCAATTACGCACACACACAAAAACTCAGGGTAGTTTGGAGAGCAGTGATAGTCGTGCAATGCGCAGCTTATCCAGCAAGGGACATGGTGAATCTCTCTACGATATTTAAATAGATTTGCATATTTTAAAGCAGATTTTAAATGTGGTGCTATGGCTAAAATCACTGGATGAATGATGAGAACAGAAATCTGTCATTCTTTAAATACCACTTGATATATTGCACATCACTCATATGTGGAATCTAAAATATGACACAGATGAACTTATCTTTGAAACAGAAACAGACTCACAGGCACAGAAAACAGACTTGTGGTTGCCAACAGGGAGAGGAGTGGATGAGAGTTGGATCGGGAGTCTGTGATTAGGGGATGCAAACTAGTATATAGAGAATGGATAAACAACAAGGCCTTACTCTATAGCACAGGCCTTGCTCCTATAGCACAGCACAGGAACTATCGGCAACATCCTGTGAAAAACCATAATGAAAAAGAACATGAAAAAGAGTGTATATGTATGTATACCTGAATCAAATACTCTGCCGCACAGTAGAAATTATACAATATTGCAAATTACCTCTACTTCAGAAAAACAAATTAAAAAAATAAATAGGTCATTTTTATACAAAAGTATTGGCAATAAAATGTTCATATACAATACTTCTCAGGTAACCACAAATTTGACCACATATTATCTAGTTGGTCTCATAAAAACATTTCCCATCTTTCCATTACTATTTTGGAAGACAGGCAAGTATGATGATAAGGAGAAAAATCTGACAGTAAAATAGATTAGCAGTTTTATATTTAAAAAACTTAAGACTTAATCTGAGGAAAAACAAGTTGGATCACACACCAGAAAAAGAACCTAAAAGAAGAGTAAGGAGAAAATAAACAGGCTACTTAACACCAACTGCAGTCTATACAATAAAACAGACCATACATGGACATGAATCAGCCACGGGTGTACATGTGTCCCCCATCCAGAAACCCCCCCACCTCCCGCCCCATCCCATCCCTCAGGGTTGTCCCAGTGCACCAGCTTTGAGTGCCCTGGATGGCAAAAACCACTATAATAGTATAATTAGCCTCCAATTAAAATTAATTAATTAATATAACAAAGAAAACAGAAAATGTATGGGTGAGCCATACACAATGTGATCACAGAAGCATAGTAATGCTGTGGACTCCCTGAAGGATACCTACTCAATATTCTCTAATAATCTATATGGGGAAAGAATCTGAAAAAGAATGGATTTATCTGTATGTATAAGTGAATCACTTTGCTGTTTCCTGAAGCTAACGGCAACATTGTAAATCCATTACACTAGTGTTGTTGGGGTGCTTCCCTGAGAGGTCAGTTGGTAAAGAAGCCGCCTGCAATGCAGGAGACCCTGGTTCGATTCCTGGGTCGGGAAGATCCACTGGAGAAGGGATAGGCTGCCCACTCCAGTATTCTTGGGCTTCCTTGGTGGCTCAGCTGGTAAAGAAACCACCGACAGTGTGGGAGACCTGGGTTTAAACCTAGGTTTGGAAGATCCCCTGGAGAAGGGAACTTGCTACCCACTCCAGTACTCTGGCCTGGAGAATTCCATGGACAGAGGAGCCTGGCGGGCTACAGTCCATGGGGTCACTAAGAGTCAGACACGACTGACTGACTTTCACTTCCACAGTTGTTATTTAGTCGCAAAGTTGGGTCCAACTCTTTCGCGACTCCCTGGACTCTAGCCCGCCAGGTGCTTCTGTCCATACTTCAATATAAAATAAAAACTAAAAGAAAAAAAAAGAAAAGAAAACCAAGCAACGCCCCTACAGGTACTCAGAGGGGCTGCCAGGGATACTGAAGGACTGCGCAGACCACAGTAGATGTGGAGAAGACACATCAGTGGAGGCAGAGTCCAATTCAAGCCCAAGGGAGCCAGCACCAGAGACTGGGCAGACAGAGCCTGCCCCCAGGAGGTGCCAACTAAGCACTGGTTGAGTCAAAAGATGGAACCGAATAGGAAAGTTTAGGGTGTCTGTGTAAAGTTACAAATCCGACTGGGAGGAGGGGAGCCCTGCCCTGAAGGGCATGGATCTGAGCTGGCTGCAGGAACCTCCCCAGAACTTGCTGCTCTGAGCAGCAACCTCAGGACCACCAGGCAGGAGCCAGAACACTGCGGCAGGTTGCTGGAAAGGAAACCTGGTGAACTGACGTCTCCTTTCTCAACATGGAAATAGCCCAAGCTATTTAGCTAGAAGGCAAGTGGGGGGGAAAAAAAAAAGCTGATGTATCTTAAAAATTATGTTTGGCAAAAAGAAAAATGAGAGTATTTGAATAGTTTCCCTTGCTTCCCCTCTATATTATACATCTAACTGCAACTGGCAAATGTATTCAGGGAACCAAATATGCTGCTCCTACAGTGTCTGCACGTTGGCTCCAATCAGACGCCAAATCCTGTTAGATTTCCTTTTTTAAATTTATTTTACTTTACAATACTGTATTGGTTTTGCCATACATCAACATGAATCCACCACCGGTGTACACGTGTTCCCAATCCTGAACGCCCTCCCACCTCCCTCCCCATACCATCTCTCTGGGTCATCCCAGTTAGGTCTTACTGAGGGGAATATCACGGCAAATGGCACAGTCTTCTCTCGCTGGAATGCAATCAATAAAAGAGTCAAGCCCACCTGCACTGCAGCTGCTGCTTCACAGACCCTTTGCCAGAAGCCACTATTTAATAGAGCTGTGGGTATGTTATGTTTGTGGTTTTCCTTCTGACAAAAAGTAAGACGAGTTGGACTGAAGGTTTGCCTTGACTTGCTTTTATAGTTTATAATTTTCTTTTTTTTTTTAGGAAACAATACTTGGTAGTGTCATTTTATTTAGTTCTCTTGAAAGCAATCCTTTGATATTTTATGAATTACTTATCTCATTCTAATAAGGCTGAACATGGAAAATTAACCTCCTATATATTCCTAATTAGTTTATAATGAATTTTAGTTTCTCTGTTAGGAAAAGATCTATCCAACTAACTACTAGGAATTTAATCTCATTACTGAAGCATATGACAGCCATCCCAAGGGGAAAAATGTCCTTGAGGTGTGTGTGTGTGTGTGTGTGTGTGTGTGTATGTGTGTGTGTGTGAGTGAGAGAGAGAGTGAGAAAGACAGTCATTCTCAGAAATAACTAAAATACCTAATTTTTTCCCTTCAACTTTGATGGCTTATTGAGCCAGGATCATTTACAACTAATGAATGACTTCATTATGAAACACTGAGAAAAACAAAAATTATGATATTCAGATATACTGAATTGCTTGCTTCTGCTTATGCCCTATGCTTTTAATCAAGATTTAATAAAAAAATGAAACTAACTAGCTAATTACATAATTAAATTGAATTTTCCAACTTAAAAAGACATTGACTAGAAGGAAACCAATGGCACACTATATGAACAAGCATTCATGAGATTTTCTTAGGCTACATTTTATAATGTATGGTAATGTAATGCAATAATTTGTGCTATTAACATTCATTTTCTTCAACTATAACCCTTGTTTATTTACCTCTCAATTGACCTAGTTTCTTTGACTTTTCTGGAAAGAAAAGTTCATTTTTACATATAGAGAAAATTTTCATTAATACAATAATCTATGTTTGAACTGTATTTTAGTTTAAGAAATATTGGATATGCATTTTGGAAATATCTTGTACACAAAAGAATCAATTTGATTTAAAGACTTCATAAGGACCATTTACATAACACTACGCCATGTCAAAAGTGAAATGTAAAAGTAATCTGGAATAAGCAAAGCAGTGGCCAAATATTTCACACAATATACAAAAAATAAAAAGAGGCCAGACTGCAACTAATACAGACAATGGAGAAAAAGGATTTGCCAAGAATGTTAGTTAATGAGGAGCACATGTTTTTTAGGCAAAGACAGGTGAGTCATCTTTTAAGAACTGAATGGAATACCTAAAAAAGTTCAGAGTAATATATAAATCTTTTCTACTCATAAATAAATAGAAAATTAAATATTTTAGAATATATTGATTACATTCTCATTTTGTCTCAAATATATGGAAAATTAAATGCTTTTATTGAATAGATATGTACTCTATATAATTATAAATAATAATAGGTCACAAGCCATCAAAAAACCACATATTTAAATTACCCAGATTGTGTGTAATTTAGTATCTGTTATTTTCTCAGCTGGTAAGGAAAACGTCAAGGTAGGCTGACACCTTATCACGGGGAGCCTCTCTCAACTGAATGATCTTTCTGGCTTTGTAAGCCATAAGAGTTCATGGCATAGAATTTCATATTCTGGGTACCTAGTATATTTAAATAACTTTGAAATTATGCGTGTTTGCAGGCATGTATATGTAAAACTGTCAGTCGCAGAAATCACTCATTTGAGATTAAAAAAAAAAATGGTTCAAATTCAAAATGAATGAATCAATGTAGTTACCCTAAGCAGCTTTTAGGATTAGTAGAGGGGTGTTCTGGAGAAGGCAATGGCAACCCACTCCAGTACTCTTGCCTGGAAAATCCCATGGGCGGAGGAGCCTGGAAGGCTGCAGTCCATGGGGTTGCTAAGAGTCGGACACGATTGAGTGACTTCACTTTCACTTTTCACTTTCATGCATTGGAGAAGGAAATGGCAACCCACTCCAGTGTTCTTGCCTGGAGAATCCCAGGGACGGGGGGAGCCTGGTGGGCTGCCGTCTATGGGGTCACACAGAGTCGGACACGACTGAAGCGACTTAGCAGCAGCAGCAGCAGCAGCAGAGGGGTGTTCAGACAGACAAATAAGTGACTCATTATCCTACAAGCAAAATAACATATATGTCATAAAGCTCAAAACAGTTCTGAATACACACAATGGAAGGAACCCTTAATCATTCATTCAGTATGAGGAAATGAGTTACAATCGAAAGTTTTTTAACAATAAAAGTGACACAATGAAATCAGTTCTCATTACTGATTTTGTTACAGTTGTGTTCCTGAAAGTGGACGCCTATCAGCAAACAAGGGATAACAAGTGAAAGAGAAAACTGGTGCTCCAATAACTAAGGTGCTGAAAATGCCAGTGGTGATGATAATGGTTTGATAGGGATGCTGGGATGATGCTGCTGCTGGCGATGGCTGGACTGACCACTTACTGAGTGCTTCATGTGTATCAAGAGCTTGCTAAGAGTTAATATCCATTACCTCTAATCTTTATAGCAATTTTACAAGGACAGTTTTTCTCCGCTACATGAAGGAATGAGCCTTAGAATAATTAAATAGCTCTCCTCGGGTCACATTCATGTATAATCAGAGGCCAGAATGGAAAGGTGGGTCTGCAAAGCTCCACAGCCCACATATGTAATCTTTCACCAGGATACTTTCTGTTAGTGCTAGGAGAGGGACACATTCTAAACACCAGGAAGACATAATAAGGAGTTTCTCATCAAAGCTGCAAGTGAAATCAAGCAGCAAGTAGCATCAATACTGTAAACAAGTAACAAAATCAGTAACTTGAGAGGTCAGTGGTAATACTGGAGAGCATAGCCAGGAGTAGTAACCATGGCAACCAGACTGTACGCGACTAGAATGGTGTTACGCTTCCAAGTAGTTCCAAGAGATAAGGAGACGTGGTATTATTTTGAGGGAGGAAAACAAGACTAAAAGAAAGTTCTTTTTTTTTTTTTTTTGCTTATTATAATAGGAAATTCTCAAGCATCTTTAGAGTTGGCAGAAAAAGAGCTGTAAAAAGCGAGGCTGAAACTTGAGGAGCATATAGGGAAATGAAGGGGCACAGAACTAGAGAAATGAAACTGCGTGTGAATAAAAGCACTGGTAGATAAGCTGGCGAAACCCAAGGATTTAGAAACTCTGGATATTTTATTTTCAAATCAGTGGTCAGGTAGATAAAGAATCTTAGATTAAGAATCAGTCAGACCAATAGATGGAGATCAGGAAACTATCAAGATTCAGACAGTAACTTCAGAGGTTCCACTTAGCAAATAGAGAGTGCCCAAGAATGATTTTTTTTTTCAAAGTACAGACAAATGGAGAGTCCATACAAAGATGAAGAGGGTGAACAAAACACAATGATGGGGGAATCGGACGATGCTCACACATCTGGGCAGGTCAAGGTCCTGGTTAAGAGCGATTCTGCTCTGGAAGAGGTCGTGCTCCTTCTGATACAAAACAGAAAGGCAGGGAAGGATGACTACACACAGATCTACGACCAAATTGGGGGGGAGCTGACGGCATTCTCAACACTTTGCTGTTTCTAAAAGCACAGGGTAGCAGGGATCTGGGAGTGTGCAGAAGAAGGCGTGAAGACTGGAGAAGAGCCAGGAAGTGTGTCCCAGGCATCCTGGGGATGAAATGAGAGCCCCAGGCGTGAGAACTGGAGCTCAAAAGGGAAAGCACATGTTCTGTGATTAAATGTCCATTATCACACTGCGAGGAGCACCGTACACAAACAATCATGATCACTCCTGAAAGCAAAAGCGTCCTCCGCGCAGAAGCAGTGTGTGTGCAACTATTAGAAGATTGGGGGTTTGGGAATAAACAGTCAGTGTTCCTTGCGGCAACTTCTTCCAACATTAGATACAAACGTGTGAGAAACAAGACTGCCCTGAGCTCCCATCTGGTTTCCGTGCAGGGTGGGTAGCCCGTGCAGACCTGGAGAGATTTGTCTGGTATTGAATATGGCCTACAGGAAAACAAACACCTACACGACATCCTAACAAACAGATTTCCTTTTTTAAAGACTTTAAATTATTTGTATTGAAATATAGTTGATTCATAATGTTGTGTTAGTTTCAGGTGCAGAGCAAAATAAATTTCAGTTTATATATATATAGGCTTCTCTTGTGGCTTAGCTAGTAATCAATCTGCCTGCAATGCAGGAGACCTGGGTTTGATCCCTGAGTTGGGAAGATCCCCTGGAGAAGGGAAAGGCTACCCACTCCAGTATTCTGGCCTGGAGAATTCCACGGACTGTACAGTCCATGGGGTCACAAGAGTCGGACACGACTGTGCAACTTTCACTTCACTTTATATGTGTGTGTGTGTGTGTGTGTGTGTGTGTGTGTGTGTGTGTGTGTGTTTTAGTCTCTCAGTTGTGTCCAACTCTTTGCAACCTCAAAGACTGTAGCCCACAAGGTTCCTCTGTCCACAGGGTTCTCCAGGCAAGAATACTGCAGTGGGTTGCCATTTCCTTCTCCAAGGGATCTTTCCAACCCAAGTATCAAATCTGGGTCTCCTGCACTGCAGACAGATTTTTTACCGTCTGAGCCAAATTTTATATATATATATGTAAAAAATAATGAATCTATAGACTGAACAATATATATATACACACATATTATTTTGTAGATTATTTTCTGTGATAGGTTATTACAAGATATTGAGTGGCATTCCCATGCTATATAGTAGATCCTTTTTGATTATCTATTTTATATATTGCAGTGTGTATATATTAATCCCAAACCCCTAATTCATCCCTCCCACCTTTTCCTTTTAGGAACCATAAGTTTGCTTTCCATGTCTCTGAGTCTATTTCTGTTTGGTAAATATGCAACCCACCATCACTCCAGCAAACAGACTTCCTAAACAATGAGCCGGAGGCACTGAGTTCCCGCGTTGTGTCCGTACCTGAGCATCCGCCTGCTTCCACAAGCCCAGCTTCTGGTGCTGCCTCTGTGCCCACTGTTCCCCCTGGACTGCAAGTGCTCTCTATGCTCCTGAAATATTATCCTATTAAATTGTTTTAGTTCTTAACTCTCATATCCATGGGGTAGATAGGAAGGAAGCGGCGTTATTTAATTATAAAGTAACTCTCCCCTTAACCAAATGCTTTAAATCATACCAGGGCAATTTTTTCACGGTGGCATTTAAATGAAAGTTATATACAGCTGTCTCCTCAGCAGGAGTACTCTGTCCCCTACCCTTAATTTGACCTGAAGAGATTTTCCAGAGCTGAGTTAGCCAGCATGCCCATCAACCAGAACCCTAGACTTGGAAGACACATCGATCACTGTTTTGTAAAATCTCTTTCTAACAGGGCCTGGGAAAAGGTAGAGGGGTTTTTACCCTGAGAATTACCTGCCTTGAATGTGCTCATATACGAAAAGCATTTTATCTTAGTGGAAATTTAAACAAAGGGACCATGTCTACAGCAGAAGGTTGACACAAACAGCAAAACACCATTTATCAGAAAACAGAACGTCTTAAGAGGCAATGTTCCAAAGCAAATGCCCTCAGTTAATTCTTCAGAAAAAACATTTCCCCTGTGGCTGCAACCTTCCCACGTCCAGACAAGCAAAGCGCTCAGCCCCTGCTCGCCTCTCTTCTATCATAAAGATTTTGAATCTCCCCTTGCTCTTGTGGGTTTTGCCTCCTTCCTTTAATTCCCCAGCGCTCAGCTTTCTCTGGGCTGCTCTGTGTTCCCTTCGGACTCCAACCATCCTTTTTCATCTTCAAACGGCCACCTTCCACAGGGCTCCCTGCTGGCGTTTCCTTCTTCTTTCAGGTCTGTGAGTCCTGGGCAGACCTCACCATTTAATTCTCCAAGAGAGACTGAGGCAGACCATCCCATCAATCATGAGCTCGTTCCTAGAATCCCCCCACTTCAATCAGTGACCCTACGGTTTCTCTTCCTTCTCTCCAAGGTCAAAAAATACACACACCCTTCCTGTTTGCTGGGGCCCAAGCTGCCACACACTGGCCCACACCCCCTCCCCAGGGCGCATCTCAGGGAAACTCATCAAAGGCAGGACATTTGCTGTCTTATTTGTCTGGCACCTTCCTTCACAGGTTTGTTGTTGTTGTTGTTGTTTTCATAATGTGCATCTATTTATTATTTTTAAATTCACTTTATTTTATTGAAGTATAGTTGATTTACAGTGTCCTGCTAGTTTCAGTGCATAGCAACGTGATTCGGTTACGTGCAAGTGTGCTAATAAGTCTCTCAGTCTCTCTTTGCGACCCCAGGGACTGAAGCCTGGCCAGCTCCTCTGCACATGGGATTCTCCAGGCAAGAATACTGGACTGGGTTGCCATGTCCTCCTCCAGGGGATCTTCTAGACCCGGGGTATTCAGTTATATATATCTATGTGTCTATTCTTCAGATTCTTTTCCGTTATAGGTTATTACAGATATTGAATATAGTTACCCTGCTCTAATCAGTAGGACCTCATTATTTATCTCTTTTATATATAATAGTGTGTATATGTTAATCCCAAACTCCTAACTTACCCCTCACTTCCCCTTTGTAACCTTAAGTGTGTTTGTACATCTTTCAGTTCAGTTCAGTTCAGTTCAGTCGCTCAGTCGTGTCCAACTCTTTGCGACCCCATGAATCACAGCACGCCAGGCCTCCCTGTCCACTACCAACTCCCGGAGCGCACTCAAACTCATGTCCATCGAGTCGGTGATGCCATCCAGCCATCTCACCCTCTGTCATCCCTTCTCCTCCTGCCCCAATCTCTCCCAGCATCGGAATCTTTTCAAATGAGTCAACGCTTCGCATGAGGTGGCCAAAGTATTGGAGTTTCAGCTTCAGCATCAAGCCTTCCAATGAACACCCAGGACTGATCTCTTTTAGGATGGACTGATTGAATCTCCTTGCAGTCCAAGGGACTCTGAAGAGTCTTCTCCGACACTACAGTTCAAAGCATCAATTCTTCGGCGCTCAGCTTTCTTTACAGTCCAAGTGTCACATCCACACATGACCACTGGAAAAACCACAGCCCTGACTAGACAGACCTTTGTTGGCACAGTAATATCTCTGCTTTTCAATATGCTATCTAGGCTGGTCATAACTTTCCTTCCAAGGAGTCAACGTCTTTTAATTTCATGGCTGCAATCACCATCTGCAGAAATTTTGTACATCTTTACACATAATCGTATCAGCAAACAACTCGAGGAAATCTTACCCTCCATCCTCACAATGTGCTTGAACCTGCTGTCCACTCACTTGTCCACTTAAGGACCCTCCACCCTCAGATCCATTCTCGTTAGTGCCCAAAAGCCAGCTCTGCACCAGCTCCCTTGTTCCAGATGCAAAGGAGCGTGAGGTCCGTTCCACCACCAGCATGTGCAGTCACACGGCACACATGAACTCCTGAGCGCACGCACATCCTGTCTTCTGAGGACGGCACCTTTGATGCTGTCACACCAACTTGTCTCGTGTCCTGTGACACCTTTAAGGCCTCATCTGTGCAGCTGGAGGTTCTCGTTAGTGATGTCAGCCTGTGAGGTCAGCCCGCATTTCTCACCCAGGCTCCTAGCCCTTCCATCAGGAAAACAGATCAGCGCTCTGCACCCACAGTGAACACCCACACGTGTCACATGTCTACAATCATGAAACTTCCCAAGTGCCGGTTTGTCTAACTGCCCTCCTCCTATTCCCAGCACATAACATTCCACATGGAAGCTCCCTCCTAGATGAGGGTCTCCTCTAGATTTCCTTATGAGCTATTGAGGGCAGGACCCATATTTTCTATTTCATACACTTCTTACTTCTCAGGTCCCCTTTGCAGACCGCATAATAAGGAAGAACAAATCTGACTCCATGTTGGGTCTGTTTCTCTGTTGTTTTCACTATAAGTTAATCACTAAAGGCAGGCTGTCTATAGCTTAAAGCATACATAATGGCTACCTCCAGGAACCCTGCCTCCCATGCAACGAGCATTAACCTAAATACCTATGTTTAGCTCACAGCAAACATTCTGACCAGGCCCACCTGCGAATGGCTGCAGAAAAGAAGAAATTAACACTTCCCCTCTGGAGTCAGCAGGAACCAGGAAACATTTGCCACCACTTACCACCTTGCTTTTGCTTTGCCTCCTCACCTCCCACACCTCTTTGTTCTATTAAAAAATAAACAAAACAAAACAAAAGCAACAACTAGCATCCACAGCCAGGGAAGATAGTTCTTTGGGACATTAGTCCACTGTCTCCTCAGTCTGCTGACTTTCTGAATAAAGTCACTAGTTCTTGTCCCAATAACTCCTCTCTCGATTTATTGGCCTGTTGTGTGGCAAGCAGTAGGAGCTTAGACTTGGTAAAAATAGTGCATATTCATAAAAATTTGTGAGCCACCTGAATAGTACTATGTTAAGTCCCAAGAAGAGAAGACAAAATACGGAGCATGGTTGGTGAGTCCCCCAGCATGGATGCAGCTCTTGGGATGGTGCAGACCTGTGTAGAGCCTGCTGTGAGAGGGAGCAGGAGGGCAAGCCCTTTCTCCTGCCTTCTCAGTTAGAGCTGGTCTCCGTCATCACCTTTAATTTAGACTCCCTGCCCCTTGACCCCCAACTTCTTGGTCCTTAAGATTCTTTTCTGCTATGCAGAGGGCTGGCAGGAAAGATGATAAATGTCTGCATTTCCTAATCCACCATGAGAATAACAATGTTTGTTCTGCCTTAGTCATGATTAACATGAAGATCAAATACGAATTGTACTTGAAAGCAGTTTGTAATGTTTTATCCTTGGTTTTAATCTCTGACCTTCAGAGAAAAGTAAAGCTTGCTTCCTAAGTCACGGACCCAAACCACAACGTGACGCTAAGCTTTTCCCATAGGGACTTGCTTTTTTTATAGAATTCACACCTCCTCTGGATTTATATTCACTTCATATTTTCATCTGTTACCTCAAATAATATACCTTCTCTGGATACCAAAGTCCTTCTATTCAAAGTGATTTAATTTCTAAACCTCATTTTTAAATGGCCTTGTGCTTTTAAAACTTGCCTCTCTGACAGTCTAACCAAAATTTCCAACTTGGTACTCTTCTAAGACCTCCAACCAAATCTGATATGTTGCCTTAGGGATACGCCAGCCCCTCCAATGAGCACCAGGAAGCTCTGCTTTTGTCCATGACATACTACCTTAAAAATGCACCCAGTTAGGAAAAAACGACTTTACACTCTCTCTCCTACTCTCAGTTGGTTACTGAAATTATTTTTTAGACTGCTTTTTTTTTTCTTTATTTATATTTTAAATGTATATATATATCTCCTTATGTAATCTTTTGTATTACTTGACCTACTGTTAAGACAATCGATAACGAAAAGAAGAGAGTGTATTAGCACGCACAGTGTAATCAGATGAGTAGCCAGGAAACAATACCAAATGGTCCTTTGTCCACTGTAATTTCTAGAGAAGTAGATCTCATAAACTCACTTACAAGTCCAGAAATAATGACTTCTAAAGCCTTAAATATCCAGAGACAAACGATACCAATCGTAATCTCTCATACATATTCAAACTGCACAAAGATAAAGCTTTAAATGTGATCATTTTAAATTCAGATCTAAATTTTCTTAGATTAAAACTACAAGGGAGTAAACAGCAAAGCCAAATGACTTAAGAGCAAAACTCATTTAAACAGCACTATATGTATCTAAATATCATGACCACAATAACATAATACATCAAACTGTGGAAGTTGGTAGAATTCTAAACAATTTAGTTAAGCACAATTTTGCCATATAAACAAAGATCAAATCAAACTTTAAGTTAATAAGATATGATTTTTATTTTTAATCTTTTAAATATAAAAAGCAATGAAAATAAAATACAGATCACAAAATCCTCAGTACGATTATTTTGAAATGTAAAAAATTTGTAATAAGGTAGCTTTCTACCCCACACCAAAAGGTAAATAAAATATTTTCCCCAGATTTATACTCCAAACTTGGGCTTCCTAGGTGGTGGTGGTGGTGCTGCTGCTGCTGCTAGGTCGCTTCAGTTGTGTCCGACTCTGTGCGACCCAACAGACAACAGCCCACCAGGCTCCCCCGTCCCTGGGATTCTCCAGGCAAGAACACTGGAGTGGCTTGCCGTTGCCTTCTCCAATGCATAAAAGTGAAAAGTGAAAGTGAAGTCACTCAGTCCTATCCGACTCTTAGCGCTAGTGGTAAACAATTTGCTGTCAATACAGTCAGTGAAGTTGCTCAATCCTGTCCAGCTCTTTGCAATCCAATGGACTGTAGCCTACCATGACTCCGCCATCCATGGAATTTTCCAGGCAAGAGTACTGGAGTGGTTTGCCATTTCCTTCTCCAGGGGATCTTCCCGATCTGGGGACCGAACCCAGGTCTCCAGCATTGCAGCCAGACGCTTTGCCATCTGAGCCACCAGGGAAGCTCAATACAGGAGACTAAGAAATGCAGATTCAGTCCCTGGGAAATGGCAACCCACTCCAGTGTTCTGCCTGAGAAATTCCATGGAGAGAGGAGACTGGTGGGCTACAGTCCACAGGGTTACAAAGAGTTGGATATGACTGGGTATCTGAGTAAAAATCTCCAAACTTAGTATAACCTAAAAACTGTTCAAATCTATGAAAAAAAAAAAGACCGATTTAAATTACCTGGGAAAGGGTAAGGAGATGAGATTAATCATCAGAGTCAGTTGCATACAGATGGAAAAAAACACTTGCAGTCACTTCCAAATATAAACCTACATATTATACAAAAGCATTAGTGTCAGTCGCTCAATCATGTCCAACTCTTTGAAACCCCATGTATCCTCTGTCCATGGAATTCTCTAGGAAAGAATACCAGAGTGGGTTGCCATTCCCTTCTCCAGGGTATCTTCCCAACCCAGGAATCAAACTCCAGTCTCTGGCATTGCAGACAGATTCTTTACAGTCTGAGCGACCAGGGAAGCCCCATTATATAAATCACAATGCAAATAAAAGCGCCTAAATTATGGAACTGTGACATTTGTCTAAAAATAACATTAATAAAAATACACAGAAATCATTGGTGCACAAAGACTAATGTAATGTTGATAAGGCTGGGAAATACTGAAATACAGTTAAGACTCAAAACACAAGTTTACCCAGAAAGAGTTTTCCAGAGAAATAAAATGGTAGATAAGAAAGCAGAACTTTTCAGCAGGATGGCCTTTTAGACCAATTTGAAACACAGACATATTCTGAAAGTGGAAGCGAAAGTCGGTCTGCTGCTGCTGCTCGATCGCTTCAGCCGTGTCTGACCCCATAGACGGCAGCCCACCAGGCTCCCCCGTCCCTGGGATTCTCCAGGCAAGAACACTGGAGTGGGTTGCCATTTCCTTCTCCAATGCATGAAAGTGAGAAGTGAAAGTGAAGTCGCTCAGTCGTGTCCGACTCTCAGCGACCGCATGGACTGCAGCCTACCAGGCTCCTCCGTCCATGGGATTGTCCAGGCAAGAGTACTGGAGAGGGGTGCCATGAAAGTCGCTCAGTCATGTCCAACTCTTTGCGACCCCATGGACAATACAGTCCATGGAACTCTCCAGGCCAGAATACTGGAGTGGATACTCCAGTATACTTCTCCAGGTGATCTTCCCAACCCAAGGGTCGAACCTAAGTCTCCTGCATTGCAGGCAGATTCTTTACCAGCTGAGCCCCCCAACCCACCATACATCCTAGTTGATATAAAAAGATAGGGGGAGGTTAAAGCAAAGTAAAAACTTCTTCCCAAATCTCCTGCTTCAGTGAATTTAGGGGACAAAGTCCCCAACACTGAACTCTGTCCACCTGTCGTATTTCCCTTTAGCAATCCCACCTCCCTTTCTCTCTTATCACATTTTGTCTGTCTCTCCCAAGCAAACCCTGGCTCCTGTAATCAGTGCTTCAAAATCATATGAGATTATTATCCCAGAGTCAACTGAAGGATGTACATTAACCAAAAGCTCTAAGTTAACTATTAAGAGTGCAAACCTCAAATTCTTACTCTGAGTCCAGCATCTGATGATCAATATTTGGCACTAACTAGATAAATGCAGGTGTAATGAGAATTTATGAGCAGAGTCAGATGTAGTTAAATCAGAACCCAATATCTGCAGCTTATGATTTGGTGTGAAAAGCAAAAGAAAGGATTAGATAGCCACAACTCAAATGCTTTTAGAATTGGACAGGGAACATTAAGAACAAAATAAAAACAAAACTAGGCAAAGTAGTTTGACAAATAAAAATTCTTGTTAAAAAAAAAAAAGCAAATGTCATATCCATCTGATAATTAGAAAAACTGCACATTTTCCTGCCCTTAAATTAGTTTAAACACGGGCAGATACCTTTCTACTATACTAAAATTTTTCTACATGTTTTTCCTAATTCTCAGAGCTTAATGAGACATCACTTATTCTATAAAGAAATACAAATATGGCCATATATATGGCCACAGTCTAAAATATGCTTATGATAATATGAAACTTCAGTCACTTTAAAGATCCTGCACTATTACATCACGGGTCTATGGTAACCCACATGGTGCAGGGTCTGATTTCACCAGAAAGCATGGCCGGCAGGGCCCAGGGTGGATACTAACACTGCACACAGAGATACAGGAACCGCAAAGACTCTATAGAACTCTTCCTATTTATTCTACTTTGTAGGCACACTCAGTTAATGTTCCCAAATGAAAACAGTGCTGTAAATGCAATTTTAATGGAAACCAAGAAGCTGTGATGCCAGCGGCCACCTGTCCCTGCAAAGCGGGACAGAGCCCATCTGCGTGGAAAATCTGGATGGGGAGAGGCAAGCAGGGAGGCACAGGAGGCAGACTTCAGACAGACAGGGACACAAAACTGCTGTGCTGCTGGAGGTTTCATTTGAAGACGTCCAAGCTCAGGCTGAAAACACATTCCAACCTCCGCGGGTCCAGCCGGACACGCTTCAACAGGCCACGCACAACCAGGGTGGCAGCAGGTGAACAATTCATCAGCAGAGCAATTTCTCCAAAACAATCTTCCCACTTCAACAAATTCTCCATTTTCTGACCGACGGCTCAGCATAGCAGCTGAACCCTCTAAAACAAAGACAACTCCTTCTCTGGTTCTCCCTGCACCAGTCTTCTGCCTGTCTTTAGCCTGGACCGGTTCCATGGCACCAACTACCCTGAGATGTTCCCACTTGTCCAGAGATGCTAAAATAGATCCTTTGCTAAAAGACTCCTCACATATCTTCAGGTTTCTCGGCATGCCTCCTGGGAGGATCCTTCTAGAGTTGTCTTGGGGCGATGCCTCACAACTTCACATCTGTCTCAGCCTTGCAAGTGGCTGCTCTAGGTGCTTCACGATCGAAGCAATTTCCCCAACGCTCCTTCCTTCCCCAACACTGGTTGCCCATTCACTGTTGACACAGACTTCCATTTCTCCTTGATCAATCACAAAGTTATTCCCTTCATGATCCTGCTGAATGACAATCTCTCCAGCAATAAAGGAAACTGGAAACACAGCATCAAAATGATTGCTTCTCTCACTATCATCAAGCTGTGAAAACAGCACATTCTTTTCAACAGCTTTAGCTAAAGCAGCCATTGCTCTTATAACCTTCTGGTCCAACCTTCCTAACATAGGATGCAGCATCTTGCTTAGTGTAGACCTCAGCGTGGATGGCACCTTGTCACCACCAACCCCTCACCGCTGGGTTGGTTGGAGGGAGAGATACTTCATCCTTCCCTGAGTCTGCACAAGAGCTTGCTTTCTGCAGATTCTGGATCCGTTTTGCCTCCTTATTCTCCAGTCTCTCAAAGTATTCCCTGACGAATGCTGTGGCCTCTCGGGCCATGCAGTGCACAGCTGCATGATGGAGTCTTTGAACAGGGCCTGCATGTGTGCTTCTGGTCGTAGAGCTCACGTTCTCAGGGGCTGCGCTCCTCCTCAGCAGAGGTGCCACCAGGAGCCAGGGCTCTCTTCCATCCCAGCGGTGGCCAGCGGAGCGCCCTCTCCTGGCCTGTCTTCACTCGGTGAGCATCACTGATACTTGTGTCTATGGATTCTGTTCGCCCCATAAATCATGGATGGTGCATGAATATTGGATATTAATTTGCTTCTTGTTTCTCCCATCACTAAAAAGTTTTGCAGGTATGTACCAGATTTACTCATTGCACTAGAACTTAATCAATCAAGACCAGAAAGTCACACATGTATAGCATATGCTTGACTCTTGGGTCAAAAACATCAGAGGTGCATCTTGAACTTGACCTGCAAAGCTCAAGAGTGCCAGACAACTGGACCTATCTTCCCATTTCACATATTTCTCTTTATTTAGACTGTATATTCTGAGACTCCCTATACCTTCCTATATCAGGAATATTCTACTATAACTGAAAAGCCTTTTTTAGGCTAAGTCAATTCTTAAAATTCCAAAAAACCTTTTTTGGGCTAAGTCAATTCTTAAAATTCCTAATTAAGCTAATTTCCTATGCCACTTTTAATTTCTTATAATACTTATAATGCATAGCTTGTGATTTATTTATATATTACCTACAGATCACCTCAATTTTTCATGTACACATTTTTATCCAATTACATAGGTTCCTGAAAGCTAGAACTTTTGTTATAAATATATTAATTTTCTATGCTATCTGGCATAGGCTGATGTGAGACGAATAGTCAGCTAATGATAATTGAATTAACACAGAATTATAGAAAATACATAATTAGCAGCCAGTTGTTCATGTCGCTACATCACATCCTTAGGGCCTTTACGTTACACACACAGAGGATTTACAGTGGTGTCACACACAAAGTTTGTACTCATAAATATACACTTAATACATACTTATATACTTATTAGCAATACTTAATAATAGAATGTGAAGTCACCCAGTCATGTCCAACTCTTTGTGACCCCATGGACTGTAGACCACCAGGCTCCTCCATCCATGGAATTTTCTAGGCGAGAGTACTGGAGTGGGTTGCCATTTCCTTCTCCAGGGGATCTTCCCAACCCAGGGATCGAACCCAGGTCTCCCACATTGCAGGCAGATGCTTTACCATCTGAGCCACCAGGGAATCCCAATAATAGAATATATATTACTTTAAAAAATAATTGCAATATGTCTTCTCCCTTAAATTCTCTCTCTACTTGAAACAGATTTTTCTAGCAGTGAATGGACTCCAATTTCGACAATGGCTACAAACAGATGTGGTAAAGAACCCTCTTGCCAATGCAGGAGACATAAGAGAGGTGGGTTTGATCCCTGTGTCAGGAAGATCTGCAGCAGAAGGAAATGGCGACCCACTCTGGTATTCTTGCCTGGAGAATCCCATGGTCAGAGGAGCCTGGAGGGCCACGGTCCATAGAGTCGCGAACAGTTGGACACAACTGAAGGACTCAGCACACACATAGCTCAAACAGATGGGAGCCTATGGATAGGATGTATTTTTCTTTTTAAAACTGTCAGGTTTTCCTAGTTCTCTACAGGTTGTACTTTAAATAATTTCAGTGCAAAATGCTTCCTTGATATGGGGGAAATTTTAATAAGCCTTTTGGTTATGTAAATGTGTTATAATACCTAGGAGACAGGCATTTTGCATAATAATATGTTTTAAATAAGTTTCTTCCTTTCTCCATGAATTTACATGTCTGCCGTTTTATCATTTTATTTTATTTAACTTGGAGGCTGCGCTGTGACTGGGCAAAAGGGAAGTGAGGGGACTTATTTTCCTCTGCTTAGCCTTGGCAGATTAAGGTCAATGCAGCAGGGGGTGCGCATGGGGTCGGGGTGTGCACAGACTGGGGGCAACCTGGGTAAGGACAGTCTTATTGACAGAGGATGAACTGGCCTCTGAAATACAGAAGACGACTCAGCAAGGAGTGCCCGGCAAGGGACAAGTCTTGTCCTATGCAGCCTGAGAGCAGCAATATGGAGCCTGGAGTTGGAGTCATTCTTGCCCATGTGGTGCTTTCTGGAAGTCGTGTGAGACAGCAGAGCTTGGATCCAGCTATGCTCTGAGTCATGCGCTTGGTGAGACAGCTGTCCAGGAGAGAAACAGCCACCCCAGGAGAGAGAGGCTGCACATGAGGGGCAAGAGAAGCTTCCAAAAAGGGTCAGTTCTCAGTAACCCAGTGCAGATGGGTGGGATAGGGGAGAACTCCAATTCCCAGAAATACATGGGGAATGGAGCCTGGTAAAGGCCACACTTCCTGCAGCCAGGCCTGCTGCAAATTAGACAGTGGCTGTTCAGGCATTAAAGGCTGAAGGCTGCAACTGCAGTTACATGCTTTGAAACTGTACATTTTTCTGGCTCATATTATACACATCATCCACCAACCCATACCTCCCTTTAGTCAGCTCCTGCACCACCAGTCTCTCCCTTTGTCAACGGTGGGTAAGAAAATACATTAAAAGAAGGCCTGAATGAATCATCCTCATGATTTATTTACAGATACCATACAGCGCTCTGATTGCAAGATCCCTATATTATCCATTATAACTGTTTCAAGGCAATCACACTCCAAGGGTTCTCTAAATATGGGTCCAAACTAACAAAACAGGTTATAAAAAGAAAGGCAGAGGTGAATGGAAGTCTCCCAGAATAAAGAAAATTGTTAAATGCCAGAGAGAAAAAAAAATGCTATGGCCAAAGTTCTATGCAGAGATAAAATTAAAAATTAATTGACAAGGTATCTGTTCATACAAATCTCCTGCAGTGCAAATACACAGAAGAACTATATCTGATAACACAGACAAATAAAGGTTAATGTAATCTATGCATTCATTTATTTATAGGCTGTAAACAATGGGAATGGGTCTTTCCTGGTGACTCAGTGGTAAAGAAACTGCCTGCCAATGCAGGAGACTTGGGTTTGATCCCTGGGTTGGGAAGAGCCCCTGGAGAAGGAAAGGGCAACCCACTCCAGTATTCTTGCCTGGGAAATCCCATGGACAAAGAAGCCTGGCAGGTTATAAAAGAGAGGGACACAACTTAGCTGCTAAACAACAACAGCAGCAAACAATGCGAAAGCAGAGGCATTCTTCTTGTGGTAATAAATAACACAGAGGCCCTATTTTGATTGACCTTCTTCCACTAATTCCTCCGATCCTCAGTTACGTAGGCTGAAACTGTGTACTCAATATTGTATAGTTCAGAAACATATGCTGCTGCTGCTGCTGCTGCTGCTGCTGCTGCTGCTGCTAAGTCGCTTCAATCGTGTCCAACTCTGTGCGACCCCATAGACAGCAGCCCACTGGGCTCCCCCGTCCCTGGGATTCTCCAGGCAAGAACACTGGAGTGGGTTGCCATTTCCTTCTCCAATGCATCAAAGGGAAAAGTGAAAGTGAAGTTGCTCAGCCGTGTCCAACTCTTAGTGACCCCATGGACTGCAGCCTACCAGGTTCCTCCGTCCATGGGAGTTTCCAGGCAAGAGTACTGGAGTGGGGTGCCATTTCCTTCTCCTTCAGAAACAAATAAAACCTTTTATAGTAATTCAGTGATCACAAGACTCAGTATTTAATGAAAGACCCTTGTTTAATATGAACTTCAATATAAAATATTCTGAAACTCCCTACTTCCTTTTAGAGCAATGGTTTTTATTCTTACCACAAAACGTGGATAGCGATGTTCATGGAAGCAATGTCAATTACTGAATTTCAGTAAAGCCAGTTTCATAATACATATGCCGAAATTTTAATGTAATCTTTTTTTCAGTGAGTAGCATGGCATAAAATGGAAATTCAACCAAATATTCTGGCTACCAGAGATATTTTATGTCTATTAATTGGGTTACCAATTAATCAAGAATTGGAGCACACTATTATAGTCAATTCTTCAATTTTGATAAAGTTTCATTGTTTATGAAAATGATTGTGCTTCAGAAGCTTAAATTACTATACCATCATATATGTCTATAAATATCCTTAGAGATGTTTAGAAATACTATACACCAGGTATTGAAGGCTTTACCCTAAGTTGACTACTCTGACTTGTTTTTCAGTAGTCACAAAATTTGACTTAGAATGCTTTATATTCTGCAACTATGAAACTATTATTGCTGCAAATGTTAGCAGTATTTCTTTTTTCCTGACAGCCAGCCTGTCCAGTGTTACTGCACAGATTCACACAGACATAAAACTTAATCATGATACACGTATTTGCAACCACTTTTATTCAGCGTTACAATACTAGACTAATTTGCATGCAGCATTGCCAACGAAATGCTAATACTGCTAATGACAATTTTTACCAAATGATAATATGAATACCGTGGGCACTCTGTTGCCAAGAAAACACTCAGCTAGATAATTTTATTTCTAGGTTTCACAATCTCCCATAAACTATTCACAGATTCTTTCATTTCACATATTTTTTTGAAAACATTAACATTCTTACCTACTCTGACTACTGCCAAATGTGCAAATGCCATTGGCTAAAATGGTTCCATTTATAGTACTTAGACGAATTACGCTAAAGTATATGGAAATGGTGTATCAGTTTCTGAGTCGATTCTAGGAAAGTCCTTCTGTCACTTGAAAATGCATAGGTTCAAATGAATGAAAAGAATAATTGATTAAAAAGCATGTCATCAGACAGCAAAGCATTCTGAATGAATTGCTCCATTACCACAAACTCTGCCTCGAATACGAATGTTATAGGAATGCTTGCCTTTGAGTGCCTTTACTACTTTTGCTGCTCACTACACATGTATGGTGGAGAAGGCAATGGCACCCCACTCCAGCACTCTTGCCTGGAAAATCCCATGGACGGAGGAGCCTGGTGGGCTGCAGTCCATGGGGTCGCTGAGAGTCGGACACGACTGAGCGACTTCACTTTCACTTCCATGCATTGGAGAAGGAAATGGCAACCCACTCCAGTGTTCTTGCCTGGAGAATCCCAGGGACGGGGGAGCCTGGTGGGCTGCCGTCTATGGGGTCGCACAGAGTCGGACACGACTGAAGCGACTTAGCAGCAGCAGCAGCAGCACATGTATGGACGATTCATTACCCTGAGAAGCAAAGGAGAGGCTCACATTCTCATAAGACTATTTTTCTGTCCACATGGCCAGAGTCTTCATTTAGATAGGCTATTTTACACCAAAAGCATTTTTTCATATATAAAATACAGATTAATATATAAATTCATGCATCACATGTGACTGGATAATTTAATTCACAGAAGGTAATTTAATGTCCTGTTTCCATGGGCCTCCCTGACTCTTGTCTGGTCCAGCTGAGCCCTGTGTAAGCCACCCTAGTACATGCTGCCATAACAAGACAGTGACTTATGGCAGCTGTGAGATGACTCGGAGCCTCCTGCTTTCATGATTCATATTCTGTCCAACAGACACAACAGCCCAATGAGAAAGCAAGCTCACTGATCCACGGGGGGAAACACTGGACCACTGGACTAACAGCATGAAGTGGAATATGAGAGGATGTGAAAGTCAAATTATCTTCAAAGAGTATTAAATAAAATTAAAATCTGTTTAAAAGGATTAGGATTAGAGAAAGTCAAAACAGTTACTAAAGAAATCAAATGAAAGTTTTCCGAGACTCTAGAAAAACTTAAAGGTGAAAAAAAAAAAAAAAAATAGAAGAAAGCCCAGGGATAAATAATAAAATGCTCTACTAGAAACAGAAGAGTGAAAACAGAGAACATTTTCACACCAAAGAAAGACAAGGCTGAAGGGCCAGTGAGATAACATTCATGTCCCAAGACTCTGTGGGTGAGCTGTATTAAGATACCAGAAGTAGAATTCTAATTACAACTGAGTATCACATGTCCCATTAAACAAACTCCAATTTCATTGATTATATAAAGATCACAAGCATTTCTATAAGCATTTCTAGATAAAGTTACATAAAGGGTTCCTATAAAGTAATAAAGAGATAGTAACAACCATAATTCAGAGTCCTTTAGACTGGATGAAGCACAAACTGGAATCAAGACTGCAGGGAGAAATATCAATAACCTCAGATACTCAGATGACAGCACCTTTATGGCCGAAAGCGAAGAACTAAAGAGCCTTTTGATGAAACTGAAAGAGGAGAATGAAAAAGCTGGCTTAAAACTCAACATTCAGAAAACTAAGATCATGGCATCTGGTCCCATCACTTCATGGCAAACAGGTGGGGAAACAATGGAAACTGTGAGAGACTATTTTTTGGGCTCCAAAATCGCTGCAGATGGTGACTGCAGCCATGAAATTAAAAGATGCTTACTCCTTAGAAGAAAAGTTATGACCAAACTAGACAGCATATTAAAAAGCAGAGACATTACTTTGTTAACAAAGGTCCGTCTAGTCAACTATGGTTTTTCCAGTAGTCATGTATGGATGTGAAAGCTGGACTATAAAGAAAGCTGAGTGCTGAAGAATTGATGCTTTTGAATTGTGGTGTTGGAGAAGACTCTTGAGAGTCCCTTGGACTGCAAGGAGATCCAACCAGTCCATCCTAAAAGAGATCAGTCCTAGGTGTTCATTGGAAGGACTGATGCTGAAGCTGAAACTCCGATACTTTGGCCACGTGATGCAAAGAACTGACTCACTGGAAAAGACCCTGATGCTGGGAAAGATTGAAGGTGGGAGGAGAAAGGGATGACTGAGGATGAGATGGTTGGATGGCATCACCGACTCAATGGACATGAGTTTGAGTAAACTCCAGGAGTTGGTGCTGGACAGGGAGGTCTGGTGTGCTGCAGTCCATGGGGTCACAGAGTGAGACAGGACTGAGCGACTGAACTAAACTGAACAGAACAATCATAACAAAAAAGCATAAGTTGGAAATGAACAAGAGGTATCTAGAAAATATACAAATCATATGATACATTAAAAATTACATTAGGAAACATTTATATTATGTCTTGTTAAACTACTGATATTATCCAGTATTGGCAAGATTATACCAGATATGCTCAGGTTTTATGGAGGTTAATTTTTAGTACTGATTTTAAAAAAAGAAAAAAATTATAAATATACAAATCTGTGATTGAGAATCACCTTACAGGAATGCATCAGTAAGAAAATTTGTACTGAACTGTTGACTACAATAAGACTTTACAATAAATATGCCCATCAATAGAGGAATGACTGACAAATGCCATGCTGTCAGTAACTCTGACATCACTATCATCAATATCATCTTTCTTACAAACTGTAATAAACAGACATAGAAAGAGAGCTGTATTATATTGTCAAGTGCAAAAGGCCAGCCACAACACCAAAGAAATAATAAGCTCTCACTGGGAAGAAAAGACTAGATAAATGCGTGTGTATATGTATATATTTGTGTATATATATTTTCATATGTGTATATATTTATGTAATATATAGGGATTTTCTAAATTTATTTCAAAATATACAGAGATATAAGTACATGATGTAAGATATACAGGTGTATATGTACATATATGTGTGTATGTGTATATATAAATGTGTAAGTATTTATACAGATATATAAAAATGACATATATATGTGTATATGATTTACAAAAATCCTGTAGATAGAAATACATACTTATTTTTAGTTTTTTTTTCAACTTCACAAAAATATTTTATCTATTTTTTGATGTTTATAACAACTTTATTCATAATCATCAAAACTTGGATGCAACCAAGATGTCTTTTTAAAAATTTATATTGGAGTACAGTTGATTCACAATGTTGTGTGAGTTTCAGGTATACAAGAAAGTGATTCAGTTATACATATATATGTATCTATTCTTTTTTAAATTCTTTTCCCATTTAAGTTATACAGAGTATTAAGTACAACTTTCTATGTAGTTAAGAAACACATAAAGTGAAGTCGCTTAGTCGTGTCCGACTCTTGGCGACCTCGTGCACTGTAGCCCGCCAGGCTCTTCCGTCCATGGGATTCTCCAGGCAAGAATACTGGAGTGGGTTGCCATTTCCTTCTCCAGGGGATTTTCCCGACCTGGGGATCGAAGCCAGGTCTCCTGCACTGCAGGCAGACGCTTTAACCTCTGAGCCACCAGGGAAGCCCCTAACACAGAATGGACCATCTTAACTTCTATTAAGTATGCAGTTCAGCAGTGTTAAGTATATTCACATGGTTGTGAAATTGCTCTAGAACTTTTTCATCTTGCATATCTGAAATTCTATGCTTAATCTGACAGTAAACAACAGTTCCCCTTTCCCTATCGTCTTTCCATTATATCAGCTCAATTTTCAAACAAGAAACCCTACTTCTGAGAATGAAGTGTACAGACAGTGTTTTTATTGTCCTCTTCTCCCTCTGTCAGAGTCAGGTCCCAGAGGAGGCAAGAAAACTATCAGATTCATTGTTACATGTACATCACCTGTGATTGGAAGGCTCTGAAGCCCTTTTACATCATGAAGAAGCTACTCATTAGCAATGATCTGTGTTAAGACTGGGAAAAAAAACACCTAAGTAATTTATTTTCTAGGATTTCTCCAAAAGCCTGTTGCAAGGTAATAGTAGGGAAAGAAATCACTGACTTATAACTCTCATTTCAGAGAAAGTGTTGCTGTATTATTTTCTTCACGTTAGGTGAAACTCTTCATACAAGATATATGCATATTCAGCCCTGTCATTAAACTTTCAACAAAGGAATCTGTTTAAAATCTTTATGAGCTTTTTCATGTTGCCCTGCTTATCAAAGCAATATCACCCAAGAATGATGATGAGAGAGTTTACACACTTAGATAAAATACCATAAGGAAAAGAATGCAAAGAAGATGGGAAAGATTTTTGAAGGCATTTCATCAGAAGCAATGGAGAAGGACATGGAAACCCACTCCAGTAGTCTTGCCAAGAGAATCCTGTGGACAAAGGAGCCTGGTGGGCTGCTGTCCACCAGGTCACGTAGAGTCCAACACGACTGAAGCGACTAGGCGTGCATGCGTGCTTTGGAGAAGGAAATGGCAGCCCACTCCAGTGTTCTTGCCTGGAGAATCCCAGGTATAGAGGAGCCTGGTGGTGCCATCTATGGGGTTGCACAGAGTCGGACATGACTGAAGCGCCTTAGCAGGAGCAGCAGCAGCATCAGAAGCAAATATATTGAGGTTCTGAGGAATTAGCAACATGAATTCACGGTGCGCCCTCAAGAAGCCAGTTTGCTGCTGTAGCCCTTCTCATCTGGGATCAAAAAAGGGACATGCCATGGTGTGTAGGAAGGTCAGGCTGCTTGTGTTCAAACGCCAGCACCACTCCGTGCTAGCGGTGTGACCTGTGTGACCTTGCGAAGCTGCCTTTATCTCCGCTGCCTCAGTTTCATAATCTGAGTCATGTAGATAAAAATAGTGTTTCTCAGAAAACCAAACTAGTTCATTTTTGCTGACAGTTCAGTTCAGCTCTCCAATTCCTTCAGCTAAACTTCAGATCATTGCTGCATGACAGAATGAGTGAAGTCGCTCAGTCGTGTCCGACTCTTTGCGACCCCATGGACTGTAGCCTACAAGGCTCCTCTGTCCATGGGGTTTTCCAGGCAATAGTACTGGAGTGGATTGCCATTTCCTTCTCCAGGGGATCTTCCCAACCCAGGGATTGAACCTAGGTCTCCTGCATTGTAGACAGATGCTTGACCATCTGAGCCACGGCTAAAAAACAACCACCAGCATACTCTCCAACTATGCTTCAGGTTCTACAAACTCACTCTTCGTTAACAGTGTAAGAGAAATGGAAGACAAGGTTGTGTTCCAAATTAAATTTTATATATTAAAAATAATTACTTCTGTCCTTCTACAGATACACTGAAGCTAGTTTTCCAAGACACACAGACACAAGTAACTACTACATTTTAACAACACATGATCTTGTAAAAGGATAATGTTGCAACTATTACGTACATGCTTTTAAAACAAAAGCTCATGTAAGAATAGACGCCGACATTGGGGTCCATACAAAACCACAGTTCCCTGAGGTTAATGGTAAAAGCTGATTTTTTATAGATTTTATTATTTTATTTTAGGTCATCTTTAGTTGATCTTCATCTTTCTTCAAAAGATATTTTATCTCTTTTTTTCTGTTTGTTTTTCTGTTTTTATTGAAGTATACTTGATGTATAATGTGTTAGTCACTCAGTCGTGTCTGACTCTTTGCAACTGCAGACTATAGCCTGCCAGGCTCCTCTGTCCATGGGATTTCCCAGGCAAGAATACTGGAGTGGGTAGTCATTCACTTCTCCAGGGAATCCTCCCAACCCAGAGATCGAACCCGGGTCTCCTTCACTGCAGACAGATTCTTTACCATCTGGGTGTACAGCAGAATGATTCAGTTATACATACATACATAGAAATTTTTTCAGATGCTTTTCCATTATAGGTTATTACGAAATATTGAGTAGATTTCTCTATGCTATACAGTAAGTCTTTGTTGGTTATCTGCTTTATTTACAGTAGTGTGTATATATTAGGAGTTTGGGTTTAACATACACAAGTTGGTTTTTAAGGTGTTTTTATTATCTAACTTTATAAGAATGCTTTTGTTTGTTTCTCGTTGCTATTTGTTTTCTCTTTATCACTTTATGGATTTGTGTACCCAGAGCCCTTCGAAAAGCTTGCCCAAACATTTAACACTGTATATAACTATAACGCTGAATATTCATGGGAAGGACTGATGTTGAAGCTCCAATACTTTGTCCACCTGATGCGAACAGCCAACTCATTGGAAAAGACTGTGATGCTAGGGAAGATTCAAGGCAAAAGGAAAAGATGGCAACAGAGGATAAGTTGGTTGGATGGCATCACCAATGCAATGGACACAAATTTGGGAAAACTCCAGGAGATGGTGAGGAAAGGGAAGCCTGGTGTGCTAGAGTTTGTGGGGTCGCAAGCAGTCAGGCACAGCTTGGGGACTGAACAGCAACATGATTATAAGTAGTACAGACTCCCACTCACTACAATATACCCTGAGATTTGTTCTGAAAAGAATTCTTTATTGATCAGCAGAAAGCAGCAGAAACAGAAACCATTATATGTGCCCCGTCAACTGTACAACATCTGATAAAATGGAGATGTTAGCAAGCTGTGTGAGGATCTCCTACTCTTGGATATTGGGATTCATCTCCTATGGTTATACTTGTGTAGATAAATATTGTTGTTCACTTGAAAATGTTAAATCAGCATCTCCCTTAACAAGCTACAAACTTTGGCTACCAGTAGTCCAAAAAGTTGAATAAAAGCAAAGAAAACTACAGTAAGTCTCTTACATACAAAAGTGTTTTATTCCAATAGCACATTTCTAGACCCAATTTGTTCCCATGTCCTACAAAGTTAGACTAGGTATCCAACTAGCACAATCAGCTAAATAGTACTGTACTGCAATAGGTTTGTAACACTTTTCACACAAATAATACATTTAAAAAACACAAAAAATCAAGAAAATATTTTCAGTCTTACAGTACAAACCTTGCAAAGTACAGTAGCACAGTACAACAGCTGGCATACAGGGACTGGTATCAAGTGAACAGGCAAGAAGAGATACTGACTGAAGAAGGGAGAGGAAGTGAGAGACGGTAGAGCTGAAGGATTGTCAGCTACAATTGTAAGCTGCAATTCAATTCATGCCTGACATTGATAGCTCAAGTTCTGGTTCCTTGCTGGATTCAATTCTATCTAACCTTTGGCAAAAATGATTCAATGGTACCTGGGTAGCAGCTCTTTCTGTCCTTGTCATAGACGACATGGTAGCACTGGTTTGCACTCTGAACAGCTGTTGCAGCCTTCATGTACTGTTCTGTGTTCAGGTCCAGTGCCTCAAAAACTAACAGCACCTCCTCAGGTAAAGAAAACCCCCTGCCATTTCCTGCATCCGGAATCTCTTCAGTTCTTCAGTCACTTCTTCTTCCTGCTGTCTCTCTTCATCTTTTCTCTGGGCCTCCAATTCCATCAGGTCTTCATCAGTAAGCTCCTTGTGTGCACAGCAAGGAGATCAAGGAAGTCTTCCTCTTGCAGTTCTGGCTTCAGCTTCTTGCTGAGGCTCCGTGAGTTGCTCAAGACCTCTCTGGCCTCCTCACCCACCTTCTCAAATCCACAAAAATTGTGCCCAAACTGCAGACAAAGATTCTCCCAAACCCCATTCATGGTGATGGCTGTAACCTGACACCAAGCAAAGTTAATGTTCTTATCACCTTGCAGTTGTTATAGTCCTTCCAAGTGAAAGTGAAAACCACTTAGTCATGTCCGATTCTTTGTGACCCCATGGACTGTAACCCATCAGGCTCCTCCGACCATGGGACTTTCCAGACAAGAGTACTAGAGTGGGTTGCCATTGCCTTCTCCATGGGATCTTCCCAACCCAGGGATCAAACCCAGGTCTCCTGCATTGCAGGCAGACGCTTTATTGTCTGGGCCACCAGGGAAGCCCATAGCCCTTCCAAAGTTGTTGCAATGTTGCTCCTGATTCATCACTCACCTTGCCTGACAAAAAGCATGACATGAATAATATATCTCCAAAGTCACTGTAACTCCCTGATTCACAGGTTGGATAGGCAATATAGTATTCTATGGCAGACACACCGCTGTGACGTTTGGATGAGTCATGCATGGATGACAGCCCGGGAGCACCGTCAAGCAGCAAAGTGGTGCTAAATCGGGTGTCCTTCTCCAACCAGTTCTTCTCTACCTTAAAGTGGTAGAAAAACAAATCCTAGAAAATGGCTCATGTAACCTTGGCTTTGGGGTGACTCTTCCACACAACAGGAAGAGAGCCCTTGGCTATGTTTTCAAGGCTCCTGGATTCTCTGAATGATAAACTAAAAAAGGCTTGAGATTCACATTGTGGAAGCCTTGCCACTAAATTATACAGTTAGCATACCCTTTGCTGTTTTCAGCCTGGCATCAACTTTTCCTCCTTACTAATGTAAGCGGTCTGGTATCTTCTTCCAGTACAGTCCTGTCTCAACCACATTAGAAACCTGCTCAGGTAAACATGCGCCTTCATCAGTAATTTCTCAAAGCATTTCAGGATGCTCTCCGGCAGCTACCAAATCTGCACTCGCTGCCTTGACATTTAGCTTTACATTGTGAAGGTTGGCTCTAGCCTTAAACTGATGAAACCAGCCATGGCTGGCATTAAAAGATGCTCTGATGCTTCACCATGTTTCTTCTTCAAGTCTTCATGAAGGCTTTCAGCTTTCTCTTGAATCAGCATTAAGCTGAGTAGGACTGGAGACTGATACTGACCCTGCATCTATGCACTGAAAAGTTTCTCCATCTCCTCCGTCACTTCTCCAAGCCTCTTATATTATCATCAACGTCACTGGCACAGCAGACTTCACATGTTCCATGATTGTGTCCCTGTTCTTTAGAATCTTGCCAGCAGTTGAATGATTCATGTTATAAGAACAAGCAACAACTACCATCTTTTTGTCTCACGCCGCTCTCTCAATCATTTTCACTTTTGTTTCCAAGCGCTTCTTAGCAGTACCAGCTACATCACCAGTGCTTTTATACTTGTTCCATACATCCTGGGCTTGAAATGAAGATACTGTACTGCTGTACTCTATACATAATACACAGTAAAGTGCACAAAATCATAGCCACTTATAAAGGATGCACACACGTGACAATGCATGCCAGAGACATGAACTAATTTACATGATTAGACATGCAACTGCATGTTCTCATCTCTGCAAGTCTGCAACTTGAAGGTTCGTATGTAGGAGAATTACTGTATTTAAAACGAAGCAGGGGATATAACGAAACAAAATGACCACTGATATTTTAAACTCTCCAACAAGTAACAAGGTATTGCATGAGATCTATTAATAATTAACCTACAATTTGAATATGTAAATATATGTTATGTATTTTAGTCCCATGATTTTTGAAAAATAAGTCAGAGTTAAGGACAATTCATATTCCCGGACAACTAACCATACCATATGTCTTTTTTTCCTAGAACTTCAACATCTCCCTGCTTCACCTGCAGCTGAGTTTATAATCACGAATTATAAATAGGCAGAAAAGAGTTTCCAAGGGCTCTTATCTGTGTCTCTGCCATCCACATGCACACATACATACAGACTCGGGTGCTTTCATCTCCTGCAAGCTCCTAACTGAAGAAGGGCTCCCCAGTTGTATACCAGGATCCATTCTTTCCTCATCTGTTTAAAAATAAGCTTTTATCCTCTTGGCTCATTATATCATCAAACTGTTCTTCTCTACAGAAAAATTCTCATCAGCATACTAAATTATGCTCAACTTTCTCCCACCTTAAAAACAAATCACAACAAAACTGCATGAACGTACATATTTTGCCAATATCTAGCTCACTGTCCCTTCCGAACAAAATGCCCAGAAGGAGTTGGTTCTTCCAATCACTCCCTTCCTATTCATTCTTCAAACTAATCCACTCAGGCAGTGCAGATTTCTATCCTTGTATGAATCATCTCACTCAAGATATATGCAACAAAGAAGGAAAAAGGGACATTTTCAGGGGTGTCACTCCAGACATCATAAAGGTGCTTCCTGTTGCATATATTGGCTATGTGACTTTTGAAAAAGTGAAACGATATTTGGGATTCACTTATAAGAGATATCAATTTTTTTTTTCATTACTATTATCACCTATACTATAAGCACTCTTAAAATCACTGGAGATGGTGACTGCAGCCATGAAATTAAAAGACACTTACTCCTTGGAAGAAAAGTTATGGCCAACCTAGATAGCATATTCAAAAGCAGAGACATTACTTTGCTGACTAAGGTCCGTCTAGTCAAGGCTATGGTTTTTCCAGAAGTCATGTATGGATGTGAGAGTTGGACTGTGAAGAAGGCTGAGCTCCAAAGAATTGATTCTTTTGAACTGTGGTGTTGGAGAAGACTCTTGAGAGTCCCTTGGACTGCAAGGAGATCCAACCAGTCTATTCTGAAGGAGATCAGCCCTGGAATTTCTTTGGAAGGATTGATGCTAAAGCTGAAACTCCAGTACTTTGGCCACCTCATGCAAAGAGTTGACTCATTGGAAAAGACTTTGATGCTGGGAGGGATTGGGGGCAGGAGGAGAAGGGGACAACAGAGGATGAGATGGCTGGATGGCATCACTGACTCGATGGATGTGAGCCTGAGTGAACTCTGGGAGTTGGTGATGGACAGGGAGGCTTGGCATGCTGCAATTCATGGGGTTGCAAAGAGTCGGACACGACTGAGCGACTGAACTGAACTGAACTGATGGCAGAAAGTGAAGAACTAGAGAGCCTCTTGATGAAAGTGAAAGAGGAGAGTGAAAAAGTTGGCTTAAAGCTCAACATTCAGAAAACTAAAATCATGGCATCTGGTCCCATCACTTCATGGCAAATAGATGAGGAAACAGTGACTGACTTTATTTTGGGGGGCTCCAAAATCACTGCAAATGGTGACTGCAGCCATGAAATTAAAAGACGCTTACTCCTTGGAAGGAAAGTTATGACCAACCCAGACAGCATATTAAAAAGCAGTGACATTACTTTGCCAACAAAGGTCCATCTAGTCAAGGCTATGGTTTTTCCAGTAGTCATGAATGGATGTGAGAGTTGGACTATAAAGAAAGCTGAGCACTGAAGAATTGATGCTTTTGAACTGTGGTGTTGGATAAGACTCTTGAGAGTCCCTTGGACTGCAAGGAGATCCAGTTCATCCTAAAGGAGATAGTCCTGGGTGTTCACTGGAAGGACTGATGCTGAAGCTGAAACTCCACAACTTTGGCCACCTGATGCAAAGAACTGACTCATCTGAAAAGACCCTGATGCTGGGAAAGATTGAAGGTGGGAAGAAAAGGAGATGACAGAGAATGAGATGGTTGGATGGCTTCCTGACTCGATAGACATGAGTTTGGGTAGACTCCGGGAACTGGTGATAGACGGGAGGCCTGGCATGCTGTGGTCCATGGGATCACAAAGAGTCGGCCACGACTGAGTAACTGAACTGAACTGATAATCACCTAATTGTAAGGTAAAACTTGGGTTGTAAAGAGAAATTTCATTTTTTCCTGAAAGGAAAGAAGTAACAAATAATTGTTAAAACATTTCCTCTATATTTTATCTATTACAAAATCTACATATTAAATAATCACTTTGGTTAAGAAAAATTGCACGGAAGGGAAGAACACTTAGTGAGTTCATCACTGACCAGCATAATGCTAGGTCATTGGTCATTGTTCATTTTACTGACCAACAGCAGAATGTGAAATGTTACCTCACATCCATTCCCTATTCTTCTCTTTCTTTTCCCCGTGGAGGCGTACAGCCTGTTTACTGCCAATAAATTATGTCTTGTTCATCACCATTTTCTCGGAACCTAAAGCACCCATGAATGGTTTCATGCTGCTCAAGTAATATTTTCAGTAATTTTTCTTTGGGTTTTACTGAGAGAGAGTTGACATATATAACACTGTGTAAAGGTGTATTGCATAATGATCTGACTTAAATAGATCATGAAATGATTATCCCAATAAGTTTAGTGACCATCCATCATCTCATAAAGATATGAAATTAAACAAAAATTATATTTTCCTTGTCATGTGGTCTCTTAGGATTTACTCTAATAAAAACTTTCACATACAACATACAACAGTGTTAATGATATTAATCATGGTGTACATTGCATTCCTTTCCCTTTCTTGATTGAGAACAGAGCAGTAACACACTTAGTTTTCTATCTTAGGAAGAGTTCCTTTCTGTCTCCTTTGCTGTATCCTCTCAATATCTCCAAATGTTAACGTTGGACAGACCCAGCTCATACTTCTCACAGCTCTTCCCTATTTAGAGTCATTTTCTTCTTAACACCACACAATTACATTTTAAATTTTAATCTTAACTATGCACTGACAATGGCAATAGCATTGCCATGGTAATGTCAAGGAATGTTCAAACTCCTGCAAAACTGCACTCATCTCACACGTTAGCAAAGTAATGTTCAAAATTCTCCAAGCTAGGCTTCAACAGTATGTGAACTGAGAACATGCAGATAGTCAAGCTGGATTTAGAAAAGGCAGAGTAACCAGAGATCAAATTGCCAATATCCCTTGAATCACAGTAAAAGCAGAAGAATTCCAGAAAAACATCTACTTCTGCTTCACTGACTATGCTAAAGTCTTTGACTGTGTGGATTACAACAAACTGTGGAAAATTCTTAAAGAGATGGGAAGGAATATCAGACCACCTCACCTGCCTGCTGAGAAACCTGTATGCAGGTCAAGAAGTAAGCATTAAAACAGGACATGGAACAATGGATTGGTTCCAAATTGGAAAAGGAGTATGTCAAGGCTGTATACTATCACCCTGATTATTTAACTTATATACAGAGTAGAGATTATTTAACTTATATACAGCCTGGCAAAATGCCAGGCTGAATGAAGCACAAGCTAGAATCAAGTTTGCCGGGGAGAAATATCAATAACCTTAGATATGCAGATGACACCACCCTTATGGCAGAAAGCAAAGAGGAACTAAAGAGCTTCTTGATGAAAGTGAAAGAGGAGAGTGAAAAAGTTGGCTTAAAGCTCAACATTCAGAAAACGAAGATCATGGCATCCCAACACTTCATGGCAACTAGAAGGGGAAACAATGAAAACAGTGACAGACTTTATTTTCTTTGGCTCCAAAATCACTAGAGGTGGTGACTGCAGCCATGAAATTAAAAGATGCTTGCTTCTTGGAAGAAAAGCTACGACCGACCTAGACAGCATATTTAAAAGCAGAGGCATTACTTTGCCAACAAATGTCCATCTAGTTAAACCTATGGTTTTTCCAGTAGTCATGTATAGATGTGAGAGTTGGACTATAAAGAAAGTTGAGTGCCAAAGAATTGATGCTTTTAAACTGTGGTGTTGGAGAAGACTCTTGAGAGTCCCTCTGACTACAAGGAGATCCAAGCAGTCCATCCGTAAGGAAAGCACTCATGAATATTCACTGGAAGGACTGATGCTAAAGCTGAAACTCCAATACTTTGGCCAACTGATGCAAAGAACTGACTCATTTTAAAAGACCCTGATACTGGGAAAGACTGAAGGCGGGAGAAGGGGTTGACAGAGGATGAGATGGTTGGATGGCATTCCCGACTCGATGGACATGAGCTTGAGTAAACTCCGGGAATTGGTGATGGACAGGGAAGCCTGGCGTGCTGCAGTCCATGGGGTTGCAAAGAGTCAGACACAACTGAGCGACTGAACCTATTCACTGACAACTTCACATTTTCATTTCTCCTTGAACCTTTGTGAAACTCTAGATTAGTGTACACAGGGACCTCTGTTATACATAGACAATGTGAAATATGTTTCCCAGATTTATTATAACCCAAACCAAATATAATCTTCTTGCAAAGATTGGGCTTCCTTATCTCATTAAGGTCAGCTTCCTTCTTACAGCTGCTCATCCCAAAGTCCTCAGGCCCTTCCTCGTTGGTTATGCTCTTTCCTCTATATTCCATATTGACTATTCAGGAAATCGCTGGCTCTTGCTTCTAAATATAGTAAGTCTCTAGTAATGTCCCACTGTCTCTACCACGTCTTATCACCACAGTTACTGCTCTCATTCAGTCCATCAACATGTTCTGTCCTGGGTTATATGAATAGTCTCCCAGCTGGTCTCTTGGCTTCCGCTGTGGTCCTTCAACGGTTCTTAGCTCAGGGGCCAATGCAATTAAAATGTTTGTCAGATTACATCACTTCTCCGCACAAAATACTCTGAGAATTCCCATTTTATTGGCCCACTACAGGGACCTGAAGATGATACAAGTCCTGGACTCCGCTCATTACTCAGACTCCACCTGTGACAACTCCCTCCCCTACTCGGGTCATACACACCATGTAGACTCCCCTTCAAATCACCAGCAATGCTCTTATTTTATGTCTTTACACTTGTCATTTCATAACCATCTACCCCCAAATCTATCTGTCACGTCTACTGTATAACCCCTCAGGGATATGATTTAGGTCATACCTGAATGGTCTAGTGGTTTTCTCTACTTTCTTCAATTTAAGTCTGAATTTGGCAATAAGGATTTCATGATCTAAGCCACAATCAGCTCCTGGTCTTGTTTTTGCTGACTGTATAGAGCTTCCCTATCTTTGGCTGCAAAGAATATAATCAATCTGATTTTGGTATTGACCATCTGGTGATGTTCATGTGTAGAGTCTTCTGTTGTGTTGTTGGAAGAGGGTGTTTGCTATGACCAGTGCGTTCTCCAAGCAAAATGCTATTAACCTTTGCCCTGCTTCATTCCATATTCCAAGGCCAAATTTGCCTGTTACTCCAGGTGTTTCTTGACTTCCTACTTTTGCATTCCAGTCTCCTATAATGAAAAGGACATCTTTTTGGGGTGCTAGTTCTAGGAGGTCTTGTAGGTCTTCACAGAACCGTTCAACTTCAGTTTCTTCAGCATTACTGGTTGGGGCATAGGCTTGGATTGCTGTGATATTGAATGGTTAGCCTTGGAAACGAACAGAGATCCTTTGATCGTTTTTGAGATTGCATCCAAGTACTGCATTTTGGACTCTTTTGTTGACTATGATGGCTACTCCATTTCTTCTAAGGGCTTCTTGCTCACAGTAGTAGATATAATGGTCATCTGAGTTAAATTCACCCGTTCCAGTCCATTTTACTTCACTGATTCCTAAAATGTCGACATTCACTCTTGTCATCTCCTGTGTGACCACTTCCAATTTGCCTAGACTCATGGACCTGACATTCCAGGTTCCTATGCAATATTGCTCTTTATAGCACTGGACTTTACTTCTATCACCAGTCACATCCACAACTGGCTGTTGTTTTTGCCTTGGCTCTGTCTCTTCATTCTTTCTGGAGTTCTCCACTGACCTCCAGTAACATATTGGGCACCTACCGACCTGGGGGGTTCATCTTTCACTGCTATATATTTTTGCCTTTACAGGCCGTTCATGGGGTTCTCTAGGCAAGAATATTGAAGTGGTTTGCCATTCCCTTCTCCAGTGGACCACATTTTTTCAGAATTCTCCACCATGACCTGTTTGTCTTGGGTGGCCCTACAGGGCATGACTCATAGCTTCACTGAGTTAGACTAGGCTGTGGTCCATGTGATCAGATGGTTAGTTTTCTGTGATTGTGGTTTTCATTCTGTCTGGCTTCTAATGGATAAGGATAAGAGGCTTATGGAAGCTTCCTGATGAGAGAGACTGAGGGGGAATCTGGGTCTTAATCCAATTTTCTGTTGATAGCTGGGCCTGTGTTCCCTCCCTGTTGTTTGACCTGAGGCCAAACTACGGTGAACGTAAGGAAGATAATGGTAGGTAGTAAAGGTAATGGTAATGAAGAAACCTCCTTGAAAAGGTCCCATGCATGCAATGGGGCACTCAGTGCCCCCAGCTCTGCAGCAGGCCACCACCGACCCATGCTTCCTCCAGAGACTCCTGGACACTCACAGGCAAGTCTGGGTAAGTCTCTTGTTGGATCACTGCTCCTTTCTCCTGGGTCCTGGTGCACACAAGGTTTTGTTTGTGCCATCCAAGAGTCTGTTTCCCCAGGCCTGTGTAAGTTCTGGTAGCTCTATGGTGGGGTTAATGGCAGCCTCCTCCAAGAGAGCTTATGCCATACCCAGGTCTACTGCACCCAGAGCCCTTGCCCCTGTGCCAGGCCACTGGTGACCTGTAAATCCACAGGAGACACTCAGACACAGTTCTGGCTCAGTCTCTGTGGGGCCTCTGGGTCTTTGTGCACACAAGGTTTGTTTGAGCCTTCTGAGCATCTGTGGTGGGTAAAGGGTTTGAATCTAAACACAATTTTGCCCCTCCTACAGTCTTGCTGGGGCTTCTCCCTTGCCCTTGGATGTGGGGTGTCTTTTTTCGGTGGGATCCAACATTCTCCAGTGACAGTTGTTCAGCAGTGAGTTGTAGTTTTTGAAGTTCACGCAGGAGAAGATGAGCACAGGTCCTTCTACTCTGCCATCTTATGCAAGATTAGCTCTGATAGACAGAGTGCCTGAAGAACTATGGATGGAGGTTCACGACACTGTACAAGACACAGTGATCAAGACCATTGCCAAGAAGAGAAAGGCAAAATGGTTGTCTGAGGAGGCCTTACAAATAGCTGAGAAGAGAAGAGAAGTTAAAGACAAAGGAGAAAAGGAGAGATGTACCCATTTGAATGCAGAGATCCAAAGAATAGCAAGGAGAGATAAGAAAGCCTTTCTCAGTGATCAGTGCAAAGAAACAGAGGAAAACAACAGAATGGGAAATACTAGAGATCTCTTCAAGAAAATTAGAGATACCAAGGAAACATTTCATGCAAAGATGGGCTCAATAGAGGACAGAAATGGTATGGACCTAACAGAAGCAGAAGACATTAAGAAGAGGTGGCAAGAATACACAGAAGAACTGTACCAAAAAGATTTTCATGACCCAGATAATCACGATGTTGTGATCACTCACCTAGAGCCAAACATACTAGAGTGGGAAGTCGAGTGGGCCTTAGGAAGCCTCACTACAAAGAAAGCTAGTGGAGGTGATGGAACCCCACCTGAGCTGTTTCAAATCCTAAAAGACGATGCTGTGAAAGTGCTGCACGGAATATGCCAGCAAATTTGGAAAACTCAGTAGTGGCCATAGGACTGGAAAAGGTGAGTTTTCATTCCAATCCCAAAGAAAGGCAATGCCAAAGAATGCTCAAACTACTGCACAATTGCATTCATCTCACACACTAGCAAAGTAATGCTCAAAATTCCCTAAGCCAGGCTTCAACAGTACTTGAACTGTGAACTTCCAGACGTTCAAGCTGGATTTAGATAAGGCAGAGGAACCAGAGATCAAATTGCCCAACAATATTTGGATCATCAAAAAGACAAGAGAGTTCCAGAAAAACATCTACTTCTGCTTTATTGACTACGCCAAAGCCTTTGAGTGTGTGGATCACAACAACCAGTGGAAAATTCTGAAAGAGATGGGAATACCAGACTACCTGACCTGCCTCCTGATAAATCTGTATGCACGTCAGGAAGCAATAGTTAGAACTGGACATGGAACAACAGACTGGCTCCAAAGAGGGAAAGGAGTACATCAAGGCTGTATATTATCACCCTGCTTATTTAACTTATATGCAGAAGACATCATGAGAAACACTGGGCTGGATGAAGCATAAGCTGGAATCCTCAGTTAAGTTTACTCCTAGGTACTTTTTGTTTTGATGGATACAAATTTAAACAAGATTATTAATTTTTTTTTAACTGTCTCTTCCTGGTGAAAAATTATACAACTGACTTTTAAACATAGGGATGATGTGCAACATCACTAATAATGAAATAGATAAAAATGGTACTGATAGTATTTTTCTACTAAAAAACAAGTTACAAAATACTCAGTGCTATGAAGAATGGGAGGAGCTGGTTCCTATTTGAAACAACTCTTCTACTTTATTCATAACTCCTAATACAGTAATTCCAGTTACGAACAATAATAAACTGCTGCTGCTGCTAAGTCGCTTCAGGCGTGTCTGACTCTGTGCGACCGCATAGATGGCAGCCCACCAGGCTCCCCCGTCCCTGGGATTCTCGAGGCAAGAACACTGGAGTGGGTTGCCATTTCCTTCTCCAATGCATGAAAATGAAAGTGAAAGTGAAGTCACTCAGTCGTGTCCAACTCTTAGCGACCCCATGGATGGCAGCCCACCAGGCTCCTCCATCCATGGGATTTTCCAGGCAAGAATACTGGAGTGGGGTGCCTTTGCCTTCTCCAACTAATAACCTGAGACTTACATAAAGATTTAAGCATAAAAATAGTCATTGTTACATTATAAAGAAATGTTGGAAAACATCAGTAATTTTTTTTAAGTTAAACTAATTATGATGTATTCACAGGCTAGAGTATATCATAACCACATGTAGCATTTCCTATTACATAGAAGAAAGCTCATTATGTCTCATTGAGGGAAATATTCTTATTGAAAGATACATGAGACATTAAAATGCTATACATGACTAACTCCAGTATGGTTTGAAAAAGAGAGACTTTCAGAAAATACAACAACTATTAGCAGTAAGTGATTTTGGGTGCTGGGACTACTTTTCCAACGAATATAGTTTAATATATTTTTATTTTCATGGAGATATTCAAAGTGATCTATATTATAAATTTTTTATGAATTATTTTTCAACTTCCTGTTACTGCTAATAAGAACAATAGTCACTCTTGCAATCATTATTATCACGATATCAAATATAATTCATTTCATTTTGTTATAAAACATTGATAAGCTATTTAAAGTCATATCATTCTCCATCCATAATAAAAATTTCAAAGCCAATAATAGTAAAATATTTTTAGAGGAAAAGGAGAATTCAGTAGCTGTTTTATTATAAAAATTTTAAAATCTTTTCACTGAAATGCTTCCATCAAAACTGAAGCATTCATCTATTTTAAGACAGAAGGACAAAAAACAGGTTTCCAGAGTTTGCCCCTAATATGGGATTATGCAATATCTAGTTCTTTTTCTCCATAAATTAAATCCAGTCTAATGCCTTAAGCCTCCATTGAATAGCTGTTTCAAGTAAGGCATGGTGACAGGATAACCCTTAGTATCCAGGCTAGAAACCTTCCCAGAGAATAAATTTGAGGGTGGAATTTTTCCCTCCCAATTTTGTTACATAACTTTAAAGCTTAGCATGCTAAGAAAAAACTCTATATAATCAATTCAATTAAGCTAAAATTTAGTTTCCAACGTATTTTATTTTTTCCAATATATTTTAATATAGGCACAATCACACTGTTCAACCATCACAACCTTCTCAGTACTTTCCACATTAAAAGATGTATTTCTATTTTTCATTTGAGCTTATGTTTACCTGTTTTCTTCTCTATCATATACATTTGTTGTTGTTCAGTCACCAAATCGTGTCCAACTTTTTGCTACCCCATGGACTGCAGCATGCCAGGCTTCCCTGTTTTTACACAGCCTACAACTGTAAGCCAATTTAATCAATTTCTCAGATGCTAACAAATCATCATTGTACCCTACATCATAGAAAAGTAAAATTGTGTTAGATACTCTCAGCAGGCTTTTAGAAACTGGAGTAAGCCTTTTTTTTTCATGTCAGACGCGTTTTAGATTTAACTATATATATTTTATAGTTTAATTAATAACCTCAATTCTAGAACTCGATTATTCATTCTTTCAAATAACTTTGTATCACATGCTATGTGTGTACTAAACATGACATGTTGAGCAGTAAATTAGATACATTATTTCCTGAAAGTATCAGGATAGAAGTGAATAAAGGAAAAAAAAAAAAACAGAGCAGATATTCCCAGGTATGTTGTGTGTTATAGAGATGGTTATAGAGCTCATAACCAGTGATCCTAAGTAGATACATCAGTCTCAGGCAAGAGGTGAAGTTGGCAGTATCCAAAGCAAAGAGAACAGTAAAGACCATGAGGCAGAAAAAATCTCCATGAATTTTTAGTACCTGAAATGAGTCCCAGATGGTTTAAGCACATTATTTTGAATGAGGTGAGTCAACAAGATTGAGGATGCAGATATACAGATTTTTTTTTTTTAGTTTTTACCTACAATGGGAAACTAAGAACAGTAATTAGGAGTACTTGGGCAGTGAGATAATTATCACAGTTTTTGAGATTTTTCTTGAGCTTTAGCATTAGCATCAGCCATTTTCATAGCAGTATTGACCTTGTGTGATTTCTGTTATTTTATCACTTCACTTCACTCAGTCAAGTACCAGATGGCCCAGAAGAAGCCCAGGTTAAACTCCATCAATAGGGTAAGAAGTAGGAAGCCTCGCATGTGGCCTGATCAACAGACCTAATCTGAACCAAATCCTGGACTCTCCTTCCCAAATTATTCCTATAAACACTTCCAAGTTGAAGAGCTGACTATTCTTCCAAATGTTTTGTTAAAAAGGCAATCCAGCGTCCTCCTCAGTCTTCCCTGGTGGTCTTTCAGTGATAAACATGCCTCTGGCTAGACTGCTGAGGAGCCTCCTCTCCACAGAATGTCCTTGTCCTCTGTATACATCCACCTGTTCCCATTTTTAATTACCATCCTCCAGTATCTGGGACACTCCTCAGTGTTCTTACAGAATGTTCTTACAGAATCCACATTTTTCTTCTACATTACCATCACCCTGACATTTAAATATCCATATGGTGCTTTCAAAATTTCATGTCAAATTCAGTGTCTTCTTGTATCTACTCCTTTTGCACATCCCCGGACTGAAACCACATCTTTAGGATAACAGGCAGAACCTCTAGCACTCAACACATTTTGATCTTTTGCCCTCTGAATTTTCAAAAACCTCAGAACTCCATTACCATTAACTTCTTTGGTATTCTTGATAAGTTATAGCATTGATAAGTATCACTTTCTCCAAAGGTATCCCCAGCATGGGTAAACTCCAGTCAGAATAAAGGGGAAAGATGCTAAATTTCAATATGAATGCCTAGCTATGAATAGGTAGTAAGAACTTGACAGAAGATAATCTGTAGGTTCGCAGAGCTCAAAAAGCAAAAATGGAAAAGAAAAGTTCAAAAATGAAATGCTCTGACGCATACTAGGCGAAGAAGGGAGGATGTCTTTAGTCCTATCCATCTGTATTCTACATTCCTCTGATACAAGCTGTAGTGAATAGTCCTTTCTTTCTCAAGTCCTGTGAGGAACTTCTGCCCACTCTACAATTTATTTAATTAGTTTTCTGGTACTAAATATTTCTATGAACCTCGTTTTATTTTCAAGTTCATATTAATATATCTATTTGTGATCTCACCTTCTTCCATGAAAATCCCATGGGTAGAAGAGCCTGGTAGACTGCAGTCTACAGGGGTCCCAAAGAGTCGGACATGGCTTAGCAACTGAGCATGCACGCACATACACTTCTTCCATGAAGAATTTGAGAAAGATCCCTCTCTGTTTACTGATTAGCACTCTTGCATCTTCAAAGCAAAATTCTCATAAGGATGGCAAGTAGTGTTCTCAGAGTATGGACCCAGATCAACGGCAAGTCATGTATTTCTGAGATGATATCAGAAACATAAATTTGGTCCAGTCCCGGGTCCAATCAGAAACACTGGGGTGGGGTCCTGTAACTTGTACTCCGGGTGAATTTGATGTTCTCCAAAGTTGGAAAACTATCAATACTTTTCCTTAACCCTGATGGCACATTAAAAACATCGGGGCTATTTATTTATTTATTTATTCTTGGTTTCACTGGATCTTCGCCACTACCCACAGGCTTTCTCTAGAGGTGGAGAGCAGAGCCTTCTCTTCCTCACGGTGCATGAGCTTCTCATGCTGGTGGCTTCTGTTGTGGAGCAGGGCTCCAGGGCAGGTGGGCCTCATTAGTTGTGGCACACAGGCTTAGCAGTTGTGACACAGGGCTTTTAGGTGCTCTGCATGCAGAATCTTCCTGGACCAGGGATCGAATCCACACCCGCTGCGTTGGCAGGCAGAGTTCCATCCACTGTACCACCAAGGAACTCCCCCAGGCTCTTTCAAATAAGACCTTTGCCTGGGACTCACCACGTACCATGCGAAGCCCAATATGGCCGCAGCCCAGTTTTCCCCAAGACTCTGATAAACAGCAAGGGTGGAGCCTCGCCTCTGCTTCAGCCCTGACCCCAACAGAGCTCCTGCACTCCAGCCTGAACCCTGTCCACCTCAGAGACACACTCTGTGAATCCTCCTGGACCCCCTGACCCCAGTCCTGCAGACCTCTTCTCCATCTGCTGGTCACACACTGTCTCTCCAGCCCCACACCACATTCCTAGCAATTGTCCTATGATAGGACGGTATTTAGTCATCTCTGAATTTCAAATTGTTATAGCTTTTATAACTCAAAACAGCTTCCTTTAAAAATAGTTCAATGTTTAAATACTTTAAAACAATTAAAGTTTTAAAACTAGTGAATTGTTTTTAAATTATCAATTATGTAATAAGGAATTATTTCACTATTATAAGGCCTAATACTCATATTAATTGATTTACAAAATACACCTATAAGGAGATAAGCTAAATATACCCATGAAGTTAGTACTGAATGTTTTTTTACACTATTAAAGAAATAAAGTCTTCGAAAACAACTTGAAAGTACAGAATAGATAGGAGTATATATGAACATATGGCAAGGTATATTGATATGCATTTAAGTTGTCAATGAACACTATTTAATTTATTCAAGTCTATTACTTTTATAAACTGATCAATATCTGCATATAGTGATAATGTGATCCACACATCTGTAAGTTGGGAATATCCAAATATATCTCATTTCTTTTTCATTCTTGGAATTAAATCTAATTTTACATTGTCAAAGTGACTAAAATTATATTATTCATCATTTCACTATAAATGAAAATAATTTAATTTAGGCATATGTCAGTACAAGCTATAAATTATGCTTCTGACTAAAACATGAGTAAGCCAACAAGTTCATAAAAATCATGCGTTTGATCATTAGTGTTACTTCATATTATTAGAAAGTATATTTACTTGTAGAATACCATTTTTAAAAACATTTATGTTCTAATCTTGAAGCTTCTTAATAAAAGAATCGGTACTGTAGATAATACTGTAATGTCATAGTTTGAAATTTTAGGCTTTTGTTTTTTTCAGAAGTTCTTTTTGTGTGACTGGTCCGTACTCATCTTGATATCTTGAAATGCAACTTAAGTTATGCATTAAAGTATAAGTACATTATCCGTTCAGTTCAGTTCAGTCGCTCAGTCGTGTCCGACTCTTTGCGACCCCATGAATCACAGCACGCCAGTCCTCCCTGTCCATCGCCAACTCCCGGAGTTCACTCAAACTCATGTCCATCAAATCAGTGATGCCATCCAGCCATCTTATCCTCTGTCGTCCCCTTCTCCTCCTGCTGCTGATGCTATTGCCTTGAAGCATAATACATAATCCTTATAGAAGACTCAAACAGAAATAATATAAACTCTAGTGAAGCCATGTGATTTTTTTCACTAAATAGTTGACTGATAGTAAATCAGTACCACGAGAATTAAGATATCTATGGGAAAACACTCTTTTAAGAAAAAAGAAAGATTAGTTATGAGATTACTGATCAAATATTCACTTATGTATATGTCTATCTTATCATCACTATTATTATCAAGTCTCTCTCATCTTCAGCAGACTTGAAGAAAGGACTTCTATATCATTTGTATTTCTTTCTGATACTTTCTTAAACTTGCTCAAACAATACATCTGACTTACTTTTTACTTGGCTGTAATCCAGACAAACCATTAATTCCTTCTTGTTTCCTTCCTAAAGATTTTTTTTTTCCCTTGTTTATGTGACTAATTAAGATTTTTCTTCTTCCTTTCTGAACATTACCCTGCAGGTCTGTGATTGACATCAAAGCAGTGTGCTATCTCAATCTGTGGATTAACATCTAGGGAAAAAATTAACAGCCTCATGACTAATGAAAACAAGGACTCTCACGCATCAAGGGAAGCTACATATAATGAAAAACCCATTTAATCCATTCGTTTTAGCATCTTCTACTACTACTTCCCCTTGTAACTGAGCTGTTGAAGATTATGGAATCTACCCCTGAGTATTACCTCCTTCTTTGCAGCTCTCCTCCCAGAAAGGTGAGAGCCCAACAAGGACCACAAGGAAGAAAACGGGAGAACGAGAGAGGACTGCATAGCCACAGCCCTTCATCAGCCAAGAGGCAAGTGCGTAGTGTTCCTCTGGGTGGCGGGGAGCATTTCAACACTAATGAACACTGATGTGCCCATGTTTCATTCTTCCTTTTGGCTCCACAGTGCTTCTGTATTGGATGTTTGCTAGATGTGTGTTATAACGCCAACATCTTAAAATGCAAATTGCTAAAGGAAAGAGACATTACAGTGTTTAAATTCTATACAGCAGCACAGACATATATATAGAAACAAAATGCTACTCCTCTTGTGGGATTAATTTCATTCTCTTTCCTGATGCGTCATCAACCTGTTATCATGGATCATTCCAGAAGTTTAGGGAATGGGAATGACTTGTACAAGATCAAGATTCACTGTTTACAGTTAAAAAGCTACTAAAATTTTAAGTATAACATTACCACTGTACATTTAATTGAAGATAAGAATTTAGATATATACCTGATACAGCTTTGAAAAGATTTTAAGTGCCAGTCATTTATAAAGATAAATAACACACTGGCCCTGTTTCCCCAAACTTTACTGTTTAATCATAGAAGGAGACAAGTAAACAAATGGAAAAGGATACAGTCTTATTTCCAAACATCAACTGCCTTATTCTTCAAGCATACTTCTGCTACTAGACTATAGACTTCTCTAAGGCAAAGGCCATTTCTTATTCATCTTTGTATTCCCAGAGCCAAGGAGACAGCTTTTACCAGTTCATAACTTGGCACAATAGATTTTTGGCTTCTAGAAGTGGGATCCATACTATAAGAGTAAGGAGGAAAAAAATGTGTATTTGTAAATGGAGAATCAATAAAGCAAGGAGAAAAGCCATTATCTGACTATGCTTCCCTCAGCATGGCACTGATGTTAACTGCTCTGAAAAGTGCTACCATATCAGCAACAGTAATTGCAAGAACTACAGTTGAACAATAATGGAAACTTTGGCCCTGATTCTGTAAACAGTGCGGGAAATAGATTCTCAGGGACTCTTATGCCTGCATAAGCTAGCTCAGGGCCCTTCACTGCCTGCCCCAGAGCACAGAAGCCCCTGGGTCTCCAGAAGTCAGAGACATTCCTCCAGGCTCGGCTTCACGACAGTCACTCAGACACCCCTCCATGCAGCTTTCATCTGCAGCACCCACCCCAATCTCGAGCACTGGATAGGGCACTCTGCACTGGAGGTTACTTGGTTGAAAAATCCAATGGTGTATGTTTCCTTAAAATAACCAAGGTTCCTAAGAGAAAAAGGGTCCTAACCATAATTAACAAAAGCTCATCAATACCTCGATACTGATTCCTAGGGTGAACTGAGCATTTAGAAAGGATTTTAAGTTCAAGAGGACACTTTCCAAAGAGACATTATATTTTCCGGATGACTCGTCCAAGAGGTTTCAGGGACTGACCTCTAGACTACGCATCAGCAACACCAAAGCTTCTAACAAAGGGAGCTTCCAGGGCAGCTCCGCTATCCAAGGGTGTGGCCAGGGCAGGGCAACCAAGTGGATGAACAAGAATTCCTGTGGGAAGACTAATAGACCTATTAATGCTTTAAAACACACACACACACACACACACACACACACACACACACACACTTGATTAGAACGCAAAAAATTTTCTCCATTTACTTCTAGTTTAATGTTTGAATTACTCTATCTTTATGTCTTCTTGGCCTAGATCAGAGTGGCTTAGCTTCGCATGTTTCTCCCTAATGGAAAGGAGAAAGGTTCATCAATGTCTGTTAACAGAAAAAAAAAAAAAAAAATAGTACATTGTGGAATTCTGGTTTCAGTAAAAACTTCCGATAGTATAGTTCTTTTGTCTCACTGGGAGCTACACACTATTTTCCTCATTTAAGTCATATCTGCACAGCATTGTTTAGTGGTTAGGTTCAGAGGCCCTGGGGTCAAGTTATCCTGTTTAATCCTGCTCTGTCTCGTGCTGACCATGCCAAATTGAGCTTCAGTTTCCTCACCTGAGAAGTGGGGCAACAACAGTCCCTATATCCTAGGGATGCTGTCGAAAACAAATGATATGAATTACATACATAATTTAGAAGAATGCCTGGCACAGTGCTAGGAAAGTGTTTATATTTGTGCGTTTGTGTTTTTGCAAAGCAAAATATTTTGAAAAGCAACTTCAGTTCACTTCAGTTGCTCAGTCATGTCCGACTCTTGTTACCCCATGAATTGCAGCACACCAGGCCTCCCTGTCCGTCATCAGCTCCTGGAGTTCACCCAAACTCACATCCATCAAGTCCGTGATGCCATCCAGCCATCTCATCCTCTATCGTCCCCTTCTCCTCCTGCCCCCAATTCCTCCCAGCATCAGGATCTTTGGCAATGAGTCAACTCTTCGTATGAGGTGGCCAAAGTACTGGAGTTTCAGCTTTAGTATCATTCCTTCCAAAGAACACCCAAGGCTGATCTCCTTTAGGATGGACTGGTTGGATCTCCTTGCAGTCCAAGGGACTCTCAAGAGTATTCTCTAACACCACAGTTCAAAAGCATCAATTCTTCAGTGCTCAGCTTTCTTCACAGTCCAACTTGCACATGCATACATGACCAGTTGAAAAACCATAGCCTTGATTAGACAGACCATTGTTGGCAAAGTAAGGTCTCTGCTTTTGAATATGCTACCTAGGTTGGTCATAAATTTCCTTCTAAGGAGTAAGCGTCTTTTAATGCCATGGCTGCAATCACCATCTGCAGTGATTTTGGAGCCCAGAAAAATAAAGTCTGACACTGTTTCCCCATCTATTTGCCATGAAGTGATGGGACCAGATGCCATGATCTTAGTTTTCTGAATGTTGAGCTTCAAGCCAACTTTTTCACTCTCCTCTTTCACTTTCATCAAGAGGCTCTTTAGTTCCTCTTTGCTTTCTCCCATAAGGGTGGTGTTATCTGAATATCTGAGGTTATTGATATTTCTCCCAGCAATCTTGATTCTAGCTTGTGCTTCTTCCAGTCCAGTGTTTCTCACGATGTACTCTGCATATAAGTTAAATAAGCAATGTGACAATATACAGCCTTGACGTACTCCTTTTCCTATTTGGAACCAGTCTGTTGTTTCATGTCCAGTTCTAACTGTTGCTTCCTGACCTGCATATAGGTTGAAAAGCAAAGTAGACTCTACATTGTCTGGAAATTCAGTGGCTGCAAAAAAGATGCCTTCATAGTTTCAGAAAGTTTTTTTTTTTTTTTTCAGTCCCACATTGCTAGACTGGGAGAGGAGGTTTTTGTGGTATTCACAGGCAGCCAAGCACTCAATTTGCATACAGAAATCCAGATACAGAAAGATGTACTAAAATATTACCCAATATCATCTGGACATAGAGTGGGAAGTACGGCTCTGAGAGCTACCAGACAGCAGCAAATATGTTATCAAGCTGCAAAGGAAATCAAAATGTACTTTAAAATGTCCCTTTGGTGTACTCTGTCAATATTTTATTTTTCAAAGAACACAGCCTATCTTCTAGAAATTTCATTAATGTGTTAAACCATCAAAATGTCAATTTGAATGAAACTTACAAGCAAAAAGCCTTTTCACAGAAGAGTTGGAGAAATCAAATCAAGTAAAATTCAATAAAAATGCCCAGATAAAATCAAAAGAAAGAAATTTATATTAAGCTTCTGACAAATACATGCCTGATTATTTCATTCTCAGAAACTATTAAAAGTTCAACAGTCCTCTTGGCGAAGGAGCTCAGCTTCACTCGGAGAATTGTTTTATGTCATCTGACTGAAATGACAACCCTTTTATCACCAAGAAAGATGTGTTGTCAACTAGTTGGATGCAGTACACTTAAGGGAATTCACAGAAACCATTCCTAGCATGAATTTCTAGCTTTTTCACATTAGATTTTTTATTTCCAAGGTTCATCAATGTCTGTAGAGAACTAAAAGCCCCAATGTTCCTTGTAAGACAAATATTATGACCCTTCAAAAGTAAACTGAGAAAGTCCCAATGAAAGATAATACAGAATTGCAGTTACGCCTTATAATGAAAAACTATACCTTAGCCTAAAAAGTGAGTTTTGGGAAAAGGGGGTTAAATTACAATGTACCACCACAGATTTCTGGCTGTACTTCTTTTTTTTGTTTGTTTTCTCAAATTTTATGGAACAGTATTGAAAATAATTCGGAAAGTCTGTTTAAAAACAATCCAACCAGGAAAGAGCATCCTGCTAATTACATTGTGCTATAATTTTTAAATAACCTTTAATGTTCTTTTTTTTTTAAAAAAAGTATGTATCTATTTATCTCTGGCTGCACTGGGTCCTCATTGCTGTGAGTGGGTTTTCTCTAGCTGTGGTGAGCGGGGATTCCTCTGCAGCTGCAGAACATGTACTTCTCGTTCTGGAGGCTTCTCCTTGCTGTGGAGCAGGGGATCTAGGGTGCTTGGCTTCAGCAGCTGTGGAGTGTGGGCTTAGCTGCCCAGCAGCAGCATTCGGAATCCTCCCAGAGGAGGGCACGAATCTGTGTCCCTTGAATTGGCAAGACAATTCTTAACCACTGGACAACCACGGAAGTCCAAATATAACGTTCTGATGACCTTTGATAATTATATTAAATGATATATGCTTCTCTAACCTAAAGGATTTTTTTAAATTTTTATTTGATTGGAGTATAGTTGACTTACAATGTTGTGTTAATTTCAGGTGTACCGAAACATGATTCAGTTATCCAAATACATGTATCTGTTCTTTTTTCAGGGGCTTCCCCAGTGACTCAGTGGTAAAGAATCCATCTGCAGTGTAGGAGACCCAGGTTTGATCCCTGGGTCGGGAAGATCCCCTGGAGAAGAGAATGGCAACCCGCTCCAGTGTTCTTGCCTGGAGAATCCCGTGGACAGAACAGTCTGGAGGGCTACAGTCCAAGGGGTCCCAAAGAGTCAGACACAACTAAAGTGACTGAGTACGCATGCATGCACATATTCTTTGTCAAGATTTTTCATTTCTAGTCTTAAAGCAGTTTTCCAGGAGTTTGCAACTCTGTCACTACGGGCATTTTGAGCAACAAATAACAAGCCTGGACAACAGTTCCAGGACTCGGAATGCTGTAATGAAGAATCACGGAATATCCAAGCTGAAAGGGGGCTGGACATCGGGGTTCACAAGCTCAGTCCTACAGAGGCCGTTACCTGGATATGTGACAGCAGGACCTAAGCTAACCTAGTGGGGGCATTTCTGGTTGAAGATATTACAACTCCAACAGGTATGTGGGTTTTACCAAACAAGTCTTCAAGGGACTTCAAAAGATCTCAGTTTCAAATGCTGACCTAGTCCAGTAAGAAAACTAAGGCCCACAGAGTGTGAAGGGTCCATGGGCACAAAGTACCACACCTGGGATCAGAATTCAGCTTTCCTGAATTCCACCCCAAAGCTCTCTCTGCTTTATCCTTCTCTTCTGCTAAAAGCAATACATTCTACTCCATTTTTAACACATACAAAGCACAGCAGGTCTAATGAGAAGACACAGAAGTCCAGAATCATATACAACAAGAAGTCCACGGCAGTCCTGAAAAATCCCACAGCTCTAGCAATTTTCTCAGAAATATTTTGTATCTTCCATATTCCATATCTTGAAATAGCCAAACCCCTCAAGTACAAGAGTTTCCTTGCCCTGTCCACACGGTCCATCTAAATTCAGCCTGGCAGTCTCAATTCCTAGGAGTCCAGACTGAGGTTCAAAACAGATGGCTGGAAACCATGCAGAACATTTCTGCAATGACACAGCTCATTTGTTTTCCTCTGCATAGAAATGACCTCTATCTTTCTGTTCACGGAGTAATGGATAATATACCAGACCAGGAATCAAGAAGATGATTGCAGAATTGGTTTTACAACTGACTGTGTGCACATTCTGGACAAGACCCTTAACCTTTTTGATTCTAATTTCCTTCTAAGTTGAATAGGTAGATAAGGTAATCTATAAAGTCTTTTTCTGTATCCCTCTTTTGTTTTTATGTGGGTGTACATACCTTTGGGTGAAAAATATTCACTCAGATGACAACAAAGAAAAAAACTTTCTAGCAAATAATCCTCATTGCTGCTGTTGCTGCTAAGTCGCTTCAGTCATGTTTGACTCTGTGCGACCACATAGGTAGCAGCCCACCAGGCTCCTCCATCTCTGGGATTCTCCAGGCAAGAACACTGGAGTGGGTTGCCATTTCCTTCTCCAATGCATGCATGCATGCTAAGTCACTTCAGTCATGTCCGACTCTGTGCAACCCCATGGATAGCAGCACACCAGGCTCCTCCATCTCTGGGATTCTCCAGGCAAGAGCACTGGAGTGGGTTGCCATTTCCCTCTCCAGCAATCCTCACTAGAGAAAATATAATCTAGACAGCATCCCTCCAACACTTACCCTAACTCAACAATCTGCCTTTTACCCACAGATGTTATGGAAATATTTATAGTCAATAATATAAACAGCTTCCTAGTTGCCAAAACCATAGGCCTCTGTCATAGTCTTGCTCTTTCTTAGACTTCTGCAAAATTTGACACTGCTATTCATCCTCCAGTTTTCCTTTATTTCCATCTTGATGTATGTGACAACACTCCTGGAATCTATTTCCTTAATTAATTTACTTTCAGACTCTCAGGTCCTTTCTGTCAGCCCTCCCCTTAAACTTCTGTCAAATCTCCCCCTTCTCACCCTGTGCTGGCAACAGATTCACCCCTCCTCAGCATCAGCACTGCCATCTGAGTTACTAATGATTCTCAGATCCGACCCCCTCACTCTGTCCTCTCTCCTGAGAGATCCTCCCAACTGCCTCCTAAATGCTGCACAGTTCAGTTGAGTTCAGTCGCTCAGTCCTGTCTGACTCCTTGCAACCCCATGAACCACAGCACTCTAGGCCTCCCTGTCCATCACCAACTCCCAGAGTTTACCCAAACTCATGTCCATAGAGTCAGTGATGCCATTCAACCATCTCATTCTCTGTCATCCCTTTCTCTTCCTGCCCTCAATCTCTCCCAGCGTCAGGGTCATTTCAAATGAGTCAGCTCTTCACATCAGGTGGCCAAAGGATTGGAGTTTCAGCTTCAACATCAGTCCTTCCAATGAACGCCCAGGACTGATCTCCTCTAGGATGCTGTGCAGCCAATGATGCACAGCCAACTGAAAACCTGCCATCTTGAAAATAGGTCTTTGGTTCGCATCCTCCACATCACCCAGGGTCAATCTACAGCATCATTCTCAAGTTATCTTGTTCTTACTTCTGACATCCAATTGTCACCAATTCCTTTCAATTTGTGACAAAAATGTTGAAAAACACCCCTTCTGGGCACTGTCTCCTGTTCTTATCTTCAGCGTGTGGATAGCTACCATAAGCTTATAAATAATTTCTATCATTCTAGTTTTTCTCCTGTCTAACCCCTCAACTCAACTCCTGAATTATCATTCTAAAACAAAAATCTGATCATGTCATTCCCACTGCCTTAAAAATTTAGGATAATCTAAACTCCATGAAATAAATCCTAAAATTCTCAGTGCATCCTAGGTGTGCACGCAATCGCTCAGTTGTGTCCGATTCTTTGCAGCCACATGGACTGTAGCCTGCCAGGCTCTTCTGTGCATGGAATTTTCCAGGCAAGAATACTGGAGTGGGTTGCCATTTCCTACTCCAGAGCATCTTCTGGACCCAGGAACTGAACCTGTGTCTCTGCATTTCCTGAGTTGGCAAGCAGAGTCCTTATCACTTTGCCACCTGGAAAGATAATGCATCCTCTATCATCCTTCAGATTCGAGACTGAGCCCCCATTTTGCTTCCTCCTGCTTCTCCAGTGAGTAGAGGGGCACAACTTTACTCTTTTTGAAATTTGTGATGCATGATTCTATTACACTTCCCATCCCTCTGCCTAGAATACTTCAACCCCTTCCTAATCTATGACGCTTTCTTAAGTTCCCCGAAGCAACTGATGGCACGATTCTCTTGACTCCAGCAAGACAACCAGGACATCTGACAAATATAAATATATTCATGGAAACTGAAGACTGAAGGAAGGAGGAGAAGGGAGTGACGGAATATGAGATGGTTGGATGGAATCAGGGACTCAATGGACATAAATCTGAGCAAACCTCGGGAGACAGTGAAGGACAGGGAAGCCTAGCGTGCTGCAGTCTGTGGGGTTGCAAAGAACTGGATGCAGCTTAGTGACTGAACAATAAGTCAGATTATTACACATTAAGATAGCATCATCAGTGCTGGGACGTATAGCGGCTGCACACGGCTGTGTGGCAGCACTTGTAATGACTGTATTTCTGTCTAGCGTACAGGCCATGTCTCACCATGGTGTGCGCTCCCTCGACTAACACACTGCCTAGGCACCTTCTCCATAAACTTAAAAAAAAAATGGTTCCTGGATAGTTTCTTCCCAGTGACCAAAGTTAAAAAATAGAGATAAATTGGAAAGACTCTTCCTAAGAACTCATAAAGAACTGTGAGTTTTTAAAACTGCAAGTTAAAAAAAAAATCACCTTTTAAATAAAATCTGTGCATTTTTGTTATATGCTCTAGCTTGAATCTGCCATGATCATAAATCTAAAAAACAAAAGGACACACAGTAATCAGTTTTCTTCTTTTGACATGTAAAAGTTCAAATCAAAATTTTATAGTTATTTATGTATCTATTTCTTTTACTCCTAATACACAGTTTTGTGTGTGTGTATGTGTTTCAAGACATGTTGGTATCCAGGAGGTAGAAAAGCTTGTTTTCACCATGAGCAAGAATTATTAAATTAGACAGTTTTTCCCAGGACAATGAGCTTTTGAGATTTAGAGAACTGACCTACAGTTGACCGATATTTTGGCCATTCCTAAAAGTCAATAAAAGTCCACTGAACCTCTAATTTAATTTCATATTCCTCATTTTGCAGTTAAAATCTGTTTCTAGTGAGAAATTTGGAATCCATGCTGACTAAAAAGAATCAGTGTATGAAATCTGAACTTCTTCATGTGATTCCAGGACATCCACAGTTCTTGAAAGTATTTCTCAAGATTTCAGTGTTTATTGGGCCAGAATATAATAAGCAAAATATAAAATAATCAACCTGATAAAAACAACCTTTCCACTTACACTATTTCCTGAATACTTCACATGCAGAAACCTAACTACATTTTAACATTCAGGTCAAGGTTTCTCAACCTTGGCACTACTGGTCTGGATATCTTTTTGATGTAGAGGGCTGGCCTCTGCACTGTACAATGGTTAGCACATCCTTAAATGGCACTATATGACAATAAATGTCAGTACCTCTCCCAGGTGTGACACTCAAAGATGTCTCCAAACGTTGCCAAATGTTTCTTAGGAGGCAAAATGCTCTCCAGTTGAGAATCATTGCTTCAGATAGTGAGCAAATTGGCTTCCTTTGGTATCCACCATATAGCACCTCATTTAGCACTTAATAGGTATTCAATAAATAGTTCCTGGAATAAATCGGTGTGAATTACACTTAAGACTCTATGTCATATTCTATCTCAGCAGTCCTATAATTATATATGTCTTAGCCCCAATGATTATCCATGGCCTCCCTAGTGGCTCAGAGGGTAAAAAATCTGCCTGCAATGCAAGAGATATGGGTCCAATCTCTGGGTCAGAAAGATCCCCTGGAGAAGGGAATGGCAACCCACTCCAGTATTCTAGACTGGAAAATTCCATGGACAAAAGAGCCTGGTGGGCTACAGTCCATGGGGTCATAAAGAGTTGTACATGACTGAGTGACTCACACTTTCACTTCACTTTAGCCCCAAAGAATATCCAGTCCATATATACTGATGAAAAATGAGCAACCCCCACCCCCCACTCCAGGGAACAGTTAAAAAACCAACAGCATTTGACTTTCTTATGTGTAAGTATGCTGTGTAATTTTTTATCTGAGCGAGAACACCATTTACCATCCGTCTTCTTCAGAGAGTACAGACTCCTCATGCAACTGGGAAATAACACTGTCTTCTAAGAGTTAAACCGTCAAACCATCACTGAGCAGATATGACAGAAGTCATAGAAAGTCATCTTAAAGGGGTCAGATGTCTCCAAGACAGGCAGACCTTGGCTGTAACTTCACTAAATGTATTAACATCGATGGAAGATGCCAGGGAAAAGAGAGCTGCTGAAGCTGGGGAAATATCTTGAAGGTAACCATGGGGTCAGACCAGTCCAGAGATGGACTACATGTAGTGTATCCCTCTGCAAGTCACATCTTCATATTATGTTTTTACAAGTAAACTACACGTGGAGGCAAATTATCAGAAGTTTCCTTGTTGAGCATAAAATCTGAGCAAAAGAAGTTGTTTATACAACAGAAAGCTTAATATCTGCAAACATTCTTATTTGAGTATAGCCTTGGCCACAGGCAAAAATTCACCAGATGAATGTCACCATAGAGAGACCTCCAAAGACCACAGGTTGCCCTCAAAAGCACGGTGCCCTACGGGCCTTTTGTGCAAGTAATTTCTTTCTTGGGTCTTCTAAAATATTTTTCCTTGCTTTTTGAAACTGCTTGCTTGTTTTCTTGGCTCATTTGTAAATGAACATCATCATGTGCAAAAATTAAACATAGACAAGGTGGGTCACTCCTTATAGTATCTTTTAGGAAAGAAAGAATTGATTTCTATTTTGAGACATTACACACTGTCTCATATTATGGGGCAACTTCTAATCACTTATTTTTCAAATTAAAGAGCTGTTTGGGAACACACGCCAGCCTGAAATGACATCAAGCAGTGACTTTGAGACACAGAAAGAACCTGATAGAAGCAAATAAAACGAGGGAAAAAATTTTAACACAAGTCATTATTCAAGGCAGTATAACCTCAACTTTGAATAGTAATAAAATTCTGGGCATCTATGAACATATATCTCATGATCAATTTTTTAAATCCCCACACTATGCAAACTGGTATCTGTGGTTTGCACTGAAATTATATATAGATTCAAAGAGTGCTGTATTTCAAATAATTTGGTAGGAAGCAATCATATTGTCAATCTACATTATATAACTCACAAAATAACCCTGGTGATGATAACGAACACATAGCTCTGCACAAGATACATATAAAAATTGCTATTTCCTAAAATATGAGTGGAGAAATTATAATAAAATTTTATTGCATAGTCAATCACATTAATAAATATGATGAGTTAAAGAGATGCTTAATCTATATTTCTAAAAGTGTATTTAATTTGTCCTTCTCTTTCCCATTTAAAGAGTTTCACAGTGGAAAGGGAGAATTTACCTAATATTAGGGGATGACACCTTTTGAGCTCATGGATCAATTTAGTATGGCCTTCCCTTCACTTTGCTTGGATGACTTAGAGGAGACCAGAGCACTTTATTTTTCATACATACATACATGTATTTTAAATATACGTATTAAATGATAAGAGATACATGCATGGTAAGTTGTTTTAGTTAAAGCTAACTCTCTGCAACGCTATGGACTGTAGCCTGCCAGGCTCCTCTGTAAATGGGATTATCCAGGAAAGAATACTGTAGTGAGTTGCCATGCCCTCTTCAGGGAATCTTCCCAAACCAGGGATTGAACCCATGTCTCTTATGTCTCCTACATTGGCAGGCATGTTCTTTACCACCAGTACCACCTGGGAAGCCCCAGTGATAGAGATACCTATCAGTTCAGTTCAGTCGCTCAGTCATGTCCGACTCTTTGCAACCCCATGAACCGCAGCACACCTGGCTTCCCTGTCTATCACCAACTCCCAGAGTTTACCCAAACTCATGTCCATCGAGTCGGTGATGCCATCCAACCATCTCATCCTCTGTCGTGCCCTTCTCCTCCTGCCTTCGATTTTTCCCAGCATCAGGGTCTTTTCCAATGAATCAGAATTTTGCATCAGGTGGCCAAAGTATTGGAGTTCCAGCTTAAACAGTAGTCCTTTCAGTGAACACCCAGGACTTATCTCCTTTAGGATGGACTGGTTGGGTCTCCTTGCAGTCCAAGGGACTCTCAAGGGTCTTCTCCAACACCACAGTTCAAAAGCATCAATTCTTCGGCGCTCAGCTTTCTTCACAGTCCAAATCTCACATCCATACATGACCAATGGAAAAACCATAGCCTTGACTAGATGGACATTTTTTGGTAAAGTAATATCTCTGCTTTTTAATATGCTATCTAGGTTGGTCATAGCTTTTCTTCCAAGGAACAAGCGTCTTTTAATGTCATGGCTGCAGTCACCATCTGCAGTGATTTTGGAGCCCCCAAAATAAAGTCTGCCACTGTTTCCCCATCTATTTGCCATGAAGTGATGGAACTCGATGCCATAGTCTTAGTTATAGATAAATACAAATGGGTTCAAAAAACAATTCAGACAATGACTGCAGCCACGAAATTAAAAGACACTTGCTCCTTGGAAGAAAAGCTATGATGAACCTAGACAGCATATTAAAAAGCAGAGACATTAATTTGCCTACAAAGGTTTGTACAGTCAAAGCTATGGTTTTTCCATTAGTCATGTATAGATGTGAGAGTTGGACTATAAAGAAGGCTGAGCATCTAAGAATTGATACTTTCATACTGTGGTGCTGGAGAAGACTGTTGAGAGTCCCTTGGACAGTAAGATCAAACCAGTCAATCCTAAAGGAAATCAACCTTGAACATTTATTGGAAGGAATGATGCTGAAGCTGAAGCTCCAACACTTTAGCTACGTGATGTGAAGAGTCAACTCTTTGGAAAAGATCCTGATGCTGGGAACGATTAAGGCAGGAGGAGACGGGGAGGCAGAGGATGAGGTGGTTGGATGGCATCATCCACTCAATGAACATGAGTCTGAGCAAACTCTGGGAGACAATGAAGGACAGAGAAGCCTGGTGTGCTGCAGTCCATGGTGTTGCAAAGAGTCAAACATGACCGAGGGACTGAACAGCAATAGGTAAGAGATCTATATATAGGTATATCTATATCTGTGGATGCCTACTAAGATTGAGCTGGAAATTCAGGTAGAAGCCTCACCTAATTTGAAGAAGAGAAAACATTCAGAAAGCTTGAACACCATATTATAATGACCAAGATGTGAAAATGACTGCTACAAAGGAAAACATCATTCTCATTTTTCCAATGTGAGCTTTGTCTACACTGGTTGACATGACAATTCTAAGAACCCCATGAAACAAGATTTAGTGGATGTTTGACTGCCCTGCTTACTTTGCAAAGTAACATCAGGAATAGCATCCCTTCCACCCTTCTCCTCTTCATGTGCTGGGCTCTAAAACAGGTGCATACGCTTGATCAATCCTTTAATTTGTATTTTCCATACCTACACAGCTCTCACTAAATACACTCATGGCACAGGGAAGTTTAATTCAAGTTCAGTGAATACAAGTGCAGAGATGATAACTACACATGTGAGAGCCCCCCTTTCTTCACCACCAGTGACAATGCACACAAGCCCTGAGCCAGCCTCTCCACCTTCTTCTCACTTTGCCTTATGGTTTCTCTGCACTCAATCTTAGCACAAGCACACAAACTCACACATATAATTTATGTGTGAATCTTTAGGGGTCTCTAATGTCTTTCTTTCATATTTATCTTGGCATATTTCATCTTTGAAAGAAGCCAGTTCTGTAAATGCTGAAGAACCCTAGAAAAAAAAAAAAACAAAAACGCTAACTTAAAGACTTTATATCTGTAAGAGTGGTGGTCTAACTTCTGAAATCAATTTCTTTATTTTCCAAATCACAGAATTCATAGCCAAAATACATCTAGGGATCATAACAGAGGTGTAAGAGCTACCTTGTTAATTTTATTCAGTTAATTCTTCTCTCCCTCTCCCTCTTACTGCAGGCAATTTGTCCTTGGGTAGAACTATTTATAAACTTGTATGTTTTCCCTCTACCTACACGGTCCAATATGCCTCAACTAGCTATCATATATTAACTGTGTATTAACTTAAGTTAAAATTCAGGTATTAGGTTACACTAATCACATGGCAAGTACTCAACAGCCACTTGGGCCTATGAATTTGAAGCACATATAAAGAATACTGTCCAACATCACAGAGAGACAGAAGCACTGAATGACACCAAGGACAGGGACTCAGACACAAAGTAAGGCAGGAATGGGAAAAGACTTTAAGTCTGTGTTATCTTTGCTGCCATAATAAATTTATTTCCCAACTATTTCTTCATTCTTTTCACCAATTATTTTATACAGACTGTGTCCATGCTCAGTCACTCAGTCATGTCTGACTCTTTGAGGCTCCATGGACTGTAGCCTGCCAGGCTCCTCTGCCCATGGATTATCCTAGTAAGAATACTGGAGTGGGTTGCCATTTCCTCCTCCAGGGGATCTTCCCAACCCCGGGATCGAACTCACATCTCCTGTGGCTCCTGTATTGGCAGGCAAGATTCTTTACCATTGAATCATCTGGGAAACCCTTTATACGGCTCACAGGAGAGCAAATTTCTACAAAACATTCTCTTAAACACTAATACATAATTAGTATTCTGTGTTATATACAAATACAGCACATATTCTTGTTCTGGGCTTGCCAAACTCTAAGGAAGCCTGTGGTATCTACCTTTGGACCACTGGCCCCTGTTGACACTACTCAGCTCTACTGTCTTAAATGATGTACCATCAAGTGGGCGTGGCTATGTTCTCAAAGAAAGGCAATGCCAAAGAATGCTCAAACTACCGCACTATTGCACTCATCTCACATGCTAGTAAAGTAATGCTAAAAATTCTCCAAGCCAGGCTTCAGCAATATATGAACCGTGGACTTCCTGATGTTCAAGCTGGTTTTACAAAAGGCAGAGGAACCAGAGATCAAATTGCCAACATCTGCTGAACATTAAAAGAGCAAGAGTTCCAGAAAAACATCTTTTTCTGCTTTATTGACTATGCCAAAGCTTTTGACTGTGTGGATCCCAATAAACTGTGGAAAATTCTGAAAGAGATGGAAATACCAGACCACCTGACCTGCCTCTTGAGAAACCTATATGCAGGTCAGGAAGCAACAGTTAGAACTGGACATGAAACAACAGACTGGTTCCAAATAGGAAAAGGAGTACGTCAAGGCTGTACATTGTCACATTGCTTATTTAACTTATATGCAGAGTACATCATCAGAAAAGCTGGGCTGGAAGAAGCACAAGGTGGAATCAAGATTGCCGGGAGAAATATCAATAACCTCAGATATGCAGATGACACCACCCTTATGGGAGAAAGTGAAGAGGAGCTAAAAAGCCTCTTGATGAAAGTAAAAGAGGAGAGTGAAAAAGTTGGCTTAAAATACAACATTCAGAAAACGAAGATCATGGCATCTGGTCCCATCACTTCATGGCAAATAGATGGGGAAACAGTGTCAGACTTTATTTTTCTGGGCTCCAAAATCACTGCAGATGGTGACTGCAGCCATGAAATTAAAAGACACTTACTCCTTGGAAGGAAAGTTATGACCAACCTAGATAGCATATTCAAAAGCAGAGACGTTACTTTGTCAACAAAGGTCTGTCTAGTCAAGGCTATGGTTTTTCCAGTGATCATGTATGGCTGTGCAAGTTGGACTGTGAAGAAAGCTGAACACCGAAGAATTGATGCTTTTGAACTGTGGTGTTGGAGAAGACTCTTGAGAGTCGCTTGGACTGCAAGGAGATCCAACCAGTTCATCCTAAAGGAGATCAGTCCTGGGTATTCACTGGAAGGACAGATGTTAAGGCTGAAACTCCAATACTTGGCCACCTCATGCAAAGAGTTGACACATTTGAAAAGACCCTGATGCTGGGGGGGATTCGGGACAGGAGGAGAAGGGGATGACAGAGGATGAGATGGCTGGATGGCATCACTGACTCGATGGATGTGAGTCTGAGTGAACTCCAGGAGTTGGTGATAGACAGGGAGGCCTGGTGTGCTGCAATTCATGGGTTCGCAAAGAATTGGACACGACTGAGCAACTGAACTGAACCGATGTTCATAAAATATAATTTATAAACCAGGCATGGGCTAGATTGCCCACAGACGACATTTTCCAAATTCTGGCTCTAGCTGAAGGACAGCACTTATATAATAGGTAAATAATTCTATATAGATGCAAGATACACTGTGGTAAATGCTGCTGCATGTTCAGTATCTTTAGGAAACATAGAGTTGAGAGACAAATTTTGATTGAATGAACTGGAGATTTCCCAGAGGAGGGGAGATACAAAATGGGTCTTGAAAGATGAACATGAGCTCGGTGAGTAAATATGAAGAGAAGGGGATTTCAGGAGGAGGAAACAACTTGCAGAAAGGCTGAACAGCACAGGACTTGCTCAATGAGTTGGTGGCAGATCACTATAACTGGCGCTGACAGAGGCACTGGGACACATACTCGTAGGAGGCCATCAGGCTGTCTAAGACTCCAGGATGTTCTTTCCTAGCATCAACCGGAAGCAGGATTTCTCTAAGTGGTCTATGGCTCAGCTGCATTATCTCTGTTGTTTATTAAAGTTTATAGTCATGGCCCCAAGTCCCCAAAGTGTCAATTTAGTGGATTTGTAGTGCTGCTTAGAAAGTTCTATCCTGAGCAAGCACTGCTGATTCTGAGACACATTTTGAACATGTGAGAACCACTGACATACATGGTTAGTTAAAATATCTTTAAATGCAATTCCTGAATCATTTAACACAGGCTGAACAATATTAACATTTTACATGGGCTGAATATTGAATACAAGCTGAAGAGTCAGAATTATTATTGAGCTTGTTTCCAGCCTTCATCTTCCCTTCAAGTGAAAGTCAGTTTACTCTTCACTGTTTAAAGGAGTTTCAAGAAGTCTGTCCCCGAGCTAACTCATTTCAATTCACTGTAGGAGCCTGTGCTCACTGTATCTCTCCACTCCACAGATGAATTTTTATACTTTAGCTATTCCCTTTTCCAGGTCTCAGTTTTCTGAACTGAAATAACTCCTTAAAATGACTCTCACTTGCATCCCTTACTCACATGTTCTTGATCAACTGACTTGTCCAGCAGAATTTTTCCATAAAACATTCTTGAGATATATTACTGGAGTTTATGTAACATGGCAGAAATACACTATGCTTTTTATTAATTCACAAAATCATAAGAAAAATACAGGTGAATTCCATAGCTTCATTAGAGATAGCTAGTGATGTGAAGACCTCTCCAATCAATAAAAATCCATCAAATCCTTTAAAAAAAGAACAGCTTCTTCCAGCCTTCTCTTGGTACAAAAGTTCTCTTGGACCCAGGTATCTTCCAAGTAGAATCACTTTTCCATAAAAGCATCACCTTGCTTATCTACATTAAAACTCATTTTATCTTACCCACTCAGGAAAACTTTCTATAAAATAAATTTCATTTTGAACATTTAAGACATTTATAGACCAAAATTTGTTATGATGGTGTAGCATTCTAAAATCTATCATTTTTAATGCAAAGGCTTTCATTTGAATTAGAGAAACTAACATCTGCAACTGGGGCTCTAAATTTGGAATTATTATAAAATACAGTGAATTATGTATAAATATCTCTATAAGGACCTTCTTAGGAGCTATGCATACTTAACATTTAAAACTGTTGATACAGCAGAATTAAGAACTTTTCTTAAAGATGGTCCATTATTGAAAGGCTGTTCAGGCAAATTGAAGCATTTATAAATATGTTCTAAAACAGAGTGGCACTTTTAAAAAAAGAAGGTCCTTTCAAACAAAACATTCATGGGGAGAACTTGAAAACTGCTGAATATCCCACATAGAGAGATAAGCACCTAAGTGAGAAGTGAATAAAGCCTATCACCAGGTCTCTTCATGGAAATAAAGAACATGAGAAAATTAATCCTATAATAAAGCAAAACATTTGAATCTTAAGTTTACAGGCTCAGAGAAAGTAAATCACTTCCAAAAGTCAGAGCTTATCTCTAGGAAACAGGAGGGTAAATTGTTTTGCTTAGATGCAGACTCTTCACAAACATCCCAAACAGTCTAGCAGACTTCCCAGCAAGAGTTAAAAGCAGGGATGAGCTTGAAAAAGTTTAACAACTGGTTCTCCTGGGAAGTGAGGAAGTAGGAAGCTAGGATTTGCAGTGTCTGCCAATTTCTATGGTATAAATATTCCTAGTGGGTGATATCAAGCCACCAGTATGAGGTCACTGAAAGTGGAGTCAGAAAGAAATGCCAGCTCTGTGAGCTGGTACAGAATGGTTCCACTACACCTCTAGAAAAGAAACCAAGACTAAGCTGTGATACTAATTTTAGCATGTCCAAATGAATACCGAAAATGTAGTCTGCACTATAAGACCAGTGAAACACAGGTCCACAACTGAAGGGGAATTTTAATATCTCCAGGATTCTTTCATGAGCATGAACATACTAAGCCGCTCAGGCAGTTGATCAAATAGAATAATAATATTTCAAATCTACTAGATTGTACTTATACATACAGTACTTTTGAGTATATATATGTATACACAAACACATATATGTATGTGTATGTATGAAAGTGAAAGTCACTCAGTTGTGTCTGATTCTTTGTGACCCCATGGATTATACAGTCCATAGAAATCTTCAGGCCAGAATACTGGAGTGGGTAGCCTTTCCCCTCTCTGGGGGAATCTTCCCAACCCAGGGATCAAACCCAGGTCTCCTGCATTGCAGGCAGATTCTTTGCCAGCTAAGCCACAAGGGAAGCCTAACAATACTAGAGTGGGTAGCCTATCCCTTTTCCAGGAGATCCTCCTGACCCAGGAATCAAACCAGGGTCTTCTGCACGGCAGGTGGATTCTTCCCTGAGCTCTCAGGGAAGCCCTATGTATATATGTACATGTATGAACTGTTCTGTTTTTTTTTTAAGTTGTTAAATCATATCCAACTTTTTGTGACCCCATGGACTGTAGCCCATCAGGGTCCTCTGTCCATGGGATTTTCAGGGCAAGAATACTGGAGTGGGTTACCAATTCCTTCTCCATGTATATTAACACATATTATACATTCAAACAAAATAAACAATGAAAATTTACCCTACAGCTTAATGGAAGCTTCCCTGGTGGGGTGGCTCAGATGGTAAAGCATCTGCCTGCAATGCAGGAGACCTGGGCTCGATCCCTGGGTCGGGAAGATCCCCTGGAGAAGGAAATGGCAACCCACTCCAGCATTCTTGCCTGGAAAATTTCATGGACAGAGGAGCCTGGTAGGTTACAGTCCATGGGGTTGCAAAGAGTTGCACACAACTGAGCAAGTGCACTTTTCACTTTAATGGAAGCAGATGACAATCTGTTCCCAAGGCATTTTTATAGAAGAATGGTGGTATGGCCACTGGAAAAAGCACAGATTTTAAAATCAGAGAGACAAATTGGAATGCCCTAATTATCAATCATGATTTGTGTAACCCTGAACTCATTCGACCTAGTTGTACCTATGAGTTCCTGTATTTAATCTAGATAATGCCAATTCTGATGGGATTATATAGTAAAAATGCTTGGCACTAAGAGCTCATAAAGGTTTAATGCCTTAACTGTCAACAAGCCCCAACAAACACACACATCAACACACACATTCCAGGAAAGAGTACTTAATCTCCATGTTGTCTACCATTAGTCATTTCTGCTTTTACTTTTGGATGCCTTGTTATGTCAAATAGCTTCCTTTTTTATTACAACATTTGAGTTCATTTATTTTCTGTCAGATGTAGCCAATACTGTCCTAATAGAGACCAACAGGAATAAAATGGCTGATTTATAGGATCCTGGTGAGATTTATCACTATACACGTAAAGCACTGAGTGAAATGCCTAAAATACGGTATACTAGGTGCCCACACATTTACCAAAAACTTCTGTCCTTCCTTTACACATCTGGAAGGATTAGTGGCAGAAAGACCATGCAATGAGAAAAGGCAGGGCCCTAACACAGGTACACCACATATTAGTCCCATGATCTTCCCCAGCTCCTCAGTTGTTAAATTATTTAATAGAATCCAGTATTATCGACTGCAAAATATGATTGTGAGAATTAAGCAAGAAAAAGCAAGTGAAAAGGTCTTCTAAATTATTGGTGCTTGATAAACATCAGTAAACTTGCTTCTTCAAGGCCGACCCTACATAGATGGGCACAGAAGCTGGATAAAAATACCACAGGCTCAAGGATGTACTGTACAACACTGGGAATATAGCCAGTGTTGTGTAATAACTGCAAATGGAAAACAACCATTAAAGATAGTAGAAAGGTTAAAAAAGATTTTTAAAGAAGAATGAATAAAATTGCATATATATCTATATCTATATCTATATATATATATAACTAAACATACACAGAAATAAAAAACAATGAACAGCAAACAGGATAAAAAATTCTGCAGAGCTACCAACTAGAGGCTTATAGAGACAATTACAATTCCTGGTAATTCATTCAAGTCTCTGATGCATTTCTATGCAGAGGATGTAAGGTTTATTAATATTAAAGCGCATTCAATTATTTTATCAGTTTACAGCTTTGCCCTCCTACCTGCTCTTTGCCATGAAAGAAACAGCCTCAAGGCCTTGCATTTTCTTCATAAATAAAAATCATTTATTTAATGCATAAGTTTAATGATGATAAAAATTTTGTACACTTTGCTAATATACTTTGTATGCTTTAACTCATTTGATTCCTTATAATTTCAAATGTGACATGGGTCATATTAAGCTTATTAATATAACCAGATAATATTTTACATATTAACCTTATTTTGTAATTTCTGAGAACTTACTTTCCAAGGATTACATAGCTGGAAGTGTCAAAGAAACAGAAGGGAATTCAGATCTAACTCCAAAGTCTATATATTTTCAAACATTGACTACAGTATAATAGAAGCCATTTTAAAATTCAAAAAACCAATGTTTTTATAGTTCCCCATGGCTTAGAAATAACTCATTGTTATTCCTAAGACATGCCATATATCAAACTATAAAATATATCTCCCACAAGCCAGGCATTTTACAGACTTTTCAGTATTCTCCCCTTTATCCTGATTGCATGTACATTTTAAATTGAAACACCCTCCAAACAATGTTTCAATATGCCAACTGTATTGCGGTACACTGAACATTCCATCAAGCTGGGTTTTCCTATCTGATCATTATTTCTCATTGCTATTTTCCAGAATGTGTACTAGGGAAAATAAACAAAGGAACCTAAGTGTGGTTAGTGCACACCTGTGCATCACCAACTGGTGATAAAACTTTTGTGTAAACACTAACAACAGTGCCACATGACTTGGACAGAATGAAAAATACCACATTTAGTAAGTTTTAGACAAAAAGGTCTTTCCATAATTGAAATTCTACTTATTGTTTTGGATATAGCCTCTCTTCTATCTTCTTTCCTTTTGGAATTAAAGAAAAAAGTTGCCTAGACTGCACTGATGAATGCTCAATTTTTTTGAAAATAATATACCATAAACAGTAATATTTTCAAATTCGAAGGACTGTATCAGAAATTAGAGCCTTAAGTATAGATTAAAACCACACAGGCACTCAAGTATTTTACAGATGTTCCCAAGCAACTGTTTACAGTATATAGATAAGAACAAAGTACAAATTGTTTAGACTGTATGTAACCAAAGAATATTGTTTTAGACATCACTTAGCAAGTAGTTACTGCCCTTCTAATGAACATAAATCATTCCATAACGTTCCTTCCACTGAAAGCATATTATTCATATTTTAAATGTATAATATATATTATATATTTCTTCAAATAATAATATAAAATTTTAATGCATTAATTGGATATAGATAAATTTTATTGGGATTAGAGACATGAATTTCAACTTTTTTAGATGTAAAAGCACAGTTGTAACTTCAGTTTAAGTCAGATATGAGAATACCTAGACGGAAAGCAGTTGCCTTTGTTAGCCTTGGACTGTTCCAACTGAATATGCCTGGTGGTAGCTTATAGCACAGGGGCCAAAAGCAGGCCATCTCTCAACAACAATGCTGGCAATGGAAGAGTCACAATGGGTAATGAAAGTAGAAGTCAAGTTGGCAAAGCAAATGCTAAAGTAGAGATGAGAAGTTTCTATTTGATCCAGAAAGTACAGATAGTCAGAGGCAGAGACACAGACACACACAACGTGCAGAGACAGAAAGACAGGAAGGCAGAAATGAGCAGTGACTCTGGACAAAACGCCTTCAGAAGTCCATCTGGGAATGATCTGGTTATCATATAAGACATACCTAATAATTAAAAAAACATGAACTCCCAGGGTACCAGTGGAAAGGGAACTGGAATCTCCCAGGTAGGAGGGCACAGTGTTTCAGCGTGAGAAGGTAGAACAGTATCTGGCTTTATGACCCAGAACGACATTCTCTGAATGATTTGTTCACAAAAATTGAAAACTGTGGAAAAGTGCCCAATCCGTTTACCTCTGAGCCTTTCTGTTTCCATCAAGGCGTCGTTTTGTTATTGCTGTTTACACCACATGTTATCTATAATTAGACCGCAGACATGAATTTGATTTGAAAGAAAAGGCTGAGAAGTACAAAAGTATCTGCTGATTCAAAATATAACCTTCAGCTATTTTTGGTACAAGGTAGCCTTAATAATCCAAAAACAAGAACAATTAAAAAAAAAATCTGCCAGTGTTTGAAAGCCAAAGGTATTTAAGCTTATATAATAAACTGACCAAAATCTATAAAGCTCCAAAACTAATTCATAAAAAAAAAAAAATTCTCATTCTTCAGCAAAACCCATCAGTATTCAATAACATTTAATTTAGAAACATAAAAATTTTGAACTCTGAAATTAAAGCTGGCAAACTGCTTCCAAGGAAGAAAGTGGTGTTTTTAACTATTATTGACTATTCCAAATAAGTGATTAAAGTTGAGAATCGTTATTATCCAAGTAAATCGGAAAGAGAAAATTCCATTCAACTAGTCTAAGCATCCAAAATCACAATTTACTGAACTTCCATGTTTTTCTCTGTTTCTTCTTGCCTCTGTAGTTCTCCTTTTCCCCAAGTCCTTCTTCCTATATTTCTACCTCTTTGTTTCTATCCATCCTCATTTTCACAACACTCCATTTCATGCCCTCTCATTTTTATCCCTATATTCCTTCTCCTCCTGAAATTCTGAGTCATGCAGGGTACTAGTATTAAGAAAATAGATTCCTAGTGATTATGAACAGGTAAAATAGAATACACCCCAGGGAAAAATTCATATTTGCATTCTAGTGTTAGAAGTAGAGCTATTAAAATGCAAAAAAAAAAAAAAAAAAGGAGTTAAAAATTTTAAATAGTAACTACTGAAATGCCTGTGGTGAAGATCAAGACCAAAACTGCTAATATAGCTGTGCCCTTCAAACTGAGCAAGACCCTAAGAGGCCTTACCCTCTTTGGGTCCCTTTGCAGAAACCAAGACCCTAGCCCAGGTGGAAGTTGCTGATTACAATGTTAACCCCAAGAAGATAGACTCCAGACTGGTTGAAACCGGAAACATCACCCTGTTACCTCATCACCAACTGACAAATTTATGATTACCAAAGAGTATAGCAGTGGGGGGAGGGGTAAATTAGGAGTTTGACATTAACAGGTAACATTAATACACATAAAACAGGTAAACAACAAGGACCTACTGTATAGCACAGGAAACTATATTCAGTATCTTATAATTACCTATAATGGAAAAGGATCTGGAAAAGATTATATATATATATGTATCATATATATACATATCATATATATGTATGTATAACTGAATCATTTTGCTGTACACCTGAAATCAACACACTGTGAATTAACTATAATTCAATTTAAAAAATTATAACTTTGTAGACAGAAAGTCTAGGACCTGCAACGCTTGTCCCAAATCTTGCCATTAAAAACCCTTCCCTGAAACCCATTGGGGAGTTCAGGTCTTCTGAGCAGTGTCTGTCCTTCTCCTTGCTTAGTGCCCTTCAATAAATGCTGTACTTTCCTTCCCCACAACCCCATGTCATGCCTTGCTACACAGCCAATGAGTAGACCCAAGTTCAATTCAGTAACACCCTTAGGCTTCTGGACCCTTTCTGGGTCCAGTCACCAGAAATTGCTACCTCTTTAAAACCTTTAAAAAACATTTTTTTTTTAAACCTCTGCTGAACTCAGACAAGGTGCAAAATAATGATACTCCACATATAAATTAAGCCTCTGTTCGACTTCTATTTCATAAAAAATCTTGTGCACTTAGAAAGTCAATGAATGTATTAAAAATATTTTGGCCTCAATTATTTTTGGAAGTCTAATTCATACTTTTAAAGGACATTTACCCCAGAATTATTTTTTGTTTCCATAGCATAATAATTTATGCCAAGGACAGACAAAATCTTTAAGATGTAGTCACATTAAAGCTATTGATAAATTGGAAGATTGGGATAGACATAAACACACTGCTATATATAAAATAGATAACTAATAAAAAACCCCTGTATAGCACAGGGGCTATACAATACATATATAACTCTATGCAATACTCTGCAATGGCCTACATGGGAAAAGAAGGTAAAAAAGAGTGGATATATGTATATGTGTAGGCATAGGAGAAGGCAATGGCACCCCACTCCAGTACTCTTGCCTGGAAAATCCCATGGACGGAGGAGCCTGGTAGGCTGCAGTCCATGGGGTCGCGAAGAGTCAGACACGACTGAGCGACTTTACTTTCACTTTTCCCTTTAATGCATTGGAGAAGGAAATGGCAACCCACTCCAGTGTTCTTGCCTGGAGAATCCCACAGTGTTCTTGCCTGGAGAATCCCAGGGACGGGTGAGCCTGATGGGCTGCCGTCTATGGAGTCGCACAGAGTTGGACACGACTGAAGCGACTTAGCAGCAGCAGCAGCAGCAGCATGTATATGTATAACTGATTCACTTTGCTGCACAGCAGAAACGAACACAACATTGCAAATAAATTATATTTCAATTACAAAAAACAACACCTTTCCAAACTAATGTATTACTGTAAGTCAACTACACGAAGAAAAATAAAAATTAACAAAACAAACAAAAAATGTGCCTTCTCAACAAATCACGTTTCCCTTTAAAGCCATTCCTTCCAACTCTATCTCATTAAGTAAGGTTATTTCCCAGCATTTAGTTCACCACGAAAAAAGAACATTCATGCTAATAAGGGACAAGAAGCATGCTTCTTAGGGTAATGTGATGAGTCACTGCGCAGATATAAGTTGGGTGGTGACTAGGGCCATGGCTGTGAACTAATCAGAAAGGCTGCAGAGAATGAAAGCAGCAGCGGGCCACTGGACAGGAAGGGTTAACAGCTGACCCAAAAGCCAGGTCAGCCTCATTCTGCTGGAGCCAAAATCTCATTGGCTTTGCTAGGCTGGCTGAGCCCCAGCTAAAAACCAGAGGCTGGCAGAGGCACCAGTGCAGGAAGTCAGTTGTGGGAAATAGTAGAAAGCGCATTTAGCTCTTATTTCAATTTGAATTAAGACTTCAGAGGGTTTGCATCTCTATGATACTCATTATTTGCTAATTTTGTCAATTCTGTTTGCTTTCCTATGAACTAACCATGAAAACTCATGTAAAATAGAAATCATCTTGTGTTGTTTATAAAAAGCTGCCTTGTGAAAGAGGGATTTGAAATTATAAACAGTTTACCAACCTTCTGGAGGGGAAAGGAGTCCAAGACAAAGAAAAGGCTTGAATAGGTATAAAAGGAGAGAGAAATGCAAGCAGTTCACAGCCTTGGTGGAAGGAAGGAAACAAGGCCCTGAGTTGTGGATCTGGGATCTGGAAAGATAATGATCATATCAACTGTCTTCATTCACAAGGATGAAGAGACCTGGCCTGGGTGAAAGATGGAGAGTCCTGGGGTTAATTCACAGCAGTGGGAGGGGTCAGAATGGAGAGACAACAGTGAACTTTCTCACCAAAGTCTTTCATTTATTTCGAGAAATGGAGGGGAAGGAGGAAAGATAAGAAGGTCCAAGAAAGCAAACCACTGCAGGGAGGTGAGGTGAGACCTCAGGAAGATTTAAAATGATCAGTGCACACATCTGGGAGTTCAATTTCCATGAAGTACAGCCAGCTGAACCTAAGGTAGGGGAGGGATGGGAAGCCTGCAGGCAGAGCTGTCCCCAAATCTAAGGCTCTGAAAGGAGGGTGGAAGCCAGGGATGCCCTCTGATCATTAGCAGCTTCTGTAAAACAATGGCCTACAATGGGAGTCCCCAGCCCCTGCTGGGGCCTGTCAAGAACTGGGCCACAGCGGAGGTGGGAGGTATGAGGGTGAGAAGCTCCACCTGCGAATACAGCTGCTCGCCATCCCTTGCTTTACCACCTAAGGTCCGCCTTCTGTCAGATCAACAGAGGCATTCGATTCTCCTAGTAGTGTGAACCCCTACTGTGAACCTCACACGCACGTGAGGGATCTAGGTGGTGCACTCCTTATGAGACTATAATCCCTGATGATCTGAGGGGGTGATGCTAGTGCTAGGCAATGGCTGCAAATACAGATCATTAGCACAATATTGGAATGTGCTTGAATCAGCCTCAAAACATCCCACACCCCCAGTCCTTGGAAAAATTGCCTTCCAGGAAACCAGTCCCTGGTGCCAAAAAGGATGGGCACCGCTGGCCTCTGGGAAGATCCCTACAGACACACCTTCTGGGGTAGGGCGGTGCACCAGCACTCTTCCCAGGCCAGCCCTTCGAATTCCTTGTGGCAGCAAGAAAGAAGATTCTGCTCTGAACTAGAAACATCGGAACAGTGGTGTACAAGTGGGAAACAAAAGCTCGTTCTTCTTTAAACAAAAGCAAAAGCACATCCACCACCAGGACAAGAGCCAGATAAACCCAAATAACAGATGGCGCTAATAGCTAGAGTGCTACACTCAATACAAACTGGAGTAACAAGAGCAGAGACTCAGAACCACTCAGGATAAAAGGTGCTGCAGACAGAACAGGCAGGAAACGGCGAGCCAGGGGGCAAAAAAATGGAAATCACAAAGAGAAACCGGAGGAAAGGGGCTTGCAGGGGGTGAGGGTTCTCTGATTCTTCTGATAAGAGTGTAGGTTAAAGGTTATATTTGAAACACTTTTGAAAAAACACGACCTCCATCTGTGACTCTGCTCTCTCAGCATCCACCCGCCCCTGTCAGCTCAGGATGATGGAGAAGTTGACAGTTGGAGTCCTGGAGCCAGACTAGCTCTGTGCACATTTGCTGCAGGACATCAGGTAAGTGACTCCACCATCAGTGGTCCTGGGCTCTTTGCTTAGAAAATATAGATAATAAGAATATCCCTTTTATACGTTTTTTGGTGAGGACTGGGGCGGCAAGCTTTCAAAGGATTAAGCACAGAATCCATCACTCAGGAAGTATTCAGTAAGTGTTAATATGTGTCAGTTATTTTTTACTATGGTTTTTACTATTATTAAGGTAAGATTTGAGATAATAGGACATAAACAAGCATTAAAATAAGGGGCAGGAAGAACTAAGTGGTTTTTAGCTTCTTAGGAAACAAAGAGCATAATAATCTTCACCAAAAGGAAAACCGATTTACCAGAAGTATTAATAGTTCTTTAAGAAAAATCATATATTTAGGTCACTTCTATAAACAGAAACTTCCGTTTGCCTATGTAGTCTGATATAAACAACATATCCAAGTTTAGTATTTTAATATAGGAGCTGTGTCCCTGATGAAAATGATATACCCCCTCCAAAATATCACAGTATTTTGAGAAAATAGATGCTTTCTCCTCTTGGCATAGCCAACCACACACCCTCCAAGTCCATAGGCTCTGTACTCTCAGCCGAATTGCTGAGGCCCATTTTAAACACTGAAAGTTTCTGCAGCTTGACAAAGCTAATAAAAAGCCTCCTGATTGTAACAACAAATTCATTAGTGAGAAAGCATGCACTTAGTATTCAAGTAACCTGATTGTTATGTAAAATTATTTTCTTAAATCTGATGCATATTTTCATGGGATGAAAGCAACATGTCATATAATTATTATAATTTTTGCGAAGTTAGATTAATTAAAACAGTGTGATAGGGCTTCACACACATTTTACCTCTTATAAAAGGCATTAGAATACGATTAGTATGCAGTACTTCTACCTCACTGGAAAAGAAAGGAATCAGTGTGACCAATGGGAACGCGAGTCCCTATTAACAGGCAGACACGGCAGCGGGGCTAATGTGTTGGCATCTCATTTTGGATTTAATTATTGAAATAACATCTCATTTGCTTCAAGGTATTACAATTATCTCCTGTTTTAAATTGAAAAGTATTTCAGAATGAATGCGATTAATGAAGCAAAGGGTTCAAAATGTTCAGAGCAGTGAGCTTTAAAGCAGAACCACCTACGTTTTAAACAAATCCCCACTCAAGGAGTGCCTGAGAAATGCATTTCCTTTCATTCCAGCCCCAGTGTATGTGCCCCTGACTGAGGCAGAACAGTTTTTTCTTGCTGCTATTAAGTAAAAAAAATTAGGTACAGATTGATAATAGGCACTGATATGAGCCAAGATCTTTAAAAAAAAGAAAAAAAGCTCACTTTCAGAAGTTAACACACCAGTTATGAAACATTTGCTTAATTTTTTGTAAGATAAAACTATTTTAAAAATGAGAACAAGTGAAGCTTCAAATCTGACATATATCAAGAGTCAGCCATTATCTTTTCTTTAGTTACTCTTGAAATAATTCAAAATATTTTTTAAAATATTCAGCACAGGTGTCAGTGGTTCAGATCTTTCAAAAGGCAGAACTCTTTCATTAGAAGTATCTTTAATTTCTGTATTTTAAAAACTTACTGGGAGATGTTCCAAACTTCTGCTAACTTTATGGACTGTACGTGTCCATGAACTGAGCCCTTTAGAACTGTTGGTGGAGAATGTTTTTCTCTTAGGTGTGCACAACAGGCCAGTGCTCTTGAGGCAGTCTGGGACCAGGGACTGGGGACACTGCAGTGCTGTACCTGGACAAATGTCTCCTGAGTCAACAGAACACACAGAAACTAAAAGGGACTAAAAATGACTGTGCACTTGTGCAGTCTTGGCAAATTATGGGCAACAAGATACAAAACAGTCCAAAAAAAAAATCTGTCACTTCCGAAAAGCAGGGGCAGAATCAGGGTGTTGGGAGCAAAAGCAGGGTACTATGCATTTGGCCCTGCACTCAACACCACTGACCCCTGGAAGCACTCCTACCTCATCCTATAAGGAACCCACTCACCTCACCCTGGGGAGACAGCAAGGGAACCTGCTACTCATTTTTACTGCCCCTCTGCTGGGTGGCTCAGATGGTAAAGAATCCACCTGCAATGCAGGAGGCCTGGGTTCGATCCCCGGGTTGGGAGGATCCCCTGGAAAATGAAATGGCTACCCACTCCAGTATTCTTGCCTGGAGAATTCCATGGACAGAGGAGCCCTGGGGCTACAGTCCGTGGGATAGCAAAAAGTCAGACACGACGGAGTGACTTTCACTCACTGCTGCAGCGGGGATCCCAATAAAAGCTTGCCTGAATTTCTTGTCTGGCCACTTAGCAACTTCTACTGACTGAGGTAAACCACGAATCCTGGGTGTTACCACTCTGACCAGGGTGCAAGTGGGGCTGGGGGTGGGGGTCAGAATAATTTCTTACAGATCGTAATATTGCTAGAATTCCTCCTAAAAATAACTCACCTAACTTTATTTTCCCATTTATCAGTTAATACAATTATAATGACTTGATGAATTTATTTTGAATAAGAACAAGGTTATTTCTTAATAATTTGTAAGTATAATCACTTCATCTCATACTTACATGAAATTCTATTTTAATCTTTAGCCTGTTTGATTGGATTATATTACTTGAACATGTAAACTAGAAACAACTGATATAAGGGTAAATATAAACTCATTTTCAGAGTGTAGTTTTTTATAATAATAAATTATATATACCTGAAAATCATCTCTTATAAACATACACATGCACACACATATACACACGCATGCATAAATACACTAATGATTTTACTTCACATTAACAGAAAAATGTTTAACCAAAGGAGTTTCTTAAGGCATTTGGATATATAATACAGATGCAATGCTAGGAAGAAAAATATCTACAGAGCATAATTAATCCAAAAAGATGTAATTTAAACTCCATTTCAGCTTTGTTTCAAGGCTAATGTCAGTATAATCCATCAGATGATCAATTCAAATAGGCTATATAGAAACAAAAAGAGACCTGTTTGTCACTGGTATAGTTATTGTCAGCAAAATCCTCTATTCAAAACAAGCTTAATTATAAGTGAATTACTTATGGGTGGATCTATAACAACATGTATGCATTAAAATTATTACATATCTGTGGAATAATAATAACATCAAATAAATCTTTATTACATCCCAGGACTTGTTCTCAGAACTTGTATACCTCATGTTATTCCATGACAAATGACATCGTTACCCGTATTTACAAAGATGTGGAAATGAGCACACAGAGATGTTAAGTAACTTGCTGAAGGTCACAGAGGTAGTAAGTGGCAGATCCAGGATGTGAACACCCCCAGCCTGGCTCAGAGCACCATCCAATAGCCCCCGTCACACAGACACACAGACGGACATCTGTTCTGTACACACACAGCCCCTGCCTTGTTCACAATCAGCTTCTCTTTCTCATGGGCTAGGTAAAGCAAAAATTTAAATTCACCAAATTAAATTGTTTTTCTACGTTAATCACACTGCCGTATCTTTAACTTCAGCCCATTCTTGATATTTTTGAAGTATGTGGTAACTCTCCAATCAGAGGGAAGTTCAAAGTTTAGAAGCTCAGAGATTCAAAATATGCCTATGCTCAGAACACCAAGAACAAGGAAATTATAGAGACTTATGCTAAGTAAGAGTTAGACTATAAAGAAAGCTGAGCACCAAAGAATTGATGCTTTTGAACTGTGGTGTTGGAGAAGACTCTTCAGAGTCCCTTGGACTGCAAGGAGATCCAACCAGTCCATCCTAAAGCAGATCAGTCCTGGGCGTTCATTGGAAGGACTGATGTTGAAGCTGAAACTCTAATACTTTGGCTACCTGATGCGAAGAGCCGACTCATTTGAAAAGGCCCTGATGCTGGGAAAGATTGAAGGCAGGAAGAGAAGGGGACGACAGAGGATGAGATGGTTGGATGGCATCACCGACTCAATGGACATGAGTTCGGGTGGACTCTGGGAGTTGGTGATGGACGGGAGGGCTGGCGTGCTGCAGTCCACAGGGTCGCAAAGTAGGACACAACTGAGCGACTGAACTGAACTGATGGTAAGTGTCATATATTTTCTTTCTTTCAACCTTGCCATTACAAATTAGGTTTTACTGTTCACATTTTATTGACAGGAAAATAGCTTTCAAGGCAATGAACAATCTGTCTAAAGGCAACAGCCAGTCAGAGTATGCCTGATCCTTCTCCACAAACCCCTCCTATCTCCTATGTCCTCCTCTGTTTGGCTTTCACTCTGGAGAATGACCTCTACGCATGGGCTTCCTCACTGCCTGGCCTCCTGTTGGGTTGGCCAACTAGGGTTATCTACTCTCCACTCCCCAATTCCTTATCCTTACTGGGTCAGAATTCTGGCAGTGGTTGCCTCCCATAAGCCCCAGCTTCCTGCAATGACCTTCCCTCTGCCTCTCAGGTCTGCAGGTGGTAACAGCTTCCCTCCAGCCAGATGCCTCCAAAACCTCAAATAGACCTCGACTTTTAGACTTCCATGTCCATGTCTGTGTTGTCTATTGTAGCAAAAGTTCTGCTAAGTCACTTTACAGTGAATTTCCCATCTTCAGTATCTGATCACCTTGATATCTGACCAAGTTCCTCATCCCTGGATCCCCCAGGTGATACCTGATCACTGTAGCCCACCTTCAGCAAAAATCTTGTTGGGTCAGTTGAGCCAAACATTCCCCTTCCTCCACTTAGTAATTGTCCATCGACTGACCCCACCCTGGTCAATAAATCCCCACTGTCCATGCTGTATTCAGAGTTAAAGCCAGCTTTGTTCTGAGGACCCTCTTCCTCTATTCAACAGCTCCTGAATAAAATCTGGTTTTGCCGCCATAAGTATTGTCCAGTTTTTTTTCCTTTAATACTAGTTAGTCCCTGAGTGAACACTTCCTATCTCAGGTTGGTCAACAACCCTTTCCACCTCTAAATGACCCCTCCCTTAAACTTTCTTCCATGAAAACTTCACGTATGCATCTGCTTCCTGGAAGACTCAGAGAGGCTTAGAATCACATACCCAGACTCCACCATGATTTTCAAATAAACACACACATTACGGAGAAAGAAAGAGGAGGACCCTGACACCAATTTTCCCTCTTTTGAGACCACTGCAATGCTGCTTGACATCAAAATGACCCTGGAGAAGAGGGAGGCTTCAGAGGGTAAGTCAGCCCTCTGGAACATGAGAGGGCATTCCAATCCACTGAGCACTTACTGTGTTCAGAGGGCTGGAAACAGTGGCCAATGAGCCATGCATAAAAGAATACCTGCCCAAATCGGGCTAGTGCAGAAAATACAGGAGTCAACATGGTAGTAAGCACTACAGGGTGCTTACTTGGGAGGAAAAAAACATAGAGGAACCACGGTTTCCTTCAGGGACAAGGAGACAAACCAAGAGAAAGTGACTCTAAGCTGGTACCACAGAACAAAGCAAGCACATTCCAGATAAAGGAAACCAGAGTCAGAGATCTGTTCCAGCCACAGCATTTCAAAAATATAGCCCAGTAACTAGTTTTAAATGTATTTGTGATCTCAAAAATAATTTCCAGTATTTCTCTAGAGGAATCTACACTAGTAAAATATACTGATAAATACATGTAAAAGATATTGTGTGATATCACTAAATTACTAAGATGTTACAGCTTTCATTGACTGGTTTTTATTTTTTCATTTAAATTCAAGACAAATGTATACTTCTTATTACAGGATTTTATTTTTTAATGGAATTCAAAACTTTCACTTTTAAAAGGTGCCCTTTGCCACAAAGTGAGGCTTCCACACAGCAAAATATTTTCACCAAATCAAAGCATAAATATATACACTTGAGGACTGTCAATTAACTGAACACTCTGAGACTTTGGTTGTTTGCTTCTTTGTTATTTAAAGCAAACCTATATACTCTCCTTCTCTGTCTGGACTGCCCTTGAAGAGCAAGAATTTGGTTCTCATGAATTTAGTCAAGATGCAAAAATATCAGAGCATTGTGAGATGGGTCTATAAACTGCGACCTCAATAGACTTATATAATCTAAAAATTATTGACAGAAATATTTTCTAAAAAGAGTGAAAAGCTTTAAACTAGGTGAATTCAAATTTGGTTCTGTTAAAAATAGCTGCTTCCTAGAGCATGCTGTTCTCATCTTAACTTTTAATGAACTCTTGAAAGCTCACTTGAGAATGATAATCAGGTTAGCATTATTCTCTAAATGCCCCAAATTTAAAAACAGAGCAAAATTTTTACAACAACAAAGATATATGACACATGAGGTTAATAAGCCTTGATACTTGATACCATACTTACCTCAGTATTCCAGGGGTATCTTTCTTATATTTTGTTTAAAAAAAATTTTGGGACGACCTGTAAATTAAATGCAGACAAATAGAAAACAGTATGGCGAGTCCTCAAAAAATTAAAAGAACTACAATTTTCCTCTAATTTTTAAACTCTCTGTAGTGTGTGCTCATCACCTTCATTTTTATATCTTAAATTTTTCTAACTATAAAACTAATACATTGTAAAATGTTACCACATGCATATTGTAAAATATTTCAGGAATTCAAGCAACTATAAAACATTTCATTTAGAAAACTGAGGACTGACATTTTAAAACTTAAAAGAAAATAAAACTACCTTACGATCCAGCAATACCACCTCTGGGTATATGACCAAATGGGATGAAAACAGGTTATTGAAAAGATATTTGTACTTCCATGTTCACCGCAGCATCATTCACAACAGTCAAACATGGGAACAACCCAAGTGTCCACCAACAGATGAATGGATAAACAGAGGACCTTTTTATCCACCTCTGAGAAATTATGTGAAATGAATAATAATGTTAATTTCTTACATTTCAATTATGAATCTGGCCTTTATGAATATATGATGATGCTCCCAAAATTTCAAAGTTACAGTTATTTGAAGTCCTACAAATCAGTGGTAATATATAAAAAAGATTGCTTAAATTGTATTTAAGCATGCTTTTCTTATTAACTTTTAGCTAATTAGGAGCATCTCTGGTGGCTCAGACAGTACAGAATTTGCCTGCAATGCAGGAGACCTGGGTTCAATCCCTGGGTCAGGAAGACTCCCTGGAGAAGGGAATGGCGACCCACTCCAGTATTCTTGCCTGGACAGTCCCATGGACAGAGGAGCCTGGTGGGCTACAGTCCATGGGGTTGCAAAGAGTTGGACACGACTAAGTGACTAACACTTTCACTTTTCTTCCAGGAGAACAAAATATAGATTATGAATCATAAATCATTGATTCTGAGTGCCAAAATTGAACTTGTTTTGGAATCTACAAAATTTGACTTTTTCCCAGAATTTTATCATGAACTTTTCAAACATACAGCAAATCTGAAAGATTTTTCCAGTAAACAGCTGCAGCTGTAGCTTAACTCTACCATTACTATACTTGTTTTATTAATATCAAGCCCTATCAGTCTTTCCCAACAACTATCAAACCATATCATTTTTATGCCTTTTAAAATAAACTGAGAATATCAAATTATAAATATAATGGTTTATTGTATGTGTGTATGTATGTTCAGTTGTGTCTGATTCTTTGTGAGCTTGCGGACTAGCCAATCAGACTCCTCTGTCCATGGAATTTTCTAGGCAAGAATACTGGAATGGGTTGTCATTTCTTTCTCCAGGGGATCTTCCCTACCCAGGGATTATAACTGTATCTCCTGCATTGGCAGGTGGGTTCTTTACCACTGAAACACCTAGGAATCCCCAATAATGATTTTTTTGCATTTAATAAATTCTTTGAATTATTTTTAAAATCCATGTGTTACTAGAGGCACTTTCAATAATATTGGTACAAGTTCAACTTTTATATATTTTAAAAAAATCACTCATCTATTGTAAGTACTCTGTGAAATAATGGTCAGAAGGACACAATGGTATGCCAGTTCTAACTACATATAAATGTATCCAGAATTCTTACATATTTTATATTTCAGCCAAGTGCATCAGACAATTTCCAAAACAGAAACACTGTTAGGAAAACAGAAACCACTCTGAGTGGTTCCAAAAGATGAAAATATTAACATGAGAAATTTATGATATTAATACTTTTACCTTGGCTGATTAACTAGAGTCTCTCAGCTTCATACACATTTATGGGTCAGAAATATTGAGACTCTTAACACTGAACTCTAAAGAAGCTCATCAGTGTTCCCTTTTGGCCCTCAGATCCCTCCCTAGCCCATTCCTGTGCTAGACTGGGTTGTAGGGGGCAGTGGTGGAAGGATTGAGGATCTCCATAACAGGCTGCCTCTCAACAAGCAAGTCTTAAGGAGTTTAAAAATAACTGGATGAATCAAGTAAATGTACTCAAAGACTTATAAAGTACATAGTGCAGATTGAAAGACAACTTACAGCTGCTTACAAACCAGAATCAATTCTCCCCAGCCTCGTTTGTTTCTTCCAGTTTGGAACAAAAGTAACTCAAACTGAAAACCTCAAGTGTGTAGGAACACCATCTCTATCTTTAAAGAGTGACTAGACAACGGATGAAAGTGGAACAGGTGAATTTTCCTGGTGTCATGTGTCTGTGGCATTTCATCTGGGAAACTTATGATTTCTTTTTTTTTTCTTTTTGAGGCAGAACAATAATGAACAGCCAATTTAAGTGGCTTTTACGGCACAGGAAAAAAAAAAATGAGTTGCCAATCAAGAACTCAGAACCAAGATGTGGTTAAAAGAGAGAGAAAAGTGAAAATCGCTCAGTCATGTCGGACGCTTTGCAACACCATGGACCGTACTGGAACTGCAGTCCATGGCATTCTCCAGGCCAGAATACTGGGGTGGGTAGCCTTTCCCTTCTCCAAGGGATCTTCCCAACCCAGGGATCGAACCCAGGTCTGCCACATTGCAGGCGGATTCTTTACCAGAGGAGTCACAAGGGAAGCCCCTCCAAAGCCATAATTTACACAAATAGATACATCAGTCTAAAAGTGGCCTGAAGTGTCTGCAAATTGTACAGCATTAGTTCAAAGAATAAGTTTCCCCAGCTGTATTAAATAGGGAAGAGCTTGCGTCCATTCATATTACGGAACTCGATTCTTCAATATTTGTGGTCCAAAATACACAGTGTGTAAGGAAATTATTTCATTACAGGTAAATCTTTTCCTTTACAAAAATATTGTTAATATTCATTTGTTTTTCTGGAGGGAAAAAACTACAAAATAGTTAGAGATTTCTATGTTGAACTGCACTAGACAGGCATAAAAATCACCTGGGAAGCTTAGCACAAATTATATATGTGCCCGGATCTACTCCTATGCCTGCATCCTTCTTGCTGCTTTGTTTTACCAGAGTCACAAAGGCTGATCACATCACTGTATCCTCCATGGACCTTTCCCTAATCCACAGACTGGAATAAATACCCATGCTATTTGCTCTCCTACCAGCCTCTCTCTCCAGTATAGTTTTATGCCATTATTAATAACCACATTCTCTCTATATTACCGGTTCAATGCCCCTGTGCCCATCGCTAACCCTCAGAAAGGTACAATGTTGCATTATGTCTATCTCGTGCTATGATGTTCAATATCATTGAAATAAACAGGAAGATTGAAAAAAATAAAATAAATGATCTAAGATGATTAAACAAAATAGAATGATTAATAAGACAATCTCATCTATGAATAAGAGTTTTCTATTTCTTATGAAAAATTTAAGTCACCATGGTATAAATTAACTTTTTTACAATCTGGTCTTTTCTCATTAATAGCAATTCTTTGTATTATAATCTACCACATTCTTCAAGGCTTAATGTCCCATTTCAACTTCGTATACGACTTGCTTTTTCTGTTTTGTTGACCTTTCCAGTATTTCTCACCTCCAGTCACATAAAAGCTTTAAGTTCAAAATTGTTCTACATTGGAAGGCAATTCAGTAAAATTAAAATATAATTAGTATTCCATTTGTTAGTTATAAACACAATTATAATTATGTCATCATTATAATATTATACTATAATTTAACTGTAATAGCTATAACAACTTACACTTAGTAATCTATATATATGTATGTGTGTGTGTGAATCTATATACCCATTTGACCTTTACAATAACCTTAAACAGTAGGTATTATTCCAATTTTACAGATGAAAAAACTCAAGTTTACTTTACAAACAACATGCACAATATTGTCTGAATATTACTTGGTGAAGCCACAATTCAACTTCAAATTCCTCTGATTACAAATTACATTAACTTGAAAATATTCAACAGCAAAGAAAAGTAACATGTCTGGGAATAAGGGCAATATGGAAAATGCTGGAAGTGTCTATTAAACAAATAGCTAGGCCATTCCACTAGGATGATTGGAATTATTAATAAAATAACCAGAATCATTTATTAGAATGGCCAAAATGCAGAACAGTGACACCACCAAATGCTAGTGAGGAATGGAGCAACAGGAACTCTCATTACTGGTGGGACTGCAAATGGTATCACCACAGTGAAGAGCACTTTGGCAGCTTCTTAAAAACCTAAATATAGTCCTACCACACTGTCCAGCAATCCTATTCCCTGGTGTTTACCCAAAGGAGGTGAAATTTTATGCCAATCCCAAAACTTACACACAGATATTTATAGCAGATTCATTCTTAATTGCCAAAGCTTGGAACATGTCATCCGGCAGATAAACAGATAAACAGATAAACAAAGTGTGGTCCATCCAGACACTGGGATATTATTTGGGGCTAAAAAGCAATGAGGGCTGCACTGGTGGCTCAGCGGTAAAAAATCCACCTGCAGTGCAGGAGACGTGGGTTCAATCCCTGGGTCGGGAAGATCCCCTGAGAAGAAACTGGCAACCCACTCCAGTATTCCTGCCTGGGAAATCCCATCGACAGAGGCTCCTGGCAGGCTACAGTCAACGGGATCACAAAACAGTCGGACATGACTTAGCAACTAAACAATAACAATGACAAAAAGAAATGAGACATAAATTTAAATGCATACTAAGAGAAGGAAGCTAATCAGAAAAGGCTATATGCTCTATAATTCTAATTATTTGACATCTTAGAAAGGGAAAATCTATGAAGACAGTACAAAAAAAAAAAAAAAAAATCAACATTTCCAGGGCTGGTTGGGGCAGACTTCAATAGATGAAGCACAGAGGATTATTAGGGCAGTAAAAATAATCACTATGATACAATAATAATGGATAATTGTCATTACACATTTGTCTAACCAAAAAATGTATGACACAATGAGTGAACTGTCATCTAAACTATGGACTTTGGGTGAATATAATGCGTCAAAGTAGGTTCATCAATTTTAACGACTGTGCCCCTCTGGTGTGGGATACTCATAAAGGGGGTTATGTCTCTGAGGGCAGTAGAAATGTAGGAAACTTCCATGTCTCTCTCTCAGAGGCATAACCCCCTTTATGAATATCCCACACCAGAGGCGCACATTTGTTACAAATTGTTGTAAATCTAAACTGCTCTAAAAATAAAAGTCTTAAGAAATAATTTTAAAAATCCACAGATGGGTCAACAACAAAGAACGTTATTATGAGGGACTGAGCCTCCTAAAATTAAGATAAATGAGAGAAAAAAAACAAACCAGCATAGAAAGGCATTTCATGTGTTTTAAGAGCTCAAATAACATAACTAAACACCATTCTGCATGTTCAAAGAGAAAAAGTTAGTCATTTAACACTTGAATTAATATAAGTAAGAATATCAATTGCAGATGACAAAAAGCAGATTGTATGTAAAAATTTTTTTTTTTTAATTTTAAAATCTTTACTTTGAGAGGTCCACTCTGAAATGAACCATGAAACAATTGGTTAATTAAAATGAAATAGCAATTTTATGAAATTTACCTGTGTCAACATAAATGTAAAAATCATGTCCCACCAAAAATAATAGTATTGATTTTTAGGTTTAAGTACTGAAAGCTGTATTCTTCTTAATATAAAATCATGGTTGGATATTTTGATCTCAGGCTTGATCCATCCCATGCTCAGTCCCTCACAGAGTATCTTCATAGGATTCTTTACGTCATCTGAAGCCTTTTTATTATTCTCCAACTGACTAAGCTGACAGGTGATAATTCTCCAAAATAACAAGCACCATACTATGATGGCACCAATTTACAAGACAATAAGCTGTCCTTTAATTAATCAAAACAATCTGGGGTTTTCTAGACTTTCTTTAAAGCTCAAATAAAGTTAACTTCATTTTGGCTAAATGTGCTTCATATCAATCTTCTATAATGTACAAATAAATGGCTAATTTTCTCAACAAAAGGACTATACACTTTTTGATCTCTAAAACTGTTTAATGTTCAACCATTTACAGCCAGATTGGAAATTGTCCCTTCATTACTTAAAATCATTAGGGCTAAAATTACATGTTTATGATTCAGAATTTTTCATGAAACGTGAAACATTTGACTCTCATCATTTTAAACATTTTAAAATGAAGCTCAGGAGATTTGCTTTTTGTCAAAACAATAAGATATCAAATTCCAGGAGCTTCTTTAGCCTGTTTCATCAATTCAGTTGTGGTTTGTACTTTACTTTTAAACGAGGTGGTAAAAAATTTCATAACTTTCACTTTTAGATTTTCTCCTTTTTTAGGATATAAAAGTAACAAGAGTCAATCTTCAAAAATATAGCAAAGTATAAAAAATTTCAAACCCCAAATTCAGAGACTGCAGACTGGAAAAGGTCAGTTTTCATTCCAATCCCAAAGAAAGGCAATGCCAAAGAATGCTCAAACTACCGCACAACTGCACTCATCTCACATGCTAGGAAAGTAATGCTCAAAATTCTCCAAGCCAGGCTTCAGCAATACACGAACCATGAACTTCCTAATGTTCAGGCTGGTTTTAGAAAAGGCAGAGGAACCAGAGATCAAATTGCCAACATCTGCTGGATCATGGAAAAAGCAAGAAAGTTCCAGAAAAACATCTATTTCTGCTTTATTGACTATGCCAAAGCCTTTGACTGTGTGGATCACAATAAACTGTGGAAAATTCTGAGAGAGATGGGAATACCAGACCACTTGACATGCCTCTTGAGAAATTTGTATGCAGGTCAGGAAGCAACAGGTAGAACTGGACATGGAATAACAGACTGGTTCCAAATAGGAAAAGGAGTACGTCAAGGCTCTATATTGTCACTATGCTTATTTAACTTATGTGCAGAGTACATCATGAGAAACGCTGGACTGGAAGAAACACGAGCTGGAATCAAGATTGCTGGGGGAAATATCAATAACCTCAGATATGCAGGTGACACCACCCTTATGGCAGAAAGTGAAGAGGAACTAAAAAGCCTCTTGATGAAAGTGAAAGAGGAGAGTGAAAAAGTTGGCTTAAAGCTCAACATTCAGAAAACGAAGATCATGGCATCCGGTCCCATCACTTCATGGGAAATAGATGGGGAAACAGTGGAAACAGTGTCAGACTTTATTTTGGGGGGCTCCAAAATCACTGCAGATGGTGACTGCAGCCATGAAATTAAAAGATGCTTACTCCTTGGAAGAAAAGTTATGACCAACCTAGATAGCATATTCAAAAGCAGAGATGTTACTTTGCCGACTAAAGTCTGTCTAGTCAAGGCTATGGTTTTCCCAGTGGTCATGTATGGATGTGAGAGTTGGACTGTGAAGAAGGCTGAGTGCCGAAGAATTGATGCTTTTGAACTGTGGTGTTGGAGAAGACTCTTGAGAGTCCCTTGGACTGCAAGGAGATCCAACCAGTCCATTCTGAAGGAGATCAGCCCTGGGATTTCTTTGGAGGGAATGATGCTAAAGCTGAAACTCCAGTACTTTGGCCACCTGATGTGAAGAGTTGACTCATTGGAAAAGACTTCGATGCTGGGACGGTTTGAGGGCAGGAGGAGAAGGGGACGACAGAGGATGAGATGGCTGGATGGCATCACTGACTAGATGATAAATTTTAGAAGTTCCCTTTGATTACTGGGTTGCTCAAAAAGTTAATTCAGGCTTTTCCACACAATGTTGCAGAACCCAATATTAAGACTCAAGCTTGTCTAATTCAGATCATGAGAGGTTACTGTAAACCACTGACAACAGAATTTCAGAGAAGTTCTACCCAGGTAGGAAGATGAAGAGAAAGCCTCCAAAGGAGAAGAGGAGATTCAGTTAAACAGACCCCATCAAGTGACTACCACTTTGACCTTAGCCAGATATCATAGGGGCAGAGAGAAGCCACAATAGGAATTCCACAGGTGTAGACGCCAAGACCACCTGAGCCAGCGGCTCCTTCTCCCACTGCATTTTATGTGCTACAGGCTGTTTTTTGCTTCTATAGGATCCAAAACTCTGGGAAATGATTCAGAGACTATTTAGACTCTCAGAGATCTTCATCAGTGCCAACTGAGACACCAGAAGTCCGATCCCCTCAGACTAGCAGAGGTGACCAACAGTAGGCACCACCGAGAACAGACCGTGAGTCCCAGCTGCTGCGGACTTTGGCACGGTGGGGGAAGCTATGCCCAGAAACCAGACCTCTCCAGTCCCAGTGTCTAGGATACCAAGAGACAGAGAGATTGCATGCAATCCAGGGGACCCGTTCCCATCCCCAGAACACCTATGCGTAGGCTCTCTTTCACATCCTGATACCTTCTTGGAAAATAAAGGAAAGGAGTCGCATGAAAGATGGGGAATTTAGTCAGAAGAGATCTCTCACTGAAAGTTGAGATTTGTTCCCATCTGCTCCCCCTCGGCTGCCTGCACCCATCAGTGACAGAGGAGCACAGGAGTATCTACTGAGAAAGAGGGACAAGGTTTTCTTGCAAGCAGTCTCAGCCGCAATGAGTCAAATTCATACCTGACACGCCATATAGCACTTCCCAGACACGATTTTAGGACTGCAAGATATTTAGCAATATAGTCATTTCTTTAAAAGCTTTGTCCTTTCTCCACATTCCAGCAGTTACCTGTGCTAGATAGTGGCCACATATGGCAATTTACCTGTAAATTAAAACCAAGCAGAATTAAAACTTCAGTTTCTGAGTCACACTGGGCACACTTCAAGCGACCATCAGGCACACGTAGCCAGGGGCTGCCATGCGGGATGGCTCAGATAGAGGATCTTCACAACACATCAAATGGACAGCACCATGACAGACTATGAAATTAAAAGACGCTTACTCCTTGGAAGGAAAGTTATGACCAACCTAGACAGCATATTAAAAAACAGAGACATTACTTTGCCAACAAAGGTCTGTCTAGTCAAGGCTATGGTTTTTCCAGTGGTCATGTATGGACATGAGAGTTGGACTATAAAGAAACCTGAGTGCAGAAGAATTGATGCTTTTGAACTGTGGTGTTGGAGAAGACTCTTGAGAGTCCCTTGGACTGCAAGGAGATCCAACCAGTCCATCCTAAAGGAGATCAGTCCTGGGTGTTTATTGGAAGGACTAATGTTGAAGCTGAAACTACAATACTTTTGGCCACCTGATGTGAAGAGGTGACTCATTTGAAAAGACCCTGATGCTGGGAAAGATTGAGGGTGGGAGGAGAAGGGGATGACAGAGGATGAGATGGTTGGATGGCATCACCGACTCAATGGACATGAGTTTGGGTAAACTCTGGGAGTTGGTGATGGACAGGGAGATCTGGAATTTCCCACAGCGTGCTGCGGTCCATGAGGTTGCAGGGTCAGACATGACTGAGTGACTGAACTGAACTGAACAACAGACTGTACTACGCCTGCTGCCTGAGAACAGGAGATGGAAAATAACCCAACATAGAAAAGAAGTATTCCTGATTTTAAGTTTTGAAAGTTTAAACACATGGGCACATAGAAGTCCCAGATGTACCCACAATATTGAGAAGAAGAAAACTTAACAAGACTGATGCGTTCTCTAAAGACAGAAACCATGGTCTGGGGCAGAAGAAGATTCCAATTCAGGGATCCTGAGATGCAGCAGAAGTAGGCAATTGCTGGAATTTGAAAAGCACAAAGGATCTACTTCCTTTCCCTGATGTAGCTTGGGAGCAGTCAAATGACTGCCAACTGTGAAAAGGGAGAGGGCACCAGACCTGAAGAGGCTGATCTGACACAAACACAGCATGTTCCTGAGGTTCTATGGGAAGAATGATCAAGGGCCGTATGGCATGATGGCCATCTCAGCAGACCTCTGTGTGCACAGGCAGAGGACTGCAAACAAGACGGATAAGCCCCCCCACACACCTTCCCTCCACCCCACTTCCATAACAATATCTAAACACCAGTTACCACAAACTTGGATAAATCTCAGGGAGCTGAGAGGCAAGGGCTGGATGAGAAAGTCACTGAAGTTGGGTTTCTGCCATTCTAATTGATGGTGATTCCAAGTTAGTCTGTATGTCTCACCACCCAAGATGAGAAATGATACTCATACCCTTCATCAGTTCAGTTCAGTTCAGTCGCTCAGTCGTGTCCGACTCTTTGTGACCCCATGAATTGCAGCACGCCAGGCCTCCCTGTCCATCACCAACTCCCGGAGTTCACTCAGACTCATGTCCATCGAGTCCGTGATGCCATCCAGCCATCTCATCCTCCGTCGTCCCCTTCTCCCCCTGCCCCCAATCCCTCCCAGCATCAGAGTCTGTTCCAATGAGTCAACTCTTCACATGAGGTGGCCAAAGTATTGGAGTTTCAGCTTCAGCATCATTCCCTCCGAAGAAATCCCAGGGCTGATCTCTTTTAGAATGGACTGGTTGGATCTCCTTGCAGTCCAAAGAACTCACAAGAGTCTTCTCCATCACCATAGTTCAAAAGCATCAATTCTTCAGCGCTCAGCCTTCTTCACAGTCCAACTCTCACATCCATACATGACCACAGGAAAAACCATAGCCTTGACTAGACAGACTTTTGTTGGCAAAGTAATGTCTCTGCTTTTCAATATGCTATCTAGGTTGGTCATAACTTTTCTTCCATGGAGTAAGCATCTTTCAATTTCATGGCTGCAGTCACCATCTGCAGTGATTTTGGAGCCCCAAAAATAAAGTAAAGTAAAAAATAAATAAATAAATAATAAATAATAGTAAAGTAATGCTCAAAATTCTCCAAGCCAGGCTTCAGCAATACACGAACCATGAACTTACAGATGTTCAAGCTGGTTTTACAAAAGGCAGAGGAACCAGAGATCAAATTGCCAGCATCCGCTGGATCATGGAAAAAGCAAGAGAGTTCCAGAAAAACATCTATTTCTGCTTTATTGATGATGCCAAAGCTTTTGACTGTGTGGATCACAATAAACTGTGGAAAATTCTGAAAGAGATGGGAATACCAGACCACCTAACCTGCCTCTTGAGAAACCTATATGCAGGTCAGGAAGCAACAGTTAGAACTGGACATGAAACAACAGACTGGTTCCAAATAGGAAAAGGAGTACGTCAAGGCTGTATTTTGTCACATTGCTTATTTAACTTATATGCAGAGTACATCATGAAAAACGCTGGGCTGGAAGAAGCACAAGGTGGAATCAAGATTGCCGGGAGAAATATCAAGAACCTCAGATATGCACGTGACACCACCCTTATGGCAGAAAGTGAAGAGGAACTAAAAAGCCTCTTGGTGAAAGTGAAAGAGGAGAGTGAAAAAGTTGTCTTAAAGCTCAACATACCCTTCATACTTCCTTAGAAATAGTGTTTAATATGTCAGTTCACCAGGGCCCTGGCATTATGCCTTGTCCAAAAAAAAAAAAAAGGCTGTTTTGTCAACAGTGCCAAATTCACAAATGATACTTTTGAATGCTTTCCAAATTTGGGGGTAGGTGCCATGTGTTCCTGGTGATTAATGTGCATCTAATTTGTCGATTAGTATAGAACATCCAGTCCTGCTGATATCATAAGTTCAGGATGAAAAAAAAATTATTTTAGCAGTTCACAGGCACAAATATACATGAAAATAAAAAAAAAAACAATGTACATAATTAGAAAAAACAGTAAAGAATAGAGGATAGCATGCATTACTTAATTTTAATCAAATCCAAAACTGTTCCTAAGGAATCAGGAGTGACTGTGCTATGTTCTAGTTAACTGATTAATATTATAAAATATGGAAGATTCTAGCACTGTCTTTTCAATAATTTCTTAAACATTGAAGACTATCCGTGAAATACTGCAATGTTCCTCTCACGAGACTCATGACATACAGGGTATGTTTCAATAGATGGCCAAATCCCAAGCCTGGTAATTCATTTCATTTACTCTCTCTGTTATACAATTCATTTTCATAAGCTGAAGCCCTAGAGTTGGAATTATAGGGACATATGAGGAAAAATGCAGTCAATGAACTATATCACCCATTAAACTCACAACAGAGTGGAGATTTTTATTAAGAAAAATCTGATCTCCAGCAATTTCCCACTATTATTTCCTTCCTTAAACTCAGTTACCTTTAAAATTGAACATGCTGTCTGTTTGCAGCTTCTAAATTTCCTTGAATTGATTCCATGAAGCTGAGCAGTCACAGAACCAACCAACAGCCCTTTTGTTTTTCTGTACGTGGTTTTAGATATGTCATCTCAAGAGCCCTTTTGAAAACATTATTTCATTGTTGACATTTTTAAGAAGGGAACGCTCTCTGCACGAGTAGCTTCCACTTTCATTTCGCTTTACAGCCCCCTCTGCAGTAGGAAAAATTATTTTCCAACATCTCAAAGAAGTGAGAGTGAAAAGGCAAACTTTTTAAATTGAGTTTCAAAATTCTATCAATTTCAAATTCTAGTAACACATACAGCAATGAAATGTCTGATAAATTCCAACGGACAATATTGGTCTCAAACAACCACCACAAAATATCCCTAAGGTTTCCCTTGCTAGTTTGATTTCAACATTAGTTAAGGATCATTGCTGATGAATCTGTGTTTCATGGGCTTTCGGGTAGCTACAGCACAACTTTAAGTAACCTCTGGCATATTTCAGGTACGTTCTAACCAGAAATGGTATAACATCTGGAACATTTCAATGTAGTTCCTAACTTCTTTAAGAAAAAAGCACTTGAAGTTTAGTAGCATAAACAGCATTTGAGAAGCATGGATCACATTTTTTCAATGTCCAAGCTTTCAGTAGTACTCTTCTTTGCCTTTTTTTTTTTTCCCTCTGCAATTTTAAATGTGGAAGAAAACAGATTTCATTACTCTAAACACAAAATTAACATCCTAGGGAATAATCAAAGTAGTTATTCCATATGTAAACAGCATTTTAAATGACATCAAAGTTAATGGACTCTAAAAAAACTGATTTCAAGAGATTTTGCATAGTTACTTGAAACATTATGAAATGTTTACCCTATTTTAAGTTTCCTAGGGAATATATTTGAAATTATTCTAGGAATAAATATTAAAATCCTCTTTCTTTCATAATTATAGTGTGATCTAAATATTGGAATTAATACATCATAGATTTAGTATATATGAGTGTGTGCATACACAGGTGTGTAATTGTGTACATACAGCAATTTTTCTGTCAGTTCTCTATATGCTATCATTTGTGCATTAAGATCTAGCTTCTTTCATTGAATTTATTAGTATCTGTTAGAAAAAGATATTGCATTTGAAACTTGTAAGCAATCCAGATATGTATTTTAAATGAGGGCAAAATTTACTTAGATATTTATAAATTGTGGTCCTTTTAATTAAGGCCTAGGATAGTACTCACTCTCACACATAGAAATTGGCATTTTAATAAATGCTTGCTGTTAAATGCTTGCTATTATTATTTCCTGTTAACATTAGACCCTATTGTAGCTCTGTGTGCTGAAATAATCTGTGATTTAAAATATGTACTTATGAATTTATTAATGACATGAAATATGAATTTAAGAAAATTATATTAATGTCTTTCCAATGACTGCCATCATACCTAAGATTGCTGGATATGAAAGTAACAAAGAATCAATGCTTTGCAAATCCGTTACACTTGGGTGGGTGCATATTTAATACATTAAATTTAAATACATGGTCTTCAGTCTGGGAAGTCCACTAACTGAGATAGTTGGAGGTAACGAAATTTCCACCAGTGTATATAAGCTTCTGAGTCACAGACACATAAACTTTAAAATTTCCCCTAGAGGAACACAACTCAGACACTGAATATTCATCTATCAATTGACCAAATGCAAGTTCCTTGCTCCGAGGCTCTGGAAGATTCCTGCAGCTGTGCCTAAGGTGCTTGCAAAGTCAGCAGCTATTTTCAGAGAGAAGAGAGCAAACATGATGAGAAAACCACCACAATGCCTACCAGGATTCAGACAGTATTTAAGAAAAATAGTCATGTCCTCTATACAACACATTCCATTTTAAGATCCATTCAAGTATTCAACAGATTCCCCTACAACTAACATGGGTACATGATTATATCTAAACCTATGAGTATTTTAATCTACTTTGTCCTAAAGTCTACAGCAATAATAAATGAATGAAAATCAGTGAAAATAATTTTTGGCAAATATTTATCAAGACCTTAAAAGACGTAAAGTAATGTGGCATTTTTAAAGCACCTACTTGTCTAGAAAAAAATATTCTCTTCATTTCATAAAATGATTATTGCTACTCTTTTTTAATTGTTTGAATAATTTATTCCTTTCGTTAAGAAAAGTATAACCCAGAGGTGGAGATCAAGATGGTGGAACAGAAGGACATGGAGGTTATCTCCTCCTAAAAATACTCAAAAATACATCTACGTGTGGAACAACTCTCACAGAATACCCACTGAATGCTGGCAGATCTCATACAATCAATGCTGCAAGAAAGATCACCACGTAACCAAGTAGGATGAAAGAAAAAAGTAAAATAAAGCAGAACCCAGAGTGGCTTCTTTATGAAATGAACAGGAAAACAGACATAAAATAATCAAACATGGTGAAAATATTAAAGAAGGGAACTGTCATATTTGAGGTGCCCATTGTATGCTACATACAAAATAGAATTATCAATAGTTTAATCTATGTAAATGTATTTGTTCCTATACAAGGGAGTTCCTGTCCAAGTGCATAATATTAAAGTTAGGCCTGGGGGTCAAACTCAATCTCAGAAAACCAGTCAAGTGAATCAAATTGAAGCTTTTCTAAATCAAAGATCTACATTCATCCATAACCCCAAGTGAACCGATGATTTAACATTATTCAGGGGTTAGAAATGCGAACTTTTCTTCTAAGTTTTTCTATATATTTAAAACATAAAGGAATTTGATTTTGTTTATGGAAAGCATACCAGTGGGCAGAAACATTCATTCTGATGGCAGCAAACCTATTATTATGTCACCCAAAAAGGAGTCCTTTCAAGATTTAAATTTTTAGAGGAGGAAACTTGTAGCCCCTAAATATATGTTAAGCTATATTTCCATGCTTCAAAAACACACAAACTAACAAAGGAGCATTATAATATCTCCAAACCTTTCAGGGACAACCCTCCCACATACACACCAGAATTGCAGTTAGCCCCACACATTGCTACCAGCAGCTCAGTAGCACATAAAGGCTAAGATTTGCACCCACACTAATTATTCACTTCTTCTCAGATTGCACTATCCAGGAACTCAGGGAGGAAAGGGAAGGCCACCTCTCTGTGGCTGAGAAGGGCGTTTCTGTCACACAAATGAAAGCCTATCCTCATCAACACACTGGACAAGGACTCAGGAATGATCTCTAGGAAGTCGATGGGGCAGGTCAGACCCTCAGTCGTGTCCGACCATATCCAACCATATGGACTGTAGCCTACCAGGTTCCTCTGTTCGTGGAATTTTCCAGGCAAGAATACTGGAGTGGATTGCCATTTCCTCCTCCAGGGATCTTCCCCACCAGAGATCAAACATGCATCTCTAGCATCTCCTGCATTGGCAAAAGGATCCTTTACCACCGCGCCACCTGGAAAGCTGATGGTGCAGGAGCTGTAATTGTAAGGACCAGGAATGTCAAAGGACATGAGAAGAGGCAGTCAAAATGCTGTCCGTAGGCTGGCCAGGATGTCAGGGGTCTGTGTTTGCAGGAGGATTCATTGTGTGCTTAAAATCTAATTCACCACCCTTTGATAAATATGCATTCTTCACAAACATGTTTAGTAATAAATCCCTCAATATTGCATGATTGTCAACTTCCCAACTCAGGGATGGAACTCCTGCACTCACACTTCACATTATAACCAAGCAGGCCCCTCTGGGCCTTCCCAGGACAGACCTCTCCCCACATGTCCTCTGCCTGCAGAAGAGCTGAAGTCTCCCGGGCCCCGCCTGAGTCACAAAGTCTTGCCTGCATACTTAATGACGGAAAGGATGTGAACAGGTAGTGAACAAGAGTAGCAGTCAGATCAGGAGAATAAAGAACAATGCAAACAGGATATCAGCCAAATGCAATCACAGAATCTTTGGTTTCTCCATGAAGTACACAGATAACAGTATGTAATGCACATTTCCTTGGTTGTTTTATAAATGCTAAAACCTCACCCAGCGGAAGAAGTTACAACTTGACCATGAGCATGTAACCCCCAGACTTACTGGAGCCTGATGTTAACCCCTGTAGACATCACCCTGTTACCTTACCATCAACCAGTCAGAGAACTGTGCATAGCTGATCACATACCCTGCAACCAGCCTCCTTCAACTGGCCTGTAAACGTGCCTTGCTGAAACCCCAGCAGAGAGTTTGGATTTTTTGAGCAATAAGTACCCCAAGCTCCTTTTCTGGTACCCTATAATAAACGCTGCCCTTTCCTTCACCACAAGCCCAAGTCAGTAGACTGGCTTTACTGGGCACTCTGGGAAGTGGACCCAATTTGGTTGGTAACAGTACCACCTATGAACTTCTTTTTGTATCTTTTTCTTTTAGCCCCTATCATCAAAAAAAAAAAAAAAAAATAGGCAACAAAATAAACCAAATAAAAGCTGTAACAGTGTTGGTTTCTTTTTCATGGCGTTTCAATTAGTGGTGTGCATATGTGTGTGCTCAGTTGTGTCAGATTCTTTGCAACCTTATGGCTCCTCATGGAATTTTCCAGGCAAGAATATGGGATTGGGTTGCTACACTAGGGGATCTTCCCAACTCAGGGATGGAACTCCTGCACTCACACAAGCTGATTCTTTACCTCTGGGCCACCTGGGAAGCCCTTCGATTATGGTAAAGAGAGCTTAGTTATGGTAATGTTAAAAATTCACATAGACATGTACCCAGGTAACCAAACAGCAATCTGCATTATTCAAGACTTTACTGTAGGGTATTTGGTACCTATACTGGTTAATTCTGGTTTGCCCCCCACCCAACATTTCATTGCCTGCCCTTCTCCGCTCTGCTTTATACTCAATGAACAGCAGCATACAGGGTCCCCGAGGCTCCAGCCGACCACTGCAGCAGCCAGTCAGGAGGCGGCGACAGGAGACTGTAAGTCCAGGTTCCAATTCTAGATGAGTCTGCATCTGCCCCCTTAGGGGCCTCAGCCGCCCAGGCTCTGGGGCTCGGACTGCCGCATCGGCCCTACCAGACCTGGGGTGGTTGTTGACAACTTTCCTCCGTGCTACACTGGGCACTTCACTTGAACCCTGGCCATACCTCCCTTCCTTAAACTGCATCAGGAAAAGACTCTGAGGGTGTCTTTTGTGTCTGCACACAAAGTGATAGAAGAAAATAAGCACAATTAAGACAATGGGAAATCATCAATAAAAGGATTACGTAATCGTGGAGAAAAGCTTGTGTTTCTGTGTTAGTTGCTAAGTCATGGCTGACTCTTTGTGACCCCATCGACTCTAGCCCGCCAGGCTCCTCTGTCCATGGAATTTTCCAGGCAAGAATACTGGAGTGGATAATCATTCCTTTCTCTAGGGGATCCTCCCAACCCAGGGATCACACCCAGGTCTCCCACATTGCAGGCATATTCTTTATCATCTGAGCCACCAGGGAAACTGGAAAAAAGCTTAGACTTCAGTAATAAACTCCAATCAGGTTCCATAGTCCACTAATAAAGGTAGGTTGCAAATCTGATGTCAAACTTTCAGAGGCCAGAGGAAATTTCAGCTTTTGGGTCCTTTTCTTTACAGGATCTTCTGCCTTTTTTTTTTTTTTTTTAATCTTTAAATTGAAGTTTAGTTAATTTACAATATTGTGTTAGCTTCAAGTATATAGCAGTGATTAGTTATGCATGTATATGTTCTTCTTCAAATTATTTTCCATTATAGGTTATTATTAACATAAGACATTGGATATAGTTCCTGATGCTATAGAGCAGTTCTCCATTGTAAATTAGGATTTTGAGACTAACATATATTCATTACTGCCTATCTCTGGAGTCGGAAAAGGCAACCTACACCAATATTCTCGCCTGGGAAATTTCATGAACAGAGGAACAGGGAGGGCTACAGTCCATGGGGTCGCAATGGGTCAAATTTGCATAAATAAGATACTTCAGTGGCAATCAGTTAAGACCACTGTCTCTTTCTAAGTCAGTCTATCATACTAGGTGACAATATAATGACCACAGGCAATCTGAGATCCAGCTATGATGAAGGTAATTAAAGGATTCATTTAGTTTTGGTCTTCTGGGATCTATGCAAGCAGTCAGAATAATCAATATATTATCATTTCCTTCCTCAGGTAGAAATGGATTCCTGGGATCCTCCTACTGGTTACTTTCTAGGCACTGTGACACAAAGGTTTAATCACAATAAAAGCATCTCCTACCGTGCCTAGCAATGGAAGGATGTGGGTAGTGGAGGAGAAAAAAGATTTAGAATTGTACAGCGCATGATATGACTTCGGTGGAAAATTATTCCAATCATCAGGTCTATAAAACTCTAAGTGGAGAATGTGGTTCTCATCAATGCCTAGTCAAAACAGAAGTTCTCTGCTATCAGCAATAAACTTGATAAACAACCATACTTCCTCTCTTATGGATGGGAATTGTATGAAACAGAATTTATCATAACCCCAGGGTTTTCAGAGCACAAACCTGAAGCAGTACTACAACAGCACATCTGACGTTGTGCAAAGTTGCATGTTTTATTCATCTAGGCTATCAATAATAAGATACATGCTAGAGGGAAGAATGAATTAAGCTTCTATTTTTCTTGGGGGGGATAAATATAAAATCAGTGTCTTATGAAGAGGAGATTAAAAAGCATGCAGTCAAACATTTTGGAAAAAATGTTTTAAAAATCTATCTCAGTCATTTCACTTCTGAAATGATTAAAGTATTGTTCTGAATTTCATGACGTGTGTGGCATTTATCAGTTTTTAAATTTGCATTTTCTTATGAATTTGTTTCCTTGTCTCAAATATTCACATTCATAGTCTTTCTTTTAAAGAGACTTCAAAATTAATTAAGGATGCAGATGCCACAAAACCCATTTTGTTCTGTTTCTTATTTCTCCCTGCCATGGTAAAGCTAAGATTACCAATTACATTAAATTATCCCTAATATTAAAAATTATGTGTATTTTTGTAAACAGGAAGTATATGTTTCCTTGCATTAGTGTCTAATCCACAATGGTACATTAATAAAGGAATAAAGAATTCAGATCAGTAATAATCATTATATTAAAAAAAAATTTAAGAATGAATATATAATATCCAGGAGAGAAAAATTGAGTTAAAAAATTCCAGGAAATTAAACATGGAATGTTATATTTGGGGCACCGCTCTATTCAACACCCACCACATAGTTTATATGTTTGTTGGGAGTTATTAGAGACATAAATTTAGGACAGGCCCTCAAAGGAAACCAAGACAGAAACACAGGATGCATTTCTACAATCTTACAGTGAAACCTATGATTGGACAAAAATCAGTGCAAAGGACAAGCTAAGCTGTGAGCCTAAATGAATATGAAATAGCCTGGGATTTGGGGAAGAACAAACTGGAGTGGGTGAGGTGGGTACCCTCCTTCTAATAGAAATTCCAGCAGGAGTAGAAAGATAAACATCATGGCTCAGAGTAGGTATCTTAGGCGCTACACCTCCACTGAGTCTTTCAGGCTTGGGTGACTACCAAGAATTACACCCAACAGACGGATGAAGAGAAGATTATTCTCTGTTACAGAATGGAATACTTCAGTTTAAAGAGAAAGTAAAATCTTCAAAAGTTAGATGCAATCTACAATTAACCTTATTGATCCTGGCATAAGGTCACAGAAGAAATCAAAAGCCTTAAGGTCAAGTCACCTTCATACGTATTCAGCTCCTGCACTTTTCTGATAGGGGACAAGTTCCTTGAGGTAAACGTTCTCATCTGCAAAATAATGGGGCTGCAGTTGAATTTCTTAGGTTCTTTCTCATTCCAAAAGCCAAGCCTGACAACAAGGTCCTATGACTGGTGCCTGGCTCTAAAGAGCCACAGCTTTCCTGACTTAATTTTCTTTGACAAGTTACTCAATCTCCCCTTGACTCAACTTCCTTAAGGGCCAAACAGAGATAACAATATCTTTTTATCTTTCTAACGTATTTGACAGGAATGGTGAAAAGTTACACTGTTCTTAAACTAAAAGAACACACTAAACTTAGCATGCCATAGTGAATACTGCACCTCAGAAGGTCACTTTATAAATGCTAGTTTTTAGGGGAAAAATATGCTTGGGGACTTTCAGGTATTTTACATGTGAAATCGAAGTATATTAAAGCACATTTGTTAGCAATCATAGCACTCTCTCACAGAACTTACCAAATTGCTAGTTATATAATATGTTTAAGTTATTAATATGTATTCAACATCTTCTCCTCTGAAAGGTAAGATACACAGTCAGTTGTTCCTTGTTCTTCAGTCGCTCAATAGTGTCCTACTCTTTGCAGGACTGCAGTACACCAAGCCTCCCTGTCCTTCACCATCTCCTGGAGCTTACTCAAACTCATGTCCATTGAATCAGTGATGCCATCCAACCATCTCATCCTCTGTCGTCCCTTTCTCCTCCCGCCTTCAGTCTTTCCCAGCATCGGGGTCTTTTCCAATGAGTCAGCTCTTCACATCAGGTGGCCAAAGTGGTATATAATAAATATCCAATGTGTTTTTACAAACATACATGGTTGAAGACGTATGTTACATTTGAAGAACTTCAGAAAGAGAAATAGAACAATCTTCCACAATAATACATTTCATCAAAAATTTTTTTAAAAAATTTTTATCTCTGCAAATTGCGGCACAGAAATGTTAGATTTCCACCTTGTACACAGGATTCTCAACTACTTGAAAATCAGCTTTATGCTTGTGTGTATGTGTGTGTGCCCAGTTGTGTCTGACTCTATGCAGCTCCGTGGACTGCAGCCCTCCAGGCTCCTCTGTTCATGGAATTTTCCAGGCAAGAATACTGGAGCAGGTTGCCACTTCCTACTCCAAGGGATCTTCCTAACCCTGGGATCAAACCCACATCCCTTACATCTCCTGCATTGGCAGGCAGATTCTTTACCACTGTGCCACCTAGAAAGACCATCATCTATCCTAATGGTATCTTTAATTACATCTGAATTCTGCAAAAGTCCCTTCACCTCTCCCCGAATTTCCAGTTTTATGGTTCCCACATCTTCCTTTCTCTTGGTTTACATGTCATTTCACTGTATACCACTTAGAAGCTTCCTGAGAAAGAATACTGGAGGGCAAATTTTTTCAAATACTTGGCCTTAGGGTGTCTTCAGGCAAACATGTGGCATTGACCACTCAGTTGACTACGGAATTCTCAGTGGAAAATCATTACACTTGAAAAATTTGAAGTAATTTATCTTGTACACAGTTTAGAATGTCTCCATGAAATGACACTCTTCTTTTATTCACTTGATAACAGAGAACTCTTTGTCTGTTTATTTGAATTTATTTTTTAAAGTTTTTTAAAAATTTATTTTTATTGAAGTATAGTTGATCTACAATGTTGTGTTAGTTTAGGGTGTACAGAAAAGTGATTCAGTTATACATACATATATTTTTTTCAAATTCTTTTCCCTTACACAAAATATTAAGTAGAGTTACCTGTGCTAAACAGTGAATCTTTATTGGTTATCTATTAGTACATAGTAGGTGTATCTGTTAATCCAAAATTCCTAATTTATCTCATACACACACACCCATCCCCTTTGATAACCACAGGTTAGTTTTCTATGTCTCTGGATTTGTTTCTGCTAAATTCATTTGTATTTTTAAGATTCCACATATAGGCACCATCATGCGATATTTTATCTTTCTCTGTCTGACTTACTTTGTTGCTGTTATTCAGTAACTCAGTCATATCCGACTCTTTGCGACCCCATGAACTGCAGCACACCAGGCCTCCCTGTCCTTCACCATCTCCTGGAGTTTGCTTAAACTCATGTCCATCCATGATGTCATCCATCCGTCCTGTCCTCTGTCTACCCCTTCTCTTCCTGCCCTCCATCTTTCCCAGCATCGGGGTCTTTTCCAATGAGTCAGTTCTTCGCAACAGGTGACCAAAGTATTGGAGTTTCAGCTTCAGCATCAGTCCTTCCAATGAATATTCTGGGTTAACTTCCTTTAGGATTGACTGGCTGGATCTCCTTGCAGTCCAAGGGACTCTCAACAGTCTTATCCAACACCACAGTTCAAAAGCATCAAATCTGTGGCGCCCAGCCTTCTTTAGGGTCCAACTCTCACATTCATACATAACTACTAGAACAACCTTTGTCAGCAAAGTGATGACTAAGTTTGTCATAGATTTTCTTCCAAGGATCAAGCAAGTCTTTTAATTTTATGGCTGCAGTCACTGTCCGCAGTGATTTTGGAGCCCAAGAAAATAGTCTATTTCCATTTTTCCCCATTTATTTTCCATGAAGTGATGGGACCAGATGCCACGATCTTAGTTTTTTGAATGTTGAGTTTTAAGTCAGCTTTATCTACTCTCCTGTTTCACCTTATTTTGCTTAGTATGATAATATCTTGGTCCACCCATGTTGTTGCAAATAGTATTATTTCATTCCTTTTTTATGGCTGAGTAACATTCTACTGTATTTAAATACCACATCATCTTTATCCATTCATCTGTCAGTGGACATCTAGGTTGCTCCTATCTATTGGCTATTATAAATAGTGTTGCTATAAACACTGGTGTGCAAGCATCTTTCTGAATTTTAGATTTCTCCAGATATATGCTAGAAGAGTGGGATTGTGGACCACAGTTTATTAACTAAAAATGACGTAACATTTGAATTTTCTATTTTCTCTACTATTTATATGCCAGTTGTTTCTCTGCTATGCTTTTTTTTTCCTGGAAATTTTTAAAATCTTGCTTTTATTTCCAATGTTCAGAAATTAATAATGATGCATGTATCACCCACATCCTTCAAATCACTGTCCTGGGCAATTGGGCCTAAATCTGGATACCATGTCCTGGTACTATTTCTGAAAAACCTAATAATCAATTACATACTTATCTATTTATGTATTTTTTCCCCATGATATTTTTCTACTTTTGGAATTCCCATCAGTCATTATTTCTTATAGATTGACCCAATACCTTTTTCTTTCAGTTCTCCCTATCCATCTTTGTACTTTTCCTACTTTCTATTATCTTATTTTTATAGTACCTTATATTTTGAACTTCTATTTTGCTTCTCATATCTTTAATTTCTCAGAGACTTTCAGATTCGTCAATTTTTTAAATTATTATAGAGAAACAATATATTCTTCCATTCTCTCAGGATAATAATTTACAGCTTTCCTGAAGCTTTCTTTGCTCTCTGAAAGTCTTCATTTTCTGTGTTCCCTCCCTTTTTATTTGGATTTGTAACATCAGAGGTTTTCCGTAGCTCACTGAGGAGTAAAGCTGAATAAGTGGCCTGTCACTGCAGCTTGTGTCCAATCCATGGGGTTTACAACATGCACTTTGAGCTTTTCCACCAGAGTTGAAGGTCCATGTTCAAGTGTGTGAAGCTCTTTTGTCTGAGCTGGTTCAGTTCCTGCTCAGTTTCCCTGAAGGCTGTGCAAGTGTAAGAATCTGGGGTCTTGTGGAGACTGAAGGACCATCTCTTTCTTGACAAATTTTCATGCTCTGTTTTGCCGGGCACATCACCCTACCCCACCCCATAACTGTGAGACCCAAATCCAAACATTCCCTGGTTCCATATTTGTGTATTTTTAAAATACACAAAAGTATAGGCTCCTATTTTAAAAGAAAGATTATTTTCAAAAAGGACATTTTATGATTATTTTAATGACAAGAATTAACATAAAATTAAATTATATGGTATATAGCATCAGTTCTACTCCAAAAGAAAATCTATTTATGTGTGATTGTCTACTATTTTAAACACGTCCTCAAAATTTTTCTGAAAAATTACCCTTTTATTCATATTACAATCTTTCATAATTGCAATTTATACCATATTGCTCTCATTTTCCTCCCAGTGGAATCAAGTCCCTCTTAATAAAGGCTATATTAAAAGAGTAAGCCCTCATTAAAAGTAGGCCAGACATCTCAATTCAGATTTCAATGACCCTATTATACAATGCAGAATTAAATCTTAAGAAAGGACCATATTCTGCATTTCTTAAGTGTTGGGAGGTCTAAAAAATACATCTTTTGTCCCTTTTTTTGTCTCTGAGCTAAAAGGTTATTATTAAAAAAAATCAGATTGAGGGTTTTTGTCTTTTTTTTCTGACTTTGAATGAACTGAAATAAACAATGCAGTGTAATCAAAACTAAGATTTGCAAAGCAAAAAGTCATTGCAGAGGCTGAAGAACAAACCAGATTAATAAATAAGACAGACTGGTAGACAAACCAAGTACATTAAATCCAGAGTGACAGAGAAAACCGGAGGGCAGACGTGAGAGCTATCAGGGAACTACTGGAAGAACACAAATTATTGTAAAACACAGGGAAAAAGAACAAGACAAAGCCTGCAAACGAACCTTCCAGAGCTAGATTTCTCCCACATCTGTGTCACCACATACTGCAAAATTTTAAAGTCACAGAAAAATCTAGAGTTTTCAGCTCTTCTTGACAGTATGAGATCAGTCAACACTAGTCCCATTTCCAACCAGGGATTAAACCTGCATCCCCTGTATTGAAAGGTGGATTCTTAACCACTGGACTACCAGAGAAGTCAAATCAAGTCCATTATTTTTAATATGAATTTTACTCAATACAAAGAAATGCACACTCACTGCAGAAATCGTTAAAAATATACAATGTGTAAAGGAAAAATACTCATAATCTCACAATCTAAAATAATCACCATGCTGTTTGCTTTTAATACACATGTATTTTTGTTAACTTGCTTGCTAAAGTTTAATAGCAATTATACAAACAGAATTTACCATGTCAGTAAAAGTTTTTGAAATAATTTTTTTCTATGACTATATCGTATTACCTCATATTGTGTCATAATTTATTGCCCAAGGTTTGGGGACTATGTTTCTGATAGAGCATATTATAAATATTGCCATCATAAAATTATTTACTAGCATCTCAGATTACTTTTGTATACAGATAATGGAAAGAAGAATCACGAACCAATTTGTTTGAAGCTATACAGGTAAACCAACTTATATGATTTTAGCCGTGTATAACTTAAGTCATAATCTAACCAGCATTGATTAGTTTTAAATTTTTAATTATTTGGCTTTTGGAAATCACTGAATCAGCTACTCATGTGTCACCTGTCTTTTATTTTATTTATGGTATTTAGTATATACCAATATATTTTAATCTTGAGGAGTCAAATATATTTTATTTTGTTAATGGTTTCTTCCTTTGCTTTCTATGGTAAAATGTCCCAATGCCACTAAAACCAGAGAATCAATAAATCTGTTGAAGAATTATAACTATTTGTTCTTTTTGAAAAAATTTATTAATACTTCTGAAATTTTATTTGGATATGATGGAGAGCTTCTATACTACCTTTTTTTTCGTGGCCATTAAATTTAGAGTGTATGGCACAACTGAAAGTTAACAATATAAATAAAAATATTAAAGTAATTTATCATTCTGAATTTATTTTCTTAGGCTTAATTTCTATCATCAGGCTACCCTTATTGTTATCTTCATTTATGTAATAGGTTTAGTCTTTAAGGATATTCCCAATTTGGAGTAAAACAAAAATGAGATTATGTTGAGTATAAAGGCTGCATTAATTGAACACTTTAAGTATTTTTTGATCATCCAAGTGTCTGAAATATCACTGTTACGAGATTCTTGTAAAAAGATGGTTAAAAGCCAGTAGAGTATATGTACCACATCTGGGTTCAGGAAAGAGAACTTTACCTGTCACTCACTGAATAGAAAGACACCCATCCGCACGTGGTTCCCCAAGCACAGTGCCCAGCAGTTTCATCCCTGGATCCTTGGTTTCACGGTAAGCCTTGACAGAGGAACTATCCTTGCTGGGCTGGCAAAATCTCCCAGGCACCTGCTTGTATTTGATCTGCCTGTCTCCAAAAGCCGTTCTTTACTATTGATGCCTGTTTCCTCCTTACCTGGAGCCCAACACTTCAATACCGTGTCACACTAGGGCAAACATCTGACAGTATCTAAATCTGAAATGGACAGCTATAGAATCTCTCCTGTATTAAATGGAAAAAAGTTCTAAAGTGCACTAACCTAGTATCTAGTCCAACTGCAGTCTGATTGCTATGGTTGTTCTTATAATTATCATTACTTACTGCCAATATGCTACTGGGGAATAACGGAGAAATAGCTCTAGAAAGAACGAAGAGGAGGGGCCAAAGCAGAAATGACACTCAGCTGTGGATATGCCTGGTGGTGAAAGCACTTCTGATGCTGTAAAGAACAACACTGCATAGGAACCTGGACTGTTAGAGCCTATGAATCAAGGTAAATTGGACATGGTCAAGCAGGAGATGGCAAAAGTGAAAATCAACATTTTAGGTATAAGTGAACTAAGATGGATGGAAATGGGTAAATCTGATTCAGATGATCATTCTATCCACTTGTGTAAAAGAATCCCTTAGAAGAAATGGATAGTCATAGCCCTCATAGTTAACAAAAGAGTTTGAAATGCAGTACTTGGATGGAATCTCAAACACAATAGAATGATCTCGATTTGTTTCCAAGACAAACCGTTCAACATCACAGTAATCCAAGCCTAGGCCCAAACACTAAAAAAGAAGCTGAAGTTGAACGGTTCTATGAAGACCTACAAGACCTTCTAGAATTAACACCAAAAAAAAAAAAAAAAAAGATGTCCTTTTCATCATGGGGGAATGGAGTGAAACAGCAGGAAATCAACAGATACCTGGAATAACAGGCATGTTTGGCCTTGGAGTACAAAACAAAGCAGGGCAAAGGCTAACAGAGTTTTGCCAAGAGAACACACTGGTCATAGCAAGCACCATCTTCCAATATCACAAGAGACGACTCTACACATGTACATCACCAAGTGGTCAATATCGCAACCAGACTGATTATATTCTTTGCAGCTGATGATGGAGAAACTCTACAAAGTCAGATCATGAGATACTTATTGCAAAATTCAGGCTTAAATTGAACAAACTACAGTGAATCACTAGGTCTGTCACGTACGGCCTAAATCAAATCCCTTATGATTATATAGTGAAGATGACGAATAGATTCAGGGATTAGCTCCAGTAGACAGAATACATAAAGAACTATGGAAGGAGGTTCGTAACACTGTACACAAGATAATGACCAAAACCATCCCCAAGAACAAAAAATGCAAGAAGGCAAAGTGGTTGTCTGAGGAAGCCTTACAAATAGCTGAGAAAAGAAGAGAAGTAAAAGGCAAAGGAGAGAAAGAAAGATATACCCAACTGAATGTCAAGATCCAAAGAATAGCAAGTAGAGATAAGAAAGCCTTCTTAAGTGAACAATGCAAAGCAATCGAGGCAAACAGTAGAATGGGGAAGACTAGAGACCTGCTTTGTGAGAAAGCAATGGCACCCCACTCCAGTACTCTTGCCTGGAAAATCCCATGGACGGAGGAGCCTGGTCAGGCTGCAGTCCATGGGGCCGCAAAGAGTCGGACACAGCTGAGCGCCTTCCCTTTCACTTTTCACTTTCATGCATTGGAGAAGGAAATGGCAACCTACTCCAGTGTTCTTGCCTGGAGAATCCCAGGGATGGGGGAGCCTGGCGGGCTGCCATCTATAGGGTCACAAGAGTCAGACACAACTGAAGTGACTTAGCAGCAGCAGCAGCAGAGACCTCTTTAAGAAAACTGGAGATACCTAGGGAACATTTCATGCAAGGATAAGCTTGTGCCTAAAGATAGAAACAGCAAGAACTTAACAGAAACAGAAGAGATTAAGCAAAGATGGCAAGAATACACAGAACTATACAAAAAAAGTGTCAACGACCTGGATAACCACAGTGGTGTGGTCACTAACCGATAGTCAGACATTCTGGAGAGTGAAGTCAGGTGGGCCTTAAGAATCATCACCACAAATTAAGCTAGCGGAAGTGATGGAATTCCAGCTGAGTTATTTAAAATCATAAAAGAAGATGCTGTTAAAGTGCTGTACTCAATATGCCAGCAAATTTGGAAAACTCAGCAAGGGCCACAGGACTGGAAAAGGTCATTTTTCATTCCAATCCCAAAACAAGTAATGCTAAAGAATGTCCAAACTACTGTACAATTGCACTCATTTCACAAGTTAGCAAGGTAACGCTGCAAATCCTTCAAGCTAGGCTTCAATAGGACACGAACCGAGAACTTCAGATGTTCAAGCTGGATTTTAAAAAGGCAGAGGAATCGGAGACCAAATTGCCAATATCCTTTGAACCACTGAAAAATGCAAGGGAATTCCAGCATAGTATCTACTTCTGTTTCATTCACTATGCTAAAACCTTTGACTGTGTGGATCACAACAAACTGTGGAAAATTCTTAAAGAGATGGGAATACCAGACCACTTTACCCACCTCTTGAGAGGATCTGTATGCAAGTCAAAAAGCAACCGCTAGAACCAGACATGGAACAATGAATTGGTTCCAAACTGGGAAAGGAGTACATCAAGGCTATATATTGTCACCCTGCTTATTTAGCTTATATGCAGAGTACATCATGGGAAATGCCGGGTTGGATGAATCTCAAGCTGGAGTCAAGACTGCTGGGGGAAATATCAATAACCTCAGATATGCAGATGACACCACCCTAATGGCAGAAAGCAAAGAGGAACTAAAGAGCCTCTTGATGAAGGTGAAGAGGAGAGTGAAAAAGTTGGCTTAAAGCTCAACATTCAAAAAACCAAGATCATGGCATCTGGTCCCATCATTTCATTGCAGATAGAAGGGGAAAAAATGGAAACAGTGACAGACTTTATTTTCTTGGGCTCCAAAATCACTGCAGACAGTGACTGCAATCATGAAATTATTGAGTCTGCATCACAGACTAAAAAGACATGAGTTTGAGCAAACTCCAGGAGATAATGTAAACATGTAAGCCTGGCTTGCTGCAGTCCACGGGGGTCGCAAAGAGTTGGACACAACTTAGTGACTGAACAACAACTGAAGAATCTAAGCTACTCCATTTTGTTAACAGAAAAACTCCATTTTGTAAGGTTCCAGGAAAAGAGCCTTTGGAAATCCCCTGACCTCACCCCACCGCCCACAAGCCAATCGGACCCCAGACCAAAATCTCCTGACTTAACGTTCAGGAACTCATGGTCTACCTAGGTAATGGGAACCAATCAGAACCTGTGGCCAGCCCAGGAAATGAAAACCAATCAGAAACCAACACCTAACCCTTCCACAGAAGGTAACCAATCAGACGTCTCCCAACCCGGAAACTCCCGTTTTTCAAATTTCTCGCGCGAGAATACCCTATATAAGCAATGTAACCCAGAGCTCAGGGCTCCTCCCTATAGCCGCTGCGTCGATATCGGGGGGAGCCCCAGCTCGAGCTTGGTAACGAAAACTCTCTTGCTTTTGCATCGGATATCAGCTCCCTGGTGGTCACTGGGAGGTTTCGCGACTTGGGCGTAACACAACAACCTGCCTAGAGGCCAGTCTGGATTTAATCCAGCTCTATAATGAATACGCTGATACCACATTTAAAGAGGAAAAAGGAGAAAAGAGAAATAATACATCTTGAGAAAGTCATTTTTAATTGAAAGTAGTGACGAACTGTAACCTTCTTTACTCTGAAAACTAGTTAAGTATATTTATATGTGGAGTGTTTAATACTGTTCTATAATTAGATTAATAATGACTCAAAAGTCAGTACTGATGCAAATTTTCCTACAAGTTTCTGATGGTTACTTTTATGTGCCACCTTGACTAGAACACAGGGTGACCAAATATTTGAATAAACATTGTTCTGGGTGTGTCCCTGAGGGTGTAGCTGGGTCAAATTAACATCTGAATACACAGATCCAGCAAAAAGCCATGGTCCTCCTCAGTGTTGTTGGGCTGCACCCAATCCACTGAAAGCCTGAATAGAAAGAAAAGGCAGAGTAAATCTCACTCTGCCTATGTCTAAACTGAAATAGTCTTCTCCTGCCCTAGGACTCAGATTGGTACTGGAACTTACACCATCTGCTCTCCTGCTGGTAGACCATGCATCCTGGGACTTCTCCTCCAAGCCAATTCCTTATACATACGCGCACACACGCATGAAAATATATAAGAGAACAAATCTCTCTATTTATACCTGTATATATAATAGAATGAGCAAACAAACACTAATGGTGCTGTTGCTCTGAAGAACCCACACTAACACAGAGTGGATAACAACAACATGAAAATTTTTTTTAAATACTTAGATAAAATGTGTAATTATTTTTTCTGCATGCTCAGCTGCCCAGTTGGGTCCAACTCTTGCAACCCTAAGGACTGGAGTCTGCCAGGCTCTTCTGCCCATGGGATTATCCCAGCAAGAATATTGGAGTGGGTTGCCATTTCTTCCTCCAGGGATCTTCCCAATCCAGGGATCTTACTCAGATCTCTTGTGGCTCTGGCATAAGCAGGTAGATTCTTTACCATGAAAGAGTTCTTGAGTGTGCTTATACATGTAGTAGTCATGAAATGTGCTTTTTTTGAATCAATATAAATGTCCCAATTAATTGGAATTTTCTCATTTAAATGCCAACAGATTGCATTTAACTTAAATTTTTTCTACAAAAAGTCCTTTGGAAACACATTTCTTCATTTTTAAAACTATGCATACCAAGTATACCATAGATATTTCTTACTTCACATCAGCATTTTGCCCATGCACTAATGAACTGTATTGTAGTGAAGTGAAGTCGCTCAGTCGTGTCCAACTCTTTGCGACCCCACGGACACCAGGCTCCTCCATCCATGGGATTTTCTAGGCAAGACTACTGGAGTGGATTGCCATTTCCTTCTCCAAGGAACTTCCCGACCCAGGGATCGAACCCATTGAACCCAGGTCTCCCACACTGGAGACAGACGCTTTACCGTCTGAGCCACCAGGGAATGTAACATGAGCATTATTCTCAGACTAGGGAATAGACTGGTGTCACTGGAAGAGGTCAGGTTCTGGGCACAGACAATCCTTGGTTGTATGTCCAGACCCACCTTTGGGATTTAGGAAGTCACTTACTTCGGGAATGGCTCATTTTCCCTTCAGAATTATGGAAAGAGCATTAGCCCTAAACTGTAAAGTGACTAGAAAATTTCAGATATAATGTAGACAATATGTGCCACGTTACAAGACATTATTAGCAGGAGAGTTTCTATTACCTCTAATCTGAAAAATCAGATGACCAATATTATTAGAACTTTTAGAAATTAAGTTAACCAATCAATCAATATAACAGCTTTAAAAGCTCCTCTGATAAAGAATCTTTAGTAGCAACTATTATGATGGTCATTTCAGCCCGATTAGAAAGTTTTTTCCCTTCTTGCAAATATCCAGTTATCTTTTAAAAGGGCTGAATAGCTATAAATTCAACTTTATGAAAAGATCCTAACTTTCGTAACTAATTTTACTTTAACTAATGTATTAAAGATATTAACTTATTACATCTCAAAAGATTTTGGTAAAGTTTTATGTTTTAGAATAGTGACACAATTCATAAAGAGAATTTGTTTTAGAGGAAAAAAAATTAAAGACGTATAGTTTTAAAAATGTCCTAACAAGTTTCCAACTTTATCCCCCAGACAATTTATATTTAATTTCTGTTAAAATAATTACATCACAGAATTTGAACAAAATGTAACTTTATTTAGATAACAGATTAAGAAAGCAGTAAAGATTGAAATAGCATTACTTCATGGAATGGTTTAGAGATTTCAAAGGCAGCTATGTAACTCATTTAACTATCACGTGTAGGCAAGAAAATTTGCAAAGGTAATAAATAAGAAAACAGAGGCATTATTCCATAACTAGAATCTCTTTCCTTTTTGGGTGATTTTAAAGCACTGTATTGAAATCTCTTTCTCTGTGTGCTATGTCCACATATTACTGATAAACTGATCCCTTATATTCTATCTAAATTATGGGATAAAAGCTCTGAGTTATTGGATGGTAACCCTATAATTTTGAAATAGAAAATAAATTTAGCAATATCTAGCTTAATTGCCCGGAGAAGGCGATGGTACCCCACTCCAGTACTCTTGCCTGGAAAATCCCATGGATGGAGAAGCCTGGTAGGCTGCAGTCCATGGGGTCACGAAGAGTCAGACACGACTGAGCGACTTCACTTTCACTTTTCACTTTCATACATTGGAGAAGGAAATGGCAACCCACTCCAGTGTTCTTGCCTGGAGAATCCCAGGGACGGGGGAGCCTGGTAGGCTGCAGTCTATGGGGTCTCACACACAGTTGGACACGACTGAAGCGACTTAGCAGCAGCAGCAGCAGCAGCTTAATTCCCAAGTATTACTTATTTATATATATTTTTTATAAATATGAATTCTATAAATCCACATAAGATATATACAAGTTATATGTATATAAAACATTCATATTTTGTTGACGTTATTCACTTGTATTCACCTGTTAGTAGGTATCTGAATGTATGCTTCAAGAGAAGGGTAAACTAACTATGAGACCAGTTTTAAATGATTTCATTCAGTCCTCCTGGCTCCTGATCCCCAGGCTTGGAAATTATTTTCTACCCTGTTGGGTCAGCCTTGTGATTCTATTCAGAGTGGCCTAAAGACTTCAGGATGAAAGGAGATGAGGCACTCGGCAGCGTTTCAGACACAGACTCTCCACAGTCCAGGATGCTCCACAGCCTGTTACCACAGTACACAGCAGAGGCTGTACTCAGGCCCTCGCTCCAGAATTTCCCTTCTGTACCCTGTCCGCTGTCAGCCTTTCGTGCCCCTCTCTGCTTGGTGTGTGTAGGTCTATTTTTACTGCCTCTATCTTTCCTTCTTTGTTCTCTTTTTTCCTGTTTTCCAGTTTATTGTTTTTTCCAGCTTTATCATGGTATAATTGATAAAATAAAAAGTCTATATATTTAAGGCATAGAATGGGCTTCCCATAGAATGGGCTCAGATGATAAAGAGCCCACCTCCAAGACAGGAGACCCGGGTTTGATCCCTGGGCTGGGAAGATCCTCTGGAGGAGGGCATGGCAACCCACTCCAGTATTCTTGCCTGGAGAATCCCATGGACAGAGAAGTCTGGTGGGCTACAGTCCATGGGGTTGCACAGAGTCAGACATGACTGAGCAACTAACACACAGGCACACAAGGCATAGAATATCCTTTTTCATATATGTGCATGTGTGTTCAGTCATGTCCAGCTCTTTGCAACCCCACAGATTGCAACCCGCCAGGCCCCTCTGTTCATGGATTTGCTAACAAGAATACTGGAATGAGTTGCCGTTTCTTCCTCCAGGAAACCTTCTGGGTATCAAACCTGTGTCTCCTGTCTCTCCTACATTGTAGGCAGTATCTTGACTACTGAGCCACTTGGGAATCATTGTTTCACATATGCATACCTTGTGAAATGATGGCCACATCAAGACAGTTAACATAGCCTTCACCTCACATAGTTACAAATTCTTTGCGTGCGATGAGAACAAACAGGATCAAGCCTCTTAGAAAATTTCAAATCATAGAAAATATATAAAATCATATTAATAACTGCAGTTACTATGCTGCACAGTAGATCTTTAGATTACATAACTGAAACATAGTACCCTGGGACCAAAATCTCCCCACTTCCACCTCCTAGAATCTGGCAACCAGCATTCTGCTCTCTGCTTTTAGATGCTCCATATTTATTTTTTGGATTTCACGTGTGAGATCTTACATATTTGTCTCTATCTAGTCTATTTCCTTTAGCAAAATGCCTTCCAAGTCCATCCATGTTGTTGCAGATTTACTTCTTTTTTAAGCCTGAATATATACATATACGCGGGCTTTCCCCAGTGGCTCAGAAGTAAAGAACTCATCTGTAATACAGGAGGCACTGGAAAGGCAGGTTTGATCCTTGAGTCAGGAAGATCCCCTAGAGAAGAAAATGGCAACCCACTTCAATATTCTTGCCTGTAGAATCCCATGGACAGAGGAGCTTGGCAGGCTACAGTCCACTGGGTCACAGAGCATCGGACATGACTAAAGTGACTGAGTATACAGGCACACACATATATATACATACATACATACATATATATATATATATATATATCTCACAGTTTCTTATATATTCATCTATCAACAAACACGTAGGCTGTTTCCATATCCTGGATACTGTAAATATTGTTGCAGTTAACATGACGATGCAGATAAATCTTTTCAAGATACTAATTTCATTTATTTTAGAGAGATACCCAGAATTGCGAATGCTGGATTACATGACAGTTTCATCTTTAACTCTCTGAGGAACTGCCATGCTGTTTTCCATAACAGCTATACTAAAGTACATTCCTACTAACAAGTGCAAAAAGGTTCCCTTTTCTCTACATCCTTGCCAACCAACTATCTAAAAGAGAAATTAAAAACGAGTCCCATTCATAGCAGTGAACAATAAGCATAAAGTATTTAGGAATAAACTTAACCAGAGTTGAAGGAATTAAAGAAGAAACAAACAAATGAATGTCTTTACATTTATCTCTGTCTTCTTTAACTCCTTCGTTAGTATTTTGTAATTTTCAGTGTACTAGTCTTTCAACTCTTTGAACATTTCATGGATTACAAAATTAGTATTGTTAAAATGTCCATACTACACATGGTGGTCTACAGGTTCAGTGCAATCCTTATCAAAATCTAAATGACAGTCTTTACCGGAAAGAGAAAAAAAACAATCTTCAATTTCATGTAGACCCACAAAAGACCCAGAATAGCCAGAGAAAACTTGAGGAACAACTGAGCTGGAGGCATGATACAAAATACATTACACAGCTATAGTAATCAAATCAATATGGTACTGGCATAAAGACAAAGACCAATGGAACAGGATACAGAGCCCAGAAATAACAATACACATCTACAGTCAACTGTTCCTAGACAAGAAGCCAAGAAAGAAAAATAGGGAAAGAATAGTCTCTTCAATAACTAGTGTTGGGAAAACTGCACAGCCACCTGCCGAAAAATGAAATTTTATTCTTATCTCCCACTATATAGATATTCAACTCATAAATGGTCTTAAATATAAGACCTGAAACCATAACACAGAAAAAAATATAAGTAAAAAGCTTCTTGACATTTGCCTGGGCAATGATTTTTTTTTTTTTTTTTAGCCATGACACTGAAAACGCGGGCAGCAATATCAAAAATAGGCAACTAGGATTGCATCAAGCTAAAAATCTGCACTCTGCATATAAGTTAAATAAGCAGGGTGACAATATACAGCCTTGACGTTCTCCTTTTCCTATTTGGAATCAGTCTGTTGTTTCATGTCCAGTTCTAACTATTGCTTCCTGACCTGCATACAGATTTCTCAAGAGGCAGGTCAGGTGGTCTGATATTTCCATCTCTCTCAGAATTTTCCACAGTTTCTTGTGATCCACACAGTCAAAGGATTTGGCACAGTCAATAAAGCAGAAGTAGATGTATTTCTGGAACTCTCTTGCTTTTTCCATGATCCAGCACATGTTGGCAATTTGATCTCTGGTTCCTCTACCTTTCCTAAAACCAGCTTGAACATCAGGAAGTTCACGGTTCACGTATTGCTGAAGCCTGGCTTGAAGAATTTTGAGCATTACTTTACTAGCATGTGAGATGAGTGCAATTGTGAGGTAGTCTGAGCATTCTTTGGCATTGTCTTTCTTTAGGATTGGAATGAAAACTGACCTTTTCCAGTCCTGTGGCCACTGCTGAGATTTCCAAATTTGCTGGCATATTGAGTGCAACACTTTCACAGCATCATCTTTCAGCATTTGAAACAGCTCAACTGGAATGCCATCACCTCCACTAGCTTTGTTCGTAGTGATGCTTTCTAAAGGCCACTTGACTTCACATTCCAGGATGTCTGGCTCTAGATGAGTGATCACACCATCGTGATTATCTGGGTCGTGAAGATCTTTTTTGTACAGTTCTTCTGTGTATTCTTTCCACCTCTTCTTAATATCTTCTGCTTCTGTTAGGTCCAGACCATTTCTGTCCTTTATCGAGCCCATCTTTGCATGAAATTTTCCCTTTGTATCTCTAATGTTCTTGAAGAGACCTCTATTCTTTCCCATTCTGTTCCTTTCCTCTATTTCTTTGCATTGATCGCTGAAGAAGGCTTTCTTATCTCTTCTTGCTATTCTTTGGAACTCTGCATTCAGATGCTTATATCTCTCCTTTTCTCCTTTGCTTTTCGCATCTCTTCTTTTCACAGCTATTTGTAAGGCCTCTCCAGACAGCCATTTTGCTTTTTTACATTTCTTTTCCATGGGGATGGTCTTGATCCCTGTCTCCTGTACAATGTCATGAACCTCATTCCATAGTTCATCAGGCACTCTATCTATCAGATCTAGGCCCTTAAATCTATTTCTCACTTCCACTGTATAATCATAAGGGATTTGATTTAGGTCATACCTGAATGGTCTAGCAGTTTTCCCTACTTTCTTCAATTTAAGTCTGAATTTGGTAATAAGGAGTTCATGACCTGAGCCACAGTCAGCTCCTGGTCTTGTTTTTCTTGACTGTATAGAGCTTCTCCAACTTTGGCTGCAAAGAATATAATCAATCTGATTTTGGTGTTGACCATCTGGTGATGTCCATGTGTAGAGTCTTCTCTTGTGTTGTTGGAAGAGGGTGTTTGCTATGACCAGTGAATTTTCTTGGCAAAACTCTATTAGTCTTGCCCTGCTTCATTCCACATTCCAAGGCCAAATTTGCCTGTTACTCCAGGTGTTTCTTGACTTCCTACTTTTGCATTCCAGTCCGCTATAATGAAAAGGACATCTTTTTCGGGTTTTAGTTCTAAAAGGTCTTGTAGGTCTTCTTAGAACGGTTCAACTTCAGCTTCTTCAGCGTTACTGGTTGGGGCATAGACGTGGATTACCGTGATACTGAATGGTTTGCCTTGGAGACGAACAGAGATCATTCTGTCGTTTTTGAGATTGCATCCAAGTACTGCATTTCGGACTCTTTTGTGGACCATGATGGCTACTCCATTTCTTCTGAGGGATTCCTGCCCGCAGTAGTAGATACAATGGTCATCTGAGTTAAATTCACCATTCCAGTCCATTTTAGTTCGCTGATTCCTAGAATGTCGACGTTCACTCTTGCCATCTCTTGTTTGACCACTTCCAAGTTGCCTTGATTCATGGACCTGACATTCCAGGTTCCTATGCAATATTGCTCTTTACAGCATTGGACCTTGCTTCTATCACCAGTCACATCCACAGCTGGGTATTGTTTTTGCTTTGGCTCCATCCCTTCATTCTTTCTGGAGTTATTTCTCTACTGATCTCCAGTAGCATACTGGGCATCTACTGACCTGGGGAGTTCCTCTTTCAGTATCCTATCATTTTGCCTTTTCATATTGTTCATGGGGTTCTCAAGGCAAGAATACTGAAGTGGTTTGCCATTCCCTTCTCCAGTGGACCACATTCTGCATATTTAATTTATATGCAGAGTACATCATGAGAAACGCTGGACTGGAAGAAATACAAGCTGGAATCAAGATTGCCGGGAGAAATATCAATAACCTCAGATATGCAGATGACACCAGCCTTATGGCAGAAAGCGAAGAGGAACTAAAAAGCCTCTTGATGAAAGTGAAAGAGGAGAGTGAAAAAGTTGGCTTAAAGCTCAACATTCAGAAAACGAAGATCATGGCATCCAGTCCCATCACTTCATGGGAAATAGATGGGGAAACAGTGGAAACAGTGTCAGACTTTATTTTGGGGGGCTCCAAAATCACTGCAGATGGTGACTGCAGCCATGAAATTAAAAGATGCTTACTCCTTGGAAGAAAGGTTATGAGCAACCTAGATAGAAAATTCAAAAGCAGAGACATTACTTTGCTGACTAAGGTCCGTCTAGTCAAGGGTATGGTTTTTCCTGTGGTCATGTATGGATGTGAGAGTTGGACTGTGAAGAAGGCTGAGTGCCGAAGAATTGATGCTTTTGAACTGTGGTGTTGGAGAAGACTCTTGAGAGTCGCTTGGACTGCAAGGAGATCCAACTAGTCCATTCTGAAGGAGATCAGCCCTGGGATTTCTTTGGAGGGAATGATGCTAAAGCTGAAATTCCAGTACTTTGGCCACCTCATGCGAAGAGTTGACTCATTGGAAAAGACTTTGATGCTGGGAGGGATTGGGGGCAGGAGGAGAAGGGGACGACAGAGGATGAGATAGCTGGATGGCATCACTGACTAGACGGATGTGAATCTTGGTGAACTCCAGGAGTTGGTAATGGACAGGGAGGCCTGGCGTGCTGCGATTCATGGGGTCTCAAAGAGTCGGACACGACACAGTGACTGAACTGAATTGAAAAATTCTGCACAGCAAAGCAAACAACTGACAGAATGAAAAAGAGAAAATATTTGCCAACTAAGATGTCTGATAAGGAGTCAATAAAAAAAATGTATAAGGAACTCAAACAACTCAATAGCAAAAATAAATAACCCAAAATAAAAACATGGGTTTTGGACATGAATAGACTTTTCTAAAAAGAAAATCAATAGGAATTTCCCTGGCAGTCTAGTGGTTAAAGTTTCACCTTCCAATGCAGGGGGTGCAGGTTCGATCCCTGGTCGAGGAGCTAACACCCCACCTGCCTCACAGACAAAAAGTAAAAAGGCAGAAACAATACTTAACAAATTCAATAAAGACTTTAAAAGAAAGATGGACAAATGACTATCAGTATATGTAAAGATTTTTCCTTCTCTTGCATTATATTTTCCTCCTAAATTTATCTACCAATAAAACACCTATGAAAACTAAATGTTAACATTCATCATTCTCAATATTTTCTTATAGGACAAATAACTGAATTCAGTTTTTTTTTTTCTTTTGATGATGTCTTTCTGTGAGTGTGTCCTGAAGTTGCTTTTTGTTTATTTGTTTCTCCTCAATACTGTTGACCTCTTTGCTTATCAGAGCCACTGGGATCAGTATAGAATGAGATTTCAAACAGAAGGTTACAGGAACAGTGAAAGGTAGAAGTTTAACTATTTCTGCCAATAAAAATGTAAGCAGAAGTGATAGTCTTCGTCCATAACAAACTTACAAACTTTTCCTTTCCTCTGCTTGGGTACAAGAATCTCCATGTCCCTATGGGGTGCAAAGCCACAATAAAGGAATCTGAATCCTAATATCACCTCCTGAAGGAAAGCCACCCACAAACCAGGAACATCTTCACTGAACTGTTCTGTGAACAAGAAATAAATGTTTATTTTGTTCAGCTACTAAAACTTTGGAGTTTGTTACAACAGTAAACATTATCCAATTAAGATACTATCAGTCTCTTTTATGGTCTAGACTTAAATATATTCATAGTAATCTAACAAATATTTAATTTTATGCAAGTGCCTTCTTTACAATTTGAATGTTGAAATCCCCGCATAAATATTCACAAGATGATTCATAGAAAAGGTGAAAATCTAAACAATAAATAAACTGGAATAAAGTTTAAAAGAAAAGGTTATAAAAGTCATTCATTTGTATTTATGTGCATAATACTAAAACATCTGTCAGGTAAGTCACTGGAGACTTTAAAATAACATCCTTTGAAATTTTTTATTATAGTTATAATGTTCATTTTATTTGTTATTAGCATTATTGTTTTAATTTACATATTCTGATTTTCTGAATCCTGGAATTAAAGGAGTGTTAAGATTGTTAGCCTACTGACAACCTTGCATATTAAAAAATCATACTAAAGTTCAGGAGTACGAGAAATGCTAACAAAGGTAGATGAGAAACTGGCTATTAGACTCAATAAGGAGGAACCCTGAAAATAATGATCCGAACCTGGATGTACTCCCCAATGTCATACATTTCACTCCACCTAATTTTCTTCTGGTCACATCCACATTCCAAATTCCAAATAATGCAATTGTTTTTTTAACCATCATTTTTCATTCTATACATCTGTTATCAACCTGTTCTACAGCAGGGCTCACAGATCCAAAAGCTTACAGTGTGTAGTGGCCTTGCCCAGGACTTCTGGTTATACTTCCCAAACAGCAGTGAGTCTGTGATGAAGCACGGGAGGCATTTCTATAAGAAGCAGATACCAGGCTTCAAGCAATGCTTGGTGGAAATCCCTGTCTAGCGATTCTGAATCTTCTGATTTTTTTTTCCAGAAAAATTAACAATTCAGAGCTACACATGAAACTAACTTTTGAGACACTGCAAAGCAACCAAAATACATAGTGAGCACAGCCCTGACCTGTGTTCTAAAGATTCTAACTGCCTGTGAATGAATGAGGTATATTTTTAATTGCTGAAGAAAAAGCAAAGCAATGCTTTTGCTCCTCATTCAGGGGCAAAGATACTTTGGTCTCTCTTTTGATTCAACATGACCTAAAGAGACAAGATGGCATTTTCCATGACAATTTTATTAATGAAAGATCACCCACGAACAGGGGAGCCTGGTGGTGCATGGGGCCACAAAGAGTCAGACACGACTGAGCTACTAAGCACACACACATCAGTACTGTTAACTTTTTCAGTGTTATATAACTGATGGCATCACTTTTTTTTTTTCACATAACTGAATAAAAAATTTGGATGCATCTTTTTGTGTAGTCCCCTCTATTATGACTTGAAATTACATTTTAAATTCCTATGACTCCATGTATATGAATAAATTCTGAATGTTCCACTGAAACATTCAGGTGGGGAAAAAACACAAAAGGGAAAAGTAGTGACATCCCATAAAAAATTCTGAGCTAGTGTCTGCAGTGACAAGAAGAAAATAACTTTGGCAAGTAATTCTTCAGAAAACTGAGAGTTATCAAAGATTTGTATTGAACCAAAAGCCAGTAGAAATGCACTGAGGACAGCAAATATTTCACCAGTTAAGAAATCTATATGCAGTATAAAAAATATCTGTTGTGAACCTCTTAAGAAATGCAAATATCTGAATAAAAGAAAAGTACAGAATGTTGCCATATAAAGAAAACATTCTTGCCAAAAATTAATGTATGGCGTACTTCCTGTTTATGTATGCTCTTCGCCAAAAAAGAAATGATGAGCACTAAATAGGATTTATTTAATATTTCCGGAGTCAAACAGCAAAATTCACTTAGAACAAACAATATTCTGAAATGGTTGGGTCCTGAGTAACTGCATCATTTTTTCTGCAAATTGAATTACAGACTCTTGGAATTTTTCTAAAAGCATCCTTTTAAGGAAGCTGTTTGTATTTAAATGCAGGATTACTAGACTGGAAATCCTTGGTTGCTTGACTCCTTATATGCATAGAAGAAATGTATAATTAATTCAACAAAGATACATTAAAAAGCACATGGTACGCATCACTATACCAAGAGCTATGGAGAACATAAAGGCAGTAAGATACTGTACTTGTCCTGGGGGATTTTACAGTCTGTTCTGTAGGAACAGAATACTACAGAAATATTAGAAAACAAAACAAGTGCCTAATAATGTAGCTTGAAAGAGATTCACAACATAGGTAGGTGCTTAAACCACAGTTCTTTGGCTGTGAATTAGCTTTATTACAGTTTCACTACTGCATTAGCATTCCAGAAAGACAATACCATCCATAAAAATGGCACACTTTCCTTTGGGAAACAAACAACAAAATGTTGGAAGATAATTTTAAAGGAAAGTACTCTGTAAGTCTAAAACATTTTGAATAAACAAATACAAGGGTTTTTTTTTAATATATAAATGATAAAATGGGACAAAGAAAGTAAAGCACTTTGGGGGGGGTGGTGAATGGAAAACAAAATAATGAGTTGGATAAGAGCATGGACCTTTCTATCATTTTACATACATGTTAAATAATGATAAATCTAACCAGAAAAAAGTAAAACTAAAGAAAATCATCAAAGAGCAGAAGTGACATTCAAAACAATGAGTTTGTCAACTATTACTTATCTGGGGATTGGGTGATTAGAAAGGATCCAAATAACAAAGAGAGGACTTTTCCTAAGCTCCCCTTAGGGAGAAGCAGGGACCCCCATCTAGGTAAGGGGCTCCATCACCCAGGGCTTCTACTCTCTGCACATTATAGGCACATTTTAGCCTCTTACTTCACTTTGGTTTCATTTTTTTCTTCGAATTATCACATTTATTTCCCTCAACTTTATTTCTCAGCTCTAACTACTATTTTTAGATTTTAAACCCAGTTGCAGTTTTTTTTTTTCCCCTCCTTGCTTTTGATCCTTTAGATAGCCAATCTTAAATCTTCTGTGTACCTGTTTCTTTCACTACATTTTATTCTGGCTACTGGCTTTAAGCCTGAATTTAAATTTCATAGCAATAATTTATTATTTACCTCCTTTGCTTTCTCATCTTCTTTGAATTGACTACCAGTGAGACATAAGCTTAGATGAAGCAATGTCAACATATCAGACGAAGGACAATGGAGCTTATTTTACTCCCCACTACCCCGTGCTTTGCAATCATGGCTTCAGAAGAAAATGTTTAATTTTCCCTGACAATACCAACTGTTTGTAACTGCCAAATAAAAACTGTTTCTCCCATCTAGTTCTTGAAGAAGGAAGTCACTGGCCTCTGTAGTCACAGACCTTCAAAACCACCTGAAAGGACTTCAGAGAAGAGATCCGGAGTAAGGCACTCTGGGCTCTGGGAAAAACTGGCAGAACGGGTCTTCAGACAGTTAAATATTTTCAGAATATTTTATGAGCCCAATTTCTTGCCTCTTCTCATGTATAGAAAAGCACTAAAATCATTAATGATGATATCGGTTCTTTGTGACTAGCAGCAAGCCTCTGCCAAAATGTGTGGTTGACTGCAGGCCCCCTATTCACCAAAATCACACGTAACACTGATTTCCACCCCTGCCCACTCCACCGGAACTCCACCCCCTCTATGGAGCCTACCTGAGAGGTTCTCTCCTGGGCGATAGTCCTCAGTTCAGTTCAGTTCAGTCTCTCAGTCGTGTCCGACTCTTTGCAACCCTATAGACGGCAGCACACCAGGCCTCCCTGTCTATCACCAACTCCCAGAGTTTACTCAAACTCATGTCCATTGAGTCGGTGATGCCATCCAACCATCTCATCCTCTGTCGTCCCCTTTTCCTCCCACCTTCAATCCTCTCCAGCGTCAGGGTCTTTGCAAATGAGTCAGTTCTTCGTATCAGGTGGCCACTACAAGTATTGGAGTTTCAGCTTCAGCATCAGTCCTTCCAATGAATATTCAGGACATTTATAAACAATGATATCCTTTACCATTATACTGGTTTGATCTCCTTGCTGTCCAAGCAGTTCTCTCTCAAGAGGCTTCAGAGTCCTGATTAACTAATCTCTTGCCCTCAGGGAGTGATTCATTTCCTCTGCTGGAGTTTGGGGGAAGGGGCTGGTGTTGTCTACAGAAACTTCTAATCTTGCAATCACACTTTCTCCAAGCAACCATCCCCCTCAGGTTACCTAAGAGTTACCTCACCTAATTAACATAAAAAAAAATCTTTTCATGCTCTAATAACAGAAATTCTAAGGGTTTTAGGAGCTCCAACAACACAAGAGAAGATTCTACACATGGACATCACCAGATGGTCAATAGCAAAATCAGACTGATTATATTCTTTGCAGCCAAAGGTGAAAAGCTCTAAAAACCCAGCAAAAACAAGACTGGGAGCTGACTGTGGCTCAGATCATGAACTCCTTATTGCCAAATTCAGACTTATATAGAAGAAAGTAGGGGAAACCAACTAGACCATTCAGGTATGACCTAAATCAAATCCTTTATGATTATACAGTCACAGAGACAAATAGATTCAAGGGACTAGATCTGATAGACAGAGTGCCTAAAGAACTGTGGACAGAGGTTCCTGACAGTGTACAGGAGGCAGGGATCAAGACCATCCCTGTTGGGCAGTTAAAATAGGAAAACGGAGTCCAGAATGGCAGTGGCTGAAAGACAAAGAAGGGAAAAGCCCACAAAAATAGAACAAAGGAAGGAGTGAGGAGGTCCTTACTCCAAGGACCCGAGTGACGACCTCAGGTAGAACGAACTGCAAATTACACAGCAATTTAGCTAGCCAATTTACACAGGCAGGCCCAGAGGTGGGGGAAAAAACATAGAAAAAGAGGAGCCAAAGGGCCGGGCGTCCCTCTCCCGTGAGCACACGCTCTCGCTCGCTTTCCTTTATTTTCTAAATAAAACTGATCTGTCCAAGCGCTATAACATGGACTGTCTGAGAGCTGTGACGTGCCGAGGGCGTTAACGTCCGTCACTTCAAATTTTTGTTGTGATGAGAGAGAACCGAGATTACACACCCCTGATAATCCCCAAGAAAAAGAAATGCAAAAAGGCAAAATGGTTGTCAGATGAAGCTTACAAAAAGCTAAGAAAAGAAGAGAAGCTAAAGGCAAAGGAGAAAAGGAAAGAGATACCCATTAGAATGCAGAGTTCCAAAGAATAGCAAGGACAGATAAAAAAGCCTTCCTCAGCGATCAATGCAAAGAAACAGAGGAAAATAATAGAATGGGAAAGACTAGAGGTCTCTTCAAGAAAATCAGAGATAACAAGGGAACATTTCATGCAAAGATGGGCTCAATAAAGGACAAGAATGGTAGGGACCTAACAGAAGCAGAAGATATTAAGAAGAGGTGACAAGAATACACAGAAGAACTATACAAAAAGATTTTCATGACCCGGATAATAATGATGGTGTGATCACTCACAAAGAGCCAGACATCCTGGAACACAAAGTCCAGTGGGCCTTAGGAAGCATGACAATAAACAAAGCTAGTGGAGGTGATGAAATTCCACTTAAGTTATTTCAAATCCTAAAAGATGATGCTGTGAAAGTTTTACACTCAATATGCCAGTAATTTTGGAAAACTCAGGACTGGAAAAAGGTCAGTTTTCATTCCAATCCCAAAGAAAAGCAATATTAAAGAATGTTCAAACTAATGGATAATTGCAATAATCTCACATGTTAGCAAAGTAATGCTCAAAATTCTCCCAGCCAGGCTTCAACAGTACATGAACCGTGAACTTCCAGATGTTCAAAGTGGATTTAGCAAAGGCAGATGAACCAGAATCAAATTGCCAACATCTGTAAGATCACCACAAAACCAAGAGAATTCGAGAAAAAACATCTACATCTGCGTTATCAACTACACCAAAGCCTTTGACTGTGGATCACAAAAACCTGTGGAAAAATCTGAAAGAGATGGGAATACCAGGGCACCTGACCTACCTCCTGAGAAATCTGTATGCAAGTCAAGAAGCAACAGTGATAACTACACATGGAACAACAGACTGGTTCCAAATAGGGAAAGGAGTACGTCAAGGCTGTATATTGTCACCCTGCTTATTTAAATTATATGCAGAGAACATCATGTGAAATGCCAGGCTGGATGAAGCTGAAGCTGACATCAAGATTGCTGGGAGAAATATTAATAACCTCAGAATGCAGATAATACCACCCTTATAGCAGAAAGCAAAGAATAACTAAAGAGCCTTTTGATAAATGTGAAAGAGGAGAATGAAAAAGTTGGCTTAAAACTCAACAGTCAGAAAACTAAGATCATGGCATCCAATTCCATCATTTCATCGCAAATAAGATGGGGAAACAATGGAAACAGTGACAGACTTTATTTTGGGGGGATCCCAAATCATGGCAGATGGTGACTGCAGCCATGAAATTATAAGATGCTTGCTCCGTGGAAGAAAAGCTATGACCAACCTAGACAGCACATTAAAAAGCAGAGACATTACTTTGCTGACAAAAGTCCATCTAGTCAAAGCTATGGTTTTTCCAGTAGTCATGTATGGATATGAGTCCTGTATGGAATATAAAGAAAGCTGAGCACCGAATAATTTATGCTTTTGAACCGTGGTGTCCAAGAAGACTCTTGAGAGCCCACTGGACTGCAAGGAGATCCAACCAGTCCATCTTAAAGGAAATCAGTCCTGAATATTCACTGGAAGGACTGAAGCTGAAACTCCAAAACTTTGACCACCTGATATGAAGAACTGACTCACTGAAAAAGACCCTGATGCTGGAAAAGATTGAAGGTGGGAGGAGAAGGGGACGACAGAGGACGAGATGATTGGACGGCACCACTAAGTCGATGGACATGCGTTTGAATAAGCTCCAGGAGGTGGTTATAGACAGGGAAGTTTGGTGTGCCGCAGTCCACAGGGTCGCAAAGAGTTGGACACTACTGAGGGACTGGACTGAACTAGGAGCTCCGTGTCAGGAACTAGATCTAAGAAAAAATAAACATTTCTTATTATAAATTATAATATCACACCTTCCTCATATGAATTCCTGCACCATGATTCTGGAGTACTAAAATCTACATTTCTCAGACTTTTCTATGTGTAGAGTTTTTGGTTTAATTTAGTTTCACATTATTAGACAGCTGCATACAGTATTTGAAAGAGAGGTGCTCTCTGCCATAAGGATGCCCATGAGAGCATCTGCCTTCAGGGCCGTGGTCCCTCAATGATGGTTTCTGAGAGACAGCATCAAGCTTCAGATTATGGCTTTAGCAATCGCTGCACAGTTTTGAGCCAATATCTGATTTAGTAAATTCCTATTCTCTTACTCGTACCAAAGGGATTATCTTGAGTTAACTTACACTCTACAGTATTTATCAGCTTAAAAACACAAACATTTATCATATCTCAAGATTACTTGGATCATCTGTGTGGTTCTTCTGAGCCTCGGGCAGTTCCAGCTTCAGCTAGATGGTCACACACCTGAGCCCGTGGTGGGGATGGCGGGGAAGGCTCAGTACCTGAGCCTATCCAGCGTGGCTGGATCCTCTCTCCTATGGTCTCAAATTTTGCAGGAGGCTAGCCTAATTACAAGCATTTTCAATGCCCCACTGGCCAAAGCAAATCACACAGCACAGGTGATGAAAACACAGCAACACTATCACGCAGCTTCTCCAGTCTAGCATCTATTTCCCTAACTCATGGATCTGGGCTGCCCACAATGAGATGCTTACTTTGACAAATAAAATATGGCAGAAATAACATGCTGCTTAGAATCCTAGGCATAAAAATGTTGTGGGCACACAAGCCTTTCTGTGTTCCCAATTTATTGATTATAAGCAATATGCTTCATCCAGCCTTAATGACCTTCCCCTGAGTTCTGAGAGGCAGGCTCAGACACTTGTTAATCAGAGAATGGAGGGGATGCCAAACAAAAGGAAGAACAGTAAGGAAACAACAGCACAGCCTTGGATGCAACCTCAAAAATAACAGAATGATCTCTGTTCTTTTCCAAGGCAAACCATTCAATATCACAGTAATCCAAGTCTATGCCCCGACCCGTAATGCTAAAGAAGCTGAAGCTGAATGGTTCTATGAAGGCCTATAAGACCTTCTAGAACTAACACCCCCAAAAGATGTCCTTTTCATTATAGGAGACTGGAACGCAAAAGTAGGAAGTCAAGAGGTACCTGGTGTAACAGGAAAATTTGGGCTTGGGAGTGCAGAATGAAGCAGGGCAAAGGCTAATAGCGTTTTGCCAATAAAACGCAATGGTCATAGCAAACACCCTCTTCCAACAACACAAGAGAAGACTCTACACATGGACATCACCAGATGGTTAATACTGAAATGAGATTGATTATATTCTTTGCAGCCAATGATGAAGAAGCTCTATACAGTCAGCAAGAAAAAAAAAAAAAAAAAAGACTGGGAGCTGACTGTGGCTCAGATCATGAACTCCTTATTGCAAAATTCAGACTAAAATTGAATAAAGTAGAGAAAACTACTAGACTATTCATATATGACCTAAATCAAATCCCTTATGATTACACAGTGGAAGTGAGAAATAGATTTAAGGGACTAGATCTGATAGACAGAGTGCCTGATGAACTATGGATGGAGGTTCATGACATTGTACAGGAGGCAGTGATCAAGACAATCCCCAAGAAAGATGCAAAAAGGCAAAATGGTTGTCAGAGGAGGCCTTACAAATAATTGAGAAAAGAAGACAAGTGAAAGGCAAAGGAGAAAAGGAATATTACACTCATTTGAATGCAGAGTTCCAAAGAATAGAAAGGAGAGATAAGAAAGCCTTCCTCAGTTAATTAACATGAAGAAATAGAGGAAAACAACAGGATGGGAAAGACTAAAGATCTCTTCAAGAAAATTAGATACCAAGGGAACATTTCATACAAAGATGGGCACAATAAAGGACAAAAATGGGATGGTCCTAGCAGAAGCAGAAGATATTAAGAAGAGGTGATAAGAATACACTGAAGAACTATAGAAAAAAGATCTTCATGACCCAGATAACCATGATGGTGTGATCACTCACCTAGAGCCAGACATCCTGGAATGTGAAGTCAAGTGGGCCTTAGGAAGCATCACTATGAACAAAGCTAGTGGAGGTGATGGAATTCCAGTTGAGCTATTTCAAACAGATGATGCTGTGAAAGCACTGCATTCAATCTGCCAGCAAATTTGGAAAACTCAGCAGTGGCCACAGGACTGGAAAAGGTCAGTTTTCATTCCAATCCCTAAGAAAGGCAATGGCAAAGGATGTTCAAACTACCACACAATTGCACTCATCTCACAAGCTAGCAAAGTAATGCTCAAAATTCCCCAAGCCAGGCTTCAGCAATACATGAATTATGAACTTCCAGATGTTCAAGTTGGTTTTAGAAAAGGCAGAGAAACTAGAGATCACATTGCCAACACCCACTGGATCATCAAAAAAGTGAGAGAGTTCTAGAAAATCATCTGCTTTACTGACTACACCAAAGCTTTTGAGTGTGTGGAAAATAACAAATAAATTCTTAAAGAGATGGGAATACCAAATCACCTGACCTGCCTCCTGAGAAATCTGTATGCAAGTCAAGAAGCAGCAGATAGAACTAGATATCAAACAATAGCCTGATTCCAAATTGAGAAAGGAGTACGTAAGGCTATATATTGTCACCCTGCTTATTTAACTTATAGGAAGAGAACATCATGTGAAATGCTGGGCTGGATAAAGCACAAGCTGGAATCAAGATTGCAGGGAGAAATATCAATAACCTCTGATATGCAGAAGACACCACCCTTATGACAGAAAGTGAAGAGAAACTAAAGAGCCTCTTGAAAATAAAAGAGGACAGTGAAAATGTTGGCTTAAAACTCAACATTCAGAAAACTACGATCATGGCATCCAGTCCCATCACTTCATAGCAAATAGATGGGGAAACAGTAGAAACAATGACAGACTTGATTTTTATGGCCTGCCAAGTCATGGCAGATTTTGACTGCAGCCATGAATTTAAAAGAAGCTTGCTCTTTGGAAGAAAAGCTATGACCAACCTAGACAGCATATTAAAATCAGAGACATTACTTTGCCAACAAAGGTCTGTCTAGTCAAAGTTATGGTTTTTCCAGTAATCATGTATGGATGTGAGAGTTGGACCATAAAGAAAGCTGAACACCTAAGAATTGATGCTTTTGAACTCTGATGTTGGAGAAGACCCTTGAGAGTCCCTTGGCCTGCAAGGAGATCAAACTAGTCCATGTTAAAGGAAATCAGCTCTGAATATTCAATGGAAGGACTGATGGTGAAGCTGAAACTCCAATACTTTGGCCACCTGATGGTAATACCTGATGCAATGGAAAACACCCTGATGCTGAGAAAGATTGAAGGTGGGAAGAGAAGGGGATGACAGAGGATGAGATGGTTGGACGGCATCACCGACACAATGGACTTGAGTTTGAATAAGCTCAGGGAGTTGGTGATGGATAGGGAGGCCTGGCGTGCTGCAGTCCATGGGGTCGCAATGAGTCGGACACCACTGAGCGACTGAACTGAACTAGGGCAGGGTGCTGGTTCCCCCTCAAGGGCTACATGTAACAATGTCGTTGAGCAACTTCACTGATACTAAGGCCCCCACCAGGTGGGAGAAGCTAACTGTATGCTCCGCATAAGCATGCAGACATCGAGCAGCTGGAATCGGAAGGTTGAGGATGAGGACTCCAACTTACCTCACCGCTAATCATGTCCACAAGCTGAGCACTCCCTCCTCTTTGGACCATTGCTATAAAACTCCTCCATACCCTCTCCAGGAGGGGACACACAGTTTTTAGGGCATTAGCCCCGGTGGCCCCCTTTGCCTGGCAAAGCAATAAGCCTACTCTTTTGGCTACTTCATTACCCAAAACTGTGTCCTGGAGATTTAATGTGGAGTCAGGGTACAGAGGTCGCATTTGGCTTCAGCTTCCCCCATTGCTGAATCATGCTGTGATGAAATGCGATCCAGTCTGTGAGAGACGGAGGGCACATGGGGGAGAGTCGATGTGCGGTCAATCAGCTGATGTGGGAAAGCCACCTTACCTCCTCCAACTCTGTTGGGACATCTGAAGAGAGCTGTTGTGCCCTTAGGTTAGCTGTGTAACCATCGAACCTTCTCAAGCCATTTATGCTTAAATTGCTAGTTATTTAACTGAACTTACTGCAACTTTTATCATAATATATATGTATTTCAGCAACAAAGTATGTCTTCTGGGAGTGGAAAATTTTAACATTACTACACAGTACTTTCTTCTATACTCTTTGTACTCATCAGAAAAAAAAAAAACCACACATGGAAGCAAATGAAACTGATCCATAATCCTAGTAGAAGTCAGACAATAACATTTATGTGTGTTTCTATATAGTCTATACATGTAGTCATAATTTAAAACCAACCTCTGGCATCATAGTTAAAATTTTCTATCTTTTTTCACTTAACATTATATCTGGGTCATTTTTCCATTATTACATTTTAAAAACTATGAATTTGAATATTCATATAAAATATAATTGAATTAATCATCTATTTATTACTGGGCATATGAATTTTTCCAGGTACTGACAAGCATAAAAAATACAGAAGACTATTACATAAGGGTTCTGTTAAAATTCAGCTATATTCTTAGAATGACAAATTATTGGTTTAAATCTATTGGTACATACTGCCAAAATCCCTTTTATATATTTTTTACTAATAGTAGTCTAAGAAAAGGCACCTATGACCTCACTGTTATTATCAGTATTATCTTAACATTTTTTTATTTGATAGATTAAAAAATTGGTATCCTAAATGGCATCCTAATTACTGTATCAGTCATATTTCATTATTAGTGATGTTATGTATTCTTATATATTTATTGCCCATTAGGGTTTAGTTTTTTATTTTCTATTCATATCCTTTATTCTGTCATTACAGTATTTTTTGTCTATATTAATTTAAAATAATGCTATCCAAGCAGAGTGAAAAGCAAAAATTTGATTTAAAACAGAGCTATTTATGCAGTAAGGACATTAATCTATATATTTAAAATCTCTTTCCCATTTGGAAATTTGGCTTTTGATTATAACGTATTCTGATATGTATTAGTTTTCTTTTCCTTTTTTTTTCAGTTTTTGGTAGCCAATTTTGTTAAAATTTTCTTTGCATTTTCTTCTAATATTTTTTCTAATATTAAATATCCTGAGATTAAATATAAATATTTTCTTTCAAAGTTTGAAGTTATTTTTTTTACATTTAACACAGTGACTTATTTACTCCATCTATACTTTTTTTTCCATTAGCATAAGATTTGAGGGGAGATTTTAAATTTATCGTTTTCCAAATAGCCTAGCCCTCCAACACTATAGGTTGAATCTTTGATTAAATGTGTATTTGTTAGCAGTGCTTCTCTTACTGAATATTAAATTTCTAAGTACATTAGGGTTTTAGAGCTTTATATTAAATATCACTGATAAATGTTAATTGTTGGGTAAATACAGACACTTTTTACTTATAACTTTACAATTACATGATAATTAAATTTTCTTCAGAGCTCTTTCAATAAGAAGAACGTTATTAGAATAACATTTGCAAAGTTTACATTTTAAAATCCACCAGATTAGTAATTTGACTTTGGAAAAATTAACATTTTCATAATTCTTAGTTATATCAACTAAGAAAACAGCATAGTTTTACATTTAAAATATTGTATTTTCTCCAAAGTGGTATACTTCCTCTTCAAATTTTCCTAATAAACTTTATTAAGGTTGTCTGTTGTTATGTTATGAAATTTTGCTATTGTTGCTATTGTGAATGGACTGTTTATCAAGTTGATTTATTTTAAATTTGATTTGGAAGACATATTAATTCTAAGAATTGTTTGATTCTCTAAGGTTGTATGGGCTTCCCTCATAGCTCAGTTTGTAGATGCAAAACTCATATTGTCAGAGTTTTTAAAGTTTGCTTTATGAGTTTGTTGCCTTGAGTTAAACAGAGGAGGTACCACTGCTGACTTTGAGCAGATAAGGATCTATGAATCAGCATTTTCACATTTAAATTCAATTTCAGTAGAAGTGTGAAATCTCCAAGCAGTTTGATACGTTCCCTTAAATGTGTACTATGAAATGTTTGTTTGCATCATACGATGAGCAAATAATCACTGTAAAACTTAGCAAATTGCCCATTTAATTTTTAAGCCATTCTAGAATTATAAATCAAACTGTAACTTGATCTCAGCTAACAAAACCAAGTTTGATATTTCTGTTTTAGTTATATTACCTTACCCTCAAAGTAAAAAAGAAAAAATCATATCTATATGGAACACTGTCATTTGTTACAAGGTAGTTTGACTATAAAATAATCCACTGCTGCTGCTGCTGCTGCGAAGTCGCTTCAGTCCTGTCCAACTCTGTGCGACCCCATAGACGGCAGCCCAACAGGCTTCCCCGTCCCTGGGATTCTCCAGGCAAGAACACTGAGTGGGTTGCCATTTTCTTCTCCAGTGCATGAAAGTGAAAAGTGAAAGGGAAGTCACTCAGTCGTGTCCGACTCTTAGCGACCCCATTGACTGCAGCCCACCAGGCTCCTCCGTTCATGGGATATTCGAGGCAAGAGTACTGGAGTGGGGTGCCATCGCTTTCTCCAAAAATAATCCACTAGAAGCAGATAAACACTCTTAATTCTACAGGTAGTACTACTGACAGCTCTGGGTCAGCTTCACATTTATAGAATACTAAAAATAATCATTAATTTGCATATGACAACTTCTTTTCCAAAGAGTATAAACCACAGTTCCTTTTAAATTACCTCATTATTTTGACCTTTAGCCTAACAAAATTCCATGACTTTTATATCAAGATATTTTACCATTTTTCTTAGAGTAATTATACTTATGGACTTCAAAAAACAATTTTGACAATCACAAGTCTTCAAAAATTAAAAGAAAAATGAAAATAGCTAATGGGAAAATTAATAATGTCAAGATAAAATCTACAGTTATTACTTTTTTATAGTGAATTAATAACACATTCTTTTCCTTGAAATACCTTTATAGCTTGAAAAATAATGAGCACTTACAAAATCATAATATGTTACTTTCTGGGGCCCCTGACCAAAAGAGAAACAGCCATTCTTCCCAAGAGGATTATGACAGGTAAAGCTATCCACCAAAAACTGTAATAAACAGTGCAGATGGGTACAAATAAAGACCTATTTGTTCACTTCTCTACCACAGAGGAACAGTCACATAGATACACAAAATTTTTAAAGTAGGAAGTGAGCTCCAAAATACAGGTCTAGGAGTCAAAACCTCTATTTTGGCAGTGGTCACACACCTAACATAAAAGTATGAAAGAGCTGTAGGTAAGCTGTTGAGAGTGAAAAGAACCGTGACTCCATGCCCTGATGAAGGCATTTAAACTAAAAAATGCTTTGAACATTGTGCTAAAACATCAAAACATTTCTCTAGGCAGATTCAGGTCTGCTAGTCTATGACTCTAGAACTCATCTATGAGATATGTCAATAATGAAGAACAGGAGACTCACAGAAGTGTCTCATTTAAGGTGAGAATAAATAAAGCCTATAAATATATTCTGAGATAAATTATCAATAATTAAAAGATAATGATTAATGATATTAAACCTTAGAATACATCTATTCATGTGTTAATGTTAGTTAAACTTTCAAGAGATATTGAACCATTAAACTTGGGAATACAGAAATTAAACACTAATATATTGATGCTTCTGTGATATAAATTTACTTTATGGCTGCAGCTTATAATAATATCAAATTACATTTTATGTAATATACTTCATGTATCTATCCATTGTCATTAACTTTCACTCCAAAGATTAAAGATGAACTATTGAAATTATTTCAAGTATTACATTCAAAATATTTAGTTATTTATTTGAATTGATTCAGAATTTAAAGTGAATTCAAACAAAACAGACACATGATATTAGCCCCCCATCATCACAATGATGGTGATGATGGTGACAGCTAAACATTACTGTGCAATTATTAGAGTACATGTGTGCATGCTCCGGAGAAGGCAGTGGCACCCCACTCCAGTACTCTTGCCTGGAAAATCCCAGGGATGGAGGAGCCTGGTGGGCTGCAATCCATGGGGTCACTAAGAGTCAGGTACGACTGAGCGACTTCACTTTCACTTTTCACTTTCATACATTGGAGAAGGAAATGGCAGCCCACTCCAGTGTTCTTGCCTGGAGAATCCCAGAGACGGGGGAGCCTGGTGGGCTGCCGTCTATGGGGTTGCACAGAGTCGGACACGACTGAAGCGACTTAGCAGCAGCAGCAGCAGCAGCAGCAGCAGTGTGCATGCTCAGTCACATCTGACTCTTTGTGACCCCATGGACTACAGCCCAACAGCCTTCTCTGTCCATGGGATTCACTAGGCAAGAATACTGGAGTCTGTTAGCCATTCCCTTCTCCAGGGGACGTTCCAGACCCGGGGATCGAACCTGTGTCTCCTGAATTGGCAGGCAGATTCTTTACGACTGAGCCACCTGGGAAACTCATTATAGCATACGGTTCTTGGCTAAGCCTCAATGCAGTTTTGGGCTACAGCTACTGTTATGTTTTTTTGTTGTTGTTGTTTGTTTTTTCCCTCCAGAGGTATACAAGTTGTACTAAGATATTATAATTTTAATTTGGGGAAAATTCTTCTGAGAAAATATTTTGGACTACAGTTAAAGGCTGCAGGAGAGCTGCATTTTTCTAAAACTTCCCTCAACCCCTGAAACCCAATGAGCACAATGAAACATATACAGGGCAAGACTGACTCCATGTTCATCAAAGAAAAGAAACCACCATAACTCCCAAACACCAGCCACAGAGAGCCTACAAATACCACGAAGTGGGGAGTGTAGAGACAGAGTGATACTTCACTCCTCACCCTCCAGCAGGACACAGAGTTCCCTAGAGGGTCCTGGCCGAGACAGAGGGCTGAGCTGACGCCTGGTGAAAGTGAAAGGGGTGAGATCCTATGATTTAAACGATCTCATCTGATCCACACACTAGGCATCTGAACACACAAAAAAGAGAGACAGACCCTCAACCAACCATTGAAAAGGAATTAAATAAAATTACTAAGAATTAAATAAAATTATTAAGAATAAAATTACTAAGACTGTGAATTCTGATGCTGCTCCAATAACTCGCTTATAACCACAATCTCTCCACTCCCCAAATCAATCACTAGTCCCCCTCCTAGGAGACTTTTCAGCAAGTATCTGGGGGCAGTGAAGTGTGGAGCGGTGAAGACGGACTGCCCTGGTACAGACCAGCGATCTGCCCGATGAGTCCAACATTAATTATCACACATAACCACTGGTCCTCAACTTCCTCATTTGGGTCAGAGCAACATGAAACACTAGGAGGACAAGATATATTATTCTAAACACCAAACACATCTTACATATTTTCATACTGCTCAAATACAATTTTGAGAATGATGGTCCATCAGCTTTATGAACTGATGATACTGTAAAATATAAAAAATGTAATTAAGCTTATTCTATTTTTCAAATGTAGAACACACTAGGGGAATTAAAATAAATTAGGGCAAATGAGAACACTGATCATTAACAAAATGACAAATATCACTCAGCATATTTTGCTCCATTTACAAATAATCCTTTTATCCCATGAATGGAACTTCTATGTTCAAATTCTGCTGACAGGGTGATTTTCCTATTGACTCTCATGCTTTTAGTGAAAATTAAATTTCACAGAAACTGCCACAGTGCAGATGTTTTAGTTGGGTTACTTGTAATATATAGATAATGTAACTCTAAAGATCACAATCTGTGGTATGCTAAAATGCAACACTTGAATCATCTGGCTTTCACTTAATACTGAAGTTTCTAAATGAAGAAAGCACAGCGGACGGCCAAGGACTCAGTTCAGTTCTTTGTATTTAATTCTAGTTGAAATCAAGGCAATGTGCTCATTGATAGCTGGAAATCTCTATTTTAAAATTATTTCTATTCAAAAGCCTTTAATACCTTCCAAAGAAAGAAGGAAAACATTTCAAGCAGGCAACACTGAATCCTATCTTCTTTAAAGGCAAAATGTGTCTTTCAAAAATAACTCTCAGTTCTTATATATAGGCAGAACACATACAGATATTAATGGCAGATTTTAGCAAACGTAGGCAATTTAATGAGCATAAGAGTAGCTGCATAGGTTTGGCTGGATAATTTAATTCTATCAACCTCAAATTGAAAACTCCGAAAATATAAAGATTTCTTCAAATATGAAAATGTGATATACGTGTATGCACAATTTACTGTGCAAATTTTTGTCAAATCAAGTTTTTAATTTCTAAAAAGAAAAAAAATGTGATTCCAAAATCAAGAACTACTTTCAACAGAGTTTCAAAATACAAAACTGATGGGGAAATGGTAGAGTTCTAGGTATAAATTATGTAATGAATACAAACTATATTGTATAAAATACACCATTAAAATTACTTCCTAGAATCTAAATAGTATACTTCATATTTATGAAGCTCCGAAAAATTGGAATAACAGAGGTAAGTTAAAAGAAAATATAAATCGTCTAAATTTTTTCTTATCCATTTTAGTTTTTTTATTAGTTTGAATAACTTGTTGAAAACTGATAAAATGATCAAAATAAAAATTTCTTGTTTATTTGACAAACAGGATTATATCATATGTGGGAAGAAACTTATAACATCTTCTTTTATGATATAAATAACACCAATTCTTAGAATTCCAGGTATTAACTTTTTTCTCTTTACATTTTACCCCTTAAAGTGACTAGCAGATCTAAAAGAGTGATTTTTTTACTTTATGAAAGAGTGCTAATAAAGATAGGCAACAAGCACTATTTTCATGATTCCCTTGTAATAAAATTAATGTTCATGCATAAGATATTTTTAACAAGACTAAAAATGATATTTTTATATATGACACATTGTAGTATAAACTTTCTATAATGAATGGATTTATATACTAACATCATTTGAACAGTACTTTTGCAATTTCTATATAGTGTCACAAGAATAAAACCTTTAACTTAATTCAGTGACCCTTAAAACATGGTGCTTAAGAAATACTGAAATTTTGATTTGCATTTCTTTAATAATTACTGATGTTGAGCATCTTTCTATATGTTTATTGGCCACCTGAATATTTTCTTTGGAGAACTGTCTGTTAAGGTCCTCCGCCCAACTGCTGTATGGCAGAAACCCACGCAATGTTTTAAAGCAATTTTCCACCAATTAAAAAATAAATTAAAAAAATAATGACAGAAGAGATATATTTTGACTATTCATGGCTCTTTTTGCCTTGCATAGCACCATTTTGATTTTAAACATTAGATTTTAAGATGCTTTGGGAAAAAACACAATTTCTGAAATGAATGTCCTATGATAACAACTTCAATATCCTCACCAAAAATTCTTTTTACCTTTGCCTTAGCATCATGTTTTTACCTCTCACCACTTTGCTACCCTTGAAGACTTTCACTGATCTTGCCCTAGACTCTAGACTTGACCTTGGCTTTCTAAGTTATTGCCAATTTTGATAATATGAAATAAATTATTCTTCTGAAAATTAACTTAGAGTACTTTCTCCAATTATTTACTGTTTTCACCAAAGTTATTAAGCAGAAATTACATGCAAAGAACCATTCTAAGCTTCTTAGATTAACTGATTGATTTATGTGGTAAATATCATAGCTATTAAGTGACTGAGCTACAATATAAAAGTCTATTTGCTTTTTCACAGAACAAGCCCAATTTAATTATCTGCCAAAACCACAGACTCATCATTTTTGAACCATACTGTGATTGAACTTGAACCAGGTCCCCTTTGCAAATTATGAACCTGTCCCAGTGCCACAACCATCAAAAGTCAAGCCTTTTCTTTCCCTCTGGTACTTTAGTTGAAAAATGTATCACCTCATGCCATTTTAAATCTCTCAAACTGATCATATAGTCTTCACCATTTTTTTGTTTTCTGGTTTTGATTCATCTTTGCCTTGGGGCTTCCCTGGAGGCTCAGACAGTAAAGACTCTGCCTGCAACACAGGAGACCTGGGTTCGATCCTTGGGTCAGGAAGATCCCCTGGAGATGGAAACTGCAACCCACTCCACTCCAGGCATATAGGACCCAAGCTCCCCCTCCAGAGACTGAACCTGTGCCCCTGGCAGTGGAAGCACAATCTCAACCCCTGCACCACCAGGAAAATCCTCAAAGGCCATGTCGCTCTTTTCTTTCTGACCTCCTACAGTGTTTGCTTCTTCTCAACAGTGGCTAAAATCTTAAATACTCTTCTCATCTGTGATATACTAAGTGTACTCCCTATTTCTATTGTATGGCTCTGATTTCAAGGCCAAGAACATGATATATGCAATAAGTACCTGTTCACAATACATGTGAGACCTTACCTGAGACATTTCTTAGAAAGTAAAGTTTCAAAACAGATATTTTGTACGTAAGGTAATTCAACTCAGCAGATCACCTTGAGATATTATGTATATGCCAACAATTATGTACTTGTGAACTATGATATACAAACTACATATAATCTTATTTTTGAAAAATTGTCTTAGGGAAGGAAAATTCCAAGGATCTTTTCCCTTTTTTCAGCAAATCCCTATAGCAAAAGGAAGCAAGAATTAATAGCAGTTAATACTTCCTAGGGTTTGTGAGTGCACTGGAGATCAGTGTAAAAGACGGTCACTGCTGCGTTAACTCTCATTACTCCAGCTGTTAACCAGATGCTCAAAACAAGCAAATTGCCCTGAAATGTTTTTCTAAATTCTTTTTCTTAATCTGCTAAATTATCCAAATGCTAGAATATTTTTAATTATGCACCTAAAGTCCTGCTACAAAATTTGCATGATATAAGAATTCAGAAGTAATTTAAATATATTTTTTGAAATAATATAGTATAAAAATAATTAGTATTGGAGCTGACAGGATATAAGATATATTAATATTATAATAAGACTGTAATATTATAAAATTCAATAAGAAACACATAATAAAAAGTTATGGGAGAATATGTTTTCCTAGTACATACAAACGTGAAAGAAACTCAAGGAAATATAAAAGGTAAAAGGTAAATGAAGAGAAAATGGAAATCAACCTTAAGTCTTCTGATGTGTCTGAACTTTTCAGAGAATTATTTTTCAGTTACTTTTCCATTTTGTTTTGTGACTGACATTTACCTACATAAACTCTGTGAATTCCCCTTTTTTAGAATAAATGGAATAGCTGTTCTTTTTAAGAAAAAAAAAAATTTTATTTTGATTACTTCCTCTCAAGAAACTCTTAAATCCCCAAGACACTGAATCACTACCATTCAGAAGGAAAAGTTAGCATCAGCTTGATTTTCAGTATTTGAAAATTATCACAACTAAGAAAATTCCACAGAGGATGATTTTAGTCAGACTGGATCAGGATTTATTCTTTTTCCTAGTAGGATAGTATTCATTTTCAATGCCCAAGCATATGAAAATTGAGAATTTCAAAAGAACATATCAAAATTAATTTAAAGACAAAGATTAAATATTCTCTGAGCAAGGAATTGAACTTTTCACCTGTTTCTTTTTTATAAATATTCTGTATTTTCTAGTATTAGAGACGTCTAATCTAACTATAACCTATTTTTGTCTCATATAAATGACATCTTCCCAACTTAAAATCATTAACTTATACTAGAAAAGATAACTGTCATTCTAATTTTATTTTGATCTTCTACGATCGTAATTACAGAAAAGATTAAGCACCTCATTGTGTTGATATGGTACTAAGTAAAGTTCAAGGTAATTAAGCTGTAGTTTTTACCAACCATACACTTGAAATCTACGAAATTCATATTTTATAGGAAACTATTAAAACAGACTATACTTAAATCTAAATGAACATTTTATTGTTGCTCAGTCCCTCATCCTCTCTGACTTTCTGCCAGCACAAGGACTGCAGCCCACCAGGCTTCCCTGTGGGAAAGCCTTTACTATTCCCCGGAGTTCGCTCAACCTCATGTTCACTGACTCGATGATTGCAATATAAACATTAAAAGTTGTATATTTATGAGCAGAAAGGATTTCATAAGCATTGGATGTCTCAGAGCAAGTCAAAATCAATACTCCTATTTTCATCACTTGAGGTTTCCTGAGAGAGTTGAGATTGAAGGGTTCTGTGAATAATGGACTCGGTTGGAGAAGAAAGCTCCTTTACTACGGACTCTGACACAGGCGATAGCTTGGGAAAGACTGAGGGCTAGCAGCATTAGCAGATCAGAGGCTACCCAAACACAGGAGGAAACGGACTTTGGAGGAATTAAAATAAAACGTTATACTCTTTAAAAACATCCTATAATTCAAGGATTCTAAGAGTCAAGCACCTTTGCAATTACTCAAAATGTTAAATTGTTTTCATCTGCACAGAGTGAGGGTATATTGTAAGGATTAAAAGAGGGATTATTTCAGCTTTTGCCCTTCTCAGTGTGATCTTGGCAGGTCAGTCAGTCAGCCCTGCTGTGTCCCAGACACCTCATCTGGAAACTGGAGGCAGTAATAACAATACACATCTCACAGGAGTTTTAGAACCTTGAAAGAGTTGAGATCTAAAATTATACTGGACACACAGTAAAGTATCCATTACTCCTATAATTAGAAAATAAACACACAAATAGATTTAAAAATTTACAAAAAACAAAGTTAAAAATTATATAAGCTTGCTGGACTATTTTGTTCCATTTGGATTCTCTTCAAAATATCCATTATGCTTTCTATTAATGGATTTCTAAAGTATACACCCCCTACTGAAGTCAGGCTACCTGAAAAATTTACATTTAGTGGTTAGGTTGCGCAATACCAGGTGTAGGAAGCTCTGAGTCAAAATAAATGCTTTGTTAAACCTGTATTAAGGTTCATTTTTAAAATCTGAATATAGTTTTACTGATTCAGTTTGCTATACTTGTTCAAAAGCACAAAACTGAATGTTTTTAAAAACTGTTTACCAAATATTAGGTTTGCCGAAACTCTACAAGTTGATAAACCATTTCAAGTCGGCATTTTACCTAGTAAATTTGATGCGTAATCCCATCAGAACAATTGCATGTCTGGCTAGCAGATCACATTTGACCTTGGAAATATTCCCAGCTGTGACCTAGAGAAAACAGACTCCAAACTGTTGTCTCTTCAGGACGGATACAAAAATACTTCATGAAATTATGAAGCTCTCTCAGCATGTTTCTTTCCATATTTTACTCTGTTTCAAAATCCACCTTGATGCAAAATTTACCTAATTTGTATTCCTCAAAGATTAATTTCAACTACTTGATATGGCATAGAAATCTTGCTTATTTATACGTAGTCTTTGTCCCCTTGAGAAAATAAGCAGTTCTGTAAAATTACAATTTCTCCCACAGTATTTTTGGCACCGGGGATAAGGTTTTGGGCAAGCATTCATCTCATTCTCCTCCAATGCTAACTCTTGACACAAAAGGGAAGAAAGGATGTGTTTATTTTCAGACTGTTCCTTTGACCAACATGGAGTGGAAAGCTTATTATGAAGTGACTCACTGTACTTCTGATCTTCATCCACAGAAGAGGAAAGCTAGACCTGCACACAATTGAAGTCATACTCAAACTTACAATGGGCAGCTGAAAACTTAAAGCTTGATTACCTAAAAGGCAGCATTAAGAGAAACTGACCACTTCTGCATTTTTCATGCATTTATCTTAACAGTGTTGGGTTGTTTTTTTTTTTGGTACAGAATACATTTTTTAAAAAGAAATGGCATAGAGATGATCTCTATTTCACAGAGACAGAAAATGTGATTTACAAATATGAAGCAAATTGCCAAAGGTCACCAAGCTGGCGGAAGGCAGGGATGGGAATCAAACTAAAAGGTTTGAATGTGCAGCTCAAATTGTCTCTGCTTCCACTGACATCGAAAAGAAAAAGAAGAGCCAAGGGAACAGAGTTTTCCCAAGGACAAATCAGTCTTGTCTGCAAATAAGTCCAACAATCCATCCAACCATCCATGATATTTATTATTGCAGGACAGGGACGTTATTTCACATGCACATATGCCAATGAACTAATGAATTTAATCAAATTTACATAAATAACAATAACATTTTTGGATGCCACTGTTCATTTTCTTAATGGCTTTCATACATGGTACAGTTTTACTTGCCACAGAATCCTATGAGTTTCAGTCAACCAATTTTATTTTCTATAACTGAGTAAACTGGAGCTCAGACTGACTTGCCTCAAGTTATGGCAAATCTCATCCAAAAGGCAGTTATTCAGTCTTCTAAGTGCTCTACTAAATACAAAGGATTCTAGAGAGTTAAAAATATTAGTATCTAATGCCACATTGCTAATTCCTCTTGTTTATAAAGGCAAAAGTAAGTTTCAGAAAACCAAAAGTAAAAGGGTATGGTATTTTAAAAAATATAGTATGGATTTATATTTTATTGATATTTTCTTACAGTAGCCTTTAGAATAAATGTTAAGAAGCAGGCAGCAAGCAAGATATTTTTCTAGGATATCTGACTCTGCTCAGAAGAAAAAAGGGATTCAGTGCAGGCCAGGAGGTAATTACAGATTGCTTCATTTTAAACATGCATACCAGTCATGAGAAACAAATCAGAATACAGATTTTAACTTGACTTAACCAAAAAAATGGGAATCCATTTAAACCATAATGTTATGAGGAAAGGACTCACCCAAGATACAAAAATATTTTCAGGAAAATACCCAGAAGTTGAAGCTGCTTAGGCAGACAAAATACAGTCCACAATGCTTTCTGATTCTGATTTAGAGTGGACCCGGGCCTTTGAGAGAAAATCATCTGGGGGCAATCACTATTTGTCAGACAATCTGTGAATATCACTGGCTAGTCTGTTTTAAGAGGAAAATGATGATGTGGGGAACAGAGTGATTCACTTCTGAAATGAGTAAGAAAGAAGAGATACGGCAGCTTAAGTCAGACTACTTTTCCCAGGAACGTGAAGATTCAGAGGGAAGAAAGGATTAAAGATACAGCGTGTTTTTCCAGAGTGAACGACCCAGAAGGCATTTTAGTTTCTTGGAGGTGAATTAAATAAATTACTTTTTATTACAAATCAAAGTTTTATTTGTTGCACTAAAGAAAAAGCTAATGCAGGGTTTCTAAAGGGTTCCAAAACCATCCAATTAATGAAAGTTCATATTTATTGAGCCTCTATTAAACAGTCCAGGAATCATGTTAATTTTTTGCTAATTACCTCAATCTCTCAAAGAAACTGAGGTTTATAGAAATATGTAATATTCTCCATTAGAGGTTGAGAAAATGAGATTTGAACCCAGGAAGTCTGACTCTTTAATCACTATGAAATGTTGACTTGAAGCAATTTCCATTTTATATTAGGTTCTATAAGGAAATATCTAAATTAGTGGCTGTCAGATGTGTGGGATCTAATATGGAACAAGTTCCGAAGGAAGAAAATAATCAATGATTAAAGAGAATTTGAAAGTGTTACTTTGTTATGACGTGATACATGTAAATTTCCCAGAAATGGAAAAGTGTGCACTTTTATGAATTGACATTTGTTTTCAACTTTTAGAAACCTGATTGGCAAATGATTTTTACTCTTAAATCCTAAGTAAAAAAATTAAATAATTTCTGATAATTAAGAAGATCCACAGAATACTGATCTTAATGTATTTATTAAAAAGGCTCCAAGTGAATTTTCAAAATATCAACTTAAATGTTAAAGCTTACCTTGCAAAAGGCATCTTTATTCTTTGCCATTCCTGTGATCTTCTCAGTAGTGACACTAGTTAGATTTACATCTGGTAAATATTTAGTTAGTAAATGCAGTTTAGCAGGGAATATATCATCAAGCTATTGAGAAAATGCTCATCTTTTCAAATCACATTGCATATAATACCTGTGTTTAATGCCACAGATTCATGCATAAGTGACTGTGTATGTGTGTGTGTCCCAAAGATCAGATATAAAAAACACAGGAAGGAAAAAAATTGATAATTCACTGCATACCTAAATTTTCTTCAGAACACAATATAAAATGGGAAAAAAAAAGAATATATTTGTGCTCAATTTTTTTTTAACTTCTCAACTGCTAAGTGTTCTCTATACCCCCATCGGAGTCCTGGAATGTGTCTCTTATAAGTAACGAGCATATTATAATGAAAACTTGAGGACAGGAGAGTCAGGAAAATAAAGCAAGGCTCAGGCCAGTATAGTAAGATTTTCCCGAGTACCACCAACATTCACTCCTGAGAAGTAGCATTCAGAGGCGTGTTTAAAGTTCACAGCAGCCCAGTGCTCCCTCCCACCTCTCCTGGAAGGGAAGAACGCTTCTCAACATGGCAAAAGCCCACCTACTCACAGGGGAGGTTAATTACCGCTACATAATTAACCTCACAAGAAAATTGTTAAGATTAATGAGGCAGTGCTTACTAAGTGTTTATAAGCTCCCTTTGAACGCCCATAGAAATATTTGTTTACCACAAACACCTACATGTATATTGATAACCGATTCTGTGCAAACTGTTGTGGTACAGGATCTGGGTGAACACACATACATCATGGCCTATGTATCTGGAGGGAAAAGAAGTACCCAAGGAGAAAGCGAAGAAGCGGGGAAAGGAGGAAGCAGGAATGAAGATAAAGGAGGGTGAAGGGCAGGTAACGGGCCACGTTTTCACCTGTCAGTAAGAACCATCAGACCACAAGGAATGTCTGCTACTCAGTTCTTTGACAATCATGACTCAGCAAAAGCCCACGAACACTTTCTAATCTGGGTGAGTTTGAACATATATAAAAATCCAATAGCTTTTAAATGTATGTCAAAAGAATGGTCTCTTGTTATCTAAACGTACAACAGTAACTGAAGTTGCTCTGTCGTGTCTGACTCTTTGTGACCCCATGGACTGTAGCCTACCAGGCTCCTTCGTCCATGGGATTTTCCAGGCAGGAGTACTTCAGTGGGTTGCCATTTCCTTATCCAGGAGATGTTCCCGACCCAGGGATTGAACCCGGGTCTCCCGCATTGTATGCGGATGCTTTACTGTCTGAGCCACCAGGGAAGTCCAAACATACAATGCCTGTAGTTAATTTGCTATTTTAATTAGGCTATGACAATTAAATATTGATAAATTAATACCTAAAATGAGGTCCAGAGTGTCGTTAACAATAAATTGAAATTCAGCTATCCCAGAGTACACTGTAGAATATTCAGGTAGGCGAGATCCTCCCCACAAAATATCACAGACCTGCCTGGCCACCACATCTTCACAGCTGAATTACACAACAGGTTACCAGTGTGCCCTGTCACCTTTTAAAACCATCAGTTAATGCCACTGTGCCCCAATCCTCCCTAACTGAACATTTTGTTATCAGCTAGAATATGCTAGGTTAGGCTGTAGTAACCAAGACAAATCCGAATACCCAGTGTCTTGAAACAGAAATTCCTGGCTCAGCCTTCAGGCCACGGGAGGGGGCTCCTCTCAGCTCACATGGTTAAGGACACAAGCTGCCTGGGGAGGCCCTTCTCTCTGGCACAGGTCCCCTGCCAGAGGCAAAGAGACCACTCTAGTGATCTTACTCCAGCAATGAAATAACCCAACTCAGAAGCAAGCAGTAACACTTCTGCTCACCACTCATTGGCCAGAGCCAGTCACATGACCCCATCCAGGCACAGCTGGTCCAGAAATCAACCCTGACCCATGCCCAGAGAAAGGGAAGGCTAACACTACTGGAAGAGCATTAATAACACCCCAGTGTCCACAGAACAGATGTTAACATGATTTTGGTGGTTGTTTTAATAACCTGCTTCTGTTGCAGATATCCATTATACGTGAACAAAGGACCTCCAAAAAAGTTTTATGCCCTAAAAACTTTAGTTTACTCCAAGATGTTTGACAGTCTGCAGCTGAATGGTTTGGGGAGTCACTAAACAATCAGGAAGATGAGTAACACCCCAAAACAGTATATTTATAAAGATTTAACATGAGGGCTTCTAATTATTCATCAGATAAAGGTCCAAAAGGATCCTAATACAATATCCATATTTATCTGGGTAAACTCCAGTCTATGAGCAAGAGGTATGATTGCAATAAGCGAATTTGCAGGTTTGGAAACCTCAGGTGGAAGAGGCTCGGAATCCAGATGATGAGACAGAAAGATGGACAATTCAGGTACTAGTTCTGAAACACGACACGCAGCCCCAGGACAAACTGACCCCAAGGAAAGAGAGCCCAAGGAAAGTGTTCACAGGACAGGCAGTAGAGACAGGTCATGAGCAGGTCTCTTATTCCACAAGTGTGACAAAAAGCGGAAGAGATGGGGGGGGGGTGTGTGTCTCACCTACGGAGGTGGATTAGGCAAGCTCTGGGCTTCCTGCTCACTTCACCCAAGAAGTTCTATTTTTAATAAACTTTTTCATATATTGACTTTTAATTTGGAAAAAAATTTCCATTGCTAAGGGGGAAAAAAGCTGTATTGATTCATATCCTATACATACTTACTTCTTTTGCATTAATCAGTTCTTGCTACTTAATGGATTAACTTCTAGTCAGCCATATCGCTGTGGTTTCTCTCCCCTCAGGATGCAGAGACCAGTGGCAAGTATATGTAATATTTATTACTGCCTAGAATTCACTTATGCCCTTTATCATCAACTGGACACCAAAATATGGTCATAAGAAAATTCCAGGAAAACCACTAGCCAGAGGGAAGCCATACATTTTTAAGAGAACAGACTGTTAATGTATTACAAGCTAAGGAAGGCAATTAAAATGCTCTCAGTGGTACAAATGGAACCAACAACCGTGCTTCATGGCCATTTACTTCATTGTAGTTGGAAGTAAAGCCCATTGAAAAGGCTGCATTTGGTTAATATCTCAGGCACCACTTAAAAAAATATACATAGTTTGCCCTCTAAGCTACAAAAACCAAGGCCAGCCAAGGAGAGCAGACCACAAGCTGACATTTCTGTAAAGGAAGCTGACCTCTCTGGGAAGCCAAAATAAACTGAAATTTCTCAGCCCACAATGCAGAAGCAGATCTTTGAAAATTCGCCAGATTTATGTGGAAAGATTATATAAAGTAAACAGATTTCTATCTTCTCAAGGTGCCCTCTTTTCCACATTACAATTAGTATGAGGAGCTAACATTAGAAAAAAAATATTTCCAAAAGCATTCACTGTATAATAAATATTTGTTATGTATCACCTATTCAGAAAAATCATAAAGCTGTATATCAACAGAAGGTCAGAAAAAAATAAAGGTTAGCCCACTTGTTTCTTTGGAAGTTATTTTCCTTTTTCCTTCTCAGGACTCTTCTGTGATGTGAAAGGCAACCTAAACACAGAAAAAGAGTTAAAACTGCAATTTTCTTAATGAAATTAAAAGGGTAAACTTAGCTGCCTTGGTTTTTTTTGCAATGAAATGAAAGAAAAAAAAATAAAGTTCTGTGTTAGTCTTGTTTTTTTTTTTTTTTTTTTGCCTTTGCTTGGAGTAGGAAATGGCCACCCACTCCAGTATTCTTGCCTGGAAAATTCCATGGACAGAGGAGCCTGGGGGGCTGCAGTCCGTGGAATCACCAAGAGTGGACACACGCACTTGAGATGTATAATGAAATCAACAGGCAAAAGGATACTTACATTAGCAACTGAAATTCGGTTTTCATTTTATATTTCCACTATTTTAATGATGTAAAATGAAAACTAAATATTAACCTGTCAGGATTTTTTACATTTTATACGTGAGCCTTGAAATGACCAACTCACAAAACTTTCCTTGAATATCCAGGCCAGTTCAAATGTTCTGTGGCCACATCACTGAAAAACTGTATATGAATGTACATGTTATGTAATTTTAAAACAGGCTAAGTAGTCAACAAGTCAACATGTCTTATGGAAAGACTATTGGAGGAGTTCCTAAACTCAATGGAGTTATGAAGATGAACATATACTGATCCTGAGTTAGGATCAAGTGTAAAATAAACCGTGTCAACTAAGCTTCTTAAAAAATAGCCAATTGGTTTTCACTTTGATTAGCTCAACTCTTTCAAGTGAAAGTTGTTCATTCATTTCCGACTCTTTGCGACCCCATGGATTTTAGCCCTTTAGGCTCCTCTGTCTATGGAATTCTCCACGGAAGAATACTGGAGGGGGTTGCCATTCCCCTCTGCAGGGGATCTTCCGGAACCAGTGACAAACCAAGGTCTCCTGCATTGCAGGTGGATTCTTTCCTATCGAGCCATCCGGGAAGCCTAGCTCAATCCTTTCAATTAGTAGGGTTAGCCAACCTGCAACTCTGCAAACGGCTAATTATTACATAAGACTGTTAGCACATTAAAAGGAACGATTTCAGACCAATCTCAACGTAATTAGTTGACAAAATCACATACTCCTGTACCAGTAAATGTCCCAGTAAGAAACAGACGATGTCTTGTAGTAAAGTAATTTGAGAAGAGAGTAAGGCATGGATAAAGCTTGGAGAAACCAGGGAGAGAGTACAGTCCTACGGTTAGAATCAGGACATGGGCCTCAGGAGTGAGAGAAGAGAGTGGTTTCCACAGAATCCAGGGAAGCCCACCCACAGGAGCTGTGACCTTCAAAATAGGAGTGGGTTCTGATCTGTTTCCCACATGTAACAGCATTTCTCAACGTGCAACGCGATAACTAAAAACTAGAACATGTTATTTCTTTAAAGCACAGATTGCCCTAGAGAATGATAATAAAACGAAAATCCAAGATAGACCTTGGTAAATCATCTTTCTAAATCTAGACAGGCTCTGCACTTGAAACACACTGCTCTTTAAACTTAATGTGCTTAGACTGAAAATCAATAGATTTTTGAAACTTACATCACATTTGTTTAAATAATATATACCAAATAGGGGAAAAAAAAAAACCTAATGAATGAAAGTTCTGATTTGTAAAGACAAGTCTATATTCAGTAGTAGAGCAATATACTCTGATTATTGTTCCGGCTGGATACCAGGTAATTTTTTTTTTAATAATTAGATCTATCCAACCATCCTAAATGACTGTGTCTCTTTTACATTATAGAAATGGCATTAAATATAAACTCCAAGAACACTTATGTTCAGTTGAAGTAATGTTCCCATGATACATCTGCAGATTGGAATTCCTTTAGTCAGGTAAGATTTGGACGAGATGATGCTGAGAGGCCCTTATGAATCTGAGAATTTGTGATTCAGATTCAGGTGTTCCAGAAACAGAGAGAAACTCATAGCTCTAAAATTCTGTAGTTTTTCATTTGGACCAGTCTATAGTAAAATGATGAGAAAGGAAAGCCATGGTCTTTAAGGTATAATCGGCCCATGTTGATGGAGCGAATAATAGGTGCCTCACACAGTTACTGCTCAAGTAGAATAATTTGTGCCGCCACAGACCTCTGTGAACTGGAAAGCACTGTCTCAATGTCAGGTTACCTTACATTCTTTAATTTATAAAATGTTTAGCAAAACACTCCACATCTTTATTTTCTTAAAAGTGATACATAGATGAAGTTTTCTCTTTAAAAATAGTTATTAGAGAACAAATTATCTTTATTTATATATGCAGTATAGATACTAATTTTTAATAAAATTTTCATCAAAACTTTAAAAATTATTTTTAAATGGAAGAACACCAATGGAAATGTCATGAAATAGATACTCTATACCATTGACCCAGGAAAGCAAATATTTCTGTGCGCTGTTTCCATCTTTTTAACACATTCATTACTAAAAAGTAATTCACCAAGGTAGACTCTGGTTAGGTCCACAATTGTTTTAATGCTTTTGATTATATCTAAGTGCATGTAAATTGCATCCTCAACACTGTAATCTGGTTCCATCAGTGTTTCAATGTCTTTCCCATACACATATTTGCTCTGTTTTCCTAAACAATTCTCAGTTTTTAAAGAATCTTGGTATCTAGAAGTAATTTGAGAATATAATATCCAAGATTAGGTTAGTGGATAAATTATTTCACTTAATATGGGAGAAACTAAGCAGTAACCATTTTGCCTTCATATTTTATAACACGCTTTAAGCATAAGGGATGTGTCATAAGGGGAAAATGCATATCAGCAAACATGTCCAATTTCAGAAAAGATTCCTATTCAGGGAATTATTTTTGAGACAAATAGCTCCACACTAATGTTATTTACTATGCATTTGTTACTTATGGCACTTTCTGTGCAAACTAGAAACATATTACTTTATTAAGAATATCTTATTAATAATAAGAAGAAATATATTAACCTTTAATAGATAAGTATTAGCTAGGTCATTCTCTGCATATGAGCAAAATTCCTGAATGACAGTTGAAAGATAATGGAAAATAGAGCATTTAGCATTTAATTGATCACAGAATAGTTAGCATTTTATGCAGTCTTATAGATGGCATTCTGTAATTCAACTTTAAGAAAACATCAGAATCTTCAAATGAGTTCTAACAAATTTTTAAATTTGTTTTCAATATCTGAATATATAAGCCTTTGGAGGACTCTGAGGGCTCATTAGTCTATAACAACTAAACACAATTCAGTGAAAAAAATTCCAAAAATGTTCTACTTCTTTCCAAATGATTTAATATAGATTTAATTGTTTCAGGATAATTCCTTTTCAAAACAGAACTAAAAACATGAATTTAATTTTGCATAATGCAGCAAAGAGTAAAACACTTGGAAACTCCTTGATTTACATTTAGACTTTACAGACTTTAAAAAGGATCAGCAATGATATCCAGAGGACAGCTTCCCAGCCCTGGGATGACTCACATTCACTGGCTTGATCTATTTGATGTATTAGTCATGCCTCCATCAACACAAACGTATCCAGATGCGACCTTTTCTTTACATAATACAAAACAGACATTCAGTCAACAAATGACCCTTTGTTAAATGCCCTAAATTCCTAAACAAGTTTTATATGGTAATCTACTTCATTAGTTATTATCAATCTTCTATCATTTATAGCCAAAAGATAAGAATAAAAAAGAGGTGTCAAAAACTGAATTGAGGGCCTAGCAAAACTTGAGGATTAGACCAAGCACCTTCCATATGCAATCTCATCTAATTCAGCACTTCACTACAGTACAGTCAAGCTCAGTGAAGCACTGTCCCTTGTCCAGGATGCTACAAGGTGGCTGAGTCACTCTCAGGACCCAAGGACATCTCATATCAAAATACACCTTTCATTTCAATTCAGTGACACACTTAGAAAAACTGAACACCTCTCTGATCTATATTAGTTAATTGAATTAGTAAGAAATTTCCACAGGGCTGACAGGAACTAAAATATTCCAAGCCATTAATTTCATTAGTTTTTTGGGATAATTTTTTTTTTAACTACATGTCACATCCTGTTCTCTTGTACCCTGAGGAATAAGCATTTCTAACAACCCAAGAAGGGAAGCGAGGACACAGAAGAGGTTCTCAGGTGAAGGTGTGGATTCAAACCCAGCTCATGGTATTTCAAAAAAGTAACAAATGTTGATTTTTTTAAGAAACTATGATTTCAGATCCAAGGGCCAGATGACTTGATCTGTATTTGTAGGTAACACAGGTCAAACTGACTCTAAGGAACCCTGTATTTACTAACGTATTTCGTTTAACAATAAAATCACTTCTATTAGGAAATGAAGTATAGGAATACATGAAGTTGGAATCTAAATAAATGAAATTCCCATCTCAGTTTTGAAGAAAACTAATGTGTAGCACATTTATCTGCAACTAACACTAAAACTGGAATGATACACATGTGTACACACAGATTTTTCTGTTAATATTTTAATTTACTGCCTCCAAAAAAAGTTGCCATATAATGGAGTTTTCATTAATACTACATATCTGAGCCAGTCCCTAAACTGCTTGACAAAATTCTGAAATGGCAAAAGTAAAAATTAGGGCCTGTTACTTGGCCAGGCCTAAAATTTTAGTAGTATTCTACTATTACTATACATATAGATCATAATCAGGAATAAGTAACAGAAGCTCAAAATGGCATCCAAATATTCTTCCTCTTTCTTGGAAAGACTTTGCATATGTTTCTCTTCAAAGTGTGGAAAAAAGATTTGGAAAATGTCATTTCTGGATAAGAACTGCTAGAGCCAGAAGAAAAAAACACAGATAGAAATGAAGAAAATTTTAAAAAAACAGGTAAAAATTGGCAAATTTTCTTACTACTGTTTTTGTAGACAGCTGTATATAGAAAGTTATATTTATCGCTAATCTATTATAAGAAATGCATATGGAACTAACACTATTTCTCAATGACTCCATTCTTGTTGTGCTTTTAAAAATGTTATTAGACAATACTTTGAGATAAGGAGCTGGCTAAATAACACCTTAATTGTACTGGAAATGTTATAAATGTTATTAACCTCAATTTATTGGTATATTTCTTATTTAAATTTTATATTTTGTTTAGCTCACTTCACATTCATTTCAACCAATCTTTATTGAAGCTCTGATTAGACTGCTAGACAACTGGAAGACCAAGTCTGTACACTTGAAGAACTCACAAGACTAGCAGAGGAAGACAGAAAAATAAATGGAAATTTCAATGCCATATGATAGAAGCTAGAACAGAAGTACAGTGTGTGCAAAGGGCTATGGGTCCAGCCAAGGGGAAGGGCAAACTGACAAGATACCACTGACTCAGGAGATCTCTGTACATTCTGATACAGGGTGGGATCACTGCATTCAAAAAGGAAGTAAGAGCCAGGAGGCTAAAGAAGCAAGGGAAAAGTGAGTAAAAGAGTGATGAGGCAAAAAAAAAAGTAGAATGAAATGAAAACACTTGAAATTGAAGAGACACAGAACTTGCTCTGGGTTTGTGCCTACAAGCTCAAACACACACACACACATACAGGCTAGACTTTATACAGGCACATGGTGAGACTTCCTTTGGGTGGATGATTATCGAGGATTAGCAGGGGCAGAATGAAAAGACAAGGAAGTGTGTGTGTTCAGATTTCCTGGAATCTATACAGGGATCCCAACTCCCTGCACATAAGTAGCGCCATTGATGTTAACTAGGAAACAAAGCTTCCATTAAGGCTTATTACATGATTTAGACACCCTGGTATGCAATTTCTCTCTCTTAACTCTTTTAATTATTTAAGTGAAGTAGTAAGAAATAAGATCATATATGATCTTTTATACTTTAGCTATATAGTTAAGGATCATCTGTGGTAAAAGAAAGGTATAAAACATATTAAAGACCTCATGAATAAATACCAGTCTTGCCCCTAGTCACATCTGAAAAAGAGGTAAACAGCAATGTTACTTTAGTTTTCTTTTAAAAACAGGTATATAGACTGTACATAAACAGTTCTTTAATAACTGCCTGAAATAAGACATTATTTTCAAGAGAGTCCCTTTTGCTGATTTACTAGACTTTCAAAATTAAACATAAAAATTAGGAAATGACAGCTAAGTTTCTATAATCACATGGCACCCTCAAATCTGTGAAATGTGATCTTAAATAAGAAAATATTTAAATATAATAAAATTCACACTTTAATGAAGCATTATTTAACAATTTACTTTTATAATATATTCAAGATAACACCTGTAATTGTCAGTGTTGTCATTTCAAACAGTAATAGTCTTCTTACTGTTTTCTGGCTATGAAATTCTTAAGTACATGAATGTTTGTTTACAAACATCTTAGTAGAAATCCTATCTCAAAACTGACATTCTATTGCTGGGAGCCTATAGTTTTCTCAAATACAACTAAATATGATAACTCCCATGGACAGATACAAAATATTCAGTATTCAGCATATCTTTTACCATCACTAGCAGCATTACATAAAAAAATTCTGAAACTGTATCCACTGAGCCTAAAGACCATTCTGTCAAATTTGTGCCACCTCTGTGACATAATACACTGGAAAATAGTTCTACTCAAGGCTTCTGAGTCAGTACTGAAAACAGCAAATAAAATGGGAGGCAAAAACTATGGAAGATAAACTTGTAAATATTCCCCTTATGATTTACAGGATAGTTTACTTTTCACAGAAAATAGAAATCATAAAGTAATATACAAGTGGGACTTTTAAAATCCCATTTTAGAAGTTGAGATTACATGTTACCAAATACAATGAAGACATTTTGGAATTAAATTAGATACAAGTAGCACCACTGTATGTAATTATTACATATAGCCCTCAAGCCCTGTGAATATCATTATTATCATTATTATATTATTCAAAATAGTATTAAACAATTATTTCTTAAGATTTTACATGTCATTTGTATTGACTAAGATTTAATGTACTTTTTGCATAATCTGACTAAATTAAGCATCTGCAGATTTTCACATTCCTTTCCTACAATGTAACATGGCCTGAAAGGCCTTCTTTGAATGAAGTAAGGAGTACTATATACATATTTTATAGGAATTACTTACAAATGCATCAGCCACAATTATGTCATCAGGAATTACTTATCCTTATCTTTCTGACTCAGAACACCTAAGCAATTCAAGACCACAACTGTAGAAGACAGAGGCTGTACAATTCTACTGATATAGCACATACTCTTCCCCTATTATATAAACTTTTCCTCTTCAGCTCTATTAACATGTTAACAATTTTAAAACAATCACTGATTTCTCTATGGAGGCATTTCTTTCTCATTTCACCAGCTAATTAGCCAAAAGAAGCATATTGCCTCCCCTAGGATTCAAACATCTAATGTCTAAAATCACTCTTAGTCATTTACTGAAACGAATGACAATCTAGTCCAACTTCTATAAATCTCAGCCCTTTCCTAACCCACACCTCATGATCATGACTAGCAAAATCTCTAAAAATCATACTCAGTGAGCACACAACAACTTTGGTTTTGTCACTTGCTACCATTCACAAAAAAAAGGGTTGTATATATACCAAGATTCTTTTTCCACTGTCATCAGCAGTCAATTTGATGATAAAATTTTAACCACTGAAGATACAAATTTTCTCCATTTTCTTAGAACAGCAATAAAACAGACAAGCAAAACCTAGATTCTGGTGTTAATTGTCTTATTAGCCAGCTTATAACATCACACTTTCCTCATGTACTATAGCTTCTTATTCTAAGGGACACTAATCGGTTTTAAATGGTGTTAAATACCATCCCTGCAGTTGCAAGTGCTTCTCTGGGATTTTTACTAGAGAAAAGAACTCCTGTAATTTAAAACCACTTTGCTTTCTTCAGTCACAGCTGTTAGGGAAACACTGACCTGTAGAAATCTTAAAGGTTTTATACCCTTCTCCCAGCGCCATTAGTCTGAATTTATTTCCTAAGGCTTCTTTGCCCCGAGTGCCATGCCTCTTCCATAATTCCCATCCCCCAAAAGGCTTTCAGCAGAAAAATCAAGGCTTTTTGCTGGTTAAGCCATTTTCTTTTTTTTTCCCCACCGCCCCCCCCCCCCCCTTACAAAACCTTGGCTACTCTTAAAATTCTCCAACAACGTGTCAATTTTATGTTGGCCACAAAGACAACTTCTGTTGGGGGAGGAGAGCAAGGAGGGACTGGAGCTTGGCTGTCCCTTTCCACAGACAGAGATCTTTGTGGCAATCAGAAAACATTTCCTGCATAAAAATTCAACATGCACTCTGGGTGCAGGGTTGGGGAGCAAGAGAGGCTAGATACCAGCCGTGCCCTCAAATGAACAGAATGCATCCAATAACCTTCCAAAGGGGAAGGCCGTTTTCTCAAAATGTGCCAGCTTTCCAACCTTATTAAACATAATCCACAATCTCAGATCCTGGGGCAGCTTCCCCACTAGTCTGCGTCAAGTTATAAATCACTCCTGTACTTTTCCCCTTTTCTTCTGCATTTCCGCTGCACGGCTTTCCATCTAGCTCGGCTCTGACAAGCTCAAGAGGGGACCAAGAAGACAGAACCAAAAGTCATGCTAACGGGGTACCAGGTCTTGCAGGACCTGCCTGTGTTCGTTTGTAACCTCACAGTCTAGACTTCCAGTGGGCTTCTGTTGACCAAGAGCCTGTACGGGACTCACTGTGCAAAGCATCTTTGACACAATGCTGGGTCTCTGGGGGGAGGGGCACCCTTGCCATCCCATGTGGGGGAGTAATTTGGTCCACATCGACATGCCACTGAATCTGTGTCACCTCTCAGTAGCTTTTCCAACCCAGAAAGAGGCCGCAGATGAGACAGTGGGCTGAAGCCCCAGCGAGAAGCCTACAGATCCACTCCCAGGTCTGAGTGTCTCCGTCTCCCCCAGGGGCTGCAGCCTAAGAAAGCAATAAAGCATCACCCCCCAAGCCACCCACCTCCATCTCAAACTGACTCCACATTTTTGCACCTATTTTCCCCTGAACATTCCCACTGGCATCTAAGAGCAGGTTGCTGAGCACCACCCCACCCTGCCACCCGTCTAAAACCTTGAAACATAAAACTAGCTTGAGAGACCAGTGAGGACCACAAATCAATCCAGAGGTGACCCAGGGACATGGCAAGGATCCGGCTGGCATGGGACACAGCACGTTTCCGCCCTGTCGCCCCCCCGCCCCCGCCCAGGCACCCCCTCTTGGCTGACCTTACCTTCTTTGGGCGGTCGCTTGGCCTCCCTGGTAAGATTGCAGACCTGGGTGGTTTGCAGCTCTTGGGTCAGGCAGCCCTCAGTCTGCTCATTCAGGGGCAACACCACGTTATTTAACAAAACCAGTGCCTGGTCGTCGAGCCCCCACTCTCCCAAGTGCTGAGGGCAGGTGCACTTTGTATACATGATCCCGCAGGACTCCGTTCTCCCATTTTCTGACTTTAAGCAGCTCTCCAACCAAGTGCATAACACATGACAACCAAACTGGCTCGGGCTCACCTTGTTCAACACCAAAAATTCAAAAAAAGATTTCTGATCTTCTTCCCCTTTTTTCTGTAATCCTGGGAAATCGGTTGGAAAGACCCGACGTATTTGAATAAAATTTTTGTCATACTGTAGAAAAACGAAAGCATTCTTGGATTCGCAGAGTTGCATTATAGAATGATTCTTTCTTAAAAGATCCTTGATTTTTTCATGGGAAAAATGATCAAACTGGTAAGCCAGGAGGGAAAAGTTAGAGCAGCTAAGGTCCTTTTTGGAAAATTTCAGGTAAATGCTATATTTGGTTGGATCTGGATTTTCCAGCGTCCAAGTGCAGTTTGTAAAGTTTTTGGGAAACATTTCACTTACAGAATACGATCCATAAATGACTCCCTTCACCAAAGTTGAACACCAGAAGTCTTGGGCAGCATTAAATCCAAACATAACCAGGAGATAGGTGGAAAATATATAAATCAGCAGGTTACGAACAGCCTTCATCCTATGTCATTTGGCCTGTAAAAATGGCAATGAAAACGTAAAATGCAAGTAGGAGTCTACGCACATTGATAAAAAGAAACTCCTTCCAATATTACAGCCAGCTGTTTTCAAGATTTCAGTAAAAAAGCGTTTTTTAAAAAGGGCAGGTAATTTTTTTATAATGCCATAAAACTATCTGTTGCTGTGTGAACAGCGCCCTCACGTGGTCCTTCGCAATGGCCAAATTCTCTACATTCAATTTAAAAATAATATTCAATAGATTACTAATAGGAATGCTCTTATCTACCAACATTTCCTTCAAGTGCATTATGATTCTATTGAAAGAAGAGGAAAACTCTGCTTTTTAAATATAACAACCTAAATTTTAATTTCTGAGATATTGTTAACTAACCTAGACAAACCTTTTCTGCCCCTCAGCTCTCTGCCTGCAATAAACAACATCACACAAAATCTGATAATCTGGGAACAGCTGTCGTCATATTATTTCTTTTCTTTTAAATGTGAAAAGCACGTATGACAAATGATACCTCAATTTTAAAAGCACAAATCGTAATTGGTTGCAGCTGAAACACCATCGCCCAAATGCTCCTACTTGTCTTTGCAGGGGCCACTATGTGAACTGATGGGAAATTCCTATGCAAAACTACAGGCATTCATGTAGATTAATAGAATTTGTAAACTATCATCCGAGAAAGGGCAGATACAGAAGGAAGACTTGTTTTCGGACATCATCATTGAGAACCACGATTTAAGGCAGTCATTTCAATGTGACATGCCTCCTGGGATACATAAAGTAGACCATTGTATTAGTATCTGTTTCCAAAGGCGGTACTAGTGACTAATCCCAGAACCACAGGAACTGATCTGGTTTCAGTCTTTTTTTTTTTTTTAATTAGGGTGATTTTACCTAGAGTTATCTACTGTAATTTAACATTTACACATGGTAGATATAAGAATTAGCATTATCTCTTCTAGCAGATTTCAATTACTGAATTGTTGCTATGTCTACAATAACAGCTCCAAAGCTCTTTTCTTTTCCCCCTCTATTTTTTAACTTGGCCTTACATAATACAGTAATTCTTGGTTATATTTACCTCTGTAAGTTGTTATCCAAAAGTAACTTGAATCTTTTTCAGCTTTAACCTTTAAGAAGTTATTTCTTAGAATAAATGACACTGCTTTTTTGCTTAGCCTTTGAGCTGAGAAAAGTGATGCCAAGTTAATTTTAAAAGTCTTTAGGCTGCAGTCTCTTCCACTGTTCTGTAAACAGAGACAGACATACAGACATATAGATAGTTAAGACTTTTCATGTCTTTGCCTGGGTCCTCTCTGAACCAAAGGATAAAACCCTCTTCCTCCCCATTGCATAACACACACCAGTGCATGCACACAAAATCCAGTTTTGAAGTCCCTGAAGACAGATCTGCAATCCCCAGATCATGATTCCAATTCTATGTCTTCATATAAGCAAAAACAACTCCAATTCTAAATCTCCATATAGCAGCAGTTTAAAATAACATCAGAATTGCTGGGACTATCAAAACAGTGTTCTCTGATTCAAACATACAGCTCAATGAATAATGCATTTTCTTCTTGAGAAAATAAAGCCAAAGAGGATGTAAAGGTTAAAAAATAGGGACAGTTATAGGAAATTCTAGAAATAATCCCCCCTTTTTCCCCCTGCTGTAGCACTTTGCAGGCAATGCAGGTCTGCGCAGTGTTCTTCAGGATAGAGTGTAGGCGTTGAGCCCAATGTGACAGTGAGTGTCTAAATTAGGAATTCCATCCATGAAAGGGGGCTTCATTTTATAATCACTAACTCAAAAAGAGGTCGTATTTCTTTTCCTAATGAAACCCGGTACTTTTGCTTCCATCTATTTGACTGTGCATGTCTGCATTGCTGTGCCCATCAAAGATGAGAAACAGTGGATAAAAGGCTCTGATTTCATTCTTCGAGCCTACTCAAGAAAGCCCCCTCAATATAACGCTCTTTATTTCGATCACTGGTATACTCCTTCGCGTACGGAGTCTTCTTTTATTCTACATAATCACAAATGGATCGCCGAACTCTGTTACCCCCACCACCACCCCCATCCCCCGCCAATCCCCGACTGCAGGGCCACTTCCAACAATTACATCTTTCTCTTTAAGAAAGAAAGAACCGGGTTGCGGGTGTGTAAGGGGCCCGGCCTCCGAGGATTCAAGGATGTGCCATTTATTTATTTATTTTTCTCCTGCTGAGAGGCAAACTGGCGTTTAGTTTAGCTCCCCTCAAAACTGATTTTCTGGGTGACACTTTAGTTTAGTCGAACATAGACGGCGCCATCACTCCACTGATTTTTTTTTTCTTTTTCCCCCAATAGAAGACCCACGGCCTCCCCTTATCTTAACTTCCTTTTAACCTAACATTTCCCCCCACAAAATGACCCCGATCACACGCAACCTCCAGATGTTCCAGGTCTCTCAGCCTATCCCTCCTGACCGAGCACATCTCTGGAAAATGAGACTTGCCTAACTTTTCAACTGCGGCGTTTAAGTCAATGGAGACCGTCAGGTCTGCTCGCGGCCCCTCCATCCGCCAGCAACAGCCTTGCCTTTCCCGATCCTTCCTCCGCAACACCCCCTCCCCGGGGGGAAAGCTGGTGGCTAGCGACCCTGGCGGAGGGAAGGTGACCCCCGGACCCCAGTCCTTACCTTCCTCCCGGAACGCTCGGGGCGCCTAAGGCAGCAGCGCAGGCACGCGTCCCAGCAACAACGACGGAGAGACGCCCCTTCGGTCCCGAGCCCCGGAGCCCATCTTTCCCCGGCTGAGCTTAGAAAATCAGGATGGATTTATTTTTTTTTAACGCGCACATAAGAGAAGTAAAAGAACGCGGGGATCGGGGGTGGGGGGAGAGAGAATCAAAGAGGGGAGGGCTGGAGGAATAAAAGCCCCCCAGGAACCCGGAGCCTACGCCGTAGCCAAGTGAATCCAACCTCCCACCGAGGCGCCGGCGGGAGCGGGGAGAGCCCCCCGAAGACAGACGCTAAGGAATTAAAAAAAAAAAAAAGGAAGTGGCTTCATAGCCACTGGAGCTGTTTTTCCAGACCTGCCCCCCCACCCGCCCCCGCCCCCAGCAAAGCAATCGGCCAGGAAGCGCGCCGAGCAGAGGCGGCGGCGCGGCCGATGCGCCGGGGCGGCGGGTTCACTCCGCGGGCGCCCGCGGCCGCCTCGGGAGGCTGGGGCTCCTGCCTTCCCCTCTTCCCGTTCTCCTCCCGCCCCTCCGTCTCCCCCCGCCCCCCAGCCCGCAGGTACTGATGAGAGGAGCGGGGTAGAAAAAAAAAAAGAGCCTTGGTTGGGGATGCTGGTGATGTCGGAGAGCCGTGTGAATGCCGGGCGAGGAGGGAGGCGAGAGGGGAGCCAGATAGTAAAGCTCTGTGTCGGGCGTGCGCGCGCGACGCTCGCTCTCCCGGGCGCGCGGCGGCCGGAGCGCGCGGCCCCCAGGCGCGCGGCGGGCCCCGCGTGTGCTCGGCGGCGACGGGAAGAGCGCGCGCCGCCCCCCCGGGCGCGCGCCGGGCCCCCGCGTGTGCTCGGCGGCGCGCGCGTGCAGCGCGCCGCGCCCGGAGGCGGCCCGGGGCCGGTACGGAGCTCCTCCTGGCGGGGCGCGGGCGGCGGGAGGGTCGCGCGCGGGGGGACGGAGGGCGGCGCGCCAACCTCCGGGCCGCGGTGCCCCTCACGTCACCGCTGCTTCCAGCCCGCACATCCCGGGAGCGCGGCTGTCTGCGCCTGGGAGGTCTGTGCACCTGCAGTTCCCAGCGCCGCTGCCGGCGGGGACTGATCGCCCTAGGGAGGCCAGGCCCGGGCTGCGGAGCGCGGGAAGGCGACCCCCGGGGCTGGGGCGAAACTGCCGCACTAGGTCGCCTTTCTCTCTCTCTGTCTCTGTCTCTCTCTCTCTTTTTTTTTTTCCCAGCGCCGACCTGTCGCAGCTTTTCCTTTCCGCACCTGGACTCGGAGGGATGGATCTCCCACCGCGGAGGGGCAGGTCTCGCCCCCCGCAAACGGCGCGCGTACCCGGGAGGAACAATACTAGTTTGTGGGTTTTTTTTTTTTTTCCTCTGCGAGTCTGCAATTAACATCTTACTCGTTCTGGCTGATACGGCGACCGAGGTTGGGCGTCTGCTTTGCTTTTCTTCATGGCGATGGGATCGTGCCTATGGGGTCGAAACTTTTGTTTTCTTAATGCATCCAGTTCTTTTTCGAGTTTCCCTAGTAACAGTTTGGGCACGGGGGTGACAAGGAGGAAAGGACTGGAGGAGGAGAAGCGACCAGATTCTCGATTTAGCAGGAAAAGAGGGGTAAATGTCTGCCACTCCCCACCTTGGTGTTCTTGCCTCCTGGACAGTTGACTGACAAGTATTTGATGAACTAGCTTCCAGTAAGTGCAGCAAAAGGTTATTTGCCTACCGGGTATGCCTCTACTTGTAAAACGCGATTGTTACTTTGCAAAACAGGTGATAAAATAGTGCGTTGATGGAAGAGACCATGCTGGGGTAATTCATACAGCTCTCCTCTGGGTGAGTTGCTTGAGCGGCAGGTGAAGTTGAATAAAACACATTTCCATCATTTTCTGTCCTTACTTCTTCTGCATTTTTTTCTTCCTCATGTTGTTCCTCACTCCTGGGTCGATGGGATAGCCGGGAACATCATTTTAAAAGAGAATTGTAGTGAAAACAGGAAGGTGTCCACGATCTGTTCACAGGAGTTGTCTGAAATGTTAAAACTGGTCCTTTGCTGCTTAATACATATTAATAGGGTGACCCTCTTTAAGGCTTTTTCTTTTGGGACAAATGTTCAGAATAACACTCTGTAAGGGAAACAGTTAATCATTCCCCATCCAGCCGACTTTAACCGTGTTCCAGGAAAATTCACTGCCGAGAGCTGCCTGGGTGGCGTTTTGGTTTTGTGTCGTTTTGGGTTCGTTTCAATATTTTTTATTCATTTAAGAGACTGTGAAAGGAAAATAAGGTTATGTCCGGGGCGTAATCCAAAACATTGTGTTTTCAGCAAACACATTTTTTTTAATAATAATAAAAAATTAACAATACAAAGAAGCAGCACACATTTCATTTATTTCAACTTCCACAGAGATTGTGATTATGATACTTGCAAGACATTTCGGTCAATTCTGTTATTTTGCCAGAAGCGAAAAATAAAGAGACTAATGGCATGCAAAATAAATGGAGAAAAGGAGAATGTTGCGTATGATTTGTACATAAAAAGGAACCAATCTGAGGTTTAAATATACTTCTACTTTGCAACTAGAGGTTTCTCACATTATCTTGAATAGTGATTTAGTCGTTTCTTTCAAAATCTTGTGGGTCTCACGACAGTGACATGAGAATAACAGCCAAAAGAAACAATTTAAAAAGCCGTCATCCTGAAGGGAAAGGAGCACTCCCTCCCAGGGTCATTTATATTCCAGAGCAATGCTGGGCTGGGTCAGGGAGAAAGCCACCCTTAATAAAGCACTTCACCCTTCACACCGTCTCCCATAACCTTCATAAATTGCAGGCTACAGAGCCGGCCTGATGATCATCCTGCTGGGGTATATTTATAGCAGATGATTTGTGGATGTAAATATGCCAAGCAAGTGGCGGGCTCCAGTAACCCTAGGCTGGTCTGATTTGCTCAGGGAGTCAGAATCAAGAATCACCAAAAGAACGGTACGTGGAGAAATCTGGTCTCTGGCCCCTGACAACAGCACAGTCCCAAGAGAACCCAAGGGAGAACCACCCTGCTCCCGTCTGCAGAGTTCCACCAGGCGACGGCACTGCTGATACACGGACTCCAGCCCCCACCCCAAAAAAAGGAGTGCAGCAGTTGAGACTCTCTGTCCTGTCTCTCTCTTGGGATTGGACTATTTCATACTTTAATGCAATTTAAATTCACTATTTCAAAGAATAATCATCAGCGTTCCCGTGGCCTTTCACAAGAGACACAGTTTCAGTCCCTGGGTTGGGAAGATCCCCTGGAGAAGGAAATGGCAACCCACTCCAGTATTCTCGCCTGTCAAATTCCATGGACAGAGGAGCCTAGTGGGCTACAGTCCATGCATGGGGTCACAGAGTCAGACATGACTGAACAAGCACTCATGGTACTCTTGCCTCTAAACTGCCAGATTAATGTATAAAGTAATTTTCATTTAAGTAACCCCGATAACCACAATGATGTGGACTTTCACCTAAACCCAGACATTCTAGAGTGTGAAGTCAAGTGGGCTTAGGAAGAATTACTATGAACACAGGATTGTTGGTATCTAAAGCCTAGCTTGAAGGATTTTGAGCATTATATTGATAACGTGAAATGACTGTGATTGTACAGCAGTATGAACATTCTTTGACATTGCTGGTCTTTGGGATTGGAATGAAAACTGACCTTTTCCCATCCTTGGCCACTGCTGAGTCCTTCAAATTTGCTGACATATTGAGTACAGCACATTAACAGCATCATATTTAGGATCTGAAATAGCTCAGCTGGAATTCCATCACCTCCACTAGCTTTGTTCATAGTAATGCTTTCTAAGCCCACTTGACTTCACTCCAGGATGTCCAACTCTAGGTGAATGACCATACCATTATGGTTATTTGGGTCATTAAGACCTTTTTTGTATAGTTCTTCGGTGTATTCTTGCCATCTCTTCTTAATCTCTTCCTCTTCTGTTTTGACCATACCATTTCTATCCTTTGTTTTGCTCGTCCTTGCATGAAATTTTCCCTTAGTATTTCGAATTTTCTTGAAAAGATCTCTAGTCTTTTCCATACTATTATTTTCGTCTATTTCTTTGCATTTTTCATTTAAGAAAGCCTTTTTAAAATTATTTATTTATTTTAATTACTAATTAAAGGCTAATTACTTTACAATATTGTGATGGTTTTTGCCATACATCATCATGAATCAGCCATGGGTGTACATGTGTCCCCTACCCTGAACTTCGTCCCTGCTCCTCCCCACCCCATCCCTCTGGGTTATCCCAGAGCACCAGCTTTGGGTGCCCTGCTTCATGCTTTGAACTTGCACTGATCATCTGTTTTGCATATGGTGATATACGTGTTTCAGTGTTATTCTCTCATATCATCCCACCCCCACCTTCTCCCACAGAGTCCAAAAAATGTGTTCTTTACATCTGTATTTTTTTTGCTGTCTTGCATATAGGGTCATCAATGCCATCTTTCTAAATTCCACATATATGCATTAATATACTGTATTGGTGTTTCTCTTTTTGGCTTACTTCACTCTGTATGATAGGCTCCAGTTTCATCTGCCTCATTAAAACTGACTTAAATGTATTCTTTTTTATAGCTGAGTAATACTCCACTGTGTATCTGTACCACAACTTCCTTATCCGTTCATCTACCAATGGACATCTAGGTTGCTTCCATGTCCTGGCTATTATAAACAGTGCTGTGATGAACATTGCAGTACACATATCTCTTTCAATTCTGGTTTCTTCAGTGTATATGCCCAGCAGTGGGATTGCTGTGTCCTATCACAGTTCTATTTCCAGTTTTTAAAGGAATCTCCACACTGTTCTCCATAGTGGCTGTACTAGTTTGCATTCCCACCAACAGTGTAAGAGGGTTCCCTTTTCTCCTTACCCTCTCCAGCATTTATTGTTTGTGGACTTTTTGATGGCAGCCATTCTGACCAGCATGAGCTGGTACCTCATTGTGGTTTGGGTTTGCATTTCTCTAATAATGAGTGATGTTGAGCATCTTTTCATGTGTTTGTTAGCTATCTGTATGTCTTCTTTGGAGAAATGTCTGTTTAGTTCTTTGGCCCATTTTTTGATTGGGTCATTTATATTTCTGGAATTGAGCTGCAGGAGCTGCTTGTATATTTTTGAGATTAATTCTTTGTCGGTTGCTTCTTTTGCTATTATTTTCTCCCATTCTGAAGGCTGTCTTTTCACCTTTCTTATAGTTTCCTTCATTGTGCAAAAGGTTTTAAGTTTAATTAGGTCCGATTTGTTTATTTTTGCTTTTATTTCCATTACTCTGGGGGGTGAGTCATAGAGAATCCTGCTGTGATTTATGTCAGAGAGTGTTTTGCCCTTGTTTTCCTCTAGGGGTTTTATAGTGTTCCATTTAGATCTTTAATCCATTTTGAGTTTATTTTTGTGTATGGTGTTAAAAAGTGTTCTAGTTTCATTCTTTTACAAGTGGTTGACCAGTTTTCCCAGCACTTGTTAAAGAGGTTGTCTTTTCTCCATTGTATATTCTTGCCTCCTTTGTCAAAGATAAGGTGTCCATAGGTGTGTGGATTTATCTCTGGGCTTTCTATTTTGTTCCATTGATCCATTTTTCTGTCTTTGTGCCAGTACCATACTGTCTTGATGACTGTAGCTTTGTAAAATAGTCTGAAGTCCAGCAGGTTGATTCCTCAAGTTCCATTCTTCTTTCTGAAGATTGCTTTGGCTATTTGAGGTTTTTTGTATTTCCATACAAACTGTGAAATTATTTGTTCTAGTTCTCCGAAAAATACTGTTGGTAGCTTGATAGGGATTACATTGAATCTATAGAGTGCTTTGGGTAGAATACTCATCTTCACTATACTGATTCTTCCAATCGATGAACATGGTATATTTCTCCATCTATTTGTGTCATCTTTGATTTCTTTCATCAGTGTTTTATAGTTTTCTATATGTACCATAGCTTTCTTATCCATTTGTTTGCTGATGGGCATCTAGATTGCTTCCATGTCCTGGCTATTGTAAACAGTGCTGTGATAAACATTGGGGTACACATGCCTCTTTCAATTCTGGTTTCCTCGGTGTGTATACCTAGCAGTGGGATTGCTGGGTCGTATGGCAGTTCTATTTCCAATTTTTGAAGGAATCTCCACACTGTTCTTCATAGTGGCTGTACACACTACATACCCTCTCCAGCATTTATTGTTTGTAGACTTTTTGATAGCAGCCATTCTGACTGGCGTGAAATGGCACCTCATGGTACCCCAATGTTCATCACAGCACTGTTTATAATAGCCAGGACATGGAAGCAACTTAGATGCCCATCGGCAGATGAATTAATAAGAAAGCTGTGGTACATATACACAATGTATTGTTAGTCAGCTATTAAAAATAATGTATTTGAATCAGTTCTAATGAGGTGGATGAAAACTGGAGCCTATTATACAGAGTGAAATAAGTCAGAAAGAAAAACACCAAAACAGTATACTAACGCATATATATGGAATTTAGAGAGATGGTAATGATGACCCTATATGTGAGACAGCAAAAGAGGCACAGATGTAAAGAACAGTCTTTTGGACTTTGTGGGAGAAGGTGAGGGTGGGATGATTTGAGAGGGTAGCGTTGAAATGTGTATATTATCATATGTGAAATGAATCACCAGTCCAGGTTCGATGCATGAGACAGGGTGCTCAGGGCTGGTACACTGGGATGACCCTGAGGTATGGGATGGGGAAGGAGGTGGGAGGGGGGTTCTGGATAGGGAACACATGTGTGCCCGTGGCTGATTTATGTCAATGTATGGCAAAAACCACTACAATATTGTAAAGTAATTAGCCTTCAATTAAAATATATAAATTAATTTATTTTAAAAAAGACACCAAATATTTGCTGTTTCCATTTGTAAAGTTTGGGGATAGCTTGTTATGTAGCAATAGATAACTGATGCATAACCCTATAGATTCCATACCCATTACTATAGTAATTTATTTAAAACCTTCAGCTCTGGCTTATATTTTCCTGGCTGAATGTACTATAAAACTGCCTTCCTGAGCCAGCATCCATGCAGCAGAACATTGGTGAAGAAATCCACACCCTTGGGCACCCTAATGTCCCTGTATATTAACTGGGTTCACATGGCCTCACCCCATGGGCTGTTGCTCTGTCATAACTTAAGACTTGTAAGCTGACTTGCCCATTACACCCCTATAAGAATATTTTGCCTTGTCAATAAACGTCCATCTAGTCAAGGCTATGGTTTTTCCTGTGGTCATGGATGTGAGAGTTGGACTATAAAGAAAGCTGAGCACTGAAGAATTGACTCTTTTGAACTGTGGTGTTGGAAAAGACTCTTGAGAGTCCCTTGGACTGCAAGGAGATCCAACCAGTCCATCCTAAAGGAAATCAGTCCTGGGTGTTCATTGGAAGGACTGATGTTGAAGCTGAAACTCCAATATTTTGGCCACCTCATGCGAAGAGCTGACTCATTTGGAAAGACCCTGATGCTGGGAAAGATTGAGGGCAGGAGAAGAAGGAGATGATAGAGGATGAGATGGTTGGCTGGCATCACCGACTCAGTGGACATGGGTTTGGGTGGACTCCTTGAGTTGGTGATGGACAGGGAGGACTGGTGTGCTGTGGTTCATGGGCCCACAAAAAGTCGGACATGACTGAGTGACTGAACTGAACTAAACTGATGAATATTTTGTAATTTTTACTTGATCTCTAAAACATAAAACTTCAGTTCAATACATCAACTTTGATAACTTTCTGCATTCTTCATTGATAAAGAGATGTGGTTGGATGGGAGCTCCTTCATCTTACAGAGCATATGAATTTTGAGGGTAAATTATTTAACCCATGCATGCGTGCATGCTCAGTCACTCAGTTGTGTCAGACTCTGTGTAACCACATGGACAGAGGAGCCTGACAGGCTACAGTCCATGGAATTTTCCAGGTAAGAATACTGGAGTCAGTTGCCATTCCACTCCAGGGAATTTTCCTGATACAGGATTGAAGCTGTGTCTCCTCCATTGGCAGGCAGATTCTTTACCTTGGGCCATCTGGGAAGCCTATATTCAACCCATAAAACATTTCAAAGGCATGTATCTCAAATCTAACTAATTCTGCTTTCACTTACATTTTTATTTTCCAAAGCATGTCGTTTTTACTCAATTGACTGTAGTAAGCTTCTACCTGGTATCAAATATTCTTCATAATCCACTTTCAATCAATTATGCTCAAGGCAAAATGTGTTCTTTTAAAACATAATTTAAAATAGTCTTTTTGTTTAAACCCTAGTTGCTTTCCATCGTACATATATTAAATAAGTCCAAACCCTTAATCACAGCCTACAGGCCTCACATCATGTGACTCCTGTTTCCCTTTCATCCTGCTTACTTATGCTGCCCACACTACTAAATCTTTCAGTGTCTCAAAGACACCAAGCTTTTCCATTCCTTATAGCCTCCCCGCATAAGGAATGGACTTCCCGTCCCTTGATGTGTGACAAAATTTTATTGGCCTGTCCTATTCTCATTCTTCAGGTTTCATCTGAGAATCGTCTCTTTAGAGAAGCTTTTTTTTTTTAACCACCCAATCTATGGTTTCTTACTTTATATTCTTTCCAAGATACTTATTTGTCTGTTTCTTAGTATTTGCTAATTTAGGCAGAATGCCAAAGAATTGATGCCTTCAAACTGTGGTGCTGGAGAAGACTCCTGAAAGTCCTTTGGACATCAAGGAGATCAAACCAGTCAATCTTAAGGGAGATCACCCTGAATATTCACTGGAAGGACTGATGTTGAAGCTGAAGCTTCAGTATTTTTGTCATCTGATGCGAACAGATGACTCATTGGAAAAGTTCCTGATGCTGGGAAAGATTGAGGGGAAGGAGAAGAGGGTGTCAGAGGATGAGATGGCTGGATGGTATCACCAATGCAATAAACATGAACTTGGGCAAACTCTGGGAGATGGTCAGGGAGAGGGTAGCCTGGCGTGCTGCAGTCCATGGGGTCACAAGGAGTCAGACACCACTGGGTGACTGAATAACAACAACAATTTTTAATTATTTAATTGTTCTTTGATTTTTTAGTAGCCTACAAGCTCTGTGATTGTATACTCTTACCTAACACAGCACAAGGCACAAAATAAGTGATTGCTGCTGCTGCTGCTGCTAAGTCGCTTCAGTCATGTCCGACTCTGTGTGACTCCATAGATGGCAGCCCACCAGGCTCCCCTGTCCCTGGGATTCTCCAGGCAAGAACACTGGAGTGGGTTGCCATTTCCTTCTCCAATGCATTAAAGTGAAAAGTGAAAGTGAAGTCACTGAGTCATGTCCAACTCTCAGCGACCCCATGGACTGCAGCCTACCAGGCTCCTCTGTTCATGGGATTGCTAGATACAGTGAATTCCCTACATATGATCCTTTGAACTTTCAAAGATAAGAGCATGCCTTCTCATGTCAGGTCACATAAGTGAATCCACATGGCTGGTGTATATTGTCATGTATTGACAATACACATGTGATTTTGTGTATTTTACTGTATAGTACTACATAAAGTACAGTAGTACAGCATCTTTAATTCGTGCCCAGGATGTCTGGAAGCAGGTGTAAAAGCAGTGGTGATGTACTTGGTACTGCTAAGAACTGCCAAGTGATAACAATGGAAAAAAAGTGAAAATAATAGAGTGGAGCGAGGCAAAAAAGATGGTAGCTGTCACTCCTCCTTATAACATGAATTGTTCAGTGATTCTAAAAAACAAGGACAAGATTATGGAACATATGAAGCTTGTTGCACTAAGGATGTCAGCAATAATATTGAAAAAGTGTGGAAAAGTGATGAAGGCGATGGAGAAGCTTCTCCGTGTGCGGGTGCAGGATCAGCGTCAGCACTGAGTCTCACTCAGCTGAATGACGATTCAAGAGAAAGCCGAAAAACTTTACAAAAATGCGAAAAAGAAACACAGCAAAGAATCAGAGAGCTCATCTTTTAATGCCAGCTGTGGCTGGTTTCATCTGTTCAAGCCTAGAGCCAACCTTCACAATGTAAAAGTCAGGGGTGAGGAATCAAGTGTGGATTTGGCAGCTGCCTGAGAATTTCCTGAACTGCTTCAAGAAATTATTGATGAAGGTGGATATTTACCTGAGCAGGTTTTTAGTATAGATGAGATAGGACCAAATGGGAAGGGGAGAGGTTAATGCCAGGCTATAAAGCAGCAAACAGTAGGCTAAATCTGTTGTTTGGTGGCGATGCTTACAGTGATATGAAGCTGAAATCTCACTTAGCTTAATGAGTGGCAAGGTGGTGAATGCAGCTTCGGGAGCTGCACAGGAATTTCCTGAAATGCTTCCTGAAATTATTAATGAAGGCACATATATACATGAGCGAGCATTTAATGTGGATGAGGCAGGACTGTACTGAAAGAGAATGCCAGACCAAAGTTATATCAAGAAGGAAGAAAAGTTGAGGCCAGGCTAGAAGCAGCAAAGGATAAGCTAACTCCATCGCTTGGTGGCAATGCTTCCGTGATATGAAGCCGAAGCCTCTCTTAGTTTATCATGCAGAGAACCCAAGAGCCCTAAAAACATAGCCAAGGGCTCTCTTCCTGTTGTGTGTAAGTGTAACCCCAAAGTCAAGTTTACACAGGCCATTTTCCAGGACTTGTTTTTCCAGCTCTTTATCCTGGAGGTAGAGAAATATTTCTTGAGGAATGACATCCCATTCAACATTATTTTGTTGCTTAACAATGCTACAGGCCACCCTCCATTCATGAACAATTTTCATCCCAATATCAGAGTAGTATATCTGCCACCGAATACTACGTTACTCATCCAACCTATGGACCAGGGAGTTACAGCGACTTTCAAGAAATACTATTTGCATCACTCTTTGTCAGGCAGTAAAGGTGAGTGACAAATCAAGAACAGCATTGTGATAATTTTGGAAAAACTATAAAGGTCATAAAAAAATTTATTGGTGTGAGGATATGGCCATCACCATGAATGGGGTTTGGAAGAAACTCTGCCCGCAGGTTATTCATGATTTTCCTGGATCTGAGAAAGTGGGTGAGGAGTCCAAAGAGGTCTTCAGCAACTCAGTGAGCCTCAGTGAGAAGTTACAGTCAGCCTCAGCAACAGCTGCAAGAGGACGACTTCGTTGAACTCCTTGCTGTGCACACAAGGAGCTTACTGATGAAGACCCCATGAAATTGGAGGCCCAGAGAAAGGATGAAGAGGGACAGGGGGAAGAAGAGGTGACTGAAGAGATTCAGGATGCAGGAAATGGCAAGGGAGTTTTCTTTATTTGATGGGGTATTGTTAGTTTTTGAGGCACAGGGTCAGAACACAGAACAGTACAGAAAGGTTGCATCAGCCATTCAGAATGCAGTCCAGGCCTACCGTGTTATCTATGATGAGAAAAGGAGCTACAATCCAGGCATTACTGGATCATTCTCTCTCTTTTTTTTTTTTCCCAAGAGAGTCGATAGAATCGAATCCAGCAAGGAACCAGAATCTGTGCCATCAACCTCAGGCGTGAGTGAATTTGCAGTTTGCCCTCCGTCTTCTAGTGCTAAGGATATTTCAGCTCCAATACCTTCCTTCTCTCCCTCCTCCAGTCGGTATCTCTTCTTGCCTGTTCACTGGATGCCCGTCCCTGTATGCCAGCTGTTATACTGTACTACTGTACTTTTCAAGGTACTGTACTGTCAAAAACATTTTCTTTATTTTTTGTCCTTGCTTTTATGTGTTATTTGTGAGAAAAGTATTGTAAACCTACTATAGTACAGTGCTATATAGCCAATTGTGTTAGTTGGGTACCTAGGCTAACTTTGTTGGACTTATAGATAGATTGGACTTACAAACATGCTCTCAGATTGTTCATATGTAGGGGGCTTACTTTATTAAGTGAATGAGTTGGTTGGAATTTGCAACATGATAAACCCCATAGGTTGATATTAGCTGCGCCCACTTGAGTACTTTCTGTTTTAATAGCTGTGTAGCACATATATGTGTCACAGCTCAGCTAGAGTTCTCTCTTCCCTGGACTTTATTTCTTGCAGTCACTTCTCATGTGCCTTGTCTCCAGACTCTCCATCTATATGGCTGCTTTCAGTTGACTTTATTTCAGTTTGCCACATTTCTTGGATGCCCTGATTTTTTAAATTGCTCCATACTTTAACTTTCCCCTGTATAGTAAGGCTGTTTATTCAGTTTAAATGAATAAACGTTTACTGAGCATCTACTTAACCAACCTCTGTAGTTGCAAGATGAATAATATTTCATGTTCTACCATTTACAGAGAAGAAGGCTTTAAAGATCCTGAAACAAATCAATCATTGATCTATTTAACATATAATCACTAAGCAGATACTCCCCTTAAGGCATGTTGTAACATGTTGGGGAGTCAGAGGTGGTAAGAGTCCCGCCATTGCTATGATTGTCTCTGTTGGTAGAGGTAACCAGTGAATAACTAGCCACACTTAATTATATGTTGAAAATATATTGAATGTCTCAGAAGACAAAGAAAGCACCTTCTGAAAAGTGAGGAGCACATGTGGTGGGGGAGGAGGGCGTACGACCAGGTATGGGTGGGCAGAGAACAGTTTTCTGAGGAAGTGGCATTTAATCAGAGATCTGAAGGACAGTGAGAGGTGACTAGTCATCTTCACCAGGGGGAACAGAGGGTTCAAATACACTGAGGTGGGTGGCAGCAGAACAGGTTCAGAAAAAGAAAATAACAGTGTGGAGAGTGAAAAACAACAAACAAAGAAAGCTGTCATGGCAGTTGATGCTGTTGATAAAGATGAGAGTAAAAATCAGTAGGTGTTTATCTGATAGCAATATTGATTGAAGAATTGTAAACAGAGAAGTCATTCGTGTTTACATTTTTAATAGCGCATTCTCACCTCAACTTGAGCGGTTTGAGGAGGGTAAGAATGGACATGAGGAATCAACTTAGGAGGCTACTTCGTGACAATGGTGGCTTGAGTGAAGATGGAGAGAAGGAAACGTATCCAAGAGACATTTGGAGGTAAAATCAATAAAATTTGTCAATTATTATATGCAGCAAGAATGACGATTTAGATAAGGGCAAATTTGCATACCGCTGGTTCATATTCAGTGACAGTTTGATCGATGCATTTGTGTTTGTTTTTATTTATACAATTGAGTATTTTATCCTATGTGTGTGTCTGCACGTTTCTATGAGAAGAGAAAGCAGGGGGCCCCACATGTGGTTTAATAACAGTCACTTCTTTTCCTCATAAAGACAGTCTGAGGAGGGCTTGGCCGGTGGGAAGTCTTTCCTCTGGGCCTTGCAGTGCCCACTGGGATGGACCGTTGGCCGGTATCGCGATACGCTGCTTCCATGATGGTGCGCTCGGTAACTGGCGTTCGGTGTTGGCTGGAGATTGGGGCTCAGCAGGAGCCATTGGCAGAAGGTGTCAGTGCCTCTTCGCATTGGCACCGTCAAGGCTGCTCGGTCTTCCAGGTAGCATTACAGCTGTCTTCCCTGAGACAGGAAAAGAAAACTGCCGGGATCTCAACGCCTATATCCAAAAACATCACATCCAACATTATTCTACTAGTCAAAACAGTCACTAAGCCTGCCCGGATTCAAGGTGCCTGTGGAACTGGTACGGGAGATGGTTAAGAGGAATGTCTTGGCTTAATCACCTCTCAGTGGAAGGAGTGTTAAAGAATATGTGATATGTGGTGCCCACTCTGTTTATTGACATCTTGTTGATGGATAATATCATTCAACACTGTTCCACACTCAATGATGTTTGTACGTCTGATGTGCTTATCAAGTCAGCGGACTGTGTTAAATTGATCAAGTTCAAATCGAGTGTCCAATAAGATACCACTAGAAGCTTCTCCCCTTTGGAATGTAAATTTCTGGAAAGAAGGGATATTGTCTTATGATTTGATGAGTATCACCTGATGATAGTTTGTTGGCTAGTCCACTAACTAGGGTTTTCCTGATGACTCAGTGGTAAAGAATCCGCCTGTCTACACAGGAGACTAGGGTTTGATCCCTGGATGGGGAAGATCCCCTGGAGAAGGAAATGGCAACCCACTCCAGAAATCTTGCCTGGGAAGTTCCATGGACAGAAGAGACTGGTGGGCTACAGTCCATGGGATTGTAAAAGAGTCAGACACAGTTTAGTGACCAAACACCACCACCACCCAACTAACTGACATTCTTTTAGTTGTTATAGAATGCTTTTTAACCAAACAACCCATGCTTATCTTTCCTTTCTCCAAGAATATGCCAGATTATGCCAAAAATCTTGTAATCACAAGCATAGGCATTATTCTAATGACATTCCTCTCCTGTAACATCCTAATAAGTAACCATTAGATTAACAATATTGTTTCTTAGTATATCCAGGTTGGTTCCTATTTGTCATCATTTTATTTTCTATACAAACCACCTATTCAATAATTTATTCCATAATTTTTCCAGGGATCAAAATTGAATTTAACTATGATTTCTAGGAATTAGTTCTTTTTCCCTTTTAAGAGTCAATATGTACCATTTAAAGATGTATTCTTCCTGTGCCTATTTTTACTTTCCTGTTAGGTACAGTTCAGTCTCTCAGTTATGTCCAACTCTTTGCGACCCTGTGGACTGCAGCAAGCCAGGCTTCCCTGTCCATCACCAACTCCTGGGGCTCGTTCAAACTCATGTCCATTCAGTTGATGATGCCATCCAACCGTCTCATCCTCTGTCATCCCCTTCTCTTCCTGCCTTCAATCTTTCCCAACGTCAGGGTCTTTTCCAGTGAGTCAGTTCTTCTCATCAGGTGGCCAAAGTATTGGAGTTTCAGCTTCAACATCAGTCCTTCCAGTGAACACCCGGGACTGATCTCCTTTAGGATGGACTGGTTGGATCTCCTTGCAGTTCAAGGGACTCTAATGAGTCTTTTCCAACACCACAGTTCAAAAGCATCAATTCTTTGCTGCTCAACTTTCTTTATAGACCAACTCTCACATCCATACATGACTACTGGGAAAACCATAGCTTTGACTAGACAGACCTTTGTTGGCAAAGTAATGTCTCTGCTTTTTAATATGCTGTCTAGTTTGGCAATAGCTTTTCTTCAGAGAAGCAAGTGTTGTTTAATTTCATGGCTGTGGTCACCATCTGCAGTGATTTTGGAGCTCAAGAAAATAGTCTCTCACTGTTTCCATTGTTTCCCCATCTATTTGCCATGAAGATCTTTTTTGTACAATTCTTATGTGTATTCTTGCAACCTCTTCTTAATATCTTCTGCTTCTGTTAGGTCCATACCATTTCTGTCCTTTATTGTGCCCATCTTTGCATGAAATGTTCCCTTGGTATCTCTAATTTTCTTGAAGAGATCTCCAGTCTTTCCCATTCTATTATTTTCCTCTATTTCTTTGCAATGATCACTGAGGAATACTTTCCAGGATTCTTCAAAAATCATTGAAAATGCTTTCATATGAACACTTATTCTTTCTTTATACTGTGATGCAATTTTTCGAGACTAGGACATTTGAATCAATATAAAGGATTTAAGGGTCCTCTGAATATTTTCTTGATTTTTTGAGTATCATTTCACTCAAATATTGTCATACCATACTTTCAGGGTGAAAGATCATTTTCTTTTTAGTGGGAGATAAAAGTCAAGGAAGAGATTTAATAATGCTGCTTTTCCTCTATCTCTATTATCATTAAGCATTCTGAGCTGTGAAGGCAGTATCTTCTTCAAACTTTTTATTATTACACATTTGAACATTTTGTTTCTTTTATCTTTCTTTATGTGGTCATCTTTTTCTCATCCTTACAAAATTTTAAGTTATTTGTCCTAGTGATGCAACTGACTATCTCCTTTAATTTTGGCCTTACTGAACCAGAGTTACATAGATTACCCCACTGGGGCCAATTTACTTTTTTAATACATTTTTCCCTTTCTCTTGAAGTATTGTCAATTTACAATATTGTGTTAGTTTCAGGTATACAGAGTAATGATTCATTTGTGCATATGCATATATGTGTAATAACATTCCTTTTTAGATTCTTTTCCTTTATAGGTTATTACAAAACATTGAGTATTGTTTCCTGTGCTGTACACTAAGTCCTTTTTGGAATTTTCTTAATACTTTAAAAACATTTTTCCTCGAAGATAAAATGGTCTATTAAAAATTTCAGTGTCTTTTGGAGCGAGATTTGTTTACTGAAACCTTTTGTGCATTACCTGCATTTTAATACTATATAGAATTTGACAGTTCCAACTTACAGAGAATGCATTTCCTCACCTAGGCTGTTCTTTGATTTTGCTTTTGAAATTTAAGTCTCAGGCAAATCTGCCATTTCCATGTCAACACTGTCTCTCTATGATCTTAGTTGCTCTACTAAGGTAAAAATTGGTAAACAAACTCCTTCCAAAATTCTCTTTTCAAAACCTACCTAACCTTCTTAATTGATGCTTTCAGTGTCAACATCTGGAAGAATTTCTTTATATCCCAGAGTCTGCTCAGCAGTTTGTTTTCCAGATTGCAGGCAGGGCACCCAGGTGACATGTTAATCCTTAGAACACTAACTATAAAGGAATTATTGAGCAACTTAAAAAGACAAACAAAATACAAATATGGTATGAGTTATCTAAATGCATCTTCATATTTTCTTTTTAGGAAAGGGAATAAGACACACCATGGATTTTTAAAATCTTTTTTCTCTGTGCCTCTCTTGAATTACACTGAATTAGAACTGCTGCTACTGCTGCTGCTAAGTCGCTTCAGTCGTGTCCGACTCTGTGCGACCCCATAGACGGCAGCCCACCAGGCTCCCCCGTCTCTGGGATTCTCCAGGCAAGAACACTGGAGTGGGTTGCCATTTCCTTCTCCAATGCATGAAAGTGAAAAGTGAAAGGGAAGTCGCTCAGTCGTGTCTGACCCTCAGCGACCCCATGGACTGCAACCCACCAGGCTCCTCCATCCATGGGACTTTCCAAGCAAGAGTACTGGAGTGGGGTGCCATTGCCTTCTCCAAATTAGAACTAGTAAAACTCAACTTAAACTTCCAAAAGGATATAAAAATGCAGATTGCTACCAATGTATTAAGTTTTCTAATAGGCTAAAAATGAAGTATCCTCATTGAGTCTATTACCCTCTGAATTACTGAACATGTCAAACATAGGAAGAATTTAATGCTCCACACATTCAACTCTGTTTTATTTTACTCAAAATTTCATGCTGTCAATATGTCAGAAACTCCAGTAACAACAGAGTATATACTGAGTCTCAGTTTTGTTTTCTTCAAGAAATTAATTTATAAAATAGAAAGAAAATCTAGATTAAGCACAAGTATTAGCAGTGATAAATCATTCAGTTTATCCACTCTCCATTTTTCTACAGAAAACTCTATGGAATTATAAGATAGGTTATGGATTTTCATAAGTATAAGCAACACCAGAAGCAATTTACTCCTGAATTTCTAAAACTTGCCCCATCATCAGTGTCAATGAGGGTTTTCATTAAAATGTACACTCCTAAGACCCTTCCTCAAGGATTCTGATTCTCTAGATTATCCAGAGTTAAATTTTTGACCTTAAACTCAAGTAATTCTTATGATCAGACAGTTCAGTTCAGCTCAGTCACTCAGTCATATTCTACTTTCTGTGACTTCATGGATTGCAGCACGCCAAGCCTCCCTGTCCATCACCAACTCCAGGAGCTTGCTCAAACTTATGTCTATTGAATCAGTAATGCTATCCAACCATCTCATCCTCTGTCGTCCCCTTCTCCTCCTGTCTTCAATCATTCCCACTATCAGGATCTTTTGCAGTGAGTCAGTTCTTCTCATCAGGTGGCCAATGTAATGGAGCTTTAGCTTCAGCATCAGTCCTTCCGATGAATATTTATGACTGATTTCCTTTAGGGTGGACTGGTTGAATCTCCTTGCAGTTCAAGGGACACTCAAGAGTCTTCTCCAACACCACTGTTTTCTTTATAGTCCGCCTCTCACATCCATACATGACTACTGGAAAAACCATAGTTTTGACTAGACAGACTTTTGTTGGCAAAGTAATGTCTCTGGTTTTTAATATGCTGTCTAAATTGGTCATAGCTTTTCTTCCAAGGAGCAAGTGTCTTTTAATTTCATGGCTGCAGTCACCATCCACAGTCATTTTGAAGCCCAAGAAAATAAAGTCTGTCACTGTTTCCATTGTTTCCCCATCTATTTGCCATGAAGCAATGGGACCAGAGGCCATGATCTTTTTTTTTTTTTTTTTTGAATGTTGAGTTTTAAGCCCACCTTTTCACTCTCCTCTTTCACTTTCATCAAAAGGCTATTTAGTTCCTCTTCACTTTCTACCATAAGGGTGGTGTCATCTGCATATCTGAGGTTATTGATATTTCTCCTGGCAATCTTGATTCAAGCTTGAGCTTCATCCAACCCAGCGTTTCACATGATGTACTCTACATAGAAGTTAAAAAAGTAGGGTGACAGCGTACAGCCTTGACGTACTTCTTTCCCAATTTAGAACCAGTCCGTTGTTCCACATCCGGTTCTAACTGTTGCTTATTGATCTGCAAACAGATTTCTCAGGAGACAGGTCAGGTGGTCTGGTATTCCCATCTCTTTAAGAATTTTCCACACAGTTTGTTGTGATCAAAGGCTTTGGCATAGTCAATAAAGCAGAAATATATGTTTTTTCTGGAATGCTCTTACTTTTTTGATGATCCAGTGGATGTTGGCAATTTGATCTCTGGTTCCTCTGCCTTTTCTGAATCCAGCTTACACATATGGAAGTTCTTAGATCACATACTGTTGAAGCCTAGCTTAGAATTTTGAGCATTACTTTGCTAGCACGTGTGAAGAGTGTAATTGTGCAGTGGTTTTAACTTTCCTTGGCATTGCCTTTCTTTGGGATTGGAATGAAAACTAACCTTTTCAGTCCTGTGGCCACTGTTGAGTTGATCAGACAAATTTGGGAAATAACAGCATAGCTCAAAGTCCTCACTTTACAGATGAGGAAACAGACACAGGTTTGAACAGTGAACTGCCCAATGTTACCCAGCTGGGTGATAACCGAGCTGAAACGGGAAGATGGTTATTCATGGCCTCTTACTCTTTCCCATTTCCAAAATCATTTCTGTTTTGACAGTTATATCTCAATTCCTGAAACATAATTATTCATCCAGTTCTGCTAAGTAGACTTTTTTTTTCATTATATAAGATTATTTGAACAAAAAAAATACCATATTATTTTCTCTACTTGATGCTGGGATATAGGTACTGCTTATCTTGTTGCACTGGGACCTGTATTATAGCTCCTGAGAGTGGACAACCTTCACATGGCAGGAAGCCATCTGGTGACCCCTTTTAACCGAGCCTGGACAGAGAATTGCATAAATATCTTGTAACTACTGAGAGCTTTAATGGTGCACTTTGAAATTAATTAAAATTGTTGATGGAATTCATGGAAGTAGAAGAAGGCTGTTCTTAAAACTAATAAATTTTTAATGCTTTCATTTAAGAAGAATATTTATTATGTCTTTTTTCCTGAAATATCCTTGCTGTATTTGAAATTATTAAAAGATCATCATTATCTACAAGGCAAAGATAACCAAATGCGTTAGTGCTATAGCATGGATTTTGAGACAGACCAATATTTGAATTCTGACTTGGCTTTCTAGTGACTGTTTAGGCATAGGCAAGTCACTGCACATCTGAGTCTTAGTATTTTCAAAAATCAGTTATTAAAACATACCACTTATTTCACATCATTTTCTTGTAGATTAGTGATGACATGGAAAGTGCTAAATATCGTGGAGGAAAGGAGAAGGGCTTCATTTATAAGAATACATAATTATTATAATTATGGGTTATATAATTGTAATAAATTACTATTATAATAAATTGGAGAAGGAAATGGCAACCCACGCCGTTATCCTTGCCTGGAAAATTCCACTGACTGAGGAGCCAGGCCTGCTACAGTCCATGGGATCATAAAGAGTCTGACACAACTGAGCAATTTAACTAACTTTACTTCTTGTAATAAATGGTAAAAATTAGCACTATTTACAAGCATACTGTATAACTCTGAGTCATCTATATTGATGCACTCATGCTGAGTCAATCATTGGTGATATAAGTCTGAGAACAAGAGTTTCATGTTCTCAGGGCCAAGGAGAGGTTAGACTCAGAACACCAGAGCTGAAACCAAGTAGACAGGAAGAGGGGCTCATTGGAATATTGTATGAGCCCCAGTTATATTTTATTTAGACAATAGGCTGGGCTTGTTGTATCAAATATTCCAAGCACTTGGCAGAGAAAAGTTAAATTGAGCTAACATCACAGTGTTAAAATATAATTATTTAAGATTATTTGGCTATATATATTTTTTCCTTGAAAAACAAAATAAAATCCATATATAGAAAAATATTTGAATTATTTTTCTAGAGATGGTAGCATTCAGGTAATAAACTTTGCTATCTGAATTATTATCAATAAATCCTAAACATATTTAAATTCTTTTCAAAAATATTACTTATATGATAAGATATGAATTATGTTTTCATAGTTCTAAATATCTAAACATAAATCTGTCTTCATACACAGATATAGTATTCAGTTATTGTGTGCTTGCTGAGTCGCTCAGTCATGTCTGACTCTTTGTGACCCCATATACTGTAGCCCGCCAGGCTTCTCTGTCCATGGAATTCTCCAGGCAGAAATACTGGAGTGGGTTGCCATTTCCACCTCAGGGGATCTTCCCAACCAGGGATCAAACCTGCATCTCTTGTGTCTCATAAATTGGCAGGTGGACTCTTTACCAATGAGTCACCTGGGAAGCCCATTTAATTTTTAGTTACATATAAAACCTGCATTCAGATATGTTCCTATTTATGTTGAATATTTTTATATAATCAGACTAGGCTAATGAATAATAATTCAGGAACAATGTTATCATTTTAAACTTAAATTTTGTTTTATATCTGTGAAAATAAGAGAAATAAAATATCAAGAAATCTATTAAAATTCTTCTACAGGTAAGAAAATTATACTAGACTCTTTTAACCTACTTTTCATTTCTGATTATTTAATTATTTAATAAAACCTTAATTTTCAAGGTTGCAGAAGAATGGATTCAAGACATATGGTAGCTAAGAATTTTTATATTTTTCAACCTATGTGATTAAAAAGTTTGCTGAAAGAGACTTTGAAAGTAAAGTTCTGGTCTGAGATGAGCATTTCCAGCTAACGTCAAGCTATTCATAACCTCCTGAAAAACTTTCAGAGAATGTGACTTTGGTAGTATAATTGAGGGCTTCCATAATAAAACCCAAGTGATTGGAAAATTAAATTTCCATAGTGTTCTTACAGTAAAAAGTAGATTCTAATAATCATTGAAAACTTAGCCTATATGAAGTAAAATTTAATATTAAACTCTAGCTGTTTTTAGGTATGACTTTTAGAAGATGTTAGATGGTTTTAAGTGCCCACTGTTATGTGCTACTAAATAGTGACACTTTTCACGCAATTACTAGGGTAAGTGTTAATGGATATAACCACCAATATTTTCATTTTATAAAAATTGTTAAATGTATCAATTATTTTAGTGTGAAAAGAAAAAAAAGCACTCATGGGCACTTTTGAAAAGAATGTTTTAGAAATTGTCAAGCAAATACTTCTTACCCTTCTGCTGCTGCTACTGCTGCTGCTAAGTTGCTTCAGTCATGTCTGACTCTGTGAGACCCCATAGACAGCAGCCCAGCAGGCCCCCCCATCCCTGGGAATCTCTAGGCAAGAACACTGGAGTGGGTTCTCCATAAATAATCACCATGTAACCATGACATTAAATTCTTATATCATTGCTCGTGGAGTTCATAAGATTTCAGAGTTTCACTGAAATGCAATAGGAATTTTAGAATCAGGTTGTTTCCCTTGTTACCTAAAGAAAATGAATGTTGAGATCTGAATAGCATATCAGATCTAGTATACTGCAGCAGAAGACTTTTTGTTCTTCTTTGTAGTCTCATGTCTATTGCAATGTGGACTGGAGACAGATTTTAGGTTTAACAGACCTCATTTTTTATTAAAATCCTAAAACATCTGTTTTCTATTTTCAGTATTTTAATTTATGTTTTCTTTTTAACACAGGTATTTTATTTCTACTTTTTCTCAGCTTGTTTAGCTATAAATTTATCTAAGAGATATAGTTATCAGATAAAAGAGCACTTGAAACCTATGTATGAGAAGGAAATATCTGAATAAACCCCTAGTAATGAGAAAGAGCCAGTTGGCTTAAGTAATCTGGTAAATAAGGTAGCTGGAGCTTTGTTACCATAGCCTCTGCTATAACGACAGCTAGAGAAACTGATAGGTGAGAGATAGGTGACGGAGAGTGATGAGAGATGGATGGCAGGTAGATAGATAGATACGTACATACATACATGCAAACAGATGGATGATAAGCAGATGATAGACATAGATAGAGAGCCAGAGAAGATGTCATTAGGAGTATTCTATGGCTCCTGATGTCTTAAAAGAATACTTCAAAAACCCAATTTCACATCTGTGAAGTGATTAGATATCACAAACCACCCAACAAACAATTTGACGTTACATGTTCATGAGAAGGGCATGGCAACCCACTCCAGTAACTTGCCTGGAGAATCCCCATGGACAGAGGAGCCTAGCCAGCTACAGTCCATGGGATTGCAAAGAGTTGGACATGACTGAGCCTTGGAGTATGGAATGAAGCAGGGCAAAGGCTAATAGTGTTTTGCCAAGAGAACACACTGGTTATAACAAACATTCTCTTCCAACAACACAAGAGATGACTCTACACATGGTCATCAACAGATGGTCAGCACCGAAATCAGATTGATTATATTCTTTGCAGCCAAAACTGGAGAAGCTCTATACAGTCAGAAAAAACAAGACTAGGAGCTGACTGTGGCTCAGATCATGAACTTCTTATCAGACTTAAATTGAAAAAAGTGGGGAAAACCACTAGACCATTTGATTTAGGTATGCCCTAAATCAAATCCCTTATGAATATACAGTGGAAGTGAGAAGTAGATTTATGGGACTAGATCTGATAGAGTGACTGATGACCTATTGATGGAGGTTTGTGACATTGTACAGGAGACAGGAAAAGAAATGCAAAAAAGCAAAATGGCTATCTGAGGAGGCCTTAAAAATAGCTGTGAAAAGAAGAGAAGTGAAAAGCAAAGGAGAAAAGGAAAGATGTAAGAATCTGAATGGAGAGTTCCAAAGAAAAGCAAGAAGAGATAAGAAAGCCTTCATCAGCAATCAATGCAAAGAAATAGAGGAAAACAACAGAATGGGAAAGACTAGAGAACTCTTCAAGAAAATTAGAGATACCAAGGAAACATTTCATGCAAATATGGGCTTGATAAAGGACAGAAATGGGATGGGCCTAACAGAAGCAGAAGATATTAAGAAGAGGTGGCAAGAATACAAAGAAGAACTGTACAAAAAAGAGCTTCACAACCTAGATAATCACGACGGTGTGATCACTCATCTAGAGCCAGATATCCTGGAATGTGAAGTCAAGTGGGCCTTAGAAAGCATCACTACAAACAAAGCTAGTGGAGGTGATGGAATTCCAGTAGAGCTATTTCAAATCCTGAAAGATGATGCTGTGAAAGTGCTGAACTCAGTATGCCAGCAAATTTGGAAAACTCAGCAGTGGCCACAGGACTGGAAAATGTCAGTTTTCATTCCAATCCCAAAGAAAGGCAATGCCAAAGAATGCTCAAACTACCGTACAATTGCACTCATCTCACATGCTAGTACAGTAATGCTCAAAATTCTCCAAGCCAGGCTTCAGCAGTACATGAACCATGAACTTCCAGATGTTCAAGCTGGTTTTAGAAAAGGCAGAGGAACCAGACATCAAATTGCCAACATCCGCTGGATCATGGAGAAAGCAAGAGTTCCAGAAAAACATCAATTTCTGCTTTATTGACTATGCCAAAGCCTTTGACTGTGTAGATCCCAATAAGCTGTGGAAATTTTTGAAAGAGATGGGAATACCAGAACACCTGACCTGCCTCTTGGGAAACCTATATGCAGGTCAGGAAGCAACAGTTAGAACTGGACATGGAACAACAGACTGGTTCCAAATAGAAAAACGAGTGTGTCAAGGCTGTATATTGTCACCCTGCTTATTTAACTTCTATGCAGAGTACATCATGAGAAACGCTGGGCTGGAAGAAGCAGAAGCTGGAATCAAGATTGACGGGAGAAATGTCAGTAACCTCAGATATGCAGATGACACCACCCTTATGGCAGGAAGTGAAGAGGACCTAAAAAGCCTCTTGATGAAAGTGAAAGAGGAGAGTGAAAATGTTGGCTTAACGCTCAACATTCAGGAAACTAAATCATGGCATCTGATCCCATCACTTCATGGGAAATAGATGGGGAAACAGTGGAAACAGTGTCAGACTTTATTTTTAGGGCTCCAAAATCACCGCAGATGGTGACTGCAGCCATGAAATTAAAAGACGCTTACTCCTTGGAAGGAAAGTTATGACCAACCTAGATAGTATGTTGAAAAGCAGAGACAATACTTTGCCAACAAAAGTCTGTCTAGTTAAGGCTATGGTTTTTCCTGTGGTTATGTATGGATGGGAGATTTTGACTGTGAAGAAAGCTGAGGGCCAAAGAATTGATGCTTTTGAACTGTGGTGTTGGACAAGACTCTTCAGAGTCCCTTGGACTGCAAGGAGATCCAACCAGTCCATCCTCAAAGAGATCAGTCCTGGGTGTTCATTGGAAGGACTGATGCTGAAGATGAAACTCCAATACTTTGGCCACTTCATGCAAAGAGTTGACTCATTGGAGAAGATCCTGATGCTGGGAGGGATTGGGGACAGGAGGCGAAGGGGACGACAGAGGATGAGATGGCTGGATGGCATCACCGACTCAATGGAGGTGAGTTTGGGTGAACTTCAGGAGTTGGTGATGGACAGGGAGGCCTGGCGTGCTGTGATTCATGGGGTCGCAAAGAGTCGGACATGACTGAGTGACTGGACTGAACTGACTGAGCAACTAAGCACAGCACATTATACATTCATACTCCTAAAATTTATTTTAATTATATAGCCATCTTTCTCTCCTCATCTTCTATACTTTTTCCCTCTTCTCTAGAAACAATGGCCAAAAAAATTGTTTTCAATTATGTCTCTGTAGAGAAGACTCTTGAGAGTCCTATGGACTGCAAGGAGATCCAACCAGTCTGTTCTAAAGGGTGTTCTTTGGAAGGAATGATTCTAAAGCTGAAACTCCAGTACTTTGGCCACCTCATGTGAAGAGTTGACTCATTGGAAAAGACCTTGATGCTGGGAGGGATTGGGGGCAGAAGGAAAAGGGAATGACAGAGGATGGCTGGATGACATCACAGACTCAATGGACATGAGTTTGAGTGAACTCCGGGAGTTCATGATGGACAGGGAGGCCTGGCGTACTGCAATTCATGGGGTCGCAATGAGTCGGACACAACCTAGTGACTGAACTGAACTGAACTGAGCTGACCCCTATTTTCAAGTTTTACCTCTAAGTAGCTCACCAGTGTATTTTTCCAAATATTAATAAAAATATTTCCTCCCTTAGCAATGCTGTGGTATCAGCTATAAAGACTATTTAAATCTTATATAGTTAATTCAATATGAATATTAGAATTGGTATTGCTTGTTGTATTTTGCATATTGTATTGGCTAAGAGGTTGAATTCTGAAGAAAAGGATACTGGGTCTAATTTGTAGTTCTAACCCTTATTTGAGTTTCTTAACATCTGAGTCCCAGTTTCTCCATCAATAAAATGAAGAGAGTAATGCTTATCTTAATACAGTTGTAGAATTAATGGTAAAGTGTGTTAAGTACCAATTACTATCCTCAGTGTATCAAAAGTACTCAGTTACCTCAAATATAGAACAGAGGTAATAATAGTATCTACTTCAGAAGTGTTTTTGTGAGGAAAGAGTGAAAAAAATGCAACTAAAACACTCAGGACAGTAAGTATTACTAGCATAGGGCATGGTAGTGAGCAATATATTTTATTGGTATTGCTCTTAGGGATAACTCAATATCATTTTTTTACATATACATTTAATATGTACAGCAATTAATTGAAACAATAATTGTTCATGATTTATATTATTTAAATAGTACTTTCGTACATAATATTAAATCAGTTTATTATTGTCCAACCTATAAATAAGTCATTCTACTGGGTTCAAAATTTCAAACTCATACATTGGCATGTATTTAATAGACAATATGACATAATTATGATAGATCAGTTGATAAAGAATTCTCCTGCGATGCAGGAGACCCCAGTTTGATTCCTGGGTCAGGAAGATCCCCTGGAGAAGGGATAGGCTACCCACTCCAGTATTCTTGGGCTTCCCTTGTGTCTCAGCTGGTGAAGAATCTGCCTGCAATGTGGGAGACCTAGGTTTGATCCCTGGGTTGGGAAGATCCCCTGGAGAAGGGAAAGGCTACCCACTCCAGTATTCAGGCCTAGAGAAGTCCATGGACTAATTCCATGGGGTCGCAAAGAGTTGGACATGACTGAGTGACTTTCACTCACTAACTCACTCACAGAGTCTCCATTTCATAATTCTTAATGTCCAAACCATTATTTAGTAGTAAGCTTCATGTTAAGAAAAAAAGATAATCTGTGATTCTTATTATCTATTCAAATATTTATAATAGAATGATAATATTCTTGATATAGTCTTCATGAAGACCTCATGTTTCTTACAAATATGTATTTTATCAAGGCTAATAGAGGGAGCAATAAAATAGAAAAAATATATCAATCATGATAATAAATTATATCAAAATGGTTAACTTAAGAAAGTATAGGTCATCTTAAAGCTATCATGGAAGAAGATTCAGGCAAGTCTAGCATCTGCCAAATAGTCATCAGAAAGGAAAATAACTTTAGTGATATTCTAACTAAATCCTTTGGTTAGGTTCATACTCAGTTGCTTAGTTTAGCTTTTGAAGTAGTAACCTGGAAATAATTTGTAAAGGTCCTTGCTTATTAAAAAGATCTGCTATTATAGCAACAACACAATCTCATTCTAGATAACATCCACATGAATAAGTGCAATGCTCTCCCTGTTGCCTACAAGCTTTGGATTAAAAAAAAATTTTTTTTTTAATCTCATAGCTTTATTCTCTTAGCTAAGTTCATATCCGCCTGGTTTCAAGCCAATTTTTAATTGAATTCAGTTAGTGTAATTGCTCCTCAGAGATGTCCATAAAATGTGCTTTCCCAGATTTCCTAGCAGAAGCCCCATTATCTCTGTTCAGCATTCCCAAGCAGACAGCAAAATTGCCATCAAGCTCTATCTTGCTCAACAACGACTCGTTAATGTGGTCACTTCATGGGCTCTGTGTTTCAATTATAATTTAGAATGAATTAAAATTCATTTAAATGGATAACATCCTCTCTTACTACCCCAGTGGAAATCCATTTCAGAATGTTCTATCTCTTTAAGGTAGTTCAGGATAAAGTAGGTTATATTATATATCCTTAATTTTATGCCATCAATCTTATTCTCCTTTATAATTTAATCCTCCATTAAATACAGTCAAAGGTTTAAGACATATACTCTGCATAGATAAAACATCAAAAATTTACGTTTAAGATAATATTTAATAATTTAGGATTTTTATTTCACTATTTGAGTACATCAAGGCTGTATATTGTCACCTTGCTTATTTAACTTGTATGCAGACTACATCATCAGAAATGCTGGAATGGATGAAGCACAAGCTGGAATCAAGATTGCTGGGAGAAATATCAATAACCTCAGATAAGCAGAGGACACCACACTTATGGCAGAAAGTGAAGAAGAGATAAAGAGCCTCTTGATGAAACTGAAAGAGGAGAGTGAAAAAGTTGGCTTAAAACTCAACATTCAGAAAACTAAGATCATGGCATCTGGTCTCATCACTTCAATGCAAATAGATGGGGAAACAATGGAAACAGTGACAGATTTTATCTGGGGGGTGGGGGGGGCTTCAAAATCACAGCAGATGGTGATTGCAGCCATGAAATTAAAAGACACTTGCTCCTTTGAAGAAAAGTTATGACCAACATAGACAGCGTATTAAAAAGCAGAGACATTACTTTGCCAATGAAGGTCCATCTAGTCAAAACTATGGTTTTTCCAGTAGTCATGTATGGATGTGAGAGTTGGACTATAAAGAAAGCTGAGTGCCAAGAAATGATGTTTTTGAACTGAAGTGTTGGAGAACACTCTTGAGAGCCCCTTGGACAGCAAGGAGATCAAACCAGTTCATCCTAAAGGAAATCAGTCCTGAATATTCATTGGAAGGACTGAGGCTGAAGCTAAAACATCAATTCTTTGACCATCTGATGTGAAGAACTGACTCGTTTGAAAAGACTCTGATGCTCGGAAGATTGAAGGCAGGAGAAGGGGATGACAGAGGATGAGACGATGGCATCATCGACTCAATGGACCTGAATTTGAGTAAACTCTGAGAGTTAGTGATGGACAGGGAGGCCTGGTGTGCTGCAGCCCAGGGGCTTGCAGAGTCAGACATGACTGTGTGACTGAACTGACTGTAGCACAGATTTTAGAATCAAGTTGTTCAGGAAGTGAGTAAAGTTATTTGCTACAGATTGAAGGGGCTTCCCTGGTGGCTCAGAGGGTAAGAATATGTCTGTACTATGGAAGATCTGGGTTTGGTCCCTGGGTTAGGAAGATCCCCTGGAGGAGGATCTTCATGGCCACCCACTCTGATATTCTTACCTGGAAAATCCCCATGGACAGAGGATTCTTAGGAGTCATATTATGGTGTTTCAGCATATTATAAAAGTATCTCATAGAACGAATTCTAAGGTTGTAAAATCATGGATAGTAACATCATGCAAAGGTATAGAGAGTTACATTTAAGTTAGAATACATTCCCATGTATTAAATCATATATGTCAACCCTGCGAAAAACTGGTATTTTTATTCTTATTTCATATGTCACGAGTTGGCATACTGCGGGCTGTGGGCTAAATATGGCCAGCCACTTGTTTGTGTAAATAAAATTTATTTGGATAACAGGCATGTCCAATCATTTACATATTTTAATGGCTGCTTTGGAGCTACAAAGACTGAGTTAAATAGTCATGACAGAGAAGAATAGCCCACAAAAACCTAAAATATTTACTCTCTGATTCTTTACAGAAAAAATTTGTCCAATTTATTATAAATGACTAAACTGAAATGCAGTTTGACTAATGTTATAAATTTATATATCTAATTGAATACAAATGTGCAATCACTCAAATGTAAATCCAACTCTTTGAATCCAAATCCTGGTTTATTTTCTCCTTAACATCATGTGACTATTAGTCTAAAACACCTGACTCAAAAATGAAAAGCCTTAAGTTATATTTTTATTTGGTATGATTGCATAGATGCTATTTCAGTGTATAACTACTTAAATATCTGAACTCTACAAGGAGTAGAAATGATGTGAGAGGGAAAACCAAGACAACAGGAATCACATTCCATAACCCATGTATCGGTGTATATATGTTTGCCATAGGGAATGCAACTTTCAGAAGCCCAAACTTAGGAATGAGGTACTCAAACAGAAGGCTATTGATGGAAGATGGAGTCAGAGGGAACTCTGAAGACTGACACTGAAGTTCCAAACAAACAAACAGAAATATTCTGGATTCCAGGGCACTGCTGTGCCATCTGGTCAAACAGCTGCTTTTTAAACTCTTTGAGCACTTGGAGGCTCTCCTCTGGTTATTGTGATAGATTTTACTGTGCTAATAATAGCTGTCTGAGTTTTTGTCATAGAACTCACCTCATCATTTCAGCAATTACTATGATAATTAAATACATTTACTTTCTTATTCCAATCTCTGTGCGTGGCTTGACAATTTTAAATAATTTTACTGCCTTATTTATAAAGTTCAGGTTTTTTATGTGTCATTTTTTTAAAATATAAGCTACATTTTCTGTTAGCCCATTGCTTTCTTATACTTATTCAAATATTTTCTTTCTCTTTAGTGGACTAATATGCTCTATTATTATTATTATTATTTTTTGGCTCCAAGTTCACTTGATTTAATATATGTCAATACAGATCTCATATATGTTTAAATCACTTTGGCTTGTAAATTAAGTCCTTTGCAAAAACTAAAATTTCTGGACCCCATTCTCACTTGCATAATACTAACAGATGAATAAGTCCCTTAATTTGTATTTTCATATTATGGATATGATATACAAATAATATATATCATTTAATAAGAAACATGTTTGTGAAGACTATGATCAGTTTGAAGAAGAAAATATTGAGAACTAAATAAGGTAAAATTTGTATTTATAATTATTCACATTGTTGCCTTTGCATAAGTACATTTAAGTACCTTTGCACAATTGTATTATCCTGTGTATAATATTTTATATTTTTAATTAAAAATATTTTGAGATACATTAATAAAGTAAATGATGTAAAGAGATATACTTTTTGAATTTCAAAGCAATAAAGGGGAGAAACTAGCATTACACTATAAAACAATTTATGTAAAATTTCAAAATCATATAAAACATGGCAAACAATAATAAGGGTAAGGGTAAACAGCACAGTCAGAAAACAAATAGCAATTTCCAGGTAAGGGTTAACTCTGAATAAGAGGGAAAACGTAAAGGATAGTGATAGGAGGGATTTAAAACTGTATCTAAGTTTTATTTCTTTGTAAGATAACCTGTGGGATATATTGAAAAAATTTGACACGTTAAATCTGACTATAGTTGACATTCGAACAAAGATTTGAACTGTGCAAATTCAATTATATGTGGGTTTTTTTCCAATAGTAAATTCTTTAGTACTACACAATCCATTGTGGATACGGAGGAACTGATATTTGGGAGTCAACTACAAATTATATTTCGATTCTCAGTTGTGTGGAGAGAAAAAAAGCACCTAGGCATGGCATTGTTTCAAGGTTAATTGTATTTTTATTATTCTGTTTTTATGCCAGTGCCACACAGTGTTGATTACTACAGCTTTGTAAAAAAGTTTGAAATCAGAAAGTGTAATGCCTACATTTTTTTCTTTTTTTCTCAAAATCATTTTGAGATTTTAGAGTCTCTATTGATTCCATATGAATTTTAGTGTTTTTTTTTTTTTCTGTTTCTGTGAAAAATATCTGGGATTTTGATAAGGAGTATGTTGAATCTGCAGATGTTTCGGGGGTAGTATAAACTTAACAAGATTAATTCTTCCATGAATATGATATGTTTTTCAATATATTGAGGTCTTCAGTTTCTTTCAGTCTTATAATCTTCAATGTACAGATCTTTCACCTTCCTGGTTATATTTATTCCTCAGTACTTATTCTTTTTAATGCTATTAAAAATTGGATTATTTTAATCTCTGATGGACATTGTTGTACATTAAAATGCAACAGACTTTTGTACATTTATTTTGTATCCTTCAAATTACTGAATTTATTTATTTGTGCTAACTCATTTGTTGGATTCTTAAGATTTTCTGTATATAAGATTGTATCTACAAACCAGCAATTTTACATCTTCCTTTCTAATTTGGATATCTTTATTTACATTTCTTGCCTGATTACTCTGGCTAAGAGTTTGAGTACTATATTCAGTAGAATTGGCAAGAATGAGCATCTTTGCCTTATTGCTAATATAGAGGAAAAGCTTTTAGCTTTTCACAGTTGAGTGTTATGTTATCTGTGAGTTGTCATATGTCTTTTATTATGTTGCGATGCACTGCTTTTGAACCAATTTATTGAGAGGTTTTATCATTCAAAGATGGTGAATTTTGTGAAATACTTTTCTTTATTATTTGAGATGATCATAGGATTTCTATCCTTTATTCTCTTAATGTGGTGGATCACATAGTTGATTTGCATTATATTGATTCCATCCTTGTGTCCAGGGATAATAACATTTGATCATGATGTATGATCCTTTTAATGTTCTGTTGAATTCAGTTGCTTAGTATTTTATTGAAAATTTTTGTATCTATATAAAACAGGGATATTAATACTTTTATTTTCTTTAGTGTTTTAGGCTGACTTTGATATCAGTATATTCCTTGCTTTAAATTTTTGGGAAGAATTTGGAAAGAATTGATATTACTTCCTACTTAAATATTTGGTGGACCTCACCAGTGAAGGCAACTAGTCCTAGGCTTTTCTTTTTAACTTTGTTAGGAGAATTATGATTACAGATTTAATTTCCATACTCCCTAACAGAGTGTCCATATTCTCAATTTTTTCTTGATTCAATCTTTGTGGTTGTATGTTCCTAGGAACTTATCTGTTTTTCTCTACATTATACAATTTGTGTCATATAATTTTTCATAGTAGTCTCTTATAATCCTTGAAATTTCTACACTGTCAGTTATAGTAACTCCTGCTTCATTTTTATTTTGATTCTTCTCTCTTTCCCCCCTTAATTAGTTTTGCTAAAGTTTTGCCCAAGCAATAATGCTGAAGAAGCTGAAGTTCAATGATTCTATGAAGACCTACAAGACCTTCTAGAACAAACATCCAAAAAAGATGTCCTTTTCACCATAGGGGACTGGAAAGCAAAAGTAGAAAGAGATACCTCGAGAAACAGGCAAATATGGCCTTGGAGTACCAAATGAAGCAGGGCAAAGGCTAACAGAGTTTTGCCAAGAAAACACACTGGTCATAGCAAACACCCTCTTGCAACAACACAAGAAAAAAACTCTACACATGAATATCACCAGATGGTCAATCCTGAAATCAGATTGATTAAACTCTTTGTAGCCAAAGATGGAGAAGCTGTATACAATCAGAAAAAGACAAGATGTGGAGCTGACTGTGGCTCAGATCATGAACTCCTTATTGCAAAATTCAGACTGAAATTGAAAAAAGTAGAGGAAAACCATTAGAACATTCAGGTATGACCTAAATCAAATCCCTTACAATTATACACTAGAAATGATAAATAGATTGAAGGGATTAGATCTGATAGACAGAGTGCCTGAAGAACTATGGATGTAGGTTGGTGACATTGTTCAGAAGGCAGGGATAAAGACAATCCCCAAGGAAAAGAAATGCAAAAAGGCAAAAGGATTGTCTGAGGAGGCCTTACAAATAGCTTAGAAAAGAAGAGAAGATAAAGGCAAAGGAGAAAAGGAAGGATATACCCATTTGAATGCAGAGTTCTAAAGAATAGCAAGGAGAGATAAGAAAGCCTTCCTCAGTGATCAATGCAAAGAAATAGAGGAAAACAGCAGAATGGGAAACACTAGAGATCTCTTCAAGAAAATTAGGGATACCAAAGGAACATTTCTTGCAAAGATGGGCACAATAAAGGACAGATGTGGTATGGACCTAACAGAAGCTGAAGATATTAAAAATAAGGTGGTGATAATACACAGAAGAATTATACAAAAATAGATCTTCATGACTCAGATAACCATGATGGTGTTATCATTCACCTAGAGCCATACATCCTGAAATGCAAAGTCAAGTGGGCCTTAGGAAGCATCACTACGAACAAAGCTAGTGGAGGTGATGGAATTCCAGTTGAGCTCTTTAACCTCCTAAAAGATGATGCTGTGAAAGTGCTACACTCAGAATGTCAGCAAATTTGGAAAACTCAGCAGTGGCCACAGGGCTGGAAAATGTCAGTTTTCATTCCAGTCCCAAAGAAAGGCAATGACAAAGAATGTTCAAACTACTGCGCAATTGCACTCATCTCACACACTAGAAAGTAATGCTCAAAAGTCTCCAAGCCAAGCTTCAGCAAAATGCCAGGCTGGGTGAAACACAAGCTGGAATCAAGATTACCTGGAGAAATATCAATAACCTCGGATATGCAGATGGCACCACCCTTATGCCAGAAAGAGAAGAAGAATTAAAGAGCCTCTTGATGAAAGTGAAAGAGGAGAATGAAAAGACTGGCTTCAAACTCAACATTCAAAAAAACAAAGATCATAGCATCTACGTCACTTCATGACAAATAGATGAGTAGCTATGGAAACAGTGACAGACTTTATTATGGGGGGCTCCAAAATCACTGCAGATGCTGACTGCAGCCTTGAAATTAAATAAACACTTGCTCCTGGGAGGAAAAACTGTGACCAACCTGAATAGATTCTTTTGAACCTATAGAAGACTCTTGAGAGTCCCTTGGACTGCAAGGAGATCCAACCAGTCAACCCTAACGGAAATCAGTTCTGAATATTCATTGGAAGGACTGATGTTGAAGCTGAAACTCCAATACTTTGGCCACCTGATGCAAAGAACTGACTCATTGGAAAAGACCTTGATGCTGGGAAAGATTGAAATCAGGAGAAGAAGGGGACAACAGAGAATGAGATGGTTGGATGGAATCACCGACTCAATGGACATGAGTTTGAGCAAGTTCCGGAAGTGGTGGTGCACAGGACACCTGGTGTACTGGAGTCCATGGGGTTGCAAAGAGTTGGACATGATTGAATGACTGAATTGAACCGAAAGTTTGGCCAATTTTGTTTATATCTTCAAAAAACAAGTTCTTAATTTCATTAAACATTTACATTAATTTTTAGCCTCTATTTAATTTGTTTCTGCTCTGATACTTGTTGTCTCCTTTCTGCTGTTTGGGATTAGTATGTTCTTTTCATAGGTCCTTTAGGTGTAAAGATAAGTTTTTTATTTGGCATCATTTTTGGTGTTATTAATGTAGATATTTATTACTGTAATCTTCTCTCTTAGGATACTCTTTAATGTATACCTTAACTTTTGGTATATTGTGTTTCTATTTTGTTTATGTTTTTTTTCCATTTTGGTTGTTTCTAGATAGTTTTAAAATTTCCCTTTGACTTTATCTTTGATCTTTTTTTTTTTTTTTTTTTTTTTGAGGATTGTACTGTTTAATGTCTACATACTTGGGAATTTTCTAATTTTCCTTTTGCTATTTATTCTAGTGTCACACCAATGTTTGTGGGAAAGATACATGATATTAATTCAATCTTCTCGAATTTCGTAAGATTTGTTTGTGACCTAACATATGATCTATCATAGAGAAAGTTCCATGTAAAGTTGAGACAAATTTGCATATTGCAGCTTTGGGATGCGGCACTCTATAGGTGTAGGTTAGATCCGTGTGGTCTAAAGTTTAAAGTCCAGTGTTTCCTGATTGATTTTCTGTCTGGAATATCCATTCATTGCTAAGTATGGGTTACTGACACCCCCTACTTTTACTGCAGGTATGTCTACATCTCCCTTCAGAAATGCTAATGTTTCTTCAAACGGTCTCTTCAATAAGTGGTGCTGGGAAAACTTGCCAGCTACAAATAAAAGAATGAAATTAGAACCCTTCCCAACACCATACACAAAAGTAAACTCACAGAAGTAAACTCAAAATGGATTAAAGACTTAAATTTAAGGCTGGACACTATAAAACTTAGCAAAAAAACATAGGCAGAACAGTCTTGGATGTAAACCGCAGCAAGATCCTTTCTGATCCACCTCCTAGAATAATAAAAAATAAGCAAATGTGACCTAATGAATATTAACAGCTTTTGTACAGCAAAGGAAACACTAAGCAAGATCAAAACACAACCCTCAGAAAGGGAGAAAATATTTGCAAATGAAAAAAACTGACAAGGGTTTAACCTCTGAAATACATAAACAGCCCATGGAACTGAATATCAGAAAATAAATGAACAAAAAATGGGTTAAAAAGCTATATAGACATTTCTCCAAAGAAGACTTACAAATGGTCAAGGGGTACATGAGAAGTGCTCAACATCACTAATTATTAGAGATATGCAAATCAAATATCACCTCACACATGTCACAATGGCCATCATCAAAAAATCTGCAAACAATGAATGTTGGAAGGGTGTGGAGAAAGGGAACCCTCTTACAGGGGGTAGAAATGTTGATTGGTGCTGCCACTATAAAGAACAGTATGGAGCTTCCTTAAAAAACTAAAAACAGAACTCCCATATGATGCATCAATCCCACTCTTGGGCATATACCCAGAGAAAACCATAATTCCGAAAGATACATATATCACAATATTTATTGCAGCACTATTTACAATCACCAGGACATGAAGAAAACCTAAATGGTCATTGACAGAGGAATGAATATAGAAGATGTACCACATATATATGCATATATATGTATATATATACAGTAGAATATTAGTCGTATAAAGGAACAAAATTAGGTCATTTGTAGAGATGTGGATGGACCAATAGACTGTCACACAGACTGAAGTAAGTCAGAAAGAGTAGAAACAAATATCATATGTTAATGAATATATGTGAAATCTAGAAAAATGGTACAGATGAGCTTATTTGCAAAGCAGAAAGAGAGACAGATGTAGAAAACAAACATCTGTTTGGGAGGAAGGGAGGGTGGGATGAACTGGGAAACTGGAGCTGACATATATACATTTTGTGTGCTCAGTCACTCAATCATGTCCAACTCTTTGTGACTGCATGGACTGCATGTAGCCTGCTAGGCTCCTCTGTCTATGGAATTTTCCAGTCAAAGAATACTGGAACGGGTTTCCATTTCCACTCCATGGATCTTCCCGACTCAGGGATAAAACCGACATCTCTCACATCTGCTGCATTTGCAGGTGGATTCTTTACCACTGTGCCACCTGGGAAGCCCAATATAGATACACTACACTGCTGCTGCTGCTGCTGCTAAGTCGCTTCGGTCGTGTCCGACTCTGTGCAACCCCATGGACAGCAGTCCACCAGGCTCCGCCATCCCTGGGATTCTCCAGGCAAGAACACTGGAGTGGGTTGCCATTTCCTTCTCCAATGCGTGCAAGTGAAAAGTGAAAGTGAAGTCACTCAGTTGTGTCCGACTCTTAGCGACCCCATGGACTGCAACTACGTACAAAAAATAGATACCTAATGAGAACCTACTGTGCAGCACAGGAAAGGATACTCAATGCTCTATGGTGACCTAGGTGAGAAGGAAATTAAAAAAGGAGGGACTGTGTATATACTTATGAGGGATTCACTTTGCTCTATAGAGAAACTAGCACAACGTTGTAAAGCAAAAGAAAAATGTTATTGTTTCTTTAATACATTTAGATATCACAATGTTGGATGCATATATATTTACAACTTTTATATTCTCTTGATGAATCGACTGCTTTATCATTATATAATGATCTTCTTTGTCTCTTGTTATAATGCTTATTTTAAAGTCTATTTTGCCTGATATTAATAGAGTTATACCTGTTTTCTTTTGGATTTCATTTGTATGAAAAATCGTTTTCCATCCCTACACTTTCAGGCTATGTGTCCTTAAAACCAAAGTGAGTTTCTTATAGGCAGCATAATGTTGAATCTTTTAAAAAGAATTTTATTCATCCACTTCATCATTTGATTGGAGAATTTAATACATCTATGTTTAAAGCTTTTATTATTTATTATTTACCTATTTATCAAAAGATGATTATTTGCTATTACTATCTTGTTAATTATTTTATTTCTGTTTTATAGTTACTTTCTTTGTCTATGCTATCACTGTGGTTTGATGATTTTCGTGTTGTGCTTTGATTCTTTTATCTTTATCTTGTGTATGTCTAGTGTTGGCTTTTGCTTTGTGGTTACCATGAAATTTACATAAAACATTGTATTGTTACACTACTCTATTTTAATCCAATCACAACTTAACTTTTATTGCAAACAAAATCTTTACCCTTTTACTCCCCCCATTCCATGTTATGTTTTGATTTTATATTTGCATCATTTTATATTGTGTATTCATTAATAAACTATCATAGCTATTGTTACTTTCAATACTTTTATATTTAACCTGTTATAAGAGTTAAGTAATTACATACTACTGTCATGTTATTAACTTGAATTTGACCATTTACTTTCACTAGTGTATATTATATTTTTGAATGTTCATGTGTTATGATTTTGCCTTGAAGAACTCGTTTTAGCATTTCTCATAAGGTGGTTATAGTGGTGATGAACTCCCACAGTTTTTGTTTGTCTGGGAAAATTTTATCTTGGATTTATTTTTGAAAGTCAGATTTGCCAGATAAAATATGTTTGGTTGGCAACTTTTTCTTTCAGTTCTTTAAATCTGTTAGCCCACTCTCTCCTTGCCTGCAAGGTTTCTGTGAGAAACTCATCAGTAGCCTTAGAGAGGTTCCCTTGTACATACTGTTTCTTTTTCCTTGCTGGTTTCAAAATTCTCTATTTTTCTGATTTTTGCTAGTTTTATTATAATGTGTCTCTGTGAAGTCTTCCTTAGATTGAGTCTGCTTTGGACCTAGGAGCTTCAGTTGCCTAGACAACCATATCTCTCTCCAGATTTGGGAAGTTTCCAGCCATCATTTTTTAACATAATCTTTCTGTTCATTTCTATCTCCTCCTCACCTTTTGAGGTTTCTGTGATGTATATATAAAACTTGGATATATGTATACATATATCCAATTTTGATCCCTGGGTTGCGAAGATTGCCTGGAAAAGGGAATGGCTACCCATTCCAGTATTCTTGCCAGGAGAATTTCAGGGACAGAGAAGCCTGGTGGGATACAGTCCATGGGATCACAGAGTTGGACACAACTGAGCAACTAACACTAAAACTCTTCTGTGATGGTCTATTTTATTTTTCATTGCTTACAGTGTTTGCTTCAGCTTTGGAATTTCTTTCTGCTGATATTTTAAGATTTCTGTCTCTTTGTTCAACCTCTCATCTTGTTCATGTATTGTTTTCCTGATTTTATTGAGTCATCTGTGTTATCTTATAGCTCACAGATCTTCCTTAAAGCAATCAATTGAATATTTCCTCAGGCAGTTAGTAGATCTCCATTTCTTTGAGGTCAGATATTGTAAAGTTATTTTGTTCCTTTGATGATGTCATGTTTCTTTGACTCTTCATGTTCATTGGAGTCTTGCATTGTTGTCTTTGTGATTAAAGAAGCAGTCATGTCCTCCAGTCTTTACCAACTGGCTTTAGAAGAGAAATACTTGCAACAGGCAGTTCACCTAGTGATTCTGAGGCTTTATTTGGCCTAATTGATGGATATGCCTGCTCCAACACTTCTTGTTCTCTCTTGGGCCTTCCCTTGATCCTGCAAAGTGAGAGTATTTTACAACTTCCAGTTTGTTTTCCCTTGGGCAGTGCCCCCAAATGTTCAAGTTTGTGAATCTTCTTCCAGTTTCACAGAGTTGGGAGGCTTTCTGTGTGTGTTAACCAGCTGCCTGGAAAACCTTACAAGCGCTGTCCTCAGGAGTGTGTGCTGGGACCTGACTATGGTAGAAGAGATGTGCAGAGCACTGAGGTGTGCAGAGCACTGAAGCGTTGTGAATGCATGTATGCCACTGTAGAGAAGATGTCCCCAGGAGCTTGTGGCCTGGCTCTTGGAAGCAATCCATGAGGAGACTGATAGAAAAGAATTGTGAATTGATGAGGAGCATCACTGTAATGAGTCCTGAACTCTGCTCTAACTCTAACTCTGCTCTGCTCTAACTTCTCCTGATCCCTCAACTTTTCAGATCACCTCAGTATTCTGAGTAGGGCAAGAAAGAATGGCATCTTTGTGCAGTGTGCTGCAACAGGCTCTCACTCAAATATTCTCATTTTCCCCCACGGGAGAAATCATGGGCAGAGGGCTACTCTTTTGGTACTGACCTAGGACACTTGGAGAAAGGACTGATGTGGGTAAAGTGAACTGTTTTCTTACCATACTCAAATCATCTGTCTCAGACTGTTTGCTCCAGTGATGCATTGGAACTTCTCCACTGGACTCTTGAACTCCCACAAAGACATTCTCATCTGTGAATGATTGTCAAAACTAATGCTCTGCTGAGGGGCAGGGAAGTGATGGTAGAAAACTGTTCTGTCATCTTGCTAATGTCCCATTCTTAATCCTTGTTATGACATCTGAAACTTTTGTCTAACAACTTTTAAAAAAGGAATATGTGTTTGGCTGCTTTTAGAAAACATTATCTTCAAGATTACATTTAATGACAATGTAATATTACATTATATGAGTGCTCTATATCCATTTAAACTTTCTCTTATTGTTGATAATTTTGAAAGTTTCCAGTATTTTGATACTATAAACCATATCGCCGTGATCAAACCTTTTGCACATTTCTAGCAACATTTTAAGATAAATCCCTTCTGAGTGAAACAGATGAAAATTTGTAATGATTTCTGTACGTAACGCCAAATTATCAAATGTCATAAATGAATTTGTTTACTTTGTATACCAAATAACAATTGGTAAAAGTGAACAATTCAATAAGCCATCTCCTACTGCAGTATTTGTTTCTAAAAACATTTTTCTATTGATTAATAAGTAGGAAGTATCATGGTTTCTTTAAGAAATTTTACTTTTGGTCATTAGTAAGTATTATTTTTAATATGTATTGACTATATATCTTTGGTGCAGTAGAATGGTTAAGGAGACAGCCTGCCTCAAAGTGAGGGATGAGTTTGAGACCAAGCTCTGATATCATTGGTTATATTTCCTTTGACATGTTATTAACCTAAGTCAATATTTTATTTTATGTATTACTTTGTTGAAAGTGAAAGCGTTAGTCACTCTGTGGTGTCTGACTCTTTGCAACCCTATGGACTATAGCCTGCCAGGCTCCTCTGTTGACAGAATTCTCTAGGCAAGAATTACTTTGTTCAGGCTGCTGTAACAGAGTACCACAAATTGGATGGCTTATAAGCAGAAAGTTATCTTTTCACAATTCTGAAGTTAGAGATTTGAAATCAAAATGTCAGCAGTATTGATTCCTTTTGAAGGTTGTGGGGGAGATTCATTTGAGGCCTCTCTTCTGGATTATATATGGCTGTCTTCTCAATGTCTCTTCACATATTCTTTCTTCTGTGTGTATCTACTTCTATATCAAGCTTTTCCATTTTCTAATGCCACTGGACATATTGGATTAGGGCTCACATTAATGACTTCATTTTAACCTGGTTACCTTTCTAAGGACCCTAACTCCAGATAAGCTTACATTCCAAAGTACTGGGGTTAGCACTCCAGCATCTTTTGGAGGGGATGCAAGCAACTCATAACAGGAATAATATTATCTTATGATAAGCTCATTGTGAAGATTAATTGCTGGCATGTACTTAGCACAGAATGTGGCTGAGTAAAATCAATATCAATATCAGCTAGTATTATGAGTTAAGGTTCTTGCTCATAAAATCATTCCATTTTTCCACTAAGGTTATTTTTTTGAATTAATTTGTAAGAGACATTTCCATATGAACAATTAAATTATAAATGTAAACATATTTTCCTCAGTTTTCAAGTTTTTCTAGTCTCAATTTACACAATTCAAATGTATTTTATAAACAAATCTATTGTCCTCTTTTTGTGTGTGTGATTTCTGTCTGTCTCTTTTTTCCTTTTTTTTCTTTTACATTCAGGGAATGTTTTCCCCATAGTAGGATGAAGTTTAAATGTGCATCTTTATTTTAATCTGATTATTTAAGTATTTGATTTCCTTCTCCCATGCACATCTCCACGTACCTGTAAGATAATCCAAATCTTTGATTGTGGGTGATACCTGTGGTTATAATAAGAAAGTACTCCAATGATTAGATTAGGTAACGGGGCAAGATGAAAGTATTAATATCTTGAAGATGAAATTGGGATTTCTAATCAACTAAGTTAATCAGAAAGGAGATTATCCTGGATAAATTGGACACAAGTGAGCCCTTTGAAAGAGTGTGTAGAGGCCAGAGATGCAAGAAGTCAGAGAGATTCTAACAGGAAGAGACACTGTTGTCCTTGAGTGAAAGGTCTGGTGTCTTGTGGAGAAGGTCACGTATCAGGAACCACAAGTGAGATCCAAGAGTGCAGACCTCCTACAGCTGCAAGGCATTGAATTCTATAACAACCAGTTAGCTTGGATGAGCACCATGAACATTAAATAAGGTAGCAGGCTGGGTTACAGTTATAGTACAGCTTCCTGAGATCCTGAACAGAGTAACCAATGTGTATACAGCCTTCACATTCAAAGAAACTTAGATGATACATTTGTGTTTTGTAAAGCCACCAAACTTGTGGTAATTTGTTACTTCATAATGGATAATTAATACTCCTTATCATATACTTTCAGCACTATTCATGGATTCCTAATAGATAACCAAAACCCCACATTATCAATTTCTGAATATTTATATATCCTTGAGTCTCTAGGAAAAATCAATGTGTTTAAATTGCTTAACTTTATAATTATGACTTTATACATATATAAATCATATTATATGATTTAATCTGGTGATTCAAATTACACTCTTTTCTAAAATGTCTAGGCAGTTTTCAACAGTTTATTCAGTTCAGTTCAGTCACTCAGTCATGTCTGACTCTTTGTGACCTTATGAATCTCAGCACACCAGGCCTCCCTGTCCATCACCAACTCCCGGAGTTCACTCAAACTCACGTCCATTGAGTCGGTGATGCCATCCAGCCATCTCATCCTCTGTCATCCCCTTCTCCTGCCCCCAATCCCTCCCAGCATCAGGGTCTTTTCCAATGAGTCAGCTCTTTGCATGAAGTGGCCAAAGTATTGGAGTTTCAGCTTCAGCATCAGTCCCTCCAATGAACACCCAGGACTGATCTCTTTTAGGATGGACTGGTTGGATCTCTTTGCAGTCCAAGGGACTCTCAAGAGTCTTCTCCAACACCACAGTTCAAAAGCATCAATTCTTTGGCGCTCAGCTTTCTTCACAGTCCAACTCTTACATCCATCCATACATGACCACTGGAAAAACCATAGCCTCGGTATTAGGTATAGATAAAAGAGTGAATAAATTATTCTTAACAATAACAACAGCAGTAAGAAAATGAAAATGCAAGCCATGAGCAGGGAGAAATTATCCACAATATACATGGGAATAGTATTTACTAGCAGAAGTTAGTATAACATACAAAGACTTTTAAATGTTTTTACTAACAACCTTCCCCGGTGGTTCAGTGGTCAAATCTGCCTACAGTGCAGGATACACAGGAAATGCAGGCTCAGTCCCTGGGTTGGGAAGATCGCCTGGAAAAGGAAATGGCAACCAACTCTAATATTCTTGCCTGAAGAATCCCATGGACAATGAGCCTGGTGGGCTACAATCTATAGGGTCTCAAAGAGTTGGAAACAACTGAAGCAACTTAGCATGCACTAAAAGGCTAACATCAATAATTGCCTAGCTAATTGAACTTTGGATTCTCTGGTGGCTTAGATGGTAAAGAATCTGCCTGCAGTGCAGGAGACCCAGGTTCAATGCCTGGAACTTTTTCAATGATTTAAGAAAGAATCTGATTAAAATAATTAGCATAGTGCCTTATCTTTGATATCAAGTTCCTTTAAAAGCAACTTTTAAAACTTTTGTAAAAAGTTGAGAAAAAAAATCAGGTGTGACTATTGTTGAGGTCTTTTAATGGACTGGAACCTGGTGGTCTGGAGTTGACCAATAAGAAAGTAAAGGTGAGAGAAAAAGGCTGATATTCCTTGGTTTTTGCAGAAAGCCAATATCTCCCTGACACGGGGCTTGCTCTGTTCATGGAGGCCTCAGGCGCCCTCTCGACGGGTTGAAAGCACAGAGCGCCTTCTCGAGAGGGTCTTAGAAACTTGGGCAGGAAAGTGAACTGAGAGAGCCTCTGCACTCCAAAGAAATAGCCTGAGAGAGAGAGAAAGAAAGAGAAAGAAAGACACGAGGACCAAAGCTCTGATGGAGCAAAGGTGTTTTATTCAACATTGTGTCGGTATTTATACTGTCTTACAAGATAGCTATTTTCAGCAGAGATAAAATCAAAATTTACAAGGTATCAAGGAAACATCAGGTCATCCATATGAAAGAGAGAGGGTTGTAAATAATCACTTTTACCATATGGTTCATAAGAAGGAAGAGGATACTTATCACCATATAGAAAAACTAATGAAGGAAATGCCTGGATTCCTCAGCCCCTGAGAGAGGCTTGCCTCTCTTCTTCTGCTAAGTCGCTTCAGTTGTGTCCGACTCTGTGCAACCCCATAGACGGCAGCCTACCAGGCTCCTCCGTCCCTGGGATTCTCCAGGCAAGAACACTGGAGTGGATTGCCATTTCCCTCTCCAGCCTCTCTTCTTAATTCCTGAATATTCAGGAATTAATAAGGGACAGAGAATTCCTGACAGATCCAAAACAGCACACAGGAAGCCTCCTGATAAATGCTTCCTGGCAGACTATGAAAACTTTGACACGAGTAAAGGAAGAAATGACCAGGGTCTCACCTTTACCAGGGACCTAGTGTTATTAAAATAACTCAGTCACACAACCTCTGACCATACAGACAAAAGAGAAACTGGCAAAGGAACTTATTGAAGCCAGGAGAAGACTGATATATTAGGAGAGATGGTTTTCTGGATTATGCAATAGCTTCCAGTAGGCCTCCAGTGTACTCTCCTCCAATCAAGATCTCTTGCTGGTAAACTGCTGTTAAGAATTACATTTAGAATGTTATTTCCCAATTCATAGAATTTTAACCACATCAAATGTATAACAGAAAACCACAAAATTCTATAAAGCAAATATCCTTCAATTAAAAAATAAAGTGACAAAAAAAGAAAAAAATTGTACACTTTTCTGCTACTTCTTTAAGATGTTCAGAATCTTTCTTCACCCTATCTTCCCAGGCACAGTTATGTTTCTCTTGAGTCAGACTATTCGTTTTATAGCCCATAACTGCATTATGATAATTTCTGTCTCCATTTCTTTTTTTCTGGCTATTTCTTAGCCATAAATTAAATTGAGTGTAATAAATATATTCACTGAGCTCCTCTTCTATAGAGGAAACTGTGAGAGAAGCTAAAATGAATTCAAATACTGTCTTCACTGCTGCAGAGTCTTTTACATGCTGGCTACTGAGAAGATGTACAAGATAAAGAATGAATAAAATAATAATGCTAATATAAATATCTTTCTACCTTTCCATCTGCTCCTTCACTTTGAAAAAGAGTTATGAAGATTCATTTCCTCTCCAAAATCTTCTTTAGTTAATCTAATTCTAATTTAGTTATACTCTAATTTAGCTATTCTAATTAAAAAAATACATTTTATGCCTAAATACTGCCATTGAGCTCAAATAATTTATACAACTACAAACATTAAAATATTATCCATGGATGTAATTCAAGCAAGCGTAGGAGATGCTGTTTGTTTAAAAGTTCTTACCTTTTAACAAATGCAAACGATGAGTAATGGAAGTCAAATTGCTTTGCGTTTTTCAAATAGTTGTACTGTATTGGCAAAGAATTTTAAAGAAATTGAATTAATCTGTTAGCTTTAATTATAATTTGTTTTCAAGAAACCCAATGATATATACTCTAATTCCTAAAGATTTCTTTCTTCTATAACTTACATCCTATACCGACTACTTAAGTTGTGATCCAAGGGCCAGAACTAATTAGAAATGAAGACTATCAGGCCCTACTACAGGTCTGTGCAACCTGAGTGTGCCTTTTTAGGAGATCCTTGGTAATTAGTAGGTACATAAAAAATTTAAGAAGGTCTATACCATGAAACTTGATGTGTTGGGAGTTATATCGCCTGTGTATAATTGTTTATTGTTTCCTACCTATTTAACCTCTTAGCTGTCAGTCACAGAGAGTGTCACAATGCCTATGTGGCAATTGTTGACCTGGTACATAATAGGCTCTGAATAATTGCTTGTTTACTGATCATATTCAGACATTGCCAAGATGTTTATAATTCATAAAACTTGTCTTACTTGATATACAATGCTTGGCAACAATGGGAATTATAGTTATGAAACTCTATATCACAATAACCAGAAGAAATATTTAACATTGATGCACTCATCTAACATACAATTCATTTTGAAATTTTTTCATTTTTCTATCAGTATTCTTTTAGCTTCAAAAAAATCCAGAATCCAATTAAATTGAAAACACTGCCTTTAGTTGTAAAGTCTCCTTATTTAGAAGAGCTATCATCCCCTTTTTTAATGCCTTTCGTGATGTTGGCATTAAAAAAATAACATTTCAGGCCAGTTTTATAGAATGCCCCTCAAGTTGAATTTGATTAGTATCTTATTAGGACATTTGGATTAAATATTGGTTTGAAAATAACATTAAATATGTAGTGTCCTTCTCAGTGTATCACAGCAAGAAGCACACAATATTTAATTTTGAAGGCTTTCCATTGCAAAGATGTCCTTTTCACTTTTTAATTAACAAGTAATATATAAAAATAAAAAATTTCAGACCTATGTGAAAATCTCATCCCCAATACTCATTCACTTAATGGTTTTAGTATCAACTGATGAATCCTGTGTACATCATTTATTATTTCTGTGGCTTCTAACGGTAATTTTTGCGGTTTCTAAAGGTAATTTTTGCATGCTAGCCAGGTAATGCTAAAAATCCTTCAAGTTAGGCTTCAGCAATATGTGAAATGAGAACTTCCAGATGTATAAGCAGGATTTAGAAAAGGCAAAGGAACCAGGGATCAAATTGCCACATCTGATGGATCACAGAAAAAGCAAGGGAATTCCAGAAAAAACATCTACACTGCTTTGTTGACTATACTAAAGCCTTAACTGTGTGGATAACAACAAAGTGTGGAAAATTCTTAGAGAGTTGGGGATACCAGATCACCTTACATGTCTCCTGAGAAACCTGTATGCAGGTCAAGAAACAACAGTTAGAACCATCCATGGAACAATGGACTGGTTTAAAACTGGGAAAGGAATATGTCAAGTCTGTATATGGTCATCCTGTTTCTTTAATGTCTATGTAGAGTACATCATGTAAAATGCCTGGCTGGATGAAGCACAAGCTAGAATCAAGATTGTCAGGAGAAATATCAAGCAACCTCACATATGCAGATGACATCACCCTAATGGTAGAAAGCTAAAAGGAACTAAAGAACCTCTTGATAACAGTGAAAGAGGAGAGTGAAAAAGCTGGCTTAAAACTCAGCATTCAAAAAATGAAGATCATGGCATCCAGTCCAATCATTTAATGGCAAATAGAAGGGGGGAAAAGTGAAAATGGTGATAGACTTTATTTTCATGGGCTCCAAAATCACAGATGGTGACTGCAGTCATGAAATTAACTGATGCTTGCTCCTTGGAAGAAAAGCTATTACAAAACTAGACAGTGCATTAAAAAAACAGAGACATCACTTTGCCAACAAAAGTTCATATAGTTAAAGCTATGGTTTTACCAGTAGTCACATTCAGATGTGAGAATTGGTCCATAAGGAAGACTGAGTGCTGAAGAATTGATGGTTTTGAACTGTGGTGCTGGAGAAGACTCTTAACAGTTCCTTGGAAAACAAAGAGATCAAATTAGTCAATCTTAATTCCTGAATACATTTTGGAAGGACTGATGCTGAAGCCAAAGTTCCAATAGTTTGGACACCTGATGTGAAGAGCCTACTCATGGGGAAAGACCCTGATGCTGGGAAAGATTAAGGGCAGGAGGAGAAGAGGACAGAGAATGAGACAGTTGGATGGCATCATCAACTCAATGGACATGAGCTTGAGCAAATTCTGGGAGATAGTGAAGGGCAGGGAAGCCTGGAATGCTGCAGTCCATGGGGTCGCAAAGACTCAGACAAGAGTGAGCAACTGACCAATAACAAAATGTAATTTTTAATCCATCTTCCTTCTACAATTATGATTCACCGTTCTTCTATTAGGAACGCTTCTCTTACCCCTTCCATTGCATTTTTAAGTATCACTAATGGCTCAGTTAACACACACACACATTCCATGTATGATGCTTCATTACGGTCAATATTATTTGTGATGTTCAAAGTGTTTTGGATAGAAACTCCTTCAAGCTGGCTTCTGTCTTATGACATATCCTCTCACTCTCAGCATAATAGCATGATATTCTGGCTTGTCTTACTTTGCACCATTCACAGTTCAAATGCTGCCTTTTCGCCAGCATTCCTTCCCCACTCCCTTTTTTCTGATGAAAGGCATATAGAAAGCAAACATGGGCCCTGGATGTGTGCATTGCAATTGCAATATGACTGCTTGAGGACTTTCCAGGGATCAGAGTGTAGGAAGTCATGTTCATGTTCATATTTCCAAGTTCAATGCCAAAGTGATGGTATTTGGAAGATAATTAGGTTTAGATGAGGTGATGATCTTCAGTCCTCATGATGGGATTAATGTCCTTTCAAGAAGAGAAAGAGATGAGTTTGATTCACCTGTTTCATGTGAGGACACAGAGAAAGAGCAGTCATTCCCAAGTCAGGGTGAGGGCTCTCAGCAGGACTCGACAATGCTGGGTTATTATCTCAGACTTCCAACCTCGAGAACTGTGAGAAAATGAATTTCTATTGTTTAAGCCACCCCATTTATGGTATTTTATCATGGCAGCCTGAGCAGCTTGAAACAAGGACCTTCTACATAACTATCGTGCTCCTTATCTTATGTTAAAGAACCATGTTGCATGTTCCAAATTACCAGTAATAAAAATGTGTTTTCTTTTCCCAATTGCTAAACCATGCAAGAATGTAAGAATATAATCTCCGTGTATCTGTTTCAAAAAAATCTATAATAGTTAATAAATAAATAAACTATGAGGACATATTATTGTATAACACATAGAATATAACCAGTATTTTGTTGTAACTGTAAATGGAATACAAGCTTTAAAAATCGTGATTAACTATGTTGCACCTGTAACTCATGCAGTGCTGGTTGTGGTTTAGTTGTGAACTGAGCTGCTAGGAAAGCCCCAATTGATGTAGTATTGTACATCAATTATACTCTAATAAAAATATATATAATCAGTTCAGTTCAGTTCAATTGCTCAGTCATGTCCAAATCTTTGTGACCTCATGGACTGCAGCACGCCAGGCCTCCCTGTCCATCACCAACACCCAGAGTTTACTCAAACTCATGTCCATTGAGTTGGTGATGTCATCCAACCATTTCATCCTCTGTCGTCCCCTTCTCCTGCCTTCAGTCCTTCCCAGCATCAGGGTCTTTTCCGATGAGTCAGTTCTTCTCATCAGGTGGCCAATGTATTGGAGCTTCAGTTTTGTCATCAGTTCTTCTCATGAATATTCAGAACTGATTTCTTTTAGGATGTAGTGGTTTGATCTCGTTGCTGTCCAAGGGGCTCTCAAGAGTCTTCTCCAACACCACAGTTCAAAAGCATCAATTTTTCAGTGCTCAGTCTTCTTTATGGTCCAACTCTCACATCTATACATGACTACTGGAAAAACCATAGCTTTGGCTAGATGGATCTTTGCCGGCGAAGTTATGTCTCTGCTCTCTAATATGCTGTCTAGGTTTGTCATAGATTTTCATCCAAGGAGCTGGCACCTTTTAATTTCATGGCTGCGGTCACTATCTGCAGTGATTTTGGAGCCCAAGGAAATAAAGTCTGTCATGGTTTTCATTGTTTCCCCATCTATTTCCCATGAAGTGATGGGACCGGATGCCATGATCTTAGTTTTCTGAATGTTGAGCTTTAAGCCAACTTTTTCACTCTCCTCTTTCACTTTCATCAAGAGGCTCTTCAGTTCTTCTTTACTTTCTCTTATATGGGTGGTGTCATCTGCATATCTGAGGTTATTGATATTTCTCCTGGCAATCTTGATTCCAGCTTGTGCTTCCTCCAGCCCAGTGTTTCTCATGATGTGCTCTGCATATAAGTTAAATAAGCAGGGTGACAATATACAGCCTTGACATACTCTCCCAATTTGGAACCAGTCCATTGTTCCATGTCCAGTTCTAACTGTTGCTTCTTGACCTGCATACAGATTTCTCAGGAGGCAGGTCAGGTGGTCTGGCATCTCTTTAAGAATTTCTATAATAGTTTGGATTATTCAGAAGATTCTGACTCTCTTCTGTTCCCCCTTTGTGTAGAATGTACTTCCTGTCTCAGTATGTACTGCATTTGGCCACGTGTTTTTTCTTGGCCTCGTGGTAGGCTGAATGTAACCCTTGACTCTAGGTTTGGCCATCTGACTTGCCGTAACCATTGGATCGGAGTAGTCATGATGCATGGGAAATTTAGATTGTGTTCTCACAGTAGGGCTTGCTGTTCCACCACTGTCCCCCTTCATCCCAGGCCTCTGAATGAGAACATGTTGAGTGGAGGAGACATCAACAAGCCATAAGGAGACCCCTATCTGGAGTCAGTTTAACATAGATCCTCGGTGCAACTAGAGATTATATCAAACAAAGGAAGTCAGAGAGACAAATATAATGATATCATTTACATGAGGAATCTAAAATTGGCACAAATGGACTTATCCACAAAACAGAAACAGACTTGTAGACACAGAGAATAGACTTGTGGTTGCCAATGATGCCGAGCAAGGCCCCGTGGAGCTCTTGGACACAAAGCCCTTCTATGTCCCCCTTTTCTTTGATTATAGAAAACAGGCTTTATTCAGCCTCCATGACCTTCTCTAAGTTCCAACAGAGAGATTCAGGCAGTTGTTAATTAGTGAAGGATAGGGGGAGGAGCAGTCAGGAAACAATAGCACAGCCTTGGGGCAGGGTCCTGGATACACACAACAATATCTTTGACCTGATTTGCAGATATTGAAACCTCCTCCAGGTGGGAGAGTTCAGTTCAGTTCAGTTGCTCAGTGGTGTCCGACTCTGTGCGACCCCATGAATCGCAGCACGCCAGGCCTCCCTGCCCATCACTATCTCCCGGAGTTCACTCAGACTCACGTCCATCGAGTCCGTGATGCCATCCAGCCATCTCATCCTCTGTCGTCCCCTTCTCCTCCTGCCCCCAGTCCCTCCCAGCATCAGAGTCTTTTCCAATGAGTCAACCCTTCCCATGAGGTGGCCAAAGTACTGGAGTTTCAGCTTTAGCATCATTCCTTCCAAAGAAATCCCAGGGTTGATCTCCTTCAGAATGGACTGGTTGGATCTCCTTGCAGTCTAAGGGACTCTCAAGAGTCTTCTCCAACACCACACTTCAAAAGCATCAATTCTTTGGTGCTCAGCTTTCTTCACAGTCCAACTCTCACATCCATACATGACCACAGGAAAAACCATAGCCTTGACTAGATGGACCTTAGTTGGCAAAGTAATGTCTCTGCTTTTGAATATGCTATCTAGGTTGGTCATAACTTTCCTTCCAAGGAGTAAGCGTCTTTTAATTTCATGGCTGCAGTCACCATCTGCAGTGATTTTGGAGCCCCCCAAAATAAAGTCTGACACTGTTTCCACTGTTTCCCCATCTATTTCCCAGGAAGTGATGGGACCAGATGCTATGATCTTCGTTTTCTGAATGTTGAGCTTTAAGCCAACTTTTTCACTCTTCCCTTTCACTTTCATCAAGAGGCTTTTTAGTTCCTCTTCACTTTCTGCCACAAGGGTGGTGTCATCAGCATATCTGAGGTTATTGATATTTCTCCCAGCAATCTTGATTCCAGCTTGTGTTTCTTCCAGTCCAGCGTTTCTCATGATGTAATCTGCATATAAGTTAAATAAGCAGGGTGACAATATACAGCCTTGACGTACTCCTTTTCCTATTTGGAACCAGTCTGTTGTTCTATGTCCAGTTCTAACTGTTGCTTCCTGACCTGCATACAGATTTCTCAAGAGGCAGGTCAGGCGGTCTGATATTCCCATCTTTTTCAGAATTTTCCACAGTTTCTTGTGATCCACACAGTCAAAGGATTTGGCATAGTCAATAAAGCAGAAATAGATGTTTTTCTGGAACTCTCTTGCTTTTTCCATGATCCAGCAGATGTTGGCAATTTGATCTCGGGTTCCTCTGCCTTTCCTAAAACCAACTTGAACATCAGGAAGTGGGAGAAGTTAACGATTAATGATAGTATGCTGCCACAATCATTCAGAACCCAGACCAGTTGGAACATGAAGGTTGATGATGCTGACTCCTATTTACCTCACCATCAACCCATCAGAAGAACATCCGTGAACTGATCATGCCTTATTTGAAGGATCACTTCTCACTCTCCTCTCCAACTGAGGACATATAATATTTTTTTGAAGCAGGAGCTTGCCGTGTCCCCTTTTGCCTGGCAAAAAACCCCAAAAAACTATCCTTTTGACTTCACCTAAAACTCTGCCTCTATATTTGATTTGACACCAGTGCACAGAAAAGCTGAGCTTTCAGCTGCATCAAGGGAGAGGTGGGGAGGAAGAGGGATGGACTGGGAGTTTGGTTGATGAAAACTGTCACATTTAGAATGGATAGGGAACAGGATCCTAATGGACAACACAGGGGAATATATTCAATATCCCGTGATAAGCAATATGGAAAGAGTATTTAAAAAGAACAGATATGCATATAAAACTGAATCACTTTGCGTATAACAGAGATTGGCACAACATTGTGAATCAACCACACTTCATGAAAAACTTAAAAAATGAAATGGACGGAAGTTGAGCATATTAATAAATAGATCTTCAGATGTATGGAAAATAAATTCTTGCTTTTTATGCCATCAAGAGTTTGTGGTTGTGTATATATAGCATTAGCTCCTTTTATTCTGAAGCAGTTTAAGTTGTTTTTAGGTGTCAATGTTGAAAGCTTAATATGATGAAATATATAATCTATTACCTTTAGAGATAAGCTGATATTCATCCATTATTCCAACCTCTAATAATAAAACTAATACACAGAAACCTAAATTATAATTGCGAGACCAGCAGGGGGAGCTCTCACACCCTGTGATGATAGCTAAACTCAACAGGAAGGAGAAAGGCTCCTCTTCTTTCCTGGCAAAGGCTCAGCCAATGAAAAACCATGGACTCTTTGTTTACTCCACCCTCCCAGCTTCTTTTCCCATCTATAAAGTTATTCTCTTCTCCATTTTTGCTGGGGACTTGCTTGTGATTCTCCATGTTTGCAAATTAGGAGCTTCCCTTGTGGCTCAGCTGGTAAAGAATCTGCCTGCAATGTGGGAGACCTGGATTCGATCCCTGGGTTGGGAAGATCCCCCTGAGAAGGGACCGTCTACCCACCCCAGTATTCTGGCCTGGAGAATTCCACCGACTGTATAATCCCTGGGGTCACAGAGTCAGGTACAACTAAGCGACTTGCACGTTCACTTTCACTCCATGTTTGCAGACCCTGAACTGCAATTCTCTGCTGATCCTGAATGAATCAACGCATTCCTAATGGAGAAATATCTGGTAGTCTGTTGGTTTCAGGTCAACATATTTAACAATTTTTAAAATCTATTTTTGTTCAGTGCTAGGAGAAAGGCTTGAAAAGCAAATTGCTGGAGGGGAATATATATATAGTGTTATTAATTTCTTTTTTATACTAAGTGTACATGTCAGTTAAAAGCTGTGAGATAGGAAAGCCTAGTGGAAGGGGAAGCATAGTGTTTGAGTTCCTTGCTAGTACCAAGAAATATACATGTAACTCTAATGAACAGCTGGCTCTCTGTGGAATATTGTCACATGATACTGGTTGAAATCTGTTTGAATTCATATATAGTTCTTTGCAAAGTGTCTTTATCCTTGTATTTGTTTTAGAATGCATCTGGAAAAATCTGAAAATATACTTTCTTTAGAAGGTGAATTTGTTAAAAATTATTCTCTCATCAACTTGTTTTTCCCATCATGAGTTTATTTTCTTGTCAGTCACTTTCTTAATGTTGCATTCCCATTTTTATACCTCTCCACTCTTTTGAGAAAGTTGTATACACTGTATGTTATAGGAAAAATTATTCATAAAAAGACTCTGGATAGTTTAAAGATCTATAATGCAATATTTGTGGTCAATGTATGGGAAAATATTAAAAAATCTTCAGAAGCATACATTATGTAAAAAAAAGACCATTGGAATTATGTAAAAATTAAGAATTTTTTTGATGTGAAAGAGATCACACAGATCATAGAATGGAAGAAGACACTGTCATAACAAAACATAATGTTATTTTTATATACAATATAACATTATATTGTATATCTGAAATATACAATTGATTCTTATATTAAAATGAAAAAAGCATGCAAAACAGAAAATGAGCAAATGATTATGAAAAAGTAATGACCAGAAAAGCAAGCCCCAAACTTCACTAGTCTATGAAGGATTTTAAAGTTATTGTAATCATATAAATCGAAGTTAACAAAAACCTTGTAATTTCATTACAACTCTCTCAGCCTAACCCAAAATGAAAACTTTTGGTGTCTGTGTGCTCTGGTGGAGTTGTAGTTTGGTGCAGTTGTTTTTGACAAAAGTGTGCTACTGCTTAGTCATCATTTACCTTCCTGAACATAAGATCCAGAGTAACTTTTATACAGTTCCGTGGTGGATTGTGTATGTGTACCAAGTTAACTGTGGAAATGAGCAGTTGGAAGCATCTTGTATATTCATTTTAATGGAGTAAAAAAGGTGTACTTGATGCATAGTTAGATACAACTGATCTGAAGTCCCCATGACGATAAGGGTGAAAAAGCTGAGAAAGACTTAGCTATACAACACACAAGCTAGTCTCTTATGAAAGTGAAAAATAGCCGCACACAAAATGATTATATACGTTTTGAGAAACCATAGTCAGACAGATTAAAGGATTGCCTTGGTAGAGAGATTGAGGAAGAGTAAGGGATAGAACGTTTCACTTTCATGCATTGGAGAAGGAAATGGCAACCCACTCCAGTGTTCTTGCCTGGAGAATCTCAGGGATGGGGGAGCCTGGTGGGCTGCTGTCTATGGGGTCGCACAGAGTCAGAAACGACTGAAGTGACTTAGCAGCAGCAGCAGCAGCAAGGGATAGAAGGGAATCAATAAAGTTAAAAAGATGGTCAAATTAATTAAAATTACAAGCCCTGCTCCCACATACCAACTATGTGATTGAACCTTAATAACTGATGCAAAACCACCAAATAAGAGAAAGCTCCTCTGTTGTTACAGTAACAAAATGTGATGTGAACACAATCTTTACATTAAATGGCTGTGACTAGGTGATTGTCTGATAGCTTTCATAAAACAGAATGGATCCTTAAATATAAAGAATTTTTAAAATATGAATTATTCTGCTTGGAAGAATTGTTAAACGAGGCACAATCTTTCAAAAACATTTACATGCAATCTATGTTTTTGTGCTCTTAAATCACTAAAGGCTCATATATGGAACATCAATTTCTGAAATGTATATGCTGGGGAATGTACTGCACAAAGGCAATTGAGATACCGTTATTAAGCATAGGTTTTGAATTGGTCTCCAATAGGAAGTTAAAGAAGGGATTTGTGATTAATATTAAATTATATTTTCCCCCCAAAGAAGTATAAAACAAAGTGGACTGTTACTTCTATGCTGAGCATTCTGTACATAAATTATTTAAAATTTTCATGTCCCAGTTGAAAGAATGACAGTATTATTACTTAAGTAAAGGGGGAATTTCCTCCATGGATAGGCAATATCCAGTAATAGCTATGAGCATTTGCCTTTCTTCAGTGATGAACACTGTTTAAAGGAGAATTTGATGGACAAATGTTATTAGTCATTTCTTGGCCACAGAAAAAATTATCGAGCTTTCATCATAGAGTACCAAGCAGCTTGTGTCTTCTTGTCCAGGTACTCTACTTTGGATGTTGTTAGACTCAATTTAGAACAATTAATGCTTTCCTCATTTTATCTAGGCAACTGAAGGAGTTAATAATTGTTACCTCATTTGAAATGATTTTTCCTACTGATTTATGGAAATTACCAAAATATATAATGATATTTACTTCAGAACTGCAAAGCAATTAGCAACATTTGTCAGATATTTCACAGGATAAAATGTGTCTTGGTGATGGAACAACTATATCATTAAATAGTGGTTCTAGTAAGCTGTTCTTATTAAGAGTCAGTTTGGTCTTTAGCAAGGCCAAAATACACTCAATAGTTTGACCATAGAATGTTAGAAAAATGAAAAGAGTAATTACCCAAGTCCATGGCCACAGGTAGGTAAGATCCTGTGCTGAAACTAATTGGACAGAGATGAATATTCTCTGTTTTACCTAATGTATTATTTTTTCTGTCTCATAGTTAGATATGATTCTTTAACAAATACTACTACACCAGTGTAAGCACAGTTTCATATAGAATTCCTGTTGTTTTCTGCTTGCTAATTTCAAACTAAACCAAAGGAATGGGTCTAGGCTAATGTGCAGTGCTATTCTCCCCTCAAACCAGGGTGACATAGGGGTCTGGAAAGCTAGTAGCAGAAAAAAAGACTAATATCACCAAAATATTTTCATGCTATTCTTAGAATTTAACAAATGAATGTAACTGCACTCTTAAATCCTCCCTCTCAAGTATGGACGAGGAGAGCAGAAAAAGGATAAATTCTGAGAGTTAGTAAACAAACAAAAAAAATTGTTTCTCATCGCAGATATGTGACTTTTTAAATTTTGAACAAATGCTTGATTTAGAAGAACCGTTTCTGTGGAATGTAGCATAAGCTTTTAAATATTTTAAGATTGTTGTAGAACAATTATCTTTCACAGAATTAGTCCCTTTGTTGCAATTTTTGGCCTTACTCCAATGGGAATTCAACCAACTAAAATGTTGTGACAAAATGATTACTTAAGCTCACTGAAAACTTCTCTTTCTTTTTTTCTTTCTTTTTTCCTTTCTTTCATTAAAGCTGAGTTATGTGTTGCACTGAAGTTTGACTCATAGCCATAAAATTTAAGATGGCAGGCACTTAGGATATCTGTAGCCATTTGCATTATCACATGGTTGCCCACTGCTGAGTCCAGTTCAGAAAAATAGGAAAACAATAGGGAAACTGCATATTCTTCAAGTGCCAATTGCTATGTGTGTGAGAAAAATATTTTCTTCTACTACCAGCTATATTATATTCAGATATTTGGTTACTACTTTTGTTAATTTTTTAAGCCAAAACATATATTTTACTTCGATAAAATAATTAAGATATGGTTGCTTTAGATTACTTTTTAACAGAATACTGCATTTAAATTAAAATGTCTTGTGAATGTGACAATTTGAACATTGTGGGGAATATAGTCAATAATCATTTAGTATCTTTCTATGGTGACAGATATTAACTGGACTTATTGTGGTGATCATTTTGTAATATATAAAAATATAGAAACATTATGTTCTAACACAATGTTATAGATCAATTATACTACAAGAAACAAACTCTTAGAAAATGAGATCAAATTTGTGGTTATCAGAGGTGGGGGTCAGTGGGTGAGAAATGAGTTTAGATAGTCAAAACGTACAAATGTTTAGCTACAACTAGAACTTAATCCTCTGCTTGAGAAATTAAGCAGGCACTATTGCACTATCTAACTTAGTCTTTGAAATCTATAATTCAGTGTCATGAGGGAATTTATACTAGGCATGCATTGTAAAGATGCTAGTTTTATTCATTCTAAAGCCTCAGAATATGTTCTTTAACCTTTGAAGAAAAACTTTTATTGGTATCCATATTTTATAGCCAAAAACTGTGAATACAAATTCCATTTACAATTTTAATTGAGGTCACAGGAAATTGAAACAGTAGAATGTGAAGATTTTCTTCAGGAAAATAAAGTTAAATGGCACCATCAAACTATGCTACTTAGGCAGGAAATGATGCACTTACCTCAAAAAGAGGGAGGGAAAGTTATTAAGAAAGTTCAGCACAAGCTTTGGGCCTCCGTGGGTAACTGACATTAAAGTGGCATTAAACCTCAGGAGATAAAAGTATAGAGTTGTGCTGTCATTAGCTTGGACAAGATATTGGCTGATATAGACCTCAGTCTGGAGTCATATTATTTTGTAATTTTAAAACCTGAGAGATAGTAGCTGTAAGGGCTTTTTGCAATGGTCACCTGGAAATAACTGTCCCTGACAAGAGATTACCTGGTCGTTTTCATATGATGTTGATGATTATAATAACACCTTATAGTATTTTGCAACATTCAAATACTGTATCTCTTGCAGGTAGAACCCAACCAACCTTGGGGCAAAAGTACTATTTCGGCCTTTAATTTTTCAGCGGAAGAGACTGAAGTTTCAGCATGAATTGTCTATGATCATATAGATAATAAGTGACAAAAAAACATAGATCATGAATCTTGTTCCTTTGAGTCTAGGTGCTTTGCCTCTTTATTTCACTAGAGTTATTGCAAAGTGTTGTCCAAAAGGATGAACTTTGACATGTTTAGACAACAGAACATATTTTTTCAATAGCATGGTTAGGGAAGCATGGTTAGGGAAGATGCTTTTAAAAATTTTTATTGTATTTTAAGTGAAGTAAAATTGCTTTAAAATGTGTTAGTTTCTGCTGTACAACAATGTGATTCAGCTTTATGTGTACATATAGCCCCTCCTTCTGGAGCCTCCCTCCCCTCACCATCCCACCATCACAGACAGCAGGCTGAGCTCCTTGTGTTACATGCAGCTTTCCACTAACTGTCGGTTTTACTCACGCTAGTGTATATGCAGCAAAGCTACTCTCTCGGTTCATTCCACTCTCCTCCCCTGCTCTGTCCACAAGTTCATTCTTTACATTTGCTTCTCTGTTCCTGCCCCACAGATAGGTTCATCAGTAGTTGAAACTTGCTTTGAAATGGAAGTTATGGCCACGTGAGGTCAGGTTTTGAAAGCAACACTTAAGAGTTGAGTGACCAGCATTTGTCAATGTCTTTTCTAAATCTTGGTTTGCCTCTTTATGAAATAATAATGAGTACTAGCTCCATTTGTTTCTCAGGATCATTAGAAAATTCAAGAATAATATCTATTTTATTAAGAGATATAATATCTGTACCCGCATGCAGATATATGCTAAAAACTACTCCATGAAGATACGTCTGCAGACTTCACCTTTTGTTTGGACATCTAGATATTCAGTAAACAGCATTGTTGTATTGATGAGGAATCAGGGTTAAAATCTGAAAAATGCCTTCAGGGATACAGAAAAGATGCTGCTTCTCCCTCACCCATACTCTCCTTTACTTCCAAGTCTCTCAAAACTTATATCACTTTAATTTTTTAGAGATTTATATAAGAACCCATTTTGATAACATTTTAGATGATTTTGGTAATGGGTCTCAATGACACTGTTGGTGTCTAACCCAGGATTCTTGAGGATCTCTTTTAACTGTAGCTGCAGGGGTTGCTAAGGGCTCTACTTTCTGCAACCTTCTCTGGAGCTGCCTTACTTACTAGGCGGAAGATCCCCTGGAGGAGGGCACAACACCCCACTCCAGTATTCTTGCCCGGAGAATCCCATGGACAGAGGAGCCTGGTGGGCTATGGTCCATAGGGTTGCAAGGAGTCAGAGATGACTGAAGCGACTTGGCACACACACATGCACTTGTTAGGAGACCAGAAGTTTTCTGACTGTGCTGGGCTGCAAAAGTCCTTGCTTTAGAGAGAGAGACTCTGTAGTGAAATATGTGGGATTGGCCTCCCCTGAAATCACATCCTCAACTGCTCTTCTTCCCTTTCCTAACACAGCTGCAATCACACTCTTCTCCTGAGAACACGTCCTTGATACATCCATCTTTGGCATAGGAATCTCAGTCTTGGGCTCTTCTTCTAGACACTTGAAGTAAAACAGACTCTGAGCCCTGCTCCTTAACTCAAAGCTGCTTAAGGAGTGACATTTTAGGTGGTTTTCAGCAATAGTTATTTATCACAAGGCCAAACTTTGGTAGGAAGTAAAAAGAAGAACTGATTATTCAGATACAGATTAAGAAGGAAAACTTTGGCCCATTTTTCGATTGGGTCGTTTATTTTTCTGGAATTGAGCTGCAGAAGTTGCTTGTATATTTTTGAGGTTAGTTCTTTGTCAGTTGCTTCATTTGCTATTATTTTCCCCCATTCTGAAGGCTGTCTTTTCACCTTGCTTATAGTTTCCTTTGTTGTGCAGGAAACACACAAGTTTATTTAAGTTTAATTAGGTCCCATTTATTTATTTTTGCTTTTATTTCCAATATTCTGGAAGGTGGGTCATAGAGGATCCTGCTGTGATGTATGTCGGAGAGTGTTTTGCCTAAGTTCTCCTCTAGGAGTTGTATAGTTTCTGGTCTTACGTTTAGATCTTTAATCCATTTTGAGTTTATTTTTGTGTATGGTGTTAGAAAGTGATCTAGTTTCATTCTTTTACAAGTGGTCGACCAGTTTTCCCAGCACCACTTGTTAAAGAGATTGTCTTTAATCCATTGTATATTCTTGCCTCCTTTGTCAAAGATAAGGTGTACATAGGTGCATGGATTTATCTCTGGGCTTTCTATTTTGTTCCATTGATCTATATTTCTGTCTTTGTGAGACATTTCTCCAAAGAAGACATACAGATGGCTAACAAACACATGAAAACATGCTCAACATCACTCATTATCAGAGAAATGCAAATCAAAACCACAATGAGGTACCATTTCACGCCAGTCAGAATGGCTGCAATCCAAAAGTCTACAAGCAATAAATGCTGGAGACGGTGTGGAGAAAAGGGAATCCCCTTACACTGTTGGTGGGAATGCAAACTAGTACAGCCACTATGGAGAACAGAGTGGAGATTCCTTTAAAAACTGGAAATAGAACTGCCTTATGACCCAGCAATCCCACTGCTGTGCATACACACTGAGGAAACCAGAAATGAGAGAGACATGTGTACCCCAATGTTCATTGCAGCACTGTTAATGATAGCCAGGACATGGAAGCAACCTAGATGTCTGTCAGCAGATGAATGGATAAGAAAGCTGTGGTACATATACACGATAGAGTATTACTCAGCCATTAAAAAGAATACATTTGAATCAGCTCTAATGAGGTGAGTGAAACTGGAGCCGATTATACAGAGTGAAGTAAGCCAGAAAGAAAAACCCCAGTACAGTATACTAACGCATATATATGGAATTTAGAAAGATGGTAACGATAACCCTGAATGTGAGACAGCAAAAGAGACACAGATGTATAGAACAGTCTTTTGGACTCTGTGGGAGAGGGAGGGGGGGATGATTTGGGAGAATGGCATTGAAACATGTATAATATCATATATGAAACGAATCACCAATCCAGGTTCGATGCATGATACTGGATGCTTGGGGCTGGTGCACTGGGATGACCCAGAGGGATGGTACGGGGAGGGAGGAGGGAGGGGGGTTCAGGATGGGGAACACGTGTATACCTGTGTCGGATTCATGTTGATGTATGGCAAAACCAATACAATATTGTAAAGTAATTAACCTCCAATTAAAATAAATACATTTGTATTTTAAAAACTCATAAAAATTATCATTTAAAATGCATTCTTCTGTATGCATTTTTCATTTCTGCCTTTTCTTGTCTTTTTATGTTCTAATGTCTGGTAACCATAGATATGCATGACCTGTTTTCAGTGTAGAAATAGTTCATTCATGCACACATTTTGGCTTTTGGCCTGGGAACAATGATGGATGTTTGTCCACCCCAAGAAACAATATCCACCTTTGGAGGGAGTAATGGTATGTATAATTCTATAATTGCAGTGTTGCCACGTATTATAACAGTAACAATAAAACAGTCATTTCTGACTTTGTTTTCATGAGCCCAGACTACTTGTGGCCATGCTTCCTGTTTTGCCTAAACCTCAACTTGTCTCCAAGTCGTCCACTCAGCAGTATCTCAAACCTCCTGCTTAACATCACCATCAGAACTGCACCTGGTCACCTGCTTGTATTGTCCTCTCATATTGCAGCAAGTCATGTTAGGAGAGCTCCCTTGAATCCTAATAGTTACAATGACTCAAGTGTATCAGATAGATTTACTCTAATACTTCTCACTCCTTCTATTTATTTATTCTGTGCAGATGAGTGGATACTGGCTAAAGTCCTATGAGAAGGCAGAGTAAATCAGAGTTGATGTCTTATCATAGGGGATGTAAACAAAGGGAAAAAATCTTTAGCAAGGATGGATTGGTTATCTCATGGGGAGCAAGATGGTGAGGGATCCTAGCTTTGCTTCATTGTTCCTTTGTACTATAATTTCCTTGGCACTTTCTATTTAATCATTCAATCTGCAACATCATTCTGGAGGCAGATGTTACCATCTCCATTTTAAGATAAGAAAATTGGTTTCAGAAGGCTTAAATAATTTATAGTGTTGTCAACATTTAAAACCCAGATTTGTCTCACTCAAAAACATGGTTATTGTTATTATGTAACTTTTACAAATGTTCTGACCCAGACATTTGAGTTGCTTATTCTCGTGACATAGAAAGAATTAGTAGCTGAAAAATATAGGCTTCATACAAAGGCTCCTTAATCACCCCAACAACCTCTCATGCCTTTTTTCTTTTTTTCTACACTTTTTTTGGATCTTAATGTAGGGTTAAGGAAGTAGTATGAATGTTCTACTAATAATTTATTCACTTTCCAGAGTATCTTTTCTTCTCTTACGCATTCTTCTGTAGACTTACTCCCTCCCACCCCAGTTTTAATCAATTTTTTCTTCTTTCTTTTTTTCTAAGTGACAGTACAAGACTTTGTTTCAGTAAAGGACTTTTAGTTTGGAACTAGTTGTCTTTTTCGTCATTTGTTTCAAGCATTGTCAGTGCCTTTATATTTTTAACTCTGCAAAGACTAACGTTAGTCTTTGAGTAATTAGTTTAGTCAGTCATGTCCGACTCTTTGCGACCCCATGGACTGCAGCGTGCCAGGCTTCCCTGTCCATCACCAACTCCCAGAGCTTGCTCAAACTCAAATTGCCCATCAAATCTGTGATGCCATCCAACCACCCCATCCTCTGTTGTCCCCTTCTCCTCCTGCCTTCAATCTTTCCCAGCATCAGGGTTTTTTTCAATGAGTCAGTTCTTTGCATCAAGTGGCCAAAGTATTGGAGTTGCAGCTTCAGCATCAGTTCTTCCAGTGAATATTCAGGGCTGACTCTACAAAAACAGAGATGTACTGTAATATCCCCGCTTGCTTGGAATTGTTCTGGCTCATAAAGAAATGCTGTATGTCGTGTTCTCCTTCTAGTCTGCAATTTTTTGATATATACAATATGCACCTGCAATCCACCTCATGGGAGAGTGAAAGAGTAGTTTGATCACAGATATTATAGCTACCAAGATAGCTCTTAGAAAATAAATAATTAAAAGCAAAATGTGGTGTTTGAAAACAAGAAGAAATATTGCAGTTATTGGATACAGTAATTTGAAAATAAAGCACTAAATTATAATTGCTAGTGGAAGAAAGCCATCAGATTTTCCCTGGATATGCAGAAAACATCCACTGTGGAGTTTGTCATATCGTGTTTTCAGCTAAACTCTCATAAAATAAAGTTGATTCAATACTCATAAGTCAAAATATTTTGTAATTTTAAAAGGTGGCAATTTCTTGTTGCATAAGGAATAAGTCCATGCTAATGATCAGACTCGCTTCAAGTAGAATAAAGTTACAATGAAGGCATTAAAAAGTGATATAAAGACATTATACAATTCAAAATAAGATTTCACCAGGAGGAATACTTTGAGTCAATCTGGCGCAAGATAGTTAAACATCTTAATGTTATAGATTATCTAAAATAGAGATACTATAGAGAATCTAACCTTGCTGGCTTGTTTGGGGGGACAGGGGTTGAAATATATATAAAACACTTTGCATAGTGCTAGTGAGACTTTTTAAGTGTTCAGTTCAGTTCAGTTCAGTCGCTCAGTCGTGTCCGTTAAACTAGTGCTATTATGATCATCATCTGAAAATTTTATGGTTGGAATAAACACTGATTTGTTTATCATCACCCAGTGTTTAGATTTGAATAGTTTTGCATACAAAGTGTTACACTGAAAAGGTTTTTTTAAAATATAAAATTTCAAAATTCTTGGTTTCTTTTGAGTGAAAACTAAGAAATATTCATTGAGAGACAGTTTTACTCTCTAACAGAAAAAGTATATCATTTGTGAGCATCAAGAGATATGGGTTGAAGTGTGATCTCTAGTTTTCTAGCCCATTGGAGCAGTTTCACACCATTATCTTCAAGGGTTATGAGGCTATCACATATCTGTTAGTGCCCTTACCAAAGACAAAACAAGAAATTATTTCCACAGTTTATTCAGTAAATGATGAAAGCTCACAGGGATTTCCAGATGGAATATCAAGATTCTGCCGGGGAAAGGAAAGTTTTTATTTGGGGCATTTAGAAAACTTTAAGGAAGGAAAAAAACAACTGAGAAACTCATGATCTGGATAGAATCCCTAGTTCTAGAAAATACGAATAAACTACATGAGTTATGGTCTGTCAAGATGGAGATGTTACTAAAACCATTTTTTTTTTACATTTTTTTGTATTTAAATTTATTTATTTTTTATTGAAGGATAATTGCTTTATAGAAGTTTCCTGTTTTCTGTCAAACCTCAACTTGAAGCTTTTAAGAATCTTACACAATGGAAGATCTGTTACAATTCTTAATTTATATTGTAATATTATTTTTTTGTTTCTATTGTTGTTATAGATCTATAAAACCAAATTTCCAATTTGAAGTAATAGATGTGTACAAACATAAATCAGAAAAGTAAATAACTGTTCATGAAGCACAGATACATAGCTGACCTATCAAAATATGTAGTCTTTAGACAGGTAAATTCTATAACTGAATCCACTAATTTCTTTTTGACCAAATTCAAATAAAACTTCAAATTCAAAAAACACTTTTTTTGAAAGAGTCCCCTGTGCTATATAGTAGGTTCTCATTGTTATGTATCGGAGAAGGGAATGGCACCCCACTCCAGTACTCTTGCCTGGAAAATCCCATGGATGGAGGAGCCTGGTAGGCTGCAGTCCATGGGGTCGCTAGGAGTCGGACATGACTGAGCGATTGCACTTTCGCTTTTCACTTTCATGCATTGGAGAAGGAAACGGCAACCCACTCCAGTCTTCTTGCCTGGAGAATCCCAGGGACGGGCGAGCCTGGTGGGCTGCCGTCTATGGGGTCGCACAGAGTTGGACACGACTGAAGTGACTTAGCAGCAGCAGCAGCAGCAGCATTGCTATGTATTTTATGCATAGTGGTGTGTACATGTCAATCCCAATGCCCCAAATCATCTAAGCCTTCTTCACTTCCTTAGTATCCATACATCTGTTCTGTAGTCTGTGTCTCTATTTCTACTTGTAAATAAGATAATCTATATAATTTTTTTCAGATTCTGCATATATGCAACAATATACACATTAATTAGTATGTATATTATCTGCATTTGCTTTTCTCTTTCTGACACTGTACGACAGTCTCTAGGTCCATCCACATCTCCACAAATGACCCAATTTCATTCCTTTTTATGGTTGAGTAATATTCCATGGTATATATGTTATCACGTCTTCTCTTGTTTCCATTCCTCTGTTGATTGCATGTACTTTCAACACACCTCAAATGGCAGTTGTCCATTTAGTTAATCACTGCTTTTATGTATAAGCATGTAACATCAGTGGGCTGATGGCTCTGTGGTTAAAAGTCCACCTGCAATGCAGGACAGATGGAGTTGATCCCTGGTCAAGATCTCCTGGAAAAGGAAATGGCAACCCACTCTGGTTTTCTCGCCTGGGGAAGTCCAAGGACAGAGGAGCCTGGGAAGCTACAGTCCATGGGGTCACAAAAGAGTCAAACATGACTTATCCAGTAAACAATAGCAAACATGTGACATCTATATACTGTCTAGTTATTGTTGTCATTGTTGCCATTGTTTAGTTAGCAGTGACCAAAGGGCTCATGTGTTCATAATTTCTCAGCATATTTTCTGCTTGTATATTTGTGTGTGCTTTCCTACTGTAAGGAAGCTGCAATATATGCACTGTGTTACTACATAGAGAGTACCGTATTGTGTGATGTAAGATGCAGGAATGTCCACAAGAATGGTTCTGAGCCAAGAGACAGGCTCTCATAAACACACAGTTTGCAAGAGGTCTCAGCTCATGGGGGTTTTGTCACTGTGAGATTTCAGAGCTTTTATGAACAGTGTTTTGTGGACTTCTTGATCCTACCCTCTGAAGAAAGTCATCTGAAGGCTGGAATGACCATGGTCAGAATCAGAAGGTAACACTGGGCAAGGCATTGTCCCATCAATAGGTCTTGCTCCTAGAGAGACAGGAGATGCAGGACTGAATCCCTGAGTGTTGGTCAAGTTTGTGTGGGCACCTCAATCAAAGCACAGTGAAGGATCCAGATAAAAGTGGAAATCAGCCTTATCTGTGGGTCTTTCCTCTAAAAAAATGTTAGTGGAGAGCAATGATTAGAAATGAAACAATTACGTTAAAGTGACACATGAAAGAATGAAACTAGAACTCTTCTAGCATCATACACAGAAATAAACTCAAAATAGATTAAAGATCTAACTGTAAGACCAAAAATAATAAAACTCTCAGAGGAAAACTTAGGCAGTACACTCTTTTATATAAATCACAGGAAGATCCTCTATGACTTACCTCGTAGAGTAATGGAAATAAAATAAAAAATAAACAAATGGGACCTATTTCAACTTAAAAGCTTTTGCGCAATGAAGGAAACTATAAACAAGGTGAAAGTAGACCCTCAGAATGGGAGAAAATAATAACAAGTGAAACAACTGACAAAGGGTTAATCTCCAAAATATTCTAGCAGCTCATGCAGCTCAATACAAGAAAAACAAACAATCAAATCAAAAAGTAGTCAGAAGAACTAAATAGACATTTCTCCAAAGAAGATATAAGATGGCTAACATATGAAAAGATGCTCAACATTATTCATTATTAAAGAAATGGATATCAAAACTACAGTAAGGTATCACCTTACATGGGTCAGAATGACCATCATCAAAAAATCTACAAACAATAAATGCTGAAGATGTTGTGGAGAAAAGTGAACCCTCTTGCACTGTTGGTGGGAATGCAAATTGTTACAGCCACTATGGAGAACAGCATGGAGATGTCTTAAAAGACTTGGAATGAAACTACCATATGACCACCCAACAATACCACTACTTGGCATACACCCTGAGAAAACCATAACTGAAAAAGACACGTACCCCTGTGTTCATCTTGGCACTATTTACAATAGCTAGGACATGGAAGCAACCTATATGTCTATCAACAGATGAATGGATAAAGAAGTTGTGGTACAAATATACAATGGAATGTTACTCAGCCATTAAAAATAACACACTTGAGTCAGTTTTAATAAGGTGGATAAAACTGGAGCCTATTATACAGGGTGAAGTAAGTAAAAAAATGAACAATGAACATTGTATACTAACACATATATATGGAATCTTGAAGCATGGTATTGATGAACTTATCTGCAGGGTAGCAATGGAGACATTGACATAGAGAAGGCTCGTGGACACGGCAGGGGAAGGAGAGGGTGTGAGCAGCATTGAGGCATATACATTACCGTATGTGAAATTACATAGCCAGTGTGAATTTGTTGTGTGATGCAGGGAGATCAAATCCAGCGCTCTGTGACAACCTAGAGGGGTGGGATGGGGTGGGAGGTGGGGAGGAGGTTCAAGAGGGAGGGGACATATGTATTCCTATCACTGATTCCTGTTGGTCTGTGTCAGGAGCCAATACAATATTGTGGAGCGATTATCCTCCAATTAAAAATAAATAAATTTAAAAATGACAATCAAGTGAGAAAAAGAGCAATTTTCCTTTTTTTTAAAAAATTTCTTTCTGGCCTACTTCTGTAGGTGAAGATTAGTTTTCTCTTCAGTTTTTCATCTTTTATTTTCTCTTCTCTCTTTAAGAATTCCAACTCTTAAACATCTACCCCACCTGTGCAGACTACCTGTACCATTTTCTTTTCCATTCTTTCAATAAAATACCCATTTTCTTATCCCTAGAACTGTTACATTCTCAGCAGAGCTCTAAAATCTTATAATTGGGATTATGTTTTTAGAAAGTAAATACATGTTTGCAAGTCTTGTCACACTGTTGCCTTGTAGAGATTACTTGTGGTGACAGATTGTCAGCATCTAATGGGCTTAGAGTTACTTTAAGGTTTAAATTTTGAACAGTTCTTAGCATAATGCCTTGTGTTCAGTATATCAACTGGCGGGTGATATGTAACTGCATGCATTAATTGATACTTTTCTTTTTCCAAGAATTAGTAAATATCACCCAGAAAATAAAACTTTCTAGCTATTATGAATATCTTCATTCTTACAACTTTTTAAAAAATTAAAAATATTAACTTTTAAAAGGCAAAGATCAAAGTACTTTCATATGTATTAAAGGTATGAAATAGAAACAATATTTTATGGTTAGAAAGACACAATTTTTTAAAATTTGTCTTAGAGCTGAGTTAACTAAATAGAGATTTTGCTTTACAATTTTTAAAAACTATTTCAATGTGAAAAGAATATAATAATTAAATTATAAAAGACAAAAACTCATTTTATGATTGCTCTGAAATACCAGTGCTTTCTTTTCTTATAATAAATGCCAGTAAACATGTAAGATGTTCCTTAGTACAAAGTGCTGGTATCTGTTTATTATGCAATGGCAGGAAGTGCCAAGAAAACACAAATTAACAGTGTTTTCCATGAGTGAACAAAGGATTATACCTCCACTGACTCATCAGAGGTGAACAAAATATGTATTAAAAAGGTGCCCCTTCCTTTCAGGCCAACACAGCCCCATGCCTTCAAGAGCTGAGTGAGGGTGGATTTCAGCCCGCAGTCAACCGCTCAGACTAGTCCTTGCGCAGTTACTAGTGCTTACCAGTTAAGGCATCCCCGATGACTTTTGGGCATCACCTATGCATGTCTTAGGAGTTACAGAACATCAGAAGTATTCCCCCCTCTACCTGTACTTTCTAGCTTTATATTCATTTTCAGATTTTCTAGGCAAAATGTGGAATGGTGTGGATTGTAATTATTTCTTTTTACACAGCCTAACACTATCTTCACAAGTCTGAGGATTCAACCTATTGGTATTTTTCTAAACTGGTTTCTTCTGTGGGCTGGTAGCTGTAATATTTGTGAACAAATATTTTTCCTAAATGAATTGTGACACCCTTTAGTTCTTCAAAATTTAACTTCCTTTGGAGATTTGGGGGAGAGGCTTTCAGAGACTCTCAGAACAAGAACCAAAAATTAGGAATCAGCTCTTTAGAAAGTAGCAGCTACTACTACTACTAAGGCACTTCAGTCGTGTCTGACTCTCTGCGACCCCATAAATGGCAGCCCACCAGGCTCCGCCATCCCTGGGATTCTCCAGGCAAGAGCGCTGGAGTGGGTTGCATTTCCTTCAGCAATGCATGAAAGTGAAAAGTGAAAGTGAAGTCGCTCAGTCATGTTCGACCCTCAGCAACCCCATGGACTGCAGCCTACTAGGCTCCTCCGCCCATGGGATTTTGCAGGCAAGAGCACACGTTGCTAATCCTATTGGCATTGGTTTTACTCCTTTCTTGCGTCCTGGCCTCCAGGTCTGACTTTAATTGTTGCATACTAAACTCTCTCAGTTTCTTAGTTGGATATTTGCTGAAACTTGTCTCATGATTGCTACAGAATAACTCTGTGCTACTCTTCCATTTACAAAGCTCAAATTAAACAACTGATTCTAGTGAAATACTTTTCTGTCCTTCTTGGGCTAATGTGTTAGTATTTATTCCAGAGACTATCCCATTTCTGACGTCAGAGCAAACTGTTTCAGGTAACCAGACTTCTCATTTTTTTGCTAGTATTAGTGACCAGACAGAATCAACATATGACATCTTTGATTCTCCTGCATTAGGAAGCCTGTCATTCCATCATAAAATGGAATTTGATCAATTTGAAAAATATTATGAAGAAATTCTGTTCTGCTCTTCTTGCTATTACAAAATTCTACAAGCTGATTTTACTTGACATATTCTTATCTAATATTTTCAACCAAAATTTGTAACATATTGGTAGGTATCTTTCATGTTGTTAAAGGAGCAAAGATCAGGTTAAGAACTGGGTCATAAAAAAGAAAAGAACTGGGTCATGTATTCATTATTGCAAAGTTCAAGTTATAGAGTGATCATCTAACAAGTTTCTGTGGAATTGAATTTCTTTTCCACGTTCTAGATTATAGTTTCATGTACAGATATGGTGTACACTGAGGAACAGAAAATAGGAATCCTGCCTTAAAATACCTAGACATTCCCCCAGAAAACTCTTAGGCCTTAAATTCTGAATAGGTTATACTGTGACATTCAGGCAAGGATAATCTGCCCAAACTCAAAAAGTTATGTGTGAATGTATGTGTGCCTGTGGCGGTGTATAATATTTTGAGATTATATACCATATTTTTAAAATATATGATTAGGAAATATATCAAAGAAACAGAAATTATTTTCATGCTGGCGTATACAAAATGTGTAACAATGATGAAAATATTCCTACTCAATCTTCAAGAATATGGGAAAGCCTTATGTATTTATTTGCTCTTAGGTGTGATCTTCATTCCCTGATCAGGATTGAACTTGTGTCCTCTGCAGTGAAAATGGGGGACCTTAACCAGTGGATGGCCATGGATGTCCCAAGCCTTATCTGGATAAACAACTTAGAATTTAATTAGGAAATAGTGATGGATCTGTAGGACTGGGTCTAGGAAGGTTTTGTATTGCCTTGTTACAGACAGAATGAGATGGAGAGTGATTTGGATGGCAACTTGGAAGGGATCGGGTGAACAGGAATGGGCAGGAGTACAGTACATTTAATGGTGTAATTTACTTTGGGATGCAGCCTACTAATTAGCCCAGAGAGGAAAATCTTAATGCCATGCTATTTTTTTTTTTTCCTGGAAAACCATAGAAACAAAAACATTTGCCTTAATTTTAAATATCAGTTTAATTTTAGCTTTTGCTTGTTTTAGATGTTCATTTTCTCTGAATTCATTTTACTGACATTTTGCTTCTTTGCCTCATAGAGTTTAGGAAAAGATTGAAGATACTAAATCAGCTATCAACAACCATCCAGGACTTTGGAATGAAACAGGAAGCAAAGAAACACTCGACAAGTTATATTTAAGCTTGAGTGAAGTCTGTAGTATGGGCCACTCTTTAAGGGGCAGCTAAATTTTTACATGAAATAAGATGGCGTGACTATTCTGTAAACCAGAACTATAATATTTAATATTGTTATCACAACAAGGAATAAACAATTGCTTAAGGAAATGGGTGATCTTGGTTCTCTGAGCTACAGTGCTGACTCAGTCATGCAGAACTAATTTCCTGGCCGTCTCTGAATGCACATAAAGCTGCTCTGTAGCTGCCGCTGACAATGAACTAGTGACTGGAAAAAGGAATCTTAAACACAGTCACATCTCTTCACTGTTAAAATCCTGTTCACAAAGCGGCCTGATGTAATATGCTGCACGACAGGAATAGCATTTTTTAAAAATGGCTAAACAGTATACAAAATTTCTCATCTTCCTTTTGGGGGAGTGTTGCTAGGCAACTATATCATTTATATATATTTATTCCTCAGAGCACCAAAAGTCTGTTCTGGCTATTTTTTTCCAATGAATACTTAAATGTTGAAAAGTTTGTTGGATACATGATTTTATAGTAAATATTTGCCATGACATCTTAAATGAGACAATTGTTTAAATTTAGAATGACTTTTTTTAAAGTCCTAAAACAATTTAAGTAGAGAATTTTATAGGAAGAGAGCTAATATCTGATATGTAAAAGAAATACATCACTTTAACCAACTTGTAACTTAATTACAAAGGCTGACTTGCTAATTAGTGTTTATCGATTGGGATGCATCACATGACTGAGTTTGTTTAAATTGCAAATATTAGAGCCACACTGATTTCTCAGACTTTACTACTTGGCAGAAAACAAAGCTGAAAGTTGCGTCATACAGTCACCCCATGTGGGTTTTGCAAGGGACTGATTGTACTGGCGATCCTTCTGGGCACATAACAAGACTTTACTGCCCTCTAGTAGTTACAGGATTTGCCATGTTCATTTGACAAATTGGTTGTATTTAGGAATTTAGAGATATCTGAAAGAAACATAGCTTCAGTATCTAAGAGGAAAGATTAAATGTGTTAGATGTGAAGATAAGACTAGATAATTTTTTTTAAAATCATTCTCATCTGAGTTAAGCATTAATGTAAAATTCAATTAGGATATAGCCATATTGGCTCCTTCTTTCTTATCTTATTTGATTCACCTTTTCATCATGTGTGATACCTTCTAGTCAACATCAATTTTTGAAACAAATTTAATATAAGGAAATAGGTTCTTTTATGTATTAGAAAATATGGTATAGAATAAAACAAGTTGGGTTTATAAAATACACAATTGATTACAGCAGATTTATTAAATCCAAAATATGGGTTTAACATCTTTATTAAATTGGTTATTAATTTTAAACATGAATAAAAAATACTTTCACTTAATTTAAAAATACTAGGGCTTATTAACTTAATAACATACTCATCAGAGTATTTTTTAAATCCATAAAGCCCTGGAAACTTGGAGTTAAAAGGAATTTTATTTAGTCTTATAATTCAGGAAAATTGAAAAATTTTCAAGTGTTTGAATTTATAAACTGTAAATATTTGTTATTAACATTAATTCTAACAAATATATTTTATGTTTTGGAAATTTGAGGCTGTTTTTATTTGTATTCCTGTTTATAGCCATTTTTCTGATAATGTTTTGTGGAAAAATTAAAGACATATTTTCTATTTGGGAAGATCAAAAAATATATATATACTGACATTTTCCCTTATTTGTTAGGTTGTATAGGGCTACAGTCCATGGCGTCACAGAGAGTCAGACACCACTGAGTGACTTTCACCTTGCTTATAGTCCTATTTTTCTTCATATTTCTACTAGATCTCTCATAGAATGATTACTAGATTTTTAGTTTTTATACACTAAGGGCATTCCTCTCAAATTTAGTATTTTTTTTCTAACAGTTTTCTATCTATGTTTTGTTGTAATGTTGTTCTATGAGTAGAGGACTATCTATGTTATGCTCTCATTACGCATTTAGCTTTCATTAACATGTTTGTTACAGTTTTGCTTTTTGTGTAAATTCTTTTCTTGATGTAATATTCCAAAGTTTACTTATTTTCTCTGTAAACTTTTCACTTCTCTTTTCTTTAAACATTTTAATATCGTGGTCCTTTTGTGAGTGGTAGTAGTGGACTCTGTTACTGTTTTGTGTTTCAATTAATTAATTAATGTACTTTTTATTTCTTGGCCATGCTGCCAGCATATGGGATCTTAGTTCCCTGAACAAGGATCAAACTCACAACCCTGCAGTGAAAGCTCAGTGTTAACCACTGGACCAACAGGGAAGTCCCACATCTGTTACTCTTCATCTCTCTTTTTCCTAAAGTCTTCCTCTCCTGCTTGTGAGGCTGTGATGAACTCGACCTTTACTTTGTGAATCCCACATGCCCGGCTACAGTGCTCAGTTCAAAAAGGATTTGTAGCCATCGTTGGGCTGATCAGAGATCTGCTGTTGTTAATTGTTTATTCATATGAAAATAGAATCACTACAGTTCACTCAGTTGGCCTGACTCCTTGTGACCCCATGGACTGCAGCATGCCAGGCCTCCTTGACCATCATCAACTCCCGGAGTTGACTCAAACTCATGTCCACTGAGTTGGTGATGTCATCCAACCATCTCATCCTCTGTCATCCCCTTCTCCCGCCTTCAATCTTTCCCAGTATCAGGGTCTTTTCAAATGAGTTAGGTCTTCGCATCAGGTGGCCAAATTGTTGAAATTTCAGCTTCAGCATCAGTTCTTCCAATGAATATTTAGGATTGATTTCCTTTAGGATGGACTGGTTGGATCTCCTTGAAGTGCAAGAGATTCTGAAGAGTCTTCTCCAACACCACAGTTCAAAAGCACCAATTCTTCAGCACTCAGCTTTCTTTATAGTCCACCTCTCACATCCATACATGACTACTGGAAAAACCATAGCTTTGACTAGATGGACCTTTGTTAGCAAAGTAATTCTGCTCTCTAATATGCTGTCTAGGTTGGTCATAAATTTTCTTTGAAGAGGCAAGCATCTTTTAATTTCATGGCTGCAGTCACCATCTGCAGTGATTTTGGAGCCCCGCCCCCTCCCCCCCCAAAAAAAGGCCTCTCATTGTTTCCATTGTTTTCCCATCTATTTGCATTGAAGTGATGAGACCAGATGCCATGATCTTAGTTTTCTGAATGTTGAGTTTTAAGCCAACTTTTTCACTCTCCTCTTTTGCTTTCATCAAGAGGCTTTTTAGTTCTTCTTCACTTTCTGCCATAAGTGTATTGTCATCTGCATTACTGACGTTTTTGGTATTTCTCCAAGCAATGTTGATTCCAGCTTCATCCAGTTCAGCATTTCTTATGATGTACTCTGCATATAATTTGAAAAAGCAGGGTGATAATATATAGCCTTGAGGTACTCCTTTCTCAATTTGGAACCAGTCTATTGTTTCATGTCTAGTACTAACTGTTGCTTCTTGATCTGCATACAGATTACCCAGGAAACAGGTCAGGTGGTCTGGTATTCCCATCTCTTTCAGAATTTTCCACAGTTTATTGTGATCCATACAGTCAAAGGCTTTGGCATAGTCAATAAAGCAGAAATAGATGTTTTTGTGGAACTCTGTCTTTTTTGATAATCCAATGGATGTTGGCAATTTGATCTCTGGTTCCTCTGCATTTTGTAAATCCGCTTGAACATCTGGAAGTTCATGGTTCACGTACTATTGATGCCTGGCTTGGAGAATTTTGAGCATTACTTTGCTAATGTGTGAGATGAGTGCAATTGTGTGTGGTAGTTTGAGCATTCTTTGGCATTGCCTTTCTTTGGGATTGGAATGAAAACTGACCTTTTCCAGTAGAGTAGCCATTGCTGAGTTTTCCAAATTTGCTTACATATTGAGTGCAGCACTTTTACAGCATCATCTCTTAAGTTTTGAAATAGCTCAACTGGAATTCCATCACCTCCACTAGCTTTGTTCATAGTGATGCTTCCTAAGGTCCACTTGACTTTGTATTTATGGATGTCTGGCTCTAGGTGAGTGATCAACCATTGTGATTATTTGGGTCATGACGATCTTTTTTGTATAGTTCTTCTGTGTATTCTTACCACCTCTCTTTAATATCTTCTGCTTCTGTTAGGTCCATCCCTTTTCTGTCCTTTATTGTGCCCATCTTTGTAGGAAAAGTTCACTTGGTATCTAGTTTTCTTTAAGAGATCTCTAGTGTTTCCCATTGTATTTCTTTCCTCTATTTCTTTGCATTGATCACTGAGGAAGTCTTTCTTATCTGTCCTCACTATTCTTTGGAACTCTGCATTCAAATGGTTATATCATTCCTTTTCTCATTTGCCTTTCACTTGTCTTCTTTTCTCAGATATTTGTAAGGCCTCCTCAGACAACCATTTTGCCTTTTTGCATTTCTTTTTCTTGGGGATGGTCTTGATCCCTGCCTCCTGAACAATGTCATGAACCTCTGTCCGTAGTTCTCCAGCCACTCTATCAGATCTAATCCCTTGAATCCATTTGTCACATCCACTGTATAATTGTAAGGGATTTGATTTAGGTCATACTTGATTGGTCTAGTGGTTTTCCTTACTTTCTTCAATTTAAGTCTGAATTTGGAAATAAGGAATTCATGATCTGAGCCACAGTCAGCTTCCAGTCTTGTTTTTGATGATATAGAGCTTCTCCATCTTTGACTGCAAAGAATAGAATCAGTCTGATTTCTGTATTGACCATCTAGTGATGTCCATGTATAGAGTCTTCTCTTGTTGGAAGAGGGTGTTTGCTGTGACCATTGCATTTTATTGGCAAAACTCTTAGCCTTTGCCCTGCTTCATTTTGTACTCCAAGGCCAGATTTGCCTGTTACTCCAGGTATCTCCTGGCCTCTTACTTTTGCATTCAGGTCCCCTATAATAAAAAGGACATCTTTTTTGGGTTTTAGTTCTAGAAGGTCTTGTAGGTCTTCATAGAACCATTCAACTTCAGCTTCTTCAGCATTACTGGTCAGGGCATAAATTTGGATTACCATGATATTGAATGGTTTGGCTTGGAAATGAACAGAGATCATTCTATCGTTTTTGAGAGTGCGTTCAACTACTGAATTTCAGACTCTTTTGTTGACCATGATGGCTACTCCATTTCTTCTGAGGGATTCCTGCCCACAGTAGTAGATATAATGGTCATCCGAATTAAATTCACCCAATCCAGTCCACTTCAGTTCTCTGATTCCTAAAACATGTTTATTCACACTTGCCATCTCCTGTTTGACCACTTCCAGTTTGCCTTAATCATGGACCGAACATTCCAGGTTCCTATGCACTATGGCTCTTTACTTCCATTACCAGTCACATCCACAACTGGGTGTTAATTTTGCTTTGGCCCCGTCTCTTCACTCTTTTTGGAGTTATTTCTCCACTGATCTCCATTAGCATATTGGACACCTACTGACTTGGGGATTTCATCTTTCAGTGTCCTATCTTTTTGCCTTTACATACTGTTCATGGGGGTTTCAAGGCAAGAATACTGAAGTGGTTTGCCATTCCCTTCTCAAGTGGACCACATTTTGTCAGAACTGTCCACCACAACCTGTCCATCTTGCATGGCTCTACATGGCATAGCTCATAGTTTCATTGAGTTAAACAAGGCTGTGGTCCATGTAATTGCATTGGTTCATTTTCTGTGATTGTCGTTTTCAGTCTGTCTGCCCTCTGATGGAGAAGGATGACCCACAGAGATGTTATGGGGAGGGAGGTGGGAGGGGGGTTCATGTTTGGGAACACATGTAAGAATTAAAGATTTTAAAATTAAAAAAAAAAAAAAGTTACCCTATGACAGGTAACATCTTTCACGTCATTAAAAGTGAAAGTAAAAGTTAAAAAAAAAAAAAAAAAAAAAAAAAAGAAACTTCCTGATGGGAGAGACTGACTCTGGGGGAAACTGAGTCTTGTTCTAATAAGTGGGGCCATTCTCAGTAAACCTTTAATCCAATTTTCTGTTGTAGGGTGGGGCTGTCTTCCCTCCTTGTTATTTGACCTGAGGCCAAACTATGTTGGAGGTAATGAAGATAATGAAGACCTCCTTCAAAAGGTCCCATGCAGGCACTGCTGCACTCAGGGCCCCCAACCCTGCAAGGCCACTGCTGATCCACACCTCCACCAGAGATTCCTCGACACTCACAGGCAAGTCTGAGTTAGTCTCTTCTGGGGTCACTGTTCATTTCTTTTGTGTCCTGGTGCACACAGGGTCCTTTTTTTGACCTCCAAGAGTCTGTTTGCCCAGTCCTGTGCAAGTTCTCGAGGCTCTGTGGTGGGGTTAGTGGAAACCTTCTCCAAGAGGGCTTATGCCATACCCAGGTCTGCTGCACCCGGAGCCCCTGCCCCTGTAGCAGTCCTCTACTGACATGTAACTCCTCAGTTCAGTTCAGTTCAGTTGCTCAGTCATGTCCAACTCTGCAGCCCCATGGACTAAAGCATGCCAGGCCTCCCCGTCCATCACCAATTCCTGGAGTTTACTAAAATGCCCATTGAGTTGGTGATGCCACCCAACCATCTCATTCTCTGTTGTCTCCTTCTCCTCTCGCCTTCAATCTTTCCCAGCATCAGGGTCTGTTCAAGAGTCAGTTCTTCACATCAGGTAGCCAAAGTATTGGAGTTTCAGCTTCAGCATCAGTGGTTGGATCTCCTTGCAGTCCAAGGGACTCTCAAGAGTCTTCTCCAACACCACAGTTCAAAAGCATCAATTCTTCAGCGCTCAACCTTCTTCACAGTCCAGCTCTCACATCCATACATGACCACTGGAAAAACCATAGCCTTGACTAGACAGACCTTTGTTGGCAAAGGAATATCTCTGCTTTTCAATATGCTGTCTAGGTTGGTCATAACTTTCCTTCCAAGGAGAAAGCGTCTTTTAATTTCATGGTTGCAATCACCATGTGCAGTGGTTTTAGAGCCCAGAAAAATAAAGTCTGACACTGTCTCCACTGTTTTCCCATCTATTTCCCATGAAGTGATTGGACCGGATGCCATGATCTTCCTTTTCTGAATGTTGAGCTTTAAGTCAACTTTTTCACTCTCCTCTTTCACTTTCATCAAGAGGCTTTTTAGGTCCTCTTCACTTTCTGCCATAAGAGTGGTGTCATATGCATATCTGAGGTTACTGATATTTCTCCTGGCAATCTTGATTCCAGCTTGTGCTTCTTCTAGCCTGGCATTTCTCATGATGTACTCTTCATATAAGTTAAATAAGCAGGGTGACAATATACAGTCTTGACATACTCCTTTTCCTATTTGGAACCAGTCTGCGGTTCCATCTCCAGTTCTACCTGTTGCTTCCTGACCTGCATATAGGTTTCTCAAGAAGCAGGTCAGGTGGTCTGGTATTCCCATCTCTTTCAGAATTTTCCACAGTTTCTTGTGATCGACAGTCAAAGGCTTTGGCTGCATGGTTACCTCTGCACTATTATCTCTCCTGTACATTTGAACATCTTGCTTATTATAGTTCTCTTTTTTTTAGTCTTACTTTTTTTACCCAATTATTTTTAAATTTTAAAATAATTTAAAAGATTTTTAAATTTCATGTCAAATAGATGGGGGAAACAATGGAAACAGTGACAAACTATTTTGGGGGCTCCAAAATCACTGCAGATGGTGATTGCAACCATAAAATTAAAACACACTTGCTCCTTGGGGGAAGAAAATAAGATGGTGGAGAAGTAGGTGAGAGAAACTATATCTCTCTCCAAAGATACATCAGGAATACACCTTCAGACACAGAAGTGCTTGCAGAACACCAGCTGAGAGTTGACAGGAGTACCTGACCAGTGGAAAAGAGTGTATAGAACCATGCAGAAGTCAGTAAGATGAAGGAACTAGGGGGAAAAACAGGAGGTTAGTAGGCCTGGACCTGCCCTCAATGGGTGGGGGAACTGAAGCAAGGGTCTGATACCCACATTGAGGCAATTGTCTGAATCAGAGGGGTAACATTTAAGGCTTATAATTAAACAGCTGATCTGTGGAAGCCTAAATGGAATGAGAATCAGGCAATCCTTGCCAAAGCCATATATACCCCGGATAGGGATGCAGGTTCCTTAGAAGGTCCAGTGGCTAGGAGCTGGAGCATAGGGATTTGGAGAAATCCCAGGGCGAGGGCTGCTGTTGACTGTGGAGAGATGGACCAAGGGGATATGAGGGAGGTGATAGTGGTGGGAAATGCCTGTGGAGGAAAGCCAGTCAGCCATGGAAACAAGGCAATATTGCTGAGTCATGGGTCAGAGTGGGCCATCGCCATAACCTCTCGCTCCAGCTGGCCCATTAGGCGCCTTATGCAATGAACTGCAGAGTAGGACCCCAGCCACGGGGCCCCTCTATGTGCCTTAAATGCTGAACAACAGACTAAGATCCCAGACAAGGGAGCCCTCTAAGTGCCTAAATGTGCAGAGCTACAGAAAGGACTAGACAAAGAGGCTTTCTGATCTCCAGCTACCAAAGTATTGAAAAAAGACTCTGATAGGGCCATAGCTCCAGTGGCTGAGGCAGTCTGTGTCCCTACACACTTGGCACCGCCAGGGTCCCTGCAACTCAAGTGGCTGTGCCATCTTCACACTCAACTCTCAGTGGGGCAGAGCTGCCACAGGCAAAAAAAAAAAAAAAAAGGTCTTGTGTCTATGCACATAGAGTTGCTCTGGTCATGTCCAACTCTTTGTGAACCTGTGGCTATGGCCTGCCAGGCTTCACTGTCAGTGGGGTTCTCCAGGCAAGAATACTGTAGTGTATTGGTAAATACTGGTTGTCATACCCTTCTAAAGCACTATATTTCCTGCTGCTCTAGCCAGCAAGTCCCCTGAGTACCTGGTGCTGCCAGAACCCCTGTGACCTAAGCAGCTGCACCACCTGCACACCTGGCCTTCACTGGGGCAAACCTGGGTTCTCCAGGGCAGCCTCAGGAACAAACTCCAGTGGATGACCAACATGTGAAGGTGGAAATAAAAACACAATTGAAACCCAGAGGCAGTGTGGCTGAAAAAGAAGACCCAAAACCCTCCCACCCTCTATACAAGCTGCAGATTAAATCCACATGATCAACTAGGCAGACTCTGTCTATGGAAAGTATAAAAGAATATTGGGAGCTCCCACAAAAGAAAATAGTTCTGATAGCTGTGGACATTGGAGGCAACAACACTCAGGTGTAGGACGAGATTAGAATCTGAGCTGCCCCCACAGCCGGCCCAGAGACCAGCACAGGGCTGGTCTCTCACTCTCTCTCTGGTCTCTCCCTCTCCTAGGGAGGTGAGGTGAGCTGTGACTCTCAGCTAAGGAAAGGACCCTGACAGCAGTGACTCAAGAAAAACATTTATTATTCTTATGTTTTGACTTGTTTTGTAGTTTCTTTTGGATTGTTTCCTTTTTTCCCCTATTCCCACCCCCAACCCCACTGTAGTTGTCACTTTTATTAGCAGTATGGAAACTAATTAAACCAATTAAGCTTTGAGTTTTTTTTTAATCAACCACACTTTTTATTCTTGTTGTAAACCTCTGACTCTATGTTAGTCTTTTGCAGTTCTGTGGAGTTTTCCTTTCTGCTTCTTTTTTAATATTTTAATTAAAAAATTTTAAGCCTATTACTATTTTTCTACATTTATTCCTTAGTTTCCTTTTCCGACTATTCTTTCCCCTTTGCAGTAAATCTGTAATGTATATAAACTTTCTTTATATACCTCTATTTAACTTGGTGTGTCTAGTCTTTCTTTTCTTTCCTCTCACAATATTGTTAGTTTCATTTTCATTGCTTTATTTCCCACTTGGCACCTTGCCTTAGTTTTGTTTTCCAATTTATACTTTAGTTAGTTTTGTTCTGGTAGATATAATTTTTGGTCTCCTTTGTTCACCTGGTAAATCAATAGTACTTTCTTTTTTGTTGTTGTTGGACTGTTTTGATTTTGCTTATGGTGCATTGGAAAAGGTCAGTTTTCATTCCAATCCCAAGAAAGGCAATGCCAAAGAATGCTCAAACTACCACACAATTGCACTCATCTCACACACTAGTAAAGTAATGCTCAAAATTCTCCAAGCCAGGCTTCAGCAATACATGAACCATGAACTTACAGATGTTCAAGCTGGTTTTAGAAAAGGCAGAGGAACCAGAGATCAAATTGCCAACATTCGCTGGATCAAGCAAAAAGCAAGAGAGTTCCAGAAAAACATCTACTTCTGCTTTATTGACTATGCCAAAGCCTTTGGCTGTGTGGATCACAACAAACTGTGGATAATTCTGAAAGAGATGAGAATACCAGACCTCCTGACTTGCCTCTTGAGAAAACCTATATGCAGGTCAGCATGTAACAGTTAGAACTGAACATGGAACAACAGACTGGTTCCAAATAGGAAAAGGAGAACGTCAAGGCTGTATATTGTCACCCTGCTTATTTAACTTATATGAAGAGTACATCACGAGAAACACTGGGTTGGAAGGAGCACAAGCTGGAATCAAGATTGCCAGGAGAAATATCAATAACCTCAGATATGCAGATGACACCATCCTTATGGCAGAAAGTGAAGAGGACCTAAAAAGCCTCTTGATGAAAGTGAAAGAGGAGAGCGAAAAAGGTGGCTTAAAGCTCAACATTCAGAAAACAAAGATCATGGCATCTGGTCCCATCACTTCATGGGAAATAGATGGGAAAACAGTGGAGACAGTGTCAGACTTTATTTTTCTGGACTCCAAAACCACTGCACATGGTGATTGCAACCATGAAATTAAAAGACGCTTACGCCTTGGAAGGAAAGTTATGACCAACCTAGATAGCATATTGAAAAGCAGAGATATTACTTTGCCAGAAAAGGTCCGTCTAGTCAAGGCTATGGTTTTTCCAGTGGTCATGTATGGATGTGAGCGTTGGACTGTGAAGAAGGCTGAGCGCCAAAGAATTGATGCTTTTTGAACTGTGGTGTTGGAGAAGACTCTTGAGAGTCCCTTGGACTGCAAGGAGATTCAACTAGTCCATCCTAAAGGAGATCAGTCCTGGGTGTACATTGGAAGGATTGATGAGGAAGCTGAAACTCCAATACTTTGGCCACCTCATGTGAAGTGTTGACTCATTGGAAAAGACCCTGATGCGGGAAGGATTGGGGTAGGAGGAGAAAGGGATGACAGAGGATGAGATGGTTGGATGGCATCACCGACTCAATGGACATGAGTTTGAGTGAACTCCGGGAGTTGGTGATGGACAGGGAGGCCTGGCGTGTTGTGATTCATGGGGTCGCAAAGAGTCGACCATGACTGAGAGACTGAACTGAACTTATGGGTGTATATATACATATTCCATTATTTTGATTATTATTTGTCTAATTTTGTAACTGCCATTTGTTTGGGGTTCATCTTTGGTTTCTCATTTTTGGGTATTTATTTTATTTTTTTTGGGGGGGGTATTTGTTTTAATCTCACCTAATGCCATAACAAGCCACATGTGGAATCTTCATTCCTGGCCAGAGATCAAGCCCTGATCCTTTGGAGTTAGAACACTGACTCTAAGACCCTAGACCACCAGAGAACCCCTGATTCTAGGGAGTATCAAATAGTGAGAACTCCCACAAAGGAAGCCACTTGAATAAAAGACCCAACATCAACCAACCACTAGTAGAGCACCGTGTGCAGGATGCCTCATCCAAACAACAAGGAAAACATAAATACAAACTCAATCATCAGGATGCAGGATTACCACCTCACTCAGTCCTGCCCATCAGAGGAAAAAAAAAAAAACAAACAACACCTCAGCACAAATCTCACCCTATATGAAGCTTATATGAGCCACTGGACCTATCTTATGAGGGCAGGAACCAAAAAGAAGAAAGAATTCAACCTGGAGCTTGGGAAAAGTAGACCTCAAACACAATAAGTTTTTTTTTTTTTTAAATGAAAAAGAGAGATATATGGCACAAATGAAGGAACAAATTAGAAACATAGAAGCCCAAATAAATGAAGAGGAAATAGGCAAACTACCTGAAAAAGAATTCTGAATAATCATAGATGATCAAAAAGCTTGAAAACAGAATGGAGAAAATGCAGTAATCAATTAACAAAGACCTAGATGAATTAAAGAATAAGCATACAGAGACAAACAACACAGTTACTGAAATTAAAAATACTCTAGAAGGAATCAATAGCAGAATATCTGAAACAGAAGAATGGATCAATGAGCTGGAAGATAAAATGGTGGAAATAACTGCTGAAGAGCAGAATAAAGTAAAAAGAATGAAAAAAAAACCAGGATAGTTTCAGAGACTTCTTAGACAATATTAAATACACAAACATTTGAATTATTAGGGTTCTACAAGAAGAGAAAAAGAAAAGGTATGAGAAATTTTTTGAAGAGATTATAGTTGAAAAATTCACCAACATGGAAAAGGAAATAGTCAAGAGCAAGAGGTGCAAAGAGTCCCCTAGAGGATAAAACCAAGGAGAAACATGCCAAGACACAAACTAACAAAGATTAAACACGAAGAAAGAATATTAATAATAGCAAGGGAAAAGCAACAAGTAACATACAAGGGAAACTCCATATATTTAACAGCTGATCTTTCAGCAGAAACTCTGCAGGCCGGAAAAGAATGGCAGGATATATTGAAAGTACTGACATGGAAAAATGTACAACCAAGAAACTCTACCCAGCAAGGGTCTCATTCAAAATTAATGGAAAAATAAAAAGATTTTCAGAGAAGCACAAAAACAAACCTCAAACAATTAAGAAAATGGCAATAAGAACAAATATATCACTAATTATTTTAAATGTAAATGGATTAAATGTTCCAACCAAAAGACATAGACTGGCTGAATGGATAGAACAACAAGACCCTTATATATGCTGTCTACAAAAATTCTACTCTAGGTCTAAATACACTTATAGACTGAAAGTGAGAGAATGGAAAAATATATTCCATGCAAATGGAAAGCAAAATAAAGCTAGGGTAGCAATCCTCATATCAGAAAATGTAGACCTTAAAATAAAGAATATTACAAGAGATTAGGAAGGAAACCTTAAAATGATCAAGGGATCAATCCAAGAGAAAGACATAACAATTATAAATATCTAAGCACCCAACATAAGAGCACCTCAATACACAAGACAAACACTAACAGACATAAATGGAGAAATTGACAGTAACACAATAGTAGGAGACTTTAACACCCCACTTACACCAATGGACAGATCTTCAAAACAGAAAATTAATAAGGAACCACAAGCCTTAAATGATACATTAGATGAGATGGGTCTCATGGATATCTTAAGGACATTCCATCCAAATGCAGAGGAATTCACCTTTGTCTCAAGTGCACATGGAACATTATCCAGGATAGACCACATCTTGGGTCAAAGATAAAAAATCAGTAAATTTAAGAAAATAGAAATTGTATTAAGCATCATTTCCGATCACAATGCTATGAGATAAGGTATCAATAAAAATTAAAAAAAAGGACAGGTACTGCTAAGATGGCGGAGGAATAGGATGGGGAGACCACTTTCTCCCCCACAAATTCATCAAAAGAACATTTAAACCCTGAGTAAATTCCACAAAACAACTTCTGAATGCTGGCAGAGGACATCAGGCACCCAGAAAAGCAGCCTACTGTCTTCGAAAGGAAGTAGGAAAAAATTATAAAAGACAGAAAAAGAGACAAAAGAGGTAGGGATGGAGCTCTGTCCCAGGAGGGGAGTCTTGAACAGAGGGAAATTTCCAAGCACCAGGAGGCACTCTCACTGCCTAGTCTGTGGCGAGTCTTGGAAGCACAGAGGGCAACATAACAGGGAGGAAAAATAAATAAATAATTAAAACCCACAGATTACGAGCCCAACGGTGGCTCCCCCAGTGGAGAAGCAGCACAGATGCCTGCACCCACACTGGAAAGTGGGGGCTGGGCAGGGAGGCGCTGGCTCCATTGCTTAGAGTGGGGATTTGGCCTGAGCGCCCCGAGTGTGGTCTGGGTGAACTAACTTGGGCTAGCAAGCCAGACTGTGGGATAACTACCACGTGAAAAGCCAGCCCTAACCTAAGACACTGCCAGGCCCACGCACAGAACAAAGGACTGAACAGAGACAGCCAGCTGCAGACCATCCCCCTCTGGTGACAGGCAGCCAGAGCTGGAAGAGGGCAATTGCAGCCCCAGAGAGACATTATCTACCAAACTGTAAGCAGGCTTTTTTGCTAACTAAGACTTCTTGGGGTTCTGGACAGTCAACATCTGCCTGAGAAGGTGTGCTGGTTGTACACCCACAAAACGGAGCAGCAGGAACGGGGGAGGTGGTAAGTCATAGTGACTGTGCTCACCAAACACCTCATCACCTGAGCTGCTTGGACCTGGGAAGGGCACAAAACGCAGGCCCAACCGCGTTTGCGCCTCTAAGGACTACCCAATTGCCTGAACCTGAGCAGCTTAGACCTGGGAGGTGCATGCAGCCCAGGGGCAGCCTCGGACAGTTCCTGGTGGAGCAAGCTAGAGCCTGAGCAGTGTAGGCAGGGAGGGTGCACGCGCCTTGAGCGGGGGCAGGCCCAGTGTGGCTGAGGCACTGTGAGCACACGCTAGTGTTATTTGTTTGCAGCTTCCCTCCCTCCCCACAGCATGACTGAACAAGTGAGCCTAAAAAAAAGTATCCACCACTGCCCCCTTTGTGTCAGGGCTGAAATCAGACACTGAAGAGACCAGCAAACAGAAGAAGCTAAAACAGAGGGAACCGCCTTGGAAGTGACAGGTGCAATAGATTAAAACCCTGTCATTGGTACTGACTATATAGGAAGGGGCCTATAGATCTCGAGATATATAAGCTGGACCAAGGAACTATCTGAAAATGAACTGACCCCTCAATACCCACAAAAACACCAGAGAAAGTCCCAGATATATCTTTACTATTTTTATGATCATTCCTTAAAAAAATTTTTTTTAAATTAAGTCCTCTATTACTCCTTTAATTTTCACTTTTATAACCTGCTATTACTTTACACAAAAAAATGACCCTATTTTTTAAAAGCAAACTTCATATATATATATTTTTTTTTTAAAAAATAATTTTTGTGACCTTTTTTTCTCTCTCTCTCTTTTTTTTCTTCTTATCTTTAATACTGTATTTTTGAAATTCCAAACTCTACTCTAGATTTTTAATCTTTGCTTTTTGGTATTTGTTATCAATTTTGTACCTTTAAGAACCCAATCTTCAGTACCCATTTTTACTTGGGACCGAGATTACTTGCTTGACTGCCCTCTCTCTCTTTGGACTCTCTTTTTTCTCCACCAGGTCGCCTCTATCTCCTCCCTCTCCCTTCTCTTCTCTACCTAACTCTGTGAATCTCATTGTGTATTCAAGATGGTGGTGAACACTTAGGGAACTGATTACTGGCTGGATCTGTCTCTCTCCTTTTGATTCCCCCCTTTTATCCATCCAGCCACCTCTGTCTCTTTCCTCCCTCTCTCTTCTCTGTATAACTCCGTGAACATCTCTGAGTGGTCCAGTTGTGGAGTGCACATAAGGAAGTGATTACTAGCTAGCTTGCTCTCTCCTCTATTGATTCCACCTCATCTCATTTGGGTCACCTCTAAACCCCTCCTCCCTCTTCTCTTCTCCATGTAACTCTGTGAACCTCTCTGGGTGTCCCTCACTGTGGAGAAACTTTTCATCTTTAACCTAGATGTTTTATCAGTGGTGTTGTATAGAAGGAGAAGTCTTGAGAATACAGAAAAATAAGACTCAAAACCAGAAACTGGAGGCTTAAGTCCAAACCCTGAGAACACCAGAGAACTCCTGACTCCAGGGAACATTAATTGACAGGAGATCATCAAACGCCTCCATACCTACGCTGAAACCAAGCACCACCCAAGGGCCAACACGTTCCAGAGCAAGACATACCATGCAAATTCTCCAGCAACACAGGAACACAGCCCTGAGTTCCAATATACAGGCTGCCCAAAGTGACTCCAAAACCATTGACATCTCATAACTCATTACTGGATATTTCATTGCACTCCAGAGAGAAGAAATCCAACTCTGCCCACCAGAACATGGATACAAGCTTCCCTAACCAAGAAACATTGACAAACCACCTGTATAACCCCACCCACAGCAAGGAAACTCCACAATAAAGAGAATTTCAATGTAGCAATATAAACAAGATGAAGAGACAGCAGAATACCCAGCAGGTAAAGGAACAGGATAAATGCCCACCAAACCAAACAAAAGAGGAAGAGATAGGGAATCTACCTGATAAAGAATTCCAAATAATGATAGTGAAAATGATCCAAAATCTTGAAATCAAAATGGAATCATAGATAAACAGCCTGGAGACAAGGATTGAGAAGATGCAAGAAAGGTTTAACAAGGACCTAGAAGAAATAAAAAAAAAGAGTCAATAAGCAAAATGGCTGTCTGGAGAGGCCTTACAAATAGCTGTGAAGAGAAGAGAGGCAAAAAGCAAAGCGGAAAAGAAAAGATATAGGCATCTAAATGCAAAGTTCCAAAGAATAGCAAGAAGAGATAAGAAAGCCTTTTACAGTGATCAATGCAAAGAAATAGAGGAAAACAACAGATTGAGAAAGACTAGAGATCTCTTCAAGAAAATTAGAGATACCAAGGGAACATTTCATGCAAAGATGGGCTCGATAAAGGACAGAAGTGGTATGGAAAAGCAGAAGATATTAAGAAGAGGTGGCAAGAATACATGGAAGAACTGTACAAATAAGATCTTCAAGACCCAGATAGTCATGATGATGTGATCACTCATTTAGAACCAGACATCCTAGAATGTGAAGTCAAGTGGGCCTTAGAAAGCATCACTACAAACAAAGCTAGTGGAGGTGATGGCATTCCAGTTGAGCTGTTTCAAATCCTGAAAGATGATGCTCTGAAAGTGCTGCACTCAAAATGGCAGCAAATTTGGAAAACTCAGCAGTGGCCACAGGACTGGAAAAGGTCAGTTTTCATTCCAATCCCAAAGAAAGGCAATGCCAAAGAATGCTCAAACTACCACACAATTGCACTCATCTCACATGCTAGTAAAGTAACGCTAAAAATTCTCCAAGACAGGCTTCAGCAATACATGAACTGTGAACTCCCTGATGTTCAAGCTGGTTTTAGAAAAGGCAGAGGACCCAGAGATCAAATTGCCAACATCTGCTGGATCATGGAAAAAGCAAGAGAGTTTCAGAAAAACATCTACTTCTGCTTTATTGATTATGCCAAATCCTTTGACTGTGTGGATCACAATAAACTGTGGAAAATTCTGAAAGAGGTGGGAATACCAGACCACCTGACCTGCCTCTTGAGAAATCTGTATGCAGGTCAGGAAGCAAGAGTTAGAACTGGACATGGAACAACAGACTGGTTCCAAATAGGAAAAGGAATCATCAAGGCTGTATATTGTCACCCTGCTTATTTAACTTATATGCAGACTACATCATGAGAAATGCTGGACTGGAAGAAGCACAGCTGAGATCAAAATTGCCGGGAGAAATATCAATGACCTCAGATATGCAGATGACACCACCCTTATGGCAGAAAGTGAAGAGGAGCTAAAACACCTCTTGATGAAAGTGAAAGAGGAGAGCGAAAAAGTTGCCCTAAAGCTCAACATTCAGAAAACTAAGATCATGGCATCCGGTCCCATCACTTCATGGGAAATAGATGGGGAAACAGTGGAAACGGTTTCAGACTTTATTTCTGGAGGCTCCATAATCAATGCAGATGGTACTGCAGCCATGAAATTAAAAGACACTTACTCCTTGGAAGGAAAGTTATGACCAACCTAGATAGCATATTCAAAAGCAGAGACATTACTTTGCCGACTAAGGTCCATCTAGTCAAGGCTATGGTTTTTCCTGTGATCATGTATGGATGTGAGAGTTGGACTGTGAAGAAGGCTGAGCGCCAAAGAATTGATGCTTTTGAACTGTGGTGTTGGAGAAGACTCTTGAGAGTCCCTTGGACTGCAAGGAGATCCAACCAGTCCATTCTGAAGGAGATCAACCCTGGGATTTCTTTGGAAGGAATGATGCAAAAGCTGAAACTCCAGTACTTTGGCCACCTCATGCGAAGAGTTGACTCATTGGAAAAGACTCTGATGCTGGGAAGGATTGGGGGCAGGAGGAGAAGGGGACGACAGAGGATAAGATGGCTGGATGGCATCATGGACTCGATGGACATGAATTTGATTGAACTCCGGTAGGTGGTGATGGACAGTGAGGCCTGGCGTGCTGTGATTCTTGGGGTCACAGAGAGTCGGACACGACTGAGTGACTGAACTGAACTGATACATAGATAACCCTAAAGATACTATCCGAAAATTACTAAAGCTAATCAATGAATTTAGCAAAGTCATGGAATACAAAATCAATACACAGAAATCACTTGTATTCCTATATAGTAATAATGAAAAATCAGAAAGAGAAGTTAAGGAATCATTCTCAGGCACCATTGCAACAGAAAGAATAAAATATCTAGGAATACACTCTTTAAGGAGACAAAAGAACTGTACACAGAAAATTGTAATACACTAAGGAAAGAAATCAAAGGTGACATAAACAGTTGGAGAGATAGTCCATACTCTTGGGCAGGAAGAATAAATATTGTGAAAATGATTATGCTGTCAAATGCAATCTACAGATTCAATGTGATCCTTAACATTTTATCAATGGCATCTTCCAGAATGAGAACAAAATATTTCACAATTCATATGGAACCAGAAAACACCCCAAATAGCCAAAGCAGTCTTGAGAAAGAAGGATGGAGCTAGAGGAATCAACCTTCCTCACTTCAGATTATACTGCAAAACTACAATCATCAAGACAGTATGGTGCTGGCACAAAAGCAGAAATACAGACAATAAGATAGAAAGCCCAGAAATAAACCCATGCACCTGTGGGTACCTAATTTTCGACAAAGGAGGCAAGAATATACAATGGGGTAAAAACAGCCTATTCAACAAATGGTGATGTGAAAACTGGACAGCTACATGTAAAATAATGAAATTAGAATACCTCCTAACACCATACACCAAAATAAACTAAAAATGGATTAAAGACCTAAATGTAAGGCCAGAAACTATAAATCTCTTAGGGGAAAATATAGGCAGAACACTCAATGACATAAATCAAAGCAAATCCTCTATGATCCACTTTCCAGTGCAAGGAAAATTAAAACAAAAGTAAACAAAAGGTATCTCATTAAACTTAAAATCTTTTGCACAGCAAAGAAAACTATAAGCAAGATGAAAAGACAACCCTCACAATGGGAGAAAATAATAACAAATGAAACAACTGACAAAGGATTAATTCCCAAAATATACAAGCAGCTCATACAATTCAATACCAGGAAAACAAACAACCCAATCAAAAAGTGGGAAAAAGACCTAAGCAGACATTTCTCCAAAGAAGACACATAGATGTCTGACAACACATGAAAAGATGCTCAACATCACTCATTATTAGAAAAATGCAAATCAAAACTACAGTGAGATATCATGTCACACCGGTCAGAATGGCCATCATCAAAATGTCTACAAACAATAATTGCTGGAGCGGGTGTGGAGAAAAGGGAACCTTCTTGCACTGTTGGTGAAATGTAAATTGATACAGCTACTATGGAAGATGGTATGGAGATTCCTTAAAAAACTAGGAATAAAACCACCATATGACCCAGCAATCCCACTCCTAGGCATATACACTGAGGAAAGCAAAATTGAAAAAAACACATGTATCACATGTTTACTATTTACAATAGCTAGAACATGGAAACAACCTAGATGTCCATTGACAGATGAATGGACAAGGAATTTGTGCTATATATACACAGTGGAATATTACTCAGCCATAAAAAGATCACATTAGAGTCAGTTCTAATGTGGTGGATGAACCTAGAGCCTGTTATACAGAGTAAAGTAAGTCAGGAAGAGAAAGATAAGTATCGTTTTCTAATGCATATATATAGAATCTAGAAAGATGGTACTGAAGAATTTATTTGCAGAGCAGCAATGGAGAAGCAGACATAGAGAACAGACTTATGGACACAGGGAGAGGGGAGGAAAGGGTGGGCTGTATGGAGAGTAACATGGAAACTTACATTACCATATGTAAAATAGACAGCCAATGGGAATTTGCAGTATGTTGCAGTAAACTCAAACAGGAGCTCTGTGTCCACCTACAGGCCTGGGATGGGGAGGGAGACAGGAAGGAGGTTCAAGAGGGAGAGGATATATGTATACCAATGGAGAAGGAAATGGTAATCCACTCCAATATTCTTGCCTGGAGAATCCCATGGACAGAGAAGCCTGGCAGGCTACAGTCCACGGGGTTGCAAAGAGTCGGACACGACTGAGCGACTCATTTCAATTCACTTCACTTCATGGCTTATTCATGTTGAGTTTTGAGAGAAAAACCACAATATTATGTAAACAATTATTCTTCAATTAAAAAATTAATTAATGAAAAAGAAAAACACACTTGCTCCTTGGAAGAAAAGCTGTGACAGACCTAGAAAGGGCATTAAAAAGCAGAGATATTACTTCACTGGCAAAGGTCCATCTAGTCAAAGCTATGTTTTTTCCAGTACTCATGTATGGATGTGAGAGTTGGACCATTAAGAAGGCTGAATGTGAAAGAATTGATGCTTTTGAAATGTGTTGGAGAAAACTCCTGAGAGTCCCTTGCACTGCAAGGATATCAAACCAGTCAATCCTAAAGGAAACAAGTCCTGGATATTCATTAGAAAGACTGATGCTGAAGTTGAAGCTCCAATATTTTGGCTCCTGATGTGAACAGCCGGCCATTAGAAAAGACCCTAATGCTGGGAAATATTGAAGGCAGGAGGGGAAAGGCATGACAGAGGATGAGATGGTTGGATGGCATCACTGATTCAATGGACATGAGTTTGAGCAATCTCCGGGAGATGGTGAAGGATAGGGGAACCTGGCTTGCTGAAATCCATGGGGTTGCAAAGAGTGGGACATGACTGAGGGACTGAACAAAAACGATTTTAAAATTTTAAGACTTTATTTTTAAGGGTGGTATTCAGTTCAGTTCAGTTCAGTCACTCACTCGTGTCCAGCTCTTTGTGACCCCATGAATCATAGCGTGCCAGGCCTCCCGGTCCATCACCAACTCCCGGAGTTCACTCAGACTCACGTTCATCGAGTCTGTGATGCCATCCGGCCATCTCATCCTCTGTCGTCCCCTTCTCCTCCTGCCCCCAATCCCTCCCAGCATTAGAGTCTTTTCCAATGAGTCAGCTCTTCACATGAGGTGGCCAAAGTACTGGAGTTTCAGCTTTAGTATCATTCTTTCCAAAGATCACCAAGGGCTGATCTCCTTCAGAATGGACTGGTTGGATCTCCTCGCAGTCTAAGGGACTCTCAAGAGTTTTCTCTAACACCACAATTCAAAAGCATCAATTCTTTGGCGCTCAGCTTTCTTCACAGTCCAACTCTTACATCCATACATGACCACTGGAAAAACCATAGCCTTGACTAGACGGACCTTTAGACGTACAAAAACATTCAGAGGGAGTTAATAAGATTTCTTCTGTACATTCTACCCCCACAAAACATGGACTGTCTCCTTGTTTCATCAAAATCACTCACCAGAATCGTATATTTATATTTTTTAACATGAACCCAGCTTTGCACACCATAATCACCCAAAGTTCAGAGTTGACCTTAGATTTCACTCTTTTTAAAATTTACTTGTACTTTATTTTTTAATTGGAGGGAAATTGCTTTACAATGTTGTGTTGACTTCTGTCATACAATTCCCTCCCTGTTTACCCTCTCTCCCCCTCCCATCACACCCCTCTAGGACATCACAGAGAACCAGTAATATTTTTATAGATTACATACATATGGGTTAATATTTGTTTTTCTCTTTCTGACTTACTCCACTCTGTATAACAGTCTCTAGGTTCAACTACCTCACTACAACTGACTCAAATCTGTTCCTTTTGATGGCCGTGTAATATCCCATTGTATATATGCACCACAGGTTCTTTATCTATTCATCTGTTGATGGTCATCTAGGTTGCTTTGATGTCTTGGCTATTGTAAATATTGTTACAATGAACACTGTATATGCATCTTTTTGAATTGTTGTAGTTTTCTCAGGGTATATGTCCAGTAGTGGGATATACCGGGCAGTTTCATTCTCACTTGTTTTTAAAGGATTTTCTATACCATTCTCCCAAGTGGCTATATCAATTTATATTCCCATCAACACTGGAGGAGGGCTCCCTTTTCTCCATATCTTCTTCAGCATTATTGTTTGTAGATTTTTTAAATGATGGTGATTCTGACTCGTGTGAGGTAATACTTCAAGGTTCACTCTTAATATTCCATATTCTATGGGGTCATACACATATATAATGATGTATGGCCATTGTTATATTATCGTACAAAGAATTTTCTCTACCTTAAATCCCTCTGTGATCCACCTCTTCATTCTTCCCCTCATTCCCGGCATGGGGTAAACATTAATTTTCTTACTGTCTGCATGGTTTGCCCTTTCCAGAATGTCATATGGTTGGAATTAGGTGGTATGATGGCTTCTTGTCAGATTGGCTTCTTTCACTTGAGAATATGAATTAAACTTCCTCCATATCTTTTCATGGCTTGATAGCTCATTTCTTTTTAGCTCAGAATAGTATACCATTGTTGGAATGTGCTTCAGTTTACTTACCCCTTCAGCTGACATTTAGATTGCTTCCAAGTTTTGACCATGGTAGATGAAGCTGTTATAAACATCCCTGTGCAGCTTTTTGTGTGGACATAATCTTTCAGTTCCTTTGGGTAAATACCAAGGAACATGATCTGTATTGTATAGTAAGAGTTTATTTAATTTTATATGAAATGGCCAGAATGTTTTCCAAAGTGGGTGTACCATATCACATTTCTACCAGTAATGTAGGAGTGTTCTGGTTGGTCCACATCCTCACCAGTATTTGATATTGTCAGGATTCTGAATTTTGTTTGTTCTACTGAGTTTGTAGTGGTATCTTGTTGTTTCAATTTGCATTTCCCTCAATGTGGAAGATGGATAACATCTTTTCCTGTGCTTATTTGCTGTCCACTTATCTTCTTTGATAAAGTGTCTGCTAAGGTTTTGGGATCATTTTTAAAGTAGATGATTTGTTTTCTTATTATTGAGTTTTAAGAGTTCTTTTTATATTTCAATAATATTTCTTTATCAGACATACATTTTGCAAATATTTTCTTGCAATGTGTAGTTTGTATTTCTAATTCTCTTTACACTGTCTTTCACAGAGAAAAATGTTTTAATTTTAATGAAATCAGCCTTAACTATTTCTTTCATGGATTGTGTCTTTGGTGTTGTATCTAAAAAAGAATCACCACACTTATAGTTATCTAAAATTTCTCCTCTGCTACCTTCTAGGGGCTTGATAGTTTACATCTATGGTTCAGTTTGTGTTAATTTTAGTGAAGTTTGTAGATTAATTTCATTGTATGTGGGTGTCCAGTTGTTCAGGTGTCATTTGTTGAAGATGATCCATCATATTGTCTTCGCTAAGATCAGTTGACTCTACTTAAGGGGGTCTATTTCTGGGCTCTCTTTGCCCTTCCACTGATATTTGTTTTTATTTTTTATTTTTCTTTTTTCACCAATGCCACATTATCTTGATAACTATAACCTTATAATAAGTCTTGATTGAGTCAGGTAGTTTCAGTTCTCAGACTTCTTCAATATTATGTTGGTGATTTTGGATCTTTTTCTACTTCATATAAACTTTAGTGTATGTTTGTCTATACACATGGGGTTCCCTGATAACTCAGTTGGTAAAGAATCCGCCTGCAATGCAGGAGACCCCAATTCGATTCCTGGGTCGAGAAGAGCTGCCGGAGAAGGGATAGGCTACCCACTCCAGTGTTCTTCAACTTCCCTTGTGGTTCAGCTGGTAAAGAATCCGCCCACAATTGGGAGACCTAGGTTCAATCCTTGGGTTGGGAAGATCCCCTGGAGAAGGGAAAGGCTACCCACTCAAATATTCTGGCCTAGAGAATTCCACTAACAGTCCATGGGGTCGCAAAGAGTCTGACATGACTGAGCCAGTTTCACTTTCACTGTCTATATCCATAACTTGATGGGATTTTGGTGATTGTATTGAAAATATAGATTAAGTTGAGAAGAATTGACATATTACAATGTTGAAAGACTTGTTCTTACCCTTGAAAGTGGAATCTTTGTTCAGTTCTTTTTTTATACTTTTTTTCTTTTCTTAATTGTATTTATTTATTTATTTTTGACTGTGCTGGGTCTTTGTTGCTACTAGACTTTTCTATAGTTTCAGTGAGTGGAAGCTCCTCTCTAGTTGCAGCTGCAGTGACCTCTCCTATCATAGAGCATGGGCTCTAGGGTATGTAGGCTTTAGCAGTTGGGGTGCCTGGGCTCATTAGTTGTGGCCCCCAGGTTCTAGAGCACAAGCTCAGTAGTTGTAGCACATGGACTTTGTTGCTCTGTGGCATGTGGGATCTTCCATGATCATGGGATTGAACTCTTGTCTCCTGCATTGGCAGGTGGATTCTTTGCCACAGAGCTGCCAGAGAAAAACTATTCAATTCTTTAATTTTGTTCATCAAAGTTTTGTAGCTTTCTTCATATAAATCTTTTACATATTTTGGTATATTTATGCTTAAGTACTTCAGTTTTTTTTGGTGGTGATGTAAATGCTATTTTGTTTTTAGTTTCAGGTTCCACCTTTTAATTGCTGGTATATACCAAAAGCACTCATTTTCATTTCTTTTCTTTTTCATTTTATAGGATTTATTATATTTTTAATCAGTGATTTCTTTTCTGGACATAATCACCACTCAAGCAAATATTATTATTATTTTTTAATTATACATTAATGACAGGACATTTTGATTGCTACATTCTCCAATGCAATTTGGATGACTTGAACTTGGGGTTAAAATAAATTTTGCACTTCTTGGGAAAGTTGGTCAGACTCTCTTTCCTCAGATTCTTGTCACTTATTGTCCACCTAAGAAGATGACAGTAATATCAATTTCTTAATTGTTTTCTGGATGCTGAGTTACTTTTCTTTTTAGTTTACTGTTGTGGTGTCAGAGCACAGAAAGGGTGACTATTCTGCTTTTTAGTTATTATTATACTTTTTAATACTTAAGTGAGATATATACAAATGAAACTAGTAATATATCAATAATTCAGGTTAAGGAGTTGCAAGAAAATGGGGGAATATTTTTGTATTTTTTCCTCCCTTCCGTACATAACAAACTCCCTTGCTATGCATCAATCCTCATCTCGTACTGGTAGGGAGCTACCTTAGTGTAATTTCCTCTCATACCCCATTAAGTTAGTTTTGCCATATAAAATCTATGCTTATTTATTATAAAATTTTGGAAATGTGGGAAAATACAAAGAAGAAAATGAATATCATCTTATATCTACTTCTTTTCATTTTTTACGAGTCCCTATCAACCAATTAAACAAAACATCTACTTCTTTTAAGGAGGTTCATTATGTGATATTTAAAATATTTATTTCCTTGGACCCAAAATGAGTTATATTTCCTTAGACAAAATTCAGGTCCAGCAAATTGAAAACTTCACATTTTGTTTAGAGAGAACAGAAAAGCATTCAAGTAAAATAGTTCTAAATGTCACTTCTTTATTTTTACATAGTGATAAAAATACAATTCTAAGTTTGTTTGTTGCTGTTTCAAATGTCACTCAAACCTTGTTTTTTACATATTTTGACTGAAATACGCTGGAAGTCTGTAAAAAAGAGATTTTACAAGAGGGATTATTTTCTAAGATTACATTTTCATAACTTATGAAAGTTGGTGATGTTTGCAGTACTGCCCAGAGAAGTCATCTGAGTGATTCTGTGGTAAGAAATGTTGTTTTTCATCATTTCTCCCTAAAGCCAGATAAGTCTGTATTGATAAAACTTTAAATCTCCCTAAACATGACTTTAAGAGTCACCTCTCATAACCTTTTTGGCCTTTTATACAGTTCATGAGGTTCTCGCAGCAAGTATACTGGAGTGCTTGCCACTCCCTCCTCCAGTGTATCACGTTTTGTCAGAACTTTCTGCTATGCCCCATCCGTCTTGGCTGGTCCTGTTTGGCATGGCTCATGACTTCATCGAGTTATGCAAGCCTCCTCCACCATGGCAAGGCAGTGATCCTTGAAGGATATAAAGAGAGGTGGGAGAAACATCAACAACCTCAGGTACGTGGATGATACCACTCCAATGAAAGTGAAGAGGAATTAAGAGTATCTTGATGAGAGTGAAGGAGAAGACTTCAGACTAAATATTTAAAAAAAAGGTAAGATCATGACATCCTCCCCCTACTGTATGGCAAATAGAAGGGGGAAAGGTGGAAATAGTGACAGATTTCTTCTTCTTGGCTCCAAAATCACTGCGGATGTTGATTGCAGCCATGAAATCAGAAGACGATTGCTTCTTGGCAGGAAAGCAATGACAAACATAGACAGTGTGTGGAAAAGCAGAGAAATTGCTGACAAAGGTCCATATAGTCAAGGCTATGGTCTTCCTAGCGGTCATGTACAGTTGTGAGAGCTGGACCGTAAAGAAGGCAGAACACCAAAGAATTTATACCTTTGAACTGTGGTGCTGGAGAAGGCTCCTGAAAGTATTGGGGACAGCAAGAAGATCAAAGCAGTCAATCTTAAGGGAGAGTAAACCTGAATATTCAATGGAAGGACTGATGCTTAAGCTGAAGCTTCAGTATTTTGGTAATCTGATGCGAACAGACGACTCATTGAAAAAATCCCTGATGCTGGGAAAGACTGAGGGCAGAAGAGGAAGAGGGTATCGGAAGATGAAATGGCTGGACAGCATCACTGATGCAATAAACATGAACTTGGGCAAACTCCAGGAGATGTTGAGGAACAGGAAGGCCTGACATGCTTCAGTCCATGGGGTCACAAAGGGTCAAACACGACTGGGCAACTGAACAACAACAACAACTCATAACCTTTCAAAAATGGGAAAATATTGAGGCAAAAATAGGAGAAAACACACTTAAGCTTAACAGCGCATCCATAAAGCTGCCAAGTATCTAATGACATGCAAAAATTATCTAAGTTTCACAGTTCCTTTTCCTGAATTATACCGAAAGCAGTTGTATAGTGTAACCCTTTCAGAGCCAAAGTACAGGCAGTTCTTCAGAAGCTATAGTCTCAAAGGACCACAGATTTATTTTCCCTGAGTAAATGTTTGTTTCCCATTTTCACCTGTTCTTGTACTTAACACCTTACCTTCCTTTCTTTCTATTTGAAGTATAATTGATATACAATATCATATTCATTTCAGGTGTGCCTCAATACAGCTATTTGATACAATTAAAATTATCCTCTTAATAAATCTAATTATCATGAATCACGATACAAAGTTATTACAATATTATTGGCTATGTACCTTATATGGTAGCTTTCCTCCCCATTACATTTCTTTTATAGCTGGAAGTTTGTGCCTCATTAATCCCCTTCACATTTTTCACCTGCCTCCCCAATACCCCTTTCCTTTGGCAACTACTAGTTTGTTTCCTATACCTGTGAGTCTGTTTCTGTTTTGTTGTATTCATTTTGTTTTATAAATTTCACACATAAGTGAAATTATACTCTAAATGTCTTTGTATGACTTATTTCACTTAGCATAATATACTCTAGGTCCATCCATGTTGTTGCAAGTAGCAGAGTTTCTTTTTTTTTATGGGTAAATTATATTCCATTATGTGTGTGTATGCGTGTGTGTGTGTGTGTGATGTATAGAGATATATGTATCACACCATATCTTCTTTATCCATTCATCTATTAATGTACTTGCAGGTTGCTTCTGTACCTTGGCTATTGGGAATAATGCTACAATGAACATCGTTGGCATATATATATTTTTCAAATTAGTGTTTCTTTTTTTTTTTTTCAGATAAATACCTGTGACTGGAAATGCTGAATCATGTGGTACTTCTATTTTTAATTTTTTGAGAAAACTTTGTAAAGTTATCCATAGTGCCTGCACTAAGTTATGATCCAATCAGCAGTGTACAAGTGTTCCCTTATCTCTACATTCTTGCCAAAACTTAATGTTTCTTATCTTTTTGATAATAGACCTTCTGACATGTGTAAGGGGATATCTCATTGTAGTTTTGATTTACATTTCCCTGATGATTAGTGATATTACTTTGCCGACTAAGGTCCGTCTAGTCAAGGCTATGGTTTTTCCAGTAGTCATGTATGGATGTGAGAGTTGGACTGTGAAGAAGGCTGAGCGCTGAAGAATTGATGCTTTTGAACTGTGGTGTTGGAGAAGACTCTTGAGAGTCCCTTGGACTGTAAGAAGATCCAACCAGTCCATTCTGAAGGAGATCAACCCTGGGATTTCTTTGGAAGGAATGATGCTAAAGCTGAAACTCCAGGACTTTGGCCACCTCATGCGAAGAGCTGACTTATTGGAAAAGACTCTAATGCTGGGAGGGATTGGGGGCAGGAGGAGTAGGGGACGACAGAGGATGAGATGGCTGGATGGCATCATTGACTCGATGGACGTGAGTCTGAGTGAACTCCGGGATTTGGTGATGGACAGGGAGGCCTGGCGTGCTGCGAATCATGGGGTCGCAAAGAGTCAGACACAACTGAGTGACTGAACTGAACTGAGCATCTTTTCATATTCCTGTTGGCTATCTGTGTGCACTTTTTCAAAAAATATCTATCCATGTTCTCTGCCCATATTTTAATGAGGTGGTTAATTTTTTATTAAGTTATTTGTGTTCTTTTATATTTTGGATATTAACTCCTTACTGAAAATATGAAATACAAATGCCTTATCCCACTGAGTAGGCTGTCTCTGTGTTCTGCTAGATTTTTCCTTTGCTGTGCATGAAATTTTTAGTTTGAAGTATCCCATTTGTTGTTCATTTGCTTTTATTGCCCTTGCCTGAGAAGGCAAGGACAAAAAATAATGCTGGGACTAATATCAAAGATGATATCGCCTTTATTTTCTAGGACTTTTATGGTTTCAGGTCTTACATTCAAAGTCTTTTATGCCTTTTGAATTTATTTTTGTACATGGTGTGAAATAGTGGTTCAGTTTCATTCATTTGCAAGTATTTGTCCAGTTTCCTCAATACTATTTATTGAAGAGATTACCTTTTCTCCATTGTGTATTTTTGCTTCCATTTTTGGAGATTAATTGGCTATAAGTGCATGGATTTATTTCTGGACTCTCTACTATACTCCATTGATGTATATGTCTCTTTTCATGCCAGTATCACACTGCTTTGACTATTATAGCTTGTAGTAAAATCAAGAGTAATAAATGTCCAGGTTTATTCTCATCTCTGAAGATTGTCTTGGCTATTTGGGGTCTTTTGTGGTTTGATACATACTTGAAGATTCTTGTTCTACCTGTGAAAATTTCCTTTGGTATTTTGTATTGAACATATAGATTGATTAGGGTTGTATAGCCATTTTAACAATTTTAATTCTTTTGATCAATGAGTATGGTTTATCTTTCCATTTATTTGTGTCATCTTCCATTCTTTCAATAACGTCTTATAGCTTTCAGAGTATAGGTCTTTCACCTCTTTGGTTAAGTTTACTCCTAGGTATTTTATTTTTTTAATGTAAATGAGAATTTTTTAATTTTTATTTTTATTGAAGTATGGTTTATTTACAATGTTGTGTTATAAATAGTTTCTTGTGTGAAGCAAATATATATATATATATATATATATATATATATATATATATATATATATAACCATATTCCCTTCCATTATGGTTTATTACAGGATATTGAATATAGTGCCCTGTGCTATACAGTATGATCTTGGTTTTCTTAATTGATTTTATGTATAGCAGTTTGTATGTGCAAACTCCAACCTCCTAAATTGTCCCTTCCCCACCCTACCCCTTTTCTCTTCTGGTAGCCATAAATTTGCTGTCTGTGAGTCTGTTTCTTTTTGTAAATAAATTCATTTGGTCATATTTTAGATTCCACATATAAATCATTATGGTATTTGTACTTCTCTTCCTGACTTACATCATTTCATATAATAATATCTAGGTTTATTCATGTTGCTACAAATGGCATTTTTATGGCTGAGTAATACTCCATTGTATATGTGTGCCACATCAAATATGACACCATATGCCACAACAAAATTCAAAAACTGAAGATCATGGCATCCGCTTCCATCACTTCATGACAAATAGATGAGGGAAAAAGTGGAAACGGTGGCAGATATTATATTCTTAAGGGTCAAAATCACTGCGGACAGTGACTGCAGCCACAAAATTAAAAAGATGGATGATCCTTGGAAGATAAGCTGTAATAAACTAGGACAGCATATTAAAAAGCAGAGACATCATTTTGCAGAAAAATATCCATATAGTCAAAGCTATGGTTTTTCCAGTAGATATATATGGATGTGAGAGTTGGACCAAAACGAAGGCTGAATACTGCAGAATTAATGCTTTTGAACTGGGATGCTAGAGAAGACTCTTGAGAGCCCCTTGGATTGCAAGGAGATCAACCCAGTGGATCCTAAAGGAAATCAATCCTGATTTGTTGTTGGAAGAACTGATGCTGAAGGTGAAGCTCCAATACTTTGGCCATCTGATGTGAAGAGCCCACTCATTGAAAAAGACCCTGATGCTGGGAAACACTGAAGGCACAAGGAGAAGGGGATGACAGAGGATGAGATGGCTGGTGGCACCATTGACTCAATGGACATGAGTTTGAGCAAACTTATGGAGATGGTGAAAGACAGGGAAGCCTGGCTTGCTGCAGTCCATGGGGGTTGCAGAGTTGGATATGACAGCCTCCTCAGACAATCACTTTGCCTTGTTGCATTTCTTTTTCTTGGGGATGGTTTTGATCACTGCCTCCTGTACAATGTTATGAATCTCCATCCATTGTTCTTCAGGCACTCTGTCTATTAGAGCTAATCCCTTGAGTCTATTTGTCACTTCCACTCTATAATCATAAGGGATCTGATTTAGGTCATACCTGAATGGCCTAGCATTTCTCATGATGTATTCTGCATATAAGTTAAATAAGCAGGGTGACAATATACAGCCTTGACATATTCCTTTTCCTATTTGGAACCAGTCTGTTGTTCCATGTCCAGTTCTAACTCTTGCTTGCTGACCTGCATATAGGTTTCTCAAGAGGCAGGTCAGGTGATCTGGTATTCCCATCTCTTTCAGAATTTTCCACAGCTTATTGTGATCCACACAGTCAAAGGCTTTGGCATAGTCAATAAAGCAGAAGTAGATGTTTTTCTGGAACTCCCTTACTTTTTCATGATACAGAGGATGTTGGCAATTTGATCTCTGGTTCCTCTGCCTTTTCAAAAACCAGCTTGAACATCTGGAAGTTCATGGTTCACGTACTGCTGAAGCCTGGCTTGGAAAATTTTGAGCATTACTTCACTAGCGTGTGAGATGAGGGCAATTGTGTGGTAGTCTGAGCATTCTTTGGCATTGCCTTTCTTTGGGATTGGAATGAAAACTGACCTTTTCCAGTCCCGTGGCCACTGCTGAGTTTTCCAAATTTGCTGGCATAATGAGTGCAGCACTTTCACAGCATCATCTTTCAAGATTTAAAATAGCTCATCTGGAATTCCATCACCTCTACTAGCTTTGTTCGTAGCAATGCTTTCTAAGGCCCACTTGACTTCACATTCCAGGATGTCTGGCTCTAGGTGAGTGATCACACCATCGTGATTATCTGGCTTGTGAAGATCTTTTTTGTACAGTTCTTCTGTGTATTCTTGCCACCTCTTCTTAATATCTTCTGCTTCTGTTAGGTCCATACCTATGGCGAAGAGTTGACTCACTGGAAAAGACCTTGATGGTGGGAGGGATTGGGGGCAGGAGGAGAAGGGGACGACAGATGATGAGATGGCTGGCTGGCATCACCGACTTGATGGACATGAGTTTGAGGGAACTCCGGGAGTTGGTGATGGACAGGGAGGCCTGGTGTGCTGTGATTCATAGGATCACAAAGAATCAGACACGACTGAGCGACTGAACTGAACTGAACTGAATGATCTAGTGGTTTTCCATACTCTCTTCAATTTAAGTCTGAATTTTACAATAAGGACAAAGCCAGTTTTATGTCATTATTACCAATTTTTATACTTTTAAATTATTTTTCTGTCTTTATTGCATGAGGAAGGACTTCCAGTATGACGTTGAAAAGGAATGATGAGGGGGCATTCTTGCCTTCTTCCTGATCTTACTGGGAAACCATCAAGTTTCTCAATATGAAGAGTGATGTTAGGTGCAGGGCTTTTTGTTGTTTGTTTTTTGTAGCTGTTTATTAAATTGGGGAAGTTCTCTTCTATTCCTATATACTGAGATTATTTTTTATCATGAATAAGCATTGGATTTTGTCAATGGTTTTTCTGCATCTAATGATATGATCATGTGATTTTTATTTTTTAGTCTGTTGATAATATGAGTTGCATTAATTTATTTTTAATATTAAGCCAGTCTTAAATACTTGAACAAATCTCACCTGCATGTGTTGTATAATTGATTTTTAATGATTTAGGAGGTTTGATATGCTAATGTTTTGTTGATATATTTTGCACCCATGTTCATTAGAGATACTGTTTTTCTTTTCTTAACCTTGTAATATATTTTTCTGGTGTTGAAATTAGGATAATGAGCCCTACTAGTGGCTCAGCAGTAAAGAATCCACCTGCAATGCAGGAGATACATATTTGATCTCTGGGTCAGGAAGATCCCCTGGAGAAGGAGATGGCAACTCACTCCAATATTCTTGCCTGGGAAACACCATGGACAAAGGGGTTCAGCACACTACAGTCCATGGGGTTGCAAGAATCAGACACTACTCAGGGACTAAACACCACCACCAGTGTTGGCCTCAGAAACTGAGTTAAGAAGCATTTCCTTAACTACAACTACCCTACAACTGAGATTCTACCCTACAACTGAGATTATAAAGAATTGGTATAATCTCTTCCTTTAATGTTTGATAGACTTCTCCAGTGAATCCATCTGGGCATGGTACTTTCTGTTTCAGAAGTTTCTTAATTAGTGACTCGTTTTGTTTAGAATATATAGGCCTATTCAGATTTTGTTTTTCTTTCTATGAATTTGGCTGGTTTGTCTTTCTAGACATTAGTCTATTTAATCTAAGGTTATCAGATTTGTTTTCAGTTGCTGCAGTGGTAAGGAGTCTGCCTCCCAGTGCAAGAAAATCCAGAGACTCAGATTTGATCCCTGAGTCAGGAAGATCTCCTGGAGTAGGAAATGACAACCTGCTCCAGTATTCTTGCCTAGAAAATCCCACGGACAGAGAAGCCTGGTGGGCTACAGTCTGTGGGGTTGCAAAGAGCTGGACAAGACTGAGTGAGCACACACACATATCAAATTTGTGGGCATAGATTATTTATAGTGTCCCTTTATTATTCTTATAATTTCCATGGAATCTGTCTTCTCTTTCATTTCTGATGTTACTAATTTATGCCGCTTCTCTCTTTCTCTTATTTAGCTTGGTTAAAGTCTTATTGATTTTATTAATTGTTTCAAAGAGCCAGCTTTTGTTTTGTTTATTTTTTTCAATGGATTTTTTATTTGCAGTTTTACTTATTTCTGTCCTAATATTTGTAAGTTCTTTTCTCTCTCATTTTGGATTTAATTCCCCCGCCCCCCCCTTTTTTTTTCTAGTTTCTTAATCTGGAAATTTACATGATTGATTTTAGATATTCTTTTCTAACATATGTATTCAATGGTATGAATGTCCCTCTATTCTCTGCATTTACTATATCCAACACATTTTGGTAAGTTGTGTTTTCATTTTCTTCCAAAATATTTTATTTCTCTTGACTTTTCTTCTTTGATGCATGTGTTATTTAGAAATGTGTTGTTTACTGTTCAATTCACTGGGGATTTTTCATTTATCTTTCTTATAGCAATTCCTAGATTAGTTCCATTGTGGTCTGAGATCAGACATTGTATAATTTTTACTACTTAAATTTGGTAAAAATTGCTTTTTTTAAATTTAATTTATTTTTTACTAAAGGATAATTGCTTTACAGAATTTTGTTGTTTTCTGTCAAACCTCAACATGAATCAGGTATACATATATCCCCTCCCTTTTGAACCTCCCTTCCATCTCCCGCCCCATCCCACCCCTCTAGGTTGATACAGAGCCCCTATTTGTGTTTCCTGAAACATACAGCAAATTCCCATTGGCTATTTTGCATATGGTAATGTAAGATTCCATGTTACTCTTTCCATACATCTCACACTCTCCTATCCTTTGCCCATGTCGATAAGTCCATTCTCTATGTCTCTTTATCCTTTGTTGCCCTGTAAATAAATTCTTCAATACCATTTTTCTAGATTCTGTATATACGCATTAGAATATGGTATTTATCTTTCTCTTTCTGACTCACTTCACTCTGTATAAGAGGTTCTAGATTCATCCACCTCATTAGAATGGACTCAAGTGTGTTCCTATTAATGGCTAAGTAATATTGCAGTAAGAATTGCTCTATAACTCACAATTTGGGCTATTTTGGTTTATGTTTAGTGTAAACTTAAGATGAATGTGTATTCTGCTATTGTTGGATAAAGTAGTCTATAAAGAATGTCAATCATACTAAGTTAATTGATAATGATGTTAAGTTCGGTTCAGTTCAATTCAGTCGCTCAGTCGTGTCCGACTCTTTGCGACCCCATGAACCGCAGCACGCCAGGCCTCCCTGTGCATCACCATCTCCCAGAGTTCACTCAGACTCACGTCCACAGAGTCCGTGATGCCATCCAGCCATCTCATCCTCGGTCGTCCCCTTCTTCTCCTGCCCCCAATCCCTCCCAGCATCAGAGTCTTTTCCAATGAGTCAACTCTTCTCATGAGGTGGCCAAAGTACTGGAGCTTCAGCTTTAGCATCATTCCTTCCAAAGAAATCCCAGGGTTGATCTCCTTCAGAATGGACTGGTTGGATCTCCTTGCAGTCTAAGGGACTCTCAAGAGTCTTCTCCAACACCACACTTCAAAAGCATCAATTCTTCAGCACTCAGCCTTCTCCACAGTCCAACTCTCACATCCATACATGACTACTGGAAAAACCATAGCCTTGACTAGATGGACCTTAGTCGGCAAAGTGATGTCTCTGCTTTTGAATGTGTTGTCTAGGTTGGTCATAGCTTTCCTTCCAAGGAGTAAGCGTCTTTTAATTTCATGGCTGCAGTCACCATCTGCAGTGATTCTGGAGCCCCCCAAAATAAAGTCTGAAACCATTTCCACTGTTTCCCCATCTATTTCCCATGAAGTGATGGGACCAGATGCCATGATCTTCATTTTCTGAATGTTGAACTTTAAGCCACCTTTTTCGCTCTCCTCTTTCACTTTCATCAAGAGGCTTTTTAGTTCCTCTTCACTTTCTGCCATAAGGATAGTGTCATCTGCATATCTGAGGTTATTGCTATTTCTCCCGGCAATTTTGATTCCACCTTGTGTTTCTTCCAGTCCAGCGTTTCTCATGATGTACTCTGCATATAAGTTAAATAAGAAGGGTGACAATATACAGCCTTGACGTACTCTTTTTCCTCTTTGGAACCAGTCTGTTGTTCCATGTCCAGTTCTAACTCTTGCTTGCTGACCGGCATATAGGTTTCTCAAGAGGCAGGTCAGGTGATCTGGTATTCCCATCTCTTTCAGAATTTTCCACAGCTTATTGTGATCCACACAGCCAAAGGCTTTGGCATAGTCAATAAAGCAGAAGTAGATGTATTTTGGGAAATCTCTTGCTTTTTCCATGATCCAGCAGATGTTGGCAATTTGATCTCTGGTTCCTCTGCCTTTTCTAAAACCAGCTTGAACATCTGTAAGGTCACAGTTCACATATTGCTGAAGCCTGGCTTGGAGAATTTTGAGCATTACTTTACTAGCAGGTGAGATTAGTACAATTGTGCGGTAGCTGGAGCATTCTTTTGCATTGCCTTTCTTTGGAATTGGAATGAAAACTGACCTTTTCCAGTCCTGTGGCCACTGCTGAGATTTTCAAATTTGCAGGCATATTGAGTGCAGCACTTTCACAGCATCATCTTTCAGGATTTGAAACAGCTCAACTGGAATTACATCACCTCCACTAGCTTTGTTTGTAGTGATGCTTTCTAAGGTCCACTTGACTTCACATTCCAAGATGTCTGGCTCTAGATTAGTGATCACATCATCATGATTATCTGGGTCATGAAGATCTTTTTTGTACACTTCTTCTGTGTATTCTTGCCACCTCTTCTTAATATCTTCTGCTTCTGTTAGGTCCAAACCATTTCTGTCCTTTATTGAGCCCATCATTGCATGAAATGTTCCCTTGGTATCTCTAATTTTCTTAAAGAGATCTCTAGTCTTTCCCATTCTGTTGTTTTCCTCTATTTCTTTTCATTGATTGCTGAAGAAATCTTTCTTATCTCTTCTTGTTATTGTTTGGAACTCTGCATTCAGATGCTTATATCTTTCCTTTTCTCCTTTGCTTTTCACTTCTCTTCTTTTCACAGCTATTTGTAAGGCCTCCCCAGACAGCCATTTGGCTTTTTTGCATTTCTTTTCCATGGAGATGATTTTGATCCCATCTCCTGTACAATGTCATGAACCTCATTCCATAGTTCATCAGGCACTCTGTCTATCAGATCTAGGCCCTTAAATCTATTTCTCACTTCCACTGTATAATCATAAGGGATTTGATTTAGGTCATACCTGAATGGTCTAGCGGTTTTCCCTATTTTCTTCAATTTGAGTCTGAATTCGCTAATAAGGAGTTCATGATCTGAGCCACAGTCAGCTCCTGGTCTTGTTTTTGTTGACTGTATAGAACTTCTCCATCTTTGACTGCAAAGAATATAATCAATCTGATTTCGGTGTTGACCATCTGGTGATGTCCATGTGTAGAGTCTTCCCTTGTGTTGTTGGAAAAGGGTGTTTCTTATGACCAGTGCATTTTCTTGGCAAAACTCTATTAGTCTTTGCCCTGCTTCATTCCGTTTTCCAAGGCCAAATTTGCCTGTTGCTCCAGGTGTTTCTTGACTTCCTACTTTTGCATTCCAGTCCCCTATAATGAAAAGGACATCTTTTTTGGGTGTTAGTTCTAAAAGATCTTGTAAGTCTTCATAAAACCGTTCAACTTCAGCTTCTTCAGCATTACTGGTTGGGGCATAGACTTAGATAACTGTGATATTGAATGGTTTGCCTTGGAGATGAACAGAGATCATTCTGTCGTTTTTGAGATTGCATCCAAGTACTGCATTTCGGACTCTTTTGTGGACCATGATGGCTACTCCATTTCTTCTGAAGGATTCCTGCCCACAGTAGTAGATATAATGGTCATCTGAGTTAAATTCACCCATTCCAGTCCAGTTTAGTTTGCTGATTCCTAGAATGTCGACGTCCACTCTTTCCATCTCTTGTTTGACCACTTCCAAGTTGCCTTGATTCATGGACCTGACGTTCCAGGTTCCTATGCAGTATTGTTTTTACAGCATCAGATCTTGCTTCTATCACCAGTCACATCCACAACTGGGTATTGTTTTTGCTTTGGCTCCATCCCTTCATTCTTTCTGGAGTTATTTCTCCACTGATCTCCAGTAGCATATTGGGCACCTACTGACCTGGGGAGTTCCTCTTTCAGTATCTTATCGTTTTGCCTTTTCGTACTGTTCATGGGGTTCTCAAGGCAAGAATACTGAAGTGGCTTGCCATTCCCTTCTCCAGTGGACCACATTCTGTCAGGTCTCTCCACCATGACCCACCCGTCTTGGGTTGCCCTGCAGGCATGGCTTGGTTTCATTGAGTTAGACAAGGCTGTGGTCCTAGTGTGATTAGATTGACTAGTTTTCTGTGAGTATGGTTTCAGTGTGTCTGCTCTCTGATGCCCTCTTGCAACACCTACCATCTTATTTGGTTTTCTCTTACCTTGGCATGGGATATCTCTTCATGGCTGCTCCAGCAAAGCACAGCCACTGCTCCTTACCTTGGACGAGGAGTATCTCCTTACCACCGCCCTTTCTGACTGTCAACGTGGAAGAACTCCTCTAGGCCCTCCTGTGCCTGCTCAGCCACTGCTCCTCGGGTTGCTCCTCCCGGCCGCCTGCCCTGGCCTCGGGCTCAGGGTGGCTCCTCAGGGTCATCGCCCCTGGCCTCAGGTTTGAGGTGGCTTCTCCCAGCCTCCCCTGACCTTGGACGTGGGGTGTCTCCTCCCGGCCGCTACTGGCCTCGGACTCTGGGTAGCTCCTCCTGGCTGCCGCCCCTGACCTCGGACGTGGGGTGGCTCCTCTCGGCCCTTCCTGTGCCATCACATTTGGCACTCTGGGCCGCTGTCCCTGACTTTGGACATGGGGTAGCTCTCGGCCATGCTTAGTGCACCAGCCTGCCGCCGCCGCCTGCACTTAGTGCGCCGGCCCCTGCTGAGTTTGTCCATTTTGGATAGAAGAGTGTTGGAGTCTCCAACTATAATAGTGGATTCATCTATTTCTCTTTGTCATCGTCATTTTTAAAAAAATACATTTAATGGGAGGCTAGTTACTTTACAATATTGTGATTTTTTTTTTTTTTGCCATACATTGACATGGATCAGCCACAGGTGTACATGTGTCCCCTCATTCTGAACCCCCTTCCTACCTCCCTTCCCACCCCATCCCTCTGGGCTGTCCCAGAGCCCTGGCTTTGAGTGCTGTACTTCATGCATCTAACTTGCACTGCTCTTCATGTTTTTGCTAGTTGATGCATTTTTTTTGCATGCATCGAACTTGCATGTCTTGTCAGTTTTTGCTTCAGGCATTTTGAAACTATTCTGTTAGTCATATATTGGGTTGGATTGGCCAAGAACTTTAAGTTTTTCATAGGATCATGAAGTGAAAGTGAAAGTTGCTCATCGTGTCTGACTCTGCAACCCCATGGATATACAGTCCATGGAATTTTCCAGGCCAGAATACTGGAGTAGGTAGCTTTTCCCTTCTCCAGGGGATCTTCCCAACCCAGGGACTGAACCCAGGTCTCCCACGTTTCAGGCGGATTCTTTACTAGCTGAGCCACAAGGGAAGTTCAGGAATACTGGATTGGGTAGCCTATCCTTTCTCCAGTGAATCTTCCCAACCAGGAATTGAACCGGGGTCTCCTGCTGGATTCTTTACCAACTGAGGTAACAGGGAAGTCCATAGGATCATATGGAAACATCCAAACTATATATAAAAAATTATATCTAATGATATCTTCTTGGAGAAGTCACCCTTTTATCATTTTTATTGCCCTTCTTTATCCCTGATATCTTTTCTTATTTTGAAACTTGTTTTGTTGGAAATTAATATAGCTACTCCTGTTTTCCTTTGATGAGTGTTAGCATAATATGTTTTCTCCATCCATTTAGTTTTAATATATATCTGTTTTTTATATTTAGATGGGTTTCTTGTAAGCAACGTATGATGAGTATTTTTGATCCACTCTGACAATCTCTTTTTAATTTGTGCATTTAGACCTTTAACATTCAAAATGATTATTTATATAGTTGGATTAATGTGTACCATATTTGTTACTGTTTTGCATTTATTGCTTGTTCTTTATTGTTATTTTTGTCTTCCACCATTTTTCTGCTTTTTATGGTTTTAATTGAGCACTGTTTATAATTCCATGTTCTCTCCTTTCTTAGCACATGTTTTATTTTTTAAAGTAATTGCTCTAGAAATTGCAGAATACATTTATAAGCAATCTAAGTCTACTTTTAATTAACTGTCATGGGTAGTGTGTATATCTTATAGCTACAAAATACTGCTAATATCTTTCATCTCTTGCATCATTGTTGTCATTCATTTCACTTATATATAAGCATGTATAAACATATATATGTCTATACATATAGTAATATATACACATAAGCATACACAATAAAGGTTACTACTATTAATATTTTGAAGAATTTTGTTAATTTTAATTTTATCATTTTGGAAAAAATGTTAGCTTAATTAAGAATAAGAAAAATAGAAGTTTTTTTTTTTTTACCTTAGTTTTTCTTCTTCAATTCTCTTTCTTTATGTTTATTATTCTCCTTCTCTCCAAAGAACTGTTAACATTTCTTGCAAGGCAAGTCTACTGGCAAAAATGTTCCTTGATTTTTGTTTGACTGATAGTCTTTATTTCTCCACTAGTTCTGAAGGATAATTTCACAGGTTACAGAATTTCAGATTGATGGGGTATTTTTTCTCTCAATACTTTAAGTATTTCACTCTTTCTTCTTGCTTTCATGGTTTTTGAGAAGATGTTATTTTTATTTTGTTTCTCTGTAGGCAAGGCATTTATCCAATCTCTGGCTTCTTTCAGGATTTTTTCTTTATTTTTGATTTTCTGTAGTTTGAAGATGAGGTGCATAAGTGTCTGTTTTTGTATTTATCTTGCTTGGTGTTCTGGGTTTCCTTCCTAAGTCTGAGTTTGTTGTCTAACATGAACTTGGGGAAAATTCTTAATCATCATTGCTTCAAATATTTCCTCTTTCCCCTTTCACTTTGATTTCTTCTGGCATTTCTATTACACGCAAGTTACCCCACCATCCATGGATATTCTATTCCATTTTTTTTCAATCTGTTCTGTTTGCTTTTTGGTTTACAAGGATTCTGGCTTTATGTTGTATAGCTCAGATAAGCTTTCCTTATTTGTGTCTAGTCTAATTAGTTCATCAAAGGCATTTTTCATTTCTGTTACAGTGTTTTTTTTTTTTTTTTTTTAATCTCCAGCATTAGTTTTGGTTCTTTCCTAGGATTTTCATCTCTCCGCTTACATGGACCATCTGTTCTCACATGCTGTCTACTTTATCCATAATTCATCTTTGTTTTAAATTCCTGGGCTGATAATTCCAAAAGCCCTACCATATCTGGTTCTAATGCTTACATTGTCTTTTTATTTTTATTATTTTTTTTAAATTACAATGTATTCTCAAAAAACCAGAATTTTGTCTTTTTAAAAATTGTTTTTTTGGTAATGCCTTGTAGTTTTTTCTGTGATAGCCAGAAATGTCATACTGGATCAAAGAAGCTGCTGTAAATAGGCCCTTAGTGGGGTAGTTCTGAGATGTAGGGGAGTTGAAGTGTTATTTACTTCTGTGTTATAGCTCTGGCCTTTTATCTAGTCTCTGCCTGTGGTTTGTAAATGTCACAAGTGTTTCTCAGTTTTCTCTCCCCTCTTCAGTGGGAGAAGATGCCTAGAGTTGGCTAAAGTTGGGTATTTCCTTCCTAGGTAAGCTAGGATAATACCCCAGGAGACTAGACTCTGGTTAATTAGTTTCCCCAAGCACAGACTTTGTTAAAAACAAAGTGCTCTGGGTATTTCAAAATAGTTTCTTTTCCCCCTCCTCCTAAAAGAAATACAAGGGAATATTTCTCTGATATTTACTGTGGAAATCTGGGTGGGCTCCTAGAAGTAAGTCTCACCAATTTGTGGCTACCCACCCACCCCTTTCCCTTTACTGGGATACCCTGGAGTTGTCCACACTCATGCTTCAGTGATTTATCAATTAAAATTCCATTTTTCTGCCCCAACAGCAGTTTCCACAGCAGTTTCTGCTCATAAGTCTCTGCCTTGGTAAACTATGACTTTCTTTATTTGCTGGTCTGCCCTTCCAATCTTGGGAGCAATGGTTTGCCTTGTGTCCAGCCTCTGTCTTATGAATACAAGAGGATCTGCTGGTCTTTCAATCTGTTTGGCTTTTCACTTGTGATTAGAATGAAGTTGCAACTTCTGAGCTCCTTACATGTAGAACCAGATTTTTTTTTTTGCTTATTTTTTTAATTGGTGCCTTAACTTTCTTAACTTTCCCAACCTTAAAGGAAAGTTTTAGATAAAAAATCTGTAAACTCTCCTTAGGCAACCAGTTAGAAAAAACATTTTCTATGCATTCACTGCCAAACTACTTGAATAAGCCAACTACATTCACTTCTTCATTTTCCATCATTCAGTACAATCTACTATGCCACCACTTTGTGAAGACAGCATTTGTTAGTATCAGCAATAACCTACTAACTGCCAAATCAGTGGTGTACTTTCAGCATAATCTTATTTAACCTTTCCAAATCATGAGGTAATGCTACCCCTCTCTTCTTGAAATTCTACTCTCTTCCATTTAGTGACACATTGCTTCTAATTCACATTTTTTTTTCTGGTTTTCATATTCAAGATATCAACTTTCCACTAGTCCTTTACCTGAAAGCCCCACAACACTTAAAACTCAACATAATCCCCAAATGACTGTATGGTGACCTGCTCCCATTCTTACTCCCCAACTTATACCTGGCTCTCCTTTATTCCTCCTGGATTTAATGATGGAGATTGTCAGCCTCTGCCTGTTTCTTTGCCTTTACCAGGCTTCTTTTGTTAGAATTGGGTCTACTGTCTCCCAGGTGCAGATTTTGCCACATGCCCCTTTGTAAACTAGTTCTAATTAAGGCAAGGAAACTATCAATAGTCTCAGAGACATATTCAGGAAGAGTTATACTCTCAAATCTGGGACTTAGTGGTGCAGTCATCCTTTTACCTAAGATTTTTCTACTAAACCCTTTGGGTTATCTCATCCATAGAAGTGAGTACCTATTTTTGTCCTTCTTCCTAGGCTTTTCCAATCTCTTTTCCCAAAGCTTCTCCCACTCTATTCTTCCATTCTCATTTCATTCTCCATGGAAACTTTCTAAATCATAAATTCTGCCACATTATTTTTTTCTTTAAATTCTTTTTCCACATAGGTTATTATAGAATATTGAATGCAGTTCCTTGTGCTATACAGGAGATCATTGCTGGTTATCTATTTTAAATAAAGCATTATTCATCTGTTTGAAAACCTTATGTAATTCCCTTTAGCTTATTATCATGTATGATTAAGAAGCTTAACATTTTTAAACAGTTATAAGTTTATTTTATTTATAAAATTTCTTTTATTTGTTTATTTTTGGCTTTTCTGGGTCTTCCTTGCTGCCCATGGACTTTCTCTGGTTGTGGGAAGTGGAAGCTATTCTCTAGTACTGGTGGGTGGGCTCCTCATTGCAGTGGCTTCTGTTATTGAAGAGCACAGGCTCTAGGCATGTGGGCTTCAGTAGTTGCAACTTGCAGGCTCCAGAGCACAGGCTCTGTAGTTGTGACACATGGCTTTAGTTTCTCCACATCATGTAGAATCGTCCCAGACCAGGGATCAAGCCTGTGTTCCTTGCATTGGCAGGCAGATTCTTTACCACTGGACCATTGGGGAAACCTTGTCTTAACATTTTAATAGCCATGTGTCTGTCTAAGCACTAGTGTCATTCCCTAGAACAACTCCCCAGATGCCTAACACAGTTTTTGCTTTCCATATTTTATTGGTGTGGGTGCTGGTAATCCCAATAGTAGGCATTTCTGGGTAAACAATGTAATTAAAAAGCTATTGTTTCCCAGTCAAAGTTTCTGATACAGTAGATAGAGTTGGTGCATGCTCAACACTTCAATAACAGTTAAATTTGAAGCTATAGCAATTTATAATCAGCCTTAAGAACACCCTCTCATTTAGGATCTTGGCAATCATATGATGGCACATGTCCTGGTAAATAGACATTGGCTTGGGATGTCATCAGCTCAATGGCAAGGAAGTTTAGATTGATGTGTAAGCACTGATATTCAACTGTATATAGTGAAAGCATTTATATAATATACAGTATCTCCATGTTTAACCAGACTTGGCATCAGGAGGTCAGAGAACCAGGACGAATCTGGGTCAGCCAGTGAAGATAATATTACCCTAGCTATAGAGAGTAGAGAAGACATGGATCATGGGAAAGAGGTATAACTCACCAATGAAAGGCTGGGTGTGATCCACATGTTAAAAATAGGAAGCAGAGTGTAGACCTAACTAGTTGGGAAAGGCACTGTTACGACAGTATATGAGCAGGATATACGGAGGCTCTGTGGGCTAGGGCCTCTGATTCAGCTTAACCTTTGCAAACCATTGTATCCATTGGGACAGGGAAGAAATCCGACAAGAACTGCTCTCATCAGCTTTGTAGGAGATTAATGGTTAGAACCTAATACATAAAAATGGGCTCGTTCTAGACACTACTTTTTCCTTGAAAGAATCCCAGCTTCTTGAAAAATAGTCAAATCTCTCCTAGTTTGTGAAATACAGTTCATAACGCTAAGGTTTTCATAGAAGAAGCCTGCAGTTCAAGGTGAATCTAATCATGTGCTAATGCAGTTCTAAATACTATGGTATTGATGCAAACATTTCTATGAATTTAAAGCATGTTCTTTATAAATCAAATTTGCAAGAGTATATTTCTCTCAGGGCTTCCCAGGTGGCACTAGTGGTAAAGAACCCACCTGTCAATGCAGGAGATGGTAAGAGATGTGGGTTTGATCCCTGGGTTGTAAGATCCCCTGGAGGTGGGCATGGCAACCCACTCCAGTATTCTTGCCTGGGGAATCCCCTGGACAGAGGAGCCTGGCTACAGTCCATGGAGTTGCAAAGAGTCAGGCATGACTGAAGCGACTTGAAGTGAAAGTGAAAGTCGCTTAGTCGTGTCTGACTCTTTGCAACCCCCATGGACTATACAGTCCATGGAATTCTCCAGGCTAGAATACTGGAGTGGGTAGCCTTTCACTTCTCCATTGGATCTTCCTGACCCAAATTAACACGCAGTAAGTAACTTCATATTTCTCTTAAAACTGTAAAACTATGTCTTGGGAATTTTCATTTTACAATAATTTCTTGCTATGTGCTTTTCAATGCCAAGAATAAAATATTAAGAGTGATCTAATCTAAATAAACATGGTGAGTATTCTAGAAGAGTTAACCCAAGGGTGGCTTGAGGCAAAAGGGAAACTATTTAACTGAGAGAAATTTTATTGCACCTCTTACAAAACACTATATGTGTTATCCTTTCCAGAGACTGTTGTCAAATCTCCTTAGTATGGCTAAGAACAGGAACTTTATCTCGTTAACACCCACTAGTGGTTCCTTACTTACAATAGAATATTCAAACTTCTTGAGGATACTCAAGTGCTGAACACAGCAGGTTAAAACATATTTACTATGTTTAAAATAACATCACATAGATAAGTGAATAATGTATTTATGACCTCCAAATACAACATAGACAAATGTTTCTTCAAGAATAGACTTTTGTATTTCAAGGTTATGGGCAGCTGGAAATGGTTATCTAAATATTTGCCATACATGTATTTATGGCCATTAAATCCACAGATTTTAAAAACTCCTAGACTGATGAATACATATAGAATACACATATTTATCATGGCAAGACAACTGTTTAATGAGAAATGTAATTTTTTCTAGATAAAAAACTTAACCCATGATATACTGCACATCCAGCATAAAAGAAAAGCATTCCTAAAGGCAAATTAAGTTACAAATTAACAAAAGAGTTTGACAATACAGAATACTATATCCAATATTTTCCAGATTTCCTCTCTATTACCTGAAGACTTAGAGTCCTGTTGCATAAGTGAAAGAGTGGTTCAAAGCTTAAAAAAAAAAAAAAACATTTCTGTGGAAAGAATTGCTTCAGACCTTATAGCAGGCTTTACAAAGGTAATATTAAATATTTTATATCAACTAAAATAAAGCCCACATGTATTTTAATAGGCCAGGTTTTAAAAAATTAATTTGATGATTATAATGTATGTCAATTCATTCATTAATTAATGCTTATGAACATCAAAATACTAAAAATTACTGAAAATAAGATAACATCATGAAGGCTTTTTCATAAAGTCCAGTTTTAATATACCTTATAGCTATTTGTATACAATGATTACATTGTATACAATGTAATACAATGATTACATATATACAATGATTACAACTAACTTTTTATTAATAGTACCTAAAGTACACAAAGTACTTTCATATATATTCCTTCATTTATATCTATATTCAAATTTGTAATTGGAATAAAAGCTTAGTTCAGTGCAATCTTTTCTGTTCTGGCTTTAGAAGATATCCTAAGGGAAGGACTTGTGCACACTATTAGTTTCATTTCAGCATTACTTTTCAAAGAAATATAAAAAAAGAGAAAGATATAAATAATCAGAGGGAAACTGAACAAGTATGAATTATGTGACCATGAGTTCTTCATTACATCATTCTATGTCATTCTGTCAAATGCAGGCAACCAAAGACATGGCCAAATATAATACACTTTGATATTCAACCTACCTTGAAATCACTTAAGAATTGATGAAGGTAAGGACAAAGGATATGCACATATTTAATGCGATAAAGGACAGAAATGTTATGGACCTAACAGAAGCAGAAGATATTAAGAAGAGGTGGCAAGAATTCACAGAAGAACTGTACAAAAAAGAGCTTCACAACCAAGATAATCACGATGGTGTGATCACTCACCTAGAGCCAGACATCCTGGAATGTGAAGTCAAATGGGCCTTAAAAAACATCACTGTGAACAAAGCTATTGGAGGTGATGGAATTCCAATAGAGCTATTTCAAATCCTGAAAGATAATGCTATGAAAATGCTGCAGTCAATATGCCAGCAAATTTGGAAAACTCAGCAGTAGCCACAGGATTGGAAAAGGTCAGCTTTCATTCCAATCCCAAAGAAAGGCAATGTCAAAGAATGCTCAAACTACCTCACAATTGCACTCATCTCACACGCTAGTAAAGTAATGCTCAAAATTCTCCAAGCCAAGCTTCAGCAATACGTGAAATGTGAACTTCCAGATGTTCAAGCTGGTTTTAGAAAAGGCAGAGGAACCAGAGATTAAATTGCAAACATCTGCTGGATCATGGAGAAAGCAAGAGTTCCAGAAAAACATCTATTTCTGCTTTATTGACTATGTCAAAGCCTTTGACTGTGTGGCTCACAATAAACTGAGGAAATTTCTGAAAGAGATGGGAATACCAGGCCACCTGACCTGCCTCTTGAGAAATCTATATGCAGGTCAGGAAGCAACAGTTAGAACTGGACATGGAAAAACAGACTGGTTCCAAATAGGAAAAGGAGTCATCAAGGCTGTATATTGTCACCCTGCTTATTTAACTTCTCTGCAGAGTACATCATGAGAAACACTGGACTGGAAGAAGCAGAAGCTGGAATCAAGATTGCCGGGAGAAATATCAATAACCTTAGATATGCAGATGACACCACCCTTATGGCAGAAAATACTTCCCTTGTGGTTCAGAGGTTAAAGCGTCTGCCTGCAATGCGGGAGACCTGGGTTCGATCCCTGGGTCGGAAAGATTCCCCTGGAGAAGGAAATGGCAACCCACTCTAGTATTCTTGCCTGGAGAATCCCATGGACAGTCCACGGGGTCGCAAGGAGTTGAACGCGTCTGAGAGACTTCACTTCACTTATGGCAGAAAGTGAAGAGGAACTAAAAAGCCTCTTGATAAAATGAAAGTGGAGAGTGAAAAAGTTGGCTTAAAGCTCAACATTCAGAAAATGAATATCATGGCATCTGGTCCCATCACTTCATGGGAAATAGACGGGGAAACATTGGAGACAGTGTCAGGATTTATTTTTCTGGACTCCAAAATCACTGCAGATGGTGATTGCAGCCATGAAATTAAAAGACGCTTACTCCTTGGAAGAAAAGTTCTGACCAACCTAGATAGCATACTGAAAGCAGAGACATTACTTTTCCAACAAAGGTCCATCTAGTCAAGGCTATGGTTTTTCCTGTGGTCATGTATGGATGTGAGAGTTGGACTGTGAAGAAAGCTGAGCACCAAAGAATTGCTGCTTTGGAACTGTGGTGTTGCAGAAGACTCTTGAGAGTCCCTTGGACTGCAAGAAGATCCAACCAGTCCATTCTGAAGATCAACCTTGGGATATCTTTGGAAGGAATGATGCTGAAGCTGAAACTCCAGTACTTTGACCACCTCATGCAAAGAGTTGGCTTGTTGGAAAAGACTCTGATGCTGGAAGGGATTGTGGGTAGGAGGAGAAGGGGACGATGGAGGAAGAGATGGTTGGATGGCATCACTGACTCAATGGACGTGAGTCTGCGTGAACTCCAGGAGTTGGTGATGGACAGGGAGGCATGGTGTGCTGCGATTCATGCGGTGGCAAAGAGTCGGACATGACTGAGCGACTGAAATGAACTGAACTGAATGGATCATAGTGCTAGAAGTTTAAAACATTATTTTGGAAAAAATAAATGAAATAAATCCACAGGTGAAAATAACAGAAAGTTGTTATAATATAGAATGATAACCTGGATATCTTGTCTCTTTCAGCCCGGCAGTTGCATTAGTCTGGTAGATCTCCAATAGTTCACTCCCATCACACATTTTAGAAAATCTCAGCACTTCTCTTCCAGACTTTAGATAAGCAGTTCCATTCGGTTCAGTCGCTCAGTCGTGTCCGACTCTTTGCGACCCCATGAACTGCAGCACGCCAGGCCTCCTTGTCCATCACCAATTCCCGAAGTTCACTCAAATTCATGTCCATTGAGTCAGTGATGCCATCCAGCCATCTCATCCTCTGTCGTCCCCTTCTCCTCCTGCCCCCAATCTCTCCCAGCATCAGTCTTTTCCAATGAGTCAACTCTTCGCATGAGGTGGCCAAAGTACTGGAGTTTCAGATAAGCAGTAGAAATGTACAATCTGCTAAGATGAAAATATACACAGATTCATACACATATCTGCTATTTAGTGTTTATACCACAGAACAATTAAAATATGTAATTACTGGATGACAAGGGATAACACAGTACTATCTTCTAGAATCAGTTAATAAAAATGCAAATTGTAGCCATAGATGTAATCAGCCAGCCTTTCCTCCATGGCCTGTAAATTCTCCAGCAAGGTGTTCTTGTGGATGGAGAGATGGAAAAATAACTGTTTTTGGTATTCTTAAATAGGCAAACAAGTGCTTTTGTTCTGTATTTCTTCAAAACATTAAAACGTATATCACATTTATCTTATTAACAGTAAAATTCCTTTTCCCTGTATTATTTCTCATGGAGTGAGTATACAGAGAAAACATTTGCTGGCCAGGATACTATCTATAACATATTATGCTCATCTTTTTAAAAGCTAATTTTCTAGACTGAAAATATGGTTTGGGGGGAGAAAAATTTTTCCAGGCTGAAAGTATAGCTTCGTGGTGGGATGGGGAGAAGGTGGATCACATGTGGGGAGACTGCATCATTTGGGAAGGTGAAATAAATTGCCATTGAAAAATATGAAAATAGTTTATTTGTATAGATGTATGTTAATTTCTTAATATGAAAACCAACTTGTACAAAATACTGTATTAAAACCCTAGATCCAAAGTTTCCCATTCTAAACACTTTATTGACAAAGAAACACCTTCAGAGAGGATCAATATCTGTGAATAATGAGTCCTCAAAAAAGGCTTTAATTTTCAAATATTTCTGCTTTTAAATTTGAATTAGAATTGTTTTCATGTCCCTATGTGTATATGCAATCATTTACATACAAGCAATTTTTAAAAAAGGGCTTCCCTGGTAGCTCAGCTGGTAAACAATCCACCTGCAATGCAGGAAACCCTGGTGCAATTCCTGGGTGGGGAAGATCCCTTGGAGAAGGGACAGGTTACCCACTCCATTATTCTTGAGCTTCCCTGATGTCTCAGATGGTAAAGAACCTGTATGCAATGTGGGAGACCTGTGTTTGGTCCCTGGGTTGGGAAGATCCCCTTGGGGAGGGTATGGCAACCCACTTCAGTATTCTTGCCTGGAGAATTCCCATGGACAGAGGAGGCTGGTGGGCTACAGTCCATGGGGTTGCAAAGAGTTGGACATGACTGAGTGACTAAGCACAACACATTGTTAAAAATAAAATAAATTTCTTCAGTGTCACAGATTTGAAGAGACTACACAATCACTGGGATGTAGTCAGTCATATCCAAAGTTTGTGCTATTAATATATTTCTTGTAACAGAAAACTACTAAATCAACCAGTTTTTCACTCAGGGGGACTGTGAAAGGGGATGAAATAACAGTGTAAATTGTAGGTTTTATATTGGACATAAATTGAGCAAAAAAATTTCCATCAAGCTAGGCTGCAGCAATATGTGAACTGATAACTTCCAGATGTACAAGCTAGATTGAGAAAAGGTGGAGAAACCAGAGATCAAATTGCCAATATCTGCTGGATCATAGAAAAAGCAAGGGGATTCCAAAAAAAAAAAAAAAACCAACCCAACCCTGCTTCATTGACTACCTTAAAGTCTTTTAATGTGTGGATTACAACAAACTGGAAAATTCTTAAAGAGATGGGAATACCTGACACCCTTACCTGTATACAGGTTTCCTGAGAAGCCTGTATGCAGGTCAAGAAGCAACAGTTAAACCAGACAATGGACTGGTTTAAAATTGGGAAAGGAATATATCAAGGCTGTATATTGTCACCCTGCTTGTTTAACTTGTATGCTGAGTACATGATGGAAAATGTCAGGCTGGATGAATACAAGCTGGAATCAAGATTGCTGGAAAATATTAATTACCTCAGATATGTAGATTACACCACCAAAGTGAAGAGGAATTAAAGTGCCTCTTGATGAAGTGAAGGAGCAGAGTGAAAAGCTAGGTTAAAACTCAACATTAAAAAAAACTAAGATTATGGCATCTATTCCCATCATTTCATGGCAAGTAGATGAGGAAAAAATGAAAACTGTGACAAATTTTGTTTCCTTGGGCTCCAAAATCACTGTTGATGGTGACTGTAGCCACAAAATTAGAAGACGCTTGCTCTGTAGAAGAAAAGCTATGACAAACCTAGACAGAGTATTAAAATCAGAGACATCACTTTGCCAACAAAGGTCCATAGTGTTAAAAATATGTTTTTTTTTTTTTTTTTTTTTTCAGTAGTCATGTAAAGATGTAAAATTTGGACCATAAAGAAGGCTGAGTGCTGAAGAATTGATGCTTTCCAATTGTGGTGCTGGAGAAGACTCTTGAGATCCCTTGGACTGAAGAAGGTCAAACCAGTCAATCCTAAAGGAAATCAACTGAATATTCATTGGAAGGACTGATGCTGAAGCTGAAGCTCCAATAATTTGGCCACCTGATGCAAAGAGCCAAATCACTGGAAAAGACCCTGATGATGGGAAAGACTGAGGGGAAGAGGAGAAGGGGGCGATTGAGGATGAGATGGTTGGATGGTATCACTGACTCAATAGACCCGAGTCTGAGCAAACTCTGGGACATAATGAAGGACAGGGAAGCCTGGTGTGCTGCAGTTCATGGGGTTGCAAAGTCAGATATGATTTTGCAACTGAAAAACAACCAAGAGCATTAGTTCTCTGGAGCTTCTGTAACAAAGTACTACAAACTGGGTAACTTAAAAATGTAAATCTTTAATCTCTTGTGGTTATGAAAGCTGGAAACACGAATGGAAGGTGTTGACAGGGCCAGGCTTGTTCTGAGGCTTTAGGGGCAGACCTTTGCATTGTCCTAGCTTCTGGTGGTTGCAGGTAATTCTTGCTCTTCCTTGACTTGTAGCTGCATCATCTAAACTCTGCCTCCTTCACACGAATGTATTTTCCCCCTCCTCATAAGAATGTATTGCATAACTACCCCACACCAGTAAAAACTTGTATTAACTGAGTTAATTACAGTTGAAATGATTTATTTTCAAATCAGGTGGAATCCTGAGGTTCTAGGAAAGACATGAAGTTTTGATTGACAATCTTCAACCTAGTACACTGAGCAATCTATATCATCTTTTTGTAACATTTATCATTGGTTAAAAAAAAACAAAACCTTCAAGACCATGTGGTTAAATATCATGAAATGTCACTTCTACTTTTAGGTTACAGTAAGTCCATGTGTCAAAAATTTATTGAAATCTTGAGATGGTACTTTATTCAATATGCACTGGAGAGTATATAAAATTACTGATATAAATGAACAGATCCATTTATTATAATCGCCTTTGTATGTTTGATAAAAAAGAAACAAAATTTGGGCCCCAAAATGGAAGAAGTGTTAACAAGTCTGTGGGATTAATGAGTCTGTGGATGGGAAAAGTAGCTGAAGAACAACAGCTGAAAGCAGTAGGCATGTATAAGCGGGCATTTGAAAAAATTCATTTTTAGTGTATTTGCATAAGTATTATTAAGAAATTTAGGTATATCTCAAGGTAACTCTCCTTATTCAATTATTGTTTAATATGTATTTATTAAATATCAACTATATGTATAGCTCTACTTAGGTACCATGCAGTACAGAGAGAAGTATAATTGTGTTTTTTATTTCTACTCCCAAATGTTAGAAAACTTTTACATCCTAGAATCTACACTGATAGCAACCTAAATTATGAAGGAATGAAGATAATGTCTTCTTTCTCCCTAGTCCTTTAACTTAAAAAAAAAGCAGTTTTAATAGTTGCATGTAAAAACCTAAATTATGGTGCTCACTTCGGCAGCCCATACACTAAAATTGGAACGATACAGAGAAGAGTAGCATGGCCCCTGCGCAAGCATGACACACAAATTCATGAAGTGTTCCATATTTTTAAAACCTTGAATAGCCAAAGCAATCTTGAGAAAGAAGAATGGAACTGGAGGAATCAACTTGCCTGACTTCAGGCTCTACTACAAAGCCACAGTCATCAAGACAGTATGGTACTGGCACAAAGACAGAAATATAGATCAATGGAACAAAATAGAAAGCCCAGAGATAAATCCATACACCTATGGACACCTTATCTTTGACAAAAGAGGCAAGAATATACAATGGAGTAAAGACAATCTCTTTAACAAGTGGTGCTGGGAAAACTGGTCAACCACTTGTAAAAGAATGAAACTAGATCACTTTCTAACACCGCACACAAAAATAAACTCAAAATGGATTAAAGATCTAAATGTAAGACCAGAAACTGTAAAACTCCTAGAGGAGAACATAGGCAAAACACTCTCCGACATAAATCACAGCAGGATCCTCTATGATCCACCTCCCAGAATTCTGGAAATAAAAGCAAAAATAAACAAATGGGATGTAATTAAAATTAAAAGCTTCTGCACAACAAAGGAAAATATAAGCAAGGTCAAAAGACAGCCTTCTGAATGGGAGAAAATAATAGCAAATGAAGCAACTGACAAACATCTAATCTCAAAAATATACAAGCAACTTATGCAGCTCAATTCCAGAAAAATAAACGACCCAATCAAAAAATGGGCCAAAGAACTAAATAGACATTTCTCCAAAGAAGACATACGGTTGGCTAACAAACACATGAAAAGACTCAACATCATTCATTATTAGAGAAATGCAAATCAAAACCACAATGAGGTGCCATTTCACACCAGTCAGAATGGCTGCGATCCAAAAATCTGCAAGCAATAAATGCTGGAAAGGGTGTGGAGAAAAGGGAACCCTCCTACACTGTTGGTGGGAATGCAAACTAGTACAGCCACTATGGAGAACAGTGTGGAGATTCCTTAAAAAATTGCAAATAGAACTGCCATATGACCCAGCAATCCCACTGCTGGGCGTACACACCGAGGAAACCAGAATTGAAAGAGACACATGTACCCCAATGTTCATCGCAGCACTGTTTATAATAGCCAGGACGTGGAAACAACCTAGATGTCCATCAGCAGATGAATGGATAAGAAAGCTGTGGTACCTATACACGGTGGAGTATTACTCAGCCATTAAGAAGAATACATTTGAATCAGTTCTGATGAGATGGACGAAACTGGAGCCGATTATACAGAGTGAAGTAAGCCAGAAAGAAAAACACCAATACAGTATACTAACACATATATATGGAATTTAGAAAGATGGCAATGATGACCCTGTATGCAAGACAGCAAAAGAGACACAGATGTGTATAGCGGACTGTTGGACTCAGAGGGAGAGGGAGAGGGTGGGATGATTTGGGAGAATGGCATTGAAACATGTATACTATCATGTAAGAATCGAATCGCCAGTCTATGTCTGATGCAGGATACAGCATGCTTGGGGCTGGTGCACGGGGATGACCCAGAGAGATGTTATGGGGAGGGAGGCGGGAGGAGGGTTCATGTTTGGGAATGCATGTACACCCGTGGTGGATTCATGTCAACGTATGGCAAAACCAATACAGTATTGTAAAGTAAAATAAAGTAAACAAACAAACGAACAAAAAAACACCTAAATTATGAAAAGGCAGTGGGAAGTGGTATGTCATTAAATCTCACAACTTTTAATTATATCTGGTGTTCAAAAGCAGAACAAATTTATAGATGTTTAATAACTTCATATTGAACTAGTATAGAATTTTAAAGTGAATTGTGCTGTGTTCTGCTGTCTTTCTTTTTTCCTAATGTACTTGTCAAAACACAGAATAATTTTTCACTGTCATGAAAACATACTTTTTTTTTTACAATAGTTTTTGCTGAGGGAATTTGTATTTCAGCAGAATATTTGTATGAAGTTCAGTGCTCACATGATTGTTTAAGGGGTCAGGAAATTTAGTTATATTTTAGGCTACTTTCTTCAGTTAGTAAAAACTTTTTTGCAAGTTTATGGGTCATTTCAAGTTCTTACTTCAATATTTTAACCTGAAAGAATTACCATTTTGAAAATGTGTTGCATTTTAGGAAGTTTAAAGAGAATTGGGCTCCAAACGATTGAAAAATATAAAGGTGAATTTGTTTTCTTCTACCTACATGATTTGAAGAGGTATTCATATGAATGACATGGTGTTGAGTAACAGGATGGGGTATTTTGCACATAGACTAACTGAAACAATAGCAAAATTAATTTCTTACACGTTCATAGTCAAGAAAATATTGCCAGATCCTGGATTTTTCATGTTACTTAAGTGAGAATAAATGACAGAGAATATGGATTAACTTTAATGTTAATTAATTTATCTATTAAGTTAGTCATTCAGTGAGTTGTATTGAAGGTGTATGCTGAAGTAGCCATTGTTCTGTATACTTGGGATACATCAGGGAGAAAAGCATTTCTTACTCAAGGAGCTTACTTTCCAGTATCAAGGAGACAATGAAAAATAAAAAATAATAAATAAGCAAAATTATATAGTTTATAAAAGGATTATAAGTATTAAGGAAAAAGAAAAAATAGAGTAGCATAAGGGGAAAAGAGTATGATATGTGGGAGTGTTTGCTTTAATTTACTAAATAGAATCATGTGGACAGACTGCACTGAGAGTTTGATATTTTATCACAAACTTGGAAATATATGCAGGAGAAGAGTATTCAAGTGAAAGAGTTAAGTAATCACTCTAAGACAGGGTGTCTGAGGTCAGCCAGGAGGCCAGCATGACTGGAATAGAGTGGGTGAAGGATAGAAGGGTGGAGACCAGGTCAGAAAAGGGAGGGGAGAGCCAGGCTAAGCAGGGCCTGCTAGGTAGGCTATGGAGAGACATTTTACTTACTCTGAGTTCAACAGAGAATCATTATAATCAGATGTGGCTTCATTTTTAACTTTTTGAAATTTTTAATTGGAGGATAATTGCTTTACAATGTTGTGTTGGTTTCTGTCATACAGCAATGTGAATGTGTATATAATCAATGTGAATATATACACTACCATGTGTAAAATAGATAACTAGTGGAAAGCTGCTATACAACATGGGGAGACCAGCCAGGGGGTCTTTGGTGACCTGGAAGTGTTGGATGGTGAGGGGAGGGAAGCTCACAAGGGAAGGGATATACATATATATGGACATGGGTTTGGGTCGACTCCGGGAGATGGTGATGGACAGGGAGGCCTGGCATGCTGTGATTCATGGGGTCGCAAAGAGTCGGACATAACTGAGCAACTGAACTGAACTGATATATACCTAAGTTGTGAGTGGATCTTATTCATGTGCTACCGGGTGACTAGGGAAGAGCAGGGTAGAAGGGGGGAGCTTTGGGTATTTTATCCTGGTGAGAGATAGTAGTGACTTGAACTCAGTTAGTAGTATAGTAGATGTGATAATATGTGGTTAGATTCTGGGCATTCTGAAGGTAGAACTGACATGATCCCCTTACACACTACATATTGGTGGTGAAGAGAAAAGAAGAGATTTGATGCTGATAAGAATTTTTGCAATCAGAGGGAAAGATTTGGTATCAAGTGAGGTGGGAAAGCTGAGCATAGAGCAGGCTTTGGGGGAAAGATGTTCAACTTTGGAAATACTGAAACTTTCCACAGGTAGATAGCATGTTGACAACTGAATTTCATGAAATAAATTCAGAAGAAAAGATGATAAAGAAGATTTTAATTCAGCAATGACATAAAAACTAAACAAAAACAAGTAATTTCTGAATATGAAGTGTATTTAAATACTTGGGAATGAGTAACATAATTCTATGTTTCCTGTGGCTGCTGTAACAAAGTATCACACACTCGATGGGTTGAGATAACACAAAACTATTCTCACTGATCTGGAGACCAGAAGTCCAAAGTCAGTTTCTCTGAGACAAAATCAGGGTGTCATCAGCCTGCTCTCCCTTTGGAGGCTCTAGATACTTTGTTTCTTGCTTCTTTCAGCTTCTCTTTTCATGGCATGGGACCACACTGCCTCATCCTCTTCTGTGTCTGTTAAATCTCCCCTTGGCTCCCTCATAGTTGAGTATATGTGAGTGCATTTAGGAGCCACAAGGGAAATTCAATAGCTCTTCCCATATCGTGGTACTTGAGCACATATGCAGAGACCTTTGTTCCCAAATAAGGTAACAGTGCCAGGTTCCAAGGATTAGGGCCTGGTATCTTTTAAGTGTTATTCATTTTACTACAATCACCGAGGGAAGGAACGTAGATAGACAAGGACCAAATAATGAGCATTCATTGCCTCTTTTATTGTTTATATTTTTATGGATAAAAATTGATAGATAATAAACCTTATTTATGTATCATTTGATGAGTTTTGACATTAATGTTCAAACTAAACAATGATTTAGTTTACATCATTATAGCTTACAGGCTTCCATGGTAGCTCAGTTGGTAAAGACTTGCCTATAATTCAGGAGACTGCCTGCAATGCAGGAGACCTGGGATCGATCCCTGGGTCAGAAATATCTCCTGGAGAAGGAAATGGAGACCCACTCTAGTATTGTGCCTGGGAAATCCCATGTACAGAGGAGACTGGTCAGCTACAGTCCATGGGGTCACATGGGTTGGACGCAACTAAACCACCAGCACCACCACTGTAGCTTACTTTGAATATTCTAGAATTTTAAATAAATAGAATTATGAAGACCATACCATGAGACCATTAAAAAATAAGACAGATATTAAAAAAGACAGAAAGACATGAACAGAAATGAATGAATCGTGACCTCAAGAACTGGTCCTTCCAGGTATAGGCTATGGCAACCGTAGGTCTCATCTTATTTGTTTCCCTTCTCTCAAGAATCATTTTCCTGTGCTGCCTGTCCAATATCTGAAAGCTGTTGCTTCATATACTTTGGCCAGTTTATTACTGTCGAGGAAATATAAATGTAAATCTGGTTGTTTACTATATCATGGCCAGGAGTGGAAATTCAGAAGATATTGATTCTGATCAGAGTTCTTACTATTTGGCTTTTACTTCATTTCCTTTGATCAAGTCCCTTCAGCTAGTTTTCACTTATATTCCCTCACGTCAGAGTTCATAATTGGTACTCTAGATATTTCAGAGATAGGAGTACTGCTTTTGATCTTACTTGTGATGCTAGACTAAGTTTTTTTTTTTTTTTTCCATTTCTCTAAGTAAGTCTTGCTAACTCCTTCCAGAATGCTCTGAAAACAATATGCCTTCTTAAACTTCTCTAACATATGCCATCTTCCTGGCCACGATCCTTTTTGCATTAGCTCATGGACCTAGTTATCTCAGTCTCTGAATTTCCCTCATCTCCTCCTCCAAGCCCAAATTGTGTGAGATCTGTCTTTCTGCATAGAATCCTCTGGTCCTTGCCAAAAGTCAGTCAGTCGTGTCCTACTCTTTGTGACCCCATGGACTGTCCACGGAATTCTCCAGGCCAGAATACTGAAGTGGGTAGCCTTTCCCTTCTCCAAGGAATCTTCCTAACTGGGGGATCGAACCCAGGTCTCCCGCATTGCAGGCAAATACTTTATCAGCTGAGTCACAAGGAAAACCCAATTTGCCCACAAAAATTCCTATTTTCTAAGATTCTTGCCATTTAGGGGATGTCATATTCTCTGAACTTGGGGATTTGGTTCTTTGTATAAATCTTGTTTGGAGATCTAGAGAGCAGTACATAATTAGGACTCGACTTTAGAACAGATGAAATATGGTGCTTGGTTTTCTGCATACTGAGTATATTTTTGTGCCAAAATAGTTTCCTCAAATCTTAGAACTTGAAAGGGAAAATGTACATTAATTTGAAAGAAATATGCTTTAGTCTTAAAAATCATTTTACTCACACATCACAAAGTAGAAAATGAACTCTGAAAGGGATAGGAACATAAACCTTAGCAACTATCACTTTGGCAAGAATTAGTTTCTTGGTTTGTGTGGTCTTCTCAGGTGGCTCAGTGGTAAAGAGTTTGCCTGCCAACGCAGGGGATGAGGATTTGACTCATGGGTCAGGAAGATCCCATGGAGGGGGAAATGGCAACCCACTCCAGTATTCTTGCCTGGAAAATCCCATGGACAGAGGAGCCTGACAGGCTCAATAGGGTTGTAAAGAGTCAAACACGACTGAGCAAGCCTACATGCACAGTTTCTTGGTTTAATTGTTGGTAGTTACTGAAAATGATAAGGGTAAGATTATACAGTAAAGAAATAGAAAAATCTTCAGGAATGACTGAAGTGAACAGGGAAGCCCTGATGTGAATATGGGCTAAAGATAAATCACCTATTTGATAAATTTGTCTTAAGTTGTTCCTCAATCTAAGAAAAACACTTGAAGTTAATGTGGTTTTCAGTAGCTATGTGGCTGAATGAATCCACAATGATCATCATAGGAATCACTAACAAATAGCAAAGAAAAAAAACCTTTTCCACCTAGTTAGCTACATTACTATATCTTCTTGAGAAAGAACGAGCAAGTTTATCTAAAAGTAAACAGATTTTAAAGATGTGTACTGTCTGGCAGCGTCTAGTTCAGTTTCTATCTCAGCTATGGCTAGTTATTTTAACAGATGTTTTCAGTTCCTTAAAAATGCACACATTAAGGAAACTTTTATCTAGGGAACAACCACATATCAAGATGTTTTGTCTTATATGGTAAAAGGACATCAAGAATAAGTGATACATCTGAGTAAGGAAGGTATACTGGTTCTCAACTAACTTCTTATCCCTGAAAAGTGTTGGGGAAGGAAAGGAGGCTAAAACAATAGTAGAATCCACCTACTCTGAATGGCTATCCGATTTTAGTAGCAGACCCAGATTTCCCTGGCAGGGCTATTAAGGGAAGCATATGCTTACTGAAATCGATTCATGTATGAGAAACATGGATTTCTTGATGACACATGTGGCTGCTAGAATCACAAAATTAATATATCTACTTTCTTTTTTGTGCAAAAAGAATCTTTCTCTAAAAATTCAAATACAGTTGACATACAATATTATGTTAGTTTCTGGTGTACAACAAAATGATTTGACAAATACATATATTGAATTTCAGAGAGAGAAGAAAACTTAAGGACACTAACAAAAACCTATTACTACCAATAAGTGAATTCATATAAATAGGATAGGATAAGTGCTGCTAAGTCGCTTCACTTGTGTCTGACTCTGTGCGACCCCATAGACCTCAGCCCACCAGGCTCTCCCATCCCTTGGATTCTCCAGGCAAGAACACTGGAGTGGGTTGCCATTTCATGCTCCAATGCCTGAAAGTGAAAAGTGAAAGTGAAGCCACTCAGTAGTGTCTGACTATTAGTGACCCCATGGACTGCAGCCCACTGGGCTCCTCTGCCCATGGGATTTTCCAGGCAAGAGTACTGGAGTGGGTTGCCATTGCCTTCTCCGTTTATGGATTGGAAGAATTAATATCATTGAAATAACCATATTCCCCAAAGCAATTTGTAGATTCAATGCAATCTGTATCACAATAACAGAGACGTTCTTCACAGAACTGAAAAAAATACTAAAATTTGTAGGGAAATACAAAATAGCTCCAAATATCTCAAGCAGTCTTTCTTTTTTATGATTTGAATTTCTCATCTTATTTTATTCTTTTATTTATTTTTTGGCAACACTATGTGGTTTGTGGGATCCCCACTTTCCCAACTAGGATTGAGCCCAGGTGCCCAGCAGTGAAAGCACAGAATCATAACTACTTGTTTTCCAGCAAGTTCCCAAGTAACCTTGAGAAAGGGGCATCATGCTTCCTGATTTCAAACTATAATACAAAGCTGCAGTATGCAAAACTCTACTGTACTGGCACAAAAACAGACACAGAGATCAATTATATATGGTCAACTTATCTATGACAAAGGATACAAGATTATACAAAGGAGAAAAAGACAGAATGTTTAGTAAACAGTGTTGGGAGAAGTGGACAGCTACATACAAATGAATCAAACTGGAATATTGTCTCAGTTCAGTTCAGTTCAGTTCAGTCGCTCAGTTGTGTCCGACTCTGTGAACCCATGAATCGCAGCACGCCAGGCCTCCCTGTCCATCACCAAATCCCAGAGTTCACTTCGACTCATGTCCATCGAGTCACTGATGCCATCCAACCATCTCATCCTCTGTCGTCCCCTTCTTCTCCTGCCCCCCAATCCCTCCCAGCATCAGAGTCTTTTCCAATGAGTCAACTCTTCGCATGAGGTGGGCAAAGCACTGGAGTTTCAGCTTTAGCATCATTCCTTCCAAAGAAATCCCAGGGCTGATCTCCTTCAGAATGGACTGGTTGGATCTCCTTGCAGGCCAAGGGACTCTCAAGAGTCTTCTCCAACACCACACTTCAAAAGCATCAGTTCTTCAGTGCTCAGCCTTCTTCACAGTCCAACACTCACATCCATACATGACCACTGAAAAAACCACAGCTTTGACTAGACGGACCTTTGTTGGCAAAGTAATGTCTCTGCTTTTCAGTATGCTATCTAGGTTGGTCATAACTTTTCTTCTAAGGAGTAAGTGTCTTTTAATTTCATGGCTGAAGTCACCATCTGCAGTGATTTTGCTGCTACTAAGTCACTTCAGTCGTGTCCAACTCTGTGCGACCCTGTAGACGGCAGCCCACCAGGCTCCCCCATCTCTGGGATTCTCTAGGCAAGAATATTGAAGTGAGTTGCCATTTCCTTTTCCAATGCATAAAAGTGAAAAATCAAAGTGGAGTCGCTCAGTCTTGTCTGACTCTTTGCGACCCCATGGACAGCAGCCTACCAGGCTCCTCCGTCCATGGGATTTTCCAGGCAAGAGTACTGGAGTGGGGTGACATTGCCTTCTTTGGAGACCCCCAAAATAAAGTCTGACACTGTTTTCACTGTTTCCACATCTATTTCCCAGGAAGTGATGAGACTGGATGCCATGATCTTTGTTTTCTGAATGTTGAGCTTTAAGCCAACTTTTTCACTCTTCTCTTTCACTTTCATCAAGAGGCTTTTTAGTTCCTCTTCACTTTCTGCCATAAGGGTGATGTCATCTGCATATCTGAGGTTATTGATATTTCTCCTGGCAATCTTAATTCTAGCTTGTGCTTCTTATAGCCCAGTGTTTCTCATGACGTACTCTGCATATAAGTTAAATAAGCAGGGTGACAATATACAGCCCTGACGTACTCCTTTTCCTATTTGGAACCAGTCTGTATTCCATGTCCAGTTCTTTTTTTTTTTTTTCTGAATGGTTTTTTATTTTTTATTTTTATTATATTTTATTATTTTTAAAAATATATAAATTTATTCATTTTAATTTGAGGTTAATTACTTTACAATAAAGTATTGGTTTTGCCATACATCAACATGAATCTGACACAGGTATACACGTGTTCCCCAACATGAAACCCCCTCCTACCTCTCTCCCTGTACCATCCTTCTGGGTCGTCCCAGTGCAAGAGCCCCAAGCATCCAGTATCATGCATTGAAACTGGACTGGCAATTCATTTCATATATGATATTATACATGTTTCAATGTCATTCTCCCAAATCATCCCACCCTCTCCCTCTCCCTCTGAGTCCAAAAGCCTCTTTATACATCTGTGTCTCTTTTGCTGTCTTGCATACAGGGTTATTGTTACCATCTTTCTAAATTCCATACATATGCATTAGTATACTGTATTGGTGTTTTTCTTTCTGGCTTACTTCACTCTGTATAATCGGCTCCACTTTCATCCACCTCATTAAAACTGATTCAAATGAATTCTTTTTAATGGCTGAGTAATACTCCATTGTGTATATGTACCACAGCTTTCTTATCCATTCATCTGCTGATGGACATCTAGGTTGCTTCCATGTCCTGGCTATTATAAACAGTGCTGCGATGAACACTGAGGTACACATGTCTCTCTCATTTCTGGTTTCCTCAGTGTGTATGCCAGCAGCGGGATTGCTGGGTCATAAGGCAGTTCTATTTCCAGTTTTTTAAGGAATCTCCACACTGTTCTCCATAGTGGCTGTACTAGTTTGCATTCCCACAACAGTGTAAGGGGGTTCCCTTTTCTCTACACCCTCTCCAGCATTTATTGCTTGTAGACTTTTGGATCGCAGCCATTCTGACTGGTGTGAAATGGTACCTCATTGTGGCTTTGATTTGCATTTCTCTGATAATGAGTGATGTTGAGCATGTTTTCATGTGTTTGTTAGCCATCTGTACGTCTTCTTTGGAGAAATGTCTATTTAGTTCTTTGGCCCATTTTTTGATTGGGTCATTTATTTTTCTGGAATTGAGCTGCAGGAGTTGCTTGTATATTTTTGAGATTAGATGTTTGTCAGTTGCTTCATTTGCTATATTTTCTCCCATTCTGAAGGCTGTCTTTTCACGTTGCTTATAGTTTCCTTTGTTGTGCAGAAGCTTTTAAGTTTAATTAGGTCCCATTTGTTTATTTTTTCTTTTACTTCCAATATTCTGGGAGTTGGGTCATAGAGGATCCTGCTGTGATGTATGTCGGAGAGTGTTTTGCCTATGTTCTCCTCTAGGAGTTGTATAGTTTCTGGTCTTACGTTTAGACCTTTAGTCCATTTTGAGTTTATTTTTGTGTATGGTGTTAGAAAGTGTTCTAGTTTCATTCTTTTACAAGTAGTTGACCAGTTTTCCCAGCACCACTTGTTAAAGAGATTGTCTTTAATCCATTTTATATTCTTGCCTCCTTTGTCAAAGATAAGGTGTCCATAGGTGCATGTATTTATCTCTGGGCTTTGTATTTTGTTCCATTGATCTATATTTCTGTCTTTGTGCCAGTACCATACTGTCTTGACAACTGTGGCCTTGTAGTAGAGCCTGAAGTCAGGCAGGTTGATTCCTCCAGTTCCATTCTTCTTTCTCAAGATTGCTTTGGCTACTCAAGGTTTTTTGTATTTCCATACAGATTGTGAAATTATTTGTTCTAGCCCTGTGAAAAATACCGTTGGTAGCTTGATAGGGATTGCATTGAATCTATAGATTGCTTTGGGTAGTATACTCATTTTCACTATATTGATTCTTCTGATCCATGAACATGGTATATTTCTCCATCTATTAGTGTCTCCTTTGATTTCTTTCACCAGTGTTTAATAATTTTCTGTATATAGGTTTTAGTTTCTTTAGGTAGATATATTCCTAAGTATTTTATTATTTTCATTGCAATGGTGAATGGAATTGTTTCCTTAATTTCTCTTTCTGTTTTCTCATGTTAGTGTTTAGGAATGCAAGGGATTTCTGTGTGTTGATTTTATATCCTGCAACTTTACTGTATTCATTGATTAGCTCTAGTAATTTTCTGGTGGAGTCTTTAGGGTTTTTTATGTAGAGGATCATGTCATCTGCAAACACTGAGAGTTTTATTTCTTCTTTTCCAATTTGGATTCCTTTTATTTCTATTCTGCTCTGATTGCTGTGGCCAAAACTTCCAAAACTATGTTGAATAGTAGTGGCAAAAGTGGGCATCCTTGTCTTGTTCTTGACTTCAGGGGAAATGCTTTCAGCTTTTCACCATTGAGGATAGTGTTTGGTGTGAGTTTGTCATATATAGCTTTTATTATGTTGAGGTCTGTTCCTTCTATTCCTGCTTTCTGGAGAGTTTTTTTTTTTTTATCATAAATGGATGTTGAATTTTGTCAAAGGCTTTCTCTTCATCTATTGAGATAATCATATAGCTTTTATTTTTCAGTTTGTTAATGTGATGTATTACATTGACTGATTTGCAGATATTGAAGAATCCTTGCATCCCTGGGATAAAGTCCACTTGGTCATGGTGTATGATCTTTTTAATGTGTTGTTGGATTCTGATTGCTAGAATTTTATTGAGGATTTTTGCATCTATGTTCATCAGTGATATTGGCTTGTAGTTTTCTTTTTTTTGTGTGGCATCTTTGTCAGGTTTTGGTATTAGGGTGATGGTGGCCTCATAGAATGAGTTTGGAAGTTTACCTTCCTCTGCAATTTTTATGGAAGAGTTGAGTAGGATAGGTGTTAGCTCTTCTCGAAATTTTTGGTAGAATTCAGCTGTGAAGCCATTTAGACCTGGGCTTTTGTTTGCTGGAAGATTTCTGATTACAGTTTCAATTCCCGTGCTTGTGATGGGTCTGTTAAGATTTTCTATTTCTTCCTGGTTCAGTTTTGGAAAGTCGTATTTTTCTAAGAATTTGACCATTTCTTCCACATTGTCCATTTTATTGGCATATAATTGCTGATAGTAGACTCTTATGATCCTTTGTATTTCTGTGTTGTCTGTTGTGATCTCTCCATTTTAATTTTAATTTTATTGATTTGATTTTTCTCCCTTTGTTTCTTGATGAGTCTGGCTAATGGTTTGTCAATTTTATTTATCCTTTCAAAGAACCAGCTTTTGGCCTTGTTGATTTTTGCTATGGTCTCTTTTGTTTCTTTTGCATTTATTTCTGCCCTAATTTCTAAGATTTCTTTCTTTCTGCTAACCCTGGGGTTTTTCATTTCTTCCTTTTCTAGTTGCTTTAGGTGTAGAATTAGGTTATTTATTTGACTTTTTTCTTGTTTCTTGAGGTATGCCTGTATTGCTATGAACTTTCCCCTTAGCACTACTTTTACAGTGTCCCACGGGTTTTGGGTTGTTGTGTTTTCATTTTCATTCGTTTCTATGCATATTTTGATTTCTTCTGTGATTTGTTGGTTATTCAGCAGCGTGTTGTTCAGCCTCCAGATATTGGAATTTTTAATAGATTTTCTCCTGTGATTGAGATCTAATCTTACTGTATTGTGATCAGAAAAGATGCTTGGAGTGTTTTTTTTTTTTTTAAATTTATCAAGGCTAGATTTATGGCCCAGGATGTGATCTATCCTGGAGAAGATTCCGTGTGCGCTTGACAAAAAGGTGAAATTCATTGTTTTGGGTGAAATGTCCTATAGATATCAATTAGGTCTAACTCGTCTATTGTATCATTTAAGGTTTGTGTTTCCTTGTTAATTTTCTGTTTAGTTCATCTATCCATAGGTGTGAGTGGGGTATAAAGTCTCCCACTATTATTTTGTTATTGTTAATTTCCCCTTTCATACTTGTTAGCATTTGTCTTATATATTGCAGTGCTTCTATGTTGAGTGCATATATATTTATAATTGTTATATCTTCTTCTTGGATTGATCCTTTGATCATTATGTAGTGTCCTTCTTTGTCTCTTTTACAGCCTTTGTTTTAAAGTCTATTTTATCTGATATGAGTATTGCTACTCCTGCTTTCTTTTGGTCTCTATTTGCATGGAAAATAGAGAGCTGGAGAGCTGGTTTGGTGGTGCTGAATTCTCTCAGCTTTTGTTTGTCAGTAATGCTTTTGATTTCTCCTTCATATTTGAATGAGATCCTTGCTGGGTACAGTAATCTGGGCTGTAGGTTATTTTCTTTCATCACTTTAAGTATGTCCTGCCATTCCCTCCTGGCCTGAAGAGTTTCTATTGAAAAATCAGCTGTTATCCTTATGGGAATCCCCTTGTGTGTTATTTGTTGTTTTTCCCTTGCTGCTTTTAATATTTGTTCTTTGTGTTTGATCTTTGTTAATTTGATTAATATGTTTCTTGGGGTGTTTCATCTTGGGTTTATCCTGCTTGGGACTCTCTGGGTTTCTTCTTGGACTTGAGTGATTATTTCCTTCCCCATTTTAGGGAAGTTTTCAACTATTATCTCCTCAGGTATTTTCTCATGGTCTTTCTTTTTGTCTTCTTCTTCTGGGACTCCTATGATTAGAATGATGGGGCATTTAACACTGTGCTGAAGGTCACTGATATTGTCTTAATTTCTTTTAATTAGTTTTTCTTTTTCCTCTCTGATTCATTTATTTCTAGCATTCTATCTTCTAATCCACTAATCCTATCTTCTGCCTCCCGTATTCTACGATTTGTTGCCTCCAGAGCATTTTTTAAATCCGATTTATTGCATTATTCATTGTATATTGACTTTTTAATTTTTCTAGGTCCTTGTTAAACCTTTCTTGCATCTTTTCCATCCTTTTCTCCAAGGTATTTATCTGTGATTCCATTTTGATTTCAAGATTTTGGATCATTTTCACTATCATTATTCAAAATTTTTTATCAGGTAGATTCCCTATCTCTTCTCCTTTTGTTTGGTTTGGTGAGCATTTATCCTGTTCCTTTACCTGCTGGGTATTCCTTTGTCTCTTCATCTTATTTATATTGCTGCGTTTGGGGTGTCCTTTCCGTATTCTGGCAGTTTCGGGAGTTCTCTTTATTGTGGAGTTTCCTCGCTGTGGGTGGGGTTGTATAGGCGGCTTGTCAAGGTTTCTTGGTTAGGGAAACTTGTGTGGGTGTTCTGGTGGGTGGAGCTGAATTTCTTCTCTCTGGAGTGCAATGAAGTGTCCAGTAATGAGTTGTGAGATGTCAGTGGTTTTGGAGTAACTTTGGGCAGCCTGTATATTGGAGCTCAGGGCTGTGTTCCTGTGTTGCTGGAGAATTTGCATGGTATGTCTTGCTCTGGAACTTGTTGGCCCTTGGGTGGTGCTTGGTTTCAGTGTAGGTATGGAGGCATTTGATGAGCTCTTGTCAATTAATGTTCCCTGGAGTCAGGAGTTCTCTGGTGTTCTCAGGGTTTGGACTTAAGCCTCCTGCTTCTGGTTTTCAGTCTTATTTTTACAGTAGTCTCAAGACGTCTCCTTCTATACAGTAGCATTGATAAAACCATCTAGGTTAAAGATGAAAAGTTTCTCCACAGTGAGAGACACCCAGAGAGGTTCACAGAGTTACATGGAGAAGAGAAGAGGGAGGTGGGAGTTAGAGCTGACCTGAATGAGATGACGTGGAATCAATAGAGGAGAGACAAGCTAGCCAGTAATCACTTCCTTATGTGCACTCCACAACTGGACTGCTCAGAGATGTTCACGGAGTTATACAGAGAAGAGAAGAGGGAGGAAAGAGACAGAGGTGGCTGGATGGATAAAAGGGGGGAATCAAAAGGAGAGAGACAGATCCAGCCAGTAATCAGTTCCCTAAGTGTTCTCCAACGTCTGGAACACACAGAGATTCACAGAGGTGGGTAAAGAAGAGAAGGGGAAGGGAGGAGACAGAGGTGACCTGATGGAGAAAAAGGAGAGTCCAAAGGGGGAGAGAGCAGTCAAGCCAGTAATCTTGCTCCCAAGTAAAAATGGGTACTGAAGATTGGGTTCTTAAAGGTACAAAATGGATAACAAATACCAAAAAGCAAAGATTAAAAATCTAGAGTAGAGTTTGGAATTTCAAAAATACAATATTAAAGATAAGAAGAAAAAAGAGAAAAAAGTCATAAAAATTATAATAAATAAATATATATGAATTTTGCTTTTAAAAAAGTGTCTTTTTTTGCAAAGTAATAATAGGTTATAAAAGTGAAAATTAAAGGAGTAATAGAGGACTTAAAAATTAAAAAAAAAGAATGATCTTAATAATAGTAAAAATATGTCTAGGACTTTCTCTGGTGTTGTTTTGGGTATTGTGGGGTCAGTTCATTTTTGGATAGTTCCTTGGTCCAGCTTATATTTCTCAAGATCTATAGGCCCCTTCCTATGTAGTCAGTACCAACGACAGGGTTTTAATCTATTGCACCTGTCACTTCCAAGGCGGTTCCCTCTGTTTTAGCTTCTTCTGTTTGCTGATCTCTTCAGTGTCTGATTTCAGCCCTGACACAAAGGGGGCAGTGGTGGATACTTTTTTTTAGGCTCACTTGTTCAATCATGCTGTGCGGAGGGAGGGAAGCTGCAAACAAATAACACTGGTGTGTGCTTGCAGTGCCTCAGCCACACTGGGCCTGCCTCCACTCATGGCGCGTGCACCCTCCCTGCCTACACTGCTCAGGCTCTAGCTTGCTCCGCCAGGAACCATCCGAGGCTGGCCTTGGGCTGCATGCACCTCCGAGGTCCAAGCCGCTCAGGTTCAGGCAGTTGGGTAGTCCTCAGAGGCACAGACTCAGTTGGGCCTGCGTTTTGTGCCCTTCCCAGGTCCAAGTAGCTCAGGTGATGAGGTGTTTGGTGAGCACGGTCACTGTGACTTATCGCCTCCCCCATTCCTGCCACTCCGTTTTCTGGGTGTACAACCAGCACACCTTCTCAGGTGGATGTTGACCATCCAGAACCCCAAGAAGTCTTAGTTAGCAAAGAAGCCTGCTTACAGTTTGGTAGATAATGTCTCTCCTGGGCTGCGATTGCCCCCTTCCGGCTGTGGCTGCCTGTCACCGGAGGGGGATGGTCTGCAGCTGGCTGTCTCTGTTCAGTCCTTTGTTCTGTGCACAGACCTGATGGTGTCTTAGGGCTTTTTGTGTGGTAGCTATCCCACAGTCTGGTTTGCTATCCCATGTTAGTTCGCTAAGATTTCCGTTATGGCATTCAGGCCAGATCCTTACTCTAAGCACTGCAGCCTGTGCCTCCCTGCCCTGCCCCCGCTTGCTAGTGGTGGGTGCAGGTGTCTGCACTGCTTCTCCACTGGGGGAGTTACCGCTGGGCTCGTAATCTGTGGGTTTTAATTATTTATTTATTTTTCCTCCCTGTTATGTTGCCCTCTGTGCTTCCAAGGCTCGCCACAGACTTGGCAGTCAGAGTGTTTCCTGGTGTTTGGAACTTCTCTATTTTTGAGACTCTCTTCTTGGGACGGAGCTCCATCCCTACCTATTTTGTCTCTTTTTTTTGTCTTTTATATTTTTTCCTACCTCCTTTCAAAGACAATGGGCTGCTTTTCTGGGTGCCTGATGTTCTGTGCCAGCATTCAGAAGTTGTTTTGTGGAATTTACTCAGTGTTTAAATGTTCTTTTGATGAATTTGTCAGGGAGAAAGTGGTCCCCCTGTCACATTCCTCTGCCATCTTAGGACCGCCCCTGCCCCCCCCCCGCCCCCCCACCCGCCATGTCCAGTTCTAACTGTTGCATCCTGACCTGCATACAGGTTTCTCAAGAGGCAGGTCAGATGGTCTGGTATTCCCATCTCTTTCAGAATTTTCCACAGTTTGTTGTGATCCACATAGTCAAAGGATTTGGCATAGTCAATAAAGCAGAAATATATGTTTTCTGGAACTCTCTTGCTTTTTCCATGATCCAGTGGATGTTGGCAATTTGATCTCTGGTTCTTCTGCCTTTTCTAAAACCAGCTTGAACATCTGGAAGTTCACGGTTCACATATGGCTGAAGCCTGGCTTGCAGATTTTGGAGCATTACTTTACTAGTGTGTGAGATGAGTGCAATTGTGTAGTAGTGTGAGCATTCTTTTTCATTGCCTTTCTTTAGGATTGGAATGAAAGCTGACCTTTTCCAGTCCTGTGACCATTGTTTAGTTTTCCAAATTTGCTGGCATACTGAGTGCAGCACTTATACATCATCATCTTTCAGGATTTGAAATAGCTCAACTGGAATGCCATCAACTCCACTAGCTTTGTTCGTAGTGATGCTTTCTAAGGCCCACTTGACTTCACATTCCAGGATGTCTGGCTCTAGGTGAGTGATCACACCATCATGATTATCTTGGTCGTGAAAATCTTTTTTGTACCGTTCTTCTGTGTATTCTTGCCACTTCTTCTTAATATCTTCTGCTTCTGTTAGGTCCATCCCATTCCTGTCCTTTATCGAGCCCATCTTTACATGAAATGTTCCCTTGTTATCTCTAATTTTCTTGAAGAGATCTCTAGTCTTTCCCATTCTATTGTTTCCCTCTATTTCTTTGCTTTGATCGCTGAGGAAGGCTTTCTTATCTCTTCTTGCTATTTTTGGAACTCTGCATTCAGATGCTTATATCTTTCCTTTTCTCCTTTGTTTTTCACTTCTCTTCTTTTCACAGCTATTTGTAAGGCTTCCCCAGACAGCCATTTTCCTTTTTTTGCATTTATTTTCCATGAGGATATTCTTGATCCTTGTCTCCTGTACAATGTCATGATCCTCAGTCCATAGTTCATCAGGCACTCTATCTATCAGCTCTAGTCCCTTAAATCTAATTCTCACTTCCACTGTATAATCATACTGTCTCACACTATATTAAAAAAAAAACACACAAAATGGATTCAAGACTTAACTGTAAGACTTGAAATCATAAGGCTCCTGGAAGAAAACTGACCTATCAAAATTATAGTGAAGTGAAAGTTGCTCCGTGTCTGACTCTTTGTGACCCCACGGACTATACAGTTCACGGAATTCTCCAGGTCAGAATACTGGAGTGGGTTTCCATGCCCTCCTCCAGGGGATCTTTCCAACCCAGGGATTGAACCTGGTCTCCTGCTTTGCAGCAGATTCTTTGCCATTTGAACCACAAGGAAGTCCTTTTTATTCATACATAATATACATATATATGTACATAATTTTAAAATGATGATTAACAAATTAATATAACACCTTTGAAAAATACATACTAGTATAAATGTCAAATTTTATTCTACTAGCATTAAATAAATGGAAAAATAAAATCTTCACAAAAATGTACAAAGTACATAAAGATAAATGTAATCAATAGAGATAAGAAATACATTGAAATATGAAGTACTGCAAAGAAAAATTAAAGACCCTATTAAATGGAGAGAAATATCATGTTTATAGATTAGGATGCTCAACATTTTCCATTATTAATTATCTATAAAATGATCTATAGATTTAATAAGATTATCACAATCAAGATATTTGCAAGACATTTTTGATAGGAATTGACAGGAGAATTTTAACATTTTTATAAGAATGCAAAAAATCTAGAATAGCCAAGACAATTTGAAATCATAAAGCCAAATTTGAATTACTGATATTACTTGTCAAGATTTACTAAAATCTGTAATAGTCAATTTAAACATGGTTTTGGTATAAGAATACAAAAATGGATCAATTGAACAGTAATTAGAGTTCAGAAATAAACCAACATATATCATAAAAAAGTAATTAAAATAAGGCTATGTAGTTTTTTTGGATATTTTGAGATTATCTTGGCAAATTTATCAGGGTAATAAAAATTAAGGGAAATCCACTCTTGTTTTACATGAAATGTGTACTAAATACAGGTTTACTCTTTCCAACACAGACACTTCAACATAAGTATTAAAAATTTTCCCTTTGATATTCTATCTGTAAAGATTTTTAAAAGCATAAAGATAGGCGAATTCCTATAAGATCACCATAGCTAAAAAGAATCCAAATTAAATATCCAGTTTTCCAGGTATTTCTGACAAATTGAGGGCACATAGAACAAAATTTAAGTGTAGGAAACAGGAAATTTCAGAAATTCTCTTTCTTACAAGAAGTATGGTGTCATTTTAGGTAAAGAGAAACAATTCTGTCAGAATCACATCATGGATCATAAGAGGAACAGTAAAGGTACTATAGATGACAGAAAGTATAGATTATAGAAATGGTGATGATAAATAGATGGAAAGCTCTTCACTTGAACTGAATTCAATGCTACAGAAGTTGAACTGACCTAGGATAAATTCAAAATCAATAATCTTGGTTTATTAAGGCCAAGTGTAGACACACAAACAGAACATAAGCTACATATTATACTTTTAAAAAGACATGACAAAATAAGAGAACTGTAGGAAGTCTTGAAATTACAGCTGAAAATGACTCATGACATGCCAGCTAAGAATTAGTCATATTGGGGGCATTTGTTTTATAATGGTAAAGATAGCATCATATAAATCACCAGGCAGAAAAGCAATAGCTTACCATGAAGGAACAAATGACTTTAGATTTTAGTCTGTAATATAAACATAAGAAGATAATGAGTCAAGTGTGTTTCAATTATTTTATATCTTAAAAATCTGTCTTTTTATATCACTTCAAACAAAAGTCTCCAGACATGTGAGAATCAATTCTGTGGTACTAGGGGATGTTGCTGGTCATTATATTATCACATATGGGCAATATTTTACTGGCATCAACTGAGTCTACAAGATCAGAATTTAGTCTGGAGCAGCCAGTTTTAAAGCAAAGATTAAAGGAGGGTTATGGGAAATTCCCAGGAAAGATGCCCAAGGGAGCCAACTAAACTGAAAAGATCACCGTTTGCACCTTTACTTTTTTTGTCAGTCCTGCAGACTTTTCATGTGATGGCTGGAGTCTCAGTAACCATCTTGGGTTATTTGGAGCTTTAGAGTAAAGGCATGCCTTGGCAATAAAAGAGAGGATAATTACCTTAGTTATTGATAGCCTTGTAGAGACTTCCTTGAACTGCTTCCTTCTAGGTCTCCTTTATGTAGTAGAGAGTTAAACTATAATATCTTTAACTCCTTATTCTTCCTTTTTTTTTTCTATATGCAATCAAATCATTTATAACTTGTAAAACTGGGTGTAATAAATAAGGAAACACAATTTTGTCCAGGTATATATTTACTGACCTCAAAGAAAAATTTTCACAATTTAGCTATGTGAATTTCTATGCAAATCATTGCTTATTGGAAGATCAAAGTGTCCTGTATTTTCCCTGATTACAACACTAACGCTTGTCACTAGGGAGCTATGTACTAAACCCCTGCGTTGTAGAACACTGATCCAAGCATCTAATTCTTTACATGAATTTTGATGTACTTTGCCTTTTCCAGGTAGTAGTAATTTCTGGGTAATCAAAGCATTCAAAATTAAAAGTTAAAGGCACCATCCATAAACACTGTTAAGATGCTGCCAGCAAATTTACTGTGCAATTCAAAATGTTTTCTTCCAACTGTGAGGAAATGAGTCATATTAGCTGAGAGCAAGCTTTTTGACTTACAGCAGTAGGAAGGGTCTGGCCCCAAACTACAACTGAAACAGGTTAGAAATACTACTTTCCATCATTCATTTAAAAAGTGTGTTTTCCTGTTTATAAATATCTTACCGAGGAGTTGTTTAAGACAAAAATTGTTGAAGTATTCATTTTCAAATATTTTTCAAAACTCTGTTATACTGGGGAAATTTGGGGGAAGCACATTGGAAAATTGATATCTGCTAGAGTGATCTGTTTGGAGAAGGCAATGGCACCCCACTCCAGTACTCTTGCCTGGAAAATCCCATGGGCGGAAGAGCCTGGTAGGCTGCAGTCCATGGGGTCACTCAGAGTCGGACACGACTGAGCGACTTCACTTTCATTTTTCACTTTCATGCATTGGAGAAGGAAATGGCAACCCACTCCAGTGTTCTTGCCTGGAGAATCCCAGGGACAGAGGAGCCTGGTGGGCTGCCGTCTATGGGGTCGCATAGAGTCGGACACGACTGAAGCGACTTAGCAGTAGCAGCAGTGGAGTAATCTGTTAATATCAACTACTAGTATTTTCAATATTGATGATTCTTACAATTGCTATTACGTCTGTGTAAAAATGCTTAATATGGAATAATTATGTTTTAAATGATTGGATAAAGATATATTAAGGATAAAAACCACTTCTGGGTGTAGGAGAATAAATTAATGGATATTAAAGTCAATCCTAAAGGAAATTAGTCCTGAATATCCATTGGAAGGACTGATGCTGAAGCTGAAACTCCAATACTTTGGTCACCTGATGCAAAGAGACAACTCATTGGAAAAGACCCTCATGCTGGGAAAGATTGAAGGCAGGAGGAGAAGGAGACGACAGAGGATGAGATGGTTGGATGGAATCACTGACTTGATGGTCATGAGTTTGAACAAGCTCCAGGGCATTGGTGCTGGTGTGCTGCAGTCCATGCAGTCGCAAAGAGTCAGACACAATTGAGTGACAGAACTGAACTGAAATGAAAGTTGATAATTTGTCTCTGCTAGACGTGAATTTAATGGAGAATTACATATATAAAATTGGAGTTTCATTCATGCAATTTATGCAAGATTTTAAGGTCTGAGAACATTAGTTTTAAAAATACAGTTGAAAGTTTCATTTTGGTTTAAGTAAGATCAAGATTGGAAAAGATGATGGAAATAATGACTCACAAGGCATTTATTTAAAACTATGGAAATACTATGCTTTAAATTAAAATCAGAAAATATTTTGAAAAAATGAAAATATTTTGAATTTTACATACATTTAGAAAAGAAGTAATTTCTCCATAAATGCCAGATATATTAATATCATCTTTATATTGTTAACATATAATTACTGCATCTTCTTACATTCTAAAAAGAATATAGATTTGTAATATATCCCTAAAAGCATATTGCTGCTAAAAGTCTTCTAAATTTGTTCTTTGTCAATATTTCTCTCTATTTTAAGCTCTTTGCATTTCAATAATAATCTTAGAATCAGTTATGCATTATCTACCAAAAAAACTTCCTGGAAATAGATTTGAGATTACTTCAAACCCACAGCTTAACTGCGGAAGAACTGAACTCCTTAAAATATTGTCGTCCAGTTCATGAGTGTGGTGTATCATTCAGTTAGATCTTCTCACAGTCTCTCATCAATAATCCCCCAGAGAGATGTTATGGGGAGGGAGGTGGGAGGGGGGGTTTATGTTTGGGAACGCATGTACACCCGTGGTGGATTCATGTCAATGTATGGCAAAACCAATACAGTATTGTAAAGTAAAATAAAGTAAAAATAAAAATTAAAAAAAATAATCTGGGGTTTTCATTGTGCTAATATTGTATTTTTTTTGCTAAAATTATGTACAGTTGTATTACTCCTTATGATGACTACTGAAAATGCATTCTTAAAGTTTTATTTTCAGATTTTTCATGTAGTTAAACATTCTTATTGAATGTTTTCCTTGTTGTTGAGTTCTGGAAGTTCTTTGTGTATTATCGATGAAAATACTTTAATAAATTGTTTTGCTGCTAAATCATGTCCAACTCTTTGTTACCTCATGGACTGTAGCCCGCCAGACTCTGTCCATAGAATTCTCCAGGTAACATTATAAGAGTGGGCTGCCATTTCTCACTTCAGAGCCACCAGAGAAGTCCCTTAATCAATTATGAATTTGCAAATAAATTCTCTCAGTGTACGACTTCTTTTTTCATTCTCTGCAGTGTTATTCAAGAAGCAGAGTTCTTTATTCTGATAAAATCAAACATCAATTTGTTCTTTTATGGCTTAGGATTTTGGTCTTGTTCAAGAAACTCTGCTGAACTCAAAATCACAAAGACATTTTCTTACATTAAAAAAAAAATCTTTGTTGTCTTTTTTTTCTGTTTTAGGTTTATGGTATATTTAGAGTTAATATTTGTGCACATTATAAGGGCCGAGTTCATTTTTCTACATTCATGGATAGCCAGTTATGTTCAATCATTTGTTGACAAGACTATCATTTTTCATTGATTTTCTTGGTTACTCATAACAGCAGTTTACAAGAGAAGATGGATGTGAACTTGTGGAGAGGATGAACAAACTGAAACACAAAGCATGAGGTGGAACCACTAGGACCAGTTGAAACCCATATCAATTCCCTTACTATCTAACCTAGATGGTAGTTTTTATTTTTAATCTCTATTTTGGCTTATTAGATGTTGGTGACTGATACATTTATCATTTACCCCATATGCTCCTTGACCATGTAAAACTATATTCATTTAGAAATTTTCTCTACTTTTGCCTTAATTTTCCTGTGAACTCAAAAATGCTCTAAAAATAAAATCTGGTTTTTTTAATAAAGCACATTCAGGGCCTTAAAGCGATGAGAGGTATGGAATCTGGAAATGGATAAAGTTTTTACTTATGACTTTGGCTTGTGTTCTATGACTGTGCTGTTCAGTCACTAAATCATGTCCAACTCTTTGTGATCCCATGGACTGCAGCAAACCAGGCTTCCATCTCCTACCAGGGCTGAAATAGTCACAATTTAATGTAATATATATAAAACATATTTTTGGGGAGAGGGAAAAGTTTTTTTAGTTGTTTTGGAGAAGGATGTACAAGTCCCCTACACACAAATGAATTTTGTTTACAGAGTACATTTGTAAGTACAATTTGTAAAATTAGAGATGTCAAGGGAATATTTCATGCAAAGATGGGCTTGATAAAGGACAGAAATGGTACTGACCTAACAGAAGCAGAAGATATTAAGAAGAGATGGCAAGAATACACAGAAGAACTGTACAAAAAGGAGCTTCACAACCCAGATAATCACGATGGTGTGATCACTCATCTAGAACCAGACATCTTGGAATGTGAAGTCAAGTGGGCCTTAGAAAGCATCACTACGAACAAAGTTAGTGGAGGTGATGGAATTTCAGTAAAGCTATTTCAAATCCTGAAAGATGATGCTGTGAAAGTGCTGCACTCAATATGCCAGCACATTTGGAAAACTCAGCAGTGGCCACAGGACTGGAAAAGGTCAGTTTTCATTCCAATTCCAAAGAAAGGCAATGTCAAAGAATGCTCAAACTATCGCACAATTGCACTCATCTCACACACTAGTAAAGTAATGCTCCAAATTCTGCAAGCCAGGCTTCAGCAATACATGAACCATGACCTTCCTGATGTTCAAGCTGGTTTTAGAAAAGGCAGAGGAACCAGACCTCAAATTGCCAACATCCGCTGGATCATCGAAAAAGCAAGAGAGTTCCAGAAAAACATCTACTTCTGCTTTATTGACTATGCCAAAGCCTTTGACTGTCTGGATCACAATAAACTGTGGAAAATTCTGAAAGAGGTGGGAATACCAGAGCACCTAACCTGCCTCTTGAGAAATCTGTATGCAGGTCAGGAAGCAACAGTTAGAACTGGACATGGAACAATAGACTGGTTCCAAATAGGAAAAAGAGTCATCAAGGCTGTATATTGTCACCCTGCTTATTTAACTTCTATGCAGAGTACATCATGAGAAACGCTGGACTGGAAGAAACACAAGATGGAATCAAGATTGCTGGGAGATATATCAATAACCTTAGATATGCAGATGACACCACCCTTTTGGCAGAAAGTGAAGGGAACTAAAAAGCCTCTTGAAAAAAGTAAAAGAGGAGAGTGAAAAAGTTGGCTTAAACTCAATATTCAGAAAACGAAGATCATGACATCTGATCCCATCACTTCATGGGAAATAGATGGAGAAACAGTGGAAACAGTGTCAGACTTTATTTTGGGGGGCTCCAAAATCACTGCGGATGGTGACTGCAGCCATGAAATTAAAAGGCGCTTACTCCTTGGAAGGAAAGTTCTGACCAACCTAGATAGCATATTCAAAAGCAGAGACATTACTTTGCCGACTAAGGTCCGTCTAGTTAAGGCTATGGTTTTTCCAGTAGTCATGTATGGATGTGAGAGTTGGACTGTGAAGAAGGCTGAGCACTGAAGAATTGATGCTTTTGCACTGTGGTGTTGGAGAAGACTCTTGAGAGTCCCTTGGACTGCAAGGAGATCCAACCAGTCCATTCGGAAGGAGATCAACCCTGGGACTTCTTTGGAAGGAATGATGCAAAAGCTGAAACTCCAGTACTTTGGCCACCTCATGCGAAGAGTTGACTCATTGGAAAAGACTCTGATGCTGGGAGGGATTGGGGGCAGAAGGAGAAGGGGACGACCGAGGATGAGATGGCTGGATGGCATCACTGACTCGATGGACGCGAGTTTGAGTGAACTCCGGGAGTTGGTGATGGACAGGGAGGCCTGGCATGCTGCGATTCATGGGGTCGTAAAGAGTCGGACATGACTTAGTGACTGAACTGAACTGACTGAGGCACTCTATTAATACAATTGGCTATTAGGAAATGGTTAATCCAGTGAAGAAGCAAGAAAGTCTTTGCAGTATTGATGTGTTATGTCTGAACTTTCTTCAGCCTCAGCTTTACTATCTGACAAATTTAAAAATTGAATGAGTGATACAACTCTTCTTTAGTGCTTAGATTATTCTTTTATTTCTGATATTAACCACAGAGTCCTAATATAAACTTTAGGCAACATAAATATCTTTAGCAATCTGTCAATGAAAATTCATTTGTACCAATTTTGATCATATGCAAAGTGAAGCATCCTGAAGTAAAGACACAACTGAAAGAGGAACTATTGGAAATACATTTTCGGGTTTTCCCAAATATGCAATATGACATTTTGTGAATAGTAAAAGCTCAGTATATGTCTATTAAATGCAAGCAGAGAGAGAATTGGGGAAAATATATTCTATACTGAAGAAAAACAGTATTAGATCACTATAATTCTTTCAAATCATTTTAAATTATATGAGTTATGTATGAGATATTTGCTTTAACTTAAAATTTTTATTTTTACTTAACTTAGCTGGAAAACAATTTTCAGGGCATGCATACCATAGTGAAAACCAATAAATGAGAATGTATAAGATCATGCTACCAATGGATTAAAGAGAAATTTAAAGTTCTTTATATTTGCTTTGTCTTTTACATGTCCTGAGAGGGATGGAAACATAAAAACATGTGACTACTATTTGTATTACAATTTTGGAAGAAAATATGTAAGTTAAATCAGTGCATTTTTATGATAATGGACCTCATTTCTTATGGTGTCTAGAACACACAAAAAGCACTATATAAATTATGGTAACTAATGAGTTTTCTTTTCTGTTTGATAGGTTCCCTAAAAATATTAAACTTCGGAATGGGAAGGGCCTTTGATAGTCTTCTTTGAAATTCACATTAAACCAGTACACTTATAGCAGTTCCATTACTCTAAGATTATAGCTCAGTCGTGGTTTTGCAGCATTCAGTGGTATTCAGAAAACTTTGGTGGCATTTTGACTACTTTGTCTGAAACTCTAATGAATCTAGTCAGCTGGCTTGGATCAATCAAAATTTAGTTTTAATTTTAATTCAGTGAGAAAATAGATATAGATTTTTAGTTTATGGTCAGAGTTTGTTATTGGAGACAAGTCTAACATAATTTAGAAGTTTTATTTTTCTTGTGTATGACAAAAATGAATAGAATAAAGAAAAAGGGAAAAATTGGTAAATTATTTTTATGGACTTATTAACTGTGTCTTGTAACAGCTGTAAATTTGTTTATGTAACTTTCTTCTCTCTTTAAGATGTTTTGCTTTTACCTTAAAATAAACTTGTTGTTGCTATTTAGTTGCTAAGTTTTGTATGACTCTTTTGCAACCCCATGGACTGTAGCCCACCAGGCTCCTCTGTCCTGGGGATTTTTTAGGCAAGAATACTGGAATGGGTTGCCATTCCCTTCTTCAGGGAATCTTCCAGACCCAAGGATTGAACCGTGTTTCCTGCACTGGTAGGCTGATTCTTTACAACTGAACCACCAGGTAAATCCAAAATAAATGCATACATGTATATAATCTAAACACACACACATATGTCAGTATAAAGGTAGACAATATTATACCTAGTTCTTTACCAAATCCCTATTTGTCAGCTTCTTTTACCCTTTTCACAATAATAAGCCTGAGAAACAGAGTCAGCAGAAATCAGAACAAGGCATGTTAGAAATCTTAAAAATTACTCTCTGGACCCATGAATATGAACACCTCACTTGTTAAATATATAATATTGGATAAAAAACTAAGTGCAGAATTATTGGGAGAAGCCACAGATATCAAAATATATCTTTACCCTTTCTCTTTTCTTTCAATTCACTTCAAAGATGAGTGCAGGCTTTGCAAGTATGGTAACAGTCATGATATTATTTCCAAATTACATTATCAGCCACACACATATTATATTTTAGCATTTACCTTTAAAATAAGTAATGCCCTTTAACATTATGATGTGCAGTTTTACTCCATTGAAAATGTTAAGGAGACTCAACAAATTATAAGAAATATAAAAAGAAGTTTAAAATCTATTTTTTGTTTAAAAATATCTAAAAGCACTACATAACTTCATTCACTTTTCACAGATAAATAATGTCTTTTTGGGACACAAGAAAAGCTGGAGGAAGGTAAAGGAACAATAAACAGAATGATAAAATGGTAAAAAAAAAGTTTTGTAAGAGTATATTCATATGGTAATTTGAAAATGTGATGGCAATTTCCTCACAGGATATTTCTTCCAGCCATAAAAATTAAAAGAAAGAACATAAAATTCAATCTGTATTAATGTAGAGTAGGAAACTCTAGGTTATAGAATTACTTTCAAGAGTAAAAAGTAACTGTATATGGAAAACAGAGAAGACTAGCAGAACCTGCCTATTTTGCAGTTGGAGTTTGGCTTTGGCTTTACATAAAGCTGTTATGAACAATTGTGTTTGGTTTTTCTGTAGACATATAGTTTTATTTCTCTTAGGTAAATACCAAGGAGTAGAATGATTGAATCATGTAATAGTATATATTTAACATTTTAAGAAACTGACTTCCAAACTGTAATATTGTACATGCCCACAAGAGTATATGAAAGTCCAGTCCTCCACCATCTTGTCAAATCATGGTGTGGCCTGTCTTAAAATTTAGCCAATCTGGTAAGTGTGTAGTGATATCTCATGGTTGTTTTAATTTTTCGTTCTCTAATTAATGGTGATGCTGGACATCTTTTCATTCAGCTATTTGCCATTTATACAGTCTCTTTGGTGAAATGTCTCTTCAGATATTTTGTCTGTTTAAAAAATTGGGTCATTTGATTTTTTTTTATTAGTGACTTTCAAAGTTCTTTTATTTTTTAATTTTAGACACAAGTCTTTTATCAGATATATGATATTAAAATATTTTCACCTAGTCTGTGGCTTGTCAGTTCATTCTCCTAACAGTATCTTTTGAAGAATGTGCATGAGTGAGTGCTCAGTCACTTCAGTCATATCCAGCTCTTTGTGACCCTGGGGACTGTAACCCGCCAGGCTCCTCTGTCCATGGGATTCTCCAGGCAAGAATACTGGATTGGGTCGCCATGCCCTCTTCCAGGGGATCTTCCCAACCCAGGCAACAAAACTACGTTTCCTGTAGGTCCTTCATTGAAGACAGATTCTTTACCATTGAGCTGCCAGGGAAGCCCATTTTTTGAAGAAGAAAGCTTTTTAATTTGGGGGAAGTCAAATTTATCAATTTGGTTTTTTGTAGAATGTGACTTTTGTGTAATAGCTAAGTAATCTTTGCCTAATCAATTTTAGAAAGATTTTCTTCCTTTTTCCTCTGAAATTTTTGTAGTTTTATAGGTTGTACAGTTAGGTCTATAAACTATTTTGAGCTAATTTTGATATGTGGTGATTTATTTATGCTTTTTGGATTTGGATATCCAATTGGTTCAGCAAAATTTGTTGAAAAGATGATCCTTTGCTGAACTGAATTTGTACCTTTGCCAAAAATAAATGAAGTGTGAAAGTGTTAGTCGCTCAGTCATGTCCGACTCTTTTTGCCCCCATGTACTCTTTTTGCCTGCCATAGAATTCTAACCATGAAATTCTCCAGGCAAGAATTCTGGAGTGGTCGGTATCTTCCCGACCCAGGGATAGAACCGGGTCTCCTACATTGCAGTGGATTCTTGACCACTGAGTCACCAGGGAAGTCCCCTTGTCAAAGATAAGTTGTTTATAAATATTGGTCTTTTCCTGGACTGTCTTTTATATTCTGCTGCTTTATCAGTGTTTATGACAATACAACACTGTCTTTGATTACTGTTAGCACTCTAAATTTGCTGTTATTTATCAAAGTTATTTTGGCTATTTCAGATCCTTTCCATTTCTACGTGGACATTGACATGAACTTCTCAAATTCAATCAATAAGTGTACTTCTATATTGATTGGGAATGCATTGAATCAACATATCAGTTTGAAAGAATTGCTGTTTTAGTGTTGAAGCTTCTCATCTATAATCCAGGTATGTCTCTACTTTTTAACTCATCTTTAATCTTTTCAGCAATACTTCGTAGTTCCATTGTACAAGCTCTCTAGAGTGAGCATTGAATATTTGTGTTGTAAGAAATTTATTTATTCCATTTATATGATTTAACTTATAGGCATAGTTTTACTTACCATCCATCTGCCATATGCAAAATAGATAGTAATATCACTTCTATTTATGAAATGATAATTTGTATCTTCTCCTTTTTTGTTGTTCTGACATGGAAAAAGATTTATCAATTTTATTGTCCTTTACAAAGAACCAAATTTTGGCTTTAATAATTTTTTACAATTTTAAAATATTTGTTATATTTTCCTCCTTGACTGTTATTTTTCCATTCTTTTGCTTAAGTTTAATTATCTCTTTTGCTAGTATCTTAACATAGAAACTGGTCTTTGGCTTTGATATTTGATATCTTCTAAAAAGAATGAGAAGTATTTTCCTAATACTGGTTTTCAATGACCTGTTTTTCAGTATCTGATATACTGTTTCTAAATAAGTTCAGAGTTAACTATAATTTGTAATTTTTATTTATTTTTGATCCATGGTTATATGAAAATATCATTCAGTTCAGTCGCTCAGTCGTGTCCGACTCTTTGTGACCGCATGAATCACAGCACGCCAGGCCTCCCTGTCCATCACCAACTCCCAGAGTTCACTCAGACTCACATCCATCGAGTCCGTGATGCCATCCAGCCATCTCATCCTCGGTCGTTCCCTTCTCCTCCTGCCCCCAATCCCTCCCAACATCAGAGTCTTTTCCAATGAGTCAACTCTTCACATGAGGTGGCCAAAGTACTGGAGTTTCAGCTTTAGCATCATTCCTTCCAAAGAAATTCCAGGACTGATCTCCTTCAGAATGGACTGGTTGGATCTCCTTGCAGTCCAAGGGACTCTCAAGAGTCTTCTCCAACACCACAGTTCAAAAGCATCAATTTTTCGGCGCTCAGCTTTCTTCACAGTCCAACTCTCACATCCATACATGACTACTGGAAAAACCATAGCCTTGACTAGACAGATCTTTGTAGGCAAAGTAATGTCTCTGCTTTTGAATATGCTATCTAGGTTGGTCATAATTTCATGGCTGCAGTCACCATCTGCAGTGATTTTGGAGCCCCCATAAATAAAGTCTGACACTGTTTCCACTGTTTCCCCATCTATTTTCCATGAAGTGATGGGACCGGATGCCATGATCTTCGTTTTCTGAATGTTGAGCTTTAAGCCAACTTTTTCACTCTCCTCTTTTACTTTCATCAGAGGCTTTTTAGTTCCTCTTCACTTTCTGCCATAAGGGTGGTGTCATCTGCATATCTGAGGTTATTGATAGGTTAAAAATGTTTATGAGTTTTTCAGATATATTTCTGTTATTGAGATTTAATTCAATTCCATTTGTTATTACTTGAATTTTCTTGACCATGTAAGGAAATTGTTTTGTAGTTCAAAACATGGATTATGTTAGTAAAATGTTCTGCATGCACTTGACAATGGAATGTAGTTGCGGTAGATGGCAAAGTGTCATAGATGTCACTTGGGTTGTTTTATAGTTTTGCATATGTCTTTCATATATTTATTTTATTTACCTTTTACTTACTATTTACTATTTATTTATATTTTTGAAGTTTTGCTTCATATATTTTGAGGCTCTTAGATGCATCCATTTAGAACTCTGATGTCATCTTGATTAATTGACAGCCTTTACTTTTTAATTAAAATATAGTTGATATAAATATTACATTAGTTTCAGATATACTACATAATTTAATATTTGCATACATTATAAAAGGGTAGCCACAATAAATCTAGGAACCATCTAACCCCATATAAAGTTATTAAAATATTGACTGCATTCCCTATGTTGTATATTGGATCCCTGTGACTTGTTTAATATATAACTGGAAATTTATGGCTCTCAATCCCCTACTCCTGTTTCACCTACTCTTATTTCACCCATAACTATCCCCCCATCCCTTCTGGGTACTATCTAGTTATATTCTGTAGCTATGACTCTGTTTTTATTTTATTAGTTTTTTGTTTTGTATTTTAATATGCACTTATCTATGAGATCATGTGATATTTGTCTTCCCTGATTTATTTCACTTAGCATAATACACTCTCATTACAACCATGCTGACCTCAAATGGCAAATTTTCACTTCTCTATGGCCAATACTCCATTATGTATATTTACCACATCTTCATTGTTCATTCATCAAACAATGGACACTCAGGATATTTCCATTTATTGAGTATTATAAATAAGCCTCAATAAACATTTGGGTGCATATATCTTTTTGAATTGGTGTTTTTGTTTTATTTGAGTAAATACCCAGAAATGATATTGCTGGATCATATTGAAGTTTTATTTTTAATTTGTTGAGGAAACGTCATACTCATTTTCAGCAGGACTGCACCAATTTGCAATCCCACCAACAGTATACAAGAGTTCCCTTCCCTCCACATTTTTGCTGTCACTTGTTACTTGTTGCCTTTTTGATGACAGCCATTCTGACATGTAAGGTGGTAACTCATTATGGTTTTGACTTGCATTTCTCTGATAATTAGTGAAATTGTTTATCTTTTCATGTACTTCCTGGCCATCTGTAAGTCTTATTTAGGTCCTCTGCTCATAGATTGTTTGTGGAGCGCTATTTTTAATGTTGAATTGTGTAAGCTTTTTTTATATTTTGGATAAATACCTAACTGGATTTGTTGTTTGCGAATTTGTTCTATCATTTAGTTGGTTATTCTGTTGATAGATTCCTTCATTGTGCAAAAGCTTTTTAGTTTGATATAGTCCTCTCATTTTTTACTTTCTTTTGGTTCCCTTGCCTGAGGTAATAGAAACAAAAAAAAATTGCCAAGAGTGTGCTGCCTATGTTTACTTCTAAAAGTTTTATGGTGTCAGGTCTTACATTTAATTCTTTACTCCATTTTGGGTTTATTTTTATATATGATGTGAGAAAGCTTACTTTGACTCTTTTGCATAGAGCTCTCCATTTTCCCCAATACCATTTAGTGAAAGTGTATTTTGCTTCATTCTGTACTTTTGCCTCCTTGTCATGGAATAATCGACCATTTAAGCAAGGATTTATTTCTAGGATCTTTATTCTGTTCCACTGATCTATGTGTCTGTTTTTGTACCAGTATCATGCTGTTTGATTACTGTAGCTTTATAGTATAGTTTCATATCAAGAAGTATGATATTAATACCTCCAGCTTTGTTCTTCTTTTCTCAAGATTACTCTGGCTATTTGGGGTCTTTTGTGCTTACATTTAAATTTTATAATTATTTGTTTTATTATGTGAAAAATGCCTTTAATACATTTTTAGTTTTATTGGTGTATGGTTAACTTAACAAAGTTGTCTTAATTTCTGATGTACAGCAAAGTGATACAGTCATACATGTATATTCTTTCTCATATTTTCCATCGTGCTTTATCACAGGATATTAAATATTCTTCTTTGTTTTATACAGTAGGACATTGTTGTTTATCCATCCTATATATAATAGTTTGCATCTGCTAATCCCAAACTCTCAGTTAGACTCTCCTTACCCATTCCTCCTTGGCAAATACAATTTTTTGTCTATGTCTGTGAGTCTATTTCTGTTTCATAGATAAGTTCATTTGTGTGTATTTTAGATTCCACATATAAGTGATATCATATGGTATTTGTCTTTCTCTTTTGGACATACTATGTTTAGCATGATAAACTCTAAGTCCATGCATGTTGTTGCAAAATGAAATTATTTCATTCTTTTTTATGGCTGGGTATTATTTCATTGTATATATATATACCACATCTTCTTTATTCATTTATCTGTCAAAATGTTCCCTTTTCTCTATATGACCTCTAACACTTGTTATTCATAGACTTTTAAATGATGGACATTCTGACTGGTATGAGATGTTACCTCACTGTAGCTTTGATTTGCATTTCTTTAATAATTAGTGGTGTTGAGCATCTTTTCATGAGCCTCTTGTCCATCTGTTTGTTTTCTTTGAAGAAGTATCTATTTATGTCTCTGCCCATTTTTTTTTATTGGGGTGTCTGTTTCTTTGTTATTTGGATTGTATAAGCAGTTTGTATATTTTGGAAATGAAACTTTTGTTGATTGTATCATTAGCAAACATATCCCAGCCTGTAGGCTATCTTTACACTTTTTTCTGGTTTGCTATGCAAAAGCTAATAAGATTGGTTAGGTTCCATTTGTTTATTTTTGCTTTCATTTCTGTTAGGAGACTGACAAGAAAACTTTGATGCAATTTATATCAGAGAATGTTTTGCCTATGTTCTTTTCTAGGAGTTTGATATTAAAAGTTAAGTCTTTAAGGCCATTTAAAGTTTATTTTTTATTTGGTGTGATGATGTATTCTAACTTCATTGATTTGCATGTAGTTTTCCAAATTTTCCAACACTACTTGCTGAAAAGACGCTCTTTTCTCCTTTGTTCATTTTTGTTTCCTTTATTAAAGATTAATTTGCCATGGGCATGTGGGTTTACATCTGAGTTCTATATTCTGTTCCATTGATCTGCACGTCTGTTTTTGTGCCAATAGCATACCATTTGATAACTGCAGCTTTGGGTCTGAAATTTATTAGGGTTATGCCTCCTGCTTTGTTCTTTTTCCTCAGGATATCTTTGGCAATTCTGGATCTTTTGTATAGTTTCATAACATTTTTAAAGGATTATTTTTCTAGTTCTGTGAAAAATGTCAGGGATAACTTGATAGAATTACATTAAATCTGTAAATTGCTCTGGGTGGTATGTCCATTTTAACAATACTAATTCCTCCAATCCAAGATAGTGGGATTTTTTTTCATTTCTTTGAATAATCTTAAATTTCCTTTATTAATGTTTTGTAGTTCTCAACATATAAATCTTTCACCTCCTTGGTCAGGTTTTTTACTAAGCGTTTTTTTGGGTGCCATTTAGGAAATAAAAAGTTTGTTTACATTCCCTTTCAGTTAGTGCCAAGAAATGCAACTGATTATTGTCTGTTAATCTTGCTGCTGCTGCTGTTGCTGCTAAGTCACTTCATCGTGTCTGACTCTGCGACCCCATAAATGGCAGCCCACCAGGCTCCCCATCCTTCTATTTTGCTGAATTTGCTTATTAGTTCTAGTAGTTTTTGTGTAGGTTCTTTAGGATTTTCTATATACATTATCATGTCATCTGCTTATAATGACAAGTTTACCACTTCCTTTCCAATTGAATATCTTTTATTTATTATTATTTTTTGTCTGCTTGCTGTGGCTAGGATTCCCAATAGTATGTTGAATAGAAGAGATGAAAGTGTGTCTTTGTCTTATTCCAGAATTTAGCAGACAAGTTTTCAGTTTTTAAACATTAATTATTATATTGGCTGTGGGCTTGTCATAAATAGCTTTCGTTATGTTAAGATATGTTCCTTACTCACTTTGGTAAGAGTTTTTATCATGAATGAATGTTGAATTTTATCAGCTGCTTTTCCTGCATCTACTGAAATAGTTATACATTTTTTCTATTATCTTTTGTTGATGTGGTATATCACATTAACTGATATGTATATGTTGAACCATCCTTGTATCCTTAGGATAAACCAAATTGGATGTGATGTATAAATTTTTTATGTTGGTGGATTAGGTTTGCTAACGTTTTGTTGAGAATTTTTGTATCTCTATTCATCAAAGATATTATTGGTGCCTTTTCTGGTATTAGTATTATGGAGATGGCTGCCTCATAGGTTGTCTATTCAGATTTTTCTTGTTTCTTGATGAATGCCTATATCACTAAGAACTTTTCTTTAAGAATTTATTTTGTTGCATTCCAAAAGTTTTGTATGGTTGCATTTTCATTGTCATTTGCCTCTTAAATTTTTTCTTTTATTTTAGCATCAACAAATTGTTTTTTAGTAGCATGTTGCATGTTGTTTAATCTTTTCTTTTGCTTCTTTTTCTGTGGTTGCTTTCTAGTTTTATGCCATTTTGGTTAGAAAAGTTCCTTGAAATAAATGATACAATAGAACAGTTAGACTTAATTGATGTATTTCTTAACTTACATTAAAAAAAAAGAATACATATTCTTTTCAGGTGTGCTTGGAACATGTGCTCAATCCCAGACCATGTTCCATGTGCACTTTAAAAGAATATGTATTCATATATATATATATATATATATATATATATATGGATGTAATTTCATGAAATTCATCATTAAGTCTAACTGTTCTATTGTATCATTTAGTATCTCTGTTACATTAATGATTTTCTGTCTCAAGGATCTGTCAACAAATATGAGTTGGGCATCGATTTATCCTTTTATGTCTATTAGTATTTGTTTCATGTATCTGGGTGCTCTTACATTGGGTGCATATATATTGATAAGTGTACTATCTTCTTATATAAATCCCTGGGCTTCCCAGGTGGCACCAGTGGTAAAGAACTCACTTGCCAATGCAAGTAGATGTAAGAGATGTGAGTTTGATCTCTGGGTTTGGAACTCCTTGCAGGAGTTCTTGGCAACCCACTCCAATATTCTTGCCTGGAGAATCCCATGGACAGAGAAGCCTGGCAGGCTAAAGTCCATACGGTTGCAAAGAGTCAGATCGATTGAAGTGACTTAGCATGCACACATGCATATAAATCCTTTTATCATTACACACTGTCTTTCCTTATCTTTTCTTATAACATTTCATTTAAAGTTCATTTTGGTTGCTATGAGTATTGCAATCCCCACTTTCTTGTCCTTTCCATTTGCAGGAAATATACTCTTCTGTCCCTTCACTTTGTATAGTTTGTAAATAGAATAATATCTATTATACATATTTACCATAAAGTAAAGTAAAGTAAAGTCGCTCAGTCGTGTCAGACTCTTTGCGACCCCATGGACTGTAGCCCACCAGGCTCCTCCGTCCATGGGATTCTCCACACAAGAATACTGGAGTGGGTTCCATTTCCTTCTCCAGGGGATCTTCCCGACCCAGGGATTGAACCCAGGTCTCCCGCATTGCAGGCAGACGCTTTAACCTCTGAGCCACCATATGTTATACATATACATTATTCTATTTACAAGTTTATCAGCTATAGATATAAGAAATTAGTTTAGATTCAATGCAAAGAAAATGTTTGCCTATATTTAATCCATAGAGACCATATAAAATATTGTCTATATTTGAACATATTGATAACATTTTTAAATCAGGAAATGTATTTTTCAGAATGTATGATAAAGACAATACAATATTTTAATGCTAAAGTGAAAGAATAGTATTTGATATAAATTTAGAAAATAAAAAAATTAGTAATTTCATTACCTAAATGAAATAGAGAAAAAATATAGAGCCAAATTAGAACTGTTTACTTAGATAAAGTTCTGTTTTATAAAAATACCATAACTATGGAATCATTTCTCAAACCAAAATCTTACTTGAAGTTCCCAATGTTAAGCGGGTAAAAATGAATTGTCTTTGGTTGAAAATTTAAGGAGGAATCAGGGCTTCCTCCTTTCCACTGTCCCTCCCATTCCCCAACCATACCTGCTGAATGTCACCTCATAATGTTTGGAAAAACAAAGATGAAGGCATTGATGCTTTAGGATCTTCTCTTGCTCAAAATACTTTTTTCTCCTTAAAGAATAAGTCATTGAGACAAAGCACAACTCTGAAGGTGAGGTACTAACCTAAGGTAGATGAAGTCTCTAAATAATATAGATTGGAGTGTTGAAAGTTTGATGAACCAGTTTGGAGTGTAGATCATAGCTCCAAAAAGTTTCCTTACTGAAGAGCCTGCTCTGTCGTAGTGGTGTTGAGTATTAATATTAGTTGGGAGCCACAGAGAGTGGCAACAAAACTGAGATGAAGAGGGAACAAAACATAACCTCTCACCATTTCAGAAAATGAAACTTCTTGAAATGAGTCTATTAATCTAGTCCAGGTATCTCCTACATTTGTTATATCATACATTCCTATAAGTTAATGCCTTTCAGTGTAAATGCTCTAAAAATAGGCATGTTTATGCATTATTTCAGTGTATTATAGTGTTAACAGTTTCATGGTAGCTAAGGTTATTTTAATTTTCATCAGAAATCATCTTGTAGAATTATTTAAACTCAAAGATATTTATATAGGATAACTGAATGAAAAGCAGTTTATAAGCATTTGGCACTAAAATTATAATGTATTTTTTGAGTGCTAAGTGATTCAGTTCAGTCGCTCAGTCGTGTCTGACTCTTTGCGACCTCATGAATCGCAGCACGCCAGGCCTCCCTGTCCATCACCAACTCCCGGAGTTCACTCTCGGGAGTTTTAAAAATTAAATATTTTTATTTATACTTGCCACATGTAAATCAAACAGAATTTTTCAAATAAGAAGTTGTTGCTCCTCGCTCTTATGGGTGATATTTTCTGTTGGAAGTAAGGGATGATTCATATCAACAGTGGACTGAAAAATTTTTAAACTTTATTAAAAAGCTCTCTCAAGTTTGTTCAGTCACTGTGCCCTTGTTAACCTATTAGAGGCACCCTGTGGTGACATTGCAGGATTATAGGACGTACGTGTGTAAGCAAACAGAACCACTGCAGATGGTGACTGCAGCCATGAAATTAAGAGATGCTTGCTCCTTGGAAGAAAGTTATGATCAACCTAGACAGCATAATAAAAAGCAGAGACATCACTTTACCAACAAAGGTCTGTCTAGTCAAAGCTATGGTTTTTCCAGTAGTCATGTATGGATGTGAGATTTGGACCACAAAGAAAGCTGAGCACTGAAGAATTGATGCTTTTGAACTGTGGTGTTGGAGAAGACTCTTGAGAGTCCCTTAGACTGCAAGGAGATCCAACCAGTCCATCTTAAAGCAGATCAATCCTGGGTGTTCATAGGAAGGACTGATGCTGAAGCTGAAACTCCAATACTTTGGCCACCTGATGCGAAGAACGACTCATTGGAAAAGACCCTGATGCTGGAAAAGATTGAAGGCGAGAGAAGGGGACGACAGAGGATGAGATGGTTGGATGGCATCACCAACTCAGTGGACATGAGTTTGAGTAAATTCTGGGCATTGGTGATGGACAGGGAAGCCCGGGGTGCTACAGTCCACGGGGTTGCAAAGAGTTGGACACGACTGAGCGACTGAACTGAAATGAACTGAAATGAAAAAGTGTTTTGCTATATTTTTTAGAAAGAAAAAGTAAAATTTTTCATTATTCTGTTCATGCGTTTGTCATCTATTACTGTTAAAGCAGAATGTAAATGACTAGAAGTTGTTTCCCAAATAGTCATGGTACACATGTATCTACCTCTAAATTGAATTGTTTGAAACTATGTGTGAAGAAGATAATTACACTCCCAGATTTAGGCCAAGATTCTTCTTTTTTTTTTTTTTTTTCTTCAAACTAAAAAGGAAAGCAAGCTGATCAAATAATATAAAATAGTTTGATTAATAGATTTGGGAAGGAAAAGGAAAATTTAATACCAATATACAGTTATTCTAGCTAAATTAATTTTTCTTTTTTATTGAAATGTAATCGACACACAACATTGTATAACATGTACAATGTGATGATTTTGTGCACATACTTATCGTGAAATGTTTACCACAGTAAGGTAAACACATCCTTCAACTCACATAATTGGTTGTTTTTATGGTGAGAATATTAAAATTTTGCTCTTGTAACACCTTTGAAGTATGCCTGAAGTATACACTACAGCATTGTTAACTATAGTCATCATGCTGTGCCTTAGATCCCCAGAGCTTATTTATTTTATAACTGAAAGTTTGTAACCTTTGACCAACATTTCCTATCTTCCTGACCCTTAATCCCTAGCAACCACCACTCCATCCATTTCTATGAGTTTAATGATTTAGATTCCATGTATAAAAAAGAGCATGTAGTAAAGACACAGTTCATGCTATTGTTTCACTTTATTATCCTTCACAGATATTACATTTTCCATGAATTGAAGGCCAGACGCAACCCTGTGCCAAACAAGTTTATCAGCATCATTTTTAAAAAAGCATCTGCTCATTGTGTGTCTCCATGTCACATTTGGTGATTCTCACATTTCAAACTTTTTCCTTATTATTATACTTATTATAGTGATCTGAGATCAGTGATCTTTGATGTTCCTATTGCACAGAGAATATGACTTGTTGGAGGCAGAGATGATAGTAAACATTTTAATCAATAAAATACTTTTTAATTAATTTAATTTTTATTGAAGGATAATTGCTTTACAGAATTTTGCTGTTTTTTGTCAAACCTCAACATGAATCAGCCATAGGTATACATATATCCCCTCCTTTTTTTAAATTAAGACATTTACATTGTCTTTTTAGACATAATGCTGTTGCATACTGACAAACCAAAATTAATGTGACTCATTCTATTGTAAAATTTGTTTTGTTATGATAGTTTGGAAGAAAAACCACAGTATCTTCCAGATATGCCTGTGATTTGTCTTTTTCTGTCTGACTTATTTCACATAGCCCAATGCCCCAAAAGCCCACCAGGCTCCTCTGTCCATGGGATTCTCCAGGCAAGAATAGTGGAGTGGGTTGCCATTTCCTTCTCCAGGTGATCTTCCCTACCCAGGGATCAAACCCAGGTCTCCCGCATTGCAGGCAGATGCTTTAACCTCCGAGCCACATGGACTGTGGCCCAAAAGTCCATTTACAGTGTCATAAATAGAAGGATTTCCTTCTTTTGTATCAGTGAATAATATTCCATTGTATGTATAAGTTATTTTGTATATTATTCATTTTCATAATTCTATACTTATAAATTTATTTGGGTATGTGTATTTCATGCACAAAGAATGCTTGAGGGGATGACCAACATTTTAACCTCAGGATGATGGGTAGGATTTACTTTCTTCTTTATACATTTATATGGTAATCAAATGTTTACAATGAGTATTTTTTACATGATGCTGATATAAAAATAATAATAAAAGTATTATCAGTGTGGCAAAAAGCAGAAAAAGTGACTTACATTAGTCACAATATCTATAAGGAAGCTTGGAACACAAACGTTTAACAAGATCTTTGTTGTTGTTCAGTCATGGAGAATTAGCGGTAAATTATAGGAGAAACCATAGGACTAGGAAAAGAGCAGTGATAAGGAAGAGTCTTCCCTGGTGGCTCAGACAGTAAAGCATCTGCCTACACTGTGGGAAACCGAGGTTCAATCCCTGGCTGGGGAAGATCCCCTGAAGAAGAAAATGCAACCCACTCCAGTATTCTTGCCTGGAAAATTCCATGGACGGAGGAGCCTGGTAGGCTATAGTCTATGGGGTTGCAAAGAGTTGGACTCAGTTGTGACTTTGCTTTCACTTTTCAAGGAAGAGAAGGAAGTCAGATAAAGAAATCTTAAAAAAACAAAACAAAACTGGCACAACTTTGAAATAAAATGCATGTAGATGGATGATAAAGCGTAAGAGCTAAACAGATTTCTGGATTACATTATAAGGTATACATTTTAGCAAAGGAAGCCTTGAAATTAATATAATCAAACTGTTAGATTCATGAAAGTTTAGCTCACCAGTTATCTAGTATCTATTTCGGTAATATATTCCCTAGGGCCTGGCATTACACCTGCCATACAGGAATTCTGTAAATATTTGTTCAATAAATGAATGAATAGATTGTGTTAAATTTGAAGTAATTGTGACTCCAAGGAAAGAGATAAATGAGATACTAAGGAACAAGTCTTGGAATGAATGTATGAATGTGAAAGTCATTAAAATCAAAGTAGTAGTTAAAACCAAGAAAGTGAACAGAAGTTCAAAGGTAAGCATGTTTGCAGAGATGAGCAGCAGATTCTGACTGATGGAACACAGGGATACAGGCATTAAGGTGGTATGGAAAGAACAGTACATATAGTACCTTTCCTTAATTTGGACTTCACTGTATTTAGAGTTCCCTCCTCCCCACAACAGCCCCTCTCTCTCACTCAACTGCTACTATTATGTTTTATAATCCTTGGAAACTAGCATGCATTTAAAAGAACACAACCACATAATCACAATCAAAATCAAGACTTTAACACTGATACACTAAAATCATCTAATCCACAGATTCCATTTAGACATAATGAATTGTTCCAATAATGTTTTTTATAGCAAATATCCCAGTCTAGATGATATGATATGTTTATTTGTCATGTCTCTTTCAAAGTGGGAAGAATTCCTCCTTTTCCCATGACTTCCATGATCTTGACATTTAATTCTAAAATAAAATATTCATTAAAAATCATGAAATCTCACAAATAGACCAATTAAGTGAAAATAAACAAATACTCCCCCTCAGCTGAAGAAAGTATTTTTTTCTGGAAACAACCTAAAATGTTTCTAGATGAAATAATATTTGGGTGGGGCTCTCTGAGGAGCTGGAGGTGGCCCTTCAGGGTTCTTTTCACTTGTGTTTAGAAATGTCTGTGTAAGAAAATGTTAAAAGAAATACATGTCAATTATTTTATAGAAAGGTCCTCCATTTAGTTCTGTATGTAGTTTTCTAAAAGTTAGATTTGGTTGGCCAGGCAACCTAAAAAAAAATAACAGCTGTAGAAGATGTTATTTTTTTAAAAAAATGTAGGTAAATTCATAGCATAAAAGTATATATTTTGAAGGGAACGATGTCTGTCTGCTTTTTGCTCCTTCTGGGAGTGCCATATTATTGATACATATGCTGGTTCATTTGATGGTCCCCACAGGCCCTTTGGCTCTGTCTTCTTTACTTCTTTTACTGCTCAATGGCCTGAACTTCACGTTCACTGGTTTGTCTTTTCTGCTTCCTTACATCCTTTGTTGAAGTTTTCTAGTGAATTTTAAAATTTCAGTTATTGTATGTTTCAGCTCTAGGATTTCTACGTTGTTCCTTTTTTATAATTTCTGTCATTTAGATGGATATTTTTACTGATATCCATTTTCTTCAGAAATTCTTTCTCTAATTTTCTTTAGTTCACTGTTCATATATATATATATATATATATATATATATATATATATATCTTTTAGCATATCTTGTATTCTTTGTCATGTGTGGCCACTGAAGTCACTGTGGATCAGCCAGTGACATGACAGGAATTTACTTAAATGTCTTGAGCTAAAAGAGAGAGAGAGAGAGAGAGAGAAAAGTATTACTTTACCTGGCCTCAGCAATTAGGCCATGAGCTGGAAATTCCTTCAATGCCAAGGTGGTCTACCAACACTCTTTTCCTCTCTGTGAGATTTTGTGGTTTTGTCCTTAATGTCCTCTTTGCATGGAGATCATGCATCCAAAGGTAGATGAGCAGCCTGAGCTGTGGACCCTCTCAGGTCCTTTATATCTGGACCTGGGGATGTGCATCCTGTTCTCTCTTACCCAGTGTATGTGCAGGCCCTGTGAGCTCTTATTGCCTCAAGAGAGTTCCTGCTCTACCTTGTTCTTCCCAGGTTTTGGGTCTCTGTGCCCCTTTCCCTGCTTGCTGCTTCATCACATGAGTGCAGACTATATATATATTTAAATATTTCAACAGCTTCCTGGAAAGCTTCTTTGCCTAAAAAGTATGGAGCAGAAGGGGCAAAAACAAAGGCCAGACTCAATGGATTATTACTCAGACGTAAAAAAGAATGAAAGAATCCCATTTGCAGCAACACTATGGACTGTCATACTGAGTGAAACAGTGAGACAAAGACATATCCTTGTGGAATCTAAAAAACATGGTGTAAAGGAACTCATTTACAAAATAGAAATAGAGTCATAGATGTAGAAATATTTATGGTGACTGGGAGGATACGGGAGGAGGGATAAATTGGGAGTTTGGGACTGACATATATACACTACTAAATGTTCAATCTGGTTTTAGAAAAGGCAGAGGAACCAGAGATCAAATTGCCAACATCTGCTGGATCATCGAAAAAGCAAGAGTTCCAGAAAAACATCTATTTCTGCTTTATTGACTATGCCAAAGCCTTTGACTGTGTGGATCCCAATAAACTGTGGAAAATTGTGAAAGAGATGGGAATACCAGACCACCTGACCTGCCTCTTGAAAACCTAGATGCAGGTCAGGAAGCAACAATTAGAACTGGACATGGAACAACAGACTGGTTCCAAATAGGAAAAAGAGTACATCAAGGCTGTATATTGTCACCCTGTTTATTTAACTTATACGCAGAGTACATCATAAGAAACGCTGGGCTGGAAGAAGCACAAGCTGGAATCAAGATTGCCAGGAGAAATATCAATAACCTCAGATATGCAGATGACACCACCCTTATGGCAGAAAGTGAAGAGCAACTAAAAAGCCTCTTGTTAAAAGTGAAAGAGTAGAGTGAAAAAGTTGGTTTAAAGCTCAACATTCAGAAAACCAAGATCATGGCATCTGGTACCATCACTTCATAGGAAATAGATGGGGAAACAGTGGAAACAGTGTCAGACTTTATTTTTTGGGGCTCCAAAATCACTGCAGATGGTGACTGCAGCCATGAAATTAAAAGACGCTTATTGCTAGGAAGAAAAGTTCTGACCAACCTAGATAACATATTCAAAAGCAGAGACATTACTTTTCCAACAAAGGTCCATCTAGTCAAGGCTATGGTTTTCCCAGTGGTCATGTATGGATGTGAGAGTTGGACTGTGAAGAAAGCTGAGCGCCAAAGAATGGATGCTTTTGAACTGTGGTGTTGGAGAAGACTCTTGAGGGTCCCTTGGACTGCAAGGAGATCCAGCCAGTCCATTCTGGAGAAGATCAGCCCTGGGATTTCTTTGGAAGGAATGATGCTAAAGCTGAAACTCCAGTACTTTGGCCACTTCATGCGAAGAGTTGACTCATTGGAAAAGACTCTGATGCTGGGAGGGACTGGGGGCAGGGGGAGAAGGGACGACAGAGGATGAGATGGCTGGATGGCATCACCGACTCGATGGATGTGAGTCTGAGTGAACTCTGGGATTTGGTGATGGACAGGGAGGCCTGGCGTGCTGCGATTCATGGGGTCGCTAAGAGTTGGACACGACTGAGTGACTGAACTGAACTGAACTGAAATATAAAATAGACAACTAATAATGACCTACTTATAGCACAGGGAACTCTGCTCAGTACTCTACAGTGGTCCTTAGAGGAAAATAATCTAAAAAAGAGTGGATATATGTGTACATATAACTGATTTACTATGATGTATACCTGAAATACAACATTGTAAATCAACTATATTCCAATAAAAATTTTTTTTTAAATTAAAATAATGGTGAGCCTCTGTGCTGATTCCTGATAAAAATGCACATGGTGTGAATTTGGAACAAGTGATCCTCCCCAGGAACACTAACTACTATATTTACCTGACTATTTACTGTATTTACTATATTTACTGTATTTCAGTTCAGTTCAGTCGCTCAGTCGTGTCCGACTCTTTGCGACCCTATGAATCACAGCATACCAGGCCTCCCTGTCCATCACCAACTCCCGGAGTTCACTCAGAGTCACGTCCATATTTATAGTATATAAATAAATTTTATAGTATATGAATAAATATATTTTATAGTATATAAAATTTATAGTATATAAATAAATTTATATATAATATATAAACAAATATATAGTATATAAATTTATATAGTATATGAATTTTATAATATACTAAATATTACTATATATTTATAATAAATATATTATTTTTACTGTAAACACACTGACTTCTGTATTTACCACCACTATGCTGAGGAATGGGAGATGGGTAAGTGAAAATACCACAGCAATCTCTTACTAACAACTAGCTGCTGTTTTCTTCAGTAAGCAGAACTTTAGTTGCCGAAAGTCTTGAATTAGTTTCCAGATTGAAAAAAAATGTGTCAGTCTTTGTGAATTTAATTTGTTTTAGTGGAGGGGGTGTTTTTCTTAAATGCCCTACCTTGTCATATTCCATAATGTCACTCCTATAGAAAGTATTCTCATCTATACATGTTGTTTTTTGGTGTGTGTGAGGGTGGGGGACTTCCCTGGTGGCTGGCTCAGACTGTAAAAAACCTGCTTACAATGCCGGAGACTCGGCTTCAATCCCCTGCTCAGGCAGATCCCCTGGAAAAGGGAATGGCTACCCATTCCAGTATTCTTCCCTAGAGAATTCCATGGACAGAAGAGCCTGGAGGACTACAGTCCATGAAGTCTGCATGAATTGGACACAACTGAGTGACTTTCACACATGCATTTTCTTGTTTATATGTTTGGCATTTACCAAGAAATATTAAGCTTTAGGATTTAAGAGAAATTTATGATTCTATTTCTTTTTTTTCACAAATGTTTATATTTTCCATTGATGACTATCATTTGCCTTTTTGACATTAAATCTCTCATATTTATGCTTTACATAGTCAAATGTTTGTTTCATTCCTCTTTGTTGATATTTAGGTTTAGTGTCTTGGCGTAGAGTCCTAAGTAAGTAAGTCCTTTTACAATGCTCTACACTGTTGAAATCAGGAAATATTAATTTTAGTCACTTACAAATATTCAAGCATTGTGGAAGTGGCATTGATATGATCTTGTGACCATTTATATGACTCCAAGAAGATTCTCATATATTTACTTCTAACATTTTAACAAAATATGCTTTGGTAGATTTAAAATTTGGACTATGAATTTCTATATAACTGATTATGAGAATGCAATGAGTAAGCATAACCTAAATTACTTAATATAGGATTGGAGAAATCTTATTAACATTCATTTTTACCTTAATGAAGGCTGATATTTTTCCCAACTTCCTGATACAGTAGCTTAACATAGAAAAAATGTTTTTTAACTTTAATTCTGAATGAAATTGTTCAAATTAGAAAAGAATTGCATTTAGTTAATTTAATTGACCACAACCAACCATTACCTCAACCATGTGGTAACCAATAAAATACCCTGGAGGAATTAGTGCAAGCAATGATGCTTGTTATTGTCTACATGCTATTGCTCACTTTAACATACACCTGGGCTGAGTAACCATGTCATGTAAGGATTCAATTTAGAGATTTAGATTCTAAATTATGTGCTGAGCTAATCAGAACAGACTCCCATTTTAATGGGAATAATAAATGAAGGGAGCTATAATTTCATTATGGAAAAACAGTTTTGGATTAATTGGATTGAGATATCAGTGTTTTCACTAAATTCTTGAGATCTATTTTTTCTTTTCATTTCTGCACAATTTTTACTTTATAACTGTACCTCACTCTATGACTTTCTTAAAATTAGCTGAAATATGACAATACTTATTTTTTGACCTACAAGGTGGACATGCTTTATAACTCTATCCTCTGCTGTTTCTTCCTGACAGCTGCCAGATGACAGAGGGCCGGCCCATTTGGCTTCTACACCAAGACTTGCTCCTTCTGTCCTTTGCTCTGCTGCACTGAGATCTTTTATTAACATCTAACTGCAGCAGCCTTATGTCTGTGGACTGCAAATAAGAATGAAGCTTGGAGAGGCCTGGAATTTGTTCCATTATACACTGGAATAAGGCCAAAGGCTGACTACTTGATTTTGAGTCTAGTGACAGATATAGTATCTGCTTTCTCAAGAAGCCAAGAGACTTGAAATATGTCCAAAGCCTGTCCTTATACCTAAGATTTGAGATGTTATAACTTAAAATCTCACCCATTATCTTCTGAGTTTAACAACAAATGGTGGTAGTGAATGGAATGATTATGTGTGAGTTCACAATGCACCTAAAGGAGAGGGGAAACAAAAGATTCTTTTTCCCTTATGTGGTTCATTAAAAAAAGGTCTTTAATCCCTAGACGAGGAGTTGCAGAAATTATAATTGAATGTTATTGTGGAGTCAATATGAATATTTTCAGATCTCTGTTAAAGTGGGAAAATTATAAAAATAGAAACCCAGTGTTAAAAAAAAAACCAGACTTCCTGGTTTCCTGGTTAAAATATACAGTCAATATCTTTCAGTTCAGTTCAGTTCAGTCACTCAGTCGTATCACCTCTTCATTACCTCATGAACTGCAGCACACCAGGCCTCCCTGTCCATCACCAACTCCCAGAATGCACCCAAACCCATGTCCATCGAGTCGGTGATGCCATCTAGCCATCTCATCCTTTGTCATCCCCTTCTCCTCCTACCCCCAATCCCTCCCAGCATCAGGGTCTTTTCCAATGGGTCAACTCTTCGCATGAGGTGGCCAAAGTACTGGAGTTTCAGCTTCAACATTGGTCCTTCCAATGAATACCGAGGACTGATCTACTTTAGAATGGACTGATTGGATCTTCTTGCAGTCCAAGCGACTCTCAAGAGTCTTCTCCAACACCACAGTTCAAAAGCATCAATTCTTCAGTGCTCAGCCTTCTTTATAGCCCAGCTATCACATCCATACATGACCACTGGAAAAACCATAGCCTGACTAGACAGACCTTTGTTGGCAAAGTAATGTCTCTGCTTCTTGATATGCTGTCTAGGTTAGCCATAACTTTCTTTCCAAGGAGCAAGTGTCTTTTAATTTCATTGCTGCGATCACAATCTGCAGTGATTTTGGAGGCCCCCAAAATAAAGTCAGCCACTGTTTCCACTGTTTCCCTATTTATCTGCCATGAAGTGATGGGACCAGATGCCATGATCTTAGTTTTCTGAATGTTGAGCTTTAAGTCAACTTTTTCACTCTCCTCTTTCACTTTCATCAAGAGGCTCTTTACTACATACTAAACACTGTACTAAGAACTTTATATGTGTTAGTTTATATGCTAAATTTGTAAAGTAGGTTGTTTTCTTCCACATTTTGCACAGTGTGAAACTGAAGTTTATAGATATTAGGAAACTTGGCCATACAACATTCCTCATGAGCAATATGCTAATCAGGGTAGAGTAAAAGTTCATCATCTTTTTGGTGTGAGTTTTCTATATCATAGTGTCTTTCATAGTAATAAAAGGTGAGATCTGCATCTTCCTTTAGAGATTATGGAGCAAAAGATGTGGGAGTTCATGGAATTCAGTAATTTCCCTATAAACAAAGCCATTCTAGCCAGAAAATTTGGGGAGCATGTCCATAAACATGCAGATAACTAAAGGATCAGTGCATGGTTTGGATGCTTGCCAAACAACAGTCTTGGAAAATTGGAGGCAGTGGTGTTGTCAATACAGAGAAGTTACTGTAGGCGAGAAGGGGGCCCAAAGTTAGATACTCAGCCCATTTCAACAACGACACCCACAGTCTGCCATATGCTCTTCTCTACAAGTATAAACCATAGTCTCAGATTTTCAATATTTCATAGCATGTTATATAAGCATATTGTGATGGTTAATTTGATGTATGAACATGATTGGGCTGTGGAATATCTAAATATTTATTTAAATCTTATTTTGGATGTTTCTGGATGAGGTTAACATTTAAACAAGTGGACTAAGTTTGCTCTCCTTAATGTGTGTGGGTCTCAATCAACCAGGTAAAGGATTGAATGGAAAAAGAAAGCAAACCTGATCATCTCTGAGTAGGAGGGAATTCCTTTACTTGGCTGCCTTTGATCTGTGGCTGGTTTTTCCTGCCTTTGAACTCAAGCATTGGGTCTTCCTGGGTCTTCAGCCTGACCACCACTGGACTAGAACTACACCACTGGCTTTTCTGATTCTCAGGCCTTCAGACTTACACTGAAACAGTACCACTGGTTCTTCTGGGTTTCCAGTTTGACATCTTACCCTGTAGATCTTGGGGTATGTGTATGTGTGTGTATGACTGTGAATACACAGAATTTCTTGGTTCTGTTTCTCTGGAGAATGCTAATGGATGATTGCTTACGTTTTTCTAGTTTTAGTATTCAGAATTTTATTTTCATTATTACTCTGATTTGAGAGAATATTCTATATGTTTAAATAAAATTTAATTCTAGTAAGAAAATATTATGAAAATGACAACATTCATAAATCGTATTTTTCATGTTAGGCTATATTATAAATGTGAAGTCAAGTGTAATATACTTTTCTTTTATTTTTGGCTTTTGTAATCTATATTACCACTGTCTTCCAAGTTACCAGATATGATCATTAACTATTATGACTTTATAAATTAACCCTATTAATAAATCTTTCATTTACAGAAAGTAGAAAATACCAAAATTCTTCCTATAACAATGAACCAATCCCTCATTAAAAAAAAAAAAAAAACCATTAGGAAAATACTTTGTAAATTTCATCCCTATCTAACCATTGGCCTTGCATAATTTTAACTATAATAAATATTTAATAGCATGACCTCAGTGTGATAGGCTTCCCTGATAGCTCAGTCAGTAAAGTATCTGCCTGTAATGGAGGAGGCCTAGGTTTGGTTCACAAGAGTTGGACACAAATTAGTGACTAAACTATCACTCAGTTTGTTATTTATGTATCCATATTTCAGGCTATACAATCTTATCTCATAACAAATCATGTTATAAATAAGCAAACAAATTATGTACAAAATGAGAACAGTTAACAAAGGGCATAAATATGACTGGTTCTTTGAAATTCCCCTTTGACTTAGTTGGCACATAAAACATAAAAGAATTCCAAATGCTTTACATAGCAGTTATTATTAATAATAGAAAGTGTATATACTTGAGAGAAATTTTCTGCAGATCTGCTAATAACTACTACTGTTAATTATAGGTGTGTTATGTGCCAAGCATTTCACTAAGAACTTTGTTACAGGAAACTAGAGGTGGCACCCCTACCTGGATTAGACGGCATACTGATTCTTTTAATGACTATTAAAAGGGATTTTAGGACACCAGGGAAGAGGCTGCTCAAAGGGTTTCTAACAAATATTTTATTCCATAATAAGCAATTCTTAAGTAATATGGTGATATTCCCTCAATTTCTTATAGTCTTGTGGCTGACGATGAGAGAGTCTTCAATTTAAGACTCCAAAATCACTATGGACGTGACTGCAGCCATGAAATTAAAAGATGCTTGCTCCTTGGAAGTCAAGTTGTGACAAACCTAGACAGAGTATTGAAAAGCAGAGACATCACTTTGCCAACAAAGGTCCATAGCCAAAGCTATGGTTTTTCCAGTAGTCATATATGGATGTGAGAGTTGGACCGTAAAGAAAGCTGAGCACCAAAGAATTGATGCTTTTGGACTGTGGTGTTGGAGAACACTCTTGAGCATCCCTTGGGCAGAAAGGAGATCAAATCACTCAATCCTAAAGGAAATCAACCCTGAATATTCACCAGAAGGACTGAAACTGAAGCTGAAACTCCAATACTTTGGCCACCTAATGCAAAGAGCCAATTGATTGTAAAAGGCCTTGAAGCTGGGAAAGATTGAAGGCAGAAGAAGCAGGTGACAGAGGATGAGATGGTTGGATGGCACCATCAAATCAATGGACATGAGCCTGAGCAAGTTCCAGAAGATAGTGAAGGGCAGGGATGTCTGGCATGCTGCAGTCCATGGGGTCACTGAAAAGCAACAAATTCAGAACTGGTGACAAATAAAGCCCTTACATTCTGGATCATGATTCTAAGCTCTGAATGAACTATAGAATCACCTGGACAATTTTTTTTTTTTACCTTTTTAACTTTTTAAACTTTATTTATTTTTTAAATATAAATTTATTTATTTTAATTGGAGGTTAATTACTTTACAATATCGTATTGCTTTTACCATACATCAACATGAATTTGCCACAGGTATACACGTGTTCCCCATCCTGAACCCCTCTCCCTCCTCCCTCCCCGTACCTTCCCTCTGGGTCATCCCAGTTGCTCAGGCCCCATTTCTGGAATTTCTATTTAAATCGTCTGGTGTTTGCAATGGCAAAATAAGTATCACATAATAATATAATGTACAGGTGGAGTTTAGAGGTACTGGCTTAGAAAAAAGGGCAATGTGACCTCTGTTTTATTTATCTTTGTAAATTTATTTTCAGCAGAAAAGCTAGCATTCAACTCTCACCCCAGGCTCCCCAGGGCTTATTTCTAGCAATATTGTTTCAGCAAAGACATATTATTTCTCATACTGTTGATGTTAAATAACCTTCAAGGCAAAAGCAGGCCTCTTCCCAAATAGGAGAGACAGATTCAAAAGGATAAACAAGCAAAATGCTTTAACATTAGGAGCTTTAAGCATAGAATTTGCATCTATTACTTACTATCCTCAAGTGTATATATAGCTCTTGTTCCAAATAAGGAATGACAGAAATTACAGGATGCATTAACATTTGTCATATTTAGTTTAGGATCAAGTGTAATATTATTCATGCTCACAAGAAGATCATTATATGACAGGTGGATAAGAGAAGACGGCTTAGAACTATGTAAACTTTTCCTAAGAATCAAAAAGAATACAGAAGGCAGGAATAACCTGACTGGGCAGTTAAATCCCTCTCAAGCTTCATTCAGCAGAACCTGTGCCCTGGCATGAACTGCATCAGTAGCAAGAATATGGTGCCTTTTCTTAATTGGTCTACCAGGACCAGAGGGAGCTGTTTCTTCTTCCTAACAATGCAGAAAAACATAAAGCTTAAGTTTTCTTAAACTATGGGATAGTTTAAGACCACTTACTGGTTTTGCTACCTCGGACAAAATAGTTAACATTTCTGAGCCTGTTTCTCATCTGTAAAATGGGAAGAATAATAAGTACTGATTAGGTAATTATAAGGATTGAATGAGTCATTATTTGGAAAGTGCTTAAAATAGTCCCCATCAAAAACTTAATCAAATATAAGGGCTCATTAAACAAAAAAAATTTTAAAATGAATAACTCAGTTTCTCAAGAGGAAACTGTTGCTCTTCTTCAGAAAGAGAGTACTGTATGTGCACTTAGAGATCTCCAAACAATTTTTTCCATTTCTGTTCAGTTCAGTTCAGTTCATTTCAGTAGCTCAGTCGTGTCCAACTCTTTGCGACCCCATGAATCGCACCACGCCAGGCCTCCCTGTCCATCACCAACTCCCGGAGTTCACGCAGACTCACGTCCATCGAGTCAGTGATGCCATCCAGCCATCTCATCCTCTGTCGTCCCCTTCTCCTCCTGCCCCCAATCCCTCCCAGCATCAGAGTCTTTTCCAATGAGTCAACTATTCGCATGAGGTGGCCAAAGTACTGGAGTTTCAGCTTTAGCATCATTCCTTCCAAAGAAATCCCAGGGTTGATCTCCTTCAGAATGGACTGGTTGGATCTCCTTGCAGTCCAAGGGACTCTCAAGAGTCTTCTCCAACACCACAGTTCAAAAGCATCAATTCTTCTGTGCTCAGCCTTCTTCACAGTCCAACTCTCACATCCATACATGACCACAGGAAAAACCATAGCCTTGACTAGACAGACCTTAGTCAGCAAAGTAACGTCTCTGCTTTTGAATATACTATCTAGGTTGGTCATAACTTTCCTTCCAAGGAGTACACGTCTTTTAATTTCATGGCTGCAATCAATATCTGCAGTGATTTTGGAGCCCCCAAAATAAAGTCTGACACTGTTTTCACTGTTTCCATCTATTTCCCATGAAGTGATGGGACCGGATGCCATGATCTTTGTTTTCTGAATGTTGAGCTTTAAGCCAACTTTTTCACTCTCCTCTTTCACTTTCATCAAGAGGCTTTTTAGCTCCTCTTCACTTTCTGCCTAGACAGTCACAAAAATTATATATGGTAGGTTTTTCATAATTTGGAATATGGAGAAACTGAAATTAGAGAAATTTAGTAACCATATACTTAATTTGTAGACCTGGCAATTATCACTGAGATTTAACTTAAAGATTGTACTTTTACCCTCAAAATGATTTACTTTATGAATCATGTATAATGACTTAGAATGAATGGCAAATGACATTAAATCACTAGTAAATGATTTTTACTAGTGATAAATAACCAACATAGCTATTTATAATTACAATTACTCTCACTTCTAACACTTTTTCTATCCTTTTTCTCTTCTTAGCATACTTTATAGTATAACTTGTTTTTCTGAATTCCTTTTAGAATGAAAACTCCATGAGGTACATATTTGGGGTCCACTTCATTCTTTGTCTAAGAGTTGGCAATCAACAAATGTTGACTGAAGGGATAATGTATGAACACTTCCTCAGCAAAGATGCAATTTTTAAGGAGCCATGAAAATACTTACTATTAATTAGAGCTTAAAAGTTCTAAATGGACGAATTCTAAAAATGACCATGACATGACACTTTCAGTGGTTCATGACTTTCTAAATCTTTGAAAGATAGGGAAGTTAAATCAGTTACTATTTGAAATATTTCACAAAATTATAATGGTTGTAATCCTTGTATAGTATTATGTGCCCATGATTATTCTAAATGCTTTATATTTATTAAATCATTTGATCCTCACATTAACCTTACGATGTAGATACTATTATACTCACCATTTTATAGCTTGAGACCTGAAGCACAGAGGTGGTAATTTATTTGACCCATTTCAGACTAGTAGGAAGTGGTGGAACCAGAATTGGAGCCATAGACTCTGACTCCAGAATCCATACTCTTAATCACTATCCTGTGCTGTCTATTGTATTGCTGTCAGGCAAAGTCAGATGTTTAGACTATCAGGCATGAAGTAAAAAGTTCTTTGTTTTCAACTTTTAGAAACCTGACATTTTATCACTCAAGAAGAAGACCAGTCCAGGTTAGTAGAAATAACTTTATTTCTAAAAAACTTAAAATTAATTTTTATTGGAGTATAGTTGCTTTGCAATGTTGTGTAAGTTTCTGCTGAATAGCAATGTGTATCAGCTATATATATATATACACATCCCCTCTTTTCTGGACTTCCTTCCCATTTAGGTCACCACAGAGCATTCAGTAGAGTTCTCTGTGCTATCCAGAAGGTTCCCTATTTTATACATAGTGTCAATAGTGTATATATGTATGTACACATGCACACTGTATGTCAAACCCAATCTGGCAATTCCTCTCACCGCCCCTTCCCTACTTGCTGTCTATACATTTGTTCTCTCTGTTTGTGTCTTTATTTCTGCTTTGCAAATGAGTTCACTTGTATGATTTTTCTAGACTCCACATATAAGTGATATTTATTTATTTTTCTTTTTGACTTGCTTTGCTGTGTATGATTGTAGTCTCTGCAAATGGCACAACTTTGTTTCTTTTTTTCACCGCTGAGTAGTAATCCATTGTATATATGTGAAAAGTGAAAGTGAAGTCGCTCAGTCATGTCTGACTCTTTGCGACCCCATGGACTGTAGCCTACCAGGTTCCATCATCCATGGGATTTTCCAGGCAAGAATCCTGGAGTGGGTTGCCATTTCCTTCTCCAGGAAATCTTCTTAACCCAGGGAATGAACCCAGGTCTCCCACATTGTAGGCAGACGCTTTACCATCTGAGCCACCAGGGAAGTGGCTCAGGGAAGTATATATGTACCACATCTTTATTAATTCATCTCTTGATGGACATTTAGATTGATTCCATGTCCTGGCTATTGTAAATAGTGCTGCAATGAATATTGGGGTGCTTGCATATTTTGAATTATGGTTTTCTCTGGATATACTCTTAGAAGTGGGATTGCTGGGTCATATGACAGTCCTATTTTTAGTTTTTTAAGGAATCTTTATACTGTTCTTCATAATGGATATATAAATTTACATTTCCACCAAAAGTGTAAGAGGTTGGAGCTAACATTCTCCATTATATAGAAACTTTGAATGTTATCAAGCAATTCAGAAGTACTTGAGTGAGTTGTATAATTCTTTAACAAATAGTACGAAAAGGTTGACTGCTATGACTTTCTAATTTTTAGAGCAAGTGTTAATTTATTATTTGCCTATAGTACAAATGCAGTAGCTTGCAGTATCTTTTTATGAAGACCTTACTTATATTTACAAGGCTCCTTTAATATAATTTACCTGTAAAGAATCTAATAAATTAATCTTTTGGATGGTGGTTTTGGTCATCAACATATATATGAGCACATACCTTCCAATTACACAAGTTGTAGTTTGTTAGTCGCTATAATACTGAAGGCTTGTCTTGCTTTTATTGAGACTAAAATTCTATAACAACACTTATATCATGGCTATAGCCAAAAATTGTTAACTTAGATAGTGTTGTCTCCTGTCTCCCTAGGTACTATACAGTATATATAATAAGAAGATCATTCTGTACTCTCTGCCCTGCAATATTAGGTAAAATTGCATTGAATCTCCACTTATATCTTTTATGCATGTTCAAATCCTTTTGATTGATTTATACAAAAACTCAGCTTGTGGCATAGATATCGAACGTTTCCTTGGGCTTGGCTCTGAACTGCATTGATCCAGAATAAAGTTCTGTGATTTCAAAGCAAATAAAACCATTATTTTTATACATGTATAAGTTTCTAAGAAGTGTAATAGATAGTACTAAAGAAACTGGGTTGAAGAAAAGAGGTTATACCCTACGTAGCACAATAAGTGATTTGTTAAGTGTTATTGTCCTGCAAGGTCCTTTTTGCTCTTCTACCCTTTTCATTACTTACTTTTCTCCATTACTACATTAATTTAATTTAAAATGAATCAAACCAAATAGAGAAGTAAAATGAAAATAAATCTGATAAAGCTTCCATTTATTATAATGTCAGGGTTACTTGCACTGGACAAATCAAATGCAGACAACACTCAAGAAAGGGCTAAAACCTCTAACTTTTTGAAGGCACTGATAAGTAAACAAAAACAGACAGAAACTGGAATGAATTCAACTCTTGAGAGAAGAGGTGATCACTAGGTGAGGTCTTACTTTAACTGGCTTTTCTTGGAGGATATTCTCCAGTCTACTGTAATGGCAGGAGTATAATCAAACACAAACAGAAATGAAAACTATTTTTACATCAAGCTATCAGAAGCTGGAGCACAGGGCTGTCAGAAGAACTAAACGTTAAGGGGGAAGTGTACCTACAACAGAGCTACACAACTTGGACAGTCACAATGTCTGCATATAAACCATGTTCAAATCCTTTGTGGCCCACTGAACTTCACAGGAGGAAGATTCAAGGAATCCTGTGAAAAATGGGCTTCTCCAGTTGTGCAGATGATAAAGAGTCTGCCTGCAATGCAGGAGGCCCAGGTTGAATCTCTGAGTCAGGAAGATCCCCTGGAGAAGGGAATGGCTACCCACTCCAGTATTCTTGCCTGGAGAATTCCATGGACAGAGGAGCCTGGTGGTCTACAGTCCACAGGGTTCCAAAGAATTGGACACTATTGAGCAAGTAACACTTTCACTTTCCATGAAAAACAGTAGATGGTAGGCTCAAAAACAGAAGAGATCTTTGCTTTTGTACATCACAGGAAAACACTTCAGTGTTTGAGTCCAGCAACATAAAAGAGACTTTTTAACAGAGCAATATAACTCCTTATTAAAAGATAAATCAATATATTTGAGAGTCTAGGGTTTCTACAATGTATAATCTACAATGTTCAATTCAAAATAAATGCTAGGTAGATTAAGAAGCAGGAAAATATGACCATCATCAAGAAACAGTTAAGAGAAATAGAACTGGGATTACATGCTAGGATGAGCAGATAACAAACTATAATGCATTTGTTTAAGGATTTAAGGAGAAGCATTGTTAAAAGTGTTGAACAGATGAATGAAAAATAGAAACTATAAAGTACAACTAAATAGAAATATTTTAACTAAATTGAAATACAGGAAATGAAAACTTTATGGCATGGGATTAAAACCAAATTGGAGGTAACCAAAAGAGTCAAGGAAGCATTCTTCTCAAGGACTGATGGAACATTCCCAGACAAGTCTTAATACAGTAAAAAAATACACAAAATATCAAGCATGTTTATGATGGTATGAAATAAAAAAGTAATTGCAAAAAGAAAACTGGAAAATTCACAAATATCTGGAGGTTAAATGTGTGCTACTGAACGATCAATGATCAAAGAAAAAAATAAAAAAGAAATCAGAAAATACCTTGAGAGAAATTAAAATGGAACCAAAAATTGCAGGATGTGGCAAAAAATAGTACTAGGTGGAAAGAAAGTGAAAGTGAAAGTCGCATAGTTGTGTCCAACTCTTTGGGACCCCATGGACCGTATAGTCCATGGAATTCTCCAGGCCAGAATACCGGAGTGGGTAGCTGTTCCCTTCTCCAGGGGATCTTCCCAACCCAGGGATCGAACTGAGGTCTCCTGCATTGCAGGCGGATTCTTTGCAAGCTGAGCCACAAGGGAAGCCCTTATATAAAACCATCTAACTTGACACCTAAATGAACTAGAAAAATAATAAATAAAACCCAAAGTTAGCAAAAAAAAAAAAAAAAAAAAAGAAAAAACAAGAATCAAAGTGAAAATAAATTAGATAGAGATTAAAAGACAATGTCAAAGATCACTGACAACAAGAGCTGGTTCTTTGAAAAGATAAGGAAAACTGAAACCTTTAACTAGACTCATTAAGAAAAGGAAAAGAGAGCATTCAGATAAATAAATCAGAAAAGAAAGAGGAGACGTTACAACAGATAACAGAAAAACAGAGGATCAAAGTAGACTACTGTGAACAATACACTAAAAATTTGGACACCCTAGATAAAATTGATAACATAAGACTTACCAGGACTGAATCATAAAGAGATATAAAATTTTAGTAGATTGATTACTAGTAAGGTGATTGGATCAATAATTAAAAAAACCTCCCAACAAACACAGCCCAGGACCAGAAGATTTCACTGGTGAATTCCACCAAATGTTTAAAGAAGTTAATAAAAATTTTTGCAAACTCTTCCAAAAATAGAAAAGAGGCAAAGTTCCAAACTCATCATACAAAACAGGGATGCCATAAGAAAAACATATCTGAGATCCTAGATTTCAAATTATATTATCTAGATATAGTATAGAGGTGTTGTTGTTCAGTCGCTAAATCATGTCCAGCTGTTTGTGACTCCATGGACTACAGTATGCCAGGCTTCCCTGTCCTTCACTATCTCCCTGAGTTTGCTCAGATTCATGTCCATTGAGTTGGTGATGCTATCTATCCAGCTCATCCTCTGCTGCCTCCTTCTCCTTTTGCCTTCAATCTTTTCCAGCTTCAGGGTCTTTTTCAATGAGTTGGCTTTTTGCTTCAGGTGGGGCAAAGTACGGGAGCTTCAGCTTCAGCATCAATCCTTCCAGTGAATATTCAGGACTGATTTCCTTTAGGAGACCTCCTTGCAGTCCAAGGGTCTCTCAAGAGTCTGTTCCAGCACCACAATTTGAAGGTATTGATTCTTCTGCACTGAGCCTTCTTTACTGTCCAACTCTCATATCATACATGAGTACTGGAAAAACCACAGTTTTGACTATACAGACCCTAGAAATATTGCAGATTCAGTTCTAGACTACCACAATACATTCAATATTGTGATAAATTCTGGTTTCCAAGGGCATATACAAGTTATGTGTACACTATATATATTCTATCATGTGCACAATAGCATTGTATCTAATAAACAATATAAATATTATAATTAAAAAATACTTTATTGCTAAAAAATGCTAACTATCACACGAGCCTTCAGTGAGTCATGATCTTTTTGCTGGTGGAGGGTCTTGCCTCAATATTGGTGGCTACTGGCTGAATATGGTGGTACATGGTGAAGACTGAGGTTGATTATTTTGTGAAAACAGTTATATTTGCTGCATTGATTGGCCCTTCCTTTCACTCATAATTTCTCTGTAATGTATAAGTCTGCTTGGTAGCATTTTGCCCACATCAGAATTTTTTTCAATATTGAGGTTATTCTTCTTAAAACTTGCTGCTGTTTTATCAACTAAGTTTATGTAATGTTCTAACTCTTTTGTTGTCATTTCAACACCCTTCAGTTTTTTCACCAGGAGTAGATTTCATCTCAAGAAACAACTTTATTTGCTTATCGATAAGAAACAACTATTCATCCCTTCAAATTTTATCATAAGATTTTAGCAATTCAGCCACATCTTCAGACTCCACTTCTAATTTTAATTCCTTTGGTACTTTCATCACACCTGTAGTTACTTCCTCCAATAAAGTCTTGAATCCCTCCAAGTCATCCAGGAGGGTTGGAATCAAGTTCTTCCAAACTCCTCTTTCATTGATATCTTGATCTCTTCCCACAAATCACAAATATTTTTAATGCCATATAAAATGGCAGCTTTTCTGAAAGATTTTCAATTGACTTTGTTTAGATCCATCAGAGAAATCACTATTTATGGCAGCATAGCTGCTATATCAAATCATAAAACTTGAAATTCAAAATTGCTTCTTGATTCATTGGCTGCAGAATAGATCTTGTGCTAGCAGTCATGAAAATATTAATCTCTTTGTCCATCTCTGTCACAGTTCTTGGTAATGACCAGTAATATGTTGAGTGGAATTTTTTTTTTTTTTCTGAGAAGAGTCTCAGCTGTAGGCTCAAAATACTTAGTAAACCATGTTATAAATAGATGTGCTATCATTCAGGCTTTGTTGTTCCATTTAGAGAGCACAGGCAGAGCAGATATGGCATGATTCTTAAGGGCCCTATTATGCTAAATCTACCCTGCCTGTGCAAAAAGTTGATTCCAGCCCTCCTGGATGACTTGGAGTGATTCGAGAGTTTATTGGAGGAAGTAACTGCAGGTGTGATGGAAATAGCAAAAGAATTAAAATTAGAACTAGAGCCTGATGATGTGGCTGAATTGCTGAAATTGTATGATAAAAGTTGAAGGGATGAGGAGTAGAGTAGATTTAGCATGATTCTTAAGGGCCCTGCTTCCCTTGTGGCTGAAGAATCCACCGCAATGTGAGAGACTTGGGTTCAATCTCTGGGTTGGGAATGATCCCCTGGAGAAGGGAAAGGCTACGCACTATAGTATTCTGGCCTGGAGAATTCCATGGACTGTATAGTCCAGGGGATAGCTAAGAGTCGGACATGATTGACTGACTTTCACCTTTGTTTAAGGGCCCTAGAAATTTGGAGTGGGAAATGAGCGTTGACTTCAACTTAAAGTCACCAGCCACATTCAGTTCAGTTGCTCAGTCGTGTCCGACTCTATGCGACCCCATGAATTGCAGCACGCCAGGCCTCCCTGTCCATCACCAACTCCCGGAGTTCACTCAGATTCACGTCCATCGAGTCAGTGATGCCATCCAGCCGTCCCATCCTCTGTCATCCCCTTCTCCTCCTTCCCTCAATCCCTCCCAGCATCAGAGTCTTTCCAATGAGTCAACTCTGCACATGAAGTGACCAAAGTACTGGAGTTTCAGCTTTAGCATCATTCCATCCAAAACACACCCAGGGCTGATCTCCTTCAGAATTGACTGGTTGGATCTCCTTGCAGTCCAAGGGACTCTCTCTCTTTTTTTTTTGTTTCTCAAGAGTCTTCTCCAACACCACAGTTCAAAAGCATCAATTCTTCAGTGCTCTGCTTTCCTCACAGTCCAACTCTCACATCCATACCTGACTACTGGAAAAACCATAGCCTTAACTAGATGGACCTTAGTCAGCAAAGTAATGACTCTGCTTCTGAATATATTATCTAGGTTGATCATAACTTTTCTTCCAAGGAGTAAGCGTCTTTTAATTTCATGGCTGCAGTCACCATCTGCAGTGATTTTGGAACCCCAAAAAATAAAGTCTGACACTGTTTCCACTGTTTCACCATCTATTTCTCATGAAGTGATGGGACCGGATGCCATGATCTTCGTTTTCTGAATGTTGAGCTTTAAGCCAACTTTTTCACTCTCCTCTTTCACTTTCATCAAGAGGCTTTTTAGCTCCTCTTCACTTTTTTCCATAAGGGTGGTGTCATCTGCATATCTGAGGTTATTGATATTTCTCCCAGCAATCTTCATTCCAGCTTGTGTTTCTTCCAGTCCAGCATTTCTCATGATGAGAAACGCTGCTTATATGCAGAAACTCTGCATATAAGTTAAATAAGCAGGGTGACAATATACAGTCTTGACGTACTCCTTTTCCTATTTGGAACCAGTCTGTTGTTCTATGTCCAGTTCTAATTGTTGCTTCCTGACCTGCATACAGATTTCTCAAGAGGCAAGTCAGGTGGTCTGGTATTCCCATCTCTCTCAGAATTTTCCACAGTTTATTGTGATCCACACAGTCAAAGGCTTTGGCATAGTCAATAAAGCAGAACTAGATGTTTTTCTGGAACTCTCTTGCTTTTTCCATGACCCAGCAGATATTGGCAATTTGATCTCTGGTTCCTCTGTCTTTTCTAAAACCAGCTTGAACATCAGGAAGGTCACGGTTCACGTATTGCCAAAGACTGGGTTGAAGAATTTTGAGTATTACTTTACTAGCTTGTGAGATGAGTGCAATTGTGTGGTAGTTTGAGCATTCTTTGGCATTGCCTTTCTTTGGGATTGGAATGAAAACTGACCTTTTCCAGTCCTGTGGCCACTGCTGAGATTTCCAAATTTGCTGACATATTGAGTGCAGCACTTTCACAGCATCATCTTTCAGGATTTGAAAGAGCTCAACTGGAATGCCATCAACTCCACTAGCTTTGTTCATAGTGACGCTTTCTAAGGCCCACTTGACTTCACACTCCAGGATGTCTGGCTCTAGATGAGTGATCACACCATCGTGATTATCTGGGTCGTGAAGTTCTTTTTTTTTTTTTGCAATTCTTCTGTGTATTCTTGCCACCTCTTCTTAATATCTTCTGCTTCTGTTAGGTCCAGACCATTTCTGTCCTTTATCGAGCCCATCTTTGCATGAAATATTCCCTTGGTATCTCTAATTTTCTTGAAGAGATCTCTAGTCTTTCCCATTCTGTTCTTTTCCTCTATTTCTTCGCATTGATCCACTGAAGAAGGCTTTCTTATCTCTTCTTGCTATTCTTTGGAATTCTGCATTTAGATGCTTATATCTTTCCTTTTCTCCTTTGCTTTTCACTTCTCTTCTTTTCACAGCTATTTGTAAGGCCTCCCCAGATAGCCATTTTGCTTTTTTGCATTTCTTTTCCATGAGGATGGTCTTGATCCCTGTCTCCTGTACAATGTCACGAACCTCATTCCATAGTTCATCAGGTGCTCTATCTATCAGATCTATGCCCTTAAATCTATTACTCACTTCTACTGTCTAATCATAAGGGATTTGATTTAGGTCATACCTGAATGGTGCAGAGGTTTTCCATACTTTCTTCAATTTGAGTCTGAATTTGGTCATAAGGAGTTCATGATCTGAGCCATAGTCAGCTCCTGGTCTTGTTTTTGCTGACTGTATAGAGCTTCTCCATCTTTGGCTGCAAAGAATATAATCAATCTGATTTCGGTGTTGACCATCTGGTGATGTCCATGTGTAGAGTCTTCTCTTATGTTGTTGGAAGAGGGTGTTTGCTATGACCAGTGCATTTCTTGGCAAAACTCTATTAGTCCAGCCACGTTAGTCCTTAAAAATAGAATGATCTTGTCCTTTGATGCGTTGAAGCTGAGCATTGACTTCTTTCTACCTATGAAAATCTTAGATGGCATCTTCTTTCAATAGAAGGCTCTTTTGTCTACACTGAAAACCAGCTGTTTAGAGCAACCACTTTCATAGGTTATCTTAGCTAGACCCCTGGATGACTTGCTGCAGTTTCTACATCAGCATGTGCTGCTTTGCCTTGAACTTTTACTAATATGGCTTCTTTCTTTAAGCCTCATTAATTTAACCCTGCTAGCTTTAAAATTTCCTTTTGCAGTTTTTTCACTTCTCTCAGCCTTCAAAAAATTGAAGGAAGTCAGGCCCTTGCTCTGGATTAGGCTTTGGTTTAGGGGAAAGTTGTGGCTGGTCTGATGTTCTATCTAGCCCACTAAAACTTTCTCCGTGTCAGCAGGAAAGCTATTTCACTTTCTCATCAATTTTGCTTTCACTGGAGTAGAACTTTTAATTTCCTTTAAGAACTTCTCCTTTGTAGTCACTGGTTGGCTAACTGGTGCAAGATGCTTAGCTCTTGGCATACATTTGCTTTTAACATGTTTTCATTGGGAAAATTAGTCATTTCTTATTTTTGATTTAAAGTGAGAGATGTTTAATTCTTCCCTTTACTTGAATGCTTGGAAGCCATTGCGGGTTATTAATTGGCCAAATTTCAATGTTGTTGTGTCTCAGAGACTAGGAAGGCTCCAGGAAAGAGCGGGCAAAGCAGATCATTCATTGGTGAAACAGTCAGTCAGAACACTCACAATATTTATCAAATTCACTGTCTTATAAGGGTGCAGTTTGTGCATCCCCCAAATAACTACAATGGTAACATCAGAAATCGATGATCACAGATCATAACAAATGTAATAATAAATTAAAAGGCTTAAAATGTTGTGAGACCTACTAAAATATGACATAGACATGAAGTAAGAAAATGGCATCGGAAAAAATGGTGCAGACAGACTTGATTGAAGCAACGTTGCTAGGAACCTTCAATTTGTTAAGAGAAAAACCCCACAACATCTGCAAGCACAGTGAAGTGGAGAGAAATAAAACAAGGTATACATGTAATTTAGACAGTATGATATTGTTATAAACACGTACATGTAGATCGGCAGATCAGGATAGAGAACCAGAAATCAATTTATGTATACATGATCATTTAACAGATGACAAAGCAACCAAGAACATATACTGGGAAAAGGATGGTCTCTAAAATAAAAGATGTTGGGGAAACTGGACAGGCACACAAAAAAGGATGAAACTGCACCACTCTATCATACCATACAGAAAATTTAGGTCAAAATAGGCTAAAGACTTGAATATAAGATCTGAAATCATAAAATTCTGAAGAAAAAAGGCAGTAAAGTTCTCAACATTGATCCTGGTGATAATATTCTTGAATTTGACACCAAAAGCAAAGTCAACAAAGGGATAAACAAGTAGACTACATCAAACTAAAAAGCTGCTGCACTGAAAAGGAAACTGTGAAATAAATGAAATGTCAACCTACTTAATGGGGGAAAGTATTTTCAAATCATATACCTGATAAACTGTTAATGTCCAAAATATATATATATAAAAACTCCTACAACTCAGTAACAAAAACAAAGTCCAATTAAAAAAAATGTATATTATGAGCATACATTTTCCTAAATATGATATCCAGTATCTGCATGAAAAGGTGCTCAGTATCACTAATCTTGAGGGAAATGCAAATCAAAGCCACAATGAGATATCACCTCACAGCTATTAGAATGACTATCATCATAAGCACAAGATATAACAAGTGTGAGTAAAGATGTGGAGAAGGGGGTTTCCCTCGTGCACTCTTTGTAGGAATGTAGATTGGTGCTGCCACTATGGAAAACAGAATGGAGTTTCTCTTAAGATTGAAAGTAGAACTACCGTAAGTGCTAAGTCACTTCAGGCATGTCTGACTCTGTGTGACCCTGTGGTCTGTAGCCCACCAGACTCCTCTGTCCATGGGATTCTCCAGACAAGAATACTGGAGTGGGTGGTCATGTCTTCCTCTAGGGGATCTTTCCAACCCAGGAATCAAACCTTCCTCTCTTATGTCTCTTGCATTGCCGGAAGGTTCTTTACCCCTAGTGCCATCAGACAATTCAGCAATTTTAATTTTGGGTGTTTACTTAAAAAATGAAAAAAAAAAAGATATATGCACCCCATTTTCAGTACAGTGTGATTTACTTTAGCAAAAAAATGAAAACCACCTGCTGCTGCTGCTGCTAAGTCACTTCAGTCGTGTCCAACTCTGTGTGACCCCATAGACAGCAGCCCACCAGGCTCCCCCAACCCTGGGATTGTCCAGGCAAGAACACTGGAGTGGGTTGCCATTTCCTTCTCCAATGCATGAAAGTGAAAAGTGAAAGGGAAGTCGCTCAGTCACGTCCGACTCTTCACGACCCCATGGACTGCAGCCTACCAGGCTCCTCCATCCATGGGATTTTCCAGGCAAGAGTACTGGAGTGGGGTGCCATCACCTTCTCCAGAAAACCACCTAAATATCTATTAATAGATGAATGGATGAAGAAAATAAAGTGTATGTATAGTGGAATATTGTTATGATAAAGAAGGTAGTAGTGCAAGTTGTGACAACATGGATGGGCTTTGAGGGCATTATGCTAAGTGAAATAAGTTAGAGAAGAACAAATATCATACGAACTCACTCATATGTGGAAACTAAACAGAACAGAAACAAAAGTAAAAGTTATAGCTACAGAGAAGTGACTGACACTTATGGTGGTTGCCAGAGGTAGGAGTTTGGGGATGGGCAAAATGGATAAAGCAGATCAAAGGGTAAAAACTTCTAGTTATTAAAAAAAATGAGTGAGGAGAATGTAACATGAGCATGCTACTAAAGTTTATAATACTATATTGCATATTTCAAATTTGCTAAAATAGTATACCTTAAAAATTCTCATGACAAGAAAAATCTTGTAATTATGTATTGTGATGGAAGTTAACCAGACTTATTGATCATCATTTTGCAATATATACAAATATTGAAGCAGTATGTTGCACATGTGAAACTAATATAATAGTATATATAATATTACATTGATACTATATATCAATTAAATCCTCAATTAAAATTAAGTCAGAGCTGAGAACAAAATAAATGGAAAGTGACTTTTTTTTTTCACACCAGAGTTAGGTTTAGCCCTTGATTTGTAACTATTAAAGAAATTACTAATGTCTCTGTTTCATAAATAGGCAGTCATTATTTTGTCTTTATCTAGATGTGTTCCTACATCATATATGTTTCATTCGACACTTGTGGTGTGTGTGCCCTCAGTCGCTAAGTCATACCTAACTCTTTTGTGGCCCCATGGACTATATCCTGCCAGGCTCCTCTGTCCATGGGATTTCCCAGTCAACTATTGTAAAGTAAATAAAGTAAAATAAAATATTAAAAAAAAAAATCAGCTAAGAAAAAAAAAAAAAAGAACACTGGAGTAGGCTGCCATTTTCTTCTTAAGGGGATATTCCCAACTAGCGATTGAACCTGCATCTCCTGCACTATCTCACTCTATACCACTGAGCCACCTTGGAAGCCCACACACTTGTGGAGGAAAGATGAAATGTTGGTTTTATGTGCTTGTTTTATCATCTCTTCCTCCCTACTTCCACTCCAGATTTTTGTTAGTAGAATCTAGTAGTGTATGTGTTTTCATTAGGCAAATGCTGTTTCAAAATGTTTCACTTTTAATTTTTAGGGAATTTATGATCTGTGAGCAGTTGTCCTCCATGAATTAATAATTAGTACACATTGATTCAAGTGATTATTTTATGTCTCTTCTTTATATAATAGTTCATATCTCTCTCTCACACACACACTCACATATATATGTGTATGTGTGTAAACTACCCAGAGATCTGAGCTAACTGAGAATAAGCATGGTGATATCAAAGAGTAATTTTCAAGAACTTTGAAAAAATAAGTACTATGCAAATAATGTATAAGTATACATGATAGATTTATTTAACTTATTATGAGGGGAGCAGGATGGTAAAGTGATTCAAAAGGCGGCTTAGGAAATGAGCATTATTATTATTATTTTTTAAGATTTCTAGGTTATGTAGAATCCTGAATAAAATCCTAAAGGGCAATAAATCCATTCCCTTTGGTTATAATTTCAACCAGACAAATTATTTGCATCTCTACCAAAGTCTATAAGGTAACATGTAACATTGAATAGTTTGGACTCTGATCAGTAATAAAAAGCATGTACAAAGGTTCATGACAATAAAGATTACAATAATTCTTAGCGAGACTATTAAATAATTCTCCAATGTGACATTGAAAGCACACATAATCATTTTTCTATCTTATTTCCAAGTTTTTCATATTTTTCATAAAAGCAGTGATACCATGATATTATGAAGATTAAATAAATAATACATGTGAAATGCTTTATACTATAGAGCCTTATAAAATGCAAAATTATTTTCTGTAGTTTACTACTAAAATACACAATATTCCAAAGGCAAGTCTGATATAAAGGAGTCAAGTTAGAGTTAATAGTTTTCTTCTGAAATCCTAAAATAGAGACATTTTTGTCTCCAATGCAGGATGGTAATGAATTTCTGTCAACTGGGACATTATAAGCACAAAAGATTAGAGGAATCACAAATCCTTTTACTACCCCAGGCAGATATGTTGCAAAATAAAATTTTCTTCCCAACAGCCTGAAAATGATGCTCAGCAACAACTGAATTTCCTGCTTTATTAATTCAACAAATAATGTGTTGAGTACTACCAAGGTGCCCCTTGTGTCCTGTTGTGGGGAGCTAAAAGGAAATAAGATTTTCACTCTCTCCATAAGGTTTCAGATTTAGCAGCAGAGACAACACAGAAATAGCCAATTAAATAAAAGGTAGGGGGATTAATTATTTCTTTTATAATAAGGGCAACATGAAGCTTTGATTAATTCAAGTGTTTTAAACTTATTTATAAGTTGGTGGCAGTATTTCTTGTCTTTTACTTGATACATTCATACTGAACTACATGTGAAACTACCTATTCCTCATTTTTTAATATTTTGTTCTTTTTTATTTTTTCTCATATATTTAAATATAAAGTAACTAAGTAAGAAGTAGTGATTAAAAATGATTATAATTTTTAAAAATTATTTAATAAGATGAGGTTTATTGTCTGATAAAATGTTAGTTTATTTAATTTCCTGGTAATAAAAATAAGAAAATAGATTTGTGTTTGGAGAACCACACCGGAAAAAAAAAAGAAAGAAATTTAAAAGGTGAAATAAGGGAACCATAAAAAATGAAAAGAAATCCCACAGAATGGGAGAAAATATTTATAAGCAAATATTCTGAGAAGGGATTAATCTTCAGTACATACAAATAGCTCAGGTAGAATAATATTAAAAAAACACAAAAACAACCCAATCAGAAAATGAGCAGATGATCTGAATAGACATTTCTCTATAAATGGTATACAGACTGCCAAAAAGTACACAAAAAGATGCTCACATCACTTATTATTAGAGAAATGCAAATCAAAACTACAGTGAGATATCAGCTCACACTGGTCACAATCATTTAAGTTCAGTCGCTCAGTCGTGTACGACTATTTGCGACCACATGGACTGCAGCACGCCAGACTTCCCTGTGCATCACCAACTCCCAGAGCTTGCTCAAACTCATGTCCATCGAGTTGGTGATACCATCCAACCACCTCATTCTTTGTCATCCCCTTCTCCTCCTGCCTTCAATCTTTCCCAGGATCAGGGTATTTTCCAATGAGTCAGCTCTTCGCATTGGGTGGCCAAAGTATTGGAGTTTCAGCTTCAGCATCAGTCCTTCCAATGAATATTCAGGACTGATTTCCTGTAGGATGGACCGGTTGGATTTCCTTGCAGTCCAAGGGACTCTCAAGAGTCTTCTCCAACACCACAGTTCAAAAGCATCAATTCTTCCATGCTTGACAATTTTTATAGTCCAACTCTCACATCCATACATGACTACTGGAAAAACAATAGCCTTGACTAGATGGACCTTTGTTGGCAAAGTAATGTCTCTGCTTTTTAATATGCTTTCTATGTTGGTCATGGCTTCCCCCCCGCCCCACCCAAGGAGCAAGCATCTTTTAATTTCATGGCTGCAGTCACAATCTGCAGTGATTTGGGAGCCCAGAAATATAAAGTCTCTCACTGTTTCTATTGTTTCCCCATCTATTTGCCATGAAGTGATGGGACTAGATGCCATGATCTTAGTTATTGAAATGTTGAGTTTTAATCCAACTTTTTCACTCTCCTTTTTCATTTTCATCAAGAGGCTCTTTAGTTCTTCTTTGCTTTCTGCCATAAGGGTGGTGGCAGTCATCAAATCTGGTCAGAATGTCAATCATCAAAAAGCTACCAACAGTAAATGCTGGCTAGGGTGTGAAGAAAAGAGAACCCTCCTACATTGGTGGTGGTAATGTCAATTGTTACAGCTACTAAGGAAGACAGTGTGGGAGTTCATTAAAAAACTAAAAATAGAACTATCATATGATCCAACAATCCCCCTCCTGGACATATATCTGAAAAAAAAATTTGCAATAAGATACATGCAACCCAGTGTTCACTGCAGCATTATTTATAATAGCCAAGACATGGAAGCATCCTAAATGTTCACTGACAGAATAATGAATTAAAAAAAAAATTGGTACACATAGGTAATGGAATATTTTTGTTGTTTTTTAATCGCTAAGTTGTGCCCGACTCTTTTGTGATTCCATGGACTGAAGCTTGCTAGGCTCCTCTGTCTGTGGGATTTCCCAGGTAAGAATACTGGAGTGGTTTGCCATTTCCTTTCTCTAGGGGAGGAGGAATTGACCCAGGGATCAAATACACACTGGCAGGCAGACTCTTTACCACTGTACCACCAGGGAAGCTCATATTGGAATATTCCTGTCGCTAAAAAGATTGAAAGAATGTCATTTGCAGTAACATAGATGTACCTAGATTGTCATACTGAGTGAAGTAAGTCAGACAGAGAAGGAGAAATATTGTATGACATATGTTTATATTCGTATGTTGAATCTAGAAATAAATTATACAAAAAAAGATGTGGTACATACATACAATGGAATATTACTCAGTCATACAAGAGAATGAAATAATGCCATTTACAGCAGCATGATGGACCTAAAGATTATCACACTGAGTGAAGTAAGTCAGACAGAGAAAGATAAATATCATATGATATCATTATATATGGAATCTAAAAATTTGATACAGATGAACTTACTTTCAAGAAAGAAAAAGAATCACACTTATGGTTACCAAAGGGGAGGGATAAATTAGGAGTTTGGTATTAACATACACACAGCACTCCATATAAAGTAGGTAATCAACAAGAGCCTCTCTATATAGCATAGGGGACTCTATTCAATATTCTGTAATATCCTATATGGGAAGATAATCTGAAAAAGGATGGACATATGTATAACTGAATCACTCTGCTATATACTTGAAATGAAAACAACACTGTAGATGGAATGGATAGCCTATCCCTCCTCCAGGGGATCTTCCTGACCCAGAGATTCAACCAGGGTTTCCTGCATTGCAGGCAGATTCTTTACCAGCTGAGCTACCAGGGAAGCCCTAAGTCAACTATACTTCAACAACAACAAAAAATTAGATTAAATATTTTTTTTAAAGTTAAGGATATTACATTATTATAAAAATATTTTATTTATAGCAATAAATTAAAGTGAATGGATAAAGGCCTTAATGAGAAGGTGTTTTATCAGATAAGATGGATAAGCATGATCAAAATATATGTTATCTATAAGGTATAAAGGCAAGTATAAATTGAAAGCAAAAGTATGTGAAAAGATGTCACCCTTGGCCAACCCAACATAGAGAGGACAGAGATGGGGATGTTTCACTCTCCACCACCCTCCTGCCCCTCCTGCCCACCCAGTCTAAGTCTGTGTCTGAACTTTTGTGGATCATGCAGAAGAAATTGCAGCAATAGTTACTTGACTGTATCTTGATGACGGGCTTGGAGTGCAAAGCCAGGCCAGTGTCACGAATTTCAGTACTATGTAAACATAAGAACACTGATTAACTATATTATTAGCAAATAAACTAGTTCTATGAAAAGGAAAACTATCAGATACAAAGAGAGACATTTATATTTGTCTCTCAAATATAAAATCATAAAACTATACAAAACTAGTAAAAGAAGTCCCTAATAATGGAACAAAACTGGACAGAAATAGATACATTTAGAAATCTACTATAGTAGGGTATTTTCAAATCTCTCCCTGAGCAATGGAGATACAAACAAGAGAAGAAGCTTTACTTAATTAATGTTTATAGGCTACTCTAGCCAACAAAATGTAGATAGAGCAATAAAGCTATGGCAAATTATATATTGATAAATTAGTGTGTATCCCAGGAAAACATAGTTTATCTAATACTTAAAAAACAAACTAAGCAAATTTACAGCACTAACAGAAATTCCAAAAACAGATTGATTATACTTTTTGCAGCCAAAGATGAAGAAGATCTATACAGTCAGCAGAAACAAGACCAAGAGCTAACTGTGGCTCAGATCATGAACTCCTTATTGCCAAATTCAGACATAAATTGAAGAAAGTGGGGAAAACCACTAGACCATTCAGGTATGATTTAAATCAAATCCCTTATGATTATACAATGGAAGTGAGAAATAGATTTAAGGGACTAGATCTGAGAGACAGAGTGCCTGAGGAACTAAGGACTGAGGTTCGTGAGATTGTACAGGAGACAGGAATCAAGACCATCCCCAAGAAAAAGAAATGCAAAGAAGCAAAATAATTTTTGGAGAAGGCCTTACAAATGGCCAGGAAAAAGAGAGAAACTGAAGACAAAAGAAAACAGGAAAGACATATCCATTTGAATACAGAGTTCCAAAGAAGAGCAACGACAGAGAAAAAAAGTGTTCCTCAGTGATCAATGCAAAGAAATAGAGGAAAACAAGAGAATGGGAAACACTAGAGATCTCTTCAAGAACATTAGAGATATCAAGGGAATATTTCATGAAAGGAAGGGCACAATAAAGGACAGAAATGGGATGGACCTAACAGAAGCAGGAGATATTAAGAAGAGGTGGCAAGAATACACAGAACTATACAAAAAGATCTTTATGACCTGGGTAATCATGATGGTGCAATCACTCACCTAGAGCCAGACATCCTGGAATGCGAAGCCAAATGGGACTTAAAAGCATCACTATGAACAAAGCTAGTGGAGGTGACGGAATTCCAGTTGAGCTATTTCAACTTCTAAAAGATGATTCTGTGCAAGTGCTGCACTCAATATGCCACAAATTTGGAAAACTCAGGAATGGCCAAAAGACTGGAATAAGTCAGTTTTCATTCCAATCCCAAAGAAAGGCAATGCCAAAGAATGATCAGACTACTGAGAGAGTCAATTCCTAGGCAGATTGATAAGAAGTCCAGGGTCCCCAAGGAGGAGAGAGGGATCTGGGGCTCTCAAAGTGGAAACAGGGGTCTGGAATTCTCAAGGAGGAGGAAAGGACAAACTTTTTTTTGGTCTGCATTTCTTAGTCTTAATCAATTGCACAACTCAGTTTAAACTCTGTACTAGGGATTATACAACATCAATGTATGCTGCTTAAGGACAGTTTCTTCTTCCTGTAAACCTTCTGGCTAATCCTGTTATTTTAAAATGTAAATTATGGGAGTAGGTCTAATAAGATCTTTAAAACTTCCAGACATTCTTTTGATTCATTGTAATAACTAAGTAAAAAGTATATAACTCCCTTGCTAACACTAGAGGCAGGGGGCATTCTCCATCCCCCTTCTGATGTCTATGTCAGAAGCTTTCTCTATCTCTTTTATATTTTAATAAAACTTCATTACACAAAAGCTCTGAGCGATCAAGCCTTGTCTCTGGCCCCAAATTGAATTCTTCTACTCCAGAGGCCAAGAATCCCAGTGTATTTTGTGGTTCAGCAACAACCTTTCACTACCACACCATTGCACTCATCTCACATGCTAGTAAAGTAATGCTCAAAATTCTTCAAGCCAGCCTTCAGCAGTACTCGAACAATGAACTTCCAGATGTTCAAGCTGGATTTAGAAAAGGCAGAGGAACCCGAGATCAAATTGCCAACATCCGTTGGATCATCAAAAAAGCAAGAGAGTTCCAGAAAAACATCTACTTCTGCTTTATTGACTATGCCAAAGCCTTTGACTATGTGGATCACAAGAAACTGTGAAAAGTTCTTAAAGTGATGGGAATACCAGACCACCTTACCTGCCTCCTGAGAAATCTGTATGCAGGTCAAGAAGCAACAGTTAGAACCGGACATGGAACAACAGACTGGTTCCAAACAGGGAAAGGATTAAGTCAAGTCTGTTTATGGTCACCCTGCTTATTTAACTTATATGCAGAGTACATCATGGGAAATTCTGAGCTGGATGAAGCACACGCTGAAATCAACATAGTCAGGAAAAATATCAATAACCTCAGATATTCACGTGTTACCACCCTTATAGCAGAAAGCCAAGAAGAACTAAAGAGCCTCTTGATGAAAGTGAAAGAGGACACTGAAAAAGCTGGCTTAAAACAACATTCAGAAAACTAAGATCATGGCATCCTGTCCTTTCACTTCATGGCAAATAGATGGGGAAGCAATGGAAGCAGAGAGATACTTTATTTTTCTGGGCTCCAAAATCGCTGCAGATGGTGACTGCAGCCATGAAATTAAAAGACACTTTCTCTCTGGACAAAAAGTTATGATAAACCTAGACAGCATATGAAAAAGGAGAGATATGACTTTGCCAACAAAGGTCCGTCTAGTCAAAGCTATGATTTTTCCAGTAGTCATGTGTGGATGTGAGAGTTGGACTATAAACAAAACTGAGTGCCAAAGAATTGATGCTTTTGAACTGCGGTGCTGGAGAAGACTCTTGAGAGACTCTTGGGCTGCAAGGAGATCCAACCAGTCCATCCTAAAGAAATCAGTCCTGAATATTCATTGGAAAGAGTGATGCTGAAGCTGAAACTCCAATACTTTGGCCACCTGATGAGAAGAACTGACTCTGATGCTGGGAAGGATTGAAGTCAGGAGCAGAAGGGGACAACAGAGGGTGAGTTGGTTGGATGGCATCATCAACTCAATGGACATGAGTTTGAGTAAACTCTGGGAATTGGTGATGGACAGGGAAACTTGGCATCCTGTAGACCCCAAGTCCATGGGGTCTCAAAGAGTTGGACATGACTGAGCGACTGAACTGAACTTTCATTTTTTAAAATTAATTAACTTATTTAATTTGAAGCTAATTACTTTGCAATATTGTGTATTTTTTTGCCATACATTGATATAAATCAACCATGAGTGTACATGTGTCCCTCCATCCTGAAACCCGCCCCCCCCCCCAACTTACTTCCACCTCATATCCCTCAGGGTCATCCCAGTGCACTGGCTTTGAGTGCCCTGTTTCACGCATCAAACTTGGATTGGTCATCTATTTCATGCTTACTCCTTGGAAGAAAAGTTATGACCAACCTAGATAGCATATTCAAAAGCGGAGACATTACTTTGCCAACTAAGGTCTGTCTAGTCAAGGCTATAGTTTTTCCTGTGGTCATGTATGGATGTGAGAACTGGACTGTAAAGAAGCTGAGCACTGAAGAACTGATGCTTTTGAACTGTGGTGTTGGAGAAGACTCTTGAGAGTCCCTTGGACTGCAAGGAGATCCAACCAGTCCATTCTGAAGGAGATCAGCCCTGGGATTTCTTTGGAAGGAATGATGCTGAAGCTGAAACTCCAGTACTTTGGCCACCTCATGCGAAGAGTTGACTCATTGGAAAAGACTCTGATGCTGGGAGGGATTGGGGGCAGGAGGAAAAGGGGACGACAGAGGATGAGATTGGCTAGACGGCATCACTGACTTGATGGACGTGAGTCTGAGTGAACTCTGGGGTTTGGTGATGGACAGGGAGGCCTGGCGTGCTGCGATTCATGGGTTCACAAAGAGTTGGACACGATTGAGCGACTGACCTGAACTAAACTGAACTGACTATACATGTTTCACTGCTACTACCTCAAATCATCCCACCCTTGCCTTCTCCCACAGAGTCCAAAAGCCTGTTCTTTATGTCTGTTTCTCTTGCTCTCTTGCACATCGGATTATCATTACTGTCTTTTTAAATTCCATATATATGTGTTAATATACTGTATGGGTGTTTTTCTTTCTGATATACTTCACTCTGTATAATAGGCTCCAGTTTTGTCCACTTCTTTGGAACTGACTTAAGTGCATTCTTTTTAATAGCCGAGTAATATTCCATTGTGTATATGTACCACAACTTTCTGACCTATTTGTCTGCCTATGGATATCTAAATTGCTTCCATGTCCTAGCTATTGTAAATAGTGCTGAATTGGACATTGGGGTACGTGTGTCTCTTTCAATTCTGGTTTCCTTGGTGTGTATGCACAGCAGTGGATTATTGGGTGTATGACAGTTCTATTCCCAGTATTTTTAGGAATCTCCACACTGTTCTCCATAGCGGCTGTATCATTTTGCATTCTCACTAACAGTTAAAGTGTAAGAGGATTTTCTTTCTCCACAACCTATCCAGCATTTATTGCTTGTAAATATTTTTTGATAGCAGACTTTTGTAGACTTTTAAAGATAGCAGCCATTCTGACAACCATGAGATGGTACCCCATTGTGGTTTTGATTTGCATTTCTCTGATAATGAGTGATGTTGAGCATCTTTTAATGTGTTAGCCATCTGTATGCCTTCTTTGGAGAAATGTGTTATATCTTTGGCCCTATTCTTTTTTGGGTGAGTCATTTATTTTTCTGGTATTGAGCTGCATGAGCTGCTTGTATATTTTGGAGATTCTTTGTCAGTTGCTTCGTTTGCTATTATTTTCTCCCATTCTAAAGGAGGTCTTTTCACCTTGCCTATAGTTTCCATCGTTGTGCAAAATCTTTTAAGTTTAATTAGGTCCCATCTGTTTATTTTCACTTTTTTGTCCATTACTCTGGGAGGTGGATCATAGAGGATCTTTGACCTCTGTAATTTATTTCAGAGAGTGTTCTGCCTATGTTTTCCTCTAGGAGTTTTATAGTTTCTGGTCTTACATTTGGATCTTTAAACCATTTGGGGATTATTTTTGTGTATAGTGTTAGAAAGTGTTCTAGTTTCATTTGTTTTCAGGTGGTTGATCAGTTTTCCCCCCATCACTTGTTAAAGAGACTGTCTTTTTTCCACTGTATATTTTTGCCTCCTTTGCCAAAGATAAGATGTCCATAGGTATGTGGATTTATTGCTGGGCTTTCTATTTTTTTCCCATTGTTCTATACTTCTGTCTTTGCCAGTACCATACTGTCCTGATGACTGTAGCTTTGTAGCATAGTCTGAAGTCAGGCAAGTTGATTCCTCCATTTCCATTCTTCTTTCTTGAGATTGCTTTGACTATTTAAGGTTTTTTTTGTATTTCCACAAAAACTGTGAAATTGTGTGTTCTAGTTCTGTGAAAAATACCATTTTAGCTTGACAGGGATTGTATTGAATCTATAGATTGCTTTGGGTAATATATCCATTTTCCCTATATTGATTCTTCCTATCCATGAACATGGTATATTTTTCCATCTATTTGTGTCATCTTTGATTTCTTTCATCAGTGATTTAAAGTTTCCTATATATAGGTATTTTATTTCTTTAGGTAATTTATTCCTAAGTATTATATTCTCCTAGTTGGAATGGTGAATTGGCTTATTTCCTTAATTTCTCTTTTTGTCTTCTCATTGTTAGTGTATAAGAAAGCAAAGAATTTCTATGTATTAATTTTATATCCTGAAACTTGACTATATTTATTGATTAGTTCTAGTAATTTTCTGATGGTGTCTTTAAGGTTTTCTATGTAGAGGATCATGTCATCTGCATACAGTGAGAGTTTTATTTCTTCTTTTCCATTCTGGATTCTTTTATTTGTTTTTCTTCTCTGATGCTGTGGTTAAAACTTCCAAAACTATGTTGAATAGTAGTGGTGAGAGTGGGCACCCTTGTCTTGTTCCTGACTTTAGGGGAAATGCTTTCAAGTATTTGCCATTGAGGATAATGTTTACTCTGGGTTTAATCATATATGGCATTTATTATGTTGAGGTATGTTCCTTCTATGCCTGCTATCTGGAGAGATTTTTATCATAAATGGGTGTTGAGTTTTGTCAAACACTTTCTCTGGATGTATTGAGATAATATTTTATTTTTATCTTTCAATTTGTTAATGTGGTGTATTACATTGATTGATTTGCAAAAATTGAAGAATCCTTGCATCCTTGGGATAAAGCCCACTTGGACTTGATATATGATCTTTTTAATATATTGTTGGATTCTGTTTGCTAGAATTTTGTAGAGGATTTTTGCATCTCTGTTCATCAGTGATATGGGCCGGTAGTTTTCTTTTCTCATGGCATCTTTGTCTGGTTTTGGTATTAGGGTGATGATGGCCTCCATAAAAATGTTTGGGAGTTTACATTTCTCTGCAGTTTTCTGGAAGAACTTGAGTAAGATAGGTGTTAGCTCCTCTTTAAATTTTTGGTAGACTTTAACTGTGAAGCCATCTGGTCCTGGGGTTTTGTTTTTTGGAAGATGTTTGATTACACTTTCGATTTCTGTGCTTGTGATGTGTACTTTAAGATTTACTATTTGTTCTTGGTTCAGTTTTGGAAGGTTATTGTTTTCTAAGAATTCATCAATTTCTTCCAAGTTGTTCATTTTATTGACCTATAATTACTGATAGTATTCTCTTATGATCCTTTGTATTTCTGTGTTGTCTGTTGTTATTGCTCCAATTTCATTTCTAATTTTTCTTTTACTTTTTTAAATATAAATTTATTTATTTTAATTGGAGGTTAATTACTTTACAATATTGTATTGGTTTTGCCATACATCAACATGAATCTACCACAGATATACATGTGTTCCCCATCCTGAACCCCTTCCTCCTCCCTCTCCACACCATCCCTCTGGGTAGTCTCAGTACACAAGCCCCAAGCATCCAGTATCATGCATCGAACCTGGACTGGAAATTCGTTTCATATATGATATTATACATGTTTCAATGCCATTCACCCAAATCATCCCACCCTCTCCCTCTCCCACAGAGTCCAAAAGACTGTTTATACATCTGTGTCTCTTTTGCTGTTTTTCTTTACTGAACTTAATGATGCAGGATTCAATATCCATTCAGACTAAACATCTTTTGTTTTCTGAAAAATGCTGTTAAGAACACAGAAATAACATATACATGTGTGTGCAAGTGTGTGTATTCAGTATTTATATCTGACAAAGTATTTTAATTCTAAATATATAAATAATTATTAAATATCAACAATGGACAAAATATTTAAACATACACTTCAGAACAGAAAACATTTGTGTGGCCCACAAGCATGTTAAATGATGCTTGATACCATTGGTTACCAGGAAATTTCAAATAAAATTACAGTGAGATAAAATTGCAGATTTCATAGAATGGCTAGATTTTTAAAGACTGGCAACACCAAATATGAGTGGAAACCTAAAGTGTCTGGGGATCTTTTAGATCGCTTATGGTGCAACCACAATTTGGAAATGTTTTCAAAGGTAATTATACACATATCTTTTGACACACTTAGGTGTCATTAACCCAATTTTACTCTTAGTTATTTACTCAAAAGGAACTCAAGTAAAATATTTTAATGACAAAATAGAGAAGAAAAAATCAAAATATCCTCAAGAATACTTGTATAGAAATACTTAGAAAAACTTAAAACAAAACTAGCCCCTAGTTGGAGATGAATCAAATACATATGAATAGCAAAATGGGCAACCAAATTTCAGTTTATTCATACAGTGGAATTCTTTACAAAAATATAAATAATGTATGATACACTCCACATATGATTAGAGCTCATACATATTATATTGGGAGAAAAAAGTTAGAAATCAAAGAGTAAACACTGTATGGTTCCTTTTATATGAAGCTCTTGTTTACTCACTATTGTTGTGTCTGGACTCTTTTGTAGCACCATGGACTGTAGCCTGCCAGGCTACTCTATCCATGGCATTCCTCACACAAAAGTACTGGAGTGGGTTCCCAGTTTTTTCTCCAGGGGATCTTCCTGACCCAGAGATTGAACACACATCTCCTGCATTGGCAGACATTCTTTACCACTGAGCCTCCAGGGAAGCCCATATGAACCTCTAAGGAAAGCAAAATGAATTCACAGTGGTAGAATTCAAAACAGCAATTGATTGGTTGCCTTTGTTGAGTAAGGATTGACTGGAACAGGAAACTTTCAATAGTGATGTTTTAAATATATTGGTTGAGGTAGTGGTTACTCTGGTTTATGTATTTATTAAGACTCATGGAATTGACCCTTTACAATCAGTGCATTTTGCAGTGCATTTTACTTCTAAAATAGAAAAAAAAAAAAAAAAAAGAAAGCTTTAAAAGGTTAGAAAAATCAGATGAAACTACTATGGTAGAAGGAAGCAGAAAAAGTTTAATGAGACCATAGAAAAGCAGAACACTTCAATAAAAACATATTTCCAAATTGCAAAATGTAAATAAAAAAGTTTTTTGGTTGTTAAAATTAAAAAAAAATGAGAACCAGCCTTAAAATTCCTTGGATTAATGAAACCAGTTTAGTCATACAAACAAAGCTTAATTTAGCTTATTTTGCAAGAATAACTTGACCAGATCATTTCTTGTTTATACCTATAGAAATCATAAGCAAAACTTAAACTGCTTCTCCAAACTAATTTGAAATAACCACTAGCCAATTCTCTGTAATTAAATTTATTTTTCTAATACTATAATCAACGACTGTGGAAATAAACAGTGCCTGCTTTCTCACTATATAAACTACTTTATAACAGTAGTCCTTAAGCTTCATTCCTCATTCCTTCATTTTGGCTCGAGTGCTCCTGATTTGTGAGCTGTCTTTTTGGTGTGTGCACAGTAAGCTTACTCCTTGGAAGGAAAGTTATGACCAACCTAGATAGCATATTCAAAAGCAGAGACATTACTTTGTCAACAAAGGCCTGTCTAGTCAAGGCTATCGTTTTTCCAGTGGTCACGTATGCATGTGAGAGTTGGACTGTGAAGAAGGCTGAGCACTGAAGAATTGATGCTTTCAAACTGTGGTGTTGGAGAAGACTCTTGAGAGTCCCTTGGACTGCAAGGACATTCAACCAGTCCATTCTAAAGGAGATCAGCCCTGGGTGTTCTTTGGAAGGAATGATGCTAAAGCTGAAACTCCAGTACTTTGGCCACCTCATGCAAAGAGTTGACTCATTGGAGAAGACCCTGATGCTGGGAGGGATTGGGGGCAGGAGGAAAAAGGGACAACAGAGGATGAAATGGCTGGATGGCATCACCGACTCTATGGGCATGAGTTTGAGAGAACTCCGGAAGTTGGTGATGGACAGGGAGGCCTGCCTTGCTGCGATTCACGGAGTCACAAAGAGTCGGACACGACTGAGTGACTGAACTGAACTGAACGGTAAACTTTTAACTAATTTCTATGTTGGTGATTCACTGGCTTTATTTCTGTTATTTCTGAAGATTTGACACAACTGAAAATCTGACATAAAAAAAAAAGTTTTGACCTAATATAAAATACTTAATACCAGGCAGTTGAACCTTGCAAATGGAATTCTGGAACTGGATTTCAGTTCCACTGCACTCAATCATATGGTCACAGATATCACTTGCCAATAGCAAGCAGATGAGTAGTGATCCATGGTGAGGTATGCTATCAGTATTCCTAAGATTTACACATACGTTAAATTTGGAAGAGATCCAGGATGAGAGCAATTGTTTTATAAGAATTGAGGAATTGACTGGCTCTTGTCACTGAGACTTGGAATCTCCACTGTCTTGGCGACTTTCCTGGTGGTCAGATGGTATAGCGTCTGCTTGCAATGCAGGAGACTCAGGTTTGACTCCTGGGTTGGGAAGATCCTCTGAGAAGGAAATGGTAACACACTCCAGTACTCTCGCTTGGAAAATCCCATGGACAGAGGACCTGGTAGGCTACAGTCCATGGGGTCGCAAAGAGTTGGACACGACTGAGTGACTTCACTTTCTTTCTTTCTTTGCTGTCACTGAAATGCAGAAAAGAGAAAATAACATAATCAAATCAGCCATTCATCAACTCAAGATGAAACTCCTGTATACAAGCCAATGTAACCTGTCTTTTGAAGTAAAAGTCTTTCTTTAGTCTCCCAGGTCTTTCTTGAGTTTCTAAGGGCTGGCTCAAGAGTTAATGATTAGGAAATGTGAAGACGTGAAACAAAAAATAGCTGTTGGGTTAGGACACTGGTAACAATTTAGACCATAAACCATTCATATAGAAGAATCACCAAACTTGGAGTTCACTGAAAGATAGAGATAAAGGTCTGACACACATTCTTACGTTGTTCTTACAGGAAGCAGACACCACCAGAAGAAATTGCTGACTACAAGCCCAGGAACCCTAGACTTGTTGAAAGCAGATTGATGATCCTCAAAACTTCACCTTGATGCCAACCAACACAATACTTATGTATAACCTGATCACACACCTTGCAGCTCCCTCCTTCCCACTGCCTTTAAAACTCTTTCCCTGAAAGCCATCAGGAAGTTTGTGTCTTTTGAGCATGGGCTGCATTTTTTCCTTGCTTGGTGCCCTGTGTTAAACACTATTTTTCCTTCACCACACAAAAAAGGAAAGTTGGAATTCTTAGATGACAGGGAATTCATCATGTGGAATTAAAACATGTGTTGCTGTTGTTCACAAAAGAAAGTGAACAATAAAATCCACCTAAGTCTTCCCTCTTCAAAATAAAATATTTCCCACCTTAAATTATGTAGAGTGTTTCATTGTCTCCATCTTTTATTCTGAAACTTGTCACATGTATTAAGATCCTCGGTAGATAAGAGAAACTTTTACTTCATGGGAATTTTCCTACTTGAAAGAATGAAAATTTACAGTTTCACAAGAATAAAGATAGCAATTTGTCTCATTTGTATAGAAAGTATTCCATACAAAGAATTTATAATATTTATAGCTTCAAACTTGCTTTTGCATCCTTCTACATACACATTAAGTTGTTTAGACAATGCAAAGCATGTTAAAGAACACTTTTTGAGTTATAAGAAATGAACGCATTTACCTCCATTTCTATAGATATGATCATCTACTCAAGTCCTAGAACTATAAGTGACATACTTAGAATATGGTTAGATTAAGTGACATAAAATAATTGTATAAATTGAAATTATCACTTTTCTAACTTTTAAACATTAAAATGGCAGATATGAATATGAGAAAATAGTTATTTTCCCTTAGCATTCTGAGTTATCTTTAAAGGCAGAGGTATTGCATTTATAGAACATGTTTTTACATTGAAATTAGGCAGAAAGTCAAGAGCTTTACATTTAGGTGTGGGGCTTTCAAACCTGTTTGGAGAGCTCATCTGTATTAGTACACTTTGTTCTTCCATTCTTGTCTGAAGTTATGAAAAATAAACTAAGCCAAGCAAACAAAGACAAAAAAGAAATCAGGGAAAATAAAAATGAAATACAGTATCAGAATATACATTATCCATACAAAAATAAAGATGTTACAAAAGGCCTGATAAGGTTGAACCTCTAAAAAATAACATTTAAAATGTAAGGGATGTAAATAATCATCTCTAACAATAGAAAACCCTAAAAATTAATGTTAGATTTATTGGGGAATATAGACTACACAGTTTTTCCTAATGTGAAACTTCAACAGTGTGTTATATAGAACCATTTGCTAAACTATTATGACTCCTCTGTTTGGCGTGTTGCAGAAGATGTATATATATATGTGATCAGTCAGTTCAGTTCAGTCGCTCAGTCGTGTCCGAGTCTTTGCGACCCCATGAATCGCAGCAGGCCAGGCCTCCCTGTCCATCACCAACTCCCGGAGTTCACTCAGACTCCCGTTCATCGAGTCAGTGATGCCATCCTGCCATCTCATCCTCGGTCGTCCCCTTCTTCTCCTGCCCCCAATCCCTCCCAGCATCAGACTCTTTTCCAATGAGTCAACTCTTCACATGAGGTGGCCAAAGTACTGGAGTTTCTGCTTCAGCATCATTCCTTCTAAAGAAATCCCAGGGTTGATCTCCTTCAGAATGGACTGGTTGAATGTCCTTGCAGTCCAAGGGACTCTCAAGAGTCTTCTCCAACACCACAGTTCAAAGCATCAATTCTTTGGCACTCAGCCTTTTTCATAGTCCAACTCTCACATCCATACATGACTACTGGAAAAACCATAGCCTTGACTAGATGGACCTTAGTCGGCAAAGTAATGTCTCTGCTTTTGAATGTGCCATCTAGGTGGGTCATAACTTTTCTTCCAAAGAGTAAGCATCTTTTAATTTCATGGCTGCAGTCACCATCTGCAGTGATTTTGGAGCCCCCCAAAATAAAGTCTGACACTGTTTCCACTGTTTCCCCATCTATTTCCCATGAAGTGATGGGACCGGATGCCATGATCTTGATTTTCTGAATGTTGAGCTTTAAGCCAACTTTTTCACTCTCCTCTTTCACTTTCATCAAGAGGCTTTTTAGTTCCTCTTCACTTTCTGCCACAAGGGTGGTGTCATCTGCATATCTGAGGTTATTGATATTTCTCCCGGCAATCCTGATTCCAGCTTGTGTTTCTTCCAGTCCAGCGTTTCTCATGATGTACTCTGCATATAAGTTAAATAAGCAGGGTGACAATATACAGCCTTGACGTACTCCTTTTCCTATTTGGAACCAGTCTGTTGTTCCATGTCCAGTTCTAACTGTTGCTTCCTGACCTGCATACAGATTTCTCAAGAGGCAGGTTAGGTGGTCTGATATTCCCATCTCTCTCAGGATTTTCCACAGTTTATTGTGATCCACACAGTCAAAGGCTTTGGCATAGTCAATAAAGCAGAAATAAATGTTTTTCTGGAACTCTCTTGCTTTTTCCATGATCCAGCAGATGTTGGCAATTTGATCTCTGGGTCCTCTGCCTTTTCTAAAACCAGCTTGAACATCAGGAAGTTCATGGTTCATGTATTGCTGAAGCCTGGCTTGGAGAATTTTGAGCATTACCTTACTAGCAGGTGAGATGAGTGCAATTGTGCAGTAGTTTGATAGCTTATAGTGAACAATTTTGGATTCCTGAACTAAAAGAATATTTAGCTTCAGGACCAGGGACCAGGCTTGATGACTCAGAGCTTTTGTGTAGCAGAGTTTTATTAAATTATGAAAAGGGAGAGAGAAAGCTTCTGACATAGACATCAGAAGGGGGATGGAGAGTGCCCCTTCCCCCCGTTGCTAGTCTTATCCAGGCCTTACATACTTTTATCAGACCCACTCCCACAACATACTTCTTAAATTAACAAAATTAAAGCTAAGAACAGAAAAGTCTTACTAGACCCACTCCCACATTTTAAGTCTTTAATTAACAAGATTAGTCAGAAGGTTTATGTTAAGGAGAAACAAGTCCTCAAGCAAGATACATTGTTATACTGACAAGACAAAGCATTGTGGAAAAAAACAATTTGTCCTTTTCTCCTCCTCAAGAGCCCTGGACTCCTTTCTCCTTGAAAGTCCAGACTCCTTATCAACCGACCTAAGGATTAGTTCTCTCATATGCTTGCTTCTTTCTTTTAACCATGTTCTTTAACCATCTTTCTTAGGATAAGAGGTTATGAATATGTTTTAATTTATTAATAATAACTACTTACATTAAATATAAATAAGTAAATGACCAACCTGATTGGCTGCACTGGAAAGTAGAGAAGTGGAGAGGAAAAGTAGAGATGGAAACACAAGAGATAGAAATAAATATATTTTGTCATTTTTGATGTGTTTACATACTGAAGATAGTGTGGTTGCTTTCCTTTTAAAACTGCACAGGAAGTGCTATTTACAGATAATCTTATTTGAAAAAAGTTTTGAAATATCATAAGAGATAATGCTGTTTTTTAATGTATGTATTTATTTTTTTATTATTATAACAATAAATATTTTTCAGCCTATAGGAAGAAAAGTTCACAAACAGCATATTTCTGCATTTTGTTTCAAAATACTGCATAGTTTTCTATAAATATTAGATATGATTCATAAGGTAGTAAATTTAGTCTGAAAAATAAAATATGCAAATGTAGGAAGTCAAGAAACACCTGGAGTAACAGGCAAATTTGGCCTTGGAGTACAGAACGAAGTAGGGCAAAGGCTAATAGAGTACTGGCCAAGAGAATGCACTGGTCATAGCAAACACCCTCTTCCAACAACACAAGAGAAGACTCTACACAGGCACATCACCAGATGGTCAAACCAAAATTAGATTGATTGTATTGTTTCAAGCCAAAAATTGATTGTATTGATGCAGCTCTATACAGTCAGCAAAAACAAGACCGGGAGCTGACTGTGGTTCAGATCATGAGCTCCTTATTGCCAAATTCAGACTTAAAATGAAGAAAGTAGGGAAAACCACTAGACTATTCAGCTATGACCTAAATCAAATCTCTTATGATTATATAGTGGAAGCGAGAAATAGATTTAAGGGACTAGATCTGATAGATAGAGTGCCTGATGAAGTATGGATGGAGGTTCATGACATTGTACAGAAGACAGGGATCAGTACCATCCCCATGGAAAAGAAATTCAAAAAAGCAAAATGGCTGACTGGGGAGGCCTTACAAATAGCTGTGAAAAGAAGAGAAGCAAAAAGCAAAGGAGAAAAGGAAAGATATAAGCATCTGAATGCAGAGTTCCAAAGAATAGCAAGGAGAGGTAAGAAAAACTTCCTCAATGATCAGTGCAAAGAAATAGAGGAAAACAACAGAATGAGAAAGACTAGAGATCTCTTCAAGAAAATTGGAGATACCAAGGGAACATTTCATGCAAAGATGGGCTCAATAAAGGAAAGAAATGATATGGACCTAACAGAAGCTGAAGATACTAAGAAGAGGTGGCAAGAATACACAGAAGAACTGTACAAAAAAGAGCTTCACAACCCAGATAATCATGATGGTGTGAGCACTCACCTAGAGCCAGATATCTTGGAATGTGAAGTGGAGTGGGCCTTAGAAAGCATCACTATGAACAAAGCTATGGAGGTGATGGAATTCCAATTGAGCTATTTCAAATCCTGAAAGTTGATGATGTGAAAGTGCTACACTCAATATGCCAGCAAATTTGGAAAACTCAGCACTGATCACAGGACTGGAAAAGGTCAGCTGTCATTGCAATCCCAAAGAAAGGCAATGCCGAAGAATTCTCAAACTACTGCACAATTGTGCTCATCTCACACGCTAGTAAAGTAATGCTCAAAATTCTCCAAGCCAGCCTTCAGCAGTACGTGAACTTCCAGATGTGCAAGCTGGTTTTATAAAAGGCAGAGGAACCAGAGATCAAATTGCCAGCATCTGCTGGATCATGAAAAAGTAAGAGAGTTCCAGAAAAACATCTACTTCTGCTTTATTGATTATGCCAATGCCTTTAACTGTGTGGATCACAATAAACTGTGGAAAATTCTGAAGGAGATGGGAATACCAGACCACCTGACCTGCCTCTTGAGAAACCTATATGCAGGTCAGGTGGTCTTTTCCAATGAGTTGGCTCTTTGCATGAGGTGGTCAAAGTATCAGAGCTTCAGCTTCAAGCATCAGTCCTTCAAATGAATATTCAGGGTTGATATCCTATAGGGTTGACTGGTTTTATTTCCTGGCTGTCCAAGGGACTCTCAAGTTTTCTCCTGCACCAAAATTCTAAAGGATCAAATCTTTGGCACTCTTTATGCTTCAACCCTTACATCTGTACATGACTATTGGATAAAAATATAAAAGAAGTATAGCTTTGACTATATGGACTCTTGTTGGCAAAACAATGTCTCTGCTTTAATATGTTGCCTAGGTTTGTTATAGCTTTCCTCCCAAGGAAGAAACATCTTTTAATTTCAAAACTGCAGTCATTGTCAATAGTGATTTTGGTGCCCAAGAAAATAAAATATGTTATTGCTTCCATTGCTCCCCTATCTATTTGCCTTGAAATTATAGGAACAGATGCCATGATCTTAGTTTTATGAGTGTTAAACTTTAAGCCGGCTTTTTCACTCTCCTTGTTCACTCTCAGCAAGAAGTCTTTAATTACTCTTCCCTTTCTGCCATTAGTGTGGTATCATCTGCACATCTGAGGTTGTTGAGATTTTTCCCAGCAATCTTGATTCCAACTTGTGATTCATCCAGCCTAGCATTTCACATGATGTAATCTGTATCATAAAAGTTAAATAAGCAGGTGACAGTATTCAAGCTTGTTTTACTTCTTTTCCAATTTTGAACCAGTCAGTTTTGCCATATTTGGTTCTAATTGCTGCTTCTTGACCCACAACAGGTTTCTCAGGAGACAGATAAGGTGATCTAGTATTTCCATCTCTTTAAGAATTTCCCACTTTTGTTGTGAGCCACACAATCAAGGGCTTTAGCATAGTCAATGAAGCAGAAGTAGATATTTTCCTGGAATTCCCTTGCTTTCTCTATGATCCAAGAAATATTGTCAATTTGATCTCTGGTTCTTCTGCTTTTTCTAAATTCAGCTTGTATATCTGAGAGTTTTCAGCTCACCTATTGCTGAAGCCTGTCTTGAAGGATTTTCTGCATAACCATTCTAACATGTGAAAAGAGTGCAATTGCACAGTAGATTGAACATTCTTTGGCATTGCCCTTCACTGGAATTGGAATGAAAACTGACTTTTCCAGTCTTGTGGTTTCTGCTGAGTTTTTCCAAAATGCTGGCGTATTGAGTGCAGCACTTTAACAGCATCATCTTTTAGAATTTGAAATAGCTCAACTGGAATTCCACCATCTATACTAGCTTTGTTTGTAGTGATGTTTCCTAAGACACACTTGACTTCATTTCCAGGATGTCTGGCTCTTTCTTCCTTGGTGGCTCAAAAGTAAAGTTATCCACTTGCAATGAAGGAGACCCAGGTTTGATCACTGGGTCAGGAAGATCCCCTGGAGAAGGGAATGACAACCCACTCCAGTATTCTTGCCTGGAGAATCCCATGAACAGAGGAACATGGCAGTCCATAGTGTCACAAAGAATCACATAGAACTGAGTGAATATACAAGCATGCACGTGAATGACCACGCCATTGAGGTTATTTGGGTCATTAAGACTTTGTGCATAGTTCTGTGTACTCTTGCCACCTCTTCTTGATTTCTTCCGCTGCTGTTAAGTCCTTACCATTTCTGTCCTTTATCATGCCCATCCTTGCTTGTCATGTTCCCTTGATGTCTCCAATTTTCTTGAAGAGATCTATAGTTTTCCCCATTCTTTCGTTTTCCTCTACTTTGCATTGTTCATTTAAGAAAGACTTCCTGTCTCTCCTTGCTATTCTCTGGAACTCTGCTTTCAGTTGGGTATATATTTCCCTTTTTTCCTTGCCTTTTGCTTCTCTTCTTTCATCAATTATTTGTAAAACCTCCTCAGACAACCTTTTTTGCCTTCTTGCATTTCTTCTCCTTGGGGATGATTTTGGTAACTGCCTCCTGTACAATGGTATGAACATTAATCCATAGTTCCTCAGACACTGTTTACCAGATATAATCCCTTGAATCTATTCATCACTTCCACTGTATAATCATAAGGGATTTGATTTAGGTTTTACCTCAATGGCCTAGTGGTTTTCCATACTTTCAATTTCAGCTTGGATTTTGCAGTAAGTGTTAATGAACTGAGCCACAATCAGCTCAAGTCTTGTTTTCTGCTGACTGTATAGAGTTTCTTCATCTTCAGCTGAAAATGGTATAATCAATCTGACTTCAGTATTGACCATTTTGCAGAAGAAAAATGGATATTTGGTTAGTTGATAAGGCAACATACATGGCTATTTCCTTGGCATTAGATGTATGGGGAAATAGAAATGGCACATGCTTTATTAAGTGGTGCTCAGCTGCTTGATCTCTGGTAATGAATGATTAGAAATGCAAAAGCCTATTTCATTCTGATATTGCAATTTGAAATCCACATGAATCTCATCTCTTAAAACATAATAAAGGATCACACTGGTCAGAATGCCCATCATACAAAAATCTACAAACAGATGCTGGAGAGGGTGTGAAGAAAACCCAACCCTCTTGCACTGTTCATGGGAATATAAATTGATACAGCTACCATAGAGGACAATATGTTAAGAGACTCCTTAACAAAAAAGAAAGCTAGGAATAAAGGTATCATATGACCCAACAATCCCATTACTGGGCATATACCCTGAGAAAACCAAAACTGGAAAAGACACATGTACCCCAGTGTTCATTGTGGCACTATTTACAATAATTAGGATGTGGAAGCAATTTAGATGTCCATTAGCAGATAAGCAGATACAGAGCTGTGGTATACATATACAATGGAATATTACTTGGCCATAAAAAGGAAAATGTTTGATGAGGTAGATGAACATAGAGCCAATTATACAGAGTGAAGTTAATCCGAAAGAACAAAAAACAAATACATACTAATGCATATATAAGGAATCTAGAAAGATAGTACTAACGAGCCTGTATGTGGGGTATCAGTGGAGGCATAGACATAGAGAATAGATTTGTAGACATGGGGTTGTAGCAGGAAAAGGAGAGGGTGGGATGAATGGAGAGAGTAGCATGGAAACATTTACACTACTCCATGTAAAATAAATACCCAATGGGAATTTGCTGTAAGATTCAGGAAACTCAAACCAGGGCTCTGTGACAACGTAGAAGGGTGGGGATGGCATGGGAAGTGTATATATGCATATATATAAATATATAAATACATATATATATAAAAATATATATATATACAGACCTATGAGTTATTCCTATTGATGTATGGCAGAAACCAGCATAATATTTTAAAGCAGTTATCTTTCAATTAAAAATAAATAAATTAAAATGTTAAAAAACATAATAACAGGATCAGAGAGCAATGGGGAGCAATAATTTCTCAATCAATAATGAAAGAGCAAGCATATTATTCAGTTGACAAAAGCACTATAAATATAGTACTTTGAAAACGTTGTGATCACCAAAGGAGCTCTTATATTTCTTTTTTGTTTTCCTTATTATCTAAATCATTTGGGGTGATGCATTTCACTGTTCCATCTGCTTAATTTTTCACAAGCCATTCTATTACCACATTTATTTGTTTAAACTTCTGTAGATTAGGGTGAATATAAAAATATAATTATCCCCTTGAGTTTTAATTGTAAAGTTTTCTTCTGAAACCTATACAATCACCAGCACTCTGCTAGAAAGAGCTTCTTTGATCCAATGAAACTTATTTTTAACTTATTTAATTATTTTATTTACATATTATTTCCATGTAAGTTAATATAGGTATCCTAAAAAAACCATTTCAACTTTCTTTCTTTAGCACTTTAAATCTTTAATACTGTTACCATTTTAATATTAACCAATCTTGTCTTTTGAACTGTGGTGTTGGAGAAGACTCTTGAGATTCCCTTGGACTGCAAGGAGATCCAACCAGTTCATCCTAAAGGAGATCAGTCCTGGGTGTTCATTGGAAGGACTGATGCTGAAGCTAAAACTCCAGTACTTTGGCCACATCATGCGAAGAGTTGATTCACTGGAAAAGACTCTGATACTGGGAGGGATTGGGAGCATGAGGAGAAGGGGACGACAGAGGATGAGATGGCTGGATGACATCACCGATTCGATGGATGTGAGTTTGAGTGAACTCTGGAAGTTGGTGATGGACAGGGAGGCCTGGTGTGCTGCAATTCATGGGGTCACAAAAAGTCAGACACGACTGAGTGACTGAACTGAATAAAGTGATGTTGAGCATCTTTTCATGTTTCTTAGCCATCTGTATGTCTTTGGAGAAATGTCTGTTTATTCCCCACTCTTTGACTGAGGTTTTTTTATGTATTGTGTTGTATGGATTGCTTGCATATTTTGGAAATTAATCCTTTGTCAGTTGTTTCATTTGCTGTTATTTTTGCCTATTCTGAGGGTTGTCTTTTCACCTTACAGCTTCCTTTGCTGAGCAAACGCTTTTAAATCTAATTCAGGTCCCACTTGTTTACTTTTGTTTTTATTTCTGTTACTCTAGGAGGTGGGTAATAGAGGATCTTGCTTTGATTTATGTCATAGAGTGTTCTGCCTATGTTTTCCTCTAATAGGTGATAGTTTCTGGTCTTACATTTAGGTGTTTAATTTGTTTTGAGTTTATTTTTGTGTATGGTGTTAGGAAGTGTTTTAATTTCATTCTTTTACATGTAACTGTTGAATTTCCCCATCACTATTTATTGGAGAGGCTGTCTTTGTGCCATCGTATATTCTTGCCTCTCTGGTAAAAATAAGGTCCCCATAGGTGCATGGGTTTATTTCTTGGATTTCTATCTTGCTCCATTGGTCTATATTTCTGTTTTTGTGCCAGTAGCTTTGTAGTATAATCTGAAGTCAGGCAGGTTGATTCTTCCAGCTCCATCCTTCTTTCTCAAGACTGCTTTGGCTATTTGGGGTCTTTTGTGTTTACATATGAATTGTGAAATTTTTTGTTCTAGTTCTGTGAAAAATGTCATTGGTAATTTGATAGGGATCATATTGAATCTGTAGATTGCATTTGATAGTATATTCATTTTCACAATATTGATTCTTCCTACCCAGTAACATGGAATATCTCTCCATCTGCTTATGTCAACTTTGATTTCTTTCATTAGTGTCTTATAATTTACTTTGTACAGTTCTTTTGTCTCCTTACATACATTTATTCCTAGATATTTAGTTCTTTTTGTTGCAATAGTGAATAAGTTTCATTCCTTAATTTCTCTTTCTGATTTTTCATTGTTAATATATAGAAATGCAAGTGATTTCCATGTATTGATTCTGTATCTTGCAACTTTGGTAAATTCACTGTTTAGCTCTAGCGATTTTCTGATACTATCTTTAAGGTTTTCTATGTACAATATGATGTCATTTGCAAACAGTGAAAGCTTTACTTCTTTTTTTCTGATCTGGATTCTTTTTATTTCTTCTTCTTCTCTGATTTCTGCAGGTAGGAATTCCAAAACTACATTGAATAATAGTGGTGAAAGTGGACACCATTGTCTTGTTCCTGATCTTGGGGGAATGCATTCTGTTTTTCACCATTGAGAATAATGTTTGCTCTAGTCTTATTATATACAGACTTTATTATGTTAAGTTCCTTCTATGCCCATTTTTGAAGAGATTTAATCATAAGTGGGTGCTGAATTTTGTCAAAGACTTTCTCTGTATTTATTGAGATTATCATATGATTTTTATCTTTCAATTTGTTAATATGGTGTATCACATCGATTGATTTGTGTATACTGAGGAATCCTTGCATTCCTGAAATAAACCCAACTTGATCATGGTGTATGAGCTTTTTGACGTGTTGCTGAATTCTGTTTGCTAAAATCATGTTGAGGATTTTTGCATCCATGTTTATCAGTGATATTGGGCTGTAGTTTTCTTTTTCTGTGTTGTCTTTGTCTGGTTTTGGTATCAGGGTGATGGTGGCCTCATAGAATGAATTTGGAGATGTTCCTTCCTTTGCAATTTTTGGAAAGAGTTTTAAAAGGATAGCTCTTCTCTAATTAGAAAAGCTAATTCTAATTATCTAATTTAGAAGGTACTAACTCTTCTCTAATGTTTGATAGAATTCTCCTGTGAAGCCATCTGGTCCTGAGCTTTTATTTTTTGGGAGATTTTTTTTTATCACAGCTTCCATTTCAGTTATTGTAATTGGGTTGTTCATCATTTCTATTTCTTCCTGGTTCAGTCTTGGAAGATTGAACTTTTCTAAGAATTTGTCCATTTCTTCTAGGTTATCCATTTTATTACCATATATTTGTTCATAAAAGTCTTTTATAATCATTTTTATTATTGCATTGTCTGGTGTAAGCTCTCCTTTTTCATCTCTAATTTTATTGATTTGATTCTTCTCTCTTTTCTTCTTGATTCTGGCTAAAGACTTGACAATTTTGTTTATTTTCTCAAAGAACCAGCTTATAATTTTATTTATCTTTACTGCTGTTTTTATTTTTCCACTTTGTTTTCATTTACTTCTGTTCAGATCTTTATGATTTCTTTCCTTCTACCATTAAAAAAGTTTTTTTTTGCTCTTTTTCCAGTTGTTTTAGGTGTAAAGTTAGGTTGTCTATTCGATGTTTTTCTTGTTTATGGAGGTAGGAATGTACTGCTATAAATTTCCCTCTTAGAATTGCTTTTACTTTCTCTCATAGGTTTTGAGTTGTCGTGTTTTCATTGTCATTTGTTTCTTGAAATTCTTTGATTTTTGTTTTGATTTCTTCAGTAATCTGTTGGTCATTTAGAAACACGTTGTTTAATCTCCATGTGTTTGTGTTCCTTACAGTTTTTTTTCCTTGTAATTCATATCTAGTCTCATAGCATTGTGAGATGATGCTTAATATGATTTCAATTTTCTTAAATATACTGAGGTTTGATTTGTGACCCAAGATCGGGTCTATCCTGGAGAATGTTTCATGTGCACTTGACAAGAAGGTGTATTTTTCTGCATTTGAATGAAATGTCCTGAAGATATCAATGACATCTTTGTCATCTAATGTATTTTTTAAAACTTGTGTTTCCTTGTTAATTTTCTATTTTGATGATCTGTCCATTGGTGTGAGTGGGGTGTTAAAATCTCCTACTATAATTGTGTTATTTTCAATTTCTCCTTTTATGTCTGTTAGTATTTGTCTTATGTATTGAGGTACTACTATGTCAGGTGCCTATTTACAATTGTTATGTCTTCCTCTTGGATTGATCCCTTGTACATTATGTGTTGTCCTTCTTTAGCTCTTGTAATAGTCTTTATTTTAAGGTCTATTTTGTCTGATATGAGGGTTGCTACTCCAGATTTCTTTTGCTTCCCATTTGCAAGGAATATATTTTTCCATCCTCTCACTTTCATTCTGTAGCTGTCTTTAGGTCTGAATGGGTTTCTTGTAGACAGCATATATATGGGTCTTGTTTTTGTGTCCATTCAGCCAGTCTGTGTCTTTTGGTTGGAGCATTTAATCCATTTACATTTAAAGTAATTCTTATTATATATGTTCCTATTGTCATTTTCTTAATTGTTTGGTGTTGCTTTTGGAAATCTTTTTTCTTCTATTTCTTGACTATATAAATCCATTTAACATTTGTTGTAAAGCTGGCTTGGTGGTACTGAATTCTCTTAACTTTTGCTTATCTGAAAAGTTTTTTATTTCTCCATCAATTTTGAATGAGATCCTTGCCATATTTTTTTTTGATATTTAGATTTTATCCTTTTAGTTCTTTAAATATATCCTGCCATTACCTTCTGATCTGCAAAGTTTCTGCTGAAAGATCAGCTGTTAGGTGTATGGGGTTTCCCTTGTATGTTACTTGTTGCTTCTCCCTTGCTGCTTTTAATATTCTTTCTTTGTATTTAGTCTTTGTTAGTTTGATTAGTCTGTATGTTGGCATGTTTCTCCTTGGGTTTATCCAGTATGGGACTCTTTGTGCCTCTTGGACTTCACTGACTATTTCCTTTTCCATGTTTGGAAAAGTTTCAACTATATCTTTTCAAAAAATTTCTCATACCTTTGCTTTTTCTCGTCTTCTGGGACCCCTATAATTTGAATGTTGTTCCATTTGATATTGTTCCACAGGTCTCTGAGACTACCACCAATTCTTTTCATTCTTTTTACTTCATTTGGCTCTTCAGAATTTATTTCCATCATTTTATCTTCCAGCTTACTGATTCGTTCTTTTGCTTTAAGTATTCTGCTATTGATTCTTTCTAGAATATTTTTAATTTCAGTAATTGTGTTGTTTGTCTCTGTATGTTTATTCTTTAATTCTTTTAGGTCTTTGTTAATAGATTATTTCATTTTCTCCATTTTGTTTTCAAGGTTTTTATCTTTTTTTACTATCATTATTCTGAATTCTTTTTCGGGTGGTTTGCCTATTTCTTCTTTATGTATTTGGACTTTTGTGTTTCTAGTTTGTTCCTTCATTTGCATAGTCTTTCTCTGCCTTTTCATTATTATTATTTTTTTAAACTTATTGTGTTTGAGGTCTCCTTTTTCCAGGCTTCAGGGTTGAATTTTTTCTTCCTTTTGGTTTCTGCCCTCCTAGGGTTGGTCCTGTGGTTTTTGTAATCTATATAGGATAAACTTTGTGTGAAGTTTTTGTTTATTTGTTTTTCCTCTGATGGGCAAGACTGTGTGAGGTAGTAATTTTATCTGCTGATGAATGGGTTTCTATTTTTGTTTTATTTGTTGTTTAGATGAGATATCCTGCACAGGGTGCTACTGGTTGTTGGGTGATGCTGGGTCTTGTAGTCGAGTGTATTCCTTTGTGTGAGTTCTCACTATTTCATACTCCTTAGGGTTAGTTTGCTGGTAGTCTAGGGTCTTGGAATCAGTGCTTGCACTACAAAGGCTCAGGGCTTGATATCTGGTCAGGAAAAAAAATTCCCCAAGTGTTTTTTAATGGCATGATGTGAGATGAAAATGAGTCTCCAAAAATGAGAAACCAAAGATGAACCCCAAAAGGCAGTTGCAAAATCAGACAAATAATAATTAAAATAATGGAATATACACATATACATATATACCCATGAAGAAAGTCAAAACAGTCCAACACAAGTAAAGTACAGTAGATTGACCCGGCAAACAAAACAAATAAAAAAAATTATTTACCAGTTAAGAACAAAACTAACTAAAGCACAAACTGGAAAACAAAACCAGGGAAGGTGCCAAGTGGGGAATAAAGCAACGAAAACAAAACTAACAGATATGTTGAGAGGAAAGGAAAGGAAAAAAAGAAAGAATAGATATTCAAAGTTAAATAGAAGTAGATGAAGAAGATTTATATTCATTAAAAATTAACTGCAAGGATAAAAGAACAGTAGGAAAGGCAAACAAAGGAATTAATGCAGAAAAAATATAATTGTTTTTAAAAATTAAAAATATAAAAAAGTGAAAAAAAAAAAAAAAAAACCAGAAGAAGAAAGAAAGAAGGAACAGAAAATAGGGGAACTCCACAGAACTGAAAAAGCCCAATGTTGAGGCAGAAGTTTATAACACCAATACAACATGTGACTGAATATACATATACATATACACCCATCAGCAAAATCAAAACAGTCCAACATAAATAAAGTAAAATTGATTGACCCAGTGAACAAAGGAAACCAAAATTTATATCTATCAGAACAAAACTAACTAAAGCACAACCTGGAAAATAAAACTAAAGCACGGTGCCAATTGGGGAATAAATAAATGAAAATAAAACTAGCAAATATGCTAAGAGGAAAGGAAAGAGAGCAAAGAAAGAATACATATGAAAAGATAAATAGAGGCAGATGAAGATTTATATACATTAAAGATTAACTGCAAGGGGAAAAGAACAGAAGGAAAAGCAAACAAAAAATAAATGTAGAAAAATAATGATAGGTTAAAAAAATTGAAAATTAAAATTAAGAAAAGAAAGTAACAAAGAAAACAAAGGAAAACTCCACAGAACTGCAAAAGCCCAATGTTTAGACAGAGGCTTATAACAACAGTAAAAAATTTTACTGAGGATAAAACAGGTCAAAAGGTTAATTAGATTTCATAGTGGCAGTAAAATCAACAACTATAAAAGAGGAGGAAAAAAAAGAAGAAAAAAAAAAAACCAAACCAAAGAATTTATAGAACAAGTCCAAACATAAGAATAATAAATGTTTTTCTTGAGTCACTGCTATCAGAGTCCTTTCCCTCAGGGGAAGGCACAGTCCACCTCACCTTCCCAGGATGCCCTCCAACACTGTACTGATCTCTAGACCTGCTATGGGGGCAGCTCAGATTCTAATCTGGTCCTACTCCTGTGTGTTTTTGCCTCCAATGTCCACAGTTACCCGAATAGTGTGTTTGCTTTTGTGGGAGCTCTCAATGACCTTTTATAAATTCCATGGACATAGTTTGCTTAGTTGACCATGTGGATTTAATCTGCAACTTGTACAGCTGGTGGGAAGGTTTTGGGTCTTGTTCCTTAGCCACACTGCCTCTGGGTTTTAACTGTCATTTTATTTCTGCTTCTGCATGTCAGTCGTCCACTGGGGTTTGCTCCTTAGGTTGCCCTGGAGGACTTGGGTTTGCCCCTGTGAGAGCCAGGTGTGGAGGTGGTGCAGCTGCTTGGGTTGCAGGGGTTCTGACAGCACCAGGTTCTCAGGGGAGTCGGCAGCTAGGGAAGCAGGAAATATAGTGCTCTAGAAGAGTATGAAAACCAGTATTGGCCAATAAACTCCAATATTTTTGCCTGGAGAACCCCCTTCCCTGACAGAGAATCCGGCCGTCTACAATCTACAGGGTCGTAAAGAGTCAGACACTATCAGAGTGACCCTGTGCACATAGACACAAGACTTTTTATGCCTGTGGCAGCTCTGCCACATCGAGATTTGAGTGTGAATGTGGCTCAGCTGCTTGGCTTGCTGGTACCCTGCTAGGGCCAAGTGTGCAGGGATATGGACTGCCTCTGTTGCAGAAGTTATGGCCCTATCAGAATCTTTTTTCTAGCTTATTGTAGCTGGTGATCAGAAGGCCTCTTTGGCCAGCGTTTCCCATAGCTCCACCCATTCAGGCACTTAGAGGGCTCCCTAGCCTGGGGTTCTTCTCTGTTGTTCGGTGCATCAGGCACATAGAGAACCCCCCCCCCCCCACCACCCCCTCCCCCGCACCCTCCCGGCTAGGGCCCTACTCTGTAGATCCTTGTGGTCAGGCACGTGGAGGGGTCTCCCTGGCTGGGGTCTGCTCTGTAGTTCAGTGTCTCAGGTGTTTGATGGGCCAGCCTCTCTATTGTTCAGCTGCTGATTCTGGCACGTGGGGAAAGAGAGGCTATAGTGATGGCTCCACACACTATGTGTGACTCAGTAGTATCTCTTTGCTCCCATGATTGCCTGACTTTCCTCCACAGGCATTTCCCACCACAATTTCCTCCCTCATATCCCCTCGATCTGTCTCTCTGCCATCAACAGCAGCTCCACAATTGCTCCACAATCCCTAAACTCCAGCTCCCAGCCTCTGCACCTTCCAGGGGACCTGTGCCCCGATCTGGGTTATGTATGGCTGCAGCAAGGACTGTCTGATTCTCATTCCATCTAGGCTGACACTGATCAGCTGTTTCACTCTCAGCTGTAAATGTTTTTCCTGTGATGCAGACATTTGCCCCAATATGGCAATTCGACCCCTGCTTCAGTTCCCCCACAGGCTGAGGGCAGGTCCAGCCCTACTAGCACTCCTGTTTTTCCCCCTAGTTCCTTCATCTTACCAAGTTTTGCATGGCTCTATATATTCTTTTCCACTAGTCAGATACTCCTGTCCAGTCTCAGCTGGTGTTCTGCAAGCACTTCTGTGTCTGAAGGTGTATCCTGATGCATCCATGGAGAGAGATGTTCTCCATGTCCACCTACTCCTCCGTCATCTTGTTCTCTCTCTAGTCTTGGTTTTTAACACTGATTCATTCTAGTGACTTAGAATAAAGGATGAGTTGTATGTGATTAATTTTGTAAGTTATTAAGAAAATATTTCTGCTTCAAGGAGTAAATATGAAAAATAGTAACATGTGGTGAATTCCCCTGAACTCATACTTTATAAAGACCTCACTATTATTAATTATAGTAATAAATGGGAAGGAAAAAAATATTCCACTGGGACTTCTAGAAATAAGAACGCTACCTGAAGTCATGCTCTACCATTCTTCAGATTTTTTTTAAAGGTAAAAGAACTTGCCTTTTTATACTGGTTATCCACAAAACTTTTGTTAGAAAAGAAATTATATGGGCAAATGATAATCATTAATTATTATTTATTTTTATTCAAAAAGAATGATTTTCAAGTCTGAATGTAGACCCCTGTTTTCCTAATTCTTTTCTTTTTGTATTTTTTGCTGTGTGAAGACTTTCTCTATTTGCAGGCAGTGGGGGCTACTATTTTTTTGCAGTGGGCAGACTTCTCATTTTAGTAGTTTCTGTTGTTGGGGGAGCACAGGCTCTAGAGCATGCAAGCTCTGTAGCTATTGCTTGCAGGCTTAGTTGCCCCACTACATGGGGGATCTTCGAAGACCAGGGATTGAACCTACCTCATTTGCACTGGCAAGTAAATTCTTGACCACTGGAACATTAGGGAAGTCCCTCGTTTCCCTAAATTTTATCCAAGAGAATTCAACCTATGGTTGGGCTTCTATTTTAATGGACTTAAAATAACTTTAAGCCTTTAGCACCTGAGTCTTTGAACTTAAAGGCAAAAAGATTGTGAAGGAGTATGTTCATATATATATGTATTATATATATATATATATATGTATTTTATATATATATATATATTCTAGTTCTTGGACCTTTATATACAAAGGCCTAAGATCTACAGAATTTTCATCTTAACATATTAGTATTATACTACCAAAACTACAATAAAAATTAGATTGGTTCTTCTATTCAGTTCAGTTGCTCAATAGTGTCCAACTCTTTGCGACCCCATGAATTGCAGCACACCAGGCCTCCCTGTCCATCACCATCTCCCAGAGTTCACTCAAACTCACGTCCATCGAGTCGGTGATGCCATCTAGCCATCTTATCCTCAGTCATCCCCTTTTCCTCCTGCCCCCAATCCCTCCCAGCATCAGAGTCTTTTCCAATGAGCCAACTCTTTGCATGAGGTGGCCAAAGTACTGGAGTTTCAGCTTCAGCATCATTCCCTCTAAAGAACACCCAGGACTGATCGCCTTTAGAAGGGACTGGTTGGATCTCCTTGCAGTCCATGGGACTCTGAGTCTTCTCCAACACCACAGTTCAAAAGCATCAATTCTTTGGCGCTCAGCTTTCTTCACAGTCCAACTCTCACATCCATACATGACCACTGGAAAAACCATAGCCTTGACTAGACGGACCTCTGTTGGCAAAGCAATGTCTCTGCTTTTGACTATGCTATCTAGGTTGGTCATAACTTTCCTTCCAAGGAGTAAGAATCTTTGAATTCCATGGCCACAATCAACATCTGCAGTGATTTTGGAGTCCAAAAAGATAAAGTCTGACACTGTTTCCACTGTTTCCCCATCTATTTCCCATGAAGTGATGGGACCAGATGCCATGATCTTAGTTTCCTGAATGTTGAGCTTTAAGCCAACTTCTTCACTCTCCTCTTTCAGTCTCATCAAGAGGCTTTTTAGTTCCTCTGCACTTTCTGCCATAAGGGTGGTGTCATCTGCATATCTGAGGTTATTTATATTTCTCCCGGCAATCTTGATTCCAGCTTGTGCCTCTTCCAGCCCAGCGTTTCTCAGAAAAGTTACTCTACATAAAAGTTAAATAAGCAGGGTTCTTCTATTATCACATTCATTTTTCATAGATTACTGACACTGGGATCAAAATACCCTTTGGCAAATTGACATGCATATTAGGTCAGGTTAGAAGTTAGAATCAAAGGTGAAATGACTTTATGATATTATATATCTATAGAGAAAAATGCAAGCAAACTTTTTTTTAAAGTAGGGCTCAATATCAACTCACTTACATATAGTTTAAAAAAGGTGCTTCCTTTTTTGTTTATTTTGAAAGAGTAGTTGTATGTACTATTTTTTCAAAAATTGCTTAATACAAGCAAGACATAATTGATATGGATGACATTAAGGTAAATTTAGACATTTTCTGGGAAATATGGCACCTCATAGAAGAATCCTCCCCTATACACACCTACATAGTCTTTGACCTAACATTTTTATGCCAAAAATTATTGAGTATCCGACATGCACAAATCCCCACCAGTTTTTGTTGTAAATTAAATAGGTACAACATTAGAGCCTGTTATAAAATATATTTCTGAAATATTTTGCTTTCTTGCTCCATTTTTACATCTCATACTAATGCTCCCCAAATGACATTTAATAGTCTCTCTATAATTACAACACAAACATCTGTGTATTTAAAATTGGGAATAATGATCAGTATTTACTCCAATTTGCTTGTTTAATGTGGTTTCCTAATAATTAGTTCTGTCCCTGATTAATAGACATATTTATATTAAATATGTAAGTCTGTGAATTATGTCAATTATCCATTTAAAAAGTTAAAAAAAAATCATTTCAAAATGAAAGTTGTCCATATATCTGCCAATGTTCCATTGTGACAGTAGCCTCCCTCAGCAGCATGGTTCTGCAGGCTCTTTCTAACAGCACATATTTAGCTTCTTTGTGGTGAACTCTTGGACCTGGACCTGCCATTTTGCATTCCTTTTTAGAGTTTATCTAGCTCAATAATATAATTCCAGTAAGTCCTCCAGGGAAGATTTCCGATGATTTCAAACTACCTCTCGTTTTTCTCTCCCAGAAAAATATAAAACACTAGGACTCCCACTATAAGCCATCAGGGATTTGCCTCAATATCATATGGATGCAGCAGTTTCACTTGCTCTTTTTCTTAAATTTTCTTCTCTGCTGAATAGTTTAATGAGGATCTAAAAGAAATTCTATAATATCAAGGACTGCACAAATGTTTAAAAACATAGCACTTTGTGTATATTGATTCACTCTTTGTGGTATTTGTTAAAGTATTTTATTTGCATTAACATAAAATTAAAAACATTAAAAATAAAATTTACAATAATTTAAACTATGCAAAAATTTTTAAAAATTAAAGGCATATAGAGACATACATAATTGATAGATTGATTCCTATATTTGGACTTAAGTTTAAGGATTTTACTACAACTCTTCAATGAATAGACTGTGTTACCCATGTTATGACACAAGTTGAAAATACATGTGCACATTCACTATAATTTTAATATGGCTACCTTTATTTATTTATTTAGACCATATTTATGGTCTATATAAATTATATATTCTTTGAGAAACAAATATTCTCTATATACTTAATGAGATGGACTCACCCATTCTTAAAAATGGTTTTAAAAAATGAGAAGAATTGTATTATTTATCTTAACAATTTCTACATCTATGTGCTGTGTTCTTTTAGCAATGCTGCTTCCCCTTCACCCTGCCTCATCACTGTGCTATCAGGTCTTTAATCCACAGGCAGCAGCTTCTAGAATGTTGAAAGTCCATTGAATAGAACAAGACACTTGTTTTTTGGAAAGAGAATGGAAAGAAAGTCTCTTTTAAAAAAATGGAGTATAGTTTCTTTGCAATGTTGTGTTAGTTTTTGCTGTACAAAGTGAATCAGCCATATGGATACATATGTTCCCTCCTACTTAGACCTCCCTCCCACCCCATGCCAACCCTCTAGGTCATCACAGAGCACTGAGCTGAGCTTCTGTGCTATGCTGGATAAATGGACCAATTCTTGGAAAGGTATAACCTTCCAAGACTAAACCAGGAATAAATACAGATCAATCACATGTAATAAAACTGAAACTGCAATAAAATACCTTCTGAGATAGAAAAGTCCAGGAAAAACTCTTTAAAAATGAGTTTGTGGCTCCAAGATTTAAGCTGCTATGACAGTCAGAGGGATATACATTAACAGCATATGCTGATAAAACAATTGTTATACAGGACCTATAAGTACACCAGTGAGACATTTAAACATGATTTTGAGGCAGAAAAATATATTTCAGCATTGACTTTTCTCTATTTGGTAGCAATGTGCCATTAACCCAGTACACTGCAAGCACGTTGGCCTTCTTGTCACAAGAACATGCTGACTTTGTTCATGCCTCTGTGTCTTGCCCTTAACTCTTCCTCATGTGGCTTGTCTCTCTGGGTCTAAAAATCATCTCCTCTGAAAGGACTACCCACCAGCAAACTGAAATAAGCTTCTAACATACTTCTCTCCATTTAACCTATTTTTGTTTAATTTTCTTCATTGCTCATCACTTTCTGAAATTATATGGTGAATCATTTCTTAAAATCTACTGGTTCCTGCTAAATGATTAGGCTCTGCAACAGTAGGTATCTTGTCTTTGTCCCCATGGTATCCAACTGTTGATAAGAAAGCCTGAAGCAACATAACAATCAATAGTGTCTTTTTAAATGAATGAATTTAATAAAGTCAAGTTATGTGGAAAACCCAACAGATGACCCTAAGTATGTAATGAACAACCTGGCTCACTTGGAATTTGCAGGCTGCTAAATTTCAAATTCTAAGTGAATCTCCAAGTTCTTCTGAAGTGTAAGTATTACTTTCCGTTTTCCTCTGGAGCCTGAAGAGAAGGTAGAGAGAAGCATGCCATGGGAGAACCAGCATGGTGGGAACAGAATTATGAAAACATCAGCCACCTTATTGTCTCTTCTTGGCCTCTCTAGATAGACTGTATTATCCAAGTTTTAATAAGCAATTATTTATAAGCCATATATGACTGCTGTGGGCTTCCCTGGTGAATCAGATGGTAAAGAATCTGCTTGCAATATGGGAGACCTGGGTTTGATCCCTGGGTTGGGAAGATCCCCTGGAGAAGGGAAAGGCTACCCACTCCAGTATTCTGGCTTGGAGAATACCCCCGACTTTATAGTCCATGGGGTCACAAAGAATCAGACACAACTGAGTGACTTTCACTTCACTATGGCTGCTATGGCTACAGTTCTATGTGTAGGATCTATGCAGTAACCCTCAAATTGGAAGAAGAATAGCTAATAAATCTTATAGGTAGCATAGGAAGTTTCAGTGATACTTTTCCTTGGGGGCATGCAGACTGCACGATATTATTCACACTTATATGATCTTTTGCTATGTAGAACAATAGGTTTTAAAATCTTAATGATGAGGTTAGGGGTGGCGGCCGAGAGGAGCTACCCCAAGACAGAGGTCAGGGTTGGCGGTTGGGAGGAGCAACCCCACGTCCAAAGAGCGGTGGTTGCATGGGTGCAAGAGGGCCGAGAGGAGCTACTCCATGTTCAAGATCAGGAGGGGTGGCTGTGAGGAGATACCCCTCTTCCAAAGTAAGTAGCTGCACTTTGCTGAAGCAGCCGTGAAGAGATATCCCATGTCCAAGGTAAGAGAAACCCAAGTAAGATGGTAGGTGTTGCAAGAGGCATCACAGGGCAGACACACAAACCATAATCACAGAAAACTAGTCAATCTAATCACACAGACCACAGCCTTGTCTAACTCAATGAAACTAAGCCATGTCGTGTGGGGCCACCCAAGACACGCGAGTCATGGTGAAGAGGTCTGACAGAATGTGGTCCACTGGAGAAGGGAATGGCAAACCAATTCCATTCTTGCCTTGAGAACCCAGGTCAGTAGGTGCCCAATATGCTACTGGAGATCAGTGGAGAAATAAATCCATAAAGAATGAAGGGATGGAGCCAAAGCAAAAACAATACCCAGTTGTGGATGTGACGTGACAGAAGCAAGGTCTGATGCTGTAAAGAGCAATATTCCATAGGAACCTGGAAAGTCAGGATCATGAATCAAAGCAAATTGGAAGTAGTCAAACAGGAGATGGCAAGAGTGAACGTCAACATTCTAGGAATAAGCAAACTAAAATGGACTGGAATGGGTGAATTTAATTCAGATGACCATTATATCTACAAATGTGGGCAAGAATCCCTTAGAAGAAATGGAGTAGCCTTCATGGTCAACAAAAGGGTCCAAAATGCAGTACTTGGATGCAATCTCAAAAATGACAGAGTGATCTCTGTTTGTTTCCAAGGCAAACCATTCAATATCACAGTAATCCAAATCTATGCCCCAACCAGTAATGCTGAAAAAGCTGAAGTTGAACAGTTCTATGAAGATCTACAAGACCTTTTAGAAAAAACACCCCCAAAAATGTCCTTTCATTATAGGGGACTGGAATGCAAAAGTAGGAAGTCAAGAAACACCTGGGGTAACAGGCAAATTTGGCCTTGGAATACAGAATGAAGAAGGGCAAAGACTAAAAGAGTATTGCCAAGAAAATGCACTGGTCATGGCAAACATCTTCTTCCAACAACACAAGAGAAGACTACACATGGACATCACCAGATGGTCATTACACCAAAATCAGATTGATTATATTCTTTGCAGCCAAAGATGGAGAAGCTCTATAGAGTCAGCAAAAACAAGACCAGGAGCTGACTGTGCTCAGAACTCCTTATTGGCAAATTCAGACTTAAATTGAAGAAAGTAGGGAAAACCACTAGACCATTCAGGTATGACATAAATCAAATCCCTTATGAATATACAGTAGAAGTAGGAAATAGATTTAAGGGACTAGATCTGATAGAGAGAGTGCCTGATGAACTATGGAAGGAATTTCGTGACATTGTACAGGAGACAGAGATCAAGATCATCCCCATGGAGAAGAAATGCAAAAAAACCAAATGGCTGTCTGGGAAGGCCTTATGAATAGCTGTGAAAAGAAGAGAAGTGAAAAACAAAAAGAGAAAAGGAAAGATATAAGGATCTGAATGCAGAGTTCCAAAGGATAACAAGGAGAGATAAGAAAGCCTTCCTCAGTGATCAATGCAAAGAAATAGAGGAAAACAACAGAATGGGAAAATCTAGAGATCTTTTCAAGAAAATAAGAGATAGCATAGGAACATTTCATGCAAAGATGGGCTCGATAAAGGACAGAAATGGGACAGACCTAATAGAATCAGAAGATATTAAGAAGAGATGGCAAGAATACACAGAAGAACTGTACAAAAAAGATCTTCATGACCAAGAAAATCGCGATGGTGTGATCACTCTCCTAGAACCAGACATCCTGGAATGTGAAGTCAAGTGGGCCTTAGAAAGCATCACTATGAACAAAGCTAGTGGAGGTAGTGGAATTCCAGTTGGGCTCTTCAAATCCTGAAAGATAATGATGTGAAAGTGCTGCATTCAATATGCCAGCAAATTTGGAAAACTCAGCAGTGGCTACAGGACTGGAAAAGGTCAGTTTTCATTCCAATCCCAAAGAAAGACAATGCCAAAGAATGCTCAAACTACCACACAATTGCACTCATCGCACACGCTAGTAAACTAATGTTCAAAATTCTCTAATCAAGGCTACAGCAATATGTGAACAATGAACTTCCAGATTTTCAAGTCAGTTTTAGAAAAGGCAGAGGACCCAGAGATCAAATTGCCAACATCCGCTGGATCATGGAAAAAGCAAGAGAGTTCCAGAAAAACATCTATTTCTGCTTTGTTGACTATGCCAAAGCCTTTGACTGTGTGGATCACAGTAAACTGTGGACAATTCTTCAAGAGATGGGAATACCAGACCACCTGACCTGCCTCTTGAGAAACCTATATGTAGGTCAGGATGCAACAGTTAGAACTGGACATGGAACAACAGACTGGTTCCAAATAGGAAAAGGAGTACATCAAGGCGTATATTGTCACCCTGCTTATTTAACTTCTATGTAGCATACATCATGAGAAATGCTGGACTGGAAGAAGCACAAGCTGGAATCAAGATTGCCAGGAGAAACATCAATAACCTCAGATATGCAGATAACACCATCCTTATGGCAGAAAGTGAAGAGGAACTTAAAAACCTCTTGATGAAAGTGAAAGAGGAGAGTGAAAAAGTGTGCTTAAAGCTCAACATTCAGAAAACTAGATCATGGCATCCAGTCCCATCACTTCATGGGAAATAGATTGGGAAACAGTGGAAACAGTGTCAGACTTTTTTTGGGGGGGCTCCTAAATCTATGGTTTTTCCTGTGGTCATGTATGGATGTGAGAGTTGGACTGTGAAGAAGGCTGAGTGCCAAAGAATTGATGCTTTTGTACTGTGGTGTTGGAGAAGTCTCTTGAGAATCCCTTGGACTGCAAGGAGATCCAACCAGTCCATTCTGAAGGAGATCAGCCCTGGGATTTCTTTGGAAGGAATGATGCTAAAGCTGAAACTCCAGTCCTTTGGCCACCTCATGCAGAGTTGACTCATTGGAAAAGACTCTGATGCTGGGAGGGATTGGGGGCAGGAGGAGAAGGGGATGACAGAGGATGAGATGGCTAGATGGCATCACTGACTCGATGGACATGAGTCTGAGTGAACTCCGGGAGTTGGTGATGGACAGGGAGGCCTGGCGTGCTGCAATTCATGGGGTTGCAAAGAGTCGGACACGACTGAGCGACTGAACTGAACTGAACTAAAATCACTGCGGGTGGTAATTGCAGCCATGAAATTCAAAGATACTTACTCCTTAGAAGGAAAGTTATGACCAACCTGGATAGCATATTCAAAAGTAAAGACATTATTTTGCCAACAGAGGTCCGTCTAGTCAAGGCCATGGTTTTTCCAGGGGTCATGTATGGATGTGAAAGTTTGACTGTGAAGAAAGCTGAGCACCAAAGAATTGATGCTTTTGAACTGTGGTACTGGAGATGACTCTTGTGAGTCCCATGGACTGCAAGGAGGTCCAACCAGTTCATTCTAAGGGAGTTCAGTGCTGGATGTTCTTTGGAAGGACTGATGCTAAAGCTGAAACTCCAATATTTTGGCCACCTCATGTGAAGAGTTGGCTTACTGGAAAAGACTCTGATGCTGGGAAGAATTGGGCACAGGAGGAGAAGGGGACGGCATAGTATGAGATGGCTGGCTGCATGGCATCACCAACTCGATGGACATGAGTTTGAGTGAACTCTGGGAGTTGGTGATGGACAGGGAGGCCCAGCATACTGCAATTCATGGGATCACAAAGAGTTGGACACGCCTGAGTGAGTGAATTGAACTAAGTTCACTTGTGACTCATATTCTTGAACCATACTAAAATGTTCACAAAATTTAAATTATAAATATAATGGTTATACAAGTACACTTTTCTGGTAGATTTAATACAAGACCTCAAATTCATATATAGCTTTTCATATGCTAACAAAAGTCTTCTGCTTTAACACATGTACATGTCTATGTATTTACCTTTATTCATATGCAAATGCTTTTCAGATAAATGTATATTACTAATAATGTGATGGAGATGGGTAATCACATCAATACTTGGTGTTCATTTAAAAGTACTATATTTTGAGAAAAGTTATGAGAAATACTTGCACATTTCTATTACCTAATTTCACTATGTATTAGAACTGCTTTTACTTAAGGCATTGAATTAAAATAACCCTAGAAGACAAAACATACAAATAACAAATCCATCATAGTAGTGTAAATGAAGAGCTTTAGAAAAGTTTCAGCAAATGACACTTAGGCTACATATGCAGAGAATTTCAGCTTGGCCAAGAGAACATGTTTCTTGATGAAAATGTTAACTGAAAAAGTACATTTTCTTTCTTCTTCCTGATGCTTCATCTAGGAAAAGTATTAGCAGATATAGTCTAGATGACTTTAATTGTCAGTGTAATGTTTAGATATTTGCCATTATTTTTATCCTGTACTGTTCTTAAAACGCATGTTAATTTTGTGATCAATCTTATATTCACTAGCATCTTATTTAGCATGCCTTACCACCATGATTCATTCATTGATTCTCTCTTAGAATGATGGTCTTAAAGTCCTTTTTGTTTATTTAAGCTACACAAAACAAGGACTTCAGCTGTAGGTGTCACTTTACAGAACCCATCACTGCAAAGCTATGGTGCATTGTTTGTACTGACACTTACTCTCTCATTCTCTGCTTAGAGACAACATGCAATTGATTTCAGATTTTTTTTTTTTTCAGTTGGAAGGGCATAGTATTTTGTCCTTCAACTCAGTATTATTTCTCCTACCTTTATACTTCAGTCTTTCCATTGCCTAATATAAATAACAAACAGCTTATGTGTCTAATCTGACATTAAAATTCTTATTTCAAGTGCCCTACCAGTCACAATTTTTCTCTCTTTTCATGGATGTTTATTTCTTCAACTTTAAAAATCTTCAGTAATTCCTCTAACAAAGTGGTACCTTTTACAAAAATAACCATTGGTTAAAAAATAGTATAACTAATACTAACTCTGCTAACTTATTGACTAAGATTACCATAATAATGAGTGTACACACATCATTGCTATTCTTTAACAAAATTAGTGTTCCTGCTCAGGCAATGAATAAACATATATTATCAAGTGTTCAGTCAGTTCAGTTCAGTTCAGTTGCTCAGTCGTGTCCGACTCTTTGGAACCCCATGAATTGCAGCACGCCAGGCCTCCCTGTCCATCACCAACTCCCGGAGTTCACTCAGACTCACGTCCATCGAGTCAGTGATGCCATCCAGCCATCTCATCCTCTGTCGTTCCCTTCTTCTCCTGCCCCCAATCGCTCCCAGCATCAGAGTCTTTTCCAATGAGTCAACTCTTCTCATGAAGTGGCCAAAGTACTGGAGTTTCAGCTTTAGCATCATTCCTTCCAAAGAAATCCCAGGGTTGATCTCCTTCAGAATGGACTGGTTGGATCTCCTTGTAGTCCAAGGGACTCTCAAGAGTCTTCTCCAACACCACAGTTCAAACGCATCAATTCTTTGGTGTTCAGCCTTCTTCACAGTCCAACTCTCATATCCATACATGACACCTGGGAAAACCATAGCCTTGACTAAACAGACCTTAGTCGGCAAAGGAATAACTCTGCTTTTGAATATGCTATCTAGGTTGGTCATAACTTTTCTTCCAAGGAGTAAGCGTCTTTTAATTTCATGGCTGCAGTCACCATCTGCAGTGATTTTGGAGCCCCCCAAAATAAAGTCTGACACTGTTTCCACTGTTTCCCCATCTATTTCCTATGAAGTGATGGGACTGGATGCCATGATCTTCATTTTCTGAATGTTATTCTTTAAGCCAACTTTTTCACTCTCCTCTTTCACTTTCATCAAGAGGCTTTTTAGTTCCTCTTCACTTTCTGCCATAAGGGTGGTGTCATCTGCATATCTGAAGTTATTGATATTTCGCCTGGCAATCTTGATTCCTGCTTGTGCCTCTTCCAGTCCAGCATTTCTCATGATGTACTCTGCATGTAAGTTCAATAAGCAGGGTGACAATATACAGCCTTGATGTACTCCTTTTCCTACTTGAAACCAGTCTGTTGTTCCATGTCCAGTTCTAACTGTTGCTTCCTGACCTGCATACAGATTTCTCAAGAGGCAGGTCAGGTGGCCTGGTATTCCCATCTCTCTCAGAATTTTCCTCAGTTTATTGTGATCCACACAGTCAAAGGCTTTGTCATAGTCAATAAAGCAGAAATAGATGTTTTTCTGGAACTCTCTTGCTTTTAGAATACTACAAATTCTATTTTAAAGTAGGAAATGAAACAAAGGCATAAATAATTTAAAACAGAAGCTTTAGCTTTCTCCTTAGTTGAAAACTACCAATATTACTTAAAACACTGTTATATTGATTTTCCGAAAAAACATTTTCTTTTCTTCATTGTCTCTTGCCAGTATTCTATATCTGACCCTTTTCTATTCCTGAACGCTTAGGAATCTCTTTGTCTTTTACTGCCTTCAATACATGGTTATGTGCTGTGTCAGTTTCTATTGCCTGGCCTCATGCTTTTCCATAAAAGCCCTTTTGTACACAGCAAATATATTTTCATTCTTGCTTTTATCTAATAGTTTTCATATTTCAAAATGCCTATGAATATTCACCTCTGCACACCCACTGTAATATTAATTAAAAACAACAACAACAACAACAACAAAGAGGAGTGATGTCAGCATAACGGACATGTGTGTCTCTTTTCTTTTCTCTCTCCTTTGATTTAAAACAATTGGACATCCATAACTGAAAAAAAGTGACTCAGCTCAGCAAAGCAGAACACCCAAGAGTCCATTCATCTGGACACCAGTAAATGGGTGGACTGGACCACAGAGGAGGTGAGGAGGCAGAGGAGCAAGAAAAGTGGTGGCAGAGCCAGCAGCAGCTGAGAAGATGACAACTAGTCTGAGAGCAAGCTAGCAAGGCCTTTCTGGTAGAGGAGGTAGAGGGTGAAGCCACATGGAGGTCTGTCAAGCTCACATTGCAGCTGGAGGGATAAGAGGCTTAGTCTGAAGAGACTGCAATAATTGGAAGAGGGAAAGTAAACAGAATTAGGCTAAGAGAACTGAGGAAAATGTCTTCTTTTCCCTGTCCCAGGAGACATGAAAATCACTCACTACAAACCTCTGGGATTCCCCTACTTCTGGATTCCTCTACTGAGCCATGGGAATATGCTCAGCTCCCAGTGAACACCACATCTCCTCTGCTGCTATAACTTTCCTCAGATATGAAGGAGAAATAAAGGCTTTCTCAGACAAACAAAAGTTGAGGGACTTCACCACAACTATATCTGTTACAAGAAATGCTTAAAAGGTGATCTATTTGAAATTGTAAGACAAAAGTATGCAAAACTCTGTTTAAGTTGATATGTACTCAGAATACTGTAACTAATTTTGAAAATAGTATGTTAAACTCTCAGCATAAAGACTAAATGAGAAGAGCATTAACCATAAACACAGCCACCACAATTTGGTAACAAAATTTCAGTATAAAGAGCAATATCTGTGACATCAAAAATATAAAAGAGGAAGAGTAAAATGATAGAACTTTCATAGGCTAATGGAGATAAATTGCTAACAGCAGAAAAATGACTACTTATGAGATATTTTATGTAAACCATGATGACCACAAAATACGAATTTAAAGCACACACACACACTCACACACAGAGACAAAGAGGTTGGGAGAATAAGAAAATTATCAACTTACAAAGGTAGACAGAAAGAGAGGAGAGAGAAATATTGGCAGGATAAAATAACTGGAAGACAAAAGAAGAAGGAAGACAAAAGAAGAAGGAAGACAAAAGATAAAATGGTAGTAGTAAATCCTTACACATCATGAATCACCCTAAATATTAATGAATTGAACTTAGTAATCAAAAGGCACATAATGGCTGGGTGGATCAAAAAACAAGACATAACTATATGCTACTTATCAGATGTTCGTTTCAGCTCTAAGATCACACGTAGGCTCAAAATGAAAGGTTGGAAGATGATATTCAACAAATGAAACAGAAAGAAGGAAGGTAGCCATACTTAGACAAAATAGACTTCAAGCCTAAAAGGATAACATGGGACAAAGAAGATCATTATAGAATGATAAGATAATCAATACATCAAGAAGATGTAATAGTCATAAACATACCTGCTTGCAACACTTAAGCACTGAAATATATTAAACAATTCACAACAGATATTAAGGAAGTAATAGACAGAAACACAACAGTCACATGAGATATGAATACTCCCCATTAACAATGGGTAGATTGCCAGACAAAAAATCAGTAAGAAAATCTGGAACTGAACCAGATTTTAAAACAGCTGGACTTAATGGGCATATACAGAACATTCTATTCAACAGTAGCAGAATTCATGATATTCTCAGGTGCACATGGAATATTTTCCAGGATTGATTATATTTGTTATAAAGCATATCTTATAAAATATAAGAAGATTGAAATCATATCAGCTGTCTTCTCTTGATCACAATGATATGAAAGTAGAAATCAACAACAGAGGAAAATAAAAAGATCTACAATTATCTGGAAGGTAGACAATATACTTCTAAATAACCACTGAGTCAAAGAAGAAATCAAAAGGGAAATAAATGATCTCCAAACAAATGAAAATGAAAATAAATTAAACATTGTGGGACACAGCAAAAAGCAGTTCTGAGAGGGAAGTTTATAGCAATACACACATACACTATTACTAAGATCTTAAATAAACAATGTAACTTTAAATGACAAGAAACTAGAAAAGCAAAACATATTAAGCCCAAGTTAGCAAAAAAAAATAATAAGAATCAGAGCATAGATAAATGAAATAGAGGCCAGAAAAAGGATAGATATAATCAATGAAACCAAGAACTGTTTTTTCCAAAATGATAAACAAGTTGAAAAACCCTTAGTTAAATTAAATGAGAAAAAAAGTAGAAAATACTCAACAAACAAAGACAGATGTGAAAGTGGAGACTTTACAGTTGATACTACAGAAATATACAGAATTGTGAGACTATATAAACAAATATATGCTAACAAATTATACAACCCAGAAGAAATGAATACATTTCTAGAAATACACAACCTACCAAGACTAAATCGGAAATAAGGAGGAAATCCAAACAGACCAATCATGGATAAAGATTGAATCAGTAATAAAGCAAACAAACAAAACACCAAACACAGAAACACCAAGATCAGATGATTTCCCTAGAGAATTCTACCAAAAATTATTAAAAAATTAACAATTCCTCTCAAATTCTTCCAAAACATTGAAGAGGAGGGAATATTACCAAATGCATTTTGTGAGGCCAGCAATACTTTGATACCAGCAACAGATATGATTACCACAAAAAAATAATACATAGACCAATATCCTTGATGAATATGCATACAAATATTCTCAATAAAGTTTTATGAAACTGAATTCAGGCAACAGGTTCAGTCAGTCAGTCAGTTCAGTCACTCAGTCATGTCGACTCTTTGAGACCCCATGAACTGCAGCATGCCAGGCCTCCATGACCATCACCAACTACCAGTGTCCGTTGAGTCAGTGATGCGATCGAACCGTCTCATCCTCTGTCGTCCCCTTCTCCTCCTGCCCTCAATCTTTCCCAGCATCAGGGTCTCTTCAAATGAGTCAGCTCTTCACATCAGGTGGCCAAAGTGTTGGAATTTCAGCTTCAACATCAGTCCTCCCAGTGAACACCCAGGACTGATCTCCTTTAGGATGGATTGGTTGAATCTCCTTGAAGTTCAAGGACTCTCAAGAGTCTTGGTGTTCTTCTCCAGTAGCACAGTTTAAAAGAATCAGTTCTTCAGCACTCAGCTTTGTTTATAGTCCAACTCTTGCATCCATACATGACCACTGGAAAAACCATATCCTTTAAAGGATTCAAATTAAATTGAAGAATATATTAAAAGGATAATACATCATGATGAAGAAAGATTTATTCCTGGAATTCAAGAATGGTTCAACATACATAAACCAATAAAATCACATCAATGAAATGAAACATTAAAAATCACATAATCCTATAACAGGTATAGAAAAGGATTTCACAAAATACATAAGCCTACTGTGATAGGGTATTTCATCTATCAAATGCTAAGTCATGCCTGAGTCTTGTGACCCTATGGACTGCAGTATGGTAGGCTTCACTGTCCTTCACTATTTTCCAGGGTTTACTCAAACTCATGTCCATTGAGTTGGTAATGCCATCCAACCATCTCATCCTCTGACATCTCCTTCTCCTTCTACCTTTAATCTTTCCCAGCATCAGGATGTTTACAATGGTCCACTGGAGAAGGGAATGGCAAACCACTTCAGTATTCTTGCCTTGAGAACCCCATGAACAATCAAGATTGCCAGGAGAAATATCAATAACCTCAGATATGCCAATGACACCACCCTTATGGCAGAAAGTGAAGAGGAACTAAAAAGCCTTTTGATGAAAGTGAAAGGGGAGAATGAGAAAGTTAGCTTAAAATTCAACATTCAGAAAACTAAGATCATAGCATCTGGTCCTATCACTTCATAGGAAATAGATGGAGAAACAGTGGAAACAGTGTCAGACTTTATTTTTTGAGGCTCCAAAATCACTACAGATGGTGATTCAAAGATGCTTACTCCTTGGAAGGAAAGTTATGACCAACCTAGAGAGCATAGTCAAAAGCAGAGACATTACTTTGTCAATAAAGGTCTGTCTAGTCAAGGCTATGGTTTTTCCAGTAGTCATGTATGGATATGAGAGTTGGACTGTGAAGAAAACTGAGCACCAAAGAATTGATGCTTTTGAACCGTGGTGTTGGAGAAGGCTCTTGAGAGTCCCTTGGACTGCAAGGTGATCCAACCAGTCCATTCTAAAGGAGATCAGTCCTGGTTGTTCTTTGGAAGGAATAATTCTAAAGCTGAAACTCCAGAACTTTGGCCACCTCATGCGAAAAGTTGACTCATTGGAAAAGACTCTGATTCTGGGAGGGATTGGGGGCAGAGGGAGAAGGGGATGACAAAAAATGAGATGGCTGGATGGCATCACCGACTCGATGGATGTGAGTTTGAGTGAACTCCGGGAGTTGGTGATGGACAGAGAAGCCTGGTGTGCTGCAATTCATGGGGTCGCAAAAAGTCGGACATGACTGAGCGACTGAACTGAACTGAACTGAACTGAACTGAACTGTGATAGGGTATTTCGTCTATCAAACGCTAAGTCATGTCCGAGGCTTCACTGTTCTTCACTATTTCCCAGGGTCAGCTCTTTGCATCAGATGGCCAAAGTATTGGAGCTTCAGCTTCAGTATCATCCGTCCAATGAATATTCACGGTTGATTTCTTTAGGATTGCCTCATTTGATATCTTTGCTGTCCAAGGGACTCTCAAGAGTCTTCTGCAGCACCACAGTTCAAAAACATCAGTTCTTCAGTGCTCAGCTTTCTTTATCACCCAAATCTCACATCCATATATGACTAGTGGGAAAATTGTAGCTTTGATTGTATGAACATTAGTTGGCAAAGTGATGACTCTGCTTTTTAATGTGCTTTCTAGTTTTGCCATAGTTTTCTTCCAAATAGCAAGCATCTTTTAATTTCACAGCTGCAGTCACCATCCACAGTAATTATGAAGCCAAGAAAAGAAAATCTGTCACTGTTTCCATTTTCCCCCTCATTTATTTGCCATGAAGTGATGGGAACAGATGTCATTATCTTAGCTTTTGAATGTTGAGTTTTAAGCCAGCATTTTCATTCTCCTTTTTCACCTTCATCAATAGGCTCTTTAGTTCCTCTTTGCTTTCTCCTCCTAGGGTGGTGTCATCTGCATATCTGAGGCTGCTGATCCATCTCCTTGCAATCTTGATTCCAGCTTGTAACTCATCCAGCCCAGATTTTGCATAATATCTTCTGCATGTAAGTTAGACAAGGCAAACCATTCAATATCATGGTGATCCAAGCCTATGCCCCAACCAGTAATGTTGAAGAAGCTGAAGTTGAATGGTTCTATGAAGATCTACAAGACCTTTTTGAACTAACACCCCCAAAGATATCCTTTTCATTATAGGGGACTGGAATGAAAAAGTAGGAAGTCAAGAAACACCTGGAGTAACAGGCAAATCTGGCCTTGGAATACAGAATGAAGCAGGGCAAAGGCTAATAGAATTTTGCCAAGAGAACACACTGGTCATAGCAAACACCCTCTTCCAACAACACAAGAGAAGACTCTACATATGGACATCACCAGATGGTCAACACCAAAATCAGATTGATTGTATTGTTTGGAGCCAAGGATGGAGAAGCTCTATACAGTCATCAAAAACAAGACCGGGAACTGACTATGGCTCAGATCATGAACTCCTTATTGCCAAATTCAGACTTAAATTGAAGAAAGTAGGGAAAAACACTAGACCATTCAGGTAGGACCTAAATCAAATCCCTTATGATTAAACAGTGGAAATGAGAAATAGATTTATGGTACTAGATCTGATAGACAGAGTGTCTGATGAACTATGGACAGAGGTTCATGACACTGTACAGGAGACAGGGATCAAGAATATCCCCATGGAAAAGAAATGCAAAAAAGCAAAATGGCTGTCTGAGGAGGCCTTACAAATAGCTGTGAAAAGAAGAGAAGTGAAAAGCAAAGAAGAAAAGGAAATATGTTCCCATTTGAATGCAGAGTTCCAAAGAATAGCAAGGAGAGATAAGAAAGCTTTCCTCAGCGATCAGTGCAAAGAAATAGAGGAAAACAACAGAATGGGAAAGACTAGAGATCTCGTCAAGAAAATTAGAGACACCAAGGGAATATTTCATGCAAAGATGAGCTTGATGAAGGACAGAAATGGTATGGACCCAACAGAAGAAGAAGATATTAAGAAGAGGTGGCAAGAATACACAGAAGAACTGTATAAAAAAGATGTTCATGATCCAGGTAATCACGATGCTGTGACCACTCACCTATAGCCAGACATCCTGGAATGTGAAGTCAAGTGGTCCTTAGGAAGTGTTACTACAAACAAAGCTAGTGGAAGTGATGGAATTTCAGTGGAGCTATTTCAAATCCTGAAAGATGATGATGTGAAAGTGCTGCACGCAATATGCCAGCAAATTTGGAAAACTCAGCCGTGGCCACAGGACTGGAAAAGGTCAGTTTTCATTCCAATCCCAAAGAAACACAATGCCAAGGATTACTCAAACTACCACACAATTGCTCTCATCTCACACGCTAGTAATGTTCGAAATTCTCCAAGCCAGATTTCAACAGTATGTGAATCTTGAACTTCCAGATGTTCAAGCTGGATTTAGAAAAAGCAGAGGAACTAGAGGTCAAATTGCCAACATTCAGTGGATCATCGAAAAAGCAAGAGAGTTCCAGAAAAACATATACTTCTGCTTTATTGACTACACCAAAGAATTTGACTGTGTGGATCACAACAGACTCTGGAAAATTCTTAAAGAGATGGGAATACCAGATCACCTGACCCGTATCAAAGAAATCTGTATGCTGAAAATTCTCCAAGCCAGGCTTCAGCAATATGTGAACCGTGAACTTCCAGATGTTCAAGCTGATTTTAGAAAAGGCAGAGGAACCAGAGATCAAATTGCCAACATCCGCTGGATCATGGAAAAAGCAAGAATTCCAAAAAACACCTATTTCTGCTTTATTGACTATGCCAATACACTTGAAGATTCTGAAAGAGATGGGAATACCAGATCTCCTGACTTGCCTCTTGAGAAACATATATGCAGGTCAGAAAGCAACAGTTAGAACTGGACATGGAAAAACACACTGGTTCCATATAGGAAAAAGAGGATGTCAAGGCTGTATATTGTCACCCTGCTTATTTAACTTATAAGCAGAGTACATCATGAGAAATGCTGGGCTGGTGGAAGCACAAGCTGGAATCAAGATTGCCGGGAGGTATATCAATCATCTCAGATATGCAGATGACACCACTCTTATTGCAGAAAGTGAAGAGGAACTAAAGCACCTCTTGAGGAAAGTGAAAGAGCAGAGTGAGAAATTTGGCTTTAAGCTCAACATTCAGAAAACGAAGATCATGGCATCTGGTCCCATCACTTCATGGGAAATAGATGGGGAAACATTGTGAGACTTTATTTTTTGGGGCTCCATAATCAGTGCAGGTGGTGATTGCAGCAATGAAATCTAAGACGCTTACTCCTTAGATGGAAAGTTATGACCAACCTAGATAGCATATTAAAAAGCAGAGACATTACTTTGCCATCCAAGGTCCATCTAGTCAAGGCTATGGTTTTTCCAGTGGTCATATATGGATGTGAGAGTTGGACTGTGAAGAAAGCTGAGTACCGAGAAACTGATGCTTTTGAACTGTGTTGTTGGAGAAGACTCTTGAGAGTCCCTTGGACTGCAAGGACATCCAACCAGCCCATCCTAAAGGAGATCAGTCCTGGGTGTTCATTGGAAAGATTGATGCTGAGACTCAAACTCCAATACTTTGGCCACCTCATGTGAAGAGTTGACTCATTGGAAAAGGCCCTGATGCTGGGAAGAATTGAGGGCAGGAGGAGAAGGGCATGACAGATGAGATGTCTGGATGGCATCACCGACTCGATGGACATGAGTTTGAGTGAACTCCGGGAGTTGGTGATGGACAGGGAGGCCGGTGGTGGTGCGATTCATGGGGTTGCAAATAGTCAGACCTGACTGAGTGACTGAACTGAACTGAACTGAAGTTAGACAAACAGCACGACAATACTTCTTACCCAATTTTGAACCAGTCCTTTGTTCCATGTCTTGTTCTAGTGTTGCTTCTTGACTTGCATACAAGCTTCTCAGGAGGCAAGTAAGCTGGTCAGGAATTCTCATCTTTTTAAGAATTCCCCACATTCTGTTATCCACACAGTCAAGGACTTTAGCCTAGTAAGTGAAGCAGAAGTACATGTTTTTCTGCAACTCCCTTGCTTTTTCTATGATCCAAAAGATGGTGGCAATTTAATCTCTGGTTCCTCTGCTTTTTCTAAACCCAACTTGTACATCTGGAAGTTCTTGGTTCATGTACTGTTTGAAACCTAGTTTGAAGGATTTTGAGCATTACCTTAACTGGCATGTGAAATGCGTGCAATTCTATGGTAGTCTGGTCATTCTTTGGCATTGCCCTTCTTTGGGATTGGAATGAAAATTGAACTTTTTCTAGTTCTGTGGCTGTTACTGACTTTTCCAAATTTGCTAGCATAATTTTAAATATCTCAGTTGAAACTTCATTGCTTCCTCTAGCTCTTTTTATAGTAATGCTTCTAAGAATTACTAAGGCCCATTCGCCTTTACTATCCAGGATGTCTAGCACTAGGTGAATGACCACACCACCATGATTATCTAGGTCATAAGACCTTTTTTGTACAGTTCTTCTGTGCAAAGGATAGAGAAGAGATAATTCATAATAATAGAGGTAATATGTGACAAACCTACAGCTAACATTATACTCAATACTATACTCTCCATTCCCATTCTGATGTCTATGTCAGAAGCTTTCTCATCTTTTATCCCTGTAATAAAACTTCTGCCACACAAAGTTTCGAGTGTTTGAAGCCTGGTCCTTGGTCCTGAAGCTAAATCTTCTTTGGAGATCATGAATCGAACATCATTCACTGTAAGCTATCAAATGCAGGTCACTCTTGTTAAACTAGAATCTCATTGGAATGGTTTTGAAATGAACTGTTTAACCCTTCTATAATATGTTTTTTACTCGTTGAAATTGTGTATTTTTAAAGGCATTTTTTCTGCAATACATCTTCAAGATACAGAAGCATATTCAATTAGAATTTAAGATCTTATTATTTGGAAGTCTATGGCATCTATTTTTTTGTTTCATAGCTAATTTTTCCATTTTTTCCTGAGCTTAAATAGAGTGACATTTCTGTTACATAGTTTTCTACTTTTATAACTTATTTCTTGACTGAATTCCAATACTGTGATATTAAGAATAGGACATTAATTATCATAGTTTATCAGGTTATGATAGTACCTATGAAAGCAATATAAAATAAATGCTATGAAAAGAAACTAAAGTTTTGGTATCAGAGAATCTAAATGACTTCAGGATATATTTTTCCTCTATTTCAAAGATTCAAATATTTTAGTACTGTTATTTTGCAAGAGTTTATATATTATCTCTATCAGACAGAAAGAGATTTTTCAATTAAAAAAAAGCAAGTTACCATCTAACATCATGTATGTAAGTTTTCTTTCCCAGAGGGTGAAAAATGGGATTAAAATATTCTGAACATATTAATATTTTCTCTTATTTTAAAAAACGTCTTATTTATTAATTTGGCTGTGCTGTGTCCTTGTTGCTGTATGCAGGCTTTGTGTCTAGTTGTGGCGAGTGGGGGCTATCCTCAGTTGTGGTGCACGGGATTCTCACTGTGGTGACTTCTCTTGTTGCTAAAGCCATTGTGGCTCACAGGCTCTACAGCATGGGCTCAGTAATTATGGCACTGGGCTTAACTGCTCCATGGCAAGTGGAACCTTCCCAAATCAGGGCTAGAATCCATGTCCCTGCACTGGCAAGCAGATTCTCAACCATTGAACCAGCACGGAAGTCCATATTAATATTTTTTTACTGAAAAGGGGCAATAAAAGTCCGCATTCATTTCCCAAATAAATAAAGTATAGAATGAAGTTTCCTTTACTATTATTGTAAGATTTGTATATAACAAGATTATCTAAAGGTGAAAAGACAAGGCTGTCCTATATATTTACCTATTTTATACTTACATAGTGGAGAACGTTCACTTTCTCCTTAGATTTCCCTTTTGAGATTTAATTGAAAAGGAATATTAATGTATTGGCTCACTGAATGCATTCCAATTTGTATGTATACATTTTTTTGCACCCACACCCTAACAACTTAGCCAAAAGAATATTTAAAAGAGAAATCTAAAGCATAAAAATAAATGCCCTTGTAGAAAATACACAGTCAATAAATGGAGTTAATAGTTTAAGTCTAAGGACACAGACATGTAAATTGCTTTTATCCCATTAAGAGAATAATAGGTGAAGTCAGAGAACACTACGCATATTTTGTAGTGTATTTGAGATGCTAAAAAACTACTCGATTTAGACATACTAAAGAGCTTTATAGTTTAATAATTATCCACAATTTCTATCAGAAATGTCTAAAACACAAACTTATGAGCAGTAATGTGCATCCAAAATCAACCAAAGAATGTATAATCATATTATACTATCAACAAAAGGATTATTTTAAGAAAATGAAAATAATAATAAAAAGAATTTTCAGTAGTGAAAACAATCTCATGGATATACAAGTCACAGGATATAAAGGAATACTGTAGTTTCTTAGCAATTAAGTGTCATCCAAGGATATGAATTTTATACCTCCAAGGCAATTGTTTGAACATACCAACTGACTAGGCTGAAATGCTTAGACTTTCATGCCTATTTCCATAAAGCAAACTGAATATTACATCAGTAAAATAAAGGAATGATTGCCTTATGCACATTGGAATCTTGCTCATTTAATGTATAAAGATGCTGCTCTTAAATGAAATAGCATGTTGGGAGATGCAAAGCAGAAAGTGTACTGGGCTTTTATGAGGTAGAGAACATGGCATTTAATGGTATGGTATAAGATATATAAGGATTGTTTAAGAATATCTAGATTTCCAGGATTTTGAATTAAGTAAGAGAGGATGCTGGGAGGGATTCGGGGCAGGAGGAGAAGGGGACAACAGAGGATGAGATGGCTAGACGGCATCACTGACTCGATGGACGTGAGTCTGAGTGAACTCCGGGAATTGGTGATGGACAGGGAGGCCTGGCGTGCTACGATTCATGGCGTCACAAAGAGTTGGACACGACTGAGCGACTGAACTGAACTGAATTGAACTGAAGAGAGGAAGGAGAAGTTAGTTTTACAGCATTAATCCATTTTAATGTTATTCCTATGAGGAGGAGTCTAAAAGGCCAAGGAAATAAAAATTTAAATAGATATTTTATGGCAGTGTTGGCTGAATGGTCCCTATCCTTAGCAATACTAATGACTGTGTAAAATTATATATTTGCATAAAAATAAGTTTACGACAAAGCACTTTGGTACAGCTTAATAGACAGATGTGCTTGGGGGTGGTGGTGGTGGTGTATGTGATAGGATGATAAAAGTTGGAATGGAAAGAAGGGGAGTGAAAAAAAAATCAGAAATGATTCAGTTCTCTTAAAGAATTCAATTTGGTTAAAAAGAAACACATATGCAGACAATAACAACAACACCAACAACGAATAATTACAGTGCAGTTCATCATGACATCAATGCCAAAAGCAGGTATATTCAACTGAGTTAGACCTATTCAAGAAAAGAAGAGGTTACTTATGGCTTTATGGCCCATATTCCTTAATGGAAGTTGTTAAATTTGACCTTGGTGTAAATGATTGCTTGGAGCTTTAATATGTAAAGGAAGTAGGGAGAAAATTCCAGCTGGAAAAGTGAGGGTAAAGAGAGTAAAAGTTGAGAGGAGATCAAGATAGAATAGGAGGATCTGGAACTCACTATTCCCTATAAATACATCGAAAATAAACCTACATTTCAAATAATTCTCACTGAAAACTAACTAGGGGTTGACAGACTCCTAGACAACATTGGCTAGGAAAGATTCACATGGGAATTAAGTAAGTAAGGAAGGAAAGTGAACTAGTTTGGAGCTGGTCCCTTGGGAAGAAGAAAAAGGGGATTGCACAGGCAGGGATCCCCTTGGGGAGTATGTGGTCCAGGCCCATATTGGATGCCCTATTCCTGGGACCCATCACTGCTGCTGCTGCTAAGTCACTTCAGTCGTGTCAGACTCTTGTGACCCCATAGACGGCAGCCCACCAGGCTCCCCCATCCCTGGGATTCTCCAGGCAAGAACACTGGAGTGGGTTGCCATTTCCTTCTCCAATGCATGAAAGTGAAAAGTCAAAGTGAAGTCGGTCAGTCGTGTCTGACTCAGCGACCCCATGGACTGCAGCCTACCAGGCTCCTCCATCCATGGGAGTTTCCAGGCAAGAGTACTGGAGTGGGATGCCACTGCCTTCTCCGGGGACCCATCACTAGGGAAGATAAATCCCCTTGTCTGATTGGAAGGCTTGGCAAGACAAAAAGAGGGCTCTGGGAAGCCTGGACTCTGCTTGTGAGGAGGGTGCACCTTGTTTTTGAGGACTCTGCTTGGGAAGAGAGGGTGGGTTGAAACTGCATAGGGTGTTGGTCTGTTTCTCACAGCCAACCAACCCAGCATACCTCAGCCTGAAAGGAGTGATCACTCTGACCCCACATGCTTCAGGATACAGCTTTAACCTGGCACAAAGTCTGCCGTGGTTAAGGGGAGAACTCAGTTGGACGAACAAAGGTGACTCAGACCCAGAGATGTCTGAGTCTTAGCAGCAGCCAGGTAAGACTGCTGTGAGGAGCAGCTATCACTGGTGCTTGGGCAGTCTATAAAGGGGTGCTCCAACATAACGACACCACTTCAATAACACAATAGGTAAATGTTTTGTCAACATCCGCTGGATCATCACAAAAGCAAGAAAGTTCCAGAAAAACATCCATTTCTGCTTTACTGATTATGCCAAAGCCGTTGACTGTGTGGATCACAATAAACTGGAAAATTCTGAAAGAGATGGGAATACCAGACTACCTGACCTGCCTCTTGAGAAACCTGTATGCAGGTCAGGAAGCAACAGTTAGAACTGGACATGGAACAACAGACTGGTTCCAAATAGGAAAAGGAGTACGTCAAGGCAGTGTATTATCACCCTGCTTATTTAACTTATATGCAGAGTATATCATGAGAAACACTGGACTGGAAGAAGCACAAGCTGGAATCAAGATTGCCAGGAGAAATATCAATAGCCTCAGACATGCAGATGACACCACCCTTGTGGCAGAAAGTGAAGAGGAACTAAAGAGCCTCTTGATGAAATTGATAGAGGAGAGTGAGAAAGTTGGCTTAAAGCTCAACATTTAGAAAACTAAGGTCATGGCATCTGGTCCCATCACTTCATGGGAAATAGATGGGGAAACAGTGGAAACAGTGTCAGATTTTATTTTGGGGGGCTCCAAATTCACTGCAGATGGTGATTGCATCCATGAAATTAAAAGACGCTTACTCCTTAGAAGGAAAGTTCTGACCAACCTAGATAGCATATTCAAAAGCAGAGACATCACTTTGTCAACAAAGGTCTATCTAGTCAAGGCTATGGTTTTTCTGGTGGTCATGTATGGATGTGAGAGTTGGACTATAAGGAAAGCTGAGTGCCGCTGGAGAAGACTCCTGAGAGTCCCTTGGACTGTAAGGAGATCCAACAAGTCCATCCTAAAGGAGATCAGTCCTGGGTGTTTATTGGAAGGACTGATGTTGAAGCTGAAACTCCAATACTTTGGCCACCTGATGAGAAGAGCTGACTCATTTGAAAAGACCCTGATGCTGGGAAAGATTGAGGGCAAAGGGAGAATGGGATGATAGAGGATAAAATGGTTGGATGGCATCAGCGACTCAATGGACATGGGTTTGGATGGACTCTGGTAGTTGGTGATGGAGAGGGAGGCCTGGCGTGCTGCGGTTCACGTGGTCGTAAAGAGTCGGACACGACTGAGCGACTAAACTCAACTGAACTTATTTAACTTCAAAATGTCAGAGAAACTTTAGGAAAAATGGTAGAGGAACTAGTCTCAATTGAAAGAGCAAAATAAATCCCCCTGAAAGAATGAATAATAAAATAGAAGTATACAATTGCCCAGATAAAGAACTCAAAGTATTAGTAAGAAGAATGCTAATTGAATTAAGGGAAAGAGTAGATTAATGTAGTGAGAATTTAAGAAGTAACTGGGAGACTTTAATACCCCACTCACACCTATGGACAGATCAACTAAACAGAAAATTAACAAAGAAACGCAAACTTTAAATGATACATTAGATCAATTAGACCTAATTGATATCTATAGGACATTTCACCCCAAAACAATGAATTTCACCTTTTTTTCAAGTGCTCATGGAACCTTCTCCAGGATAGATCACATCCTGGGCCATAAATCTAAACTTGATAAATTCAAAAAATCGAAATCATTCCAAGCATCTTTTCTGACCATAATGCATTAGATCTCAATTACAGGAGAAAAACTACTAAAAATTCCAACATATGGAGGTTGAACAACACACTTCTGAATAACCAACAAATCACAGAAGAAATCAGAAAAGAAATCAAAATATGCATAGAAACTAATGAAAATGAAAACACAAGAACCCAAAACCTGTGGGACACTATAAATCAGTGCTAAGAGGAAAGTTCATAGCACTACAGGCATACCTCAAGAAACAAGAAAAAAGTCAAATAAATAACCTAACTCTACAACTAAAGCAACTAGAAAAGGAAGAATTGGAGAACCCCAGAGTTAGTAGAAGGAAAGAAATCTTAAAAATTAGGGCAGAAATAAATGCAAAAGAAACAAAAGAGACCATAGCAAAAATCAACAAAGCCAAAAGCTGGTTCTTTGAAAGGATAAATAAAATTGACAAACCACTAGCCAGACTCATCAAGAAGCAAAGAGAGAAAAATCAAATCAATAAAATTAGAAATGAAAATGGAGAGATCACAACAGGCAACACAGAAATACAAAGGATCATAAGAGACTACTATCAGCAGTTGTATGCCAATAAAATGGACAACGTGGAAGAAATGGACAAATTCTTAGAAAAGTACAATTTTCCAAAACTGAACCAGGAAGAAATAGAAAATCTTAACAGACCCATCACAAGCACGGAAATTGAAACTGTAATCAGAAATCTTCCAGGAAACAAAAGCCCAGGTCCAGACGGCTTCACAGCTGAATTTTACCAAAAATTTCGAGAAGAGCTAACACCTATCCTCCTCAAACTCTTCCAGAAAATTGCAGAGGAAGGTAAACTTCCAAACTCATTCTATGAGGCCACCATCACCCTAATACCAAAACCTGACAAAGATGTCACAAAAAAAGAAAACTACAGGCCAATATCACTGATGAACATAGATGCAAAAATCCTCAACAAAATTCTAGCAATCAGAATCCAACAACACATTAAAAAGATCATACACCATGACCAAGTGGGCTTTATCCCAGGGATGCAAGGATTCTTCAATATCCGCAAATCAATCAATGTAATTCACCACATTAACAAATTGAAAAATAAAAACCATATGATTATCTCAATAGATGCAGAGAAGGCCTTTGACAAAATTCAACATCCATTTATGATAAAAACTCTCCAGAAAGCAGGAATAGAAGGAAGATACCTCAACATAATAAAAGCTATATATGACAAACCCACAGCAAACATTATCCTCAATGGTGAAAAATTGAAAGCATTTCCCCTAAAGTCAGGAACAAGACAAGGGTGTCCACTTTCACCACTACTATTCAACATAGTTCTGGAAGTTTTGGCCACAGCAATCAGAGCAGAAAAAGAAATAAAAGGAATCCAAATTGGAAAAGAAGAAGTAAAACTCTCACTGTTTGCAGATGACATGATCCTCTACATGGAAAACCCTAAAGACTCCACCAGAAAATTACTAGAGCTCATCAATGAATATAGTAAAGTTGCAGGATATAAAATCAACACACAGAAATCCCTTGCATTCCTATACACCAATAATGAGAAAGTAGAAAAAGAAATTAAGGAAACAATTCCATTCACCATTGCAACGAAAAGAATAAAATACTTAGGAATATATCTACCCAAAGAAACTAAAGACCTATATATAGAAAACTATAAAACACTGATGAAAGAAATCAAAGAGGACACTAATAGATGGAGAAATATACCATGTTCATGGATCGGAAGAATCAATATAGTGAAAATGAGTATACTACCCAAAGCAATTTACAAATTCAATGCAATTCCTATCAAGCTACCGGCCATATTTTTCACAGAACTAGAACAAATAATTTCAAGATTTGTATGGAAATACAAAAAACCACGAATTGCCAAAGCAATCTTGAGAAAGAAGAATGGAACTGGAGGAATCAACTTGCCTGACTTCAGGCTCTACTACAAAGCCACAGTCATCAAAACAGTATGGTACTGGCACAAAGACAGACATATAGATCAATGGAACAAAATAGAAAGCCCAGAGATAAATCCACACACATATGGACACCTTATCTTTGACAAAGGAGGCAAGAATATACAATGGAGTAAAGACAATCTCTTTAACAAGTGGTGCTGGGAAAACTGGCCAACCACTTGTAAAAGAATGAAACTAGATCACTTTCTAACACCGCACACAAAAATAAACTCAAAATGGATTAAAGATCTAAATGTAAGACCAGAAACTATAAAACTCCTAGAGGAGAACATAGGCAAAACACTCTCCGACATAAATCACAGCAGGATCCTCTATGATCCACCTCCCAGAATTCTGGAAATAAAAGCAAAAATAAACAAATGGGATCTAATTAAAATTAAAAGCTTCTGCACAACAAAGGAAAATATCAGCAAGGTGAAAAGACACCCTTCTGAATGGGAGAAAATAATAGCAAATGAAGCAACTGACAAACAACTAATCTCAAAAATATACAAGCCACTTATGCAGCTCAATTCCAGAAAAATAAACGACCCAATCAAAAAATGGGCCAAAGAACTAAATAGACATTTCTCCAAAGAAGACATACGGATGGCTAACAAACACATGAAAAGATGCTCAACATCACTCATTATCAGAGAAATGCAAATCAAAACCACAATGAGGTACCACTTCACACCAGTCAGAATGGCTGCGATCCAAAAATCTGCAAGCAATAAATGCTGGAGAGGGTGTGGAGAAAAGGGAACCCTCCTACACTGTTGGTGGGAATGCAAACTAGTACAGCCACTATGGAGAACAGTGTGGAGATTCCTTAAAAAATTGCAAATAGAACTGCCATATGATCCAGCAATCCCACTGCTGGGCATACACACCGAGGAAACCAGAACTGAAAGAGACACATGTACCCCAATGTTCATCGCAGCACTGTTTATAATAGCCAGGACATGGAAACAACCTAGATGTCCATCAGCAGATGAATGGATAAGAAAGCTGTGGTACATATACACAATGGAGTATTACTCAGCCGTTAAAAAGAATTCATTTGAATCAGTTCTGATGAGATGGATGAAACTGGAGCCGATTATACAGAGTGAAGTAAGCCAGAAAGAAAAACACCAATACAGTATACTAACACATATATATGGAATTTAGAAAGATGGCAATGACGACCCTGTATGCAAGACAGCAAAAAAGACACAGCTGTGTATAATGGACTTTTGGACTCAGAGGGAGAGGGAGAGGGTAGGATGATATGGGAGAATGGCATTCTATCATGTATACTATCATGTAAGAATTGAATCGCTAGTCTATGTCTGACGCAGGATACAGCATGCTTGGGGCTGGTGCATGGGGATGACCCACAGAGATGTTATGGGGAGGGAGGTGGGAGGGGGGTTCATGTTTGGGAACACATGTAAGAATTAAAGATTTTAAAAATAAAAAAATAAAAAACAAAAAAAAAAGTAACTGGGATATATTTTAAAGAGAAAATGAAATGAAAGATACAACAGCTGAAATGAAAAGAAAAAAAAAAGCACATTATATCAAATGAACTGCAGGGATACAGAGCACCTAGTGAAGTTTTCATCTATTATCGCCTCAAGTATTTTCTCATGCCCTTTCTTTTTGTCTTATTCTTTGGAACACCTATGATTCAAATGTTGGGGCATTTAACATTGTTCCAGAGATTTCTTTAGGCTGTCCTCATTTCTTTTAATTCTTTTTTCTTCTCTGTTTCATTTATTGCCACCATTCTATCTTCCACCTCACTTATCTTCTGCCTCAGTTATTCTACTCTTGGTTCCCTCCAGGGTGGTTTTAATCTTGGTTATTACATTGTTCATTATTGATTGACTCTTTATTTCTTCTAGGTCCTTGTTAAACACTTCTTGCATCTTCTTAATCATTGTCTTTAGTCTGTTTAGTAACTTCACTTTGTTTTCAAGATTTTGGATCATCTTTACCACCATTGTTCTGAATTCTTTTTCAGGTAGACTCCCTATCTGCTCTTTTGTTAGGTTTTGTGGGTTTTTATCATATTCCTTCACCTGATAAATATTTCTCTGCCTTTTCATTTTGTTTACATTGCTGTGTTTGGGGTATCCTTTCTGCAAGCTGGAATTTCATGGTTCCTCTTATTTGTGGAGTCTGCTCCCTCTGGGTGGGGTTGGACTAGTGGTTTGTCAAGGTTTCCTTGTTGGGAGATCTTGCTTCTGTGTTCTGGTGGGTGGAGCTGGATATTGTCTCTCTGGAGTGCAATGAAGTGTCCAGTAGTGAGTTTCGGGGTGTTTACAGGTTTGGCATGGCTTTGGGCAGCCCATCTTTTAATGTTCAGGGTTATGTGCTTGTTTTGCTGGAGAATTAGCATGGTATGTCTTGCACTGCAACTTGTTGGCTCTTGGGTAAAGCTTAGTTTCAGTGTAGGTATGGAGACTTTTGGGTGAGCTCTTGTCTATTAATGTTCCCTGAAGTCAGGAGTTCTCTGATGTTCTAAAGTTTTGGAGTTAAGCCTACTGCCTATGACTTTTCATCCTTTTCTTACAGTACCCTCAAGACTTCTCCACCTATACAGTACAGAAGATAAAGCCCCTAGGTTAATGGTGAAACAATTCTCCACAGCCAGAAACACCCAGAGAGATTCACAAAGTTATATAGAGAAGAGAAGAGGGAAGAGGGAGATAGAGGTGACAGGAGGAGGAAAGGGAGAGTCAAAAGGGGAGAAAGTAGTCTAGCCAGTGCCCTTCCCAAGTCTAAGCTACTCAGGTTCTCGGGTGCTCTGCAGGGGCACAGACTGAGATGGGCTGTGCATTTTGTGCCCTTCCAGGTCCAAGCACCTCAGGTAGCTGGGTGGGCCTAGGTGGGCTGTGTGTCTTATTCACCTCCTTGGTCCCTGCCAATCAATTTCCTGCCCAGCCCCCACTCGCTGTTGGTGGATGTGAGTGTCTCTGCCACTTTTCTGTCTCCAATTGTAATTGTGGTTAGACACATATTCTGCGGGTTTTTTTTTTTTTTTTTTCCTTTTCTCGGTTATGGTACACTCTGAGATTCCAAACTTCTGACAGACACACTTGTGAGAGGGTTTCCTACTATATGGAAACTTATCCTCTTTAATGACTCCTTCCCCAAGATGGGTCTATGTCCCTAAATTTTGTCTCTGTTTCCTTTTACATTTTCTCCTACCTCCTTTTGAAGAGATTGGGCTGCCTTTCTGAGTACCTGGTGTCCTTCACCAGCATTCAGAAGTTGTTTTATGGAAGTTGCTCAACATTCAAATGATTTTTTGACGAATTTGTTGGGGACACCAGCCTTTGGCAGAAAGTGAAGAGGAACTAAAAAGCCTCCTGATGAGAGTGAAAGAGGAGAGTGAAAAAGTTGGCTTAAAGCTCAACATTCAGAAAACGGAGATCATGGCATCTGGTCCCATCACTTCATGGGAAATAGATGGGGAAACAGTGGAAACAGTGTCAGACTTTTTTGGGCTTCAAAATCACTGCAGATGGTTATTGAAGCCATGGAATTAAAAGACGCTTACTCCTTGAAAGAAAAGTTATGACCAACCTAGATAACATATTCAAAAGCAGAGACATTACTTTGCCGACTAAGGTCCGTCTAGTCAAGGCTATGGTTTTTCCAGTGGTCATGTATGGTTGTGAGAGTTGGACTGTGAAGAAAGCTGAGTGCCGAAGAATTGATGCTTTTGAACTGTGGTGTTGGAGAAGACCCTTGAGAGTCCCTTGGACTGCAAGGAGATCCAACCAGTCCATTCTGAAAGAGATCAGTCCTGGGATTTCTTTGGAAGGAATGATGCTAAAGCTGAAACTCCAGTACTTTGGCCACCTCATGTGAAGAGTTGACTCATTGGAAAAGACTTTGATGCTGGGAGGGATTGGGGGCAGGAGGAGAAGGGGACGACAGAGGATGAGATGGCTGGATGGCATCACTGGCTCAATGGACATGAGTCTGAGTGAACTCTGGGAGTTGGTGATGGACAGGGAGGCCTGGCGTGCTGCGATTCATGGGGTTGCAAAGAGTTGGATACAACTGAGTGACTGAACTGAACTGAACTGAAAGTTGTCTCCTCATCATATTCCTCTGCCATCTTGGGACCTTGTGAAGACAGAATAATGAAAGTCACACAATCAGAATAGCAAAAAGATAAATTACAAAAAAATTGAAAACTGTTTAAGGAACCCTGAAATAACATCAAGTATACCAATATAGCCTAAAAGGGGGTCACAGAAGGAGAATAGATAAGGGAGTAGAAAATATATTTGATAAAATTATGGCTGAGAACTTCCCAATCCTGAGGGAAGACAAAGTGGTATAGAAAACACAGAGGAAACCAAGAAAGATAAACCAAAATAAATAGCATCAGGACATATTATAATTAATATGGCAAAAGACAAAGCTGAAGAGAGCATTCTGAGGGCAGCAAAGAGAAAAACAAAATGTCATATTCAAGGTAACCCCCATCAAGCTATCTGCTGATAGCTTTATTGTTTAATAAAACTTTTAAAAATATATATTTTTTTCTACAAAATTTTGTAGCAAAAAGAGAGTGATACATTCATACTGATGAAAGGACAAAACCTGCAACCTAGAATATTCTACTCAGCAGAATTACCCATTTAGAATTGAAGGATAAAGAACTTTTCAAAAGAGAAAATCTAGAAGGGTTCATCAGTAATAAAACAACTTTAAAATATTTAAAATGTACTTCTCCAAATGGAATAAAATTTCAATAACAAGAAGTAAGTATCTACCAAAAAAAAAAAAAAAAAAAGCACTAGTAAAGACAACTAAATACTAAAAGCTGAGCATCAATCTTTAGACTGAGGATCAGCATAAGCATGTAGAAAGGTTAAAAGATTGAACATAAACTTGTAGAAAGATTGAAAGACAAAATATAGTAAAATGAAATATAAATGCAGTAATCAGAAAATAGATGAAGGTTTAAAATATGGAATAAAAACACAAAATATTGGGGAAGAAATTTAAAAATTTAGATCTTGTAGAATGTGATTGAATTTAAAAGGCTATCTGTTTAAAACAGATAGATATAGTTACAAGAAAACCTAGATGAACTCCAAGAAGACCACAAATCAAATCCTACAATAGATATATAAAAATGAGAGAGAGAAATGAATAAAGCTTATAACTTTAAAACATCATTCAACTACAATGGAAAAAAATTAAAGAAAAAGTAAACCACAGAGAACTAGAGAATAACTCAAAAACACTTAAAACTTGACAATAAATATGTATCTATCCATATTCACTTTATTTTTAAAAATTTATTTTAATTGGAGGCTAATTACTTTACAATACTGTAGTGGTTTTTGCCATACATTGACAAGAATCAGCAATTGGTGTACATGTTTTCCCCATCCTGAACCCCCCTTCCACTTCCCTCCCCATCCCATCCCTCAGGGTCATCCCAGTGCACCAGCCAAGTGCCCTGTTTCATGCATCAGACCTGGACTGGCTAGTCATTTCACATATGATGAATGCTATTCTCTCAGATTATCCCACCCTCGCCTTCTCCCACAGAGTCCAAATGACTGTTCTATACATCTGTGTCTCTTTTGCTGTCTAACATATAGGGTTATCAGTACCATCTTTCTAAATTCCATACATATGTATTAGTATACTGAATTGGTGTTTTTCTTTCTGACTTACTTCACTCTGTATAATAGGCTCCGTTTCATCCACCTCATTCAATTCAATTCAGTTCAGTCTCTCAGTCGTGTCCAACTCTTTGACTGAGACCCCATGAATCGCAGCACACCAGGCCTCCCTGTACATCACCAACTCCTGGAGTTCACTCAAAGTCATGTCCATCGAGTCAGTGATGCCATCCAACCATCTCATCCTCTGTCGTCTCCTTCTCCTCCAGCCCCCAATACCTCCCAGCAACACGGTCTTTTCTGATGAGTCAATTCGTTGCATGAGGTGGCCAAATTATTGGAGCTTCAGCTTCAACATCAGTCCTTCCAATGAACACCCAGAGCTGATCTCCTTTAGGATGGACTGGTTGGATCTCCTTGCAGTCCAAGGGACTCCCAAGAGTCTTCTCCAACACCACAGTTCAAAAGCATCAATTCTTCGGTGCTCAACTTTCTTCACAGTCCACTCTAAATCCATACATGACAACTGGAAAAACTATAGCCTTGACTAGATGGACCTTTGTTGGCAAAGTAATGTCTCTGGTTTTTAATATGCTATCTAGGTTAGTCATGGAAAAACCATAGCCTTGACTACAGTGAACTTTGTTGGCAAAGTAATGTCTCTGGTTTTTAATATGCTATCTAAGAGTTGGACACAACTGAGTGACTTGACTTTCTCGTTTCACTTTCATGCATTGGAGAAGGAAATGGCAACCCACTCTAGTGTTCTTGCCTGGAGAATCCTAGGGATGGCAGAGCCAGGTGGGCTGCCATCTATGGGGTCGCACAGAGTCGGACACGACTGAAGTGACTTGGCAGCAAGTGGTCAAGGAAATGACAACCCACTCCAGTAGTCTTGCCTGGAGAATCCCACGGACAAAGGAGCCTGGTGGGCTACAGTCCATGGGGTCACAAAGAGTCAGACACGACTGAGTGACTAACACACATACACACACACACACACTCACACACACAGAGGTTGATCATAACTTTCCTTCCAAGGAGTAAGTGTCTTTTAATTTCATGGCTGCAGTCACCATCTGCAGTGATTTTGGAGCCCCCCCAAATAAAATCTGACACTGTTTCCACTGTTTCCCTATCTATTTCTCATGAAGTGATGGCACCTAATGCCATGATCTAAGTTTTCTGAATGTTCAACTTTAAGCCGATTTTGTCACTCTCCTCTCTCACTTTCTTCAAGAGGCTTTTAAGTTCCTCTTCACATTCTGCCATAAGGGTGGTGTCATCTGCATATCTGAGGTTATCGATATTTCTCCTGGCAATCTTGATTCCAGCTTGTGCTTCTTCCAACCCAGCGTTTCTCATGATGTACTCTGCATATAAGTTAAATAAACAGGGTGACAATACACAGCCTTGACGTACTCCTTTTCCTATTTGGAACCAGTCTTTCGTTCCATGTCCATTTCTAACTGTTGCTTCCTGACCTGCATATAGGTTTCTCAAGAGGCAAGACAGGTGGTCTGTTATTCCCATCTCTTTCAGAATTTTCCAGTTTATTGTGATCCACACAGTCAATGGCTTTGGCATAATCAATAAAGCAGAAATAGATGTTTTTCTGGAACTCTCTTGCTTTTTCAGTGATCCAGGGGATGTTGGCAATTTGTTCTCTGGTTTCTCTACCTTTTCTAAAACCAGCTTGGACATTTGGAATTTCATGGTTCATGTATTGCTGAAGCCTGTCTTGGAGAATTTTGAGCATCCACTTCATTAGAACTGATTCAAATGTGTTCTTTTTAATAGCTGAGTAATATTTCATTGTGTACCACAGCTTTCTTATCCATTCATTTGCTGATGGACATCTAGGTTGCTTCCATGTCGTGGCTATTATAAACAGTCCTGCAATGAACATTGGGGTAATGTGTCTCTTTCAATTCTGGTTTCCTTGGTGTGTATGCCCAGCAGTGGGATTGCTGGGTCATATGGCAGTTCTATTTCCAGTTTTTTAAAGGAATTTCCACACCGTTCTCCATAGTGGCTATACTAGTTTTCATTCCCAACAGTGTAGGAGGGTTCCCTTTTCTCCACACCCTCTCTAGCATTTAGTGTTTGTAGATTTTTGGATAACAGCCATTCTGACCAGCATGAGATTGTATCTCATTGTAGTTTTGGTTTGCATTTCTCTGATAATGAGTGTTGTTGAGCATCTTTTCATGTGTTTGTTAGCCATCTGTATGTCTTCTTTGGAGAAATATCTGTTTAGTTCTTTGGCCCATTTTTTGATTGAGTCATTTATTTTTCTGGTATTGAGCTGCATGGGCTGCTTGTATACTTTTGAGATTAATTCTTTGTCAGTTGCCTCCTTTGATATTATTTTCTCCCATTCTGAAGGCTGTCTTTTCACCTTGCTTATTAATGTCAGTAGATTAAATGCTCCAGGCAAAGACATAGGTTTTCCTTGTTGTTCAGTCGTTAAGTCTTGTCTGACTCTTTGTGACCTCATGGTCTTCAGTGCTCCAGGCTTCGCTATCCTTCATTATCTCCAGGAGTTTTTTTTTTTTTTTTTTTTTTTTATAATTAGAGGCTAATTATCTACAATATTGCATTACAGTGATATGAATCAGCCATGGGTGTTCATGTGTCCCTACATCCTGAAGCCCCTCTCAACTCTGTCCCCATCCCATCCCTCTGGGTTATCCCAGTGCATTGGCTTTGAGTGCCCTGTTTCATGCATCAAACTTGGACTGGACATCTATTTCACATATGGTAATATACATGTTTCACTGCTATTCTCTCAAATCATCCCACCCTTGCCTTCTCCCACAGAGTCCAAAATTCTGTTCTTTATAGCTGTGTCTCTTTTGCTGTATTGCAAATAAGGTTGTCATTATCCCATATATGTCGTTACATCTTTCTTTCTTTTTTTTTGTTACATCTTTCTAAATCCCATACATATGCGTTAATATATTGTACTGGCACTTTTCTTTCTGACTTACTTCACTCTGTATAATAGGCTCCAATTTCATCCACCTCATTAGAACTGACTCAAATGCATTCTTTTTAATAGCTGAGTAATGTTCCATTGTGTATAGGTACCATGACTTTCTTATCCATTCATCTGCTGATGGACATCTAGGTTGCTCCCATGTCCTAGCTACTGTAAACAGTGTTGCGATGAACATGGTGGTGCACGTGTCTCTTCTAATTCTGGTTTCCTCAGTGTGTATGCCCCGCAGTGGGATTGCTGGGTCTCATGGCAATTCTAGTTTGAGTTTTTGCAGTTCAAATTCCAGTTTTTAAGGAATCCTCACACTGTTCTTCTTATTAGCTGTATTAGTTTGCACTCCCCCCAACAATGTAAGATGTTTTCTCCACACCCTATCCAGCATTTATTGTTTGTAAACCTTTTAATGGCAGCCATTCTGACCGGCGTGAGATGGTACCTCATTGTGGTTTTGATTTGCATTTCTCTGATAATGAGTGATGTTGAGCATCTTTTCATGTGTTTGTTAGCCATCTGTATGCCTTATTTGGAGACATGTTTGTTCAGTTCTTTGGCCCATTTTTTGATTGGGTCACTTATTTTTCTGGAATTGAGCTGCAGGAGTCGCTTGTACATTTTTGCGATTAATTCTTTGTCAGTTGCTTAATTTGCTATTATTTTCTCCCATTCTGAAGGCTGTCTTTTCACCTTGCTTATAGTTTCCTTCTTTGTGCAAAATTTTTTAAGTTTAATTAAGTCTCATTTGTTTATTTTTAATTTTATTTACATTACTCTGGGAGATGGATCATAGGGAATCTTGCTGTGATTTATGTCAGAGAGTGTTCTGCCTGTTTTTCTCTAGGTGTTTTATAATTTCTGGTCTTATGTTTAGATCTTTAATCCATTTTGAGTTTATTTTTGTGTATGGTGTTAGAAAGTGTTCTAGTTTCATTCTTTTACAGATGGTTGACCAGATTTCCCAACACCACTTGTTAAAGAGATTGTCTCTTCTCTATTGTATATTTTTGCCTCCATCGTCAAAGATAAGGTGTCCATAGATGCGTGGATTTATCTCTGGGCTTTCTATTTTGTTCCAATGATCTATATTTCTGTCTTTGGACCAGTACCATACTGTCTTGATGACTATACCTTTGTAGTATCATCTGAAGTCAGGCAGGTTGATTCCTCCAGTTAAATTCTTCTTTCTCAAGATTACTTTTGCTAGTCATTTTTTTTTGTGTGTTTCCATACATATAGTGAAATTATGTGTTCTAGTTCTCTGAAAAATACTGTTGGTAGTTTGATAGAGATTGCATTGAATCTATAAATTACTTTGGGTAGCATACTCATTTTCACTATATTGATTCTTCCAGTCCATGAACATGATATATTTCTCCATCTATTTCTGTCATCTTTGATTTCTTTCATCAGTGTTCTATAGTTTTCTATATATAGGTCTTTTTTTTTTTCCTTTAGGTAAATTTATTCCCAAGTATTTTATTCTTTTCATCACAATGGTGAATGGGATTGTTTCCTTAATTCCTCCTTCCATTTTCTCATTGTTAGTGTATAGGAATGCAAGGGACTTCTGTGTATTAATTTTATATCCTGCAACTTTACTATATTCATTGATTAGGTCTGGTAATATTCTGGTGATGTCTATAGGGTTTTCTATGTAGAGGATCATGTCATTTACAAACCATGAGAGTTTTACTTCTTCTTTTCCAATATGGATTCCTTTTATTTCTTTTTATTTTCTTACTGCTGTGGCTAAAAGTTCCAAAACTAGGTTGAGTAATAGTGGTGAAAGCAGGCACCCTTGTCTTGTTCCTGATTTTAGGGGAAATGCTTTCAATTTTTCATCATTGAGAATAATGTTTGCTGTGGGTTTCTCACAGATGGCTTTTTATTATGTTGAGGTATGTTCCTTCTATGCCTACTTTCTAGAGAGTTTCTAAAAATCATAGACTTGTGTTGAATTTTGTCAAAGGTTTTCTCTGCATCTATTGAGATAACCATATGGTTTTTGTGTTTAATTTGTTAATGTAGTGTATTACCTTGATTGATTTGTTAATATGGAAAAATTTGTGCATCCCTGGGATAAAACCCACTTGGTCATGATGCATGATCTTTTTAATATGCTGTTGGATTCTGTTTGCTAGAATTTTGTTGAAGACTTTTGCATCTATGTTCACTGGTGATATTGGCCTGTAGCTTTCTTTTTTGTGGCATCTTTCTCTGGTTTTGATATCAGGTGAATGGTGACCTCATAGAATAAGTTGGATGTTTATCTTCCTCTGCAGTCTTCTAGAAGAGTTTGAGTCGGATAGGTTTTAGCTGTTCTCTAAATTTTTGGTAAAATTCACCTGCGAGGCCATCTGATCCTGGGCTTTTGTTTGTTGGAACATTTTTTATTAGAGTTTCGATTCTGTTCTTGTGATGGTCTGTTAAGATTTTCTATTTCTTCCTGGTTCAGTTTTGTTGATTTTCAAAAAGTTTTTTGATTTCTTCCAAGGTGTCCATTTTATTGGCATATAGTTGCTGATAGTAGTCTCTTATGATCCTTTGTATTTCTTTTTTGTCTGTTGTGATTTCTCCATTTTTGTTTCTAATGTTGTTGATTTGATTCTTCTTCTTCTTTTTTTTTTTTTTCTTGATGAGTCTGGCTAATGGTTTGTCTATCTTATTTACCTTCTCAAAGAATCAGCTTTTAGTTTTACTGATTTTTGCTACAGTCTCCTTTGTTGCTTTTTCATTTATTTCTTCTCTGATTTTTATGATTTCTTTCCCTTTACTAACTTTTGGGTTCTTCATTTCTTCCTTTCCTATTTGCTTTAGGTGTAAAGTTCTGTTATTCATTTGATGTTTCTCTTGTTGAGGTAAGCTTGAGGTAAGCTTGTATTGCTATGAACTTTCTTGGCACTGCATTTACTGAATCCCATAGATTTTGGGTTGTTGTGTTTTCATTTGTTTCTATGCATATTTTGATTTCCTTTTTGATTTCTTCCATGATCTGTTGGTTATTCAGAAGTGTGTTATTTAGCCTCCATATGTTTGTATTTTTAATAGCTTTTTTTTTCTTTCTGTAGTTGGCATCTAATATTACCACTGACATCCAATCTAACTCGTGTCCATCGAGTTTGTGATGCTAGTCAACCATCTCATCCTTTTACCCCTTCTTCTGCACTCAGTGTTTTTCAGGATCAGGGTCTTTCAGGTAGCCAAATTATTGGAGCTTCACCTTCAGCCTCAGTCCTGATGATAATCCAATGGATATTCATTGGATGAATATTGGTTTCCTTTAGGATGGACTGCTTTGATAATCCTGCAGTCTATTGGACTCCCAATGGTCTTCTCCAGCACCACAATTCTAAAGCATCAATTCTTCAACAGTCAGCCTTTTTATAGTCCAATTCTCATATTTGTACATAAGTAATGGAGAAGACAATGGCACCCCACTCCAGTACTCTTGCCTGGAAAATCCCATGGATGGAGGAGCCTGGTAGGCTGCAGTCCATGGGATCGCTAAAAGTCGGACACGACTGAACGAGTTCACTTTCACTTTTTACTTTCCTGCATTGGAGAAGGAAATGGCAACCCACTCCAGTGTTCTTGCCTGGAGAATCCCAGGGACGGGGGAACCTCGTTGGCTGCTGTCTCTGGGGTCGCACAGCGTCGGACATGACTGAAGCGACTTAGCAGCAGCAGCAACTGGAAAACATAGCTTTGAATGTATGGACATTTCCGCAAACTGATGTTTTTGCTTTTTAATACTTAGTCTTAGTTTGTCAAGGAGTAAATGTCTTCTTATTATTTAGCTATAATCAGTAACTAGTGATTTTGGATCCCAAGAGAATAAAACCTATCACTGTTTCCACCCTTTCCCCTTCTATTTACCTTGAGGTGGTGGGAATTGAGACAATGATCTTACTTTTTAAATGTTGAGTTTTAAGCCATTTTTTTTTCATTCTTTCACCCTCATCAAGTGTCTCTTTAGTTTACCTTCACTCTTTGCCATTTGCATGTCTGAAGCTGTTGATATTCCTCCCAGCAATCTTGATTCTAGCTTGTGTTTCATCCAGCCTCACATTTCTCATGATTTATTCTGCATGTAAGTTAAATAAACAGGATGACAATATACACCCTTATCATACTCCTTTCCCAATGTACAACTAGTACGTTGTTCCCAGTCCAGTTCTGACTGTTGCCTCTTGACCTGCATACAGGTTTCTCAGGAGACAAGTGAGGTGGTCTGTTACTACCATCTCTTTAAGAACTGTCCACAATTTGTTGTGATCCACACAGTCAAAGACTTATGGGTAGTCAATGAAGCAGAAGTAGTTTTTTTTTTTTTCTCCTGGAATTCCCTTGCTTTTTCTATGATTCAACTGATGTTGCCAATTTGATCTCTAGTCCCTCTGTCTTTTCTATACCCAACTAGTACATTTGAAGTTTCTTGGTTCAAGTACTGCTGAAGCCTAGTTTGAAAGATTTTGAGCATCATATTGCTAGATGTGAAATGAGGGCAATTGTACAATAGTGTGAACATTCTTTGACATTGCCCTTCTTTGAGGTGAAATGAAGCCTGAGATTTTCCAGTCCTGTGGCCATTGCTGAGTTTTCCAAATGTGCTGACATATTTACTGCAGCACTTTAACAGCATCATATTTTAGGATTTTAAATAGCACGACTGGAATTCCATAACCTCCAATAGTTTTGTTGTAGTAATTCTTCCTAAAGTCCACTTAACTTCATACTCTAAGCTATCTGGCTCCTGGTAAGTGACCACACCATTGTAGTTATCTGTGCCATTAAGATCTTAAAAAAAAAGAAAGTTAATCTGTATTTCTTGCTACCTCTTCAGCTTCTATTATACCCTTAATGTTTCTGTGCTTTATCATGCCCATCCTTGAATGAAATATTCCCTTATACTTCCAGTTTTGTTAAAGTAATCTCTCGTCTTTCCCATTCTATTGTTTTCCTCTATTCCCCTGCATTGTTCACTTAATAAGGCTTTCTTATGTCTCCTTGCTATTTTCTGGAATACTGCATTCAGTTGGGTACATCATTTCCTTTCTAACTTGCCTTTTGCTTCTCTTAATTTCTTAGCTATTTGTAAAGCCTCCTCAGACAACCACTTGGCCTTCTTGTATTTCTTTTTCTTTTAGATGATTTTTGTCACCATCTCCTGTGCAATGTTATGAACCTCTGCCCATAGTTCTTCACACACTCTGTCTACCAGATCTAATCCCTTGAATCTATTCATCACTTCCACTGTATAATCATAAGGGATTTTATTTAAGTCACTGCTGAATGGCCTAGTGGTTTCCCCTATATTCTTCAATTTAAGCCTGAGTTTTTCAATAAAGAGCTCATGATATGAGCCACAGTTAGCTCCTGGTCTTGTTTTTGCTGGCTATACAGAGCTTCTCTATCTTCAGCTGCAAAGGATATAGTTAGTTAGCTTGTTACTCAGTCGTGTCTGTCTATTTGCAACCCCATGGGTTTCAGCATGTCAAGCCTCTCTGCCCATCATCAACTCCCATAGTTTGCTCAAACTCATGTCCATTGGGTCAGTGATGCCATCCAACCATCTCATTCTCTGTCATCCCCGTCTCCTCCTGCCTTCAATCTTTTTCAGTATCAGGGTCTTTTCCAAGGTGTCAGTTCTTTGCATCAGGTGGCCATAGTATTGGAGTTTTAGCTTCAGCATGAATCCTTCCAATGAATATTCAGGACTTATTTCCTTATTTCCAAGGGACTCTCAGGAGTCTTTTCCAACACCACCATTCAAAAGCATCAACTCTTTGGCACTCAGCTTTCTTTATAGTCCAACTCACATGCATAATGACTGCTGGAAAAAACACAGCTTTGACTAGACAGACATTTGTTGGCAAAGTAATGTCTCTGCTTTTTAATATGCTGTCTAGGTTGGTCATAGGATATAAGCAATCTGATTTCAATATTGACTATCTGGTAATGTAGACATGTAGAGTTGTGTCTTGTGTTGTTAGAAGAGGGTGTTTGCTGTGACCAGTGTGTTCTCTTGAAAAAACTCTGTTAGTCTTTTCCCTTCTTCATTTTGTACTAAGGCCAAATTTGCCTATTAGGACAGGTATCTCTTGACTTCCTACATTGGTAACACTCATTAACATATATGCATGTAATACAAAAGACCTAAATATATAAAGCAAATATTAACAGACAAAAGAGTGAAACTGACATTAATACAATATTAGTATGGATGTTTAACATCACAATTACATAAATGGCCAGATTATCCAGACAGAAATCAATAAAGAAACGTTGTTTTTCAATAACACATTAGATCAGTTGGACTTAATTGGCCATTCCATCCCAAAACAGCATAACACACATTCTTTTCACATGCATATGGAACATCCTCCAGGATAGGTCACATGTAAGGCCACAAAAAAATCTTAACAAATTTAAGTATATAGAAATTGTATCAAACAATTTTAACAAACACAACACTGTGAAACTAGAAAACAATGAAAAAAAAATGGGGAAAGTAAAAACACTTGGAGACTAAATGAAACGGTATCACAAAAATCAATGGATCAGAGAAGATATCAAAGAGCAAATCAGAAAGTATTTAAAGTCAAAAGAAAATGGAAACATAACTTTTAAAAAATCTAAGGGATATATAAAAGTGATTGATAAAGGCAAGTTTATAGTAGCGGAGGCATATCAAGAAGCAAAAAAATGAAAAAAATTAAAATAACCTAAGCTACCATGTAAAGGAAATGGAAAAGAAGACAAATGAAATCCAAATGCATCAGAACAAAGGAAACAACAATGATCACAGATGAAAAAAATAAAATTGAGGGAAAAACAATAAAAAAGGTCAATGAAATAAAGATAATTAAAAAAATATATAAACATAATAGAAAAACTTTCAGCCAGTATCATCAAGAAACAAGAAAAAGATCTCAAACCAATAAAAATAAGAAATGAAAGAAAAATAGCAACCAGTATGACAGAAATAGAAGAAAATTATAAGCAAATATTACAACAGTTATATGCTAACAAGTTGAACATCCTAGAAGACATGGAGTTTTTTTAGAAATATGCAACCTTCTAAGACTGATGTAGAGTACATCATGAGAAACGCTGGAATGGAAGAAACACAAGCTGGAATCAAGATTGCCAGGAGAAATATCAATAACCTCAGATATGCAGATGAAACCACCTTTATGGCAGAAAGTGAAGTGGAACTAAAAAGCCACTTGATGAAAGTGAAAGTGGAGAGTGAAAAAGTTGGCTTTAAAGCACAACATTCAGAAAACGAAGATCATGGTATCTGGTCCCATCACTTCATGGGAAATAGATGGGAAACAGTGGAAACAATGTCAGACTTTCTTTTTGGGGGGCTCCAAAATCACTGCAGATGGTGACTGCAGCCATGAAATTAAAAGACGCTTACTCCTTGGAAGAAAAGTTATGACCAACCTAGATAGTATATTCAAAAGCAGAGACATTACTTTGCCGACTAAGGTCCGTCTAGTCAAGGTTATGATTTTTCCTGTGGTCATGTATGGATGTGAGAGTTGGACTGTGAAGAAGGCTGAGCACTGAAGAATTGATGCTTTTGAAGTGTGGTGTTGGAGAAGACTCTTGAGAGTCCCTTGGACTGCAAGGAGATCCAACCAGTCCATTCTGAAGGAGATCAGCCCTGGGATTTCTTTTGTAAGGAATGATGCTGAAGCTGAAACTCCAGTACTTTGGCCACCTCATGCGAAGAGTTGACTCATTGGAAAAGACTCTGATGCTGGGAGGGATTGGGGGCAGGAGGAGAAGGGGACGACAGAGGATGAGATGGCTGGATGGCATCACTGACTTGATGGACATGAGTCTGAGTGAACTCTGGGAGTTGGTGATGGACAGGGAGGCCTGGTGTGCTGCGATTCATGGGGTATCAAGGAGTTGGACATGACTGAGCGACTGAACTGAACTGACTGAAGACTGAATCAGGAAGAAATAGTTTAAGATCAATCGTTAATAGTCAAATTGAATTTCTTTTTTTTTTTAGAAAGAAGAACAGTGTTTTAATATTATGTAAAAACACTCTGACCATAATATTTTTTATTTACCGTGATGGTAACAATGTAAAGCCTACATATAAAATGCTATAAAAATATATAAAAATGAAAAATAGTTGTAATAGTGGAATATGAGATTCTTGCATCTATTTTATAGAGTTTAAAAAAGTTGCTCTACTCCTCTCTCTGTCTCTCTCTCTCTCTCTTTTTTTTTTTAACTTTTAAACAGCAAAAGAGACACAGATGTATAGAACAGACTTTTGGATTCTGTGGGAGATGGAGAGGGTGGGATGATTTGGGAGAATGGCATTGAAACATGTATACTATCATGTAAGAAATGAATAGCCAGTCTAGGTTTGATACAGGATACAGGATGCTTGGGGCTGGTGCACTGGGATGACCCAGAGAGATGATATGGGGAGGGTGGTGGGAGGGGGGTTCAGGATTGGGAACTCATGTACACCTGTGGCGGATTCATGTCAATGTATGGCAAAGCCAATACAGTATTGTAAAGTAAAAAAAAAAAAAAAAAAGATCCAGCATAGCCAATAAATAATTTTTCAAAGTAAAAAAAAATAATTTGAATTTATAATTTCAAAAAATTCAAGGAAATTTTTTTTTCAGTACCAGACAGCTTCACAGAGGAGTTATACAAAACAAATAAAGAAGAGTTAATACTTATCATTCTCAAGCTAGTTTTAAAAAATGAGAATGAAACACGAATTAATTCTATGAAGCCACCATTAACCTGATACCAAGATCAAATAAATATACCACATAAAGCAAGTATCACTGATGAATATAGATAGAAAAATGTTAAAGAAAATGTTAGAAATTGAATTTAACAGAATGTGTGGATCCCCCAAATATTATACACTATGATCAAGTGGGATTTATTACAATGATGAAAATACTTTGAATATTCACAAATCAATCAATGTGATACATCATATTAACAAATGGAAGGATCTAGTTGAAATGACTATTTTAATAAACACAGAAAAAGCACTTTGAAAAATTCAATGTCCATTCATCAAAAAAAGGCTAGTCAACATTTATATAAATGGAATATCTCTCATCATAATAAAGGCCATTTATGATACACAGTGATATTACATGTAATGGTGAAAAGCCAGAAAGCCTTTTCTCTAAAACCAAGAAGACAAGGATACTCACTTTAGCTACTTCTACTTAATGAAACATTGGAAGTCCTAGCCACAACAGTAAGACAAGAGGAAGATAACATCCATTCAAATTGAAAGAAGAAATAAAACTCACTATTTGCAAGTGACACGGTACTCAACATAGAAAATCCAAATGTCTCCGTCAAAAAGCTATTAGAACTACCAAGTGAATTCAGTAAAGTTTTAGGAACAGACTAATATAGAGAAATCTGTTTCTTTTCTATGTACAAATAATAAATTGTCAGAAATAAAAAGCAAAACGAATCCCATTGTATCAAAAAATAATCAGTTCAGTTCAGTTGCTCAGTTCAGTTCAGTTCAGTCGCTCAGTCATGCCCAACTCTCTGTGACCCCATGAATCACAGCATGCCAGGCCTCCCTGTCCATCACCAACTCCCAGAGTTCACTCAGACTCACGTCCATTGAGTCAGTGATGCCATCCAGCCATCTCATCCTCTGTCGTCCCCTTCTCCTCCTGCCCCCAATCCCTCCCAACATCAGAGTCTTTTCCAATGAGTCAACTGTTCGCATGAGGTGGCCAAAGTATTGGAGTTTCAGCTACAGCATCAGTCCTTCCAAAGAACACCCAGGACTGATTTCCTTTTGGATGGGCTGGTTGGATCTCCTTGCAGTCCAAGGGACTCTCAAGAGTCTTCTCCAACACCACACTTCAAAAGCATCAATTCTTCAGCTCTCAGCTTTCTTTATTGTGCAAATCTCACATCTATACATGACTACTGGAAAAAGCCAACTTTTTCACTCTCCTCTTTCACTTTCATCAAGAGGCTCTTTAGTTCTTCTTCACTTTCTGCCATAAGGGTGGTGTCATCTGCATATCTGAGGTTACTGATATTTCTCCTGGCAATCTTGATTCCAGCTTGTGCTTCCTCCAGCCCAGTGATTCTCATGATGTATTCATCATATAATTTAAATAAGCAGGGTGACAATATACAGCCTTGATATACTCCTTTTCCTATTTGGAACCAGTCTGTTGTTCGATATCCAGTTCTAACTGTTGCTTCTTGACCTGCATACAGGTTTCTCAAGAGGCAGGTCAGGTGGTCTGTTATTCCCATCTCTTTCAGAATTTTCCACAGTTTATTGTGTTCCAGACAGTCAAAGGCTTTGGCATAGTCAATAAAGCAGAAATAGATATTTTTTCTGGAACTCTTGCTTTTTCAATGATCCAGCAGACGTTGGCAATTTGATCTCTGGGTCCTCTGCCTTTTCTAAAACCAGCTTGAACATCTGGAAGTTCACGGTTCACATATTGCTGAAGCCTGGCTTGGAGAATTTTGAGTACTACTTTACCAGCATGTGAAATGAGTGCAATTGTGGGGTAGTTTGAGCATTCTTTGGCATTGCCTTTCTTTGGGATTGGAATGAAAACTGATCTTTTCCAGTCCTGTGGCCACTGCTGAGTTTTCCAAATTTGCTGCCATTTTGAGTTCAGCACCTTCACAGCATCATCTTTCAGGATTTGAAATAGCTCCACTGTAATTCCATTACCTCCACTAGTGTTGTTCATAGTGATGCTTCCTAAGGCCCACTTGACTTCACATTCCAGGACGTCTGGCTCTAGATTAGTGATCACAACATAGTTATTTTATGAGTCATGAAGATCTTTTTTTTTGTATAGTTCTTCTGTGTATTCTTGCCAACTCTTCTTCTGCTTCTGTTAGGTCTATACCATTTCTGTCCTTTATTGAGCCCATCTTTGCATGAAATATTCCCTTGGTATCTTTAATTCTCTTGAAGACATCTCTATCTTTCCCATTCTATTGTTTTCCTTATTTCTTTGCATTGATTGCTGAGGAAAGCTTTCTTATCTGTTCTTGCTATTCTTTGATACTCTGCATTCAAATAGGTCTATCTTTCCTTTTCTCCTTGACTTTTCACAGATATTTGTAAGGCCTCCTCAGACAGCCATTTTGCTTTTTTGCATTTCTTTTCTTGGGGATGGTCTTGATTCCTGTCTCCTGTACAATGTCATGAAACTCCATCCATAGTTTTTCAGTCACTCTATCTATTAGATCTAGTCCCTTAAATCTATTGTATATTCATAAGGGATTTGATTTACATTGTACCTGAATCGTGTAGTGATTTTCCCTACTTTCTTCATTTTAAGTCTGAATTTGGCGATAAGGAGTTCATGATCTGAGCCACAGTCAGCTCCTGGTCTTGTTTTTGCTGACTGTATAGAGATTCTCCATCTTTGGCTGTAAAAAATATAATCAATCTGATTTCGGTGTTGGCCGTTTGATGATGTCCATGTGTAGTCTTCTCTTGTGTTGGAAGAGGTTGTTGGTTATGACCAGTGCGTTCTCTCAGCAGAATTCTATTAGCCATTGCTCTGCTTCATTCTGTACTCCAAAGCCAAATTTGCCTGTTACTCCATGTGTTTCCTGCTTCCTACTGTTGCATTCCAGTCTCCTATAATGAAAGGACATCTTTTGGAGTGTTAGTTCTAGAAGGTCTTGTAGGTCTTCAATGAACCGTTCAACTTCAGCTTCTTCAGTGTTACTAGTCAGGGCATAGACTTGGATTACCGTGATATTGAATGATTTGCCCTGGAAACCAACAGAGTTCATTCTGTCGTTTTTGAGAAATGAAAGAAATGGAAGACATTACAAATAAATGAAAAGATACACTGTACCCATAAGATTTTAAGAATATTATTAAAATATCTATACTGCTCAAAGCAATATACAGATATACTCTAATCCTTGTAAGAATTTCAATAGCTTTTTTTTCCTCCACAGAAATAAAATATATAACTTGAAAATTCGTATGGAAGCAGAAAAGATTGAGATGAAAAATAATATTGAGAAAAAAAAGCTGGAAGTATCATGCTTTTTAATTTTAAACTATAATTCAAAGATATAGTAATCAAAATAGGATGGTCCTAGCACAAAATCAGATAATCCACACATACACTGTCAATTTACCTACAACAAAAGAGCCAAGAATATATCGGAAAAGGATATACTTTTCAACAAATGATGCTAGGAACACTGGACAACTATATGGAAAAAAAATCACAGTAGACCATTTTTTTGCACCACATACACACATGCAGACACACGTAAACATACTCACACACACACAAACCTTGAAACTGATTAGATAAATAAATTTGAAACTGAAACCATACAATCTTAGAAGCAAACATAGGCAATGAGCACTTTGGCATCTATCTTGGTTATATATATGTATATATATATGTATATATATGATCTGTCTCTTCAGGACAAGGGCTTCCCAGGTGGCTCAGTAGGTAAAGAATCTGCCTGCAATGCAGTTGTTGCAGCAGGTTCAATTCCTGGGTGGGGAAGCTCCCTGGAGGAAGGCATGACAATCCACTCTAGTATTATTGCTTGGAGAATCCTCTGGACAGAGGATCCTGGTGGGCTTCAGTCCATAGGGTTACAAAGAGTCAGACATGACTGAAGCAACTGATCGCATGCACCTCAGGACAACAAAAGTGAAAATTAAATAAATGTACTACATCAAACAATGAAACTTTTGCATAGAAAAGGAAACCATGAACAAAATAAAATGCATTCTGCTGAGTGGGAGAAGTACATTTGTACATTATTTGTTCGAGAGTTTAATATCTGAAATATAGAAAAAAAAAACCTTATGCAATTCAACATCAAAAAAAAAAAAAACCCCACAACAAAACAAAACCAAAAAAACACCTAATTAAAGAGTGGGCAGAGGACATGAACAGATATACTTCTAATTGAAACATACAGGTGGCTAACGGATACATGATAATCTTCTCAACATCACTAATCATCAGGTGAAAGCAAAACAAAATAGGAATGAGATATCATCTCACATTTGTAAAAATGGCTATTATCAAAAAGATAAGAAATAACAAATATGCTGACTTGGTGAAGAAAAGGGAATCTGTTGTTGCGAGTGCCACTGGGTGCAGCCACTATGGGAAACAATCTGGAAACTCCTTAAAATGTAAGAATTGAACTACCATATAATTCAGAAAGCCCACTTTTTTTTTTCCCAAAGAAAGCAAAAACACTAAATCAGTAAGATATATACACTCCTATGTTCATAGCAGCATTATTTACAGTAACCAAGATATGAAAGCAACATAAGTGTCCAACAGATGATTAGAAAGTAATATGTAATTTATATATACAGTGGAATATTTCTTAGCTGTAAAGGGAATGAAATGTTGCTATATCAGACAACATGGATAGATCTAAGAGTATTATGCTAAATGATATCAGGCAAACAGAGAAAGATAAACAATGTCCATTATCACTTATATGTGAAAACTGAAAAACAAGAGCACTTGTACAAACGTGACAAAACATAAAAAGACTCATAGATACAGAGAAAAATAGACCATTGCAACAGGGTGGTGGCAGCTGGGTGGGGGAAATAGGTGAAGGGGATTAAGAGATACAGATTTCCAATGATAAAATAAGTAATGGGGACATAATGTACAGCACAGGGAATATAGTAAATAATATTGTAATAACTTCGGTGGCATGGTAACTATACTGCGGTGATGATTTCATAATATAAAAAATATAGAATCATGTGGTATGCTTGACATTAATATAACATTGAATTTCCACGAAATTTAAAAATAGAACAAATAAACTCACATTTCTCCAGTTTCCAAGTCTCTATTCTTTTTTACTACACCTTATGCCCATCTTCACGACCTGGATAATCATGATGGTGTGATCACTCATCTAGGGCCAGACATGCTGGAATGTGAAGTCAAGTGGGCCTTAGAGCATCACTATGAACAAAGCTAGTGGGGGTGATGGAATTCCAGTGGAGCTGTTTCAAATCCTGAAAGATGATGCTATGAAAGTGCTGCACTCAATATGCCAGCAAATTTGGAAAACTCAGCAGTGGCCACAGGACTGGAAAAGGTCAGTTTTCATTCCAATTCCAAAGAAAGGCAATGCCAAAGAATGCTCAAACTACCCCACAATTTCACTCATCTCACATGCTAGTAAAGTAATGCTCAAAATTCTCCAAGCCAGGCTTCAGCAATACATGAACCATGAACTTCCTCATGTTCAAGCTGGTTTTAGAAAAGGCAGAGGACCCAGAGATCAAATTGCCAACATCCACTGGATCATGGAAAAAGCAAGAGAGTTCCAGAAAAATACCAATTTCTGCTTTATTGACTATGCCAAAGCCTTTGACTGTGTGGAACACAATAAACTGTGGGAAATTCTGAAAGAGGTGGGAATACCAGACCACCTGACCTGCCCCTTGAGAAATCTGTATGCAGGTCAAGAAGCAACAGTTAGAACTGGATATTGAACAACAGACTGGTTCCAAATAGGAAAAGGAGTATCTCAAGGCTGTATATTGTCACCCTGCTTATTTAACTTATATGCAGAGTACATCATGAGAAACGCTGGACTGGAAGAAACACAAGCTGGAATCAAGATTGCTGGGAGAAATATCAATAACCTCAGAAATGCAGATGACACCACCCTTATGGCAGAAAGTGAAGAGGAGCTAAAAAGCCTCTTGATGAAAGTGAAAGAGAAGAGTGAAAAAGTTGGCTTAAAGCTCAACATCCAGAAAACGAAGATCATGGCAACTGATCCCATCACTTCATGGGAAATAGATGGGGAAAAAGCGGAAACAGTGTCAGACTTTATATTTTTGGGCTCCAAAATCACTGCAGATGGTGATTGCAGCCATGAAATTAAAAGATGCTTACTCCTTGGAAGAAAAGTTATGAGCAACCTAGATAGTATATTCCAAAGCAGAGACTGAAACTCCACTATTTTGGTCACCTCATGTGAAGAGTTGACTCATTGGAAAAGACTTTGATGCTGGGAGGGATTGGGGGCAGGAAAAGAAGGGGACGACAGAGGATGAGATGGCTGGATAGCATCACTGATTCGATGGATGTGAGTCTTAGTGAACTCCGGGAGTTGGTGATGGACAGGGAGGCCTGGCGTGCTGCGATTCATGAGGTAGCAAAAAGTCAGACACGACAGAGCAACTGAACTGAACTGAACTGAACTGAATGCCTATTGGGATCTAGATTGGAAAATGAACAAGACTTTCAGAAGAAGGAATATATATATATACACTTTGGTTGGAGAAGACCCTTTTTAGTTCTTTTAAATTTTAATTGGAGGCTAATTACTATACAATATTGTGTTGGGTTTTGCCTTAGATTCACATGAATCAGCCATGGGTGTACATGTGTTCCCCATCCTGAATCTTCCTCCCACATCCCTCCCCATCCTATCCCTCAGGGTCATCCCAGTGCACCAGCACTGAGCACCCTGTCTTATGCATCAAACCTGGACTGGCGATCTATTTCATATATGATAATATATATGTTTCAATAATAATAATATATATGCTATTCTCTCAAATCATCCCACCCTTGCCTTCTCCCACAGAGTCCAAAAGTCTCTTCTTTACATCTGTGTCTCTTTTTCTGTCTCTCATATGAGATCATCATTACCATCTTTCTAAATTCCATACATATGCATTGATATACTGTATTAATGTTTTTCTTTCTGACTTACTTCGCTCTGTATAATAGGCTCCAGTTTCATCCACCTCATTAGAACTTATTCAAATGCATTCTTTTTAATAGCTGAGTAGCATTCCATTGTGTATATATACCACAGCTTTCTTATCCATTCATCTGCTGATGGACATCTAGGTTTCTTCCATGTCCTGGCTACTGTAAACAGTGCTGTGATAAACATTGGGGTACACGGGTCTCTTTCATTCTGCTTTCCTTGGTTTGTATGCCCAGCAGCGGGATTGCTGGGTCGTATGGCAGTTCTATTTCTAGTTTTCTAAAGGAATCTCCACACTGTTCTCCATAGTGGCTGTACTAGTTTGCATTCCCACCAACAGTGTAAGAAGGTACCTTTCTCTCCACAACCTCTCCAGCATTTATTGTTTGTAGACTTTTTGATAGCAGCCATTCTGACCAGCATGAGATGGTACCTAAATGTGGTTTTGATTTGCATTTCTCTGTGATCATGAGTGATGTTGAGCATCTTTTCATGTGTTTGTTAGCCATCTGTATGCCTTAATTGGAGACATGTCTGTTCAGTTCTTTGGCCCATTTTTTGATTGGGTCATTTATTTTTCTGGAATTGAGCTGCAAGTGTTGCTTGTATAATTCTTTGTCAGTTGCTTAATTTGCTATTATTTTCTCCCATTCTGAAGGTTGTCTTTTCACCTTGCTTATAATTTCCTTCATTGCACAAAAGCTTTTAAGATTAATTAGGCCCCATTTGTTTATTTTTCCTTTTATTTCCCTTACTCTGGGAAGTGGGTCATAGAGATCCCGCTATGATTTACATCAGAGAGTGTTTGCCTATGTTTTCCTCTAGGAGTTTTATAGTTTCTGGTCTTACATTTAGATCTTTAATCCATTTTGAGTTTATTTTTGTGTATGGTGTTAGAAAGTGTTCCAGTTTCATTCTTTTACAAGTGGTTGACCAGTTTTCCAAACACCACTTGTTAAAGAGATTGTCTTTAATCCATTGTATATTCTTGCTTCCTTTGTCAAAGATAAGGTGTCCATAGGTGTGTGGATTTATCTCTGGGCTTTCTATTTTGTTCCATCAATCTGTTTTTCTGTCTTTGTGCCAGTACCATACTGTCTTGATGACTGTAGCTTTGTAGTATAGACTGAAGTCAGGCAGGTTGATTCCTCCAATTTCATTGTTCTTTCTCGAGATTGCTTTGGCTATTCGAGGTTTTTTTTTAAATTTTCATACAAATTGTGAAGTTAGTTGTTCTATTTCTCTGAAAAATACTGTTGTTAGCTTTATAAGGTGGAGAAGGCAATGGCACCCCACTCTAGTACTCTTGCCTGGAAAATCCCATTGGCAGAGGAGCCTGGTAGGCTGCAGTCCATGGGGTCACAAAGAGTCAGACACGACTGAGTGACTTCACTTTCACTTTTCACTTTCATACATTGGAGAAGGAAATGGCAACCCACTCCAGTCTTCTTGCCTGGAGAGTCCCAGAGACGGGGGAGCATGGTGGGCTGCTGTCTATGGGGTCACACAGAGTCGGACATGACTGAAGCGACTTCACAGCAGCAGCAGCAGCAGCTTTATAAGGATTGCATTGAATCTATAGATTGCTTTGGGTAGTGTACTCATTTTCACTATATTGATTCTTTGGATCCATGAACATGGTATATTTCTCCATCTATTTGTGTCCTCTTTGATTTCTTTCATCAGTGTTTTATAGTATTTTATATATAGGTCTTTTTTTTAAAGATAGATTTATTCCTAAGTATTTTATTATTTTCTTTGCAATGGTGAATAGAATGGTTTCCTTAATTTCTCTTTCTGTTTTCTCATTGTTAGTGTATAGGAATACAAGGGATTTGTGTGTTAATTTTCTATCCTGAAACTTTACTATATTCATTGACTAACTCTAGTAATTTTCTGGTGGAGTCTTTAGGGTTTTCTATGTAGAGGATCTGGAGAAGGCAATGGCACCCCACTCCAGTACTCTTGCCTGGAACACTGAGAATTTTACTTCTTCTTTTCCAATCTTGATTCCTTCTATTTATTTTTCTTCTATGATTGATGTGGCTAAAACTTCCAAAACAATACTGAATAGTAGTGGTGAGAGTGGGCACCCTTGTCTTGTGCCTGACTTTAGGGTAAATGCTTTCAATTTTTCACCATTGAGGATAATGTTTGCTGTGGGTTTTTCATATATGGCTTTTATTATGTTGAGGTATGGTCCTAGAAGAAGGAACATGATTTATAGAGGTTTAGTTACACAGATGAGTGGGAGAATAAAGAATACAATTAGGGAATAATGAAGCAACCAAGAGATTTAGCAAAATTGGGAAGTTGCTAGCCTGGAGCTAGCTGACATGGGGATAAAATGGCATTGCATGTGTGCAGGCAAAGTCGCTTCAGTTGTATCTGACTCTTTATGACCTTATGGATTATAGCTCGCCAGAGCTCTGTCCATGGAATTCCCCAGGCAAGAATACTGGAGTGGTTTGCCATGCCCTCCTCCAAAGGATCTTCCTGACCCAGGAATCAAAAACACATCTCTTAAAGTCTCCTGCTTTGGCAGGTGGATTCCTTACCACTAGTGCCAAAGTACAGAAGCTTGGGCTGTCAGGCAGAGGAACTCTACCACAGGATGAACTGCCCAAGAGAGAGCTTGGGCTAGGAAGGGAGGAGACCTTGCCAGATTGCACAGTAACCAGGGAAATCTTCTTTGCTCTCAAGTCAGTCTTTGAATGTTGCTTCCCATTGCTCTAACCTATTAACAGCTAAGAGAGCCTGAGAAAGCAGGGCATGGGAACAATGGGGATGAGTCTGAGGCTAGAGCAAGCATCCTCTCTCTCTACCTGAAGTGAAAAGGACTATGAAATAAAATAGTATTTAGTTGGGGGCTATAAAGAATGGCAGAAATATTAAGCAAGTTCAAAAAAAGGAGAGATTTATGATGAATGCAACACCAAAGGAGAGACTCCTCAGTAAATGTAAAGTGATTTGTAAAGAGAGGTAGAATTTCTGAAAGTAAAGAAAGAGTGTAGGCATTGCTGATATAAGGAACTTGTTCAGTACTTTCCTGAAGGTAGAGAATACTGTTCATTCTTTTAAAAAATCTTTCTACCAGCAATATCTATAACATATATTACAATATAAAGGGCAAGAAAAAATAAATACATGCTATCCAGGCTCATGGGATAATACATCATTAAATACAACTTTTACAAATATTTTATTGATCAAAAATGTACATGAGTATATGCATATGTGTGTGTATATAATAAAATTTACTATTATAATTTTGCATGTGCAATTCAATGGCATTAATTGCATTGAAAGTATTCTCCAATCATCACCACTGTATGTTCCTAAAACTTTTTCATCACCCCAAACGGAAGCTCTATAGCCATAACTCTTCATTCCTTACTTTCCATAAGCTCTAGTAATTAATTTACACTAAAATGCATCAAAACCAAGATGGATTAATAAATTAGAGGAATGTCAACAAACAGAAGGACATATGATAATAAAATGTTGAGATGAATAGATGTGTATCATAAGATGTTAATAGAAAATGTAGGTGGTGAATTTAAAAAAATCAATCAATAAAAAGACCAAGTAAATGATAAAATTTGTGGCTGATGTTAACTCTTCACTATTTCCTATGTCAGAAATAGTCTTTGTTAGTGTTTTGAGAGTAAGGGCTGTTTCTTATAATTGTTCTCTGTATGCTTCAGGGCACTTATCAGAGCAAACTGCAAATGGCTGGTACTGGTTTTTTTACATTCTCAGAAGGAAGAATGTAAGGAGGAACATTGGAGTTTGTCTAAGTAATAGTCTTGGCAAGCTATTCTTGCATGTATGCCAATTTCGTAGCTTTTATTTCCTAAATTTTTGCTCCTTTTCTCTAACTTTCCCATAGATTCTAAGAATGCATCAGCAGCTTTCAATATATTTCTGTTTTACCTAAGTTAATGACAGCTCCTGCATGTTAAAAAATGTCCTGTTGTACAGAGTGAAGTAAGTCAGAAAGAGAAAAACAAATACCATATATTAATGCATATATGTGAAGTCTAGAAAAATGATATTGATGAAGCTATTTGCAGGGAAGGAATGGAAATGGAGATGTAGAAGACAGACCCGTGGACACAGCGGGGCAAGGAGAGGGTGGGACAAATTGAGAAAGTAGCATTGACAAATATACATTATCATGTGTGAGATACATAGCTAGTTGGAAGTTGCTATGTAACACAGGGAACCTAGTCTGACAGTCTGTGATGACCTGGAGGGGTGAGATGAGAGGGAAGGGTGCTAAAGAGGGAGGGCATGTATATACATATATATATTTGTGGCTGGTTTGCATTGTTACATAGAGGAAACCAATATATATTGTAATGCAATTTTCCTCCAATTAAACAATAAAACCAATACAATATTGTAAAGTAATTAGCCTCCAATTAAAATAAATAAATTTAAATTAAAAAAGAATAATTTTTAAAAATTACAAAAATGTGTGACTCAATAGAAGTTACATTTATGTTTATGTGAGATATTTTGTTGTCTCTTTCTTTCCTAAAGAATTTGATTTATCATCCATGTAATGTTTTCTAATAGAGAAACACTTAAAATATGCAATTTTAAAGAATAAAATGAGGTTTGGAACACTAATGGTTTATCCTTATGTAATGGAGTCTGCACAAGTGGAGGTCCAGTTGATTAAGTTAGAAAAATATTTGTTTCTCTTATGTTCTTCACACAATGTATGTCTTCCTACCATCAATAAATTATAATTGGTTTTATCAGTTTATCAGATTCAGAGTGTAGAACTTATTTTCATATCATTAAACAAAGAAGTCAGTCGGCATATTCTGTAAATAATAACAGTGGTTATGCAAATAAGTCCTTTTTCTCAGCAAAGAAAATTTTGCTATTTCCCCTTTGGAGTACAGCAAGTTTATTTGTAAATTTCATTAATATTTGTACCCTTGAGTTATTGCTATAATATATAAAACTCACAATACATTTTTTTTCATTGATAAGAACAACATCATCAAAAACCACATAATTAAACATTCCATTAATAACTTAAAATATATCTTTCTTGAATGTGCCTTCTTAGAAATTAAAAAGAATGAGATTGAATATCATTAATATTCACAGGATGGGTAGAAATGAGCTGAATGAAATGTATTGCACAAATTACATGCTAAGCTGTGTGCTGAGGATTTTGCCCATTATTTAATCCTCAGAGCAGTTCTAAGCAAAGGTAAAAATTCTTTGGAAGACACACATGTTAGATCAGTCTTTCTTTGAGGCAATCATTTATAGGTAATTTCATAAAAATATATTTTGGTTATTGTTTGTTCTAATTTCAATGTGTTAAGCATACAAGGACAAATAATGCCATGATTTTGGGATTATTTGTAGTTCTTATGCACTATAAAAACTGTGCCCACTTTACTACAAATAAGCAATACAAGCCAAATTATTCTGACAGCTGAGTTTTCCCTTAATGAATTAAGTACTTCAGATAAGAAGCATTTGACTGCAAGCAATAGTAAACCATAATTTAGAATTGGCTTTTAATTCAAAAGGTGGTGCTACTTTCTCATTCTTCTGCCTCAAAACAGATGACAGGATGGTTGCAACAGTTTCCAAGCGGGTCATCTGGCCATAAACAGGCAAAGGAACTATCCTTTGATATCTTTATGGGGAAGAGAGTAGCTTTCCCATAGGTTTGACAGATCTCTCCTCTGATTTCAGAGGTCCCTAAATTAAAAAGTGAATTTAAATTTCACCCAAATTATATCCAATTTATGATTATTTATGCAATACCCATCAACCATCATTCTGGACATTTCTTCCTTTTAATTTCCACAAAATTATTTTTATGAAACATTTTATAGGAGTACAGTGTAAACTAATGTCTGTGAGTGGATAGACTGTACCTTCAACAGATCTGTCTGAATTCTTGCTGCATTTAAGTTTATTCAATAACAGTCTTATGTAAGATGATGGATTCACCCTACTATATTCAGTAGCTCACAATAGGATAGAAAAGAACCCAACTAATCATAATTTTAGATAAATTTGTCTTCAGTTGCTAAGTTGTGTCCAATTCTTTGTGACCTAATGGACTGCAGCATGCCAGGCTCCCCTGTCCTTCACTGTCTCCAGGATTTTGTTCAGTTTCATATCCATTGAGTCAGCTAAGCACTAATTCTCTGCTGCCCCCTTCTCCTGTTACCTTCAATTTTTTTCCAGCATCAGGGTATTTTCCAATGAGTTGGCTCTTCATATCAGGTGGCCAAACTGTTGGACCTTCAGTATCAGTCCTTAAAATAAATATTCAGGGTTGATTTCTTTTAGGATTGACTGGTTTGATATCCTTGTGTTCCAAGGGACTTTCGAGAGTCATCATTAGCACCACAGTTCAAACGCATCAATTCTTCAGTGCTCAGCCTTGTTTGTGGTCCAACTCTCATGCCTGTACATGAATACTGGAAAAACCATAGTTTGACAATATGGACTTTTGTTCCAAAGTGATGTCTCTGCTTATTAATACACTGTCTATGTTTGTCATAGCTTTCCTTCCAAGGAACAGACATTGTTTAATTTCATAGCTGCAATCACTATCCACAGTGTTTTTGGAGCCTAAGAAAACAAAATCCATCACTGCTTCCATGTTTTCCCATTTCTATTTGCCACTAAATGATGACACTAGATGCTGTGATCTTACCTTTTTCAGTGTTGAGTTTTCACCAAAAGGTTCTTCACTAAGAGGTTCTTTCAGTTCAGTTCAGTTCAGTTCACTCGCTCAATCGTGTCCGACTCTTTGCGACCCCATGAATCGCAGCACGCCAGGCCTCCCTGTCCATCACCAGCTCCCGGAGTTCACTCAGACTCACATCCATCGAGTCCGTGATGCCATCCAGCCATCTCATCCTCGGTCGTCCCCTTCTCCTCCTGCCCCCAATCCCTCCCAACATCAGAGTCTTTTCCAATGAGTCAACTCTTCTCATGAGGTGGCCAAAGTACTGGAGTTTCAGCTTCAGCATCATTCCTTCCAAAGAAATCCCAGGGTTGATCTCCTTCAGAATGGACTGGTTGGATCTCCTTGCAGTCCAAGGGACTCTCAAGAGTCTTCTCCAACACCACAGTTCAAAAGCATCAATTCTTCAGTGCTCAGCCTTCTTCACAGTCCAACTCTCTCATCCATACATGACCACAGGAAAAACCATAGCCTTGACTAGACGGACATTTGTTGGCAAAGTAATGTCTCTGCTTTTGAATATACTATCTAGGTTGGTCATAACTTTTCTTCCAAGGAGTAAGCATCTTTTAATTTCATGGCTGCAGTCACCATCTGCAGTGATTTTGGAGCCCCCCAAAATAAAGTCTGACACTGTTTCCACTGTTTCCCCATCTATTTCCCAGGAAGTGATGGGACCAGATGCCATGATCTTCATTTTCTGAATGTTGAGCTTTAAGCCAACTTTCTCACTCTCCTCTTTCACTTTCATCAAGAGGCTTTTTAGCTCCTCCTCACTTTCTGCCATAAGGGTGGTGTCATCTGCATATCTGAGGTTATTGATATTTCTCCTGGCAATCTTGATTCCAGCTTGTGTTTCTTCCAGCCCAGCGTTTCTCATGATGTACTCTGCATATAAGTTAAATGAGCAGGGTGACAATATACAGCCTTGACGTACTCCTTTTCCTATTTGGAATCAGTTTGTTGTTCCACGTCCAGTTCTAACTGTTGCTTCTTGACCTGCATACAGGTTTCTCAAGAGGCAGGTTAGGTGGTCTGGTATTCCCATCTCTCTCAGAATTTTCCATAGTTAATTGTGATCCACACAGTCAAAGGCTTTGGCATAGTCAATAAAGCAGAAATAGATGTTTTCTGGAACTCTCTTGCTTTTTCCATGATCCAGCGGATGTTGGCAATTTGATCTCTGGGTCCTCTGCCTTTTCTGAAACCAGCTTGAACATGAGGAAGTTCATGGTTCATGTATCGCTGATGCCTAGCTTGGAGAATTTTGAGCATTACCTTACTAGCATGTGAGATGAGTGCAACTGTGCGGTAGTTTGAGCATTCTTTTGCATCGCCTTTCTTTGAGATTGGAATGAAAACTGACCTTTTCCAGTCCTGTGGCCACTGCTGAGTTTTCCAAAGTTGCTGGCATATTGATTGTAGCACCTTCACAGCATCATCTTTCAGGATTTGAATCAGCTCCACTGGAATTCCGTCACTCCCACTAGCTTTATTCGTAGTGATGCTTTCTAAGGCCCACTTGACTTCACATTCCAAGATGTCTGGCTCTAGATTAGTGATCACATCATCACAATTATCTGCATCGTGAAGATCTTTTTTGTATAGTTCTTCTGTGTATTATTGCCACCTCTTCTTAATATCTTCTGCTTCTGTTAGGTCCATACCATTTCTGTCCTTTATCGAGCCCATCTTTGCATGAAATAGTCCCTTGGTATCTCCAATTTTCTTGAAGAGATCTCTAGTCTTTCCCATTCTGTCCTTTTCCTCTATTTCTTTGCATTGATCACTGAAGAAGTTTTTCTTATCTCTTCTTGTTATTTTTTGGAACTCTGCATTCAGATGCTTATATCTTTCCTTTTCTCCTTTGCTTTTTGCTTCTCTTCGTTTCACAGCTATTTGTAAGGCCTCCCCAGACAGACATTTAACTTTTTTGCATTTCTTTTCCATGGGGATGGTCTTGATTCCTGTCTCCTGTACAATGTCATGAACCTCATTCCATAGTTCATCAGGCACTCTATCTATCAGATCTAGGCCCTTAAATCTATTTCTCACTTCCACTGTATAATCATAAGGATTTGATTTAGGTCATACCTGAATGGTGTAGAGGTTTTCCACACTTTCTTCAATTTGAGTCTGAATTTGGTCATAAGGAGTTCATGATCTGAGCCACAGTCAGCTCCTGGTCTTGTTTTTGCTGACTGTATAGAGCTTCTCCATCTTTGGCTGCAAAGAATATAATCAGTCTGATTTCAGTGTTGACCATCTGGTGATGTCCATGTGTAGAGTCTTCTCTTGTGTTGTTGGAAGAGGGTGTTTGCTATGACCAGTGAATTTTCTTGGCAAAACTCTATTAGTCTTGCCCTGCTTCATTCTGCATTCCAAGGCCAAATTTGCCTGTTACTCCAGGTATTTCTTGACTTCCTACTTTTGCATTCCAGTCTCCTATAATGAAAAGGACATCTTTTTTGGTGTTAGTTCTAAAAGGTCTTGTAGGTCTTCATAAAACCATTCAACTTCAGTTTCTTCAACGTTACTGGTTGGGGCATAGACTTGGATAACTGTGATATTGAATGGTTTGCTTTGGAGATGAACAGAGATCATTCTGTCGTTTTTGAGATTGCATCCAAGTACTGCATTTCGGACTCTTTTGCTGACCATGATGGCTACTCCATTTCTTCTGAGGGATTCCTGCCCACAGTAGTAGATATAATGGTCATCTGAGTTAAATTCACCCATTCCAGTCCATTTTAGTTCGCTGATTCGTAGAATGTCGACGTTCACTCTTGCCATCTCTTGTTTGACCACTTCCAATTTGCCTCGATTGATGGACCTGACATTTCAGGTTCCTATGGAATATTGCTCTTTACAGCATTGGATCTTGCTTCTATCACCAGTCACATCCACAACTGGGTATTGTTTTTGCTTTGGCTCCATCCCTTCATTCTGTCTGGAGTTATTTCTCCACTGATCTCCAGTAGCATATTGGGCACCTAATGACCTGGGGAGTTCCTCTTTTCGTATCCCAACATTGTGCCTGTTCATACTGTTCATGGGGTTCTCAAGGCAAGAATACTGAAGTGGCTTGCCATTCTCTTCTCCAGTGGACCACATTCTGTCAGACCTCTCCACCATGACCCGCCCATCTTGGGTTGCCCTGCAGGCATGGCTTGGTTTCATTGAGTTAGACAAGGCTGTGGTCCTAGTGTGATTAGATTGACTAGTTTTCTGTGAGTATTGTTTCAGTGTGTGTGCCCTCTGATGCCCTCTTGCAACACCTACCATCTTACTTGAGTTTCTCTTACCTTGGGCCGAGAGGAGATATCCCACGTCCAAGGTCATTGGCGGCCTGGAGGAGACACCCCACGTCCGAGGTCAGGGCTGCGGCCGGGAGGAGCTACCCCATGTTTGAGGCCAGTGGCAGTTTCTCTTTACTTTCTGCCATTAGAGTGGTATCATCTACATATCTGAGGTTGTTGATATTTCTTCCAGATATCTTGATTCCAGCTTGCGAATCATCCAGTGTGAAATTTCACATAATATACTGTGCATATAAGTTAAAAATCAGGGTGAGGTTATACGTCCGTGTAGTACTCCTTTCCCAATATGGAATCTGTCTATGTTTCCATATCCTGTTGCAAATGTTGCTTTTTGACCTGCATACGATTCCTCAGGAGACTGCTAAGGTAGTCTCGTACTCCCATCTGTTTACTAATTTTTCACAGCTTGTTGTGATTCACACAGTCAAAGGCTTTAGCATAGTTAGTGAAGCTGAAGTAGAGGTTTTCCTGGAATTCCCTTGCTTTCTTTATGATACAACAAATGTTGGCAATTTGACCTCTAGCTTCTCTGCCTTCCCTGAACCCAGTTTGTAAATCTAGAAGTTCTCCGTTCACATACTGCTGAGGCCTAACTTAAAGGATTTTGACCGTAAAGTTGCTAGCATGTGAAATCTGCACAATTGTGTAGTACTTTGAACATTTTTGGTATTGCCTTTCTTTGGGATTGAAATGAAAACTGACCTTTTTCAGTCTTGTAAACACTGATAAGTTTTCCAAATTTGCTGACCTACTGAGAGTAGCACTTTGACAGCATCATCTTTTAGGATTTGAAATAGCTCAGCTGGAATTCTATCACCTCCACTAGTTTTTCTTTTCTTTTCTTTCTTTCTTTCTTTTTTTTGTAACAATGTTTCCTAAGTTCCACTTAACTTCTCATTCCAGGATGTCAGACTCTATGTGAGTGACCACATCACCATGATTATTTGGATCACTAAGACCTTTTTTTCTATGGTTCTTTTTGGTATTTCTGCTACCTCTTCTTAATATCTTCTACTCTTGTCAGGTCCTTACCATTTCTGTCCTCTATCATGCCCATCCTTGCATGAAATGTTCTATTGATATCTCCACTTTTCTTGAAGAGAGTAGTAGTCTTTCTCATTTTTGTTTTCCTTTAATTCTCTGCATTATTCATTTAAGAAGGATTCTAAACTCTCCTTGCTATTCTCTGGACCTCTGTGTTCAGTTGGGTAAATTTTTCCTATTCTTCCTTGCCTTTCACTTCTTTTCTTTTCTCAGGTATTTGTAAAGCCTCCTCAGATAACCACTTTGCTTTTGTGCATTACTTTATCTTTGGGATGGTTTTGTTCACTGCCTCTAGTGCCTTCAATGTTATGAACCACCATCCACAGTTCTTCACATGCTGTCTACCAGATCTAATCCCTTGAATTTATTTTCCACCTCCACTGTGTAATCATAAGGGATTTGATTTAGGTCATATCTGAATGGTCTAGTGGTTTTCACTACTTTCTTCAATTTAAGCCTGAATTTTTTAATAAGGAGCTGATGATATGAGCCACAGTCAGCTCCACGTCTTGTTTTTGCTGAGTATATAGGGCTTCTCTGTAGGTTGTAAAGAATATTATCAGTTTTATTTCGTTATTGACCATCTGGTGATGTTCATGTGTACAGTCGTCTCTTGGGTTGTTGGACAAGGGTGTTTAACATAACCAGAATGTAATTTTGACAAAACTCTGTTAGCCTTTGCCCTGCTTCATTTTCTACCCCAAGGGCAAACTTTTCTGTTACTCCAGGTATCTTTTGACTGCATACTTTTGTGTTCCAAACCCCTATGATGAAAAGGACATTTTATTTGATGTTAGTTATAGAAGGTCTTGTAGGTCTTCATAGAATTGGTCAACTTCAGCATCTTCAGCATCAGTGGTTGGGGCATATACTTTGACTACTGTGATGTTGAATGGTTTGCATTGGAAACGATCCAAGATCATTTTGTCATTTTTGAGATTGCACCCAAGTACTGCATTTCAGAAGTCAACACTTTTGTTGACTATAAGGGCTATTCCATTTCTTCAAAAGGGTTTCTTACCCACAGTAGTAGATTTAATGGTCCTCTGAATTATATTTGCCCATCAATGTCCATTTTAGTTCACTGATTCCTAAGATGTCAGCGTTTACTCTTGCTGTGTTCTGATTGCCCAGATCCAATTTACTTTGATTTATGGGCCTAACATAGGAGACTGGCAGGCTACAGTCCATGGAGTTGCAAAGAGTTGAACATGACTGAGTGACTAACACTTTCACTCCAATCTTCCCAAGTGGTGCTAGAGGTAAAAGAGTTACTTGCCAATGGAAGAGACATATGAAACATAGGCCTAATTCCTGGGTTGGAAGGAACCCCTGGAGGAGGAAATGGCAACCCACTCAAGTATTCTTGTTTAGAGAATCCCATGGACAGAGAAGATTGGTGGGCTACAGTCCACTGGGTCGAAAAGAGTTGGACACAACTGAAGCGTCTTGGCACGCATGCATTGGCCTAATATTCCAGGTTTTTATGCAATATTGTTTTCTTTTTTTAATATCAGACTTTACTTTCACCACCAGACACATCCATATTAGAGCATCATTTCCACTTTGGCCTAGCCACTTCACTCTTTCTGAAGCTATTAGTAATTGCCTTCTGGTCTTCTCCCATAGCAAATTGAACACCTTCCAGCTCTAGGGAGCATATATTTTGGTGTCACATCATTTTGCTGTTATACTGTGCATGGGCTCTCATGGCAAGAATACTGGGGTGGGTTGCCATTTCCTGCCCCGGTGGACCACGTTTTATCAGAACTCTTCACTGTGATCCGTCCTTCTTGGGTGGCCCTGCATGACATGGCTCATAGCTTCATTGAGTTACAAAAACTCCTTCAACACAGCAGGGCTGTGATCCATAAGGGGATACACACAATATAATAATTTATTCATTCAACTTCTGATATAAATAAAATTTAAAAATAATATTAAAATTATTTTGGCATAAACAGCTTTTTATTATTTAATAATTTTAGATTTACAGAGAGATGCAAAGATGATGAAGAAAGTTCTTCTATAAGCTTCACCCCAGATTCCCCCAAAACTATTATCCTGTAGGACCCGTTCATATTTTTTCAAAACTAAGAAAACAAAATTGGCACAATACTATTAACTAAGCTATAGTTACTCAGATTTACAAAATTTCCCACTAATACTGTTCTTATGTTCCAGGATCCCATTCAGAAAGGCATGTTGCCTTTAGTCATCATAAACCTTAATTTTTATAGTCTGTGATTTTTTTTTTTCAGTTTTTCCTTGTTTATCAAGACCTTTGTGCTTTTGAAGGGTACTGATCAAGTACTTTGCAGAATGTACCTCAACTTGGGATTGATGTTTTCTCATATTTAGACCAGGATTATGAATTGATGAATTCCACTGGTAACTTTTTACCACTAGGTGAGGTTTATAAACAGTGCTAATAAGAATATCAAAGAAGTTAGGTATCTTGAATGGAAAGTAGAAAGTATGGAGATACACTCAGAACAGATTTTTACAGGAAGTAAACCACTTCCAAGGTGTCAGCTGCTTTTGAAAGCTAAATCAATTTTTATAGAATGTGAGAATACATTTAGCATCAGAAACACTACTTTGCTCCCATAGCCTTAAATTATTGTTTGAGGCAATATCAAAAAGTGTTTAATTTGCTTTCAGGTAGCAGCTTGCTCAGTGGCAGAATGAATGCTTTCTATTTCAAGTATATTTTGTTGCACTAGGCCAACATTTTCCAAATTATAGGTTATATTCACTTGATGTATAATACATCAGTCAGTTAAATAGAAATGTTTCCATATATTTATATATTCATTCATCTATTGATATTTCCATTTACATATTTTTGGAAAAGTATCAGTTCAGTTCAGTTCAGTTGCTCAGTCGTGTCTGACTCCTTGTGACCCCATGAATTGCAGCACACCAGGCCTCCCTGTCCATCACCAGCTCCCGGAGTTCACTCAGACTCACGTCCATTGAGTCAGTGATGCCATCCAGCCATCTCATCCTCTGTCGTCCCCTTTTCCTCCTGCCCCCAATCCCTCCCAGCATCAGAGTCTTTTCCAATGAGTCAACTCTTCGCATGAGGTGGCCAAAGTATTGGAGTTTCAGCTTTAGCATCATTCCTTCCAAAGAACACCCAGGGCTGATCTCCTTTAGAATGGACTGGTTGGATCTCCTTGCAGTCCAAGGGACTTTCAAGAGTCTTCTCCAACACCACAGTTTAAAAGCATCAATTCTTTGGCACTCAGCTTTCTTCACAGTCCAACTCTCACATCCAAAAGTATAAACTAGTACAAAAGTAAACAAAGGGAAATTTTTATTAATATATTATAAATTCTTGAGAAATTCATTAAAAATATACTTTTCACTTGTTTCCCTCATTTTCATCAGAGGGACCCTCCCAAACATACATATACACAAATAACTTCCCTATTTCTATTAGAGACTGTGGGCCAGTGCATGCGTGAATGCTAAGCCGCTTCAGTCTTTTCTGACTCTTTGAAACCCTATGGACCATGGCCCATCAGGCTTTTCCATCCATGGGATTCTCTAGACGGGAATACTGGAGTGGGTTTCTATGTCCTCCTCCAGGAGATCTTATAGACCGAGGGATCAAACCTAAGTCTCTTAAGTGTTCAGAATTGGCAGGCAAGCTCTTTGCTAGTAGTGCCATCTGGGAAGCCCCTTTTTGGTCAGTACTACAAATATATTTGATGTAAGATTTGAAATCATTTTCACAAATTTGAATCAATCATCCATCAATTTTTTAATTGATTCTTCTTTCAAAATAAGTCTTTATTTTAGCTTTCTTTATATTCTTACTGACTTTGCCTTAGGTTAGGCCCTCATAGATTAGCCATCAGAATATAATTTTTGCTAATAATATTTCTTCAGTCTCTCCTTTCCTGTCTTTATTTGCCACTTTGTCATCATACAATATTCCCAGACTTTGTGTGGAATATATGCACTTGTGCTAACATTAATGTTTTTCCTCTATTACAAAGTAATATCTCAGATATGTTACTTCCTTGCCCCCACGTACATATACAAATTATAGTAGATGCTTCTGAAAGTGAAAGTGAAACGGAAGTCTCTTAGTCGTGTCCGACTTTTTGCGACCCCATGGACTGTAGCCTACCAGGTTCCTCTGTCAATGGGATTTTCCAGGCAATAGTACTGAAGTGGATTGCCATTTCCTTCTCAAGGGGATCTTTCTGACCCAGGGATCGAAGCCGGGTCTCCTGCATTGTAGACAGACGCTTTACCATCTGAGCTTCTGAGTTGCCTCTAACTCATTTTCTCTTCCTTCCCTGTCTTCTTTTGGGAAGTGCAATTTCCTTCATTCTAAACATGTTTATTCTAGTACAACTCCATCTTTTTCAGAGATATTGGTATGATGATTGACCTGCCTAGTTACTATGATTAAAACTTCCAGTACAATAGGGAATAAAAAAAGAAACAATATCTTTTTTTCTGATCTTGGAAGAAAGTTACTAATTTACACACAATGAGTATAATATTAGCCATGGGTTTTTAAATTTATTTGGCTGTGCTGCACCTTAGTTTTGGCATGTGGAATCTTTGATCCTTGTGGCATGATGGATTTTTTTTTTTTTGGTTGCAGTATGTGGGATTCTTCAATCTTTGTTTCAGCATGTGAGTTCTTTAGTTGTGACATGCAGGATCTAGTTCTCTGACCAGGGATCAAGCTCAGGCCCCCTGAACTGGGAGTGCAGAATCTTAGCCACTGTACTATCAGGGAAATACCTATTCATGAGGTTTTAATAGATGTCCTTTATCAGGTTGAAGGAATTCCTTTCCATTTCTGGTTTGAGTGTTTTTATCATGAAGGAATGTTAGATTTTGTCAACTTCTTTTAATGTATATATCCAGATAATCATGTGGCTTTTGGTCTGTTTTCTCTTAACATGTCTTATGACACGAATTCATTTTTGGATGTTAAACCAAGCTTACATTTCTGAGGTAAATCCCATTTGATTATGGTGTGTAATCCTTTTACTACTTTGCTGTATTCAGTTTAGCAGTGTTTTGTTGATGATTTTTGTATCTATATTCAGAAGAGATATCAGCCTGCAGTTTTCTTGTGACACTTGGTCTGGCTTCCATATTATCATAACACTGCCCTCATAGAATGAGTAAAAAGTGTTCCTTCTTCCATTTTCTTGGGACATTGTATTTTTTTTTTTAAATGACATCAGTCATTCTTTAAATTTTGGCCAGTGACACCATCTGACTTTGAGCTGTTTTGACCATTTGAAATTGTAAAAAACATTATTAGAATTTCTTTACTTTTTATAAGTCTAGTCAGATTTTTTATTTCTACTTCTGCTAGTTGTGGTATAGCTTGAATCCTGCCAGGAATTTTTCCATTTTTTCTGTTTCTGATTTGTTTCCATACATTTGTTTATGGTACTTCCTTTATAAGACTTTTTAATTTTGTAAGGTTAGTAGTGCTGTTTCCTTAATAGTGTTTAAAAATAACATTTAGTTTGGTAGTGATTGAAATGTGGGGACATGGAGTGTAACATTTGGAAGAATTGCATAGCCAAAAAATATTCATGCATACATTTAACTTCTAATTGTAATACCACTGAGCTCACTATGGATTTTTCACTGGGCTTTCAAAGCATGGAAGTTTTCCTCTTACTGCTATATAAGTTTTAAAAATAATAAATGAATGCTACTTGAGAGGAGATGGGGATACATCCAGGTATTTCCATTTAAATACATGGAATGGATTTTCAAAGCAAATAATAGTGTTTTCATGATACATGGGGTCATTTTATCTTAAAAACCCTTCTTAATAAATGTGTCTATTCTAAGCAGAAGTCTTCTAGCTCTGCATTTTTTTCATGTTGTTGTTAGGAAATTATTTTTCACCTATTTTACATATGTCTAGAGATTAAGTATTGAAATAAACACAAACACCTTTTCAAATACAACCATGCACTTGACTGTTATTTTTATTGCTTTCTCTTTGCATTCTTATCATCCACTCTATGTGTTGGTCCTTCTTATTCCTCTCACAACTTCACTCTAAACTGATCTTCATGACCCTTCACAATTTGACCACAGTTCCTTCATGAATTATATAAAACAAAGATTACATAATATTATTTATAATACTTTAACTTGTCCAGAATGGAGCTATTCTCAATTATATTGTTTACTTTGGTCTGAAAAGCAGAGCAAATATGTTTGACAATATTATTAAATAAGAAGTTATTGTTGTAACTCCTTTGGGCTATTGATAAGTTCTAATAATTCACACAACCATACTCATCTTCCTCTTATCAACTCTTAACTGACTCATCTAATTTTACTGTTATTTAATTACTAGCACTATAAACTGCCAAGTGAAAAACATTAAAGAAAAATAATCTTAAAATTTTCATTCTGAAAATTTGGTCTGAAAAGCATTGTGACTATTAAATGTCATATTTTAAAAAACATTCTATCTTATTTCTTGCCTATAGACATGGCAGGATCACATTTTGTCTTTTTCACTTCTCCTTATTCTTAGCTGAACTCAGCAAAGAAACAGAAACTTTGTTAGCATAATAAATCAAGAGTTTTATAACAGGAGAGGCAACTGAAGTTAGCAAAAGATACATTTTTTGTTACATATGATTCTTTCTGAAGATTATAATGGGTCTTTTGCAGTATTCAAATTAGGAAGTTGATTGTTCATTTTATGGACTTGGAAAGTAAATGGAATACATAGGAACTGATTAAAAGACCAAGTTATACCTAAGACTATGTGCAGAATACTGAAGGTAAAGATAGAGGTTATATGAAGATATTAGAAAAGAGGAGGTGTATTGGAAAAATAAGGGAAAATCTAAATACTACTTTGAGCTGTGCTTCAAGTGGCCTCGTAACAGACTTTATGATTAATAATTTAGATCATCATAATACTCTTTATCCTAATGGCAAACCTCATTCTCTTATAAGGAATCATATCCTAGTGTTTCCTTAAAGGATTTCATGAGGAATGGAAACTTTAGTGTGGAAAAATTTAACTGCAGTCTTATTCTTTCCTGTATCAATATGAATTACACTTTGACCGGGAGAGCACAACTGTGGTGTGAAAAATGGGCCAGACTTTCACATGAGCAGTAATAGTGGAGAGGGATGAAGTGATGACTAGTGCTGTACTAGCACCAGTGTCTCCAGGTAGCATAAAGTTGAAGCATGGATAGTTCAATAAAAATCCAGAGCTATATTCTAATGTTAGTTTTTTTTTTTAATGCTGATCAATGCAGCAAATGTTTTGCAATAATGATCCAATGGAGAATGATTCACATACTATAAATAACGGATTTTTGTAGGAATTTGTAACATTTCTGAAATATGAGTAAAAATGTTCAGTATGACAGACATGGTATAAGGACCCAGGCAGAGCACCACACTGGGACTCTGGATTGAAAGCCTGTGAAAAGTAATAGAGAGGAAAATTTAACTTCTACTTGATGCAGAAAAATGTTAAAATGTCACATTTTAAAAATGGAGTTGAGTGAGAAATACAAAACTTGTGCCTAGGAGGAAAATTTTGAACTTTGCACCGAACATCCTCTGGAAATGATATAACGATTAATGGCTCAGGTAAGATTCACCGCTTATCTTAAGTTCATTTGAGGTAGTATTTAGAGTGAAAGAAGAATGGGTGTCTGTGTCTGCAAGTGACTGGTTATAAGTTTTGGAAAAGACGTTAACAAAAATCTAACAAGCAAGAGTACTTGTGACTGTCCAGGACAGAGAGTATTGAAAAAAAAAAAAAACTATAGATTTTTAATTATGTTAAAAATGTTTTTACAATGGAAGAAGACATGAAACAGGATGAGGGGAGGGGAGGGGTATGAAAATTGAGTGCAAGAAGCCAGATACAATATATATTTCATGATACAACTTTGCCAACAAAGATCTATCTAATTAAATCTATGGTTTTCCCAGTAGTAAGGTATGGATGTAAGAGGTGGACTGTGAAGAAAGCCGAGCACTGAAGAATTGATGCTTTTGAACTGTGGTGCTGGAGAAGACTTTTGCGAGTCCCTTGGACTGCAAGGAGATCCAACCAGTCCTTCCTAAAGGAGACCAGTCCTGAGTGTTCATTAGAAGGACTGATGCTAAAGCTGAAACTCCAGTACTTTGGCTACCTCATGCGAAGAACTGACTGACACATTGGAAAAGACCCTGATGCTGGGAAAGATTGAAAGTGAGAGGAGAAGGGGATGACAGAGGATGAGATGGTTGGATGGCATCACTGACTCAATGGACATGAGTTTGAGTAGGCTCCAAGAGTTGGTGATGGACAGGGAAGCTTGGCATGCTGCAGTCCATGGGGTCGTAAAAAGTTGGACACGACTGAGCAACTGAACTGAACGAACTGAAAAAAATAAAGTCAATCTGGTGTTAGATATTTTCTACTCGTGGGTGTAGTGACATGATGGGGACCGAAGGAGCCCTCTGTGATGCTGAGGGATATTCCATTTCTTGTTCTGGGGAATGGTTACATGGATGTCTTCACTTTGCAAAAATTAATGTAGTTATGGGCTGAGGTCAAGAGTAGGAAGAACCTCAACTCACCTTCTCCCATAGGTACATCAAAATTATAACTAAATTTCTGAGCAAACTATCTATGAGGATGACATTAAGGCTAGCAGAAAAGGTTTTTCACAAGCAAAGATATAAAGAAAGGACAACAGTGGGGTTGGTTGCTGCTGCTGCTGCTGCTGCTGCTGCTGCTGCATCACTTCAATCATGTCTGACTCTGTGCGACCCCATAGATGGCAGCCCTCCAGGCTCCTCCATCCATGGGATTTTCCAGGCAAGAGTACTGGAGTGAGTTGCCAATGCCTTCTCCAAATGGGGTTGGTAGGAGTGGTAAAAACATGTTACAGTTAGGATCCATACCCCAGGTTGGTTAGCCAAAAATGAGACAAATATAACAGTGAAAGAGGTCTTCCCCAAGAATAAAGGAGTCTGAATCCCACACTGGGCTTTCCAGTCTTGGGTATTGCACCATAAAGACAAGTCTCCAGAATACCTGAATTGAAAAACCAGTGGAACTTACATATGGGAGAGCTGGAGAGCTATAGGACTTTAAAGAAAAAAACACAAAGTGATACATGCTGTGAGTGCCAGTGCCGAGGCAGTAATTTGAAGGAAACCTAGATCATAATACTTGCTGATCTTGAAGAGCCTCCCAGAGAGGAAGGAGGCAATTGGGCTTTCCCCTGGGAATAGAGACCTTGGTAGCAACAATTTTTTAGAGCTAATTCTATTACAATGATACAGGTGCTGGTAAGTCCCATCTTGGACCTCCCCCCCCCCCTGCCCCCATCAAGCTTATTAGAACTGGGAACTTATCTGCCCCCCAGTGGGCCAGCACCAGCTCCTCACCCCCCGAGTCACACAGTCTCTATAGTGGGACGTGGTTCCACATACATGGAGGTCAGGAGTAGTCCCGTCCCCCAAGACACAAAAGCCAATAATGAAGGAAAAATACCCCCATTTCAGTAGTCATGGAGTGATTGTAAAAAGCAGGGTCTCAAAGACAACTGGGCCAGTGGTCAGCTCTGCCTACCAGGACACCCCAGTAGTCAGTACTACTACAACAGAAGAGGCACACAGCCCACAAAGGGGACACCTCTAGAATATATAGATCTGGTAGGAGAAGGGTGGTGATTCTGGATCCCATACAACATCTACATAAGACCACTTCACCAAGTTTAGGAAATATAAACAACCTACCTAACATGGAGAAATCAATACAAAATGAAGCAAAATTGTAAGATAAATAAATAAGTGTGTTCAAAACGAAGGATTAAGAAAAAAACACAAAAAAATGACAAAAGTGAAGATAAACAATCTATTCAATAAAGTTAGTTACTTCTATTGAGTTTCTTATTTCTCTTTTTCCTAGTTGTTTTAAATGTAAGGTTAAATTCTTCATTATACTCTTTTTGTTTCCCGATTAGAATTATATCACTATGAACTTTCCTCTGAGAACTGCATTTTGGTGCATCTCATAGATTTGAGATCACTGTTTTTCTATTTTCATTTGTCTCAAAGTATATTTTTATTTCTTATTTGATTTTTAGTTGACCTATTGATTCTCTAGTACCATGTTGCTTAGATTTAACTCAGAGAATAATGGATGAATACAGTGGGGATTTAAACACAGAATATAAAGAAGAACCAAGCAGAAATGAAGAATACAGTAACTAAAATGTCAAAAACATTTAAGAGAAGGAACAAAATATGGTGGGGTTTTAGGGTTGTTAGAATTTGTTCAAAACTAACAGATTATGTCCATATATATATTATGTCCACATATATATACATATGTGGGTGCTAAGCCACTTCAGTTGTGTCCAACTCTGTGCAACCCTATGGACTGCAGCCTAGCTTTGTTTGTAGTGATGCTTCCTAAGGCCCACTTGACTTCACAGTCCAGGATGTCTGGCTCTGGGTCAGTGATCCACATCGTGGTTATCTGGGTCATGAAGATCTTTTTTGTACAGTTCTTCTGTTTATTCTTGCTACCTCTTCTTAATATCTTCTGCTTCTATTAGGCCCATACCATTTCTGTCCTTTATTATGCCCATCTTTGCTTGGAATTTTCCCTTGGTATCTCTAATATTCTTGAAGAAATCTCTAGTCTTTCCCATTCTATTGTTTTCCTCTATTTCTCTACATTGATCACTGAAGCAGTCTTTCTTACCTGTCCTTGTTCTTCCATGGAACTCGGCATTCAAATGGGTATATTTTTCCTTTTCTTCTTTGCCTTTTGCCTCTTTTCTTTTTTCAGCTATTTGTGAGGCCTTCTCCAACAATCATCTTGCATTTTTGCATTTCTTTTTCTTGGGGATGGTCTTGATCGTTGCCTCGTGTACAATGTCATGAACCTCGGTCCATAGTTCTTCAGGCACTCTGTCTATCAGATCTAATCACTTGAATCAATTTGTCAATTCCACTGTATAATCATAAGGAATTTGATTTAGGTCATACCTGAATGCTGTAGTGGTTTTACCTATTTTCTTCAATTTAAGTCTAAATTTAGCAATAAGGAGTTCATGATCTGAGCCACAGTCTGCTCCTGGTCTTGTTTTTGCTAAATGTATAGAGCTTCTCCATTTTTGGCTGCAAAGAATATAATCAATCTGATTTCAGTATTGACTATCTGGTGATGTTCATGTGTAGAGTCTTCTATTGTCTTGTTGGAAGAGGGTATTTGCTCTGACTAGTGTATTCTCTTGGCAAAACTCTGTTAGCCTTTGCCCTGCTTCATTTTGTACTCCAAGGCCAAACTTGCCTGTTACTCAAGGTATAATCCTGGCTTATGATCTAGCAATTTTTCTTCTGGGTTTTTATGGGAAGAAAATAAAAACAACAGTTTTCAAATATATATGCACCCCATATGCATAAGCAATGCTCATTTCAGCATTATCTAAAATAACCAAGGTATGGAAGTAGCCTAAGTATCCATCTATAAATGAATGAATGAAGAAGATGTGTTATATATGGAATGAAGCATTATCAGTCATTAAAAACACAATATCCTGCCATTTTGAAACAACATGGATGGACCTAGAGGTTACTATACTAACCTGAAATATGCCAAACTGAGAAGACAAATAAATTATGATCTCACTTATATATAGAAGTAAAACAGATTCATAGATTCAGAGAAGGAACAGATGGTTGCCAGAAGGAAGAGGGTTGAGTGAAATAGGTGAAGGAAATTAAGAGGTACAGACACCTCAAGATATAAATAAAGAAGCCACAGGGGTGTCATAGACAGGGGCTTCCTCAGGGCTCAGTGATAAAGAATATGCCAGCAGTGCAGGAGCCACAGGACATGCGGGTTCAATCCCTGGGTAAGGAAGATCCCCTTGAGGAGGGCATGGCAACTGACTCCAGTATTCTTGCCTGGAGAATCTCAGGGACAGTGGAGCCTGGCAGGATACAGTCCATAGGGTTACAGAGTCAGACATGACTTACCATGCATACACGTATCATATACAGCATAAGGAATATTGTCAGTTCAGTTCAGTTCAGTTCAGTTGCTCAGTCGTGTCCGACTTTTTGCGACCCCATGGACTGCAGCATGTCAGGCTTCGCTGTCCATCACCAACTCCTGGAGTTTATTCAAACTCATGTCCAACGAGTCAGTCATGCCATTCAACCATCTCATCCTTTGTCATCACCTTCTCCTCCTGCCTTCAGTCTTTTCCAGCATCAGGGTCTTTTCCAATGAGTCAGTTCTTCCCATCAGGTGGCCAAAGTACTGGACCTTCAGCTTCAGCATCAGTCCTTCCAATAAATATTCAGGACTGATTTCCCTTAGGATGGACTGGTTGGATCTTCTTGCAGTCCAAGGGACTCTCAAGAGCCTTCTCCAACACCACAGTTCAAAAGCATCAGTTCTTCAGTGCTCAGCTTCTTTATAGTCCAACTTTCATATCCATAGATGATTACTGAAAAAAACAATATCTTTGACTAGACAGACCTTTGTTGGCAAAGCAATGTCTCTGTTTTTGTAATATGTTCTAAATAGGTTGGTCATAGCTTTTCTTCCAAGGAGCAAATGTCTGTTAATTTCATGGTTTCAGCCACCATCTGCAGGGATTTTGGAGCCCTAAAAAATAAAGTCTCTCACCATTTCCATTGTTTCCTCATCTATTTGCCATGAAGTGATGGGTTGGATGCTATGATCTTCAGTTTTTTTTTTTTTTTAAACTTTATTTTACTTTACAATACTGTATTGGTTTTGCCATAAAATCTTCAGTTTTTGAATGCTGAGTTTTCAGCCAGCTTTTTCACTCTCCTCTTTCACTTTCATTAAGGGGCTCTCTAGTTCCTCTTAGCTTTTTGTCATAAGAGTGCTGTCATCTGCAAATCTGAGGTTATTGATATTTCTCATGGAAATCTTCATTCAAACTTGGGCTTCATCCAGCCCAGCATTTCAAATGACATACTCTTCAATAAATTAAATAAATGTATAAGATATATATATATATATATAATTATACATATATATATATATGATTAGATAGATGTGTGCTCATCTTCTGTGAGAACTCTAAAACTTACAACTCGGTGCTGAACCACCACCAATAAGAGAATGTTGAATCCCACCAAGAAATTGCCACCATGACCTTGCCATGTCCAAGGTCAAAGGAGAAGTCCTAACAAGATGGTAGGAGGGATGAAATCATGTTTAGAATCAAACCTAATACCCACCAATGATGCTCAGAGGGCTCAAACAAAACCTTGTGTGCAACAGGACCCAAAGACCCCAGAGACTGATCCAGAACTGCCTTGGAGTGTCTGAGTGTCTCATGCAGAGGCATGTGTAAACTGTGGCCTGCCATGGGGACAGGGGCTCTGCCTGCAGCAGACCTGGGACTTAAGGCATATGGCATATATCCTCTTGGTGGAAGTCACCATTAGCCCCACCATAGAGCCTCTGAGCAGATGACCCACAAACTGCAGCACAATTAGGACAAAGAAATTCTCTCACTGTTAAGAAAGTTCTAGGACTAACAACAGATTTCCCAACATGGGGACCCAGCAAAGGCACTGAGAAACCCCAGGGAATTAGACTTTGGAGGCCAGTGAGATTTGATTACAGAACTTCTACAGGACTGGGGAAACAGACTCTTGGAGGGCACAGTCAAAATCTTTTGTACACCAGGACCCAGGAGAAAAGAGCATTGTCCCCACAAGAGACAGAGACAGACTTGCCAGTAGGTTTCCAGGAGACTCCGGCCAAGGTGTGGGTCGACAGTGGCCTGCTGCAGGGTTAAGGGTACTGAACACAACTTTGTGGGTGTAAGTCATTTGTAGGAGGTTGCCCATCAACAGAAAATTGCATTAAAGATTTACTGAATATCATCAGTCAGTCTCTCCTATCAGGAAGCTTCCATAAGCCTCTTATCATTATCCATCAGAGAACAGTCAAAATGAAAACCACAACCAGAGAAAACTAATCAAACTGATCACATGGATGACAGTCTTGTCTAACTCAATAAAACTATGAGCCATGCCATGTAGCGCAACTCAGGATGGGCGGGTCATGGTGGAGAATTCTGACAAAAAGTGGTCCACTGGAGAGGGAATGGCAAACTACTTCAGTATTTTTGCCTTGAGAACCTCATGGAGAGAATGAAAAGGCACAACGATACGACACTTAAAGATAAACTCCCTAGTCAGTAGGTGCCCAATTTGCTACTGGAGAAGAGTGGAGAAATAACTCCGAAAATAATGAAAAGACAGAGCCAAAGTGAAAACAATGCCTGGTTGTGGATGTAACTGGTGATGGAAGTCAAATATGGTTCTGTAAAGAACAATATTGTATAGAATCCTGGAATTTTAGGTCCATGAATCAAGGTAAATTAGAAGTGGTCAAACAGGAGTTGGAAAGAGTGAACATCAACACCTTAGGAACAGGTGAACTAAAATGGACCAGAATGGGCAAATTTAATTCAGATGACCATTATATCTACTCCTGTGGGCAAGAATGCCTTAGAAGAAGGGGTGTAGCTCTCATAGTCAACAAAGAGTCCAAAATGCAGTACTTGGGTGCAGTCTCAAAAAGGACAATGATCTCTGTTCATTTCCAAGGCAAACCATTCACTATCACAGTAATCCAAGTCTATGCCCCAACAACTAATGCCAAAGAAGCTGAAGTTGAATGATTCTAAGAGGACCTACATAAAAATCACATGATTAACTCAATAGATGCAGAGAAAGTCTTTGACAAAATTCAGCACATATTTATGATAAAAACTCTCCAGAAAGCAGGCATGAAAGGAACATATCTAAGCATAACAAAGCAATCTATGAGAAATCCACAGCAAACATTATCCTCAATGGTGAAAAATTGAAAGCATTTCCTCTAAAGTCAGGAACAAGACAGGGTGCACACTCTCATGACTACTATTCAACATAGTTTTGGAAGTCCTAGCCACAGCAATCAAAGAAGAAAAATAAAAGGAATCCAGCTTGGAAAAGAAGAAGTAAAAGTCTCATTGTTTGCAGATGACATGATCCTCAACATAGAAAACCCTAAAGACACCAACAGAAAATTACTAGAGCTAATCAATGAATATAGCAAAGTTTCAGAATATAAAATTAATGCACAGAAGTTCTTTGCATTCCTATACAGTAACAATGAGAAGACAGAAATATAAAGTTAATAAACAACCCCATTCACCATTGCAACTTGGAGAATGTAATACTTAGGAACAAATTACCTAAAGAAACAAACGACTTATATACAGAAAACTATAAAACACCTGTGAAAGAAATCAAAGAGGACACAAATAGATGGAGAAATATACCATGTTCATGGATATGAAGAATCAATATTGGGAAAATTAATATACTACACAAAACAACCTATAGATTCAGTGTAATCCTTGTTAAGCTAAAATGGTATTTTTCACAGAACTAGACACATAATTTCACAATTTGTATGGAAACACAAAAAACCTCGAATAGCCAAAACAGTCTGGAAAAAGAAGAATGGAAATGGATGAATCAACTTGCCTGACTTCAGACTATGCTACAAATCTAGTCATCAATACAGTATGGTGCTGGTCAAAGACAGAAGCATAGATCAATGGAACAAAATAGAAATCCCAGAAATAAATCGATGCACCTATGGACACCTTATCTTTGGCAAAGGAGGCAAAAATACACAATGGAAAAAAGACAATCTAACAAGTGATGCTGGGAAAACTGGTCAACCAGCTGTAAAAGAATGAAACTGGAACACTTTCTAACATCGTACACAAAGATAAACTAAAAATGGATTAAATACCTGAATGTAAGACCAGAAATTATACAACACCTACAGGAAAACATAGACAGAACACTCTTTGACATAAATCACAGCACAATTCCCTATAATCCACCTCCCAGAGTAATGGAAATAAAAGCAAAAATAAACAAATAGGACCTAATTAAACTTAAAAGCTTTTGCACAAAGAAGGAAACTATAAGCAACATGAAAAGACAGCCTTTAGAATGGGAGAAAATAATAGCAACCAAAAAAAAAACTGACAAAGAATTAATCTCCAAAATATACAAGGAGCCCACGTAGCTCAATACCAGAAAGTTAAAGGACCCAATCAAAAAATGGGCCAAAGAACTAAACAGACATGTCTCCAAAGAAGACACACAGATGGCTAACAACATCACTCATTATCAGAGAAATGCAAATCAAAACCACAATGTGGTACCATCTCACGCAGGTCAGAATGGCTGCCATCAAAAAGTCTACAAACAATAAATGCTGGAGAGGGTGTGGAGAAAAGGGAGCCCTCTCACACTGTTGGTGGAAATGCAACAGTTGCAGCCAGGTGCCAATATGGAGAACAGTGTGGAGATTCCTTAAAAAACTGGAAATAGAGCTGTCATACCACCCAGCATTGCCACTACTGGGCATGCACACCGAGGAAACCAGAATTGAAAGAGACAAGTGTACCCCAGTTTTCACTGAAGCACTGTTTACGATAGCTAGGACATGGAAACAACCTAGATGTCCACTGTCAGATGAATGGAAAAGAAAGTCATGGCATATATACACATTGGAATATTACTCAGCTATAAAAAAAGATTGGATTTGAGTCAGTTCTAATGAGGTTGATGAAACTGGAGCCTGTTATACAGAGTGAAGTAAGTCAGAAAGAAAAACACAATTACAGTATATTAATGCACTTCTAAAAGAGATCAGTCCTGGGTGTTCATTGGAAGGACTGATGCTAAAGCTGAAACTCTAATACTTTGGCTACCTCATGTGAAGAGTTGACTCATTAGAAAAGACCCTGATGCTGGGAGGGATTGGGGGCAGGAGGAGAAGGGGATGACAGAGGATGAGATGGCTGGATGGCATCACTGACTCGATGGATGTGTTTGAGTCAACTTCGGGAGTTGGTGATGGATAGGGAGGCCTGATGTGCTACAATTCATGGGGTTGCAAAGAATTGGACATGACTGAGTGACTGAACTGAACTGAATGCATATATATAGAATTTATAAAGATGGTAACAATGATCCAATATGCAAGAGGGCAAAAGCAACACAGATGCAAAGAACAGACTTTTGGACTCTGTGGGAGAGGCGACGGTGGGTTGATTTGTGAGAATAGCATTGATACATATATATTACCAATGTGAAATAGGTGCCCAGTCCAAGTTTGATGCATGAAGCAGGGACACTCAAAACTGGTACACTGGGACAGCTCATAGGGATAGGTTGGGGAGGAAGCTGGGAGGGGTGTTCAGGATGGGAGACACATGTACACCCATGGCTGATTCATGTCAATGTATGGCAAAACCCACCACATTTTGTAAAGTAATTAGTTTCCAATTAAATAAATTAAAAAAAAAAGACCTACAAGATATTCTAAAACTAACAACAAAGAAGTTATGTCTTTTACATTATAGGGGACTGGAGTGCAAAAGTAGGATGTCAAGAGATACCTGGAGTAACAGGCAAGTTTGGTTTTGGAGTACAAAATGAAGTAGGACAAAGGCTAATAGAGTTTTGCCAAGAGAAACACAGGTCAATTATAGCATGGAGAAAAAACAAACAAACAAGCAAACATGAATGGACCTATCCTGAAAACTGAAGGCAAGAACAGGCAGAGAATGTGCTTGACATTATAGAAGAAGCGAAATTGAGTATGTTTACTCAAATTATGGGTCTGATCTCTGAGAGTCACTTGCAAAGGCAGTGTATTCAAGGTGTTTCAAGCATGCTTGTTATTTATATATATTTTATGATTCAGAGCACATGGGGAATAGCAAAATTCCTAAACCCCAACTCTCCATCTGCCTTTGATCTTGTGTCATCCATTTGCCATAAGCAAATGGAAGCTAGTCGGAAAAGGAACTTGAGTGACACAGTTCATAGGGGTCAGTCTTTCAGGTATAAAGCAAGTGTGGGGAAATAGATGTGTATGGACAGATAAAAGTAAACACAGATGGGGAATTAGAAAACTAGTGAAATACCCACTTACTAATAAAACTCTTGGTGTACCTACTATTACAAATAAACACTGGTATTTCCTGGTTTGCTTACTTGGTTTGCTTGCTACTATCTGCACGAACGAAATGACTCAATTCTTTCTGAATTCTAAAAGGCTGCTGAGAGTCAACAAAGCTATGATTGACTTGAAGTCCAAAACTTACACAGGGCTTGAGGTTTTTAAGAGATGGACCCTTATGACCCTGTACCTTTTAGTGAAGTTCAATTTGCCTTCTGTGCCTGCTGTTTCATCACAGTTTATTCTCCCTTAGCTACCTCTATTTCAAAGATGTCTTCCTAAATTAAGATGCTTTTGCTGAACTGACAACAGCTGGAAATGTGTATTTAATTGTTCTTTCAGGAGAGAAAATATGTTGTACCCATCCCATTGGGGCCATTGTCTTGCTTTCCTGGAATGGCTGACCGAACTTCATGGTATGATTTGTGTTGGTAGAACAGCTTTGTTGTTGTTGATGATATTTTTTTAATATACAAAGTTGTGTCATACAATTAGATACATAACCTTGTGCAAGTAACAATTTTCTAAACAACTGAGAATCAACCTTTACTTAAATGTGTGATTCTCATTCATTAAGTGGAAAATCTCATCAAGATAACTTCTAAGGGATTAACTACCTTGATTTCTTCGATTTTAAATTTAATGTTTAAAATAATTGTATTTTATTCATAATAAATATGTCCACTTACAATTCTATTTTCTGTTTTACACATATGAATATATACCTATTTATTCTAAGACTCTATTCCTCTTAAAGGAACAAATTATAATAATCATACCTTTAAATACTGAAATGTCATAAAGGGGAATTTAAGATGATGTGGATCTACCTAATATATATTTATGGGTAAATTTATGAACTATTAGGAATTCTAAGAGCTATTTTGAATGTCCATAAGCTAATCATGATTTTCCTTGACATTATAACTCATTATTACCTATCTTAATTCACAAAAACATAATTAACTTTGTAGTTAAACATTTCATTTTCAAAATCAATGTGATTATAAATTATTCAAAGGTAGAGCCTATAAGCTTGCAAATTAGAAGTATACTTACTATTTTCGAAAATTTATGAGTTAGCTAAATTCCTAAATCCTCCTATAAATAGTAAATTTATCAAACTTTTGGATAAGGAAAAATTTGAAATTCTCAGTAAAGCAAATAAAATATTTAAATGCTACTATGAATCATCAGGCATTGCCCTTGCCTCAGTCGTCTCTTATTCTTTGATACCCTATGGACAGTAGACTGCCAAGTTGCTCTGTTCATGGAATTTTCTTGGCAAGGATAACTGGCATTGGTTTCGATTTCCTACTCCAGGGGATCTTCCCAACTCAGGGATCAAAACTGGGTCTGTTCCATCTCCTGCATTGGCAGGTGGATTCTTTTCCACTGAGCCACCTGGGGAAGCTTAACTACCTTTACAGTTGCCCTCAGTCTTCAGTTCAGTCGTTAAGTTATATCTAACTCTTTGCAGCCCCATGGACTGCAGCATACCAGGCCTCCCTGTCCGTCATCAATTCCAGGAGTTTACTCAAATTCATGTCCATTGAGTCAGTAATGCCATTCAACTATCTCATCCTCTTGTCATCCCCTTCTCTTCCTGCCTTCAATCTTGACCAGCATCAGGATCTTTTCAAATGAGTCAGTTCTTCGCATCAGGTTGCCAAAGTATTGGAGTTTCAGCTTCAGCATCAGTCCTTCTAATGAATATTCAGGATTTATTTCCTTTAGTATGGACTAGTTCGATCTCCTTGTTGTCCAAGGGACTCTCAAAGGTCTTCTCCAACACCACAGTCCAAAATCTTCAGTACTTCAGTGCTCATCTTTCTTTATAGTCCAACTTTCATATCCATACATGACTACTGAAACAACAAACAAACAAAAAACATAGCTTTGACTAAATGGACCTTTATGGCAAAGTAATATCTCTGCTTTTTAATATGCTGCTAGGTTGTTCATAACTTTTCTTCAAGGAGCAAGCGTGTTTTAATTTCATGGCTACAATCACCATGTGCAGTGATTTTGGAGCCCCCCCCCCCCCCAAATAAAAGTCTGTCACTGTTTTCCCATCTATTTTCCATGAAGTGATGGGACCAGATGCCATGGTCTTCATTTTCTGAATGTTGAGCTTTAAGCCAACTTTTTCACTCTCCTCTTTCACTTTCATCAAGAGGCTCTTTAGTTCTACAATTTCTGCCATTAGGTTGGTGTCATCTGCATATTTGAGGTTACTGATATTTCTCCTGGCAATCATGATTCCAGCTTGTCCTTCATCCAGTCCAGCATTTCTCATGATGTACTCTGCATATAAGTTAAATAAGCAGGGTGACAATATTCAGCAATGACGTTATCCTTTCCCTATTTGGAACCAGTCTGTTGTTCCATATGCAGTTCTAGCTGTTGCTTGCTGACCTGCATACAGATTTCTCAAGAGGTATATCAGGTGATCTAGTATTCCCATCTCCTGAAGAATTTTCCAGAGTTTGTTGTGATCCACACAGTCAAAGGCTTTGGCATAGTCAATAAAGCAGAGTAGATATTTCTCTGGAACTCTCTTGCTTTTTCGATGATCCAGTGGATGCTGGCAATTTGATTGCTGGTTCCTCTGCCTTTTGTAAACCCAGCTTGACATCTGGAAATCATGGTTCATGTACTGTTGAAGCCTGACTTGGAGAATCTTAGCATTACTTTACTAACGTGTGAGATGGGTACAGTTGTGCTGTAGTTTGAACATTCTTTGGCATTGTCTTTCTTTGGGACTGGAAAGAAAACTGACTTTTCCAGTCCTGTGGCCACTGCTGAGTTTTCCAAATTTGCAGACATATTGAGTACAGCACTTTCACAGCATCATCTTTTAGGACTGGAAACAGCTCTACTGGAATTCCATCACCTCCACTAGCTTTGTTCGTAGTCATGCCTCCTAAGCCCCTTTTGACTTTCCATTCTAGGATGTCTGGCTCTAGTTGAGTGACCACATCATCTTGATTAGCTGGGTCGTGAAGATCTTTTTTGTATCGTTCTTCTGTGTATTCTTGCCACCTCTTCTTAATATCTGATGCTTCTTTTAGGTCCATATCATTTCTTTTGTTTATCGAGCCCATCTTTTCATGAACTGTTCCCTTGGTATCTCTAATTTCCTTGAAGAGATCTCTAGTTTTTCCCATACTGTTTTCCTTTATTTGCTTGCTGGATTGCTGAGGAAGGCTTTCTTATCTCTCCTTGTTATTCTTTGGAACTCTGCATTCAAATGGATATATCTTTCCTTTTCTCCTTTGCCTTTCAAGTCTCTTCTTTTCAAAGCTATGTGTAAAGCTTCCTCAGACAACCATTTTGCCTTATGCATCCCCCTCGCCTTGGGGATGGTCTTGATCACTGCCTCCTGTACAATGTCACCAAACTTTGTCCATAGTTCTTCAGGCACTGTGTCTATCAGCTCTAATCCTTTGAATCTATTTGTTATTTCCATTGCATAATTCAAAAGCAGAGACATTACTTTGCCGACTAAGGTCCGTCTAGTCAAGGCTATGGTTTTTTCTGTGGTCATGTATGGATGTGAGAGTTGGACTGTGAAGAAGGCTGAGCGCTGAAGAATTGATGCTTTTGAACTGTGGTGTTGGAGAAGACTCTTGAGAGTCCCTTGGACTGCAAGGAGATCCAACCAGTCCATTCTGAAGGAGATCAGCCCTGGGATTTCTTTGGAAGGAATGATGCTAAAGCTGAAACTCCAGTACTTTGGCCACCTCATGCGAAAAGTTGACTCATTGGAAAAGACTCTGATGCTGGGAGGGATTGGGGGCAGGAGGAGAAGGGGATGACAGAAGATGAGATGGCTGGATGGCATCACTGATTCGATGGACGTGAGTCTGAGTGAACTCCAGGTGATGGTGATGGACAGGGAGGCCTGGCGTGCTGCGATTCATGGGGTCGCAAAGAGTCAGACACCACTGACTGAGCGACTGAACTGAACTGAACTGAACAAGAGAATGGAGCTATATAGTTTGGAAAACTGATTCATGAAAAGGGATGATTAATATAGATGTAAATAATTTAAATAATACCTCTATTAATAAGAATATTTCTATAAAGGCAATCTTATTTTCTGTTAATTATTTTCACTTTATATATATTTACTTTTTCACTTTAAATATATTTACTTTAATAAGTAAAGCAAAGAAAATAGATAACGGCATTCAGAAATTTGTGTGTGTCTGTGCTCATTCCCTCAGTCATGTCCTATTCTTTGTGACTCCATGGACTTCAGCTCATCAGGTTCCTCTGTCCATGGAAGTTTCCAGGCAAGAATACTGGAGTGAGTTGCCATTTCCTCCTCCAGAAGTTTATAGATTAGGAAATTAAGTGGTCACACAAATCACAAATATATACAATAATACTTGCAAAATATTTATGATATAATAGCTTTTATTTATATTTAGCTAGAAGTGTTTTTAATGTTTCTTTGATTAAAAAAATAAACGTTAGTCTTTTATTTTCCTTGATTTATTATCTATTGATAAACTCACATTGAAGGGATGATAAAATGCTGAACAGAACTGTGACACAAATAATTAAGGAAGCCTGTAATGCCTGAAGTTTCCAAATTTGCTTGAAGTACTCCCTGTCTTCGCCCATATAAGTTTACCTGGATGGAATGTAGTAGTGCCAGTGAAAATTAATTTTCTTCCTCTTTTGGAGCTTAGGTACTACAATTAAACCCCTTGACATAGATAGATATTATGATGCTGTTAAAATGTCTACCATAAAATATAGTCTATAGTAGGTGCAACATAACCTATTTAACTGTACTGAAAAATTTTCATTCTTCAGCATATTAAACTTTTAGTACTCACATTGTAGGTTCTAGGTTAAGATAATTGAGAATTTGAGCAGTTAAAAGAATTTTTAATGCACATTTTCCTCTTTTACCATGGTAAGGATTAGCTCCTATTCAGACTATCAAAAATAAATGGTTATGTTACATTGTTTTAAAGCATATATAATTTTTAGCTTCTTTGAATTGATATCCAACATAAAACCCATTGTAGAATAACTACTAAAAGACAATTTTAACATAATTAAAATTTTCATAGATTATCATCTACATAAGTATGTGTAGAATTTTTCTAAGAATTGTCTGATACATAAAGTTTAATCACTATCAAAGTATTATATTTTCAGTTTTGCTTTTAAATTTTATTTTTATTGAGATTCAATTTGATATATATCAGTGTATAAATTTAAAGTGCAATGTGTTTATTTGATGCATTTATTTTGCAATATAATCTCCACCTTAGATTTAGCTAACGTCTCTCTTATGCCATATAATTATCATTTCTTTTTTGTAGTGATAATGATTAAAAGCTAGTCAGTTAGTAAGCTTGGAGTATTATTGTCTATAGTCACTATGCTGCATTTCAGATCTTTAGTACTTTTTATTGGTTGTAAATATGTATCCTTAAACAGCAACTCCCAAATTCCTGCACCCCAGCCCCTAGAAATCACCATTCTATGCTCTGCTTTTTAATTTTTTTCTAATTTTTATCGTTTTTAAAAAATTAATTTATTTTTTTAAATTGGAGGCTAATTACTTTACAATACTGTAGTGGTTTTTGCCATACACTGACATGAATCAGCCATGGGTGTACATGTGTTCCCCATCCTGAGCTTCCCTCCCACCTCTCTCCCCATCCCATCTCTCAGGGTCATCCCAGTGCACCAGCCCTGAGCACCCTGTCTCATGCGTTTAACCTGGACTGGCAATCTATTTCACTAATGGTAATACACGTTTCAGTGCTATTCTCTCAAGTCAACCCCCCCCTCACCTTTTCCCACAGAGTCCAAAAGTCTGTTCTTTACACCTGTGTCTCTTTTGCTGTCTTTTATGATAGGCTTTTTGGAGAAGGCAATGGCACCCCACTCCAGTACTCTTGCCTGGAAAATCCCATGGACGGAGGAGCCTGGGAGGCTGCAGTCCATGGGGTTGTTGAGGGTCGAACACGACTGAGCGACTTCACTTTCACTTTTCACTTTCATGCATTGGAGAAGAAATGGGAACCCACTCCAGTGTTCTTGCCTGGAGAATCCCAGGGATGGGGGAGTCTGGCAGGCTGCCGTCTATGGGGTCGCACAGAGTCGGACACGACTGAAGCGACTTAGCAGCAGCAGCATGATAGACTTTTAAAGTCTAATTTATATAAGCTTTCTTATATAAATAATATATGATATTTGTATTTATTTCTCAGACATCTCACTTAGAATAATGCCCTCAAGGTCAGCCATGTTGTCACAAATGACAGAGCTTTCAATTTCTTCTTGGATGAATAATATTATATATATTTATTTCTAAATATACAAAATTTATATAATATATTATATACTGTATATATATTTATATCACCTTCTTTATTCTTTGATCAATTGACAGATTCTTTCCATATCTTGGCTATTGTGAATAAGGTTGCAATAAACATAGGAGTGCATATCTCTTTAATATCTTATTTTCATTTCCTTTAGATTAATACCCTGGAGGAGAATTTCTGGATTATATGAGAGTTCTATTTTTACTTCTTTGAGGAACCTGCTACTATGTTACATAGTGGCTGAATCAATCTGCATTCCCAACAAACAGTGGGTGAGGCTTTCTTCTTCTCCCCCAACATTGTCTACCCTTTTTATTGTTTGTCTTCTTGATAACAACTATTCTAACAAAAATGAGGTGATATCTCATTGTCGGTTTGCATTTCCCTGATGATTAGCAGAGATATTACTTTGCCAACAAAGGTCTGTCTAGTCAAGGCTATGGTGTTTCCAGTAGTCATGTATGGATGTGAGAGTTGGACTATGAAGAAAGCTGAGCGCTGAAGAATTGATGCTTTTGCACTGTGGTGTTGGAGAAGACTCTTGAGAGTCCCTTGGACTGCAAGGAGATCCAAGCCGTCCATTCTGAAGGAGATCAACCCTGGGATTTCTTTGGAAGGAATGATGCTAAAGCTGAAGCTCCAGTACTTTGGCCACCTCATGTGAAGAGTTGACTCATTGGAAAAGACTCTGATGCTGGGAGGGATTGGGGGCAGGAGTAGAAGGGGACGACAGAGGATGAGATGGCTGGGAGTCTGAGTGAACTCTGGGAGATGGTGGTGGACAGGGAGGCCTGGCATGCTGCAGTTCATGGGGTCGCAAAGAGTCGGACACGACTGAGTGACTAAACTGAACTGAACTGATGCAGAAGTAGTCCATCTAATGGTTTTTACTTCTTCTGTTGCTTATATTTTAATGTCATATCTAAAAAATTATCACCAAGACCAGTGTTAATGACTTATTTATTATGTTTTATAGGTCTTATCCTTAAGTCTTGAGTCCATTTGAAGTTAACTTTTGCAAAACATGTAAGACAGTCATTCAATTTCATGTTTCTGCATGTGGTTTTCCAGTTTACCCAGGAGCATTTGTTGAGGAGACTCTCCTTTCCCCACTGGATATTTCTGACTCCCTGTCAAATGTTAGTTGACCATAAATGCAGGGCTTTATTCTTGGATTTCTATTCTCTTCCATTGATCTATGTGCTTATTTTTATACCAGTAATATACTGCATTAATTGTTGTATCTTTGTGGTATAGTTTGAGATCAGGATGTAATGCCTTCAGTGTTCTATTGTCTTAAGATTCCTTTGGTTTATCAAGGTCTGTGTGATACTATACAAATTTTAAAATTGTTTCTTTTATTTTTGGCAAAAAATGCCATTGTAATTTTAGTAAGCATTACATCAAATCTACTGATGAGTTTGGATAGTTTTAGTAATATTAATCCTTCTAATCCAGATATATTTTCATTTGTGTTATCAATTTCTTTCATCAAAGTCTTGGATTTTTCATTTTAAAAATATTTTACTTCCTTGATTATAATTATTTATTTTTCCCTATTTAAAATTTGTTTTAAATTATGTAAAATTATTTCTGAAGTATTTTATTGTATTTAACTTTATTGTGAATTAGATAGCCTTATTCTTTATCAAATGTTCTATTGTTACTCTATAAAAACATAACTGACTTCTGTGTGTTGGTTTTATATCAGCTTTACTGTAACTTTACTGAATTTGTGGGTTAGTGCCTACAGTCTTTTGGTTGAGTCTAGGGTTTTCTATTTATATTATTATATCAACTGCAAATAACAACAATTTCAATTCTTCATTTCTGATTTGGGATATTTTATTCTGTTGTCTTATCTAATTGCTCTAACTAGAACTTCAAGTACCATGTTGAAAGAATCATGAGAGTGGGCACTCTTGTCTTATTTCTGATCTAAGAAAAAAATCTTTCAGTGCTTAATCATTAATTGTAATGTTAGCTGTGCATTTTGTATATAGCCTTTATTTTGTTAATTAATTTTCTTTTATATCCATTTTGATGGGGGCATTTTAATCACATAAAGGATGTTGTAGTTTCTGAAATGTATTTTCTGCATTTATTGAGATTATCAAAGAATTTTTAGATTTAATTAAATTAACACGGTATATCAAATTTATTGATTTGCAAATGTTGAAATGGCCTTGCATCCCATGGATAAACCCTATTTGGTCATGATGTATAACCTTTAAAATATGTTGTTAAATTCAGTTCGCTAATGTTTTGCTAAAAATTTTGCATATTCATTGGTGATATGATCCATAATTTTCTTATTTTGTAGTACTGTTATCTGGTTTTGGTATCAGGGTAATGCTGGTGTTGTAAAATCAGTTTGGAACTGTTTCCTCTTCTTCAATCTTTGGGAAGTGTTCGAGAAAAATTGGAATAAATTCTTTAAATATTTGGTAGAATTTACCAGAGAAGCCTTTTGGTCCTGTGTTTTTCTGGGTTGGGAAGTTTATGATTTCTGATTTAATCTCTTTTGTTATTGGTATGTTTTGTTTGTTTATTTGTTTTTCCTTCAAGTCACTTTATGTCCTTTAATTAGAGAACTCAATCCACTTATAGTTAGTGTAATTATTAATAGGTGAGGACTTACTAATGCTATCTTAATACTTCTCATTGCCCTGTTTTTCCTTTCTACCTCTTTTGCTTCCTTCCTTTGTGAATTGATTTTCCATATAGTAAGCTTCAGTTTCCTTCTGTTTATCTTTTGTGTATCTAAGTTATTGATTTGTGGTTATCATAAAATTTATGTAAAATAACTTTGATATATGATGTTATGATACAGCAGTCTATTTTATGCTGATAACACTTTAACATAGATCAAATGCAAATAGTTTACCCTTTTGTTTCTTGTTTTATGTTTTTGATGTCACGTTTAACGTTTTTTATACTGTATATGCATAACAAATTCTTATAGCTGCAGCTAATGTTATACTACATCCTTTAAAATTATACTAGAGTTAGATAGTTAATGTGCATGCAGGCTAAGTCCCTTCAGTCATTTCCGACTCTTTTCTCCAGGCAAGAATACTGGAGTGGGTTGCCATGCCCTCCTCCAGGAAATCTTCCTGACCCAGGGATTGAACCAGCATCTCTTATGTCTCCTGCATTGTTTGGTGGGTTCTTTAGTACTAGCACCACCTGGGTAATATTTCCTCATATTAAAGACCCTGGTTTTGTTCCTGGGTCAGGAAGATCCCCTGGAGAAGGGAATGGCAACCCGTTATTCTTGCCTAGAGGATTCCATGGACAGAGGAGCCTGACGGGCTACAGTCCATGGCATTGCAAAGAAGTTAGACACGAATTAGTGACTAACACATTCGCTTTTCACATATTACAATATTGGAGTATTTTGAATCTCACAGTTTATTTATCTTTACAAAACTGCATTGTATAATTTAACATATTTTCAAGTCCCTAATTAACATCCTTTCATTTCAGCGTGAACAACTCTTTTCAGTATTTCTTTAAGGCAATTTTAGGGGAGATTGATTTTCTGAGTGTTTGTTGTTAGGGAAAGTCTTTGCCTTCATTTATTTAGGACAGTTCTGCTGGGTAAAGCATTCTGAGTTGGCAGTCTTTCTCCTTTGACACTTTTTATGTGTCATTCAATTCTCTTCTGGCCTGCAAGTTTTCAGCTTGAAAATTTTGCTAATAGGTTTATGAAGGGTGGTTTCCTGTCATGAGATAATTTTTTTTTTCATTTGCCACATTTAAAATTCTCATTTTGTCTGATTTTAGACAGTTTTATTATTATGTGTCTTAATGAAATCATTGGGATTGATATTTTGTGGTTGAATATTGGGTTCAAGAAATTGTCTGTAGAAATCTCCCCCCGCATCCCATATTTAGGAAGCTCTCAGACATTTTTTATTTTAATAAGCTTTCTATTCCATCTTAAAGAGATCAAACCAATCAATCTTACAGGAAATTAATCCCAAATATTCATTGGAAGGACTGATGCTGAAGCTGAAGCTTGATTCCTTTGACCACCTGATGTGAAGAGCCAACTCATTGGAAAAGACCCTGATGCTGGGAAAGAATGAAGGCAAAAGGAGAAGAGGGTGACAAGGGATAAGATGGTTAAATAGTATCACTGACTCAATGGACACGAGTCTGAGCGAATTCTGGGAGAGAGTGAAGGACAGGGAAACCTGGAAAGCTGCAGTCCGTGGTGTCTCAAAGAACAGGACATGACTTAGTGACAGAACACCAATATCAGCTGCTCCATCTCCCTTTATTCTCCTTTTGGGACTCTAAACATGTGTACATTGCTTCTCTTAGTGATGTCCCATTAGTCCTGCAGGCTTACTTCTCTCCTTTCCATTCTTTTTTCCCCTCATATTAGATAACTCAATTGGTGTGTCTTCTAGGTCACTGATCTTTTCTTCTGTGTGGTCAAGTCTGCCTTTGAAATCTTCTACTGAAATGTTCAGTTCAATTACCACATATTTCAATTGCAAAATTTGTTCTTATTTAATGTTATCTCTGTTAAACATTTCCATTAAATAATCACTTTGAATTATTTATCAGTCAATTCTTAAATCTCCATTTCTTTAAGGCCAGTTACTGGAGATTTACTGTGTTCCTTTGGTGGATTCATGTTTCCCTGGAACTAGTGGTTGGGGCCATTTGCAGCTACACACTTAGTTTTTTTGGCCACAGAAAGCAGCTAGAAATGTTGCTAACTATGGATTCATCAATAGAACTGGGGGCCCCAGCTGTCATTGTGTTCTCTTGTTGCTTCACAGTCTCTTTCCGGAGGTGCTTACAGCAGTGGAAGCTTTTGACATTGCATGAGGATGCTGCAGAGGATAGCTCTGCACCACCATAGTAGTGATGGCTAACCATAGTTGTACAGCTTGTTGTAGTCATATAGCCACTAATGCCTTAGGTGGCTGTATCAGTGAATGCAAATACCTAAGGGGCAAAAGCTCAAGAAATCTATAGGGAGTCTATGCTAGTGACTCCGGTCCTTAGTCACTTCAGTGGAAAAAAAAATTGCTAGATTTGTCTGCAGAGAAAGTCACTGGGAACAAAAACTACTCCTTCTGCACGACTGCTATGGTAGCCCCTGCTTTTACTTGGTTCAAAGCATCACTTTACAACTCAACTTTGCTGATGTGAGTGAAGTTAAACCAAAATGGACATTGGGAAGTGCCCTGAAGGCTAGTGAAAATGGTGTCTTTTTTCCTGGTGAGGTGAATTCTTTCTAGGTGAGGTATTTTCTTGTACTGAATGATTATTCTTAGATTTTTTGTTTGGTTGTTTCACTGTGTGAGTAAAATTTATTTAAGTAGGCTCCAGAGCTCTCTCAGAGCAGATTTTTCTTTGCATATAGCTATTTAGTTGTTAATTTTAGGGGAGGGATTGAATGGATCCTGGAATATCTTACATTGCCATTTTAGCAACATTATTCTATGATGATATGTTATTATCTCTTGCTTAAACTTCCAAAACCCATACAGGGTTTATCGCTCTAAAAGGTAGTGAAAAATAGAAATTACTAAGTCAAAAAGTACAACATGGAAAATAGCTGAGACCCACACAAGGAAGTCTAGATTTCTGTGCCCACGTTATTTAGACTTACCAGCCTCCTCCATAAAATATATATGTATATATATATATTTAAACATAAATTTATTTTAATTGGAGGTTAATTACTTTACAATATTGTGTTGGTTTATCTCATAATGACCAAGAGCTGTCACTGTTTGGAGACAAAATCCCTATAGGAGAAGTTGTAGTTCGTGAAAATTAAAGAGGCTTTCAGGCTAAAATGTAATTTTCTTTTAAAATTTTATTTTACTTTATTTTATTTTGTATTGGAATATAATTGCTTTCCAATGTTGTATTTCTGCTGTTCAACAATGCAAGTCAGCCATATGTATACATATATCCGCTCCCCCATGAGCTTCCCTGCCACTCTCCCACCCCACACTGCTATATCGTCACAGGGCTTTGACTAGAGTTGCCTGTGCTATACAGCAGATTCCCACTAGCTGTCTATTTCATGCATGGTAATGTATATCTGTCAACTCTCCTCTCTCAATTTGCCCCACCTTCTCATTCCAGTTCTGTGTTCACAAGTCCATTCTCTGTCTGCCTTTCTATTCCTGCCTTGCAAATAAGCTCATCTGTACCATTTTTCTAGATTCCATATATATGCATTAATATAGGATATTTGTTTTTCTATTTCTGATTTACTTCACTCTGTATGACAGCCTCTAGGTTCATCCATATCACTACCACTGACTCAACTTCATTTCTTTAGAAGATTGAGTGACATCCCACTGTATATATGTACCACATCTTCTTTATCCATTTGTTTTTCAATGAACATCTAGTTCCTGAACATTTTGTTCCTTTCCAGAACATCATGTCCTGGCTAATACAAACAGCGGCACAAAGAATACTGGGTTATATATGTCTTTCTGAGTTATGGTTTTCTCAGGGTATATGCTCAGTAGTTGGATTGCTGGGTCATGTGGTAGTTCTATGTTTAGTTTTCAAAGGAAAGTCCATACTGTTCTCCATATTAGCTGTATCAATTTATATGCTCACCATCAATATAAGATGGTTTCCTCTTCTCCACACCCACTCCAACACTTATTGTTTCTGTGTATATATATATATATATATATATATTTTAATATGATGGCCATTCTGACCAGTGTGAGGTGATCTCTCATTGAAGTTTTGACTTGCATTTCTCTAATAATTAGTGATGCAGAGCACCTTTTTATGTGCCTATTGGACATTTATATGTCTTCTTTGGAGAAATATCTGTTTAGTTCTTCAGCGTGTTTTTTGATTGGGTTGTTTATTAATTCATCTTAGTTCCATGAACTATGTGTATACTTTGGAAATTAATGTCTTTTGCTTAGTTTGCAAATATTTCCTTCCATTCTGAGGGCTATTTTTGCATCTTACTTATGGTTTCCTTTGCTGTGCAAAAACTTTTAAATTAATTATATCCCATTGTTTATCTTTGTTTTTATTTTCATTATCATCAGAGGTGGCTCAAAAAAGATTTTGCTGTGATTTATGTCACAGTGTGCATTACCTATAGCTTCCTCTAAGAGTCTTATAATGTCCAATATTACATTTAGGTCTTTAATCCATTTTGAGTGTATCTTGTGTATGGTGTTAGGTACTGTTCTAATTTCATTATTTTATATGTCCAGTTTTCCCAGCACCATTCATTGAAGAGATAATCTTTTCTTCATCCTATATTCTTGCCTTCTTTGTCATAGATTAGGTGATCATAAGAGTGTGGGTCTATCTCTGGGCTTTCTATCATTTACCACTGGTAAATATTTATGATTTTGTGCCAGTATCATACTGTCTTGATTTCTGTAGTTTTGTGGTATAGTTTGAAATCAAGGAGCATGATTCCTCCAGCTCCGTTTTTCTTTCTCAGGATTACTTTGGCTATTCAGGATCTTCTCTGTTTACATACAAATTGTAAAAATTTTTGTTCTAATTGTTTGAAGAATGTCATTGGTAATTGTAAAGGAATTGCATTGATGCTGTAGATTGACTTGTGTAGTATATTCATTTTCATTATGTTGATTCTTCCCATCCAAGTACATGGTATATTTCTCCATCTGTTTGTGTTCTATTTGATTTTTTTTCAGTGTTTTATAATTTTCTGAGTACAAGTCTTTCCTCTCTTTATTTAGGTTTATTCCTAAGTTCTTTGCAGGTTTTTTTTTTTTTTTTTTTTGTAATGGTCAATGAGATTGCCTCATTCCTTTCTCTTTCTGCTCTTTTGTTGTTAGTATGTAAGAACGCAAGATATTCTTGTGTATTAATTTAGTATCTTTCAAATTCACCAACTTCATTGAGTAGGTCCTGTCGTTTCCTGGTGGAGTTTTAGGATTTTCTGTGTATAGTAATATGTCGCAAGCAGTGACAGTTTTACTTCTTCTTTTCCAATTTGGATTCCTTTAGTTCCTTTTCTTCTCTGATTGTTATGGCGCGGACTTCCAAAACTATGTTGAATAAAAGTAGTGAGAGTTAATTTCCTTGTCTTGCTCCTGATCTTAGGGGAAATGCATCAGTTTTTCACCTTTGAGAATTAAGTTTGCTTTGAGTTTCTCATATATGACCTTTATTATGTTGAGGCAAGTTCCCTCTAGAGACATTACTTTGCTGACCAAGGTCCATCTAGCCAAGGCTATGGTTTCTCCAGTAGTCATGTATGGATGTGAGAGTTGGACTGTGAAGAAGGCTGAGTGCCGAAGAATTGATGCTTTTGAACTGTGGTGTTGGAGAAGACTCTTGAGAGTCCCTTGGACTGCAAGGAGATCCAACCAGTCCATTCTGAAGGAGATCAGCCCTGGGATTTCTTTGGAAGGAATGATGCTAAAGCTGAAACTCCAGTACTTTGGCCACCTCATGTGAAGAGTTGACTCATTGTAAAAGACTTTGAGGCTGGGAGGGATTGGGGGCAGGAGGAGAAGGGGACGACAGAGGATGAGATGGCTGGATGGCATCACTGACTCGATGGACATGAGTCTGAGTGAACTCTGGGAGTTGGTGATGAACAGAGAGGCCTGGTGTGCTGTGATTCATGGGATCGCAAAGAGTCAGACACGACTGAGAGACTGAACTGAACTGAACTGAACTGAACTGAAGTTCCCTCTGTACCCGCTTTATGGAGGGTTTTTATCATAAATGAGTTTTGAATTTTGTCAAAAGTTTTTCTGCATCTATTGAGATGATCATATAGCTTTTATTCTTTAACTTGTTAATATAATGTATCACATATATTTGTGTACAATGAAGAATTCTTACATTCCTTAGATAAATCCCATTTGATCATGATGTATCATTCTTTTAATGTGTTGTTAGATTCTGTTTGCTAGTACTTTGGTGAGGATTTTTACATCTATGTTCATCAGTGATATTAGAGAAGGAAATTGCAACCCATTCCAGTGTTCTTGTCTGGGAGATCCAGATCCCATTGACAGCGGAGCCTGGTGGGTTACAGTACATGAGGTTGCAAAGAGTCAGACACAACTGCGTGACTGAGCACTACTATTACTCATCAGTGATATTGGTCTATAACTTTCTTTTTTGTGATATCTTTGGTTTTGATATAGAGATGGTGATCTTGTAGAATGAATTTGGGAGTGTCCCTCTCTGGAAGAGAGAGGGACGCTCCCAGTTTTTTGGAAGAGTTTGAAAAGGATGGATGTAAAAAATCAAGCTTTCCTTTTATTGATCTTTGCTGAAGAAAATTTGGTTTTATGACAAGATAAACAAAATTGATAAACCTTTATCCATACTCAAGAGAAAACTTTTTGCCGTTGCTTTCCTTATTTTCATTTCATCCATTTCTGCTCTGATCTTTATGATTTTCAGTTGCTGATTTTTTTTTTTTTTGGTCTTTTCTAGTTGCTTTAGGTGTAAGGCTAGATTGCTTACTTGAGATTTTTTTTTTTGTTTGTTTCTTTAGTTAAGATTGAATTGCTATAAACTTAACTGCTGAGTTAAATTCATCCATTCCAGTCCATTTTAGTTCCCTTATTCCTAAAAGGTCAATGTTCACTCTTGCCATTTCCTGTTTGACCACTTCTAATTTGCCTTGATTCATGAACCTAACATTCCAGGTTCCTAAGCAATATTGCTCTTTACAGCATTGGATTTTACTTGCATCACCAGTCACACCCACAACTGGGTATTGTTTTTGCTTTGGCTCTATCTCTCCATTCTTTCTGGAGTTACTTTTTCACTGATCTCCAGTAGCACATTGGGCACCTACTGACTGGGGGCGTTCATCTTTCAATGTCCTATCTTTTTGCCTTTTCATACTATTCATGAGGTTCTCAAGGCAAGAATACTAAACTTGTTTGCCATTCCCTTCTCCAGTGGACCACGTTTTGTCAGAACTCTCCACCATGACGTGTCCATCTTGGGTGGCCCTACATGGAATAGCTCGTAGTTTCATTGAGTTATACAAAGCTGTGGCCCATGTTGTCAGATTGGTTAGTTTTCTGTGATTGTGGTTTTAATTCTTTCTGCCCCCTGATGGATAAGGCACTGGGATGCAATCTCACAGATGACAGAATAATCTTTGTTCATTACTAAGGCACACCACTCAATATCACAGTAATCCAACTCTATGCCCCGACCAGTAATACTGAAGAAGCTGAAGTTGAACAGTTCTGTGAAGACCTACAAGACTTTATAGAACTAACACCCAAAAAAGATGTCCTTTTAAGTATAGGGGAATGGAATGCAAAAGTATGAAGTCAAGAAATACCTGGAGTAACAGGCAAATTTGCCTTGGAATACAGAATGAAGCAGGGCAAAGGCTAATAGAGTTTTGCCAAGAGAATGCACTGGTGATAGCAAACACCCTTTCCCAACAACCAAGAGAAGACTCTACACATGGACATCAACAGAGGGTTAATACCAAAATCTGATTGATTATATTCTTTGCAGCCAAAGATGGAGAAGCTCTATACAGTCAGTGAAAAGATATAATTTTAATTTTTCTTATCAATTTGATGTGTGGATGGTCTGTTCATCGGTTTAAGTGTAGTTTTAAATTCCTTCAATCAGTTCAGCTCAGTCGCTCAGTCGTGTCCGACTCTTTGCGACTCCATGAATTGCAGCACGCCAGGCCTCCCTGTTCATCACCATCTCCCAGAGTTCACTCAGACTCATGTTCATCGAGTCCGTGATGCCATCCAGCCATCTCATCCTCGGTCGTCCCCATATTATTGTGTTATTGTTGATTTTTTCTTTTATGTCTGTTATCAGTTGCTTTTGTATTGAAGTGATCCTATACTGAGTTCATAAATAGTTACAATTGTTATGTCTTCTTGGATTTATCCCTTGGTCATAATGTAATGTCTTTCCTTATCTTTTACAACAATTTTATCTTAAGGTCTCTTTTATCTGATATGAGTACTGCTATTTCATCTTTCTTTTGATTTCTGTTTGCACAGAACATCTTTTTTCATTCCTTCCCTTACAATCCATACGTGTCCCTATGCCTAAAGTGGGTCTTTTGTAGGCAGGATATACATGGTTTTTGTTTTTGAATCCCTTTAGCCAGCCTCTATCTTTTGGTTGGGACATTTAAATTATTCATATATTTAAGTTAATTATTGATATATATAGTCTTATTATCATTTTATTAATTCTCTTGTGTCAGTTTTTTTGGTCTTTTTCTTCTCTTGTGTTTCCTGCCTATAAAATGTATTCTTAATGTTTGGGTTTAATATTTATTTATACATTGAAATTAAAAATCTAATATTATTATTAAAAAACAATGAAGATATGACACTTGTAAATATCCATGCACTCAGCATAGAAGTAGTTAATTATACAATGCAAATATTAACATAATTATTGGGAGATATTGATAGCAGTACAACAATAGTAACTGAATTTAATATCCCACTAACAACAATGGATACATCATCTAGGCATTGAATGACAATAGGAATCATTGGCTTTAAATAAATATTAGAACATTTAAACCTAATAGATAAAAACGTTTAAATCAAGTGAAAAAAATATCATTACTAAGTACACATGAAACAGTATCCAGGAAAGGCTATATATTAGACCAAGAAAAAAGAAGAGAGGCTGCAAATATATTAAATCGGAAATAAAAAGGAGGCATTATTACTGATATCAAAGATATCCAAGGGAACATAAGGGACTACTTTTAACCATTTGTGTCAACATATTGAAAACCTAGAAGAAATGAATACATTCACAGAAATATACAATCCAAAAAGACAGAATCATGAAGAAATAGAAAATCTGAATAGAAATGAGATTGAATCAACAATCAAAATCTTTCTAAAGACTAAAATCCAGGGACAGATGCTTTCATTGTTGAATTCTATGTAACATTTAGTGCAGTATGCATACCAATTCTTCTCAAACTCTTCCAAAGAAAATAAAAGGAAGGAATGCTTGCAAACTCATTTGACATGGTTAACATCAGCCAAAGCAGAAAATAATGCCACAATGAAAGAAAATTACAGGCTAATATCTTTGTTCAGCATAAATGCAAAATTCCCCAACAAAATACAATACATTAAAAGGATCATACATCATGTTCAAGTGTGATTTATTCCAGGGATGCAAGGGTGGTTCAATATCTGGAAATCCAAAAAAGCAATATAGCACAGTAGCAAAATAAAACATAAAATTGATTATATGACTATCTCAATAGATGCAGAAAAAGTATTTGAGAAAAATTAATATACATTTCTGATAAAACATCTCAACAAACTGATTATAAAGTAAACATAAGTCAATATAATAAAGTCCATTACATGACATGTCCACTGTTAACATTATACCCAGGAATGAGATATTGAAAAATTTTCCTGTAAACTCAGGGACAAGACAAGGATGCCCACTTCTAAAACTTTTATTCAATATAGAACTGCAGGTCCTGCCAGAACAACTAGATAAGAAAAGTGAAACTTACTCAAATCAGAAAAAAAGAAGTAAAACTGTCACTATTTGCAGATGACATAATATAATATTTTAGGACTAATAGATTCAGAAAAACTACATGATAAATTAGGTTACTAATGACCTCTCATAAAGAGAAAATTGCATTAAAAATAGAAATGAGCTAATGAAGAAGGTAAAAGCACTATACTTTGAAAACTATAAAACAGTTATGAAGGAAATTAAAGGTAATTTGAAGATATAGAAAGATGCTCTATGATCTTATATCAGAATAATTAATATTGTTAAAATGCCCATAATACATGAAGCAATCTACAGAATTAATAGGATCCCTATCAAAACATCCATGACTTCATTTTTTTTCACAGAAATAGAACAACAGCATAAAAGTAACATGGAACCACAAAAGAGCCCAAATTGTCAAAGCAATCTTGAGAAGAAAAACGAAGCTGGAGATATCACCTACCCAGGCTTCAAACTATATCACAAAGCTATAGGAATCAAAATAGAATTGCACAGGCAAAAAAAATGGACACAGAGATCAATGGAAAAAAATTGAAAGTCCAGAAATGAACCCATATACCTATGCTCAACTAGTCTAAACAAGGAGGCAAGAATATAAAACGAAGAGAAGACAGTCTCTTTAACAAGTGGTGCTAGGAAAACTGGACAACCATATGTAAAACAAGGAGATTAGAATCCTCTCTCATACCATATACAAGAATAAGCTAAAGCTATATTAAAACCCTAAATATAAAACCTGAAACTATAAAACTCCATGAGAAGAAAATAGATGGAACACTCTTTAACATAAATCACACCAATAGTTTCTTTTATGGATCTGTCTCCTAAAGTGAAAGAAATAAAAGCAAAATAAATGAATGGGGCCTAATCAACTTACAAATTTTGAATCGCAAAGGAGGTCACTGATGAAACGAGCAAACCAAAAAATGTAGTACTGGAAGTGACAAAATGTTTGCAAATGATGTTTCAGACAAGGGGCTAACCTCCAAATAAACATCACTTATAATTCAAACTCAAATATTAAAAAAAGCAAACAACAGAACCCAAAATGGACATAAGATCTGAATAGGCACTTTCCAAAGAAGACATACAGATGGCTAACAAATAGATGAAAAGATGCTCAACATTGCTCATTATTAGAGAAATGTAAATCAAAACCACCAAAAGCTATCACATCATACTTGTCAAAGGCTATTGTCAAAAATCCTACAAACAACAAATATTGGTGAGGATAAGGAGAAAATATAACCCTGTTGGAGATACTGAATACTGGCAAGGCCACTATGGAAAAAAATATGGTGCTTCATTTAAACAAACAAACAAAAAGCTAAAATGTGTAAGACTGCATGATCCACTTCTGGATATATATGTTTTAATTAATTAAAAATTTAATTAATTGAAAAACATTCACATATTCCAGTGATCACATCAATACTATTTACAATAGCCAAGACATGCAAGGAACCCAAGTGCTCATTAACTGTTGATTGGATTAAGAGGGTCTATTTTATATATATATACACACAGATATATACAATGCAATATTGCTCAGCCATAAAAGAGAATGAAATAACACCATTTGCAACACAGTGTATTAACATAAAAAATATTATACTCAGTGAAATAAGTCAGGGAAAGAAACATGAATACTGTATAATATCACTTATATGTGGAATATAAAAAAATAATACAAGTCAATGTACATGAAAAATAGAAATGGCCTCACAGATATAGAAAACAAATGTGTGGTTACCAAAAGGGTGAAGGGAAGAGGGAAAAATTGGGAATATGGGATTAATATATATAAACTTCTATGTATAAAATAAGTAAACAATAAAGATTTACTTTATAACAGATAGAATTATACTCATTCTTAAAATAACCTATAATGGCGTATAATCTGAAGAAATACTGAATAACTGTGTTGCACACCTGAAGCTAACAAAGTATTATAAATCAACTATATTTCTATAAGAATAACCAGAGTGGCTGATCGGATTAAAAAAAATGACATATCTATAGGCTGTTTACAAGAGACTCAACTCAAACTAAAGACATACACAGATTGAAAGCAAGGGGTGGAAAATATACTTCAAAAAATAAAACATTATTGAAATAATAATTTTATTATAATGTTACAAAGTAAACTAGGAAACAAGTTATCATGAATGACAACCAGGCATGACAAATAGCACTATTTGAGCCCAAGAATTTTATCTAACTGTTCAGTTAGATATAGAATATATAATGTGTTTGTTGAAGATGATTAAGCAAAAAGGAGGCAAAACCAGAAGAGACAAAAAATATCTTAAAATTCAATAGAAATAAATAGAAATTCCACAAATTAACATTTTAAATAGGTAAGTAAAACCAAATTAAACACGACATTGGAAGCACTGGAAAGCAATAAATGAAGATTTGTATGTGGAAAATATGAATGTCATGTTAAGAATAATAGAAAGTAAAATACAAGATTTAGCATATATCTAATAGGAATTCCAAAAAGTGAGAGTAGAGAGAGTAAGTGGAGAAGCAATATTGGATAATTTCCAAGGATTTTCAAAGATAGTAATTCTCATATCTAGAAATGATAAGTATCAAGCAAGAGAAAAGTGAAGAAAGGAAGGATAGAAGAAAAGAAGGAGGAAAAGAAGGAAGCAAGCAGGCAGGAAATCTGTGTGCCAATGTATGGTAGAAAGTTAGAGCTTCAAAATCAAAGTGAAGCACTCAAAAAGAGAAAGAAAGATCACCTCGATTAAAATAATTCTTATATTGATTTTACCAACAACAACGCAAATTAGAACTCAGAAAATACTGTCTTCAAGGAGCTGAGAGAAAATGGTTTTCAGTACTGATTCAATTCAGTTCAGTTGCTCAGTCATTCCCAACTGTTTGTGACCCCATGAATCACTGCATGCCAGGCCTCCCTGTCCATCACCAACTCCCGGAGTCCACCCAAACCCATGTCCATCGAGTTGGTGATGCCATCCAATCATGTCATACTCTGTCATCCCCTTCTCCTCCTGCCCTCAATCTTTCCCAGGATCAGGGTCTTTTCAAATGAGTCAATCAGCTCTTCACATCAGGTGGCCAAAGTATTGGAGTTTCAGCTTAAACATCAGTCCTTCCAATGAACACCCAGGACTGATTTCCTTTAGGATGGACTGTTTGGATCTCCTTTCAGTCCAAGGGATTCTCAAAAGTCTTCTCCAACACCACAGTTCAAAATCATCAATTCTTCAGTGCTCAGCTTTCTTTATACTCCAAGTCTCACATCCATACATGACCACTGGAAAAACCATAGCCTTGACTAGATGGACATTTGTTGGCAAAATAGTGTCTCTGCTTTTTAATATGCTGTCTAGGTTGGTCATAACTTTCCTTCCAAGGAGTAAGCGTCTTTTAATTTCATTGCTGCAATCACCATCTGCAGTGATTTTGGCGGCTGTGATGACCCAGGAGCGGCGGCTGCGATGGTGCACGAGCACTGCTGAGAGGAGTTATCTCATGCCAGAGGTCAGGGGCAGTGGCGGAGAGGAGCCACCCCACGTCCAAGGTCAGGCGTGGTGGCTGCACTTTGCTGGAGCAGCCCTGAAGAGAGACCTCACGTTCAAGGTAAGAGGAACCCAAGTAAGACAGTAGGCACTGAGAGAGGGCATCAGAGGGCAGACAGACTGAAACCACAATCACAGACAAGTGGCCAATCTGATCACATGGACCACAGTCTTGTCTAACTCAATGAAACTAAGCCATGCCTTGTGGGGCCATTCAAGATGGATGGGTCATGGTGGAGAGGTCCGACAGAATGTGGTCCACAGGAGAAGGGAAAGGCAAACCACTTCAGTATTCTTGCCTTGAGAACCTCATGAACAGTATGAAAAGGCAAAAAGATAGGACATTGAAAGATGAACTCTCCAGGTCGGTAGGTGCCCAATATGCTACTAGAGATCAGTGGAGAAATAACTCCAGAAAGAATGAAAGGATGGAGCCAAAGCAAAAACATTGCCCAGTTGTGGGTGTGACTGGTGATGCAATTAAAATCCGATGCTGTAAAGAGCAATATTTCTTAGGAACCTGGAATGTTAGGTTCATGAATCAAGGCAAATTGGAAGTGGTCAAACGGGAGATGGCAAGAGCGAACGTCACATTCTGGGAATCAGTGAATTAAGATGGACTGGAATGGATGAATTTAACTCAGTACTGATTATGGTACCCAATTAAATTACCTTCCAATAATATCAATGAAGATAATTTTTCATTCATCAAAGGCTAAAAGAATTGAACACTTACAGACTCCCGAATTTCCCAGAAAATGTAAACATGAAATAAGAATAACACAATTATTTATTTAAGGGTATAGCAGAACAGAAACCAAAGATGTTAAGAAGAGGTGGCAAAAATACACATAAGAGCTACACGAAAAAGATATAATGACCCGGATAATCATGATGGTGTGATCACTCTCCTAGAGCCATATATCCTGAAGTTTGAAGTCAAGTGGGCCTTAGGAAGCATCACTATGAACAAAGCTAGTGGAGGTGATGGAATACCAGCTGAGCCATTTCGAATCCTAAAAGATGATGTTGTGAAAGTTCTACACTCAATATGCCAGCAAATTTAGAAAACTCAGCCGTGGACACAGAACTAGAAAAGGTCAGCTTTCATTCCAATCCCAAAGAAGAACAGTGCCAAAGAATGTTGAAACTACCTTGAATGTTGAAACAATTGCAATCGTTTCACATGCTAGCGAGGTAATACTCCAAATTGTTCAAGCTAGGCTTCAACAGTATGTGAACAAAGAACTTTCAGATGTTCAAGCTGGATTTAGAAAAGGCAAAGAAGCCAGAGATCAAATTGCCAATATTTGTTGGATCATAGAAAAAGCAGGAGAATTCCAGAAAAGAATCTACTTCTGCTTCATTGACTATTCTATAGCTTTTGACTGTGAGGATCACAACAAGCTGTAAACAATTCTTAAAGAGATGGGAATACCAGACCACCTTATCTGTCTCCTGTGAAACCTGTATACAGATCAGGAAGCAACAGTTAGAAGTGGACATGAAACAATGGAGTGGTTCCCAATTGGAAAAGGAGTACAAGGCTGTATATTGTCACCCTGCTTATGTAACTTATATTCAGAGTACATCATGTGAAATGTGGGTTGAATGAAGCACAAGCTGGAATCAAGATTATCAAGAGAAATATCAATAACATCAGATATGCAGGTAACACCACCCTTATGGCAGAAAGCGAAGAGGAACTAAGGACCCTCTTGGTGAAGGTGAAAGAGGAGAGCGAAAAAGCTGGATTAAAACTCAACATCAAAAAAACTAAGATCATGGCATCTGGTCCTATCACTTCAAGTACATAGATAGGAAAAATCAATGGAAACAGTGACAGACTGTTTCCATGGGTTCCAAAATCACTGCAGACAGTGACTGCAGCTATGAAATTAAAATATGCTTGATTCTAGGAAGAAAAGTTGTGACATATATAGATAACATATTAAAAAGCAGAGTCATTACTGTGCCAACAAAGGTCCATCTAGTTAAAGCCATGGTTTTTCCAGTAGTCATGTATGGATGTGAGAGTTGGACTGTAAAGAAAGCTGAGCGCCAAAGAATTGATGCTTTTGAACTGTGGTGTTAGAGAAGATGCTTGGGAGTCCCTTGGGCTGCAAGGATATCAAATCAGCCCATCCTAAAGGAAATCAACTTTGAATATTCACTGCAAGGACTGATGCTGAAGCTGAAGCTCCAATACTTTGGTCATCTGATGTGAAGAACTGACTCACTTGAAAAGACCCCGATGCTGGGAAAGACTGAGGCAGGAGAAGAGTATGACAGAGGATGAGATGGTGGGATGGCTTCACAGCCTCATTGGACATGGGTTTGAGCAAGCTCCAGGTGATGGTGAAGGACAAGGGAAGCCTGGCATGCTGCTGACCATGGGATTGCAAAGAGTTGGACACAACTAGTGACTGAACAGCAGCAACAAAAGCACAAGAAACACAATAAACTGTAACATTTACTAAATGAAGAGTAGTGGATAGAATTTAAACATCTTGAGATCCTTGAATCATTTGGCAAAAGAAATGGAGCTACAACTATATTTTATCCTCTGTAAAAGAGTAGAAATTGAATATATAGATTATCGAGTAATAGTTGCAAAAAAAACAATTTAAAAAACTTGACTATCCTGGAAAAGGCATAAAAATTTGAAAAAGAACACAAAAACATAGTAAAATGTTGGGAAGTAGAAAGAAACAAACATGAATATGTTAATATGTATTCAAGTGCACTAAATCACTAGTAAGATACAAGTTTGTCAAGTTGGATCTAGAAATGAAATTAACATATTTACAAAGATCATAACTAAAATACAAGAACACAGAAACATTTAAATTCAAAAAGGATGAGGCAATTATACCTTAAAGCAATGTGGAGAAATATACTGATCAGACAAAACTATAATTATATAAAAGGCAATATTGGCAATGAAAGCAATCATTATATAATGATACAAGAAAGAAACAAATAACTTGCAGTTTGTTATGACATTAAATAAGAGTAATATAATGAGAAATTGTCCATATAGCTATCTCTTCTTTTATACTTATGGTACAAAGTGTAAATTTTCTTTATGAAAAATAAGAAACATAAGAATCTGAACTAAAATAGTCAAGATCGAGGAAGTTGAATCAAGATAGTGTAGGAGGATATGGGACTCAGTTCCTCTCATAAACACATCGATATACATCATATGTGGAAACGTTCTCACTGAAAACTGGAGACTGGCAGAAATACTCCTTCACAACTAAGCTGTAAGAATCTTTCACCCAGAATAAGTTAGGGAAGAAAGAGAAGCTATCAGTTTGTCACCTGTGTTCTGAGAGGGGACTCAAAAAAAAAAAAAAAAAAAAAAAGAAAGGAAGATTACACTGACAGAGACCCTCCCTCAGGAAGAATGTGGATTGATTCAGTACACCAGTTCTGGTGTCTGGCAAAGTGAAAGACAAGCTCCTTTAGCTGTTGGAAAGCTAGTGGGACTTACAGTAGTAGGGCTGTGGGGAAGCTTCTACACCACTTGCGAATATCACGCGAGTGTTCTCTTACTCCTTCAGGCACACAGGGCAGATTGAATCTGTGTGGCTGGCTGACTGGTTTTCTGTGACAACTCTGGTGTGGAACCCAGCCTGAGACTTGTGGATTCTCTAGCACCACTTGCTAGCACCTCATGCTGCAGCTATTCACTTGAGCAAAGGCTTGACTGAGTGAAAATGTTGGCTGAGAAAAACTGTGGCAGCTCAAAAGCAGGCAGCCAATACTGGAGATTGCAGAGGTGGCACATTAGACTCTTTGGGAAAAAGCAGGATCTCTGACCATAGCCAGACTGCTACAGCCTGTACTTGGATCATCACAACTGGCTCCTCTTGCTCCACAGGGATGGGAAGAACACACACTTAAAGAGAATTAAGCCAGCTCAGACTCAAATTCTGAAGCAACTTGAGATCTGAACCCACCCCGAAAGGGTAGTGATGGCTAAAGAGAAAGGGAAGACCTGCTTGATATCTGTCTCTTGCCCTATCCTCTCTATTTCCAGCCTTGTGTTTATGCCAATTCAGCTTTCCCAGCAAAGAAATTTGGAATGTGCAACTATTCTATGATGTTCCAAATTAAGGACTCCCTTCAAAACTGCAATATGGAACTGTTTCACCTAGTTTCATAGAGACAGAGAAATATAAGCAAAATGGGAAGACTGAGGAATTGGTTTCAATAGAAAGAGCAAGAGAAAAATCTCTGAAAAGAATAATAAAAGAGAAACAATTTATCATATAAAGAACTCAAAGCATTAGTAATAAGAATGCTAGTTGAATTTAAGGAAAGAACAGATGAACACAGTACAAATTTCAACAAACAAATAGAAAATATAGAAAATAAGCAGTCAGAATTGAAGAATATAATAATTAAAATAACAAAAAATGCAGCAGAATGAATAAGCAGCAGACTAGATAAAACAGAAGAAACCATAATAATCTAGAAGATAGAATAGTAAAAAACACTGTTATCACAACAGCAAAAAGAAAATAGTATTAAAAAACACAACAGTTTAAAGATCTGTGATTATAAGTATACAAACTTTAACCTTAGAGAGGTCACAGAAGGACTGAGAGAAGGGGGTCCAAGTGTGTTTAATTGATTTATGGTTGGACACATCCCAAACCTAAAGAAGGAAGTTGATATCCAGGTACTGGAAGCACAGAAGGTCCCAATTAAGATGAACCCAAATATACACATATCAAGACATATTCCAATTAAAATGGCAAAAGTTAAAGAAAGAATTTTAAAAGAAGCAAGATAAAAACAGTGAGTCACATGAAAGGGAATTCCCATAGGTTATCATCTGCTTTTTTTCAGAAACTTTATAGGCCAAAAGGGAGTAACATGATATATTCAAAGTGCTGAAATGTAAAATACTTTCAGCCTAGTGTATTCTACCGAGCTATATTGTCATTGCGAATTGAGCAGATGAAGGCCTTCTCAGATAAGAAAGAACTATGAGTTAATTAATACTAAATTATCCTTAAAAAAAGGTTATAGTGTCTTCTCTAAAAGAAAAAGTAAAAGCTATAAGGTGTAAATATCAATAAGAAAGGAAAAATCCCATTAGTATGGGCAAACATATAGTAAAGGCTGAGGATCAACCACTTAAAAAGTTAGTATAAAGATTAAAAGATATAAAAAATTATGAAGTCAAGTGTAACTATAATAATCAGTAAAGGGGAAACAATGAAAATTAAAATATGACACAAAGAGACATAATATAGGGGCAAATAAAATAGTGACCAAGAGAACAATAGAAATCAATGAAACCAATAACTGATTCTTCATAAGATAAAATTTATAAACTTTAAGCTAGGCTCATTAAGAAGAAAACAACAAGGGCAACAATAAAATAAAAATTTAAAAGGAGAAATAGCAAACAATGCCACAGATACATATAAAAAAAAGAAATTATAAGCAAATACTACGGGTGTTTACTTTGCCGACTAAGGTCCGTCTAGTCAAGGCTATGGTTTTTCCTGTGGTCATGTATGGATGTGAGAGTTGGACCGTGAAGAAGGCAGAGCGCCTAAGAATTGATGCTTTTGAACTGTGATGTTGGAGAAAACTCTTGAGGGTCCCTTGGACTGCAAGGACATCCAACCGGTCCATTCTGAAGGAAATCAGCCCTGGGATTTCTTTGGAAGGAATGATGCTGAAGCTGAAACTCCAGTACTTTGGCCACCTCATGCGAAGAGTTGACTCATTGGAAAAGACTCTAATGCTGCGAGGGATTCGGGGCAGGAGGAGAAGGGGACAACCGAGGATGAGATGGCTGGATGGCATCACTGACTCGATGAACATGAGTCTGAGTGAACTCCGGGAGTTGGTGATGGACAGGGAGGCCTGGCGTGCTGCGATTCATGGGGTCGCAAAGAGTTGGACACGAGTGAGAGACTGAACTGAACTGAACTGATAGATGTTTAGATGTTAATGATTTGGATAGCTTTGGAAAAATGCACAAATTTCTAGAAACATAAGCATTCCAAGACTGAATCAGGAAGAAATAGATAATGTGAGCAATACATTCACTAGTAATCAAGTTCAGTTGAGTAGTTAAGTCATGTTTGACTCTTTGCGACCCCATGAACCATAGCACGCCAGGCCTCTCTGTCCATCACCAACTTCTGGAGATTATCTAAACTCATGTCCATTGAGTTGGCGATGCCATCCAAGCACGTCATCCTCTGTCGTCCCCTTCTCCTCCTGCCTTCAATCTTTCCCAACATCAGGGTCTTTTCAAATGAGTCAGTTCTTCGCATCAGGTGGCCAAAGTATTGGAGTTTCAGCTTTAGCATCAGTCTTTTCAATGAACACACAGGATTGATTTCCTTTAGGGTGGACTGGCTGGATCTCCTTGCAGTCCAAGGGACTCTCAAGAGTCTTCTCCAACACCACAGTTCAAAAGCATCAATTCTTCTGTGCTCAGCTTTCCTTATAGTCCAACTCTCACATCCATTCATGACCACTGGAAAAATCATATCCTTGACTAGATGGACCTTTGTTGGCAAAGTAACGTCTCTGCTTTTGAATATGCTATCTAGGTTGGTTATAACTTTCCTTCCAAGCAGTAAGCATCTTTTAATTTCATTGCTGCAATCACCATCTGATTTTGGTAGTGATTTTGGAGCCCAATCCCCCCCCCCCAAAAAAAATAAAGTCAGTCAGTCACTGTTTCCACTCTTTCCCCATCAATTTGCCATGAAGTGATTGGACCATATGCCATGATCTTAGTTTTCTGAATGTTGGGCTTTAAGCCAACTCTTTCATTCTCCTCTTTCACTTTCATCAAGAGGTTCTTTAGTTCTTCTTCACTTTCTGCCTTAATGGTGATGTCATCTGCATATCTGAGGTTATTGATATTTCTCCTAGCAATCTTGATTCCAGCTTGTGTTTCTTCCAGTCCAGCGTTTCTCATGATGTACTCTGCATAGAAGTTAAATAAGCAGGGTGACAATATACAACCTTGATATACTCCTTTTCCAATTTGGAATCAATCTGTTGTTCCATGTCCAGTTCTAACTGTTGCTTCCTGACCTGCATATAGGTTTCTCAAGAGGCAGGTCAGGTGGTCTAGTATTCCCTTCTCTTCAGAATTTTCCACAGTTTATTGTGATCCACACAATCAAAGGCTTTGGCATAATTAATAAAGCAGAAATAGATGTTTTTCTAGAACTCTCTTGCTTTTTTGATGATCCAGCGAATGTTGGCAATTTGATCGCTGTTTCAGTCAAACTGAATTTATAATTTATAATGAACTTCCCAGCAAACTAAAGTCTAAGACTGGATAGCTTCACAGGGAAATTGTATCAAACGTATAATGGAAAGCTAATACCTATCTTTTTCAAACTTTTCTTTTTAATGAAGAATAAGACTCTGAAATTCATTCTATGATGTCTTCATTTCCTTAATACCAAAACAGAACAAAAATATACAGGTCCATACCTATGATGAATATAGATGCAAAAATCCTAAACAAAATATTAGCAAACCAAATATACCAATATATAAAAAGGGCATATGCAATGATCAGGAGGATTTATTCTAGGGATGAAAAGATGGTTCAGTATTCAAAAATCAATCAATGTCATACACCACATTAACAAAAGAAAGGATAAAAAACACGTGATCATCTCAATAGACACAGAAAAAAAATTCAACATTCATTCATATAAAAATTCCATTTAGGTTGGTATAGAGAGGTCCTATCATACTATAATAATAAGCCATTTATATAAAATTCACAGATAACATCATACTCAATGGAGAAAACCTTAAAGCAGGAACAACCCAAGGATTCTACATTTACCACTTTTATTTAACACAGTATTGTAAGTCCTAGCCAAAGCAATCAGACCAAAAAATTGTCATCTTAATTGGAAGGGAAGATTAAACTGTCCTGTTTGCAGAAGGAGGTTTCCCAGGTGACTCAGTGGTAAAGAATCTGCCTGCCAAAGCAAGAGATGTGGGTTGGATCCCTGAGTTGGAAAGATCCCCTGAAGAAGAAAATGGCATTCTTGCCTGGGAAATCACATGGACTGAGGAGTCTGGAGGGTTACAGTTCAAAGGATCACAAAAGAGTCAGACATGACTTAGTGAGCAAATAACAACAGTTTGCAGATGACATGATACTATATAGAGAAAACCTTAATGTGTCATGAATTGGCAACCCACTTCAGTATTCTTGCATAGAGAAGCTCATGGACAGAGGAGCTTTGTGGGGGTCCATGGGGTGGCAAAGAGTCAGAAACAAGTGAGTGACTAGTACTTTCACTTCATTTTCAGTGTGTGCTTAGTTGCCCAGTCACCCTAATGTTTCATTCAAAACTATTAGGAATTCAGTCAATGAATTCAGTAAAATTTCAGAATGCAAGATTACCGTTGCTTTCTATTCACTAACAAGCTATCAGAAAGAGAAAACAAGAAAGTAATCACATTTAAGATAGTATCCAAAGAATAAAATAACCAGGAATAAATTTAACCAAGGAGGTGAAAAACCTAAAATCTGAAAATTATAACACATTGGTGAAGGAAATTATTTATTTTTTGATTATACAAAAAAGAAAAGACAGAAAAGATATTGTGTGTTAATGAGTTAGAAGAATTAATCACTGAAGTGGTTATAATATTAAATATACAGATTTAATGCAATCCACATCAAAATTCCCAAGATGATTTTTACAAAATTAGAACAAATAATCATCAGATTTATATGAAACCCTAAAAAGCGTAAATTGACAATGCAATCTTGAAAAGTGAAAACAAAGCTATAGGTATTATGTTTCCTGGCTTTAGACTATATTGCAAAGTGACAGTATCCAAAACAGCATGGCACTGGAGCAAAATAGACACAGAATTCAATGAAATAGAATAGAAAGCCCAGAAATAAGCTCACACATCTGTGGTCAACTAATCTAAAACAAAGAAGGCAAGAATATACCTCTTCAATAAATGGTGCTGAAAAAATTGGAAAGGTATATCTAAAGAATAGGATAAGAACATTATCTCACATCATATAGAATGAATTCACAATGGAAATAAAGTCCTAAATATAAGAGTTGAAACTATAAAACTAGAAGAAAATATAGACAGAACACTCTTTGACATAAATCATAACAGCATTCTTTTGCATCCATCTCATGTCTCCTAAAGGGAAGGAAATAAAGCAAAAATAAACACATTGGACATAATTAAACTTAAACGATTTTGTGAAACAAAATAAACCATTGACAGAATGAAAAATTAACATACTGAATGGGAGAAAATATTTGCAAATGACATGATCAGCACGGGTGAATATCCAAAATTTATAAACAGTCTGTATACCTTGATATCAAACCCTCACAAGAAACCAATTTAAAAAAGCTAAGAAGACTGAACAGGTATTTTTCCAAGGAAGACATACAGATGGACACCCAATGAAAAAATGCTCAGTTTCACTTACTGTCAGAGAAATATATATCAAAACAATGATGAGCTATTATCTCACACCTGTTTAAATAGATATCATCAAAAGTCTGCAAAAACCAAATGTTGTCAAGGATGTAGGGGAAAGGAATGCTACTTACTGTTGATGGGATTGTAAACTGGTGCAGCCATGATGGAAAACAGTTTGGAAAACATTATGGAAAATAGTATATAAAAATAGTACCACCATATGATCCAGCCATTCCACTGCTAGGTGTGTATATATATATATATATATATATATATATATATATATATGTATATATGAAACATTAATTTGAAAACTCAGTGTTCATAGCAACACAATTAAAGTCAAAATAGAGAAGCAATCAAAATGTCCATTAGTAAATGAATGGATAAAGAAGATGTGATGTATAAGTAGTATTCTATGGGAATACTATTCAATCATAAAACATACAACCCTGTCATTTATAGCAATATAGATGGACCTCAGAGATGTTATGCATATGAATAAATTCAGAGAAAACAAAATATTCTATGATATCACTTACATATGAAATTTAAAAAATGCAAGTAATAAATGTACATAATAAAACATAAAGAGACAGATATAGAGAACAAACTTGTGATTAATGTTCAGGAGAGGGAAAGGGGGGGTAATTAAGGTATGGAATTAAGAGGTGCAGACTATAAGACACAAAATAAATAAGACTGAATAGCTCAGTGGGATATAATCATTATTTTGTAATAGCTTTAAAATGAGTATAATCTATATAAATATTGAATCACTATGTTGTATACTTCAAACTAATAAAATACTGTAAGTCAATTATAATAAACTAAAATTAAATTAAGTAGTTAAAGTATCAGATCCATAAATAGAATTACAGGTGCTATTTGATAAATCCAGATCATAAAAGCAAATTCAAACACATTTTTAGGAATTTACCAATGGACTGAAAGAGTTAATGAAACCAGAGAACACTTTTTGCAAAATTAGTGTTTGAGCTCATGAATAAAGTGATTAATATATAACATTTAGGAAAATATAAGGAACAGTTATAAAATGTGCCTATATGGTGGGTAGTCTGTATAGAAAACCTCAAGAACTCTTAAAGACCATATATCTTGAAAACCTCAGTCTTTCACTGCAATAAAATGAAAATTGAATTTTACTAAAATTATGAGACACACACATGGATGACAGTTATGGCAGTACTTAAATATTTTACTTTCATACATGAGTGTGTTAATATTTGAAAAACACAAATAGGTAACAAGATAAAAATGATGTAAAAATCTAGGAAAAGGGGCACAGATTAAACAGAAAGTAGAAGAAATGAAATGATGAAGAGGAAAAGTTAAGGATTAAAAACTAAAGATATAGCTGAGAAGATTAGCAAGACCAAAAATTTCATTAAAATTTGGAACAAAATAAGCAAACCTTTGGTGAAATAAATAAAGAAAAATTTTAGAAGGTAAAACTTTAGAAAAAATATGCAAAATGTGAGCATAGCTATAAATACAAAAGACCTTAAGATCTGCATTTCCCTGATGAGTCCTGATGTTGAGCATCTTCTCATGTGCCTGTTGGCCATCAGAATGTCCTCTTTGGAAAAATGTCTGTTGACGTTTTCTGCCTATATTTTAGTTAGGTTATTTGTTTTGGTATGGAGTGGTATGAGTTTTATATATATTGTACTACATGGGGAATATGGATAATAACTATGAACAGAGCATAACCTTTAAAATTGTGACTTACTATATTGTACACCTGCAATTTATGTAATCTTGTACAGCAACTATATTTCAATTAATAAAAAGAGTTCTGAAGATTGGCTGCACAAAATGTGAATGTACTGAACGCCACTAAACTGTTTGCTAAAAAATGGTCCAAATTGGTAAATTTTACATGTTTTACCACAGGTAAAAAATAAAAATAGAAATTAAGAATGAAGAAAATAAAAATATTAAAAATGTAACACAATACAAAAACTTAAACATTATAATGACATCCTTCTCAAATATCTATCAACCAAGTCACCAGACTCAGATACTTTTATTTATTTTTAAAATTTATTTATTTTAATTGGAGGCTAATTACTTTACAATATTGTATTGGTTTTGCCATACATCAGCATGAATCCACCACGGGTATACACATGTTCCCCATCCTGAACCCCACTCCCACGTCCCTCCCTGTATCATCCCTCTGGGTCATCCCAGTGCACCAGCCCCAAGCATCCTGTATCAGAAAGCTGTGGTACATATACACAACTGAGTATTACTCAGCCATTAAAACGAATAGATTTGAATCAGTTCTAATGAGGTAGATGAAACTGAAGCATATTATACAGAGTTAAGTAAGCCAGAAAGAAAACCACCAATACAGTATATTAATGCATATATACAGAATTTAGAAAGATAGTAACGATAACCCTGTATGTGAGACAGCAAAAGAGACACAGATGTATAGAACAGTCTTTTGGACTCTGTGGGAGAGGGAGAGGGTTGGATGATTTGGGAGAAAGGCATTGAAACACGTATAATATCATATAAGAAATGAATTGCCAGTCCAGGTTTGATGTAGACTCAGATACTTTTAGAACCAAATTCTAAAAATCACTGAAGATGAAATATTTTAAACGGAAACTATTCTAGAAATAGCAAAAGAAGATGTGTTTTCAGCACATTTTATGAGGACTGCAATCAGAGAATTGTAATTGAAAAGGCTACTATGAGATAGGGTTATTATATGTAACCATCTTTATGGCAGAAAGTGAAGAGGAACTAAAAAGCCTCTTGATGAAAGTGAAAGAGGAGAGTGAAAAAGTTGGCTTAAAGCTCAACATTCAGAAAACTAAGATCATGGCATCCGGTCCCACCACTTCATGTGAAATAGATGGGGAAACAGTGGAAACAGTGTCAGACTACTTTTTTGGGCTCCAAAATCGCTGCAGATGGTGACTGCAGCCATGAAATTAAAAGACGCTTATTCCTTGGAAGAAAAGTTATGACCAACCTAGATGATAGCATATACAAAAGCAGAGACATTACTTTGCCAACTAAGGTCCATCTAGTCAAGTCTATGGTTTTTCCAGTGGTCATGTATTGATGTGAGAGTTGGACTGTGAAGAAGGCTGAGCACGGAAGCATTGATGCTTTCAAAGTGTGGTGTTGGAGAAGACTCTTGAGAGTCCCTTGGACTGCAAAGACCTCCAACCAGTCCATTCTGAAGGAGATCAGCCCTGGGATTTCTTTGGAGGGAATGATGCTGAAGCTGAAAGTCCAGTACTTTGGACACCTTATGGGAAGAGTTAACTCATTGGAAAAGACTTTGATGCTGGGAGGGATTGGGGGCAGAAGGAGAAGGGGACGACTGAGGATGAGATGGCTGGATGGCATCACTGACTGGATGGACGTGAGTCTGAGTGAACTCCGGGAGTTGGTGATGGACAGGGAGGCCTGGCGTGCTGCGATTCATGGGGTTGCCAAGAGTCGGACATGACTGAGCGACTGAACTGAACTGATTCCTATCAAAAACTATTAGAAATACTTTAAGTTGAATATTAGAAAAACTAAATAGTTATATCAAGGATAAGTTGAGTTTATTCTAGAAAGGCAAAGACTGTTTTGCATTTAAAATAGATTTTTATAATTAATCATCATAACAAAATAAAGCAATTACAAGGATTTAAAAAATACCTTAGACTCATCATGAACAGATTTTAAAAAAGATTTAATCATGTGAAAAACATCCAAATAAGCAAAGAGGGATAATATTGATTTTAAAGAACATATGACATTCAAAATACTTTGTGCTCCTAATAATATTTCAAATAATATACCACAAATGTGGTAAAAGAGCAAAGAAAAATTGATGAATTGATCATCAAAATGTAAGAGTTATGTTAATTCTGTTGAAAACCAGATTCAGTAACAAAATGTAAGTGGAGACATGAAAAATTTGAAAGAAAACAACTTTCTAGATAATTTACAAATATACACAAATCTGAAAATGGAAAATACACATTCTTTCCAAAATATGGTATGTTTATAAATGCAGAACTTGTGGTACTCTGAGAAGTTTTCAAATTCTTAAGTAGGATATCATATGGGTCACTGTTAGTATCAAATATGAAAAAAAAAGAAGTTTAAGAATATTAATAAGATAAGCCTTAAAATATGATCAAGGAGAAAGAAAATTCACAAATTGCAGCATAAATACAAAAGAGGAATAGCTATAGAGATAACTATTTCTACCCTTTTTCATTGTTGTAGTTAATCCCTTAACAAAGGTAACTATATTTTCTATAAGCACTGAAAGATCAGCACTTGTGTTTCTAAGTCCTACTTTTTCTAGTAGAAGAGTATTGTCATTTTGGTTGAAGATATAGGGGTTGCTGGGTTGAGCAGGTGTAGTTCAGCTAATTTTGGGTTCTCTTTGGAGGAGGATAATAATCTGGATGTATTCTACTGTCATCAATCTAGAAAAATGAGTGAAAGTGGACCTGTGTCTTTATAAGGAAATTGACACCTATCTCGCTGTTCAACCTACAACTAGATTTTCAAATTAAATTCAGGATAGTTTGGGAAAACACAAGTGACCTAAATATTCATTGTGACACTATTCACAACAGCCAAGAAATGGAAGAAACCTAAATGATTTCTTTGGAGGGAATGATGCTGAAGCTGAAACTCCAGTACTTTGGCCACCTCATGCGAAGAGTTGACTCATTGGAAAAGACTCTGATGCTGGGAGGGATTGGGGGCAGGAGGAGAAGGGAACGACAGAAGATGAGATGGCTTGATGGCATCACTGACTCGATGGCCATGAGTCTGATTGAACTCCGGGAGTTGGTGATGGACAGGGAGGTCTGGCATGCTGTGATTCATGGGGTAGCAAAGAGTCGGACATGACTGAGCAACTGAACTGAACTGAAATGTCCATCGACAGATGAATGGATAAAGAAGATGTGGTACATATATACAATGGAATACTACTCAATCTTAAAAAATAATGTAATAATGCCATTTGCAGCAACATGGGTGAGCAAAGAGATTATCATACCAAAGGGAAGCAAGTCATAGAGAGAAAGACAAATATCTTGTGATGTCACTTATATCATATGATGTGGAATCTAAAAAAGATACAAATCAACTTATTTACAAAACAGAAACAGTCTTACATAGAAAATAAACTTAGGGCTACAAAAGGGGAAAGGTAGAGAAGGGATAAATTATGAATTTGGACATAACATAAATACTACTATACATAAAATAGATAAACAAGGACTTACTGTATAGCACAGATAACTCTACTCAATATTCTGTAATAATCTATATGGAAAAATAACCTAAAAAGTGATGGACACATGTATATGTATAAATGAACCACTTTGATGTACACTTGAAACTAATACAACATTGTAAATCACCTATATTCAAATAAAAATGATTAAAAAATAAAAAGCTCCGGAAGTCCAATTCAACTTCAGGTGCAAGCCATATTTCCTGGTTCAGCTCTGTCAGATATAAATTGGTATTTTGACCTTGATATGACCATTGTGCATCACTTCTATCCACAATCATAAATTACTTTTATCATACTCTCAGTCAAAGGAATCCAGATCTACCAACAGGCTTACATCTAGGCAGGTGGCCATGAATCTCACAGTGATTTGGGAAGTGAAGAAAAGAGCGAGGGTTATCTTTTTTGACAAGGACAATTCAAGGAGACTTAAGAGTTCAAATCTGTTAGCTAATGCCTAATTCACATTTCTAACCTAAGTACTTTCTTCCATTGCCATTTATATAGAAACAGATCAGATAATTTTAATATTTATTTAGTATTTCATTTGTGTAAGTCTTTTGTCCACTAGGTATCTCTGAACTACAATTATAGGAGATGGAAGCTCTTTTAGAGCTGCTGTCAAAGTTGTCTGATTTTTCACACTTTCCTTTGGACATACACAGCTTTCAATCTTTCCTTTTCCTTATCTAAACTGTTTAGAATCATGGGAGCAAGTGAACTTTGCATTCTTGTCACCATAATGACCGAGGGCCAAATCCACCAGCTCGCCTAATATTCTTGCCTTGTTTGCACTCCAACCATCCTGTGTCTGATGGCTACTTGAGCAACTGTGAGAAGAATTCATCAAGGGAAGAAGGCAGTACTGGGATTTATGGTGAGAAAGAGCCAGTGCAGAGTGCAGCTTGTCAAAAGGGATGATGTTCTGTTGAGTGAGGCAGCAGCCAGTCCAAACCATGAAGGAAAGAACTGGGGAATAGGTACTCTGAATCTGCATATCTTCCTCCCTCTGATTTTTCTTACTGCTCATATTGACCACATCCAACTAAAAGCCAAAGGGCAAAGTAGCCTCTTGAAATACACACCCAATAGAGTAATCTTTCAAGGAGGATTGAGAGTAGTTGTGAACCAATAAAAAGAAAATGTCTTTCATACTTTGCAAGATTATACGTGTTCAAATTCCCAATGATTAATTCACAGTCATTTTATTTAATAATATGCTCTTGTCAAGTCTTTCTTAATTTGGAGATTCTGGTATATGACTTGGTTGGAAGCCAGTTACTCCATACATGATGATATAGCAAAATAATTAGATTACATTAAAATCAAACATATTTTTGAGAATAACATGCATTATATCTTTAGGCAGTCCTATTGCCATGAATACACTGAAATGTATTAGCATCCATATGAATGAGACTCAAAGACAACTCTTATAATTTCAAAACAGATATAACTTTTCCCTTCTCACATTTAGTATTTAAAGTGTATGGGTGGCAATTTAACCAGCAGCAGAGAATTTTACATTAGAATTCATCTTTAAACATTTCAGTACTAATTGACTAAAATCTAAATTTGTCTCAAGACTCGTGAGATTTCAGAGAAATAGAGTTCAACAGATGTAGTAACTATCTGTTCTTCTAATGTCTGTAAGTTCCATCCCAGTACTAAGATATATCACCAGAAATCAAGTAACTAGACATATTTTCTGAATTAATACTTTCATTATTTAATATCACTCCCTTAATATTCATAATGATAATTGTATACTATTTATAGAAGATTCAATGTGTGCTTGGCCCAGGTGAAAAATTTTTACATGAATTAATTTTAACCTCACAAAACACTTTGCTATTCTAGCAGTATTTTTTGCATGTTTTAGAAAATAATGCTGAAGACATTGTCTATATTGTTGATCATTACAATACAAAAATATAAATCTTAAGTCTCACTAAAATCTATGAGAAATATTTTCCCCCTTAGTTTAGTTTGTATGTGCATAGTGCATGTATTTTAGAATGTAAATGTGTAACATATACCTTTAAATTTTAAGTATATATTTTCACAAGTTTAGAATTAAATTCTGAGTTCAATAAGCACAGCTCAGGTACCTAATAATACCTACTTTCTCTGCTCACATGATTGTTACGTATCCCAAATGCCCATATTTTCCATGAAGTTCAATCTTATTTTGTTTCCTTCCATTCTGTTTGAAATATATGGCATGTACATTCTTAATAAATAAGGTAAAATTAATATTAGCTTGATAATAGTCTCAACAGCAGGAACTCTGCCTTTGATAATTAATGATATAGTGACATATTTTGGCTTCCACCCACAAAAATGTATCTTTAAGAGAAATTTAAGGCATGTAAAAAAGAAACATAATTGTTTCACATACCTAGGCATTGGGTTGTTACATAAATGTATATCCTTAAGAATATTAATGAATATTTCAAATCACTTGTACAAATCCATTAATCCTCACTGTTTTATTTTCTAAGCATAAAAATAGGTAACTTGCACACATCAGAGCAACTCTCTTCAATATAAATGTATATGATCACATGAACATACATCTTTGCCTTTTAGGGAATAGGTTTGCTGAAATAGTGGATAAATCCATAGTAGAAAACTGTCATAACTATTTATAAATAAGGGTGGGGACTCACGCACTTTTTAGAATATATTTTGATTGTGAGAAGAAAAAAAAAAAAAAAGGACAAGTTCTTCGTTAGTTTTCAGTTCAGTTCAGTTCAGTTCAGTCTCTCTGTCATGTCTGACTCTTTGCGACCCCAAGAATTGCAGCACACCAGGCCTCCCTGTCCATCACCAACTCCCAGAGTTCACTCAGACTCATGGCCATCGAGTCAGTAATGCCATCCAGCCATCTCATCCTCAGTCGTCCCCTTCTCCTCCAGCCCCCAATCCCTCCCAGCATCAGAGTCTTTTCCAATGAGTCAACTCTTCGCATGAGGTGGCCAAAGTACTGGAGTTTCAGCTTCAGCATCACTCCCTCCAAAGAAATATCAGGGCTGATGTTCAGAACGGACTGGTTGGAGGTCCTTGCAGTCCAAGGGACCCTCAAGAGTATTCTCCAACACCACACTTCAAAAGCATCAATTCTTTGGCGCTCAGCTTTCTTCACAGTCCAGCTCTCACATCCATACATGACCACTGGAAAAACCATAGCCTTGACTAGATGGACCTTTGTTGGAAAAGGAACATCTCTGCTTTTCAATATGCTATCTAGGTTGGTCATAACTTTTCTTCCAAGGAGTAAGCGTCTTTTAATTTCATGGCTGCAATCACCATCCGCAGTGATTTTGGAGCCCCCAAAAATAAAGTCTGACACTGTTTCCCCTGTTTCCCCATCTATTTTCCATGAAGTGATGGTACCAGATGACATGATCTTGGTTTTCTGAATGTTAAGCTTTAAACCAACGTTTTCACTCTACTCTTTCACTTTCAACAAGAGGGTCTTTAGCTCCTCTTCACTTTCTGCCATAAGGGTGGTGTTATCTGCATATCTGAGATTATTGATATTCCTCCTGGCAATCTTGATTCCAGCTTGTGCTTCTTCCAGCCCAGTGTTTCTCATGATGTACTCTGCATATAAGTTAAATAAGCAGGGTGACAATATACAGCCTTGACGTACTCTTTTTCCTCTTTGGAACCAGTCTGTTGTTCCATGTCCAGTTCTAACTGTTGCTTCCTGACCTGCATATAGGTTTCTCAAGAGGCAGGTCAAGTGGTCTGGTATTCCCATCTCTTTCAGAATTTTCCACAGTTTATTGTGGTCCACACAGTCAAAGGATTTGGCATAGTCAATAAAGCAGAAAAAGATGTTTTTCTGGAACTCTCTACCTTTTTCAATGATCCAGCGGATGTTGGCAATTTGATCTCTGGTTCCTCTGCCTTTTCTAAAACCAGCTTGAACATCTGAAAGTTCACAGTTCTCATATTGCTGAAGCCTGGCTTAGAGAATTTTTAGCTTTACTAGCGTGTGAGATGAGTGTGTTGGGACCTGACCTGAGCCATGACAGGCTCGATGGGCCACACTAGGCCTAGGCCTCAGGTTCTTGTAAGCATGAGTCATAATTCTAGGAAGCCCCACCAAGGTCCCCGATAACACCAAGGTCCCCGATGACACCAAGGTCCCCCCGATGATGCCAAGGTTAAGTCAATCACCACGATGACCCAAGGTTAAGTCAATCATCACACGCCAACTACACTATTGCTGAGACAAAAGACCGCCTGTATATAAGCAGCTGTGATTCAGAGCTTGGGGCTCTCATTAAGACTCCACTGCACTGGATGAGACTTGAGCCCTAGCTAGAGCTAGCAATAAACCCCTTTATGCTTTTGCATTGCTGTGGACGTCTTATTCTTTCAGTTTTGGGGACTTGGACACTGGGCATAACAGAGTGCAACTGTGCGGTAGTTTGAGCATTCTTTGGCATTGCCTTTCTTTGAGAGTGGAATGAAAACTGACCTTTTCCAGTCCTGTGGCCACTGCTGAGTTTTCCAAATTTGCTGGCATATTGAGTGCAGCACTTTCACAGCATCATCTTCAGGATTTGAAAGAGCTCAACTGCAATTCCATCACCTCCACTAGCTTTGTTCATAGTGATGCTTTCTAAGGCCCACTTGACTTCACATTCCAGGATGTGTGGCTATAGGTGAGTGATCACACCATTGTGATTATCTGGGTCATGAAGATCTTTTTTGTGTAGTTCTTCTGTGTATTCTTGCCATCTCTTCTTAATATCTTCTGCTTCTGTTAGATCCATACCATTTCTGTCCTTTATTGAGCTCATCTTTGCATAAAATTTTCCCTTGGTGTCTCTAATTTTCTTGAAGAGATCTCTAGTCTTTCCCATTCTGTTGTTTTCCTCTATTTCTTTGCATTGATCGCTGAAGAAGGCTTTCTTATCTCTTCTTGCTATTCTTTGGAACTCTGCATTCAGATGCTTGTATCTTTCCTTTTCTCCTTTGCTTTTCACTTCTCTTCTTTTCACAGATATTTGTAAGGCCTCCTCAGACAACCATTTTGCTTTTTTGCATTTCTTTTCCATGGGGATGGTCTTGATCCCTGTCTCCTGTACAATGTCACGAACCTCCATCCATAGTTCATCAGTCACTCTATCTATCAGATCTAGTCCCTTAAATCTATTTCTCACTTCCACTGTATAGTCATAAAGGATTTGATTTAGATCATACCTGAATGATTTAGTGGTTTTCCCTACTTTCTTCAATTTCAGTCTGAATTTGGCAATAAGGAGTTCATGATCTGAGCCACAGTTAGCTCCTGGTCTTGTTTTTGTTGACTGTATAGAGCTTCTCCATCTTTGGCTGCAAAGAATATAATCAATCTGATTTTGGTTTTGACCATCTAGTGATATCCATGTGTAGAGTCTTCTCTTGTGTTGTTGGAAGAGGGTGTTTGCTATGACCAGTGCATTTTCTTTGCCAAACTCTATTAGTCTTTGCCTTGCTTCATTCTGCATCCAAGGCCAAATTTGCCTGTTACTCCAGGTGTTTCTTGACTTCCTACTTTTGTGTTCCAGTCCCCTATAGTGAAAAGGACATCTTTTTTGGGTGTTAGTTCTAAAAGGTCTTATGGTCTTCATAGAACCGTTCAACTTCAGCTTCTTCAGCATTACTGGTTGGGGCATAGACTTGTATTACTGTGATATTGAATGGTTTGCCTTAGTTTCACCAGCTAGGAAAATACGATTATTGTATTGATTAACCCTTGCCCATTATGTCAATATCATGTAGCCTAGTTTCCTGGGGACTCCATGACTACTGACAGATGTTTCTCTGGTTCATAAATTTGGCTGGTGGTTGGTGAAATCTGGTTAACATTTGTTTTCCCTTTCTCATTTGCTCTCTGCCCTTCTGGACTGTGCTTTATGCCTGAGTTGTTAGCTTGATTTTGACGAAGATCATGGCATCCAGTCCCATCACTGCATGGGAAATAGATGGGGGAACAGTGGAAACAGTGTCAGACTTTATTTTTGGGGGCTCCAAAATCACTGCAGATGGTGACTGCAGCCATGAAATTAAAAGACGCTTACTCCTTGGAAGAAAAGTTATGACCAACCTAGATAGCATATTCAAAAGCAGAGACATTACTTTGCCGACTAAGGTCAGTCTAGTCAAGGTTATGGTTTTTCCAGTGGTCATGTATGGATGTGAGAGTTGGACTGTGAAGAAGGCTGAGCACCAAAGAATTGATGCTTTTGAAGTGTGGTGTTGGAGAAGACTCTAGAGAGTTCCTTGGACTGCAAAGAGATCCAACCAGTCCATTCTGAAGGAGATCAACCCTGGAATTTCTTTGGAAGGAATGATGCTAAAGTTGAAACTCCAGTACTTTGGCCACCTCATGCGAAGAGTTGACTCATTAGAAAAGTCTTTGATTCTGGGAGGGATTGAGGGCAGGAGAAGAAGGGGACGACTGAGGATGAGATGGCTGGATGGCATCACTGTCTCGATGAACATGAGTCTGAGTGAACTCTGGGAGTTGGTGATGGACAGGGAGGCCTGGCGTGCTGTGATTCATCGGGTTGCAAAGAGTTGGACACGACTGAGCAACTGAACTGAACTGAACTGAGCACAACTTCATGTCCTTGGGCTTCCATTTGGCTTTAACTAATGGAGAGTCCCAGGATATTTGAGGTGGTAAAGGAGTTTAAAGTCAGGTTACCTATCATCCTGGTAACCTCCTTGCAAAGCTAATACAGCTTTGTTGCATTTCTTGAGGTTAGCTGTAGCTTCTCCAGAGATGGCCTTACACAAAATTGTTCTCTCATCTTTCCAGGTCTTGGTGTAAATAGGGAAAGATCACATTAGCCAGGATGGCATGGTCAGGCTCTCTCACCCCCATGGCTTCTCAGCTCTTGCCCGACAGTTTGTAAACGATGTTTTTGTAACAGCTGAGATCACTTAGAGCCCTGTGCATGTGTGTCATGAAGTACTCACTTCATCATGGGTTGCTGTGGGCTATATGAACTTCACCTAAAAAACGGCAGCATTACTGTGGTGTCACAGTTGTATCCATTGGGTCAGCTATGAGAGGAGAGAGGAAATGTGGCTTCAGTTCTTAGGGCTCCTTGAGTCACCTTCCAGCCTCTTAGCTCAAGCCTTGCCTACCCTTGGTTCAGCAAACAGTGTGACCAGCAAGACAGCTGGTGTCAAAAACAAGATCAGCGATACAATTGGTGTAGTCGGCAGGATACCCAGCAGGTAGGGGGGCCTGAGGCTCCACTGGATGGAGGGAGCCAGTGGTCACCATATAGCATGTGGTAGCATGTGGTAGCATGTGGCCATGATTCTGTCAGCTTGGGCTCCAGTGGAAGACTGAGAAGCAGTGGACATTTCACCAGATAGCATTGAAAAGGCACTACAGATGGTGAGTTGCCATTTGCCAAACAAGGCATCATGGACTTCTGCTCGCACCGTGGGGTGGATTTTCTTGACTGCCCTGAGGGCAAATTTGGATAGTGCCCCCTGCAGTGCTGCACTGATGCGCAATGTGCAGAGAGGCTTGGAAGAATGTGTATTGGCATTAAAGCAAGAACTCCATGGCCCTGAAGACCCCAGCATCTCTGACAGTGAGGCAGTAGGTGATGGTGAGTTTGAACACTATGAAACTGTGGGTCCCCACTTGGCAGCAAGGCCTATTGTAAGCATGAGATTACAATGGGCCCAGTGGGGGCCCTCCTGGAGGGGGCCCCAATGTGACTGTGTTCACAACATACTGACCACATACTCCAGTGGAATTTGTTGACTTGGGCACACAATTTCATCAAAAACAAGGGGAACTCTTGGCAGCATGACTCTTGCCACTTTGGGACACAGAAGTGGATGGTTTCACTTATTTCAGGGACAAGATAGAATGGTTGGCATCTATAACCATGCACCCCTTGATGAGACAAAGGCTAGGCGATTCATGCAAACAGCACCTAACCAAATGCACACCCTCATGGAACGGATTAATGCTGCCATCCATATCATGTGGTCGAATGCAGGAGGGATCCCAGATACTGTGAGTAAATGGCATGTCAATGCCAAGCTGACCTAAGTGGTGAGAGAACTGGGCATGAAACAGTAGATATTTAACCCACATACCTGAGGCCCAGATGATGATTGTTTTACTGGCATTCGAGAAGCCATTTTGAACGATGCCCTGTCTACCACTTTAGGATCCCTGACTAGTATTCTTGTGCCCTACTGGGGTATCCCATCTATGAGGAGACCTCAGTGGTGGCTAGTGCGGGAGAAATAGAGGGACAGTGGCAGACAAAGGGGGTTAGAAGTGTAAAGACCCTGAAGGGGGCCTGAGCTGGTAAAGGCCCCGTCTGGGTGATGAGAAAGCAAGTATGGGGTGATTTGCTAACAGTGAGTTGACAGAAGTAAAATTGATAGACAGCCCCATGCTCTGCTGTCTTGTTGCTAACACTGTTCACTGAACCTGGGTAGATAAGGTGCAACCAGGGAAGATGGAAGGCTCTAGTGGCTGTGGGGACTGCAGACACATTTATTCTCTCCAGGCAGCAGCAGCAGCAGCATCAAGTTTTCAAAGATTACTGATATACTAAGACAGACAAAAGTGGCCTATGGCCAGGTGGGCATGCAGGCCCAATGCTAACAAGGTCAGCAATATCTTTGTTTACATAACCTAGACTATGAGGCCATGAGAGAGTGGGGCAGCAGAGCCTGACTGACACCGTGCTGTCAGTTAATTTTCCCACAATCCTTCCACCCCTCAGGGTCTTCTGTCTCACTATTTGCACAGACTCAGCTCTCTCTGGCTTTTTCTGGTGTACACTACTGCTGCTTGCATCCATATTCCACCATAACAGTAAAGGCTATAACAACAAACCACTAGAGTGTGGGCTACACATCCAATACATATCAAAACCCAATGCCTGGTACAGGACAGGCTGGCCCATTCCTCCTGCAGTGGGTCTCTGGTAAGGCATTGCACATCATGGATTTCTCACATCCTGTGGCTCCACATGGAGCATAACAGGGGAAGTCATGATTGACCACAGGGAGAGTACAAATGCACCTTTCAACACCGAGGCAGCTCCCTGTGGTCCTGGCCAGGTGACACTCACACGAGGGGACCAGGTGCTTGTCACCCAGGGGACAACCTGAGAGTCCTGTTATAGCCCTTGACCCCGTGGGACTAGAAGAGCTAACCACCGCATGTGGGGTGCCTTTATCTTCCATGGCTGAGTCCAGTCCACCATCTGTCTTTGTGCAATCTCTACTGGGGCTGCCAACAGGATATTACCTTCGGTTCTACAGCCAGGCTTTAGGAGACTATCTGTTGTTGCTATCTGTGGTTATTTGGTGCAGCAGCATGATGCAGAAGAGCCTCCACAAGGGTGACTCCACCCCTGTGTGGTTTTACACTGAGAACCTGTAAGACCCCCCATAGGCACAGGTTCAAGAAGGGGGATCAATAGATAGCCACAAGCCTTGTTTTAACAAACCATTATATCACTCAGTCATATCCACTGCCTGTGGGTAATATGGGACATGGAATAACCATTGAATTCCCAGCCTCTTTGCCCAGTTCTTAAATTCCCTTCTGGTGAAATGGGTACCCTGGTCCCTTTCTATAATCAGAGGATGACCGTACATGGCTTTCAGGCAGTCACGCACCTTAAGTGTACAGCGTTGATCAGCAGCCTTACATGGCCAGGCAAACAGTGAACCTGTAGCTGTATCTACAGCTGTTAAAGTGAAGCTGGCCTTCTCCATTAGTGGCAGAGGCCCTGCAAATCCACTTGCCACCAAGTTAAAGGAAGTCTTCCCCTCACCACCTGTCCATCAGTGGCTGCCAGACTGTGGGAGTAAAGAGCTTCCTGGGCACATATGGAACATACATGGCAGGCATCTACTATTTCTCTCGAAGAAATAGGAAGATCCCACCTTTTGGAGATTGTCCACACCGTTTTTGTCCCTGCATCATGCAAGCACTAGGGTAGCCAAGCCGCTACCTCATTAGGAGGGGCTTGGTTCACTCATTTGACTCATGCGAATGTGTCAGCTTTATCATTCCCTGGGCTCACTACAAGTAGGTGCCCAGTTACCTGTATCACTGATATGTCCTGTTCATGTCCTAAGTTCCATAGATCTTGTAATATGGCTTGTCCCCACAGGGGTCTGTGGTCTACTAGCCACTGGTGTGTTTTCTAGGTAGTAATCTATGATGTTAGGCCCTTATAAACTTCCAAACTATCTGTATAGATAGCAAGGGATGCTGCTTCATTTTTGGCCACTATCCAGACAGCATGTAACTCAGCCCACTTGGCTGCTTTGACCAACTGCAGAGAAAAACCACATGATGTCTGTAGCAGGCTGGATGGCTAGGGCAGTGCAGAAGGAGGTTAGGCCCCATCTGGATCCATCAGTATACCAAGCCTGGACATTTATCAGGGGTTTGCCTTCCTTGAATGGTGAGGGTTCTGGCTCCATAATCATGCTGTCTCCCCATGTGTGCACTGTAATTGTCACCAGTCCCAAAATGTGCAGTAAATCTGGAGACAATGGGCTGGCAGACAGGGAACTCCTTTGCTCTAAGGATGTCTCCCACTTAACCAAAGTTGGGGTCTGTGTCATTCCTATCTTGGGACTGTAGCCAAGACTGTAGCCAATCCGCTATGGGATGTGTTGTCTCAACAACACCAGGCCTTCCCCATGATCGCCTTTGTGGACAACAAAGCAGTACACAGAGCTGCCAGTTGTTTCTCTACCAGAGAGTATCTTGTTTTTGCCCCCTTCCACAACTGGGACCAAAAGCCTAAAGGAGCATGCAGTTGCTCCTGTCATTGCCACAAGCCCCATCTAAACCCTTCCTGGATAGCACGTACATCTAATTTAAAAGGTTTTGTGGGATTCATAAAATGTTTGCGCCTGCTGCACTGGTTGCTTAGTGGCTCAGAATGCCTGTTCCATATTATCTGACCAGTCTCAAGTCACCCCATTTCTTATCAGTGAGTACAAGGGTTGTGCCAGTTGAACTACGCTAGGTGAGGTATGAACATCCTCCCATAGCCAAAGAGCCCACCATAGATCTGTAACTGGGTCACTGTTGTGGGCCATGGGAACATTTGTATTTTATCCACCACTGTTTCTGGTATAACTTTTATCTTATCTGACCAGATATTATGCAAGAATTTGACAGACAATACAGGCCCTTGGATTTTTGTGGCATTTACTGCCCACCCACATGATTCCAAGTGCTGCATAAGCTCTGGTGCACACTGTTCTAAATCTGCAAAAGAACCAGAGGTTAGTAATACATTATCAATATAATGAAACAGTTTCACTGATCTAGGGTGAGGCCATTTTTCCAAATCCCCTGCAACTAGCCCATGACATGTTGTTGGGCTGTACAGATACCTTTCGGGAAGGACTTGGAACATCCACTGATGTCCTTCCCAAGTGAAGGCAAACTGATCTTGACTCTCAGCAGCTATAGCTATGGAGAAAAAAGCATTAGCTAAGTCCACCACATAGTGATAAGTGCCCAGCACTGTAGTTAACTGGTCTATCATGTCACAGATTGATAGCACAGCAGCATGCATAGGCGGCACCACTTTATCTAGTTCTCTGTAGTCCACAGTCATCCACCAAGAGCCATCAGGCTTCCAGACAGCCCAGATAGAAGAGCTGAATGGACTGTGCAATACATACAATGTCCACTTTTACCTCTCAGCAATGGTGGCACCTATTTCTTTGTGGCCACTTGGTAGGCGATATTGTCTCATAGTCACTGCCCTCTGGGGTGTTGCCAATACCTGTGGGGGATGCTTTGTGCCTCCCCTCACAACTGCCTTCACAACATGTGCTTCGAGATGGAATTCCCCCAGAGGTCTGAAATACAAGACCTTGCAAGATGTCTGTCCCCAAAATATATTTTGGAATTGGGGAAACATACACAGTGTACACTCACACAGGAAGCTGCCCAATTTCCAATGGTAAGGGCACAGCCTTTACTGCAATGCTTTGCCTACTACAGCCATCAGTACATGCACTGAGGCCAGGAAACTTCTGGTTTGCTATTACCAGACTGCATTTAGCACCAGGATCAGCCAGGGCTACTACTCTTTGTACACTGGTCAGTTACCAGTGAACTGCAAGCTCCACATGCAGCCTCTGTTCAAAATGGAACAGGGCATCAGCAGAGACATCTCCAGTTGGCATAAAGTCTTTTATCTGAACTGCCCGTACCTCATGCTATGGGTGCTTTTCACATTTAGTAAACTGTTGCTCTGGGCTCAATTGCTTCCATTGTTCTAGGAGTACAGCATTAGGCTGCTTATCAATTTTATTCTTGTCAAGCCCTGTTGTTATTAAATTAGCCCACCTTTGTGCCCGTGTCATCCAGGTGGGGCCTTTGTCAACTCAGCTGCCCTTCAGAGCTCTCAGAGTACTAAGCCCTTTATCCTGCTGTTGCCCTTCAGAGTCTCCCAAACTAGCCATCCCTGAGGTCACCTTGTAGATAGGGTGCACCACATGGGTTGTAAGCATAGCAAGTGAATATCCAAAATAGGCAGATGGAGCACTGTTTAAAAGAGCATCTCACATACTAGTGAAAGGCCCATTGTCTGGGCTCTGGGCATTCAGGTTAAACATCACTTGTCTTATGCCCAATTCTCTCACCACTTGGGTCAACTCGGCATAGGTATGCCATTTACTCACACTCCTTGGCAGCTCCCCTGCATTCGTCCACATGGTGCAGATGGCAGTATTGACCCACTCCATCAGGATGTGTGTCTGGTATAAGACGCCTTGCATTTTGCAATCTCTGTCTCAATGAAGGGTGTGTGGTCAGGGATGCCAGCCATTCTACCTCATCCCTAGCACAAATAATGCCATCCACTCCTGTGTCCTGTAGTCATAGAACCCATGTTGCCAAGGTTTCCTCATGTCCCTGCTGGATCTGCTTGCCCAAGTCAACCCACTCTGCCTGAGTTAATGGCTGATATGTTGTGAATTCAGTCACACTGGGGGGCCCCTGGGGATGCCTCCCCTGGGCCATGGCTGCTCATGCTTCACCTTTTGCTGTACAACAGATCTCACTGACAAGCAAGGACCCACAGGCTCCTCATCTGTCATTACCTCATAGTCTGCGACACCATGGCCCCCAAGGCCATGCAACTCTTGCTCTAGTGTCTGTACCTGTTGTTCTAGTTTCTCTGCCCACCTCTGCAGTTTGCACACTTCCACAGCATCATGAGAGAACTCTCCATATTTGCCTTCAAGGCAGCCAACAAAATCCACCTCACAGTGTTAGCAGCAGTACATTCTGCTTTATCTGGAAAGTGAGATCTTGGGTTGAACTAGTGGTTTGCCAAGGTTCCTTGGTTAGGGGGGATTGCATCTGTATTCTACTGCTTGGAGCGGGATCTATTCTCTCTGGAGTGCAATGAAGTGTCCAGTAGTGAGTTTTGGTGTGCCTATGGGTTTGGTATGGTTTTGGGCAGCCTGTCTTTTAATTCTCATGACTATATTCCTGCCTTGCTGGAGGATTAGCATGGTATGTCTTGCACTGGAACTTCTTGGCTCTTGGGTGGAGCTCAGATTCAGTGTAGGTATGGAGGCTTTTGGATGAGCTCTTGTTGATTAATGTTCCCTGGATTCAGGAGTTCTCTGATGTTCTCAAGTTTTGGAGTTAAACCTCCTGCCTGTGGCTTTCAGTCTTATTCTTACAGTAGGCTCAAGACTTCTCCATCCATACAGCACAGAAGATAAAACATCTAGGTTAATGGTGAAACAACTATTCATAGCAAGGGACACACACAGTTTCACAGAGTTACATGAAGAAGAGAAGAGGGAGGAGGAGATAGAGTTGACCAGGAGGAGAAGAGGGGGAATCAAAAGGGGAGAGAGCAAGCTAGCCAGGAACCAATTCCCTATGTGCTCTCCACAGTCTTGAACACCCAGAGAGATTCACAGAGTTACATAGAGAAGAGAAGAGGGAGGGGGGAGATACAGGTGACCAGGAAGAGAAGAGGGGGAAATCTAAAGGGGAGAGACAAAACTAGCCAGTGGTCAATTTCATAAGTGTTCTTCACAGCCTGGAACACCCAGAGATTCACAGAGTTAATTAGAGAAAAGAAGGGGGAGGGAGGAGATAGAGGTGACCTGGGGGAAAAAAGGGAGAGTCAAAAGGGGAGAGAGCAATCAAGTCAGTAATCACACCCCTAAGTGAAAATGGATACTGAAATTAGATTCCTAAAGGTACAAAACTGATAACAAGTACTAAAAAGCAAGATTAAAAATCTAGAGTAGAGGTTAAACTCTTAAAAATACAATATTAAAAATAAAAAAACAAAATCAATCACAAAAATACAGATATGAAATTTGCTTTATTTTTTTCAAGGTAATAGTAGGTTATAAAATTGAAAATTAAAGGAGTAATAAAGAACTTAAATTAAAAAAATTAAAAATTAATAATAGTAAAAATGTATCTAGAAATTTCCCTGTGGGCTATTGTGGACACATGGGGTCAGTTCAGTTTCAGATAGTTTCTTTTTCTGGCCATTTCTGTTCACAAGATCTATAGGCCCCCTCCAATGCTTAGTCAATGTTAACTACAGGGTTTTAAACTGTTGCACCTGTCACTTCCAGAGCAGTTCCCCAGGCTTTATTCCAGGAATCCAAGGATACTTCAATATTCACAAATCAACCAATGTGATACACCACATTAAAAAATTTAAAGATAAAAATCATATGATTATCTCAATAGATACAGAGAAAGCCTTTGACAAAATTCAAAACCCATCTATGATAAAAATCCTTCAGAAAGCAGGCACAGAAGGAACATGCCTCAACATAATAAAAGCCATATATGATAAACCCACAGCAAACATTATCCTCATTGGTGAAAAATTGAAAGCATTTCCACTAAAGTCAGGCACAAGACAAGGGTGTCCCCTCTCATCACTACAATTCAACATAGTTTTGAAAGTTTTAGCCACAACAATCCGAGAAGAAAAATGAATAAAAGGAACCCAGATAGGAAAAGAAGTAAAATTCTCAGTTTTCGATGACATGATCCTCTACATTGAAAACCCTAAAGACACCACCAGAAAATTACTAGAGCTAATCAATGAATATAGTAGAGTTGCAGGATATAAAATTAATACACAGAAATCCCGTTCATTTCTATACACTAGCAACGAGAAAAAAGAAAGATAATTTAAGGAAACAATCCCATTCACCATTACAATAAAAAGAATAAAATACTTAGTAATAAATCTACCTAAAGAAACAAGAGAGCTATATATAGAATATTATAAAACACTGATGCATGAAATAAAAGATGACACAAATAGATGGAGAAATACACTGTGTTCATGGATCAGAAGATCAATATAGTGAAAATGAGTATATTACCCAAAGCAATCTATAGATGCAATGCAATCCCTATCAATCTACCACCAGTATTTTTCACAGAACTAGAACAAATAATCACAGTTTGTATGGGAATGCAAAAAACCTCGAATAGCCAAAGCAAACTTGAGAAAGAAGAATGCAACTGGAGGAATCAACTTGCCTGACTTCAGACTATACTATAAAGCTAGAGTCATCAAGACAGTATGGTACTGGCACAAAGACAGAAATATAGATAAACACAATGAGATATCCTCTCACACCAGTCAGAATGGCTATTGTCAAAAAGTCTGCAAACAAAAAATGCTGGAGAAGGTGTGGAGAAAAGGGAACCCTCTTACATTTATTGCCAAATTCAAAATGGAATAAAGTGGAGAAAACCACTAGACCATTCAGATATGACCTAAATCAAATCCCTTATGAATACACAGTGGAAGTGAGAAATAGATTTAAGGGACTAAATCCAATTGACAGAGTGCCTGATGAACTATGGATGGAGATTCGTGACATTGTGCAGGAGACAAGAATCAAGACCATCCCCAAGAAAAAGAAATGCAAAATGTAAAATGGCTGTTTGAGGAGGCCTTACAAATAGCTGTGAAAAGAAGAGAAGCCAAAAGCAAAGGAGAAAAAGAAAGATATATACATTTGAATGCAGAGTTCCAAAGAATAGCAAAGACAGATAAGAAAGCCTCCCTTCATGACCAATGCAAAGAAATATAGGAAAACAATAGAATGGGAAAGAATAGAGATCTTTTCAAGAAAATTAGAGATATCAAGGGAACATTTCTTGCAAATATGGGCTCAATAAAGGACAGAAATGGTATGGACCTAACAGAAGCTGAAGATATTAAAATAAGGTGGCAATAATACACAGAACTGTACAAAAAAGATCTTCATGACCCAGATAACCACGATGGTGTAATCACTTACCTAGAGCCAGACCTCCTGGAATGTGAAGTCAAGTGGGCCTTAGAAAGCATCACTACGAACAAAGCTAGTGGAGGTGATGGAATTCCAGTTGAGCTACTTCGAATCCTGAAAGATGATGCTGTGAAAGTGCTGCACTCAATATGCCAGCAAATCTGGAAAACTCAGCAGTGGCCACAGGACTGGAAAAGATCAGTCTTCATTCCAATCCCAAAGAAAGGCAATGCCAAGAAATGCTCAGACTATTGCACAATTGCACTCATCTCACACACTAGTAAAATATTAATAATAAAAAAATTAAATTAAAAAAAAAGAAAAAAATTCTCCAAGCTAGGCTTCAGCAATACATGCACTGTGAAATTCCAGATGTTCAAGCTGGTTTTAAAAAAGGCAGAGGACCCAGAGATCAAATTGCCAACATCCGCTGGATCATCGAAAAAGCAAGAAAGTTCCAGAAAAAAACCATTTATTTCTGCTTTATTGACTATGCCAAAGCATTTGACTGTGTGGACCACAGTAAACTGTGGAAAATTCTGAAAGAGATGGGAATACCAGACCACCTAACCTGCCTCTTGAGAAATCTGTATGCAGGTCAGGAAGCAACAGTTAGAACTGGACATGGAACAACAGACTGGTTCCAAATAGGAAAAGGAGTACGTCAAGGCTGTATATTGTCAGCCTGCTTATTTAACTTATATGCAGAGCACATCATGAGAAATGCTGGGCTGGAAGAAACACAAGCTGGGATCAAGATTGCTGGGAGAAATATCAATAACCTCAGATATGCAGATGACACCACCCTTATGGCAGAAAATAAAGAACTAAAGAGCCTCTTGATGAAAGTGAAAGAGGAGAGTGAAAAGGTTGGCTTAAAGCTCAACATTCAAAACACTAAGATAATGCCATCTGGTCCCATCACTTCATGGGAAATAGATGGGGAAAGAGTGGAAACAGTGGCTGGCTTTATTTTTCTGGGCTCCAAAATTACTGCAGACAGTGATTGTAGCCATGAAATTAAAAGCTTACTCCGTGGAAGGAAAGTTAGGACCAACCTAGATAGCATATTAAAAAGTAGAGACATTACTTTGTCAACAAAGATGCGTCTAGTCAAGGCTATGGTTTTTCCAGTGGTCATGTATGGATGTGAGAGTTGGACAATAAGGAAAAGTGAGCACAGAAGAATTGATGCTTTTGAACCGCAGTGTTGGAGAAGACTCTTGCGAGTCCCTTGGACTGCAAGGAGATCCAACCAGTCCATCCTAAATGAGGTCAGTCCTAGATGTTTACTGGAAGGACTGATGCTGAAACTGAAACTCCAATACTTTGGCCACCTGATGTGAAGAACTGACTTATTTGAGTCAGTTCTAACGAGGTGGATGAAACTGGAGCCTATTTTATAGAGTGATGTAAGTCAGAACGAAAAAGACAAATACTGTATATGTATGTGAGCATATGGAGTTTAGAAAGACGGTAACTGATCTTCCTGAAAGACAGCAAAAGACAGACATAAAGAACAGACTTTTGGACTCAATGTGAGTTCATGAGAGTGGGATGACTTGAGAGAATAGCATTGAAACATATACAATACCATATATAAAATAGATACTACAGGGCATGAAGCAGAACACCTAAAGCCAGTGCTCTTTGGTGACCCAGAGGGATGGGATGGGGAGGAAGGTGGGTGGGGGGCTCAGGATAGAGGGCACACATATACCTGTGGCTGATTCATATTGATGTATGGCAAAAAACCATCAGAACATTAAGTAATTATCTTCCAATTAAAATAAATAAATTAAAAAGTTAAAAATAATAGTCAAGGAAGGGCTACACACTGATCAAACTACATTTCTCCTGGCTGGTGAAGCACCATACTGAGAGATCTCCCCTGAGCCCACAATTTCTCTAGTGGGAAAAGAGAGCTTTGAGTGATATCTAACCCCACCTAGAATTGTGGGTCACAGTGGGAGTCCTGATTCTGGTTTCACCCCCAGAGATCACAGGGGAAACTTTGGGACTCACCCACTAGGAATCTGATTATGACAGAAGGAGGGAGGGTCTTCTAAAAGTCAGCATGTGAATCTTGACAGACTGAGTTCTTATATGCAAAGGCCAAGTGGTAGCATATACCAGCAAATTTGTTCATCTACACAGTAAAGTTGATGGTTAAATCTGACCAGGATACTCAGCAGGTACAAGTCTGCCTGATTTGGGTTCTCAGAAACGCAGAGTATGAAAGGCCTGGAACCTGGTATGCCTACACACAGGCAGAAAAACTAACTCAAAGCTTCACCCACTGTAGAGCAAGCTTGATTCCTGATCTCCTCTGGCCAGAAAGACTGTTTGGGAATTTTTGGGAGTTTTTTAAAGTGGTCTTCCTTGTCCTGCCCAGGAGAGCAAAGTAGCAACCATTCTCACTGCAGAATGTGGCTTGTGAACCCATCTGACAGGGGCTGGGAGAATACCTGAAAACTCTAACCCAGCATCACTTAAGTCAAGAGATGGGTTGGCAGAGCTTTACTAGAACACATGCAGAGTTTCTTAGCCCACCAAATAGCCCTGCTTACAGTGGCACTTGAATAGAGAGTGAAGTTCATGGCTGTGAACTACTGAAGAGCAAAACTGATGGCCTCTCCTGACCAGACTATTCAGTAAGCATTCTTGCCCAATTCAGGTCCCCAAACAATCATCTGTGATGGTCCTTCGCCTGTCCTCCTGCTCTGTCATGGCAGGGAAGCTAATCTATAGCCCATGTACTGCTAAGTAGAGTCCAAAGTCCTGACAATCTAGTAAGCCTGGTCAGGGAGGCCAGTCAATGTTGGAACACTGCTCTCCCCTCACTTGGGCATGAAATCAAGTCAGCAATCCTATCCAATTGTTCTCATTCTGAGGCAGACCCACTCGTCCCAAATCATAGAGCTTGAATATCCTGCCAAAGATGTTACCAGCAGACAAGTATAGAAATCCAAACTGAGTAGACTGGGGAAGGACTGTCTCTGTAAAAGCAATAAAGTATGGAAGACTTTTCACTCAGATGTGTAGATAGAAGTCTAAGGAATGATGTGTTATAAAAAATTCACATAAATATGACACAACCAAAGGTAACTAATAAAGCTACAATAATTGAGGCAAAAGAAACAAAGTTCTAGGAACAGTCAGAACAAGAATTCAAAATATTTCTCTTAAAGAAGTTTAGTGAACTATAAGGTCACACGAGCAACAGAACAAAATTAGAAAAACAGTGCATACACAAAATGAAAAGTTAAAAAATAAATAAAAATGATAAAAAAACAAAAGAAAAATGGAGAGACGAAAAATACAATAAACAAATAGAAAAATTCATTATAGAGCTTCTAAAGCAGACTCAAACATGCAGAAGAAAGAATCAGTGAACTAGATTATAGGACATTTGAAATTATTCAGTCAGAGGAGCAAAGAGAAAAAAGAAAGCCTATAGGACTGATGGTACATAAATTTGAAAACTGCATTATAGGAATTCCAGAAGGAAAAAAGAAAAAGAAAATGAAAAGGACAGGAAATATATTTAAAGCAATAATGGTTGAAAAGTTCCCACACCTGGGAGAGAAATATACATTCAGACCCAAGAAACCCCAAAGTGCCCAAGTAGGTTGAACAAGTAGGGTACACCAAGACACACTATGAATAAATTTTCAGAATCAAGGACAAAGAATTATGGAAGCAGCAAGAGAAAAGAGAAGTTATATAGAAAGGAACCTACTTAAAACTATCAATGGATTTCTCAACAGGAATTTTTCAGGCCAGGAGAAAATGGGATGACATATTCAAAATATTGAAAGAATAAATATCAATCAAGGATATTATACTCAGCAAAGCTGTCTTTTAAGAAATAAAAAAAGATGAAGATTGAGGGAATTCATTGCCATTTCTTATAATAAATACTAAAGGGAATTCTTTGAGTAGAAATAAAAGGATGCTAATCAACATCATAACAACATAAGAAGGGAGTCCAAGACTCACTGGTAATAGCAAATATACAGTAAAAATTAGATTCTGTAATGTTATATTGGTAGTGTATAATGTACTTACAAGTCTAATTTAAAAGTAAAAAAAAAAAAAAATTGGTGAGGGAAAGATTAAGCCTGTGCAGTAGGATAACCTCCCACAGCAAACACATAAAATATATATCTGTATATAAGGCAATTATCACTGGAAGTGAACTGAAGCCTGTCAGAAAGACTCTTACGCAACGTCTGCAAAGAAAGATCCACTTGGAGTTGGGTAGAAAGGCCAATCAGGTCAGGCTCTTTAGAGAGGACACAGAAGAGGAGGTGACACTACTAGATCAGAGAGCCTCGAACTACACATTGAGAACCCAAGTCTTGGGATCTGACATCAGGGAGATGAGTTCCCTTAGCTGACTTGAGACCAGTGAGGCTTAAAGGAGAAATGTAAACTGGACTCTGCTAGTGAAGAATGTACATATGCTAGCTTACTCCTAGGAGCAAGGCAGAGGAAAACAATTGCAACTGCCTGGGGTTCTGTCTGGTTTTCCACAAGTATTCAATCATTTGCCCCAATGCATGCCAAGTGCTTGCTTTAGCCCTTCTAGCTCTGGCACAACTCCCCACCAGGATAAATGCTGATGTTTACTAGAAGAGTGCACACTTAGAGGGCACTGACCTGGCTTGGACCCAGCACTGCATCTGATCAAGGTGAGGGCAGCCACTGCTGGTGCTCACAGAGGTGTTTGATTGGGAACTATGAATTCTGACTGGCATTCCAGGACCATATTTGTCCATGCCCTAGCCAGCACCAGGGGAACAATCTGGTACCTCTTGTTTCAGTGATGCTCCTCTGTGAGCTGAAGGTGCTGGTTCTGAGATGGAGTACATCACACATTTAGAGGTCATGAAACCAGCCCAGACCCAAATTGCAGGGCTTCTGCTAGAGCACAGTGGAGGCCACAGCTGGTCCCAATAAAATGGTGATTTCCACTGAGCATAGAAGCTCTTAAAATGGCTCTAGGCCTTCCATCTCCAGCCCCTCCTCCAACCAAAGTGATATTTGCAACAACTTCTGGGAGAAACCGTGATACATGTTCACTTCAGATCCAGCTCTCCCACAAATGCTACTGGACCCATATACACTGCACAGTGATGTTCCTATGTAAAGACACTCCTACACAAAGACAGGATAGGTAACTATTTCACTTAATTTCATAGAGACAGAGGAAGTTAAAACAATTAAAAGAGAGGAATTTGTTTCAAATGAAAGAAAAGTAAAAAGAAAATTCTCTGAAAATAACTACAGAAAAAGATAAATAATTAACCAGATAAATAGTTGAAAGAAATAGAAATAAGAACAATTACTAGACTAGAAGAAGAACAGAGAAACACTGAAATTTAGCAAGTATTGGAGTAGGTAAAAAAGAATGACTCAGAGATGAAGAATGCAATTGAAATGAAAAACACACTTGAGGAATGAACAGCATACTAGGTAATACAGAAGGATACATAAGTGACCTGGAAGATAAAATAACAGAAGTCACACAATCAGAAAAGGATAAAGAAAAAAATTAAAATTGAGAACAGTTCAAAAGAAAAGTCCTTTGGCACAACTTCACACTTACTAACATTATTAACATTATAGGGATTAAGAAAAAGAAAGTGGACAAAATGTATTTGAAGAATTTATGACTGAAAACTTCCTAACGCTGAAGAAAGAAACAGATATCCAGATCAGAAAGCAGAAAGAGTCCAAAATAAAATGAACCCAAAGAGATGTACACCAAGACATATAATAATTAAGATATTGAAAGTTAAACATAAAGCATTCTAATGTCAAGAAGCATGAAAGAGAGTCACATATAGGAAAAGCAACATAAGGTTATCAGCTCATTGCAGGCCAAAATGGAGTAGCAAGATAAATCCAATGTGCTTAAAGGGGAAAATCTACAACCTAGGTTTTCCACCCAATGAAGTTATTATTCAGAATTGAAGGAAAGATAAAATTCTCAGAAAGGCAAACACTAGACACATCAGTACCAAAGCATTTCTACAGGAATCTTAAAAGGAACTGCTCTAAGAGAAAAAGAAAAGACTATAAGAAGTAGGAAACAATACTACCTAGACAGTATATTAAAAAGCAGAGACATTACTTTGCTGACAAAGTGCATATAGTCAATGCTATGATTTTTCCAATAGTCCTGTATGGATATAAGAGTTGGGCCATAAAGAAGGCTGAGCACCAAAGAATTTATTCTTTCCAATTTTGGCGCTAGAGAAGACTCTTGAGGGTCACACAGGACACACAGGACTAAACAAAAGGACAGTCTACCAGGGTGGAAGCCCTGGCATTTTCTTGGGGAAGTCTAGCATGTACCAGTCTCCAGCCCTACCATGTAGCTTTTGCATCCTGTTGCATCGTTGGAAAAACCTCAGTCAACAATGGGCTCCAGCTAAGTCTCCCCCAACCAAAGAAGTAATCACTGGCTTGCCCTGGGAAAAACTCTAGTTCATGCCAAGTGTTGGCTACAGCCTTATTGCCAAGATGGTTGCCACTGGTGTGCACTGGAAAAAAAGGCCTGGCCCATGTCCACTCCAGCTCCAACTCCAGCCCAAAATGACAAATGGTTAATCAAAGAAGAAAATATAACATTCATAAATATTTATGTACCCTACACTTAACTAGAGCAAATATTAGCAGATATAAGGGAGAAATTAACAGAAATACAGTAATATTTGTTGTTATTCTTCAGTCACTCAGTTGTGTTCAATTCTTCGTGGCTCCATGGACTGCAGCACACCAGGCTTGCCTGTTCATCAACAACCCCCAAAGCTTGCTCAAACTCATGTTCATTGTATTGGTACTGCTATCCAACCATCTCGACCTCTGTTGTCCCCTTCTCTTTTGCCTTTAATCTTTCCCAGCATCAATAATATTGGGGGACATTAACACCTCACATCAATGAATATATCATTAAGACAGAAAGTCAGTAAGGAAATATTGGCTTTAAATCTGCAGTCCCCAACATTTTTGGCACCAGGGACCAGTTTTGTGGAAGACAATTTCCCACAGACTAGGAGTAGTGGATGGTTTTGGGATGATTTAAACATATTTTAATGAAGAATCAGTGAGAGCCCTGGGTCTGTATTCCTGCAACTAAAGGGTCCCATTGGGAGTGTATTGCTTATGTCCAGTCTACTCTGTAATCTCATTTTGGTTGCTCTCACTGCATAAAAATCCTTCACAAAGATAGGATGTTGGAAATAGAAGCAGGCTTTTCATTGCTTTTGTGGCAACCTCAGTATATTCCAGCTTGACTTTAATCAAGACCATATGAAAATTTGAAGTTGTCTCAAACATGCTTTTAAGACCACCATCATTTGTGATCTGGGCAGTTGATCCTCTTCTAGCATGGACAAAGTTGATTCATCTTGTTTATTCACAAATGGTCTTGGATCTATTCCTTCCCAGTTTAAGGACTTTTTTTGTGCCTGAGAAATAATGCTCAGTCTTTTGAAAGCTGAGATAAGTGATCATGTGTCAGCTGGGAGGAAGAAGGGCCTGGCTTAGTCTCCTTCAAAATCTCTGCTAATCTTTGAAACATGTCAAAAATGCTCGTGTTCACTCATTGTCCCATAATTCCAGGTTGGTTTTGAATATAACCACTTTATCTGCCAACTTGAACACATTTATCATTCTCCTTTGAAGTTACAGATTGAGTTCGTTGAGCAGGTTGAATGTATCACACAAGTAAGCAAGTGTGTGATCCATTCTGTGTCACTGAAACTTGCTACCTGTGGTGATTGTTTTTCTAAGACAGATCTCTGGAGTGGCTCTCATTAACTCAAAAACTCTGGCCAGTGATCTACCTTTAGAAGACCATCTTACTTCTGTGTAGAAGAGAAGACATGTGTGCCCTGTATCATCCCCTCACAGAGCTGCATGAACAGACATGAGTTAAAGACATGCACTTTAATGAAGCTGATAATTTTAATTACATCCTGGAAAACTTTGATAAGCTCGGGTGACAATTTTTGGCTGGTCAGCATGTCTCTGTGGATGGCATAGTAGGTAGACTCACATTCAGAAGCAATCTCTTTGACCTGAGTAGTATAACCAGAAAGACATCCAGTCATGGCAGCCACTCCATCTGTGCATATACCAACACAAAAAGACCAGTTCAGTTTTCTTGATATGTAATCATTCAAAGACTCGACAGTTTCTGTAGCTGCGGTGTTGGTTGGCAACAAAGTGCATACAACATATCCTCAAGCACATCCTCCTGGAAAATTAATGGCCCCCAAACAAGCACTGTTGCCCTGTTGCCAATATTGGTAAACTTGCCAATCTGGATTGAGTACCATGGTGATTCATCAATCCTCTCTAACAATTGTGCCTCAGGATCCTCCTATTTCATCAATTCTTCTTGTTACGGTGCTAATTGACATAGGAGCACATGCTATCTTTTGAACTGCAGCCTCTCCCAAAAGTTCACAGTAAATGTTCTTAGCAGCAGGCAAGATCAACTTTTCACCAATAGTAAAGGGCTTCTTAGCCTTAGCAATACAGTTACACACTAAGAATCGTGCACCCAGTACAGACACATTTGATGAAGAGGTGTCCTTCAATAATTGCTTCTGTTCTTCACGCTCACAGTGTTTTCCTTTTGAAAACTCTAAAGGCTTGTCATTTAATGCAGGGTGCTTGGCCAAGCAGTTTCTAAGGTTTCACCACTTAATTGGATAGCCAGTTATCTCATATTATAAATACAAAGCAGCCTTTGAGAATGTGAATCATCTGTTGAAATGAACCTGTGATTTAAACGGGAGTCCTGGTATTTTAAGTGCATCCTTTTATTTATTTATTTATTTTTTTTTGCAATGTTAGAGTCTTCTGCTGTCTCATCACTGGGTCTTTCCCTCTTTTCAAATAAGCTCTCAAGCAATCTTTTTAATTAATTAATTATTTATTTTAATTTACAATATTGTATTGGTTTTGCCATTTACTCATTTTGAATACGGTCATGTTGTGGGTTTACCAAAACTGTGGCTGAGACGATTGTGCCATGTGGGAAAGAGGCATGGATGGAAGTGGTAAATAAAATAATGGATAGGCCATGCATGGACTAAAATAAGTGTTGGTTTCTGACTTAAAGCCTGACATTAGAGGTAACTCTACAATTGAAGTACATCAACTCACTTGCCTATATAAAGCCTGCCACCAGATGCAGCTTAATTTTCACTTGCCACTCAATGATAGTGATTTGATATGAGTCTGCAAGCAATTGATTTATTATGGTTTCTGTGCTGTCAAACCAGTCTGCTAAAGATAATCTGTATTTGAAGCCACTCCCCAACACTCACATCATTGCCTCAGCACCACCTCAGATCATCAGGCATTAGATTCTCATAAGAAGTGTGAGACCTAAATCCCTCACATGCACAGTTTATAGTAGGTTTCATACTCCTTTGAGAATCTAATGTTGCCGCTGATCTGACAGGAGGCAGAGCTCAACAGTAATGTGACCAATGGAGAGTGGTTGTAAATACAGATGAAGCTTCAGTCACTTATCCACCACTCACTTCCTGCTGAGTGGCCTGGTTCCTAACAGGCCACGGACTAGTACTGATCAGTGGCCCAGGGGTTAGGGCCCCCTGCCTTAGATGACAATTTATCCAAGGATCCTATTAGATGTATATTGAAAATTCCATCAATTAGTAGCAGAATACACATTCTTCTCAAGTGCACATGGAACATTTGCCAGGGTAGTTCACATGCTATCCCTTGTTGTTGCTGTTTAGTCTCCCAGCCATGTCTGACTCTTTGCGACCCCATGGACTGCAGCATGCCAGGACTCCCCATCCCTTGTCATCTCTCAGAGTTTGCCCAAGTTCATGTTTGTTGCATCTGTGATGCTACCCCTTAAAACAAGTCAAATAATTTTAAGAAGATGGAAGTCATATCAAGCACATTTTCTGACCACAATGGTATGAAACTAGAAATCAATTACTGGAAAAAAAAATGAAAAAAGACATGAACAAGAGGAGATTAAGCAGCATGTTGCTTAACAATAAATGGGCAGTGAGAGAAAACTTAAAAAATATCTTTAGACAAAATGAAAAAAAAAAAAAAAAGTTGAGATGAGGGGCTTTCCTGGTGGTTCAGTGGTAAACAATCTGCCTGCCAATGCATGAGACACAGGTTATATCCCTGGTCCTGAAAGATTCCCCGCGCCACAGGGCAACTGAGCCTATGCATCACAATTACTGTGCCTGTGCTTTTGAGCCCAGGAACTCCATCTAAGCCCACAGGCTGCAACTATTGAAGCCTGCATGCTCTAGTGCCTGTGTTCCACAACAGGAGAAGCCATGGCAATAAGTCCATGTGCTACAATTAGAGGATAGCACCCTGCTTACCGCAACTAGAGAAAAGCCCATGCAGCAACAAAGACCCAGCACAGTCATAAGTAATTGAATAAAAATATGTTGAAAGAAAGTGAAAATGTTCAGTTGTGTCTGACTCTTTGCAGTCCCATGGACTGTAAACCACCAGGCTCCTCTGTTCCTGGAATTCTCCAGGCCAGAATACTGGAGTGGGTAGCCATTCTCTTCTCCAAGGGATCTTCCCAACCCAGGATTGAACCCAGGTCTTCTGCATTGAAGAATTCTTTACTATCTGAGCCACCAGAATGAAAACACAACTTTCCAAAATCTGTGAGATGCAGAAAAAGCATTTTTAAGAGGGAAGTTCATAGTGATGCAAACTTACCTCAAGAAAGAGGAAAAATCTCAAGTAAACAGCTTAACATTACATCTAAATAGAACTGAAAAAAAAAATAAACAAGCCCTTTTGGTAGAAGGAAAGAAATCATAAACATCAGAGGATAAAGAAATAGAATAGATATTAAAAAAAAACCTGAAACCATCAGTTATACTGAGATGGTTCTCTACAAAAAAAAAAAAAAAAAGATGACCATTAAGCAGACTTATCAAGGAAAAGAGGACCCCAATAAATAAAATTACAAAGGGAATAGAAGTTACAATCAATATTAGAAATTAACAGTCATAATAAACTACTACAAACAATTACATATCAACAAATCAGATAATCTAGAGAAAGTGGTCAAATTAGTAGAAACTTATAATCTTTTAAGATTAAATCAGCAAGATGTAGAAAATTTGAGCAGACTGATTTAGAGTAATGAAGTTATATCTGTAGTTAAAAATATCTCCCAACAAACAAAAGTCCAAGACCATAGAGCTTTACAGGTGCATTCTACCAAATATTTACAGAAGAGATAATATAGTTTATTCTCAAACTATTAAAAAAATTGAAGAGAAAGAAATACTTCCAAACCAGACAAAACCACTACAAAATTAATAAAACTTATAGGCTAATATTCATGATGAACATAGACATACAAATCCTCAAGAAAATATTAGCAAACTGAATCTAAGGGTACCTTTAAAAGATCTTACACCATGATCAAGTAGGATTTATCCTAGGGATTAAAGGATGGTTCAACATTTGCAAATCAATGAATGTGACATACCATAAACAAAATAACAAAACAAAGGATAAAAAAAAAATCACATGATCATCTTAATGATGAAGGAATGGTATTGCAAATAATTCACCATAAGTTTATGATAAAAGCCCTCAGCAAAGTGGGTATAAAAGAAATATAACTCAACATAATAAAGGTCATATATGACAAAATCACAGCTAATATCACACTTAGTAAGGAAAAGAGGAAAATATTTCCTCTAAAATCAAGAACAAGATAAGGTTGTCCCTTCTTGCCACCTTCATTAAAGGTGTTATTGGAAGACCTAACCACAACAATCAGAGAAGGAAATGAAACAAAATTAATCTAAATTAGAAAGGAAGAAGTAAAACTATCATTCTTTGCAAATGACATGATTCTATATATAGATACCCCAAGGATTCCACTAAAAGGCTATCAGAAGTAACAATGATCTCATTAAAGTTTCAGGATACAAAATTAATATAAAAATTATGTTGTGTTTCTATACACTAAAAACAAACTATCACAAAGATAATTAAGAAAAAAATCTCATTTAAAATTGCATCAAAAGAGTAAAATACCTACAAATAAAATTAACAAAGGGAATGGCAGTAATCTTGCCTGGATAATCCTTGGAAAGAGGAGTCTCCTGGGCTGCAGTCCATGGGGTCACAAAAAGTCAAGCACAAATGAGTGACTAACACACACACAAAGCTAAACAAGAAGGTAAAACACCTGTGCTCTGAATAGTATATATTTATGAAAGTCACTGAATTGATACAAATAAATGGAAAAAATATACTGTGCTCATGAATTGGAAGGATATTTTTAAATGATCATACTACTCAAGGCAATCTACAGATTCAGTGAAATTCCTATCAAAATAATAATGTCATTTCACACAGAACTAGAACAAACAACTTTAAAATTTGTGTGAAAACACAAGACCCTCAATATCTGAAATAATTTTGAGAAAGAAGAATAAAGCTGGAGGTTTTACATGGCCTGATTCAAATTATATTATAAAATTATAGTAATCACAGCAATATGATATTGGCACAAAAATACATAGATCAAGGGAACAGAAATAAACCCACACTTATATGGTCAGTCTATGATAAAGGAGGCAAGAATATGCAATGGGGTAAAGACAATCTCTTCAGTAAACAGTGTTGGGAAAACTGGACAGCTACACATGACTCAATGAAACTCAATCAATTTATCACGCCAAGTACAAGGGCAAGACAAGCAAACATATACTTATGGGATCACATCAAATTAAAAAAAAAAAACTCTTGCACAGGAAAGGAAATCATCCACAAAATGAAAAGGAACTGAATGGGAGAAAATATTTTCAAATGATATTTTATAAGGGGTTTATATCCAAAATATATAAAGAATTCATACATCTCAATATCAATAAACAAAGAATCTGTTTTAAAAATAGGCAGAGAAACTGAGTAGAAATTTTACCAAAGAAGACATACAGATGGCTACCAGGCACATGTAAAGATGCTCAACATCACTAATCATCAGGGAAATAAAATCAAAACCGCAGTGAGGTATCCTCACACAGCCCTGAATACTTATTACCAAAAAGACAAGAAAAGTGTTGGTGTGGAGACATGGGATGAAAAAGCAGCTTTTGCTCTCATTATATGTGGTGCTTAATTGTCCAGCTTTTTATTTTCATCTGTTAAATGCGAATAATCATATTTCATACCACAGAAGCATATGTAAGATGCACTTTTTTTTAAAAAAGTAAAGTGCTTACAAAAATCTGGCATATTTAACACAGAAGGAAATATAATTGCTATTATTATATTTTGATCTCACTTTCAGAGAGCTATTTCCAGTTTGATTATCTGCAAGGATGACAGCAGTACTTTTTTCCCCTGAAAATACTAAATACATTTGTCAACAAATTGAAATGTGATTCATTAAAAATGGACTTAAGAGAATATTTGGACCTGTGAATATTTCTGTTGTGTTATATACGTGTCATCAAACATACATAATGAGTTTTTCCTTTTATTATTTGACATACAAAAATATGACATAAAATTGATAAAACTGTGTTGACACATTTTTAATAATCAGAAGTTTCTTGTTTGTTTATATTTGAAGTCTGAGATTTTATCTAATTGTGGCACTACTCTGACAAGGTGTTAAGTCATTATGAATCTCTGTCTCTTCTGCTCTAAAATGAGAGTAATGCATAGTCATATCATGAGTATTTATGATGATTAAATAAAATAACATATTTAAATCAAAAGTTATATATGAGGCATCACACATGGACATTTTCATTAGGAGGATATTTAAAAACTCAGTAACAGTGGTTGCCTTTAAGTAAAGGACCTGGGTAGCTGGAAAACAAGTTAGGTAGAAAGAATTGTTTTCTACTTCTAAAATTTTTTTTAAATTATAAGCTTATCTTTCACTTTTATTTAGTTTCATTGAAATATAGTTGACATATACCTATGTGTCTGTATATATGTGTGTCTGTGTGTGTGTGTGTGTGTGTGTACATATATCAGATTAAGGTGTACAGCATAATGGATTGACATACATATTTTGAAATTATTACTGCTATAAGTTTAGTTAGCATACAGTATTTCATAAAATACAAAGAAACAGCATAAAGAGATTTTTTTTCCCTTTGGGATGAGGACTCAAGATTTATTTTCTTAACAATATTTGTATATATCACATAGTGTTAACTACAGTCATCATGCTGTGCATTACACCCCTAGTACTGATAAATGGAAATTTCTACCTTTCCTTGAGTTTCCCTTGTTCCTAACCCCTGCTGATGGTAACCACAAATTTGTTCTTTTTCTATTTCTTTTTTTTTTAAATTTTCTCTTTCAGATTTTGCATATAAGGGAAATTACATGGCATTTGTCTGCCTCTCTCTGAGTTACATCATTTAGTGTAATACCCTCCAAATTCATACATTTTGTCACAAATGGCAAGATTTCAGCCTTTTTCATTCCTTTTTAATGGCTGATTAACTTTGTTATATATATATATGTATATATATATATATATACACATAACTTCTTCTTTGTTCATTCATCTATGAAATGGACACTTAGGTTGCTTCCACATCTAGGCTACTGTAGGTAATGCTGCAATGAACACTAGGATGCATATACCATTTTGAATTTGTGATTTTGTTTTCCTCATATAAATGTCCAAAAGTAGAATTGTTGGATTATGTGGTAGTTCTGTTTTAATTTTTTGAAGAACTTCTATACTTTACCCCACTGTGGCTGTACCAATTTATATCCTATGAAAAGTGCACGAGGGTTTCCATTTCCTTTCATTCATTTATTCATCTTAAATGACAATGACCTTCAATGTTAAACTCATTCCAATAACAAGACTTTAATATTTGCTTTGTATGAAATTCTCTTTCTCAGATATCCACTTGGTTGATTTTATCTTCCTTGACAGTCCTTAAAAGCAGTACTTGAATCATGCCTTCCATTATTCTATTTATCACTATCTAACTCTATAATATACATATTTGCTTATCTTTATATTATTTACTTTTACCACGAGAATATGAGCTTCACATGGATATGGGCTTGCTTATTTGTTTATAGCTATGTAACCAGAGCCTTGAATTATGTGTGACATATTGCATATGATCATAAATATGCATGAATAAGTGATTTAATGAATAATATCATATCATAATATGTGGTATTTATGTTTGTCATTAAATATTGTTTTCAAATATTCTTTAATTGTGATAAGTTGCTTCCTGTTTATGAAAATTTAATATATTCCTTGCTTTGATTTCAAATATTTTGACATTTCAATTAACGGTATAATGAACATTTTTGTACATGAACATTGTTGCCTAATTCTGATTGCTTCCTGAGGATAAAATCTAGAATAGAATTCCTTGATCAAATAATTAACATTCCATAACTTCTTAAATATTTTGACACAGCAGGAAATTCATTGGCAAGAGCTAGTCCAATACCTTGTTGCTAATATGGATACAAGAGATGTTTAATTGAATGTGTAGGTTTCTGAGGAAAATAATAGAATGAGATGCAGAAGGAGCTCAGAGAAACTTGGTGGTCTAGGGTAGGTTTCTAGGGTAGGAAGAAAGACACAACCTCTTTCTTCCCACTTAGCTAAGCCTTTTTGATATTTTTTGCAAACTCAGTTTCAGTTCAGTTCAGTTCAGTTGCTCAGTAGTGTCCGACTCTTTGGATCCCATGAACTGCAGCACACCAGGCCTCCCTGTCCATCACCGACTCCCGGAGTATACCAAAACTCATGTCCATTGAGTCGGTGATGCCATCCAACCATCTCATCTTATCGTCCCTTTCTGCTCCTGCCTTGAATCTTTCCCAGCATCAGGGTCTTTTCCAATGAGTCATTCAGTTCTTTGCATGAGGTGGCCAAAGTATTGGACTTTCAGCTTTAGCATCAGTCCTTCCAATGAACACCCAGGACTGGTCTCCTTTAGGATGGACTGGTTGGATCTCCTTGCAGTCCAAGGGACTCTCAAAAGTCTTCTCCAACACCACAGTTCAAAATCATCAATTCTTCAGTGGTCAGCTTTCTTTATAGTCCAAAGTCAGTTTAGTGGTGTTGAATTCTTTGGGCTTTTCCTTTTCTGTAGAACTCTCTCTCTCTCAAATCTGAATAATAGCCTTCCAGGGTAGTGCATTCTTGGTTGTAGATTTTCCCCCATCAGTTTAAATATATTGTGACATTCCTTTGTGGTCTGCAAAGTTTCTGCTAAAAAAAATACTCATCGTCTTAGAAATTGCCTCCCTTGTGGCTCTTATGGTAAAGAACCCCACTGCAATGTGGGCTTCCCTGGTAAAGAATCTGCCTGCAGTGCAGGAGATGCCAGTTCAATCCCTGGATTGGGATGATCCCCTGGAGGAGGGCATGGCAACCTACTCCAGTATTCTTGCCTGAAAAATTCCATGTAGAGATGAGCCTGGTAGGCTTCCGTTCATAGTGTCACAAAGAGTTGGACAGGGCTGAAGTGACAGGGTTCTCTAGAGTAAGTATTTTTACACAGAAGTTAAAACATATGAATTTGATCAGCTATCAACTACACAATTATGCAGAGGGAAAGATTATTACCATTGTAGATAGGTGTGTCAAAAACACAAGAAGACTATAATAGTTTAAGATAGGTTTGGGATAGCCCTTGGCTATTTGTGCAGAAGCCAATGACTGCCTGAATAGACAACAGAATGAAAAGCCCAATAAACAAAAATGATACTTCACTTTAGATGATTAAACAATAAAGATTAATACTAACCTAAAGGGGTTTCTTGATTGTGCTATTTAGCTTACCATATGTAGACTAAATTGCTACCGAATGGCCCATTATTCAGCATAAGGAAATTACAAACTAAAATTATGTTTTTGTGAACTCTGCTTTATTTCGTGAATATAGGAGTATTTAATTCTCCCTTCTATTATTAATACATAGATATTAAGAATTTAAACGTTTTCTCTGCTTTCCAAAGCTAATTTCAAATTCCCTTAATCATGCTAGCAAATTAATCAGCACTATGTGCTCCATTTGTCAAACACCTATTAATAATAAGTGCAAGAATGTGCTTGATGTCATCTGAGTTAGAGTAAGTTGTCATTCCTGTCCTTAGAAGATTTTAATCTCTTTGTGAAGAAGGGATATAATTTCAGGAAGTAACCAAGTACATGTTTAAGAAAAGAGAGAGCATTGAAGTAAAGAATATCAGCATCCTTACAATAAAGACAGAAATATGACCTGAATTTGAAATGGAGAGGATAGCTTAATTTTAATTTCCATGTAAGACTCCATGGCGAAGGTGGAACAAGCAAGATTTAGGATATAGACTTCTCAGGAGAAATATCTACTGAAAGATGTAATAAGAATACAAAAGACAAGAAGTAGGAAAGAACAATGCCCACCTCATGGGGGCAGACATGGATGGTAAGTTGGATGGTAAGTGTGGACAACCAAATGTAGAGGGCATTGGAAGATAAGATCGAAAATATATGGAATATGGGCTCAGATAACTCATAGAAAACTGAAAGCATGACTTTGACTTCTAAAATGGTTTTGACAAATCAGGATGCATGTGACATTTTAATAGTGATGCAGATGTCTTCATAGACAACTGTAAAGGCAGGGGTTGATCCATGAATGAAGTTAATTGACACTAAATGATTTCTTTCACCATACACCAGAAGGTTCATAAAATGTTTAGCCATTTAGCTCATGACTGCATTCAAAGCACAGTTAGGATGAGGGGACTGTACAAGCAGTAAGACAGATCCAGCATAATTCAATGGGGTAACAATATTTTATAAACTCCAAGGTTGTGATTCTTAATCCTGCTCTTACAGTTAACACAGCATGTGGCATTTTTGCATTAATTTCTCTGATTATAAAACAGCTGTTTCCCATGACTCTCTAGGGGATACTACAAAATCAATTGAATAATGACAGATAAGTACTCTGAGCTTCTTAGAGAGAAAACTAAATCTCATAATTGCCTTCTCCAGCTACCTTCATTTTACTTTACAGAGTGAACTGGAGTACGTATAAGGCATGGATTAATCTTATCTTTCCTCATTCTCCCTTTATTTTTTCTTAAGAAATTATACAAGAAGGGAATTGTTACAGAAATTCAGGATACAAAATTTTTGCTCATAAATGATAAAAATATGTCATATATTAATAAAATCATTCCTATGATACATTTAAAAATTGAAGCATAAGTCTTTATAATCAAAACATGAACATATAATATACCTGAAGTATGCTTCTATGTTATATCCACTATTAGAATAATTTATACATGGTCTTTTAATTTTCCAAAAAAAGACAATAGATTTTCACTGATTCACCTATATTTTTTGTTCCAGATTCAACTTTTCTCCATAGCTCACATTTTAAAAAATTTGGTCAAATTTAAATGTACTGTCCTTGGACATAGAACATTTCTCAGTGTAGCACTAACAAGTTTACTGTATCTGTTAAGGCTATTTTGAGCACATGCAATAGAAAGCAGTAGACCTTGGCCTACTTAATTAAGTACAAGGAAATTTATTATGAGTTTGCATGGTGCTCAAAAGGCAATGAAAAAGCAGGGAATCAAAACCTCTGCAAAGGCAGGTACTAAAACAGCTTCAGGGACAAGGAACGTGCGTTAACCAAAGCATTGCCATCAGGTTGCCTCCTCTCTCCTGAGATCCCTGCCTGTATCTCTGTCTATGATCAACATTTCTGGCTGGGGGTAAATCTGACTGCCCACTTTGAATCTAGCTCCAATGGTTTGACTCTGTCATGTGCAGGGGGCAGGCCCAGGTTTTTGGGACCACATCCATAGTGGGAAGATTTTTTAGGAGCCCAGGACCCATCACTCTAGTTCTTATGATCAAAGTCATTTTTGGCTCTGTTATTATATATAAACTCTACTCCAGTTTATGCTAAAGGGGATTTGAGTAAAACACCTTTAATGACAGCATTATTGGAAGCATAAGAGAGGGCAATTGCAAATAAATTTTGTCAGAAGTTAAGCCAATCTATACAAAAGTCACTTAAATTTATTGAATGGTTGCTACTCTTTAAAAATGATTGAAAGTGGAATATTATAGAAAGTAAAAGGCAAGAGTGGATATGTAAACTGTGTTTCAATTAAAAAACAAGAAATAGAGAAATAAAGAAAACACTGTTATAGAAGCTAAATTCCAATGCATCATGTAAAGTAACTGAAAAGGTACCCAGTAGATATACTAGTTCAGTTCAATTGCTCAGTCGTGTCCGACTCTTTGTGACCCCATGGACTGCAGTGCCCCTGGCTTCTCTGTCCATCACCAACACCTGGAGCTTGCTCAAAGTCATGTCCATTGAGTCGGTGATGCCATCCAACCATCTCATCCTATGTCATCCCCTTCTCCTCGTGTATTCAATCTTTCCCAGCATCAGGGTCTTTTCCAATGAGTCAGTTCTTCATATCAGGTGGCCAGAGTATTGGAGTTTCACCTTCAGCATCAGTTCTTCCAATGAATATTCAGGACTGATTTCCTTTAGGATGGACTGGTTGGATCTCCTTGCAGTCCAAGGGACTCTCAAGAGTCTTCTCCAACATCACAGTTCAAAAGCATCAATTCTTCAGTGTTCAGCTTTCTTTATAATCCAACTGTCACATCCATACTTGAGTACTGGAAAAACCATAGCTTTGACTAGACGAACCTTTCTTGGCAAAGATATACTAAGGGCCTTATACATGGAAATAAAAATACTGAAAACACTTAATATATAATATGAAAGAGACACTTAAGTATGTCAGCTAATATCACCTCATATGTATTATAGAAACTTTCTAAGGAAGGAGCCTAGAACTGGAATGCTTAGATTGTTTTCTTAATAAAAAGAGACGGAGTATACATATGGAGGAGTATTTCTTTATGCCAAGAAGGTGTGCAGCTGGATGGGAATCCATGAATCTGAGGCTGGATCTCAGGACAGAACATTTGAATAAATGGAAAGATGATCATAACTGATGTTGCTGTGGAAGAAGATGAAAGTTCTCAGCCCTGCAAATAGTTCTAAAATATCATTTGTGAAGCTGTCACAGAAGGAAGATACAGCAATAATGTAGGACTTCAAATGTCTTGACATCTGCTGGAAGTCTTATTGTGCTAAAAGCAACACATCTGATAACTCAGTAGTGGTAGATAATGTGTTATCTTCAATACTGCATCCCCACAAGTCAGTGCTCTTCCACAAGACCTGTCCTCCAGCCACACTAAGACCTGTGTGTCTCCATCCAAGAGCTCTACTCTCATGTACACAAACCCCTCATCAAGCTACTGTCTTCTTTGTTGGCTTTCACTAGTGCCAGGAGCCAGTGTGAGGAATCCCGCCCGTGACAAGGTCATGAGGAAGGAAGCTGACATATGCAAGGCGTGCTCAGACTTCAGGGACCCCTCTGGAAATTCCTAAGCATGTACCCCAACAAAAATCTGCCGGCTTTTGTGCTCTGCTTTTCCACTCTTCTGACATTTTCTGGAAAAAGTCAATTCAGGGCTTTAGTCTTCTGCATTTGAAAGAGTGTTTCAATCCAAAAACCCCTCTGATGGCTTTCTAGCCTGCCTGCAGGACTCGTACAGCTGCGCGTGTGATTGTTTGAGGCCTCCTGACCGCAGGAGGCACGGGAAGCTTAAAACATCCTAGGAATGTAGGGGCTTCCGAGGAGTCAAAATCATTAGAATAGGACTGAGTAAAGGTTTCATTTGTTGAGTCAATGCTTGCTGCTAAATTTTCATATCCTTTATTTTTAGATATAGTTGGTACATAGAAAAATAAGTAGTAGACCTTGTATTAGCAACATTAGATCTTTGAGTTAAGTACCTTCTTTGTTATAACCCACTGCGCCTTTGTTCTATAGAGATGTAACTTTAGCGCTTTAAGGAGATGTAGATTAAAGAAAAACACTTCAGGGGAAACAAAAATAACATTCATTAAGGAAGAGAGCCAAAAAGTGTTAACAAGCCTCTTGGCCAGAAGATAATGTAAGTCACCTGAGACCTTTTGTATACAAAATGATGTATAGAAAGAGTCTGGGCTGTGAACGCTACATAATTTTGTGTTACCCATTGATCTCCATATTTTATCAAAAGTATAAAAGGCCTTCTGAACAATAAAGGATGGGACCAGTTTCTCGGACCAGCTTCTCGGTACAGCTTCTTGGACTAGTCTCTCGGCCTGGTTTCTTGAGAATCTGGCTCCCCCCGTGTCTCTCTCTCTTTTTCTCTCCCTTTCCCTCCCTCTGCTCTTTACTTTAATTTCAGGCTGAATTTCCATCTGGGGCGCGGAGGCTCGCCAGGTCTACTTATTTGCCCTGGCTGTTAAGACCCATGCGAAAGGGAGCTTAAGGCGAGGCACCCTTAGATATTCAAGCGGGCGCCGGTGGCCCAACGTAGATGGTGCAAATTCCTTGTCTGGAATTTTATTGGTCTTCCGCGTAAACCAAGCTATTCAGCCCTCTTCCTCCACTTAATCTTCCTACTATGCTATAGTTTCTTAATCTAATCTTATATCAATCAATAAACAAGTCTTTTCACGCCAACGCCGTCCACCCTTCGAATTCCCTGGATCCACCAGGGCTGGACCCCGGCACACTAGCACCTAGATCTTTCCTAAGAAGTTGGTTGTACTTTCATTTTTTTTAGGGTTTTTATAATGAAGGATGTGGAGGCTACATTCTTGCTGTTTCTACACCTTTACAACCCAAAGCGTGTGTAAATAGGCATGCTCTGCTTTGATGCTTACACCAGGCTTTATGGGACCTTCTCACCGCTGTCATCTACCCACCACTTGTCAGTAGCCTACGCCTAGGACCATCCTCCCCCAAGTCTTTAGTTAATAGTTTTACCCTGTGCCTTAAGCCTTGACATCATTCTGGTCTTTCCATGGGCAATCTTAGAGCATTCTGATTCTCTCTCTCTCTCTCTCTCTTTTTTTTTTTTGCCTCCAATATTCAAGATTTTTTTTTTTTCCTTTTCCACACCAGTCATTTCTCAACTTTCACAGACTGAAATGGGTTTTTGTGATAACATTTTTGCTTCTGGAGTCTGATATTCTATTTTCTATTTTTTGAAGTTGCTCACTCTAATATCTTTTTTCTGACTATGGTGAGAAAGCCTATGTTTGACTATCTTATTTTTTCCCAGCTTGATCCTGATCCATCTACTCATTCATTCTCCTGTCAGCCGTCTTATATCCTAAGTCTTCTTTCTTCACAGCTCTTGTCTGGCTAGTTAATTAACTGCTTTCTCTGCTCATATTTATGTTGTTGAACAGAGAGGGGAAAAACTCACAGTTTGCAATAATTTGTGATTAAAAACTCAGACTTTCTAATCTTATCTGGTCTCTAAAAACTGCCCAGGTTTCCTATGTATGACGCTGGACAACTCGTTTTCAACTCACTATAGGTGCCATATTCAACCTTCATTCATAAAGACATATAAACACATCATCCCCTCTACTTCAAAGAGAAAATAGAGGATTAAACTAAGAAGTTCTTAATGTTTCTTGTTCCTTGGATATTTTGAGGAAAGTAGCACAACTTCTTATCAAAAGTGAATTTGAAGTGTAAGAGCTGTTATTGTCATGTAAGAAAAAGCACTGATGTAGATGATTTCAGGGTTGGTTCATCTGCTTACTATTGTCATTAGAGAACCATCCACTTTGCACCATGGTGAACAGATTATTCAAGCATGAACCCTTACAATCCCTGACTTCTAGTCTTCATGACTCTATATCATTTCCTTCCCTGGGGTTTGGGTGGGACTTGTAACTTGCTCTAAACAATAAAATATGGCAAAGGTGACAGGAAGTCACTGCTTTGATTATGGTATATAATGTTGCTCCTGGATGTATTTTGGAAATACTCCCTGTGAGCTTTGGGGAAGTAAGGAGCCATATTGTAGATACTCCCTGTCAGAAAGCTGGGCATGGCCTTTAGGAGCTGATGGGCAACTCTGGCCAACAGGCAGGAAGAAATGATATCCTCAGTCTACAACCACAAGGAAATGAATACAGAGTACAACATGAGTGAGGTTGGCAGCATAATCTGCCCCAGTAGAGTCTCTAAATGAGGACACATGTTGAAACCTTAATTGTTCAAAAAGTCTATCTGGTAGCCTTCAAACAAAAGATGCCATTTCATTTATACTTTGAATGATAGTACTAAAGAAGTTTCGAAGCAATTATCCTGAAGACAGTACCTGCAGTATGATAAGACCTGCATCCAGAAAATAGGAGATATATGAAAGCTATTTTTCAGTGTGGAAATGAAGAGCATTTGACCAATTATATGGGAGTAGATAATATATTAAACATCTCCTGCAGTATACATGCAATTTTTTGGTGGTTTGAAAGTACCCTGTTTTTACAGTCCACCATATTATGCAGAGCTGAGTGAATATAGTAGGAGAAAGACAAGTAGGACTGCCCTTCCATGAATGGTCTGGATAGGGATCTGAGCTATCCAGGCCACGTTACAGAAACTGAGTTTGCAACAGGGCACACAGGACTAAACAAAATAATACTCTGTTACCAAACCAGGAACAATGGCAGTCCAAAGCAGGGACTTGCTACCTGATTGGACTTTCCAATTTTCTTCCCTTTGAGCCAGCTGAAACATGGATAGTTCCTTCCCAGAATCACATAGCATTATTGGGTAACTTGTGTGTGTGTGTGTGTGTGTGTGTGTGCATGTGTGCATCTGATACTTACGTAAAAGAGCTGTGAGTCCTCCATTTTGGTACTTTATACTACAATTCACCTGACTAAAATAGTTACAATGAAGAGTGCCCCTCACTACCCTACTCTATCATGTTGCACATGGATTTTAGTACATATCCTTGCTACCCCCTCTCAGCCAAACCAAATATAACCAGTATTATATTATCAAATACAAATATAATTACATCCACTATAATATTCAACCCCTTTTGGGAAGTATGTTATAATTCAAGACCAACTTATTTATCATTATTATTTAATTCATCCTCAGTTTATGCAAGAGAATATTTTCTTTGTTATATCTTAGAACATTTCATATTTCTTTAATACCTATTTACTATTCCTAAATTATACTTGTCTGAAAGAAAGGCAAAATCAAATTTTAGTATAAATTCCCAAGACATGAAATATTTGTTAAAAGGCAATAATATGAAAATTCTCAGAATATCCTTTTTGTATCAATATACAGTGATGTCCAACAAATAACTATTGTAAAACCTCTGTACATCTCAGTTAAAGAGATATGATATTTGAACAGCACCATGAATGGAAAGTAAATACTATTTAATATGCTCCTACTTTCTCCCTTCTGGCTATCCCTTTCTCCTCATCATTTGCCATGGTTGTAGCATTATTCTCACATCTCAGCTCAACAAAATGTTTTCAGTAAATTATCCCTGACACCTCAGAGTAGATGAGTCTGTCTCATGGATACTCTTAGTGCAGCTCTTCCTTTGCCTTCAGAAACTCTAAAACATTGTTTATGCCAGAGCACAATCTAGTTATTTTCCTGGGAAAAGGAAGATCTCTACTAAAATCTTCTTGAGTCCACAGCTACCAGAAATGCAAACCACAAAGAAGCACATGCATTCTGCATTGGGAGTGGAGTGCAGTTTCTCAACTTGGTGGTAAAAATGTACCAAATGGGCAGGGTGGGAGGGGCTATGGAAATATTGGTAAAGCCTGCAGAGGTGTAACAAGGTGTAGAGGCAGGTCCTTCCAGAACCATTACAAGTAGCTTGATCCACTTCTCCCTCACTTGACACAAATAAATGACTTAGATGCAATCATTTGATTCCTTACTTTTGATTACTCTGGAAAGTAGATGCACTTTTCCCCTAAAATGCTGAGATTCCCAGTACTGTTCCTCATGCTCTTCTTCCCTGGTGTATTAGGTACAATAGTGCTTAGAAAAATGGTTATACTTTCTTCTTGGTCGATTGGAGAGGCAGAGTCAAGGTTGAGCCCTGTGAGGGCAGCAGTTCTCCCCTTGGCAACTTTTCTAATTGTGGGAAAAAATCAGATCTCGCTTTTGTATTAAATGCTGGAATATGAAACAAGTTGTATTTTATGGGCACCAAAACTCCCTACATATTTATAGTTATGTTATTGAAACCAAAAAGGTCTGTAATTTTTAATGCACTTAAAGTTCTGCAGCCATGTGGGAATTAAAATTACTTTTCTTGTGTGTGAAAATTCAAGTAGAGGAAGAGTTAAATGCTTTTAAGGTGTCTAATTCCCCAAGACTGGTCACCTACTCACCCTGTTATTTCTTTCATGGTCTATCTGTCATACTGCCCTACAGTATTACTAAAGGTGATTTTAGAGATGTTAATGAGTTTGGAAGACTCTAAATAAACAGTCCAAAAGAAACAGTTCATTCTCTCCTTCCATCTCTAAATATTAATGCTCCAAATCCAAAGTTTTACTTATACTGCTTCCAATAATCCCTTTTCTTAATCATCTCCTTGTCACTTTTTTTCCCATCATGCTACCAAGGGCATATTCAATTAAAACTGAAGTCAAGAAAAAAGTTATGTCTACATTAATTTATTGTAGAGTTTCTCATTTTAATCATATCAAAATTGATTACATTTATATAGGTTCATTCTTCAAACTGAGTTCAGTTTATCTCTTTTGTGCTTACTGTGATTCTAAAGGAAAATTCAAGCAATGATTCATTTCATCATGAGCTATTCTCTACCCTCTAAATTTAATCCTCTAAACAGTCAAGCAAAGGAAGTCTCTTTGACATTATTTGTAGAAACATTTACTTATTTCTGCTTATCTTATTTTGAGTATACTTTGGAAAGTGAAATCTAGAATTTTGCATCGCAAACACAGAATACCTGCTCTATAGGAGGAGTATTATACTTTGAAAGTAAAACTGTTGTTTCTTTTGAACTTTATCCATATACATAAGCCCCAGAAATGAAATAGCTAGTCATTCATATCTTTTAAAGTTTTTAATAAATATTTATTAAAAACTTCATATGTGCTACCAGCTTCCCTGGTGGCTCAGAAGGTAAAGTGTCTGCCTGCAACACAGGAGACCTGGGTTCGATCCCTGGGTCAAGAAGATCCTCTGGAGAAGGAAATGGCAACCCACTCCAGTACTCTTGCTTGGAAAATTCCATGGATGAAGGAGCCTGGTTAGGCTACAGTCCATGGGGTCGCAAAGAGTCAGACACGACTGAGCAACTTCACTTTGTTTTCCTTTCCTATGTGCTAACCCTTTTGGACCCAACTGGTACACTGAAGAAGATTCTAGTAGAGTTCTGTGCTCTGCTTATGGAACCTTTGTGCTGCCCTTGTTCCTCCCATGGGATCCAGCATGAGGACGCTTTCTTTACGCTTGCATCCTATCCGTGCTGGAGGAAGAACGACAGCCAAGCAGACCTGGCCTCCTCAGTGTTTATACCCACCAGATGCATCCTGGCTCTGACCACATCCCAGCACGCCTGATATTTCTCCCTCATTGACTGCTTGGCTCGTTTCTCTCAGAAATATTTCAAGTTTCTTCAGCTCATAGGCTTCCAGTTTTTTCCTAAATATCAGTGAGATCAGAGCTCTTACTTCACTGAGCATTTTGATATAATTCAGAAGGAGACCTTTGTTTTCTCAGTCCTCCTAAATTTTTCATCAGTCTTCCATACAGTCTCAGAAAAGAATGGAATGGGATTGCCCAAAATATAGAATTGTATTTTTGATGCCATTTTTGGGGTATCCTGAAGAACCCTGAATGCATGCTAATCCCTTTGAATTCAAGCATTTTAAATGGCATCCTCCTAATTTTTTTTAATATCCCATTCATTCAGTTAGCAAATATTTACTCAGGATCTACTATATTAGGCAGTGGGTCTAAAGAAAAAAATGAGACATTAAGGAGTTCACAAACTGCTATTTAGATAGTCATTCTACTGTGTGATAAGGGAAATAAGCATACTAGCAAGTATTGAACTCTGACTATAGACAAGCATGGTATTAAACTCACTATTTAACATAATTTTAAAACAGACCATGACAAAAATTCTGTCCAAGAAAATTCTATGTTTATATTATTTCCTCCAACTCTGAGACTGACATTTTGTGGGGTTCTATAACTTGTCAAAGCATATTTAGAGAGTGGCAGAGTTGATATTCAAACACCTGATTTTCTGACTCCAGGATTGATGTCCTTGAAATATCATATTATCTATACAGTAATGGGCTATACAATGTACTATGGGAGAATAGGAATGTCTAATCCAGACTGGAATACTTCAAAAGTCCCCACAGAACAGGTTATACCTACACTGTCTTACTAACTAAGAGATTTAGCTGGAAGAGTGCAAGGGTCTTCCTCTGTGGGGCATTACTAGTAGAAGAGATAGTACATAGCAAAATGACCATTAGCAGAATCAACAGAGAAATGATAATCTTAGAAGATCAAAGAGTAGAAAAATAGGAGTGGCGGCAAATTATGTCAAGAAGTAGCCTGGGATCTTGTCTGTGAAGCCCTCCTTTGACACATGAGGAGTTTAGATTTTATATATTATATAAGAAGTATTTGGAGTCAGCACCATTTTAATAATTTCCAAGGTCAGATGTGCATTACTTACTCATACTGAGCATAGAATGGAAGAGGGGTAATGGAGAGAACCAGACAAGAAGCAGAGACAGACCATTGTTCCAATAATCCAGGTGCGAGGTGATTAATGGTAGCTCCACAGGCAATGGCATTGGCTTCCAGTAGACCTGAACTGCTATTCTGGCTCTGCCACCCCCTAGCTGTGTGACTGGTGGATGGTTTTTAGCCTTTCCAATTTCTTAGTTCCTTAGATGGTAAATAAGGGTAACAACTCTTTCATAGATATGTTGAAAGGGAAAAATGTGACATTCTATGTAAGCTGCTTAACAGATGGCTTGACACATTGTAAGCCTTTAACAAGTCAGTGACATTATTATTAATGATGTTAAATTTACTTGTGAAATCAATGTTAATTGCCCTCTTGAGAAGTGGGGCATGGAGCATTAGTTCATGTTTTGGTCTTTGAAGTGAGGGTTAAATGTTACCTGCTGATGGAGCAGGTTAGACCACTGGATTGCAAAAATTCCCACTCACAAAACGTATGTAGCAGGTGGCAATTTTAGTGCACAAACCCAACATACATTTCATAGTCAGTTCAGTTCAGTTCAGTTGCTCAGTCGTGTCCGACTCTTTGTGACCCCATGAATCGCAGCATGCCAGGCCTCCCTGTCCATCACCAACTCCCAGAGTTCACTCAGATTCACATCCTCCGAGTCAGTGATGCCATCCAGCCATCTCATCCTCTGTCATCCCCTTCTCCTCCTGTCCCCCATCCCTTCCAGCATCAGAGTCTTTTCCAATGAGTCAACTCTTCGCATGAGGTGGCCAAAGTACTGGAGTTTCAGCTTTAGCATCATTCCTTCCAAAGAAATCCCAGGGCTGATCTCCTTCAGAATGGACTGGTTGGATCTCCTTGCAGTCCGAGGGGCTCTCGAGAGTCTTCTCCAACACCACAGTTCAAAAACTGCATCAAATCCTCTCTTGATGTGAGAATATCAGCCTGAAGTACCTTTGGGGCTTCCTCTCCCCCATAGTGTCCCATAGGTCACCAAAAATCTGAGGAAAGTGCCAGGGTCTTTTTTTTTGTTTTTTCTTTTCAAGTAATTGTTTCTATTACTCAGTTACTAAATTTATCTCTTTTTTTAATTTTTACTTTATTTTACTTTACAATACTCTATTGGTTTTGCCATACATTGACATGAATCCGCCACAGGAGTACATGAGTTCCCAATCCTGAACTTCCCTTCCACCTTCCACCCCATATCATCTCTCTGGATCATCCCCGTGCATCAGCCCCAAGCATCCTGTATCCTGTATCAAACATAGCCTGGCGATTCGTTTCTTACATGATAGTATACATGTTTCAGTGCCATTCTCCCAAATCATCCCACCCTTGCCCTCTCCCTCAGAGTCCAAAAGTCCGCTCTACACATCTGTGTCTCTTTTGCTGTCTTGCATACAGGGTTATCATTACCATCTTTCTAAATTCTGTATATATGTGTTAGTATACTGTATTGGTGTTTTTCTTCCTGGCTTACTTCACTCTGTATAATCGGCTCCAGTTTCATCCATCTCATTAGAACAGATTCAAATGTATTCTTTCTAATGGTTGAGTAATACTCCACTGTGTATATGTACCACAGCTTTCTTATCCATTCATCTGCTGATGGACATCTAGGTTGTTTCCATATCCTGGCTTTTATAAACAGTGCTACAATGAACATTGGGGTACATGTGTCTCTTTCAGTTCTGGTTTCCTCGGTGTGTATGCCCAGCAGTGGGATTGCTGGGTCATAAGGCAGTTCAATTTCCAGTATTTTAAGGAATCACCACACTGTTCTCCATAGTGGCTGTACTAGTTTGCATTCCCACCAACAGTGTAAGAGGGTTCCCTTTTCTCCACACCCTCTCCAGCATTTATTGCTTGCAGACTTTTGGATCACAGCCATTCTGACTGGTGTGAAGTGGTACCTCATTGTGGTCTTGATTTGCATTTCTCTAATAACGAGTGATGTTGAGCATCTTTTCATGTGTTTGTTAGCCATCTGTATGTCTTCTTTGGAGAAATGTCTATTTAGTTCTTTGGCCCATTTTTTGATTGGGTCGTTTATTTTTCTGGAATTGAGCTGCATAAATTGCTTGTATACTTTTGAGATTAGTTGTTTGTCAGTTGCTTCATTTGCTATTATTTTCTCCCATTCAGAAGGCTGTCTTTTCACCTTGCTTATAGTTTCCTTTGTTGTGCAGAAGCTCTTTACAATGTTGTGCTGACCCTGCCACACAACAAAGTGAATCAGCCACAATTACACATATATCCCCTCCCTTTTGAGCCTCCCTCCCCTCCCCGCATCCCACCCCTCTAGGTCATTAGAGTGTCAAGTTTCTCCCTGTGTCACACAGCACCTTCTCACCAGCTATTTATTTTATGCAGGATAGTGTTTATATGTTCATGTTACTTTCTCCATTTGTCCCACTCCTTCCTCTCCCCATTGCATCTACAAGTCCATTCTTTATATCTGTGTCTTGCTTGTTACATGTTCATTCCTGGTCAGCTGGACGCCTCTGTTCTGCATTGTGAACATTTTGGGACCCAAGAAAATAGATGGTTTTGGTGCATCATGGGAGAGGGAAAGAAAAAATCATCATGGGTCCCTACTTAACTTTTAGAGTGTCTAACAAAAAGTGGCATGTTACTTCTTTATTTAACGTTGGTCAAAGCAAGTCATAAGGGCATAGTTAAATCTCAAAGAGCAGCAAAATAAAACCCCACCATGTACTTAGGAAGAGAACCAGGTATGTTTGACAGATGTCAGTCACACTCTGCTTCCACAAATTTGCACATGTTGACCTTTCAGTCTGTTCTTTAGTTTTGCAAAACACAGAGTACAGCCTCTACTGTTCTCCCTCAAGGAGCTTGGATACCATTCATACCTTCTGATGGGGACTTTGTCTGTATCATACACAGAGAACATCTCCAATTCCATACGCACGGGATCTCACTCTTCCTAGAGTGGACCATTTCTACTCTCCACTCAAGTTCTCTTTGCTTCACTAAAGTCTTGGTATAGATAACTTCTACATGTCCACAATTCTGTCACCTCATCACAGCTTTTTAAAACACTGAAGACTTTAACTATCAATCACTATTGCTACCCCCCTCAATTTTCCAAGGAAAGAACTCTGGAATGAGAATTAAGACAAATTTTATGAGACACAAGAGGGAAAAATGTTTCTGAAGTGAAGAAAAATACAAATTACATTATTACATAAGGGAAGTCTCAAAAATGCAACATCTTGTGCCCATTATGGAAAACAGTATGAAGGCTCCTTAAAAACTAAAAATAGAGTTACCATATGATCCAGCAATCACTTTCTGGCATATATACAGAAAAGACAAAAGCTGTAACACAAAAGACACTTATACCCCAATGTCCATAGCACTGCTATTTTAATAGCCAAGAACTGGAAACAATATAAATGTCCAGCAACAGGAGAATGGCTAAAGCAGATGTGGTATGTGTATACACACACACATACACACAATGGAAAATTACTCAGCTATAGAAAAGAAAGAAATAATACCATTTGCAGTGACATGGATGGGCATAAAGATTATCATACTAAGTAAGTCCAACAGAGAAAGGCAAATATTACATCATATCACTTATATGCAAAATCTAAAAAATAGTACAAATGAATTTATTTACAAAACAGGCAACAGATTCAAACATAGCAAACAAACAACTGTCTCAAGAAAAGGAGAATGGATAAATTGGGAGTATGTGATTAACAGATATTGCTATGTATAAAATAGCTAGACAACAAAGATCTACTGTACAGTATAGGGAAGCATATTCAATACATTACAATAAACTATAATGGAAAAGAATCAAATATATGAATATATATATTCATATATATATATATTCAGTTCTTAAGTCATGTCTGATTTTTGTGACCCTATGAACTGTAGCATGCCAGTCTTCCCTGTCCTTTACTATCTCCTGGAGTTTGTTCAACTTCACATCTGTTGAGTTAGTGATGTCATCCAATCATCTTACTCTCTGTTGAGGAGAAGAGGTTCTCCTCCCACCTTCAATCTTTCACAGCATCAGGATCTTTTCCAATGATCAGGCTCTTCGCATCAGGTGACCAAAGTATTGGAGCTTCAGCTTCAGTATCAGTCCTTCCAATGAATATTCAAGGTTGATTTGGTTTAGGATTGACTAACTGGATCATTTTGCTGTACAAATAAAACTAACAAAACACTGTAACTCAACAACATATAATTTTTAAAATTTAACATTTTAAGCAACATTATATGTGCTATTCTTTTTTACTTAAAATTTTAAGTGACACAAATAGCCGCTGTGGTATTTAGGCCACCTAGATAAGCTACAATCAGCCAGCTGAGACTTTGATGTTATTTATTTCTCCATTCAGTACAGATAGAAACTAATCCTCTCCTACAATTTTATTGCCTTTTGGTATTACATAACTTTGTTTATTAATAACTATAAAGATCTGATATACCACTATATTCGCTGGGATTTTAGAAATTAAATACTTAGTATTTTTTGCTAAGACATGCAAACTTGGGTGGCTTAAACAGGCATTTAAGAAAGTTTCACCTCATCTGTGTATGGCAACACTGATGAATCATTTCAGAACAGATGTTAACGTTTAACACATTTACTTCTTGGACGTTCATTTGAAAAAGAAATCTGTAAGGCTGTAAATTATCAGACTAACAGACTGGAAATAAGAAACATATCTATATTTTTTCTATCAATTAAACACCTTTGATTTTAGAGTCAATGTCTTCAGTGAAGTCTTTTAGAGCTGTTAAACATTGTTCATGTCTCTTCGATTACACCTGCTAAGCATTTAATAACTCCATAGGGAGAAACTGTGTTCCCACTCTCAGTGGTTACACAGTTTCCAGGGCTGATTCTTTACTAATATATATATGCTAATATATACTAATTCTTTACTAATGTATATATACCTTAGAGTAAAAGTCTGTCCTGAAGAGAGGAGTGGATTGGGATTTCACAAACCATATGTGGAGTAAGGAGATGAATCTCAAACATCAGTGTGACTCAGAATCAACTGGCATGTGGGCAGGTTAAAACAGACTCAAGTTTCTGATTCAGCTGGTCTGGAGTTGGATACAGAGCTCATCTCTAACAAGAGTCCAGGAGGTGCTGATGCTGAGGCTTCTAGTCTGAGAGACACACTTTAGCATCAAAAGAGTTAGCAGCCCATCTCCTAGCTTCTGTTAGAAGACATGGGCCTAATTTCAGTGGTTATCTTCCTCCAAGTTGCAAAACTACCTCTTTATCACAAAGAGGTGAGAAGTTAGTTTTTCCTCTGAAAAAAAGGCCTTCAGATAATACAGATGGTCACCCCAATTTCCAGGTAAAATTAGGATGAATTGTGTGTGACAAATGGTGTTGTCAAGTTCTCTTGAGGACCAGTTTTTTCTTTTTTTTTTTAAATTTATTTTAATTGGAGGCTAATTACAATATTGTGGTGGTTTTTGCCATACATTCATATGAATCAGCCATGGGTGTACATGTGGACCAGTTTTGTTTATCTTAAAGATATGTGAATAATGGATTGCAGTTGAAGTTGATTGCCTACAATAATCAGCACATTCTGGTTTAATGCTTATTCAACAATAAAAGTGTTTTCTTTCTCTAAAAAAGAATCACTGATGTTGAATATAAGTTTATCCAGTTGTTTTCCTCGGTTAAAAATTGTTCAGTAATTGAAAAAGTCATTGGGCTTTTGCAAATCCAATAAACATGATTTTGTTTTTTGGAGATGTAGAACAAAGATTCTAAGTAGCCCTAAAAATAAGAAAAAAAATGTTTAATTTCATTTAATTTCAATATTTCGATGCAGAAAGCTTCCCCCTCTCATGGGTAATGAACATCTGCTTAAAATATTTCATCATTACAGGGAACATTGCTCTCAGAACTTTACTACAAGAACCCCCTAGCATGCTATCTTGTAGAACTGCATTCTTCACACTTGACCCTTTAGAAAAAGGATGTCAAAGGGCTGCCTTTCTTCTCGCACAGAGAAGGAGTCAGTGACATCAAAAGTGTCCTTGAAAGTGTAAATACTTTTTGGGAAGCCATAGCAGAGCAGACATGCTCACCATACCATTTCTTTTTCTTTTTTTTTTCTGGATATTACCATCAGTCAAAAAGTTTTACTACTCACTGACCCTATGTCCAGTGCTTTATTTTTGCCACCTTCAGATCTAAACAAGATTATTAACTTGTTAATGAGTGGAAATGTTCCCTGGCAGCCAAAAAGAGGTTGTAACTATTAGTTTCATGTTGCTGCAAAATGAGTGATCACACAAATAACAGATGAAAACAATACACACTTACTCTCTCATATTTCTTGATCAGGAATCTGGACACAGCTCCCTGGATTCTCTCCTCAGGATCTCACGAGGGTGCAATGAAGGTGTTGGTCAGACTGCATTCTCACCTAGAGGATCAGCTTGGGAAAGATTATCTTCAAAAATCTCTGCAGTTGTTAGGAAAATTCAGCTTCCTGCCATTGTGAGGCTGATGTCAGAGTTTTCTTCTTGGCTGTTGCCTCCCTTCCTGGGAACCTCTCAGTCCCTTGCTCCACAGCCCTCTTTGTTGCCTTTTTACAATGTGACAGCTCACATTTTCAAAACCGGAGGAGGAGAGACAGCTCTTCTCATCAAGGATGGTCGCATTCTTCTAAATGCTTTCAGCTGTTTAAGTCAGGCCTTCCCAAGATGACATCTTTTCATTTAGTTCAAATCAACTGCTTTAGGACAGTATATTAAATCTGCAAAATTCTCTCACTGCTGCCTATTCTATTGGCTAGAGGCATGTCCCACCACACTTGGGGTAGGAGAGAATATGGGTGGATACTCAGAGTGTATATAGCATAGATTCCATCTTAGCCTTTGCTTTTTACATTAAGTTTAGATCACAAGTGATTTTTGTGACAAGCAAATCTGTGATGAGGTGGAAAAGCAGTTTAAACCAGTGGTTAACAAAAGGAAGAGAATTTGAGATTGTTAGAACGTGCTCATAACTGTGCCTTAAACCAGGGTTTATAATTTAATTGTCTTGGACTAGAATTAGTGCCTCAGTCTGTTTTAAAAGCTCCCAGGTGATTCTCTGTTTAATTAGGTGAACACGAGTGCTTTTAATACTTAGAAAATTGAGAGAACTAAAGTGCTTACCCAACAGCCCACCTGTTTCTAATCTTATTGGAAGGCCCTAAAATAAGTGAGATTGTCTAATTCAACACCTGCAGAATGGGCTATTTTAATTTGAGAGTCATTTGTACTCACATTTTGGTGAGACCTGAGGTGTCTAGGATTTAATGATTTAGTGTTTAGATAAAAAAAAAAAAATAGTTCAAATGCTTCCTTCATTTGCTTCCTAAAAGTTTCAGCTGGGGGTAGATGTATATATTTAAAAATAAAAGAAAGCTATAATAAATCCTGTGATGATGTTGTGTTGGAGTATCAGTGTAAATTCACATTTGTATGTGTCCACACTCTCCACTTTGCTGAGAGAAACATCAACAACCTCAGATATGCAAATATCGCCCCAATGGCCGAAAGCAAAGAGAAACTAAAAAGCCTCTTGAAGAGGGTAAAAGAGGAGAGTGAAAAAGCTTGCTGAAAACTCAACATTCAAAAAACAAAGATCATGGCTTTCAGTCTCACTGCTTCATGGAAAACAGATGGGCAAAAAAGTGGAAGCAGTGGCAGATCTAATTTTCTTGGGCTGCAAAATCACTGTAGACAATGACTGCAGCCATGAAATTAAAAGATGTTTTCTCCTTGGAAGAAGGCTATGACAGACCTAGACTGTATTTTAAAAAGCTGAGACATCACTTTGCTGACAAACGTACTCTAGTCAAAGCTATGGTTTTTCCAGTAGTGGTGTACAGATGTGAGTGTTGGACCATAAAGAAGGCTGAGCAACAAAGAATTGATGGTTTCAAATTGTGGTGCTGGAGAGGACTCTTGAGAGTCTTTTGGAGAGCAAGGAGACCAATCCAGTCAATCCTAAAGGAAATCAACCCTGAATATTCACTGGAAGGACTGATGCTGAAGCTGAAGCACCAATACCCTGGCCACCTGATACAAAGAGCCAACTCACTGGAAAAAGACCCTGATGCTTGTAAAGATTGAAAGCAGGAAGAGAAGGGGGCAGTGGAGGATGAGATGGTTGGATGGCAACATCAACTCAGTGGACATGAATTTTAGCAAACTCCAGGAGATAGTGAAGGACAGAAAAGCCTGGGGTGCTTTAGCCCATAGGTTTATAAAGAGTTGGACACAAATTAGTGACTGAACAACACACTTTCCACTGAATGACCCTGGGACCAGTTATACCCCAGTAGCAATGAGCTCATTTAGTGCCTAGATCGTGGCTTCTAAACACCACTGTCACTAAAAGGAACCATGTATTCTTAAATTATGTGGATAATTCCAGGAATGGCATTGTAAATGCCAGATATGAGCTGGAAAGCTCATGAAAAACATCTGCAAAGAACATTGGGGGGATGTTAGCAGAGCCTGAAGTTTCCCACTGTTGAAACTAGGACAATTTAAATTTCAAAATAAATATATAAAGAAATGAGTAAATAAATGGAGGGAAGATAAATTTTTTCCTTATGGTAGAAAGCCATGTAATAAATATATAAATAATTAGAAACATCACTATTTAGTAATATCATAGTAATTAATACATGCAAGAATTATCCCTGAATCCTCAAAATACTGGGTGAAAAAATTTGATGAGAACTAGCATGTTTACATAATCTCAAACTGTATGAACAAAAAAAATAACAGCAACAAGCAATTAATTGCAAAAGGAAAAAGACTACCTTTAAGTGGAAAATGACAGCAGATGTGACTCTAATCAAGCGGTTAAGATAACATTACCAGAATTGAGACAAAGTCCAAAATAGGATTCAATGAGATAAAGCACAGCCTGAATTATCTGAATCTAATCATGAAGAAATACAAAAGAACTGTGTCTTTCTATGAAATAACCATGAAGAAGTGTGTGTGTGTGTTTGTATATATATATATATATATATATTCAAGCATCAAGGGTGAATGATTTCTGACTGAAGGAGAGTGAAAATCTATTCCATTTTGAAGGATAGTGAAAAGACATGAGAGCTAAATGCAACTGGCCAGCTTTGTTTGGATATTTTATTATACATACTATTAGACAATTGGGGAATTAAATGGAGTTTATGGATTAGACAGTGCATTAGTTTGCTAGAGGTGCTGTAACAAAAGTAATATAGAGTGGGCTTAAATGACTGAAATTTAGTTTTTCATAGTATGAAGGCTGGAAGTCCAAGATCAAGGTATAGGCAGATTTGGTTTCTTCCGGGGCTTCTCTCCCCAGTTTGCAGATTGATACTCTCTTGCTTCCTCTTTGCATCATGGTCTCATGGTCTCTACCCTCTTGTGGTGTCTCTGTGTGTGTCCAAATTGCCTCTTCCTAAGGAGGCCACAAATAGGAGTGGTTTGAGATCAACCCTACCGGCCTCATTTTAACTTAATCACCTCCTTACAGTCTCTATCTCCAAACACAGTCATATTCTGAGGTATTGGGGATGAGGACTTCAATGTATGAACTTGGGGTGACACTGTGTAGTCCTAAACAGATGGTATTAAGCCCCAAACAGATGGTATTAGCCCCAAACAGATGGTATTAAGAAAACAGTGTTAATTTCCTGATTTTGATGGTCCCCCTGTGGTTATGTTCGAGAATGTCTTTGTTTTCATGACTGCTCACACTAAGGAATTTGAAAGTGACATCAGTTTCTCAATTTACCTTTAACTGGTTCAAGTTTTTCACGCTATATTTTTAAAAAGTAGGGCTAGTAAGAAAACGGTGGCTTTATGGAAGAGGCATCATGTTGAGGAAAGGGCTGAAACAGTGTCAGTATTTACTAAGTGACCAGCACTTATTCTTCTGGCTTTAGTTGAAAACTATAGGAAATGTGATTATAGATGGAATCACTTTCTTGCTCTAACTTTGAGAGATTTCCAGGAGTATAAGTAAAATAGAACCCTAGGAGGAAAAGCTCTAGTTCAGTATAGTCAAGAAAAATGAAAGAATTTTGATGCTCAAGGCACAAAGCTTTACATCAACTTCTGACATCTTAAGTGGAGAGCCCTGAGTACTGAGAAGGAAACTCAGCTGTGGTTGGCTGAGAAAAAGTGGGAAGCCTCAGAGCACAGAGAAATTAAAACAACTTCTGGACAAGAGATAAATTCAACATTATGTGATAATAGCAATTGAGTGTATAAAAAAAATAATGCTTTATTTTCTTCTACAATCATCTTTCTTCCTTTAAATGTTTCTATCATATTTAACTGCAATGAATATAAAAAGATGGCCACAATAAAGGGCAGAAATTGCATGGACCTAACAGAAGAAGATATTAAGAGGTGGCAAGAATACACAGAAGAATTGTACAAAAACTGTCTTAATGACCCAGATAACCACCCTGGTGTGATCACTTAGCTCGAGCTACACATCCTAGAATGTAAAGTCAAGTGGGCATTAGGAAGCATCACTATGAACAAAGCTGGTGAAGGTAATGGGATTCCAGCTGAGCTATTTCAAGTCCTAAAAGATGATGCTGTTAAAGTGCTGCACTCAATATCCCAGCAAATTTGGAAAACTCAGCAGTGTCCAAAGGACTGGAAAAGGTCAGTTTTCATTTCAATCCCCAAAATAGGCAATGGCAAAGAATGCTCAAGTCACCACAAAATTGCACTCAGTTCAGTTCAGTTGCTCTGTCGTGTACAACTTTTTGTGACCCCATGGACTACAGCCCACCAGGCCTTCCTGTCCATCAACAATTCCAGGAGTTTACTCAAACTCATGTCCATTGAGTTGGTGATGCCATCCAACCATTTCAACCTCTGGCATCCCCTTGTCCTCCCACCTTCAATCTTTCTTGTAAATGAGTCACTTCTTCACATCAGGTGGCCAAAGTATTGGAGTTTCAGCTTCAGCATCAGTCCTTCCAATGAATATTCAGGGTTGATTTCCTTTAGGTTGGACTGACTGGATCTCCTTGCCGTCCAAGGGACTCTCAGGAATCTTTCCCAACACCACAGTTCAAAAGCATCAGTTCTTTGGTGCTCACTTTCTTTATAGTCCAACTCTCACATCCATACATGACTACTGGAAAAACCATTACCTTGACTAGATGGAGTGTTATTGGCAAAGTAATGTCTCTACTTTTTAATATGTTGTGTATGTTGGTCATAGTTTTTCTTCCAAGGAGCAAGTGTCTTTTAATTTCACATTTGCGGTCACCATTTGCCCTCATCTCACACACCAGCAAATTCTCCAAGCAAGGCTTCAACAGTACATGAACCGTGAAAGTCCAGATGTCTAAGCTGGATTTAGAAAAGGCAGAGGAACCAGAGAATCAATTGCCAACATCTGTTGGATCATTAAAAAAGCAAAAGAATGCAAAAAAAAAAAAATCAACTTCTGCTTTACTGACTACATCAAATCCTTTGACTGTGGATCACAACTGGAAAATTCTTCAAGAGATGGAAATACCAGACCACCTCACTTGCTTCCTGAGAAATCTGTATGCAGATCAAGAAGCAATTATTAGAACCAGACATAGAACAGACTGGTTCCAAATTGGGAAAGGACTATTTCAAGGCTCTATATTGTCACCCTGCTTATTTAACTTATATGTAGAGTACATCATGCAAAATGCTGGGATTGATGAAGCACAAGCTGGAATCAAGATAGCCAGGAGAAATATTAATAGCCTCAGAAATGCAGATGTCACCACCCTTATGGCAAAAAGCAAAGAGGAACTGAAGAGGCTCTTGATGAAAGTGAAAGAGGAGAGTGAAAAAGCTGGCTTGAAACTCAACATTCAAAAAACCAAGACCATGACATCTGGTCCCATCACTTCATGTCAAATAGATGGGGAAATAATGGAAACAATGACAGACTTTATTTTCTTGCCCTCCAAAATCACTGCAGATGGCAACAACAACCGTGAAATTAAAAGATGCTTGCTCCTTAGAAGAAAAGTTAAGACCAACCTAGACAGCATGTTAAAAAGCAGAGGAATTAGTTTGCCAATAAAGAAACTCCAGTACTTTGGCCACCTCATGTGAAGAGTTGACTCATTGGAAAAGACTCTGATGCTAGGAGGGATTGGAGGCAGGAGGAGAAGGGGATGACAGAGGATGAGATGGCTGGATGGCATCACTGACTCAATGGACGCGAGTCTGAGTGAACTCTGGGAGTTGGTGATGGACAGGGAGGCCTGGCGTGCTGCGATTCATGGGGTCACAAAGAGTCGGACACGACTGAGTGACTGAACTGAACTGAAGTGAAAGAAGCATCTAGTCAAAACTGTATTTTTCTGTAGTCATGTATGGATGTGAAAGTTGGACCATAAAGAAAGATGTGCACCAAAGGATTGATGCTTCTGAACTGTGGTGCTGGAGAAAACTAAAGAATCCTAGTCTTCCTAGTCAATCCTAATCAATCTCAGTCAATCCTAAAGAATTCAGTTCTGAATGGTCATTGGAAGGACCGATGATGAAGCTGAAGCTCAAATACTTTGGCCACCTGATGTGAAGAACTAACACATTGGAAAAAATCCTAAATCTGGGAAAGACTGAAGACAGGAGGAGAAGGGGATGGCAGAGGATGAGGTGTTCAGATGGCATCACCAACTTAATGGACATGAGTTTGTACAAGCTCTGGGATTTGGTGATCGACAGGGAATCTGGTGTGCTGCAGTCCATGGAGTTGCAAAGAGTCAGACAGACTGTGAACGACTGATCTAAACTGATAATTTGTGGGTCAGTGTTCTGGGCTGTGTCTATGATATTCCAGAGAATATAGAAAAAGTTCTATCAAAAAAAGGGCTTACCATCTGGTGGTGTAGATGAACAAAAAAGAAAAGAAAAAAGAAAGAAAAAATTTATCCAGTATTTTAGACAAAGGCAAATAGAAGGCCTGTTTTGTGGTTCACTGAGGGAAAATATAGAGGTCAAGAAGGCTAGAACGCATAGTAATTACCCAGAGTCTGATGCTTTTTTTTTTCGTTTTTTGGTTCTGGCCTCTTTTGTGATGCAGATAATCCTCCTCCCCTTTCTTGGGCCTCCAGTCACTTGACTAATTCCTATGCAGCTGTAAATTTATGGCAGCATAAGCTCTGTTTGTGGACTGTAAGTAGACTTTACAAGGTTTGAGGAGGGGATTGGCATAATCAGACTTGCAATTTGAGTCTCTTCATTATTTCAAATGAAGAATGTGTGTCTTCCAAACAGTCCTTGCTGACACCCCAAGAGCCTGTGTTGAATTCCTCCCTGACAGACTACCTAGACCCAGGTACTAATAGTTCCTAAAGCATCTCTATTGTAGTGATCTGCTGGCATATCTGGAATTCCTACCAGACTATCTATTTCATGGACAGGAACCACATTTCACAGAATGCTAGATCTTCAGCACTTAGCTAAATGCTGCAACTTTTTGATGAATTAAAGAATAAATACTTGATGAAATATAACCAAAGAGTTTGTAAACTCAGAGACATTTCTTCCACCTGGAGAATCACTCATGGATTATATGGAACTTGAACTGATTTTTGGAGCATGAATATGATTGGAAAGGATAGAGAAGGAGGAAAAGGAATTCTAAGCCAAGGCAGCAGGGTTGTGTAAAGATGCTTAAGACCAAGGTGTTCTGTGAGAATGATCTATTCTAACTGGACTGAGCGTATAGTCTGACTGGAATGTATACTTTCTCAGGGATTGTAAAGTGGATGGCCAAGTTGTAGTGCATATGAATATTATGCTTAGGAATATACTCTGTGCTGCAGATCATGAGGATATACTGAAATTTTTGAGCAGGAAATTGGCATTTTCAGAGCTCTGGTGTGGGGTTCACTCATTACTTCAGTACCTATTTTCTGAGCATCTGTTCTGTCTCAGTCACCATGTCAGATGCTGGGAAAAATACACAAACACTACCATAGAAGTCAGAATACTGGAGAGAAAGCAAAGAAAATAAGACAATTGCAATAATATTGAAATAATCTAGTGAGAATTAGGGACACACTGGCTGTGGAAATCTTTGCAGTTATCAATATCTTAATAAGCATAATATTGTCTACAGAAAAAAGCATTAGACATATTTCTTGTGTGACATATATGTGATATTAATTATCCATACCTGGAGATGGTCTATGTACCCAGAGCAGGTAATCCTTTTATAGATTTATTTTTGGACTATGTTAGTTTATAATTGATGTTGTTGTTTATTTGTTAAGTTGTGTGCAACTCTTTTGTGACCCCATGGACTTGTAGCCCTCTAGATTCCTCTGTCCATGGGATTTCACTGACAAGAACACTGGAGTGGTTTGCCATTTCCTTTTCCAGGGGATTTTTCAGACCTAAGGATCAAGCCCATGTCTCCTGCATTGGCAGGCTGATTCTTTACAAGTGAGCCACCAGGGAATCCCCCACTTTATAACAGAATCTCACTACAGCATCTCTCTCTGACCTACTTCAGTTCATTTCAGTTTGGTCACTCGCTCGTGTCCGACTCTTTGAGACCCCATGAACCACAGCACACCAGGCCTCCCTGTCCATCACCAACTCCCAGAGATTACTCAAACTCATGTCCATTGAGTTGGTGATGCCATCCAACCATCTCATCCTCTGTTGTCACCTTCTCCTCCTGCCTTCAATCTTGCCCAGCATCAGAGTCTTTTCCAATGAGTCAGTTCTTTGCATCAGGTGGCCAGAGTATTGGAGTTTCACCTTCAGCATCATTCCAGTGAATATTCAGGGTTGATTTCCTTTAGATTGGACTGGTTGGATCTCCTTGCAGTCCAAGGGACTCTCAAGAGTTTTATCCAACACCACAGTTCAAAAGCATCAATTCTTCGGCACTCAGCTTTCTTTATAGTCGAAATTTCACATCCATACATGACTACTGGAAAAAAAAAAGACATAGCTTTGACTAGACCTTTGTTGGTAAAGCAAACTTTCTTGGTAAAGTTTGTTGGACCTTTGCTGGCAATGTCTCTGATTTTTAATATGCTGTCTAGGTTGGTCATAACTTTTATTCCAAGGAGCAAGTGTCTTTTAATTTCATGGCTGCAGTCATCATCTGCAGTGATTTTGGAGCCCCCCCCCCCCCCCCAATACAGTTTGTCACTGTTTCCACTGTTTCCCCATCTATTTTCCATGAAGTGATGGGACCAGGTACCATCTTATGTTCTGATCTACTTGTGTTCAACTAAATTAAGCACATTTGAATGACATATACTTAAAGGGTAGAAACCACTAACATGGCTAATGAACAAAAAAGAAAGAATATAAGTGACATGAATTGTACACACCTCCCCTCTTTTAGAACCATCTGGAACCATTAGAACCAGAACCATTTGTGTTTCTGGCTTCCTTGGTATCCCTTGGTCTGTTTTTCTTTCTTGGTCTCAGGAAACTGCACCCTCTTGTGGAAGAAGTGTAATGGCTTCTTTTGGATGATGCATTTTCTTTTTATTTTGGATGATGCATTTTCTATGCAGGTACGTTCCTGGCTGAATGTTGAGTCTTAAGTCAACCTATTACAGGGCTGGTCATCTGTGAACAGGGCTCAGGTATTTAAAAAGAGTTCTCCAGTCCCTGCCTCTACAGTCAGAGCAGAACCAACTTTCATCAATTGTTTTCCCTGAAGGCTGTTGTATCAAAGAATACCCTCCACCTCACTGGCCTCTTTTCTCAGCAGCTTCTGCCAAAGCAATGTATATGGTGGGGCAGTGTTAATTAATATTGATTCACTACTTTAACATTGTCTACTTTAACTCAGAGAACTGTATGCAATAGATGAAAACATTTCTTTGGCTTCTTGGTTTTCCTGGAGCTTTGAGTCATAATACATTTTGGGCTAAACATATTCACAGTCTGATCTTAAACTTCAGTTTTCAAGGAGAAAAAAAAAACAATATCAATATTCTGACCATATAAATGTTTCACTGCTTTACTTTCTTATTCAAACGCATAAGAGCTGTATATAAAACAAAGGACTTTAAGAAATGCTGTCGATATCCTTAAACTGGTAAAACTATCCCTGGATTGGCAGCCATTGGAATTATAGGCATCATGAGAAGAAGAAGAAAATGAGCTTCTGGGGTGACTACCTTGCCTTCCCTCCCTTGTTGTAACGGTGACCAACATCCCATAGAAGTCAAAGTTAGTTGGCCTTCTCTTCCATCTCACTGCAGAGCCAGGGGTCAGAAATTGCCTTTGTGTAACCAAAATCAGTTGGGCCACCTTGGTTTACTTTCATGGTAACCAGTACATGCTTATAACTCCTTTTTAAGTATTTATTTAAGCATTAGCACAATAGTTGCACCCAAATATTACTAATACCAATCACTGAAAGCAAATTTATTATAGTATCATTGCAACCAAAAGTGGGTTCTGGCTGCTCACTACTCAAAAACCAATGAAGAAACAAAGTTGGTGGAAAGAAAAGTTTGCTTTTTTTGGATGCCAGCAACTGGGGAGAGAGGAAGGGATGGCAGATGTCTATCCAAGGGCTGGTATCATCCCCCCATTGCCTACTGACTAAATTATTATTATTTTACCTTATTTGACTGTTTTACTTTGCTTCTGCATTTTCTCACTTCTCTGATTAAGTTTATTCTTTGATTGAAGTTTTTCTGCAGACAAAAGGCAGGCAGGCAGAGGACATGGCAGGCAAGGGTCGTAGCATCCCTCTCCATTTCATCATTATATTCTGAGAAGTTTTATGATTTCAAAAGTGACATATTGGGAGCTAAGTTCCAATTGCATGCATGTGTTTGCAACCATGATAATGCAAAAACATAAAAATCATTGAAAATATGAAGGCTGCTAGTTAAAGGGGTGGTATATTAAATAATATGGAAATATATATTTTTGAATGCTGGTCTTAACTTTATTCAGAGTATACCAGTGATTCTTTGGAAAAGGAATTTTTTTTCTAGAATAAAAGAGAAAATTTCAAATGCAAACTCAGGTTTCTATGAATATTTTTATCGTTAATAAATTAATTAACTGAAGCTAAATAATAAGTCAGTGCACACCTGCTGAATGCCTGCTAAGTGCCATGGACTGATCTCAATATCTTACATATGTTAACTCATTTCACCCTCAGACAGTGGTATGAGTTAAGTACTATTATTATCCTGAATTTGCAGACAGGGAATTGAGGCATGGAGATTTAAGTGTCTTGTCCAATTGTACACTTGGTAAGTATCAGGGGAATTCTTTGAAGACCAGCATTCTGGACTAGAACCTGTTTGCTAACTGCTGTGATGCATGCATTTGCTTCTCTGAGCCTTGAATCCATCGGAGCTACTCTTGCCAGTGTGAGCTGCCAGAAGCCAGGAGCCAAGTGGCAGTGAGCGTACAGGAGCATCAGCTGTCAAGGGGGCTCACAAGGACTCAAGCTCCTGCTCATTTACAGTGCAAGGGAGTAGAAAAGAGAGACAGGACCAGAAACACCGCTGTGCAAAATGTTGTAGAGCTGCCAGAGTAAGTTCATATCTACTGAGATCAAAATAGCTCTTCTAACACTGAGTGATGAAAACAAAACTTCTGTTGACGTATCTGCACTGTTTCCTGTCAGAGGATATTCTTAAGTCACTGATGTCTTTGAAGTTTGGGCCCCATCTTGATGGCTCAGAGTGCTGGGTTGTGTTATGTTTTTCATGTTTGTATCTTGCCCAAATCCTTACGTTGAAATTCTAATGCCGATGTAATAGCCTTGGTAGTTGGGGGTGGGGGGGCTCTTTGGAGGTGCTTTAGTCCTGAGAGTTGAATATCATCAAGGGGAATTAGTGCTTTATGAAATTAAAAAGGTGCCAGAAAGATTCCTTGCCTACCATCTTGTGAGGCCACACTGATAAATCCATGTCCTGGAAGAAGGCCCTCACCCAACCATTCTGGTATCCTGATCTTGGGCTTCGAGTCTTCAGAACTGAAAAAAATAAGTTTTTATTGATTAAACCCAGCCTGGTATTTTGAGGTAGTAGCCTAAACAGACTAAGGCAGGGTCCATTGTGAGTCACAAAGTATTTTGAAAGGAATACTATGCCAAATAATTTTGTATTTCTCATTTCTAGACATTATTTAATTAAACTTCTGATTATTCTCAGGATGATCTGAGTTTCTCCTTATTTATTCCTTCTTCTAATCCTTTTTGACTTTTCTTGATCCTCCAATAATTTCCTATACTCAGGGCTGGTATTCAGCAGAAATGCACCAGCATATCTGACAGATAGCATCATCCTCAGGGCCCAGGCCAATCCTGTTGCTATTTATACTGATTATCATCTCATTTATATCACTATCATTGTCCTTGTCTTATCTGCTGGTTGTCCATCCACAGAGGAATGGATAAAGATGATGTGGTCCATATATACAGTGCGATATTACTCAACCACAAAAAAGAACAAATAGGGACTTCCCTGTTGGTCCTTGTGGTTAAGACTCCTGGCTTTCACTGCAGGAGGCATGGGTTTGAGCCCTGGTTGGGGTACTAAGATCCCACATGCTGCATGGAGCAGCTGAAAAATAAAAACAAATAAATAAAAATATGCAGAAGTTATGAAACAATTTTTTTTTAAAGAAAGAATGAATGAAATAATGCCATTTGGAGCAACATAGATGGACCTAGAGATTATCATACTAAGTGAAGGCAGTCAGATAGAAAAAGACAAATGTCATTACTCCTAAATTTCTAAAAATGATACAAATGAACTTATTTACAAAACAGAAACAGACTTACAGATATTGAAAACAAACCTATGGTTATCAAAGGTGAAAGGGTGGCAAGCGAGGAATAAATCAGGACTTGGGTTGAATATATACATGCTACTATATATAACCCTGAAGAAAGAAATGGTAACCCACTCCAGTATTCTTGCCTGTAGAATTCCATGGACAGAAGAGCCTGGTGGGCTGCAGTCCATGGGGTCACAGAGAGTCAGACACGATTGAATGACTAACCCACAAGCCCATTGATTGTCCCCTGAATTCTCAATATCCAGAAGTGTGGACTATAAAGAGGATGAAGAGGAACATCAGCTGTTTCCTAGTCAATACAGAACTAAAAATCTCACCTTTTCCCCAAATATAAGCATTTGTATTGATGTGAAAAGAAAAATCATCCCAGGACTGTTATGTTCAATGACCAAGAACCGATTTTAGTGTGAAAATGTTTGCCTTTCTCTTTCTCCTGAACATTCACTGAAGCATGCATCCTTAGTGCTATTCAAGATCTGCACAATCATCAAACATCAATTTCTTCCTTTTAGTGGTAAATAAACAAAGGCCAGAAGACTTAAATGAGTCACTCAAGGTCACAGAGATTGCTCATGGAAGAAGCAGGAATAAAACTCTCAGATAAATGGATATAAAAACTTTGAGTCACACACATCTGAAGAGCTGACATATGTCAGGTTCAGAGTGCTTGATTGGATAATAAGCTAAATTTAATATATTGATATTAAATTAACATGCAGTTTAGCAAATTAACCTTTAATTTTTCATGGCCACCTTGTGTGGCAGTTACTATTCTTTCTGTTTTACAGATAAGGCAGTGATGCACAGAAAGATTTAACTTATGCATGTTTTCACAGATACTGAGCAGCAGAAGTGAGATGAGAGGTTGTTTAAACTATGCATGTTTTCACAGGTACTGGGCAGCAGGAGTGAGATGATACTTTAAGAATTGTAGTTTTATGGGTCTATAGTATTAGCCACTGAACTCAGTCTCTTTCCCTTAAATGTGTACCAGACATTTTTAATCACAAGTCATCTCTGCTTGCATTCTTTTTGAGAAATGCTCTTGCTCTAGTAGATTAAGTTTGCTGGGATGTACTTGTGCCTTGGCTAGAAAAAAAAAAAAAGTAGCTTCAGAAAATATAAGATGTCTGTAGAAAGGAAAAATACTGAATGCCTTTTTTTGTCTTGCTACTATATGCTTGCCTCAATGTTTATGAGATTTGGACACTACTTGTTAAGAGATTATAATTCTCTTGGGTAGACTAGACTTATATAGAAGGCATGACGGAAAATATTTAGAAGACATAATCATGGAATGGTAACTAAAACAGAACACTTGGCAATGTATTTGATTCAAATATTCAGGAAATATTTACTAAGCAATTATTCTACATTATAGTCTGTTCTCGACACACTTTTGTAGTGAACAAAATATATATACTTTCTATTGAGGAAGTTTACATGCTAGTGAGAGAAAACATTCAAACAACAAAAATAAAAATGGCAATAAATAGGTAAAGTTATTGGATAATGTGCTATGTTGAAAATAAAAACTGGATATTAGAATTTGGTAGGACTTAAAAAGGAGTTGGTAGTTGGCATATATAGGGAATAAGCTTCCCTGGTGGCTTAGATTGTAAATTTGCTTAAAAAGCTGAACAAAAATATTAAAATAGAAATGGAGGTGTTTGCAGGTGTTTGCAAATGGAGGTGTCCCTCTTTTAAGAGGGACAACTAAGTGTAAATCTCCCTATGATAGGAGAGCTGCTTGGTTTGTTCAGGGTCCAGGAAGAAGCCCAGTGTGGTTGGAATAGTGTGATAAGTGGAGATGGAAATCAGATTAGAGATGTGGCAAGGGGGTGAATCAGGCAAAGGTCTGTGGGGCTTTTGTTCCCAGAGAAAAGGGGAGTTATGGGGAGGTTTAGAGACAAGCCAATCTGCATTTTCCTCCACTGAATGGTTCACTAGGCCATTCAGATATTATCTGAATGAAATCCCTTATGATTATACAGTGTAAGTGACAAATAGATTCAAGGGATTAGATCTGATAGACAGAGTGCCTGAGGAACTATGGACAGAAGTTCCTGACATTGTACAGGAGGCAGTGATCAAGACCATCTATAAGAAAAGGAAATGCAAAAAGGCAAAATGGTTGTCCGAGGAAACCTTACAAATAGCTGAGAAAAGAAAGGAAGTGAAAGGCAAAGGAGAAAAGGAAAGATATACCTATTTGAATGCAGAGTTCCAAAGAACAGCAAGGAGAGATAAGAAAGCTTTCCTCAGTGTTCAGTGCAAAGAAATAGAGGAAAACAATGGAATGGGAAAGACTAGAGACTTCTTCAAGAAAATTAGAGATACCAAGGGAACATTTCAGCAAACATGGGCACAATAAAGGACAGAAATGGTGTGGACCTTACAGAAGCAGAAGATATTAAGAAGAGGTGGCAAGAATACACAGAACTAAAGAAAAAAAGGTCTTCATAACAAAGGTAACCACGATGATGTGATCACTCATCTAGAGCCAGACATCCTGGAAAGCAAAGTCAAGTGGGCCTTAGGAAGCATCACTACAAACAAAGCTGGTGGAAGTGATGGAATACTGGTTGAGCTATTTCAAATCCTAAAAGATGATATGTTAAAGTACTGCACTCAATATGCCAGAAAATTAGGAAAACTCAGCAATGGACACAGGACTGGAAAAGTTCAACTTTAATTCCAATCAAGAATTTTCAAACTACCACACAACTGCACTCACCTAACACACTAGCAAAGTAATCCTCAAAACTCTCCACAGGCTTCAGCAGTTTGTGAACCATGAACTTCCAGATGTTTAAGCTAGATTTAGAAAAGGCAGAGAAACCAGAGATCAAATGGCCAACATTCATTGGATCATCAAAAAAGCAAGAGAATATAAAAGAAACATCTACTTCTACTTTATTGATTATGCCAAACCCTTGACTGTGTAGATCACAACTAACTGTGGAAAATTCTTCAAGAGATGGGAATATCAAACCAACTTACCTGCCTCCTAGAAATCTGTATACAAGTCAAGAAGCAACAGTTAGAACAGGACATGCAACAACAGACTGTTTCCAAATTGGGAAAGGAGTATGTCAAGGCTGTATATTGTCACCCTGCTTATTTAACTTCTATGCAGAGTACATCATGCAAAGTGCCAGTCTGGATGAAGCAAAAGCTGGATTCAAGATTCCCAGGAGAAATACCAATAACCTCAGATATTCAGGTGACACCACCCTTATGGCAGAAAGTGAAGAACAAAAGATTCTCTTGATTAAAGTGAAAGAGGACAGTGAAAAAGCTGGCTTAAAACTCAGCATTCAAAAACAAAGGTCATGGCATCTGGTCCCATCGCTTCATGGCAAATAGATAGGGAAACAAGGGAAATGCTGACAGACTATTTTTGAAGGCTCCAAAATCACTGCATATGGTGACTATAGCCATGAAGTAAAAGACACTTGCTCTTTGGAAGAAAAGCTATGACCAATGTAGATAGCATATTAAAAAGCAGAAACATTACTTTGCCTAGAGAAGTCCATCTAGTCAAAACCATGGTCTTCCAGTAGTCATGTATGGATGTGAGAGTTGGATTATAAAGAAAGCTGAGCACCAAAGAATTGATATTTTGAACTGTGATGTTGAAGAAGACTCTTGAGAGTCCCATAGACTCCAAGGAGATCCAATCAGTCAATCCTAAAGAAAATCAGTCCTGAATATTCATTGGAAGGACTGATGCTGAAGCTGAAACTCTAATACTTTGGCTACCTGATGCGAAGAATGGATTCATTAGAAAATACCCTGATATGGGACAAGATTGAAGGCAGGAGGAGAAGGGGACTACAGAGGATGAGATGGTTGGATGTCATCACCAACTCAATGGACATGAGTTTGAGCAAGCTCCAGGAGTCAGTGATGGACAGGGAAGCCTGGCGTGCTGCAGTCCATGGGGTCACAAAGAGTCAGATATGACTGAGTGACTGAACTGAAGTGAATATGCATTTTGGAAATGTCATTCTGTTTTGTGTAGTGAGAACATTGCAGCAAAGTAGGGTGGAATCTGAGATAGCAGCAAAGAAGTCTCCTGACATAGCAACAATGTCAGTGAGAGATCATATTCACTTACACAAGGGAAGAGGCAGTAGCAGTAATCAGCACTGGTCAACTTCCTAATATAATTTGACACTGTTGACAGATAAAAAAATTCCTGACTAATGTAGGGACTTGAGAGTAAAGGTAGAATCAATGATGGATCCAATTCTGGGGGGCTTGATCAAGTGGGACAATTGATTTCTCTATAGATTCAAAGGAAAGAAATTTCTAGTGGCACATGACTTGGGGAAAAGATTATTAATTCAGCTTTTATAAATGATTTTGAGATGGATATTAGACTTCCAAGTTAAGATGTCAGGTAAGCTGATGAGATGGGACAGAGAGAGGTCTAAGCTGGAGATACAAAATTTTGAAGCTCTTTGGTCACGTAAAATTCAGGAGTTCCCCACCTTTTTGGCACCAGGGACCAGTTTTGTGGAAGACAGTTTTTCCACAGACCTGTGTGGGGGGTGATCTCAGAATAATTCAAACACATTACATTTATTATGCACTTTACTTCTAATCTGATGTCACCACTGGTCTGACGGTAGGTACAGGTTCATGGCCCAGAGGTTGGGGACCCGTGATGTAGACGGCATGTGGAAGGCATGAGATACTGAGGGAATGTGCATTTTTACAAAACAAGAGAGGATCAAAACTCAGTCCTGTACACTGATGTGAAGGGTTGGAAAGAGGAGAAATCATCAGAAGAACCTAAGAAAGAACAATTGGTGAATTGTAAATGATTTCCAAATTGTATGAAGTTCTGAGAAACAAAGACTAATGAGTATTGATGAGAAGGAAATGATCAACAAAATGCAACTCTGCTGATAGATCACATGAAATGAAGACAGAATATTGACCTTTGGATTTAGCAACATTAAGGGGATTGGCGACATTGTCTTAATTTCATGGAGAGATGAATGTGGACTAAGCAGAGAATGGGAGAAGAATTGAAGACAACATAGACAGCAATTCTTGAGAGATTTTACTGTAAAGGAGAATAGTCAAATGAGGCTCTATCTCTTAGGGGGACATTTATCTTTCTATCTATTAAAATATTTAGCTTGTGTGTGTATGAAAATACTGTTATTAATATAACAAATAAAGGGCAAACAGCCAGAGAAGAGACTTTATAAGAGTCAAAAATGAGAATGCCAAAGACTCCTCTTCTAATGTGAGACATTTTTATATGGTTTTGGAATAACTAGGTTACAGTCTAAACATACCTGTGTAATGGAGAGTATTAGATAAAGTTGCAGTCTGTAAAGTTATGTGTTTGGGGAACATGCATGCTAATGACTCCGAGAAAATTCACTTGAAAAACACCAGCTGGCCAATCAAACACATCCCTACAGGGTGGCACTATTTTGGTGAATTCATTACAGCCTAACTGTCAAAACTGGATTCATGCTAGTGAAGCTTACCAGGAATCCAAGTTTATTTATTTAAATTAGGCACATTCTCTTCTGACTAATTCTAGAGAAAGGAACATCTTTTGTCTTTCAGTTTCTTTCTTTTTATTAGTTTACCTCCCTGCTCTTTGTACATTTGTCAAGCTCCTCGAAAAGACTTCAATGTAATTATTTTAATATGTGTTTCCTTAGTTACAGTCAAACCCAATCATACCTCCCTGAGAGCATTCTTAGGTCACTTTGATCAGATTGCAGGTGCATAAAAAGTATCTCAAACCAAGTGATTTAGACAAATGTGGTGATGATTATGCCTATTCTATACTTCAAAACTCCCAAAAGCTTCCCTGGTGGCTCAGAGGCTAAAGCGTCTGCCTGGAATGTGGGAGACCCGGGTTCGATCCCTGGGTCGGGAAGATCACCTGGAGAAGGAAATGGCAACCCACGTCAGTACTGCTGCCTGGAGAATCCCATGGACGGAGGAGCCTGGTGGGCTACAGTCTATGGGGACGCAAAGAGTCGGACACGACTGAGCGGCTTCACTTACCAATAACTTATCACTCACTTACTTACAGGTTAACTTTTACTACAGCACTGGAGAAACTTTGTGTACTTCATAGGTGCTCATGGATAGTGGTTGGGTTCTTCTTTAAAAGTATGGCCACCTTGAATATTCTTTAGTCAGTGGACAGACAGACATTCAGAAAAGCCAGAGGCCAATAATTCCCATACTGCTGGGCTTCCCTTTCTTATGTCTTTAGCACATATTTAGTCCTGTGACCTCGAAGAAGAAGTCTTAAATGGCACCTGTTATTTAAGGTGTTATTTATTCCTGACATTCCTCCAAAAAGTAGAATGGTTTATTAATATGATACTGTATCTGATTATCAGCTAGAGATCTGAGAAAAATGAGCCTAGCAAAATAAAATTTAAAAATTTCAAAGAGAATAATTTAATGTGCTACCTTGGACTCCATCATGAGCTCCACAACACAGTAAAACAAAAGGCTCTGTAGCTCATCCATCATTCATTCTTTGCAAATGCCTTCATCCTCAAGGCCACCTCATTGTCATTGGTAGTCACTGCAGCTCCAGCATCATGTCTCTGTGAGATACACAAGGCCCCAAGGATCCTGCCAACTGAATTCACTCTCCCAGAAGCCCCTCTCAAAACTCATTCACACCTCATCAGCCACAAATTGTTTATGCTAAAAAAAGTGGAAACATAAGATTTTGTAGCTGGGCACAATGCCATCCCAACAAAACCAGGGTTTGGTTACTAAGGAAGAAGAAAAGAATGAATTAGGTATAGATGATAAACCTTTATCACAGTTGGACTCAGTTGTGAATGCTCCAGAATGTTGTTTTTTTAAGAAGCCTGATAGTCTGTATATTTCAATGACTTACTTTTATTTAAAATTTTATGCCTGAGATTTTGCTTTTGCTTAAATGTCCTTGATCGGTTTCTGCCACTTTTATATCAAACTAGATTTTAAGAGCACTGCTGCAAGTATTGATGGCTAATCTTTAGAAACATTGTTTATAAATGAAGTTGATTTTCTTCTTTATTGCTTTGACAATTATTTTTCCAGGCCTATTCTGTTAGTATTTGTTCCAGTAAACTTACACTGAGCTGTTGGCAAAATAAATCACTTATTTCACATGGAGTTTTCCATATAGTGATTTTCATATAATTATGCTAAAGACCACAAGTTGAGTTTCTGTGTAGCCAATTTTTACAAAGCTCAAATGATTTCTAGTCAATGATTTTGATTATTAATTTGACCTCCTAGGTTTGTTTTTTAATAATTATTTTCCAAACATAGGAAGATAAAATTTCTGCTTATATAGTTCTGAAAATGACATTTTCTTTCTAATTTTCCTGTCTTAGATAATCTTGTTTTCATGGTATAACAGTAATTCTATGAGGGTGTGATTCTTTTTCCTATTAAGACCAAATAATAAACATTTATAAAAATATCCATTTCTATGGGAATTTAAAATAGAATTTTAGACCAACTTAGATAAGTAAGTAGTAGTATATACTTCCCTGGATTGAGACAATCCCCCAGAGGAGGGCCTGTCAACCCACTCCACCATTCTTGACTGGAGAATCCCAAGGACAGAGGAGCCAGGCGGGTTATAGTCCATAGATTTGCAGTCAGACATGATTGAAATGACTGAACACAGCACAGCACGGTATTATGTACTTACTGAGTTGCTAAGTCACATATGACTCTTTTGTGACCCCCTGGACTGTAGTTGTTAGGCTCCCTTTTCCAGGGGATTTCCCAGGGAAGAATACTGGAGTGGGTTGCCATTTCCTTCTCTAAGGGACTTTCCTGACCCAGAGATTTAATCCACATCTCCTGGTGTCAAGCAGATTCCTTACCACTGAGCCAGGGAAACTCAGTAATACTGTGCAGATACACAGATATCAATATACTAATAACCTTGACTCAGTGACAAAACATTTAAGCCGATAGACACAATGCAGTGTGATGAGTACTGTAACTGCTGTAATAGAAGCATCAGCCAAAATATTGGTCCAATGCCAGAAAGACCTTTGTGTTGAAGAGTTAAAGCAATGACTCTCAATACTTAGACTCTCTCAAAATCAACCTCAGAGATGAAAAAAAAAAAAAAAAAAAAGGCCAGCGTCTCACTACTACAGATCTAGAGCTTTCTTGAATGATTCTCAAGAGTAGATAGAAGTGGGATAATATTAGATTAAAGAAAGAAAGCTTATTTTTGAGAGTAGGGTAGTTTTCCCAGAAGAGATCCTGTCAGGCAAATAGCAGGTACAGTCACCCAAGGGTTTCTGTGCAACAGGAATCCAGGAAAGAGAGGAGCTGATACCAGCAGATTTTGGAAGTGAGCAAGATGAAACGCAGTCCTATATTGTCACAAGAAAAAGTTTTAAATTCTTCCAAAAAAGAGTACTTCTTAAATGGTGTTCATAGGCATTTACACTCCTCTCCCTGCCCAGATTTCTTGAACAAATAGGTTAAGGAAATGTTGAATTAAAAGCATTGAATGTCTACTCTTCTTGGATATTAAAGATGTATACAACATCAAAATAGCCTGAGAAATCTGCAGCAATGAGACCATTTACAGCCACAATTTCTAAAGCTTTCTTGCACAAGAAAATGTCCTTTTCCCCTAACCCAGTTTTGGATTTCAACCGATATTTCATGAAACACAATAAGGAAGGCACTATTTTAGGCAATGATGAGAGCATTAAATATGGTATCAAACCCAGGTTCAGTTCAGTCACTCAGTTGTGTCCAACTCTGCGACCCCATGGATCACAGCATGCCAGGCCTCCCTGTCCATCACCAACTCCTGGAGTTTACTCAAACTCATCTCCATTGAGTCAGTGATGCCATCCAACCATCCCATTCTCTGTTGTCCTCCTTTCCTCCTGCCTTGAATCTTTCCCAGCATCAGGGCCTTTTCAAATGAGTCAGCTCTTCACATCAGATGGCCAAAGTATTGGAGTTTCAGCTTCAATATCAGTCCTTCCAATGAAGGTCCTTCAAATCCAGGTACACTGTGTATTTTGAAAATCAATTTTTAAATTAATTTGTTTATTTTAATTGGAGTATAATTGCTTTGCAACATTGTGGTGATTTTTGCCATACATTGACATGAATCAGCTATGTGTCCCTAATGGTTGTATTAAGTTGGGAACTTGGCAAGGCTAGAGGCTGGAAACCAGACGACTGCCCAGTCCCAAAAAGGGACACTAATCATTGAGCAAGGCAATGCTAGTGGGAGAAAATCAGAAAGACTAGATTTGAGAGATATTTAAAAAAACAATATATGAATATTTATGGGTAATAGACAGGAATTATTTGTGTGCAGGTAATAAAGTCCAGATTAATATAGGAAAAAACAGGAAATGTTTATATGGGGTACTTGCAAATCCACATGAGATAATCAAAGCCATGTGAAAGATACTTTATTTAGGCATGGAGAAAAACAAATGCCTGTTAGGAGTTTCTCAAGTCTCCTGACATGAAACAGTGAAAATGCAAAGTAAATATTTTAGCTTGCAACAAAATTATTACCCATATAAAAGCATTTGATTGTAATATAATTTAGCAAGAAAAGTGCAATTTTTGGCACAGTGTCTTATAAACATCTCGGGAACATATGTATCTTGTCAGTGGGTGGCACACCAGGATGAGATCTAGAAAAATCCTCTAGACTGTCAGCCTGAAGGAGGAAGATGTGGCAGAAATGTGATCTGAGAACTAGCATGATGATGATACACTGGAAACCAGGAGAGAGTGCTTCTGCGGCAGGTGTGGTGGAGAGAAGAGAAGCTAATCCTTATTGGCTCTATTTGTAACACCTTCACAGAGGGTGTTTACACTAAACCTGAAGTATTTGAAGGACAACGGATTCATAAATCTTAAAAAAGTTATTTTTTTCCCTTTTATTTATGTTTTTTGAACACTGAATTCTCTCAGTCATGGTGCCATTCAAATGTTTCTCATCCATTTCGATGACAATTACATGTTTCTGCCACACTGATGAATTTAGTGGGAATTAGTATTAAAAATACAGTGTTTTAGGATTTTGACAAGGAACATAAAGAAGTAAAATGAACTATATAGATGCGGTGAGTATGTCTTTGAGCTATTCCATATGTATTACATACAGATTCCAAGAGTATTTATATGACACAGCTGGCATAAGAAGATCAAATTAAGATTTAAAATCTCCAGATACTGCAGAATATTTTAAAACTTAGACTAAAGCAAACTTCAGATTATATCTACCCTAAAAATTTAAGTACAGAATGTCCAACTTCAACTACATGTGAACAAAACTGAGTGAACACTCAAACTAATGGCATAAACATATTGGATAGGGATGAATGTTCTTAAATTAGCTTATCTACAAGACAGAAACAGACTTACAGACACAGAGAACAGGCTGATGGTTGCCAAGAAGGAGGGGACATGTGGGAAGGATGGATTAGGAGTTGGGATTAGCAGATGCAAACTATTGAGTATGAAATGGATAAATAACAAGGTCTTACTCTATAGTACAGGGAACCATATTCAACAACTTGTGATAAAGTATAATGGAAAAGAAAATGAAAACGATTATACGTGTATGCACACCTGAATCTCTGAATGGCAGAAATTAGCACAGCATAAATCAACTATACTTCAATAAAATAAATTATGTAAAAAAAATTCATGCTATCATATGACGATGTCTGGCTGTCTAATAAGGCTGTGGCCATGTGTAGCAATGAGTGCAAAATCCCAGTGTTCTCTTCCATTTATCTTTCTTGAATTTCTGTTGATCATGAAGAAGAGCAAACAGTTCTTCTCTAAAGAATGTAGTTCCATCTGCTTCTCATTTTGACTTTCTTTATGCCTGAATGTTTTAAACTAATTTTCAGGCCTTTTGTAAAGCTGATCTAAGAGTTTATAGAAGACAGCTAAAAATCCTGATCTCAACTTGTTTGTTTTGGTTAAAATATTTGATATTGCATGATCAATTTGTTTCTTTCCAACTAAAATTAATGTTGGCTTTAGAGTTTTTCACCGTCATAAATACAATATGAAATAACAGCTAAGGATAAAATTTATCTAGTCTGAGGGCAATGTATTTCTAAGTTGCATCTATCCTCATGGAGTCCTTATGAGTAATGGCATAAACCATGTTTTCCTAAAAAAAAAAAAAAAAAAAAAAAGGTAAAGCCACTATCATCTATAAATAGATTCCATGTACCAATTACAAAGTCAGCTCTTATATACACATATTCTGTTATATAAACCTGGTAATATATTAGCCTGTGGCATAATGGAATTAATGTTTCTAACCATTTTACTTTAATGTATGTAGAGATCCTGGATGATCTGGGTGGACCCAATATCGACACAAAGATCTGAAAAGTAGAAAAGAAAATTGGGAGAGAGAAGCAGAGAAAGAGAGAGAGAAACAAGAGAGTGACTTGGCTTTGGAGCTGGGAAGGGGTTATGAGCCAGACATGAAAATTGGTGGCCCAGAAAAAGTAAAGAAAACCATTCCTACTTCAAGGATACATAAAAGGGCACAGTTATGCTATGACTTCATTTGAGCCTGGTGAAACTTATGTTGATATTCTGATCTTGAGCATAGTAATATGATAAATTTGCATTAAGACACTATACTTGTGGTAATTCAGTGTGGCAGCAAGGAGAAATGAATATATATTTTGGTGTCTGCACTTGATCTTAGCCAAAAATCTGATACACAATGTACTTTGGTGTCTGAAATTGAGCTGTAATAAATACTTAAACTGTGGAGGTGAGTTTGTAATTGGTCAATGGACAGAGGCTAGAAAAATATTGAAGGAGCGCAATAGCAAAAGCTCAGATTGCCTTAAATTTACTGTTAGTATAAATATGGATAAAAATGTCTCTGCTAGGGAGGACTCAGATGTAAAGACTCTGCTAGATAAAACATTTGTTGCTTTACAGAATGTTTAAGTTGTCTTGTTGACTATTGGTAAACAATGTCAAAGGTGCTGCTGGAGAAGGCTCAAAAGGAATTGAGAGGTCGTTATTGCAAATTGGAGGAATAGACATCTTTGTTATCTAGTGGCTGATTCTTAGCACAATTATATCCTGCAGTTATATGGAATGTTGAATTTATGAGTGATAAAACTGAAGATTATCTGACAAGATATGTAAGTGAAGGATTAAAATATATCTTAGCTTCCTTTTTACTTTGTTCTTTTCTAATTTATTTCTTTTCTTTTAAAAAAATGTATTTATTTATTTATTTTTATTTTACTTTACAATATTGTATTGGTTTTGCCATACATTGACATGACTCCACCACAGGTGTACATGAGTTCCCAATCCTGAACCCCTCTCCCACCTCTCTCCCCATATCATCTCTCTGGGTCATCCTAGTGCACCAGCCCCAAGCATCCTGTATCCTGCATCGAACCTAGGAGATTCGTTTCTTACATGATAGTATACATGTTTCAATGCCATTCTCCCAAATCATCCCACCCTCGCCCTCTCCCACAGAGTCCAAAAGTCTGTTCTATACATCTGTGGCTCTTTTGCTGTCTCGCATACAGGGTTATCATTACCATCTTTCTAAATTCCATATATATGTGTCAGTATACTGTATTGGTGTTTTTCTTTCTGGCTTAATTCACTCTGTATAATCGGCTCCAGTTTCATCCACCTCATTAGAATGGATTCAAATGTATTCTTTTTAATGGCTGAGTAATACTCCATTGTGTATATGTACCACAGCTTTCTTATCCATTCATCTGCTGATGGACATCTAGGTTGCTTCTATGTCCTGGCTATTATAAACAGTGCTGTGATGAACATTGGGGTACATGTGTCTCTTTCAGTTCTGGTTTCCTCGCTGTGTATGTCCAGCAGTGAGATTGCTGGGTCATAAGGCAGTTCAATTTCCAGTATTTTAAGGAATCGCCACACTGTTCTCCATAGTGGCTGTACTAGTTTGCATTCCCACCAACAGTGTAAGAGGGTTCCTTTTTCTCCACACCCTCTCCAGCATTTATTGCTTGCAGACTTTTGGATCACAGCCATTCTGACTGGTATCTCATTGTGGTTTTGATTTGCATTTCTCTAATAATGAGTGATGTTGAGCATCTTTTCATGTGTTTGTTAGCCATCTGTATATCTTTGGAGAAATGTCTATTTAGTTCTTTGGCCCATTTTTTGATTGGGTCATTTATTTTTCTGGAACTGAGCTGCATAAATTGCTTGTATATTTTTGAGATTAGTTGTTTGTCAGTTGCTTCATTTGCTATTATTTTCTCCCATTCAGACGGCTGTCTTTTCACCTTGCTTATAGTTTCCTTTGTTGTGCAGAAGCTTTTAATTTTAATTAGGTCCCATTTGTTTATTTTTGCTTTTATTTCCAGTATTCTGGGAGGTGGATCATAGAAGATCCTGCTGTGATTTATGTCGGAGAGTGTTTTGCATATGTTCTCCTCTAGGAGTTTTATAGTTTCTGGTCTTACATTTAGATCTTTAATCCATTTTGAGTTTATTTTTGTGTATGGTGTTAGAAAGTGTTCTAGTTTCATTCTTTTACAAGTGGTTGACCAGTTTTCCCAGCACCACTTGTTAAAGAGATTGTCTTTTCTCCATTGTATATTCTTGCCTCCTTTGTCGAGGATAAGGTGTCTATAGGTATGTGGATTTATCTCTGGGCTTTCTATTTTGTTCCATTGATCTATATTTCTGTCTTTGTGCCAGTACCATACTGTCTTGATGACTGTGGCTTTGTAGTAGAGCCTGAAGTCAGGCAGGTTGATTCCTCCAGTTCCATTCTTCTTTCTAAAGATTGCTTTGGCTATTTGAGGTTTTAATAAATTATTATTATTACACTAATAATTTATTTTTTTACTGAAGGATAATTGCTTTACAGAATTTTGCTGTTTTCTGTCAAACCTCAACATGAAGTAGCCATAGGTATACATATATCCCCTCCCTTTTGAACCTCCCTCCCATCTCCCTCCCCATCCCATTGAAAAAGACACACATATCCTGTTGTTCATTAGCTTCTTTTTTATGCTTAAAGTACAAGATAAAAGGAATAAATTGGAAGAATAACTTTTAAACAAAATAGGACCATATCTGGATGATATGAGGAAATAACATGTCCAATCTGCAAAAGATGCTAGAATTAAGAAGTTCCATGCTGAAAAATTAGGATCTAGGGAAAAAAAAGCCAAGTGCATGGATAGGCAATCTTTCATTAATACCCAGAAAGATTAAGAGTTTAGAGTGTGATTTTGCATTAAGATCTCTGAAAACATTAAATGTATGATTCAGAGTCCCTCAACCATATGAGAAGAAGGCAATGTTAGACACTGAGTTATCCACAACGGGTCTCTTGTCTAAAAGAGTAACAAGGCCTTGACACATCCAGGTGTCAGTTAGTGGAATGGCATATCCTTGGTTCTCTGTTCTCTCAGCAAGCAGAAGCACAGTGGTACAGAGAACTGTGTTGGAATCTTCCTAAGATGTTTGGCTCATTTTGAGGCCATTGCTCACATTCTATGCTGCTACTGCCTCTGGTCCTTGTTTGATCTTTGTATCTTCACATTTGAGAAATGAGTTACCCTATACAAGGCCAATCTTATGCTTATCTGATTAAAATATTGTATGGCAGGAACTAGCAAAGTTGTAATGATGTTAGAGCTTCCTATATGTTCTGAGTATGATAACTACACTTCCTAAGCAGATCTTTCCCTCTGAGGAAGTTCTGGAAGGGGACAGTTTTTACATTTGGCAAACAATGGTGCCTTTCACATGGTGATGATGAAATCTTTCTCCAGTTTCTACTGTCCTATATTTTACCAGCAGAGGAATGATGGCATCTTATACTTTATAAGAATTAAACATGCTGTCATTTGAGGGTTTTGTGAAACTCACTTTGGCTTTATGATTCTGAACTCATATTCATTAATATAACATCTAGTCTTCATGACCAGGCTTTCTACTCCTGGATTTGAAAGCACATAACACATTATAAATAATTTTTCAGTGCAGACATAGCCCAAGAGCATTGCTTATAGTCTTTTCCCAATATAATCTGATTTAGTGGTGAGTAGAGAAGTGTCTACACAATAATTGAAGGAAATCAGTCTAATTTGGTCAAGATGATACAGAGAGCTGACATGATATTTTAACTGTAACAGTAGGAACCTAAAGATCAAAAAGTGTTTTTATCTGTTCAAAAATTTGAAAAAAAAATTTCTTACATATTATTGCTGTTCAGTTGCTAAGTTGTGTCTGACACTTTGTGACCCCATGGACTGTGGCATATCAGGCTTTACTGTCCTTCACTCTTTCCCAAAGTTTGCTCAAACTCATGTCTATTGAATCAGTGAGGCCATCCAACCAGTTCATCTTCGGTCATCCCCCTCTCCTCCCTTCAGTCTTTCCCAGCATCAGAGTCTTTTCCAATGAGTTGACTCTGCATCAAGTGGCCAAACTATTTGAATTTCAGCATCAGTCCTTGCAATGAATATTCAGCATTGATTCCCTTTAGGACTGACTGGTTTTGGAATTGAGAATTCCTTGCTGGAATCGAGAGTTCCTTGCTGTGCAAGGAACTCTCAAGAGTCTTCTCCAACACCAAAGATCAAAAGCATTAACTCTTCAGTGCTCAGCCTTCTTTATGATCCGACTCTTACATCCATACATGACTACTGGAAAAACCATAGCTTTGAACCTTTGTGTGGCAAACTGATATTTCCGCTTTTTAATACACTATCTAGGTTTGTCATAGCTTTTCTTCCAAGGAAGAAAAGTGTCTTTTAACTTCATGGCAACAGTCACCATTCACAGTGATTTTAGAGCCCCCTAAAATAAAATTTGCCACTGTTTTCACCCCCTCCATCTATTTGCCATGAAATGATGGTGCTGGATGCCATGATCTTAGTTTTTGAATGCAGAATTTTAATCCAGCTTTTTCAATCTCCTCTTCCACCTTCAACAAGAGGCTCTTTCATTCCTCATCAATTTCTGCCATTGAAGTGATGCCATCTGCGTATCTGATGCTGTTGTTATTCCTCCCATCAATCTTGATTCCAGCTTGTGATTCATCCACCTTGGTATTCTGTATGATGTGCTCTGCATATAAATTAAATAAACAGGGTGAAAATATACAGCCTTGACGTACTCCTTTCTCAGTTTGGAACCAGTCCATTGTTCCATGACTGGTTCTGTTGCTTCTTGACCTGAAAGCATTCTAAGGAGACAGGTAAGGTGGTCAGATATTCCCAACGGATCACCAGTCCAGGTTTAATGCATGATACAGGGTACTCAGGGCTGGTGCACTGGGATGACCCAGAGGGATGGGATGGGGAGGGAGGTGGGAGGCAGGTTCAGGGTGGGGAACACATGTACACCCGTGGTGGATTCATATCAATGTATGGCAAAATCAGTACAATATTGTAAAGTAATTAGCCTCCAATTAAAATAAATGAATTTATATAAAATAAAATCAGAATATGAAAAAAATATAAAGACAAACGTAATCTTAAAAAAAATTAAAAAGAATTTTCCACAGGAAATTTCAACCAAATTCCACAATTTTATTGTGATCCACACAGACAAAGTCTTTCATGTAGTCAGTAAAGCAGAGTACATGTTTTTCTGGAATTCCCTTGCTTTTTCTATGATCCAGCAGCTGTTGGCAATTTGGTCTCTGGTTCCATCTCCTTTTCTAAATCCAGCTTTTACATCTGGAAATTCTCAGTTTTTGTACTGTTGAAGTACATGAATGTTGTGTTCACATACTGTTGAATACATACATAACTTTCATTAAATTATTGTTTCACTATGTCCAATTCAATAAATTCCAATACCTCACAGAAAAGACACATTGTAGTTACTATATCAGAGCAGAACTTTTGAAATGTTTTACATTTTCCTAGTAAATGGGCTTAGGTTCTCCCTTAATGCTGCATACTTTTTGTAAACTTTATGAAAGATAAATGATAAATCTTTGTTGTATGATTTGGGGGGATATAGTATCTTTAAATATGCAAAACATGGAGGCTAAAGTCCAAGTCATTAATTTATAACAGCCAGAGTCCTCTGATGCTTCTCCCATGTTCTGTCGTTTCTATTAGAATTGAAAATATAGCTTTCTTTCCTTTGGATGTGAAGGGCTGCTTCTAAAAAAGGGCATTTTGGAAAATAGAGATCATATCTCTCAGATTTTCACAGAGCTCTCAAACCAAGTGGTTAGTTTATGGAACAGGCACTCTTGATGCAGTAGACTTTTCTTTTTCTTTTTAAATATATATATATTTATTTTAATTGAAGGTTAATTACTTTACAATATTGAATTGGTTTTGCCATACATCAACATGAATCCACCATAGGTATACACGTGTTCCCCATCCTGAACCTCCCTCCCTCCTCCCTCCCCATACCATCCCTCTGGGTCATCTCAGTGCACCAGCCCCAAGCATCCAGTATCATGCATTGAACCTGGACTGGCAATTCATTTCATATATGATATTATACATGTTTCAATGCCATTCTCCCAAATCATCCCACCCTCTCCCTCTCCCACAGAGTCCAAAAGACTGTTCTATACGTCTGTGTCTCTTTTGCTTTTCTGAATACAGGATTATCGTTACCATCTTTTAAAATTCCATATGTATGTGTTAGTATACTGTATTGATGTTTTTCTGGCTTATTTCACTCTATATAATAGGCTCCAGTTTCATCCACCTCATTAGAACTGATTCGAATGTATTCTTTTTAATGGCTGTGTAATACTCCATTGTGTATATGTACTACAGCTTTCTTATCCATTCATCTTCTGATGGAGATCTAGGTTGCTTCCATGTCCTGGCTATTATAACTACCTGAAAAGTCCTGCTGGGCAATCATTCCTTACATCTGGAAACAACAGAAACTACCTCTTATGGTCTTAGATGTTCTGGTATCTGTAAACATCTATACACAGATGGAGTAGAGATCTGTGGTACTAAGAAATCGCTTTCTCCCTGCACTTCAATCTATTTCTTTCATATTTATATTCCTGAGTCCTTTCTTCAACCATATTGGTATTGGAAACAGCAACCAGGATTGGGTTTCATAAGGTATAGTATATAAAAATAGAGTGAAGCTAAAGCAAATTATACTCCACAATACCTGCTCTTATCTCTTGATTTATTAATGGTTATCATCTTAGCTTTTGACCTTTAGGATCCCACTGCAGCTAGGAATATACAAATACCATTGTAAACATTAGAGCATTAGCTAGCTCTTGGCTTCCTTAACACCACAAATTGTGAGACATTTATGGTGTAATGGCAACGACTGAAATTAAAATGTTCCACCTTATTCTACAAATGACAAGATACATCACAATTATTATAGTATACTGAATGTTCAGTTCAGTTCAGTTCAGTTCAGTCGCTCAGTCATGTCTGACTCTTTGCAACCCCATGAGTCGCAGCACGCCAGGTTTCCCTGTCCATCACCAACTCCCAGAGTTCACTCAGACTCGCGTCCATTGAGTCAGTGATGCCATCCAGCCATCTCATCCTGTCATCCCCTTCTCCTCCTGCCCCCAATCCCTCCTAGCATCAGAGTCTTCTCTAATGAGTTAACCCTTCGCATGAGGTGGCCAAAGTACTGGAGTTTCAACATTAGCATCATTCCTTCCAAAGAAATCCCAGGGCTGATCTCCTTCAGAATGGACTGGTTGGATCTCCTTGCAGTCCAAGGGACTCTCAAGAGTCTTCTCCAACACCACAGCTCAAACGCATCAATTCTTTGGTGTTCAGCCTTCTTCACAGTCCAACTCTCATCCATACATGACTACTGGAAAAACCATAGCCTTGATTAGATGGACCTTAGTTGGCAAAGTAATGTCCCTGCTTTTGAATATGCTATCTAGGTTGGTCATAACTTTTCTTCCAAGGGGTAAGCATCTTTTAATTTCATGGCTGCAGTCACCATCTGCAGTGATTTTGGGGCCCCCCAAAATAAAGTCTGACACTGTGTCCACTTTTTCCCCATCTATTTCTCATGAAGTGATGGGACTGGATGCCATGATCTTCGTTTTGTGAATGTTGAGCTTTAAGGCAACTTTTTCACTCTCCACTTTCACTTTCATCAAGAGGCTTTTTAGTTCCTCTTCACTTTCTGCCCTATGGGTGGTGTCATCTGCATATCTGAGGTTATTGATATTTCTTCTGGCAATCTTGATTCCAGCTTGTGTTTCTTCCAGTCCAGCGTTTCTCATGATGTACTTGGTATATAAGTTAAATAAGCAGGGTGACAATATACAGCCTTGACGTAGTGAATGTTATACTACAATAAAATGTCTTTTTAAAGGCAATCTTTACTTCTTCTAAAGCAATTTAAGTTTCTAGGGACTCTTGACAATGTCAAAAAGTAGTCATGTAATACAGAAAGAATGCATTAAATAGTAACCCTTTTTTTTGAGAGGGGAGTACAATATGGAATATGAATCAATATATTTGGTTTAAAAGGTTTAATTTAACAATTTCATTATTTTTTTCATAGATATAAACACCTGAGTATAACATTAAAAGTCATTCAGTTGTGTTAGACTCTTTGTGACCCCATGGACTGTAGCCCACCAAGCTCCTCCATCCATGGGATTTTCCAGGTAAGAATACTGGAATGGGTTACAATTTTCTTCTCCAGCGGGACTTCCTGGCCAGGGACTGAACCTGGGTCTCTCATATTTTGGGCAGACTCTTTGCCATCTTAGCCACAAGGGAAGCCTTTTATATTAGTATTAATAAAACTCTATAACATTAATATAACATTATAACATTATATATACATAATGCTATATTATATTATGTTAATGTTACATTAATATGACACTTATATTAATGTTTAATATACATTGATATAACACATATATTACATTTAATGTACCATTTAACATATATTAACATTATATTAAAGAGGAGAGTGAAAAAGTTCGCTTAAAGCTCACATTCAGAAAACGAAGATCATGGCATCTGGTCCCATCACTTCATGGGAAATAGATGGGGAAACAGTGGAAAGAGTGTCAGACTTTATTTTTTTGGGCTCCCAAATCACTGCAGATGGTGACTGAAGCCATGAAATTAAAAGAGGCCTTCTCCCTGGAAGAAAAGTTATGACCAACCTGGATGGCATATTAAAAAGCAGAGACATTACTTTGCCAACAAATATCCATCTAGTCAAGGCTATGGTTTTTCCAGTGGTCGTGTATGGATGTGAGAGTTGGACTGTGAAGAAGGCTAAGCACTGAATTGATGCTTTTGAACTGTGGTAGTGGAGAAGACTCTTGAGAGTCCCTTGGACTTCAAAGAGATCCAATCAGTCCATTCTAAAGAAGATCAGCCCTGGGCGTCCTTTGGAAGGAATGATGCTGAAGCTGAAACTCCAGTACTCTGGCCGCCTCATGTGAAGAGTTGACTCAAAGACTCTGATGCTGTGAGGGATTGGGGGCAGGAGGAGAAGGGGACGACAGAGGATGAGATAGCTGGATGGCATCACTGACTCAATGAACATGAATTTGAGTGAACTCCAGGAGTTGGTGATGGACAGGGAGGCCTGGCATGCTGTGATTCGTGGGGTCGCCAAGTGTTGGACACGACTGAGCGACTGAACTGAATTGAACTGAACATATCATTTACATTACATTTAATATAATATAACAGTATGCTACATGTAATATAATGTTGTTACATAAATGTTACATTAATATATCATTAATGTACAACATTCATAATACCCTATTATGCTATTTTACCAGAAAAAAGAGAAGATACTGCTGTTTTTCTTTTTACAGTTTAAGAAACCAAGATTCAAAGAGGCTAAGTTCCACAAAATCACATCTTGAAAATATTCTGTTTTAAATTCCAAAACTACCAGCTGCCTCTTATTTTAAGGGAAACCATGGTAATGGTAAGGGGAAAAAAAAAAAAAAAGGCCAGATGGCCTCATGGTGTCAGTAATCATTAACACCTTCAGATTTTTCTTTCAGGTGAAATACCCTTAAAAGGCTTCAAATTCTCAGTAGTTGAATTGCCTCTGAAAATCTTACTAATTTAACTTGTTACTTACCTCATTCTAATCCTTTGACATTTCTACCACACCCATCTGTCAGGATAAACATATGTAAGTATTATGTGATTTCCTCCAACTCTGGTAATATCCATATAGAAAACTGACAAATTTTCTTTTAGTAACAATTGCATTTTATTGATTCTAAATGTTAAGTTATTGTAATTTTAGATTTTTGGCACTGCTATAGATGACTTTAACTTTCAAAGCAATTACCAAAATCCATTCATTTCTATAACAATCTTATACTTCAATAAGGCATTCCTATTTACAAACAAACAAAATAACAGCAACAACAAAAATCAAAAGAAAGAATAAGGTGACTTTTTAAAAATTATTTGACTTATTAACAGGCTAGTCCTGGGAGCTTCTTGGGGCTTCCAGTACTCTTCTTTCTAAATTCTATGCTATTGCCTCGTGTTTCTAAAAGGGCACATTCAGGTATTTTTTGAGTTGAGCCGGGATGGGTTTAAGAAATTGATTTCTGTTCTGTGACCACTTCACCGAGGCTTCTTAAGGCTTGCACCCCTGGGCACAGGACATCTACTCCCATGAATGTGGTTTAAAGGGTTTGTAATGAGAGCTTCTGTTTTAGTAGCAGGTTCTGGATCACCAGGGGGCAAACCATTAGGAGGCATGAAGATGAGAATATCTGTAATGACCTTGGAGTCCAACTTGTTACCTCCTATTTGCATTGGGATCACCAAACAGGCCCTTTGGTTCTTTAAATAAAGATAAAAGACACATTTTTCATAGTCACAAAAAACTTTATTCAACGACGTATTCACCAGTTTGGTCTGCTATCTTCGGCCGATTTTAGGCAACTTTATAATTCCATCTTCCCCAAATTTTTAATCTTCTTGACAAAGAACTCTTCCAGGAGCCTGTTAAAGTCTTCCAAGGAATTGAAATCTTTTCCATTAAGAGAATTTTGTAAAGACTGAAATAGATGGGAACCCAAAGGCGGAATGCCTGATGAATATGGCTGATGAATCAGAACTTCCCAGCCAAGTTGTATCAGTTTTTTCCTGGTCATCAAAGAACCATGAGCTGTTGAGATATCCTGATTGAAGTTTCTGTGTTTTCTGTTGGCTAACTCCCAGTGCTTTTTGTCAAGTGCTGCTTTCAGTTAGTCTATTGGTGGGCAATCCACTCCAGTACTATTGCCTGGAAAATCTCATGGACAGAGGAGCCTGGTAGGCTACAGTCCATGGGGTCACAAAGAGTCGGACACGACTGAGCGACTTCACTTTCATTTTCATTGGTAGCAGTACTTGGAATTATTTGTTTGGTTTTCCACAAGCAGTTCATAATAGAGGACTCCCTTCCACTCCCACCATACTTTCCAATCCCACGGTATCACCTACTTTGAATGAAGATGGGCCTTTGGCATGGTTGGGTGGTTCATTTCTCTTTTTTCCATGATCTCATCCATTCAACACTGTTGTACAGTATCCACTTTTAATCATCTGTCACAATTTGTTTTAAAAGTGGAATCTCTTCCTAATGTTTGAGTAGATAATCAAATGTGAAAATACAATCAAGGAATTTTTTTCCCCACTTAACTTATGTGTAACCTAAACATCAAAGCTATAGACATAAGTAAGATGATGTAAATATTTTTCAAAACTTGATTCAGATATTTTGAGTATGTTTGCTGTCTCTTACATGGTATAGCATTGATAGTTCTCAACTAATATCTCAGTTTGGTCACTATAACTTCCACTAGTCTATCTGACCATGGAAGCATAATCCAATGAGAAATCTCTTGCACAAAATTTGCACATTCATTCACAGCATCTTCTCCGTACACTGTACAAGCTTTTCATTTCTTTTTTTTCGTTTTTTTTTAACCTTTGTTGAAATAGAGCATAATATGCTGAAACAGTTTTTTTCTTCTATATTCAATATTTAAATGGCTACACAAAAATTCACCAATTTTGTTTCTATTTTAAATGCACACCTATCTGCCAAATGTCAGTATCTAACAAAATTGTTTCAAATGAATTTAAATAAAATTTTGTGTTACTAGAGCCATCTTACACACACACACACACACACACACACACACACACAACGAACACTTTGGCCAACTCATCTTTAGCTTTTGAAAGAATCTTGAGCAGTAGGAAATAAGATAAAATGTATGCATATTCTGCTGCTGCTAAGTCGCTTCAGTCGTGTCCAACTCTGTGCGACCCCATAGATGGCAGCCCACCTGGCTCCCCCATCTCTGGGATTCTTCAGGCAAGAACACTGGAGTGGTTGCCATTTCCTTCTCCAATGCATGAAAGTGAAAAGTCAAAGTGAAGCCGCTCAGTCGTGTCCGACTCTTAGCAACCACATGGACTGCAGCCTACTAAGCTCCTCCCATGGGATTTTCCAGGCAAGAGTACTGGAGTGGGTTGCCATTGCCTTCTCCATGCATATTCAGCCATTGCTATATCAGATCTCAAATGGAAACTTTTTGAGGGAAATATTGAGCCCTCAAGAATATTAACAGAAAATAATAAACCTGTAACATTCTTCATGGAGCACAGTTAGGAAAGGAAACTCTAAAGATACGTAAAGGTAATATGTTCTACTTGATTTTATGCAGACAATATGCAAATAGAATTTTAATTCTTTATTTACTGCTTTCCCCCAGATTCTGATTCTGAGTCCTATTTAAAAAATTAAATTAGCCATCTGTTAGTAATTAAGTACAATCTATAAGACAGATTCAGACATTTGTCCAGAAGCATTAATCTTAAAGGAAATCAATTCTGAATATTCATTGAAAGGACTGATGCTGAAGCTGAAGCTCCAATGCTTTGGCCACCTGATGAGAGGAGCTGACTCATTAGAAAAGATCCTGATGCTGGGAAAGATTGAAGGCAGGAGGACAAGGGGGCAGCAGCAGATGAGATGGTTGCATGGCATCACCAACTCAATGGACATGGGTTTGAGCAAGCTCCAGAAGATGGTGAAGGACAGGGAAGTCTGACATGCTGCAGTCCATGGGGTCACAAACAGTTGGACACAACTGAGCCACTAAACAACAAATGTTTAAAACCAAAAGGAATCAGAATATTTTCCATCAGTAATTTTAATTTCATATTTATAAATTTTTCATGCATTTAAGATATTTGAATGCTTCTTCAATATTCAAATTTGTTCATTTACATGTTGAATCTTACTAATACTTAAAGACCATAACAGAGTAAGAAATTGGAAGGAAAGTGATAAAAAATATAACCTGAATTCTGAAATATCAATTACATTTTAATTTTATGTTAATCTTTACATTTTATTTCCAAATAATAATTGCAAATAAGATGAACAATGTCTTTTACATGTGACAAACTTTTAATTTGTCAATTAGTACATTATGTCATTTATTCATAATTTAATTAGAAAAAATGCATTTTATTACACCCAGGTTCAGAAAAAATATCAATGTTCAGGTTTTGATTTCCACTTCTGTGGTGACAAAATATAATTTAAAGTCATACTTCATGCTATAAATTAGTACTCTAAACTCTGATATTAGATAACCATTAATTAAAAGCATACACTTACACTAATGTAAAGTTACCTGTGCTTGCTCAGTCTTTCAGTCATGTCTGACTCTTTGCAACACCATGGACTGTAATCCACCAGGCTCCTCTGTCTATAGGATTCTTCAGAGTAGAGTACTGGATTTGGTTGCCATTTCCTACTACAGGGCATCAAACCTGAATCTCCTATGTGTACAGCATTGGAAGGTGGATTCTTTACTACTGAGCCACCAGAGAGGCTCATATCACAGAATATCAGTTCAGTCAGTCAGTCATGTCTGACTCTTTGTAACCCCATGGACTCCAGCATACCAGGCTTCCCTGTCCATCACCAGCTCCAGGACCTTGCACAAACTCATGTCCATGGAGTCTTTGATACCATCCAACCATCTCATCCTCTGTGGTCCCCTTCTCCTCCTGCCTTCAATTTTTCCCAGACTCAGGGTCTTTTCCAAAGAGTCAGTTCTTTGCATCAGATATTCATAGTATTGTAGCTTCAGATTCACCATCAGTCCTTCCAATGAATATTCAGGACTTATTTCTTTAGGATTGATTTCTTTGATCTCCTCGCAGTCCAAGGGACTCTCAAGAGTGTTCTCCAATGCCCCAGTTCAAAAGCATCAGTTCTTTGGTGCTCAGCTCTCTTTATGGCCAACTCTCACATCCATGGAAAAGCTATGGAAAAATAGCTTTGACTAGATGGAACTTTGTTGGCAAAGTGATGTCTCTGCTTTTTAATATGCTGTCTAGTTTGGTCATAGCTATTCTTCCAGGGAGCAAGTGTCTTTCAATTTCATGGCCGCAGTCACCAGCTGCAGTGATTTTGGAGCCCAAGAAAATAAAATTCATCACTGTTTCCACTGTTTCCCCATCTATTTGCCATGAAGTGATGGGACCAGATGCCATGATCTTAATTTTCTGAATGTTGAACTTTAAGCCAACTTTTTCACTCTCCTCCTTCACTTTCATCAAGAGGTTCTTTAGTTCTTCATTTTCTGCCATCAGGGTGGTGCCATTTGCATATCTGAAGTTATTGATATTTCTCCCAGCAATCTTGATTCCAGCTTGTGCTTCATCCAGCCTGACATTTTGCATGGTGTATTCTGCATATAAGTTAAATAAGCAGGGTGACAATATACAGCCTTGACATACTCCTTTCCCAATTTTGAACCAGTCTGTTGTTCCATGTCTGGTTCTAACTGTTGCTTCTTGATCTGCATACAGATTTCTCAGGACACAGGTAAGGTGATCTCAGAATATACCACTTATTAATAACATATGTTATTGCCTCCTACTACTGTTTCCCTCATGTTCTAGTGTCTGGACTCAGGGAAAAATATGCTGGTAAACCCTAGATATTCGTGAGGTCATTTTGACTTTGATATTTATCCCACATGCTCTCTCAAGCTAGTTTTAGTGTCAGGATTATCAGTAGGATTCCTTTCTGATCCAGACATATGGAATAATGTAATTTTGTGGGAATAAAGTACCTTTCTGCTAACAAATATGACCCTGCCAGCCCGACAGAAACCTATTTTCCCAACATACTCCACATCTACCTGACAATGGAGGTGGAGAGAGCTTCTTTAGATTATTATTGAGCATTGTCTGAACTCCTTGTACCTGCATCATAAAGATATTTGATTCAAATTTTGTAACAAATCCAAATGTTGTGACCAATTATGGTGGCCCAGGGAAAGTTTATTGCAGACTGTCTTAAACTATACAATGTTAATATTGGCACTGAGTAACTGCCAATCCTATGCAATCTGCATGCTTATAAATGGAGATGGGTGTTCCCCAAAAGGAATTTAGGATGCTATTATTGTGAAGGTTAGTTGTCCTTTATAGTGAGTCTAAGTATACGGAGTCAGATAAACCTCTGCTTGTATTTTTGGAAAATAACAGCATGGGCCAAATATATTAGTCTCAGAACAGTAAAAATGCCTTATTTTCTGAAACATTTGTGTGTTTGCAGAAAGAATAAAGAATACCTTTGGACTTTCCTTCCTAGGAGTCTCTCTTCAGCATCTTCTGGTTTAACTCTTCTCAAAGGTTCTTCCAAGGCTTACACCTTTCAAAATGAAGCCCAGAATACCTTCAGCATCCTTTGTAACATTAATTTCATAAATAAGCTAAAACAAGAAAGTGAGAAACCATCTGGGAGAGAGAGCAAAAAGGAGAGAATTAGAGAACTCTTACTCTTTCCTTCAGAGATTTCCCTCTAATCTGATATGTAATAAATATACCAGGTATTTTATGTATTGTTCCCTGTGTCTTGATGCCATCTTTTATTCCATTAAAAGAAAAAAATTCTATACCTTTCAGAGAAGATAATTACTTAACTCTGTAGGTTTTAATTTACTTTTGGAACAAAATCCAAATTTCTTAAGCTTTTGCTGCTGCATACTTATTTATTCGCCGTGTCTTATACTCACCTTCTGAGCTTACCATACTCTAGCTACCAGATACTCTTTCCATTTCTTTAAGATTTTTGCAAATACAAAATACAAACGCCTAATCTGTTATGTAGCCTGTGGATGGTCTTCTCTCCTGCTGTTCTTCCTCTGAGTTATCCCTGCAATTTGCAGACATCCTCTTAAATACTTCACTCCCTCCCGCCTCTTTTCCTTTCTCCCTTCCCTTCTTCATTCTCCCCCTTCCTGTTTTCTCTCTCTCTACTTCCCTTTCCTTTCTTCCATTCATCCATTCTTTCTTTAGCTATTCAAAGAAGCTTTTTTCAACAACTAGTTTCAGTTCCTTTGGGTCATGCTTCCAAATCCCCCTATACACATGCTTCCTAAAATTGATCCTGAATTAATTTTAAAAAAGTTTTATTGATGTAAAATTGACATACAATAAAGTATACATGCTAAAACTATAAAATTTTATATGTTTTGACATCTGTATATACCTGTGAAACCATCAACACAATTAAAATAATGTATATATAAGTATATACTTATCTCATTAGAGATACATTTCTTCAAATGTTATCATCTCTTCCTCCTTAACCTCCCTGTCTCTCTCCTCCACCCCTTAGCAGGTAAACACTGATCTGTCTCCTGGTACTATACATTATCTTTCATTTTCTTTCTTTTTTTAAAACATATTTTTAAAAAGTATTATTGGAAAGCAAGTTGAAAAAGTAGTGCAGAGAGGTCCCTTATATTCAATATTCAGCTTTCCCAAATGAAAACAACTTACATATACAACTAGAGTAAATTATGAAAACCAGAAATTAATATTGGCAGAATGCTTTATCCCTTGAACTGCCAGGGGGGCCTGTAATGAGAAGTTTCAAGATCTACTGTGTTTCAGTTCAGTTACTTAGTTGTGTCCAACTCTTTGCGACCCCATGTACTGCAGCACGCCAGGCTTCCCTGTCCATCACTAACTCCCAAAGTTTGATCAAACTCATGTCCATAGAGTCAGTGATGCTATCCAGCCACCTCATCCTCTGTCATTCCTCTCTCTTCCTCCTTTCAATCTTTTCCAGCATCAGGGGCTTTTCCAATGAATCAGTTCTTCGCATCAGGTGGCCAAGGTATTGGAGTTTCAGCTTTAGAATCAGTCCCTCAGATGGGTATATTTTTCCTTTTCCCCTTTGCCTTTAGCTTCTCTTCTTTTCTTAGCTATTTGTAAGGCTTCCTCAGACAACAGTTTTCCTTCTTGCATTTCTTTTTCTTAAGGATGATCTTGATCACTGCTTCCTGTATAATATCATGAACCTCCGTCCATAGTTCTTCAGGCACTCTATCAGATCTAATCCCTTGAATCTGTTTGTCAAGTCCACTAAATAGTCATATGGGATTTGATTTGGAAACTGTATAATCATAAATGATTTGCTTTCTATTTTTTTTTAGAAACTTTCAAATATGTAGTACAGTTCTGTATTACTAACTATAGTCACCATGTCATTCATTGCATTCTCAGGACTTAAAACATGGAAGTTTATAACTTTTGATCATCTTCACCTATTTCACCCACCCCTACCCCTTGTATCTTGCAACTGCCAATCTGTTTCTGTATCTATGAATTAATTAAAAAATATATATTCCACACATAAGTGAGATCATATAGCATCATGCCAATACTGAAATGTTTCTATCCTTGTACCTTGTCTCATGATCTCTAATCCATTCTTTACACTGAAGTTAGTGTGACCGTGGGGGCTTCCCTGGTGGCTCAGTTTTAAAGAATTCACCTGAAATGCAGGAGGCATTGGTTTGAGCTCTGGATCAGGAAGGTCCCCTGGAGAAGAAAATGACAATCCACTCCAGTATTCTTGCCTAGGAAATCCCCTGGATGGAAACTGGTGGCCTACAGTCCAGGGGTTGCAAGAGATCTGAGCACAGCTTAGCAATTAAACAAACGTGATCTTGCTAGAATACATATAATGATGAGATTCTATTATGCCAAAATATTTCAGTGATTTTCTTTTCCTTGGAAGGAGCCCAAACTCCTTTCAATTTGAAGCCTCATAGCTTACTATTCCCTGCCTCAGACTTTTAACTCTTTGACACACCAAACATTTACTTTCATCCTCTTGACATGCTCTCTCCAGCCCGTAAGACACTGTCCTCTTTACAGACATGCAGTTTCACTTCTCTCTGCTCTGTGCCTGGTGTACCTGGGCTTGTTCCTGCTCATCTTTCAGATTCACCCTTAGGATTCACTTTTTTTTTTTTCAGGAGGCTTCCATATTATCTTCTCTCCAGTTTTGATCATGTGCTCTTTCTCTGTCCTCTGAGACCTCCCCTAGCCCCCATGTGTTTGAATTTACTAGAAAAATTAGAAAGACTAAGTGTTCTTCACGAGACTGAAAGCTCTGTAAGAACACAGATTATGCATTTCTTTTTTTATTTTTTATTTTTTTATTTTATTTTATAGTTTTTTATTTTTTTAATTTAAAAATCTTTAATTCTTACATGTGTTCCCAAACATGAACCCCCCTCCCACCTCCCTCCCCATAACATCTCTGTGGGTCATCCCCATGCACCAGCCCCAAGCATGCTGTATCCTGCATCAGACATAGACTGGCGATTCAATTCTTACATGATAGTATACAGGATAGAATGCCATTCTCCCAAATCATCCCACCCTCTCCCTCTCCCTCTGAGTCCAAAAGTCCGTTATACACAGCTGTGTCTTTTTTGCTGTCTTGCATACAGGGTCGTCATTGCCATCTTTCTAAATTCCATACATATGTGTCAGTATACTGTATTGGTGTTTTTCTTTCTGGCTTACTTCACTCTGTATAATCGGCTCCAGTTTCATCCATCTCATCAGAACTGATTCAAATGAATTCTTTTTAATGGCTGAGTAATACTCCATTGTGTATATGTACCACAGCTTTCTTATCCATTCATCTGCTGATGGACATCTAGGTTGTTTCCATGTCCTGGCTATTATAAACAGTGCTGCGATGAACATTGCGGTATATGTGTCTCTTTCAATTCTGGTTTCCTCGGTGTGTATGCCCAGCAGTGGGATTGCTGGGTCATAAGGGAGTTCTATTTGCAATTTTTTAAGGAATCTCCACACTGTTCTCCATAGTGGCTGTACTAGTTTGCATTCCCACCAACAGTGTAGGAGGGTTCCCTTTCCTCCACACCCTCTCCAGCATTTATTGCTTGTAGATTTTTGGATCGCAGCCATTCTGACTGGTATGAAGTGGTACCTCATTGTGGTTTTGATTTGCATTTCTCTGATAATGAGTGATGTTAACTTATCAACAACAAGAACAAGAACAAAAGCTCTGTGGTGACTGGCTCATATAATACTCAGTAAACATACATTGAGGTAAAATTAAACTTTAAGCATTGTATCTTTCTATACAATAGTAAATATATTGAATGTTAGGTAAAATGCATCTACTGCTTCTACCAAGAGATTAATTGAGATGGAGATTATTTTACCTTATTGTTGATGTGTCTCAGGACATAAAGCAGTTGGGCTTCCCACTAAATGCTTGATAAATACATATATATATATATATATAGTTCTGGCAGTTAGTAGGCACTAAATAATAATTGTTTTGAAAGGAGTTACACAAAAGACTATTTTTAAAATTAGTTCATTAGTAATAGCTTAAGAATTATCAAATGTGTATAGACAAATAAAATTTATAAGTAACTTTTTAAAGCATAATTTTTCCTCAGTAAAGTTACACTTACCCATTCTAGGTTCCCATTATTCCAATATCTATTATGATTTTCCAAGAGAATAAATGGACTGTAATAGTGCTAAAATAATCTTCATAATTGGTGTCATTATAAACTGACACTAGCTGGCATCAGCTAGCAGACAGTTGCAATATAGACTGGCTATTTAATAAATAATATTATCCAAATAGATTTATTTATTTATTAATTTTGGGATTTTTTTTTACTTTACAATATTGTATTGGTTTGCCATACATCAACATGTATCCTCCACAGGTATACACGTGTTCCCCATCCTGAACCCCCTCCCTCCTCCCTGCCTGTACCATCCCTCTGGGTCGTCGCAGTGCACCAGCCCCAAGCATCCAGTATCATGCATTGAACCTGGGCTGGTGACTCGTTTCATATATGATATTATACATGTTTCAATGCCATTCTCCCAAATCATCCCACCCTCTTCTTCTCCCACAGAGTCCAAAGACTGTATATATATATATGGATTTTTTTAAAAATGAGAAGTGATTTACAATATTCTGTTGGTTTTAGGTATACAACACAGTGATTCAGTTACGTATGAATTCACTTTAAGTGTCTTTTCCCTTATAGGTTATTACAAAATATTGAGTATAGTCCCTTGTATTTTACAGTAAGTCCTTGTTGGTTATCTACTTATACATAGTGCTGTACATATGTCAATAGCAGCCTCCTAAATTATCCTTTCCTCTGCTTCCTCTTTTGTAACCATAAATTGTTTTCCATATATGTGGGTCTATTTCTATTTTGTAAATAAGTTCATTTATAGCTTTTTTTAACTCCATATATTACAGATATCATATATTTATCTTTCCCCATCTGGCTTATTTCGTTTATTACAATAACCTCCAAGTCCATTCATGTTCTGCAAATGGCTTTATTTCATTCATTTTTATTGCCAAGTAACATTCAGTTGACTTACTGGAAAAGACTCTGATGATGGGAGGGATTGGGGGCAGGAGGAAAAGGGGATGACAGAGGATGAGATGGCTGGATGGCATCACCGACTTGATGGATGTGAGTTTGAGTGAACTTTGGGAGTTGGTGATGGACAGGGAGGCCTGGCGTGCTGTGATTCCTGGGGTCACAAAGATTCGGACACGACTGAGCTACTGAACTTGAGTGAACTGAACTGGAGCTGAGTGACTAGTACTTTCACTTTCAGTTAATATATTATATATATATATATATATATATATATATATATATATATATACAGATAGATATAACTCAACCATAAAAAAGAATGAAATCCTTCCATTTGCAGCAACATGGATATATCATGAAGAAATATTCATGGGGTTGCAAAGAGTCAGACATGATTGAAGAACTGAACTGAACTGAACATTCAGTTGTGAGTATAAGTGTATATACATATATATATCACATCTTTTTAAAATTAGCTTTTATTGGAGTAAAAGTTGCTACAACTTTTGGAGTATAGTTGCTTTACAACTTTTTTTATATTTTATTTTTATTTTTTTAATATAAATTTACTTGTTTTAATTGAAGGCTAATTACTTTACAATATTGTATTGGTTTTGCCATACATCAACATGAATCCGCCACAAGTATACACGTATTCCCCATCCTGAACCGCCCCCGCCCTCCCTCTGGGTTGTCTCAGTGTTATGTTAGTTTCTGCTGTACAGCAAAGTTAATCAACTATACATATACATACATCCTCTATTTTAAAATTTTCCTTTACATTTAGGTCACTGTAAAGCATTAAGTAGATTCCTCTCTGCTATACAGTAGGTTCTCATTAACTATACATTATATATATATATATGTATATATATATATATATATATATATATATATATATATATGTATGAGTGCTGTGCTGTGCTTAGTCGCTCAGTCATGTCTAACTCTTTGAGACCCCATGGACTCTAGCCTGCCAGGCTCCACTGCTCATGGGGATTCTCCAGGCAAGAATACAGAAGCAGGTTACCATGCCCTTCTCCAGAAACCAGGAAATGAAACCAGGTCTCCTGCATTGCAGGCAGATTCTTTACCCTCTGAAGCACCAGGGAAACCCAAGAATATTGGAGTGGGTAGCCTATCCATTCTTTAGTGGAACTACTCAACCCAGGAATTGAGCTGGGGTCTCCTGCATAGCAGGTGGATTCTTTACCAGCTGAGCTATCAGGGAAGCCCATATGTATGTATGTATGTGTATATATTATATGCATATATATATGTGTGTGTATATATATATATATATATATATATATATATATGAATTTCCCAATTCATCTCATCCCCTTTCCCCCCTTGCTATCCATAGGTTGGTTCTGTACATATGTGTGTATTTCTGCTTTGTGAATGAGTTTATCTGGACCATTTTTCTAGGTTCCACATATAAGCAAATATTATATGATAGTTGTTTTTCTCTTTCTGACTTACTTCACTCTGTATGACAATCTCTACATCCATCCATATCTCTGCAAAGGACACAATTTTGTTCCTTCTTATGACTGAGTAATATTACATTGTGAATACGTACCTCATCTTCTTTATTTATTTCTCAGTTGATGAACATTTAGGTTGCTTCATGTCCTGGCTATTGTAAATAGTGCAACAGAAAATATTAAGGTGCATGTGTCTTTCTGAATTGTGGTTTCCTCTGGGAATATGCCCAGGAATGGGATCATAAGGTAACTCGTTTTAATTTTTAAATGAACCTCTGTACTGTTCTCCATAGTGGCTGAACCAATTTATACTCCCACAGACAGTTAGGAGGGCTCCCTTTTCTCCACATCCTCTTCAGCATTTATTATTTGTAGATTTTTTGATGTATTTTAGATGTGTGAACATAACTTCAGTATTTCCAAATATCAAATATAAGTTTTGTCTTCTATTTGTGTCATGTGCCATTGCATTCATTACTTGAATATGGCTGCCTGAAATATCAGATGCTAAGTTATTAATTTTTGTTTTTCTTCATGTTATATATGGGATAATAATTATGATGGGTAGTGAAGATAATCATTGTCTTCACCAATCCTTTAAACATTAAAAAAATAAAATGAACATGGATTACCAGAAAATGAGACATATTTCGATGACTGAGTTCATTTTTTCAAGCTTTTATTGAATATAATATATATGCATACACATAAAATAAGGTATAATTAACACTCACAAACAGTTTTCAGACTTTACATATCTGTGTGAAAGTAAAAGTATCAAGATCACAAAACAGAACCTTACTGTCCCATCATAAGACCCTCCTCCCCATGGTTTGTTTTGGGCAATTATCCCCTCCTCCACCCTGGCCAAGGTTAACCACTTTCCTGACCTCAAACAAAATTATTTCATTTAGTTTTAAAAAAATTGCATAATTAATCATATAGTATGTACTCTTTTGTCCTTTTTTTTCACTCAATATTATGTTATTATTTTTTTCTAAAGTATAGCCATATTTTTATTTGAAAGCATTACTAATACCAGCATAATGTCTCATTATATAGAGTTCTGACCACAAACATTTTTGGGAGATTTGCTCTGAAGATAAACAAACAAGAGGCTCTTGTGTGCCGGGGCAGTGATGGAATGAATGGTTTTCATGTTCTCCGAGTTTAAGTTCCAGAAGCTTTGCCAAGTACAGGTTTAGCTCCTTGAGTTTTCACTTCCTGTACACCGACTTGTCAATCACGTCCTGTCTGTCAATGATCACAGGGTCTGAGGGTGTCTCATTTCTATTGCCACAACTCTTCTTGTTGCAGCACTGGCTGCACATGATCTCGTGGGTCAGCAGCACGCGCCACATCTCCGGGTTCTTGTCCTGGCCCTCTTAGACGATGGCCTGTTTGGTCATTGAATCTATGAGGCGAACATACAGATCCTGCTCCGTTCTGACTCCTTTGCTGTAGAGCAGCTGGAGTTTATAGTGGATGCTGTTGTTGGTCTTCTCGTTGCTGGGCTCTTTCTCTTTCTCCACAAAGTCCACAAAACAGTTTTAACCCATGTGCCTTTTCAAAACCAACTAAACTTGTATAAAGCATCTCTAGTTCTTTTAAAATTTGTGTTGTAAACAGTGTAGGTGATGCTGTAGTACTTTATATGGTTTTTTCTTTTAATGACAGCTACCAATTCTTTTTCACTTAGGTTGAGAAATTTCATTTAATGGCAGCTGAAGGGCCATTTTCAATTGGGAAAATTCATTTATATCTGTGGTAAACTTTATATTGATGAAAAGTTGCACTAATATTTTACCACCAGATGAAAACAAGATGAGTATCATTTAAAAATTAATGGATTTAAAATAAAGTACAGAGAAAAACATGTATATAATATATCAGGCTTTGTTTTGAATGAATCTTTTCCCCCAGTCCTTAATGTAAAGATCTTGTGCTATAAATTTTAAAGCCATACTAATAAGAGTGCTAAACTGTGGACTTTAAAGTAGGTGTGTAAATATTTTTAATCAGTATTACTTGGAAAACAAAATATAACAACAACAGAAAAAAAGAATTTCTTGAGTTGTATTGCATATAATTTATTGTCATTGCTACATAATGTTGCATTATTTGCATATAGTACAATTGCATTATTTGCATATAGTACAATTTATTTTTCCACTCTACAATTGATAAACTTTTGGGAATTTATAGATTTCATCCATTGGTTATATTTCTATTATGAACGTATGTGTATTTCTGCTAGTTTAGCCCAGAGTGTAATTTCTAGGTTGTGGGATATACCCATATATCTAACTTTCAAACACACAAAGAATCACTTTCCAAAGAGGATTTTTGCCAGTTTGCTCACCAACAGGAAGGGTGTAAGAGTTCTGGTTTTACCACATCCTTGCTAATATTTGCGATTATGTTATTATTATTATTATTTAAACTTTAACCATCTGACTGTGTGGACTAGAGGTACATTCTAATTTGCATTTCTATGATGGGTATTCTTTTACGTGAAGTGTCTATTCAGGGTTTTTGCCCAGTTTTTACTAGTTGTAATGACATTTGCATATAGATTTGTAGAAGCTCTATATTCTTTTTTGAATTCAATTACTGCAAATATTTTTTAAACACTTTTGATTTCATTTTTTTCTCTCTGGTGTAATGTGATAAGCATAATTGTATAACTTAGATTGATATATTGTTTTTTAATATTACAGTTAACATGAATATTCATTTCCATAAGCTTAATTTTAAAATTAAATATTTTAAAATATATCTTTACAAAGTAGCAAGCATTTGAACCCTGGGACCTATTTTGTGGTCTGGATTTCTATGTATGGCATAATTTTAGGTAAGAGAGTAAATTTCTCCTTGCCTTTATTTCCTCATTGTAAAAATAGAAATGAGGAAAATAATAATACATATTTTTTGGACTAAAAGATGCAAACATAAAATGAGATATGTAATGATAGTTAAATGTCTTCATGAATGAGAAAGCATGCTTGATGATAAAAAAAAAAAAAAGCAGAAAAACTACTTGATTTTCTCATCAAAGGCCTTACAGATGTTTTAACCCCTTAGTTATGACATAACCTTCAGTTAATGTTCAATAACAGAAATAACTAACAGGCTGGTAAATCAGAGTATGTTTAATCAATTGAAAGATACCTCTAATATTAACTAATTTGAGTGAAATAACTTGAATTATAAGATCAATTAGTTCTTTTCTATTTAACCAAATAGAATGAAATTTTATAATAGTCTTATGGTTCTTGATTGGCACTCACCACTAAAAACTATGTGTGCTAGAGCACATCAATTCATATGTCCACTGTAATCATGTAAACTATGCAATAATTCAATCATAGAGTATTATCATTTTGTAGAATAGTGTTTTCAAATATTTTAACATTTATGAACCTATGAAATATGTCTGTTAATTTGTACATTCAAATAACATTTATTTAATCAAAAAACAGGCAAAGAACTAAACAGACATTTCTCCAAAGAAGGCATACAGATGGCTAACAAACACATGAAAAGATGCTCAAAATCACTCATTATCAGAGAAATGCAAATCAAAACCACAATGAGGTACCAGCTCACCCTGGTCAGAATGGCTGCTATCCAAAAGTCTACAAACAATAAATGCTAAAGAGGGTGTGGAGAAAAGGGAACCCTCTTACACTGTTGGTGGGAATGCAAACTAGTACAGCCACTATGGAGGACAGTGTTGAGATTCCTTTAAAAACTGGAAATAGAACTGCCTTATGACCCAGCAATCCCACTGCTGGACATACACATGGAGGAAATCAGAAGTGAAAGAGACACGTGTACCCCAGTGTTCATTGCATCACTGTTTATAATAGCCAGGACATGGAAGCAACTTAGATGTCCACCAGCAGATGAATGGATAAGAAAGCTGTGGTACATATACACAATGGAGTATTACTCAGCCATTAAAAAGAACACATTTAAATCAGCTCTAATGAGGTGGCTGAAAGTAGAGTCTATTATACAGAGTGAAGAAAGCCAGAAGGGAAAACACTAATGCAATATACTAGCCCATACATATGGTATTTTGAAAGATAGTAACAATAACCTTATATGAGAGACAGCAAAAGAGACACAGATGTATAGAACAGTCTTTTGCACTCTGTGGGAGAGGGCAAGGGTGGGATCATTTGAGAGAATGGCATTGAAACCTGTATATTATCATATGTGAAACAGATCGCCAGTCTAGGTTCAATGCATGATACAGGGTGCTCAGGGCCGGTGCACTGGGATGACCCAGAAGGATGGGTTGGGGAGGGAGGTGGAAGTGGGTTCAGGATGGGGAACACATGTACGCCTGTGGCTGATTTATGGCAAAACCACTATAATATTGTAAAGTAATTAGCATCCAATTGAAATGAATAAATTTATAAAAAAGCATTTATTGCCAATCAAGTTAATATTGGGATAGGATGATAGTTCTTAATAAAAATAATAATAACTTTTTACCAGCTTAAAAATATCAAAATTATTTTTCAATCATGTAACAGATCCATCTCAAGTGGGTTGTTGTCTCTGACTCATGTTGTTCTCATTTTGTTTTTAAGATGAAGGATCAGATACCATTTAAGGCATTATTGTGTACCCAAATCCTTAGAAGTATTTATGTTCTGCAAGAAAAAATTTGTGATTTAACATAGCTAGCACAAAGTAAATGAGGGAAATGACAAGAAAGAAAGCTGGAAAGCTAGAAAAGTTTGAGATTATGGAGAGATTTATGTGTCAGAAAACTGAGTCAGAAAATACTGTTTTTTTTTTAATGTGTGTGTGCTTCTTTTATTTTGTTTTATTTTTTAATTTAAATTTATTTACTTTAATTGGAGGCTAATTACTTTACAATATTGTATTGGTTAGATTTTATGTTTATAAAGAGAGCAACACCAAAAAGTTTTGAAAATGAGAGAGATGTTAACAACATTTTTTGTTTGTTTTACAAGGAACTTTTTGGTCCTAGGTATAGAATTCATAGGTAGCATAAAAATGAAGTCAATGACTTCAGTTAGGGTAGAAACCTGTTTAGCCAGCATGGATAAAAAGATAATATTTGTGCAATGTAGCAAATAAAGTATGGAATGTTTTGGGGGTATTAAAAGCAAAGTCAATAGACTATATGGTATTGATGAAGCATAGTATTGATGAGAATTATGTGAGTAAGCATTAATCAATCAGGTGAAGCATAGGACTCTGAAAAAGCCCTATCAAAAGAGGGATGAATAAGAGGATTAGTAAATAAACATAAGGAAAACTTAAAGAAGCAACAGAGAGGGACAAATTAAAATGAGGGCAAACTTAAAGACAAATGATGCAGAAAATTCTCAGGACATGTAAGGAAGTTCAGAGCACTAGTGAAAGAATGACAAAAACCAAAACAAGCAAAATTTCTCTGAGGATTAAGAAACTAATATCTATACAAATACAGTTTTAGACTTAGGGATGAGAAATGGAGGGGATTCATATCTGATAGCTTAAATTTATGCAGTATACTTTTTAAAAAGCTAGCTCAAAAGCCAAGGGAAAAGGATGATAGTCTAGATTCAATTTGTATAATAAATATGACGGATCCCATATAATCCAGAAATCCTACCTCTGTGTGTGTATCCAAATAAAATGAAATCACTGTGTCAAGGAGATATCTGTACCCCATATTCATTGCAGTATTATTCACAATTGCAAGGTATTTATACAGTCTAAGTATCCATGGATGGATGAATGGATAAGGAGAATATTGTAGATGTATAAAGGGGCTTCCGTGGTGGCTCAGGTGGTAAAGAATCAACCTACAATGCAGGAGACCCAGGTTCAATCCCTGGGTCAGGAAGATTCCCTGGAGAAAGGCATGGCTACCCACTCCAGTATTCTTGCCTAGAGAATCCATTAAACAGAGGAGGTGCAGTTCATGGGGTTGCAAAGAGTCAAGACAGAATGAATGACTAACACACACACACACACACACAATGAACTATTATTCAGCCATAGAAAATAATGAGATTTTGTTATTTGGGACAACATTTTTGGACTTCAGGGCATTATAATAAGTGAGATAGGTCAGACAGAGAAAGAAAAATATGATCTCACTTATACATGGAATCTTTAAAAAACCAACCAAACAAGCACCTAGATACAGAGAACAGATTGGTGGCCGCCAGAAATGGGGGTGGGGATGGTGGGGAAAATCAGGAAAAGAAGTTAAAAGGACAAATTTTAATTTGTATAATAAATAAATCATGGGGGATATATGAGTAGCATAGTGACTATAGTTAATAAAACTGTATTGCTTATTTGAAAGTTGCTGACAGTAAGTCTTAAAAGATCTGAAAGCAAAAATATTTTTGAAAATATGTATGGTGTAAAATATTTATTATCTTATTTTGGTGATATTTTGCAATATATACAGGTATTCAATCATTAGTCTGTATACTGAAAAGTAGTAGAATGTTCTATGTCAATTATCCTTAATTAGAAACAAGTTGAACATACAGAAACAGAGAATAGAATTGTGGGTGCTAGGGGTTAGTTGTTAAGGAAATAGGAAGAGATTGGTCCAAACGTATAAGATTTTAGCTATAAGATGAATAATTTCTGGGAGTTTAATGTACATCATGGTTGTCATATTTAATGTTACTGCACTTCATGTTTGAAATTTGCTAGGAGGATTGATTGTCAGCATGCTCACCAGAAAAAAAAAAAAAAAGGAACTAACTATATGAGGTGATGAATGTGTTAATTAACTTGATTATGAGACTTGTTTCTCAATGTAAATTTATCGTAATTACTATATTGAATCCTTTAGATATATAAAATTTTATTTGTCAAAATAATTAAAAGAAAGCAAGTAGAAAAAAGCTTAAGAAGTGCAGAATTTCTAGAGAAGCTAATATAGGACTCTAGAGAAATATAAGGGTCTATATTAGGATGTATCTCATAGCTGTCATAGGGAAATATAATTTTTGCCACTAATATTTAAGTCACATATATGTCTATTTGAGGATGTAACAAATTTGAGAGAGGAGATATTTTAAAAATCTATTTCATTCATTAAAATATGTCAGTACTCTCATTTTTATTGAAAACTATATTCTAGTAGTTCAGCTATTAAAAGAATAGGTGATTTAGGAGAATAATCAGTTATAATTTAGAATCACTTGCATGATTAATCTTTGAGTTTTTCTTATTTTTCATTAATTTTGGGGATGGGAATGGACAATGACTTGTATTTTAAAAAATAAAGGTGTGACTAATAGGTATTTCCATCATTTTCTTCAAATTATTGAAAGTCACAGTTAAGGATTCAGAGTAGAAAGCTCAATTGATCCAATCTTCTTTGTCCTCTTATGTGTACCAATAATGGTAGCCATTGGATCTTTTTTTCTGTTTGATATAAAGTAATATTGATTTGTTTCTTTATTTCATTATTCTAATGCTGGCCTCTAGTTATTGATTGGTGTCAACAAAGTCTTAGGATGTAGAAAGAACAAAAAAGGAAGCTGACTACAAATAAATGTTCATCCAATGTTTACTGATAGGAAATTACCAAACCAAACCAAAACAACACAACAGTGACAACAAGAATAAAATAATTCACAGCTGAACACTTACAGTATGTCATCTACTATGCAAAGCACTTTCCACTTAATAGTTAAAGCAGTCTATAAACCAAGCTATATGGATTGTTATAATTCACAGGTTAGCCTATTTAGAATCAGAGTGGTAAACTAAACTAAGCCCTCCGTATCAAAAAGTTACAAAAGACTTGAATCCTGTTACATAAGGATTCTTATAAACAACACACTCTTTCACTTGATGAAATTAGGACTGAAAACAAAACAAACCCAAACTGAATGCCTTATCCTCATTCACAAGATCCAACCTACAAACTTGCAAATCGATGGTGTATTTTTCCATCACAAAATTTTTGTTATAAAGAAGCATTTTCTGATAATAGTCTTCATTTTTACAAGATGTGGTACAGTTAATGGTGAAAAGACAATTTAAACAGAGATTAATTTTATACTTCTGGAGTTAGACCAGGAATACTGCTTTCAGCAGGAATTCATCTAAGGAATCTTAAGTAACTTAACTTCTCTGTACCTATTTTTTAACCTGTTAAATGTGTTAATATTATGTATAGTTGAGATATAAAGGTAGGCTAATTATTAACAGGTTTCTCATCTCAAGCTAACTTGAATGTCATGTGACTCATATATTTTTCTTATTCTAAATAAAGAGCAAAATGGAAAATAAAAATTCAACATAGTTATTTAGCTCTTAAGTATAACTTGAATGTAACACAGACAATTAAAATCATCAAGAGATAAATTATTCTAAAAAGTTTCCTATTTCTGGAAGAAAGAAAATGAATATTGCTATATTTTTAAATTTAGTCTTATTGATCAAATTATAATAAAGTGACTTTATAGTGATTTTTATACCTCATTATCATTCTCCATTTGCTAGCCTAGATCTTGTTAAAAAATTGAATAGGTAAAATTGAAAGTGTTCTTAGAATGTGTTTCCATAAGGCATTTACGCTGTGTTTAGTACAGAGAAGCAGAAAGTAATTATGAGGTGACTTATTTCTGTCCGACTTGTCATTCTCAGTTATGAAAACTTTCAAAGTTATTAAAATATTACTTTAAAAGTTTAAGTTCAGTTCAGTCACTCAGTCATGTCCCACTCTTTACAACCCCATGGACTGCAGCACATCAGGCTTTCCTGTCTATCACCGAATCCTGGAACTTGCTCAAACTCATGTCCGTCGAGTTGGTGATTCCATCAAACCACCTCATCTTCTGTCATCCCCTTCTCCTCCTGCCTTCAATCTTTCCCACCATAAGGGTCTTTTCCAATGAGTCAGTTCTTCACATTAGATGGCCAAAGTATTGGACCTTCAGCTTCAGCATCAGTACTTCCAATGAATATTCAGGACTGATCTCCTTTAGGATGGACTGGTTGGATCTCTTTGCAGTCCAAGAGACTCTCAAGAGTCTTCTTAAACACCACAGTTAAAAAAATAAGTTCTTCAGTGCTCAGCCTTCTTTATGGTCCAACTCTTACATCCATACATGACTACTGGAAAAATCATAGCTTTGTCTATATGGACATTTGTCTGTAAAGGATTGTCTCTGCTTTTTAATATGCTGTCTAGGTTGATCATTTGTTTTCTTCCAAGGAGCAAGTGTCATTTAATTTCATTGCTGACCTCACCATCTGCAGCAATTTTGGAGCCTAAGAAAATAGTCTTTCACTGTTTCCATTGTTTACCCATCTATATGCCATGAAGTGATGGGAATAGATGCCATGATCTTTGTTTTTTGAATGTTGAGTTTTAAGCCAGCTTTTTCACTCTCCTCTTTCACTTTCAACAAGAGGTTCTTTAGTTCCTGTTCACTTTCTTCCATAAGGGTGGTATCATCTGCATATCTCAGGTTATTTATATTTTCCCCGAAATCTTGACTCCAGCTTTTGCTTCATCCTGCCTGTCATTTTGCATGATGTACTCTGCATATAAGTTAAATAAACTGGGTGACAATATACAGCCTTGATGTACTCCTTTCCCAATTTGGAATCAGTCCATTGTTCCAATACTGGAGTGGGTAGCTGTTCCCTTCTCCAGGGCATCTTCCGCACCCAGGGCTAGAACAAGGTATCCTACATTGCAAGTGAATTCTTTACTGACTGAGCCACTATGGAATTCCAAGAATATTGGAGTGGATAATCTATCCCTTATCTAAGGGATCTTTTTGACCCAGGAATCAAGTCAGGGTTTCCTACATTGCAGGCAGATTCTTTAGTAGCTGAACTATAAGGGAAGCCCTTTAAATGTTTGGTTATACTTTATATTATCTGAACCGCAGAATATTGTTTTGAATATATGTGTGACATGTAGATATATTGTTACTGTTTTAGATACTAAGTCGTGTCTGACTCTTTTGTAACTGCATGAACTGTAGCCCACCAGCCTCCTCTCTCTCTGGCATTTCCCAGGCAAGAATACTGGAGTGGGTTGCCACTTCCTTCTCGAGGGGACCTTCCCCACATAGGGATCCAACCTGAATCTCCTGCCTTGGAGGTCAGATTCTTCACCACTGAACCACCATCGAGGCACATATAGCTGTATTATAAATAATTCCTAATATATATACACAGACATTTGTTGTTTAGTCGCTAAGCCGTGTCCAATTGTTTTGTGATCTCATGGACTGCAGCCCTCCAGGCTCCTCTGTCCATGGGATTTTCCAGACAAGAATACTGGAGTGGGTTGCCATCCTCTTCTGCAGGGGTTCTTCCGAACCCAGGAATGGAACTCCAGTCTCCTTCATTGGCAGACAGATTCTTTATCACTGACCGACCAGGGAGCCCACATACATAAAACTATATTATATAAGTATATACTACATCATTACACATATATAAAATAAAAATTCTCTGATATGCATCTGCATATATATATATATATATATATGTATGTCTAAACTATAGCAAATATAATTGGACTGTGACTTTTAATGTTTTGTATTAGAATGTGACCTCATGACATGTATTTGATTGGGCGACTTCAAGTATGCATTTCACAGGCAAAGCACTTGAGGGCACATGGCACTAAGTAATGGCAATCTTTTGTAGCAAGTTCTTTGAACAGAGAGATTTTATAACCTCAAGCTTGGGTGGGAGGGGAGTTCAGGATTGGGAAGATGTGTACACTTGTGGCAGATTCATGTTGATGTATGGCAAAAGCAATACAATATTGTAAGGTAATTAGCCTCCAATTAAAATAAATAAATTTAAATTTAAAAAATAAAAAATAAAATTAAATAATGGAAATAAAGATTGTTCCTTTAGATAAAAATTTTCAGTCCAAAGATTGTGGGGGGGGGGGGGGGATCTGTTACGTGGATTAAAACTTAATCCTGGTATTTAACATCAGTTTTGTTAGATGAAAGAAACCCATTTTCAGAGCTCTCTTCCCTACATATATTTGTATCTTTTCAGATTGCTATAGCTTAGTATCAGACAGAAATCCTATGCCTTCCTGACAGGTTGCTTAATTGAGGATAGAAGGAAATAACAGTATTCAATTGTTGAGTTAACTTAAAAGGTTGAAGAATTGATTAATGTATTTAAATGATCAATGTAAATTCTATCATTTCAAGCTGTCTAGTAGCAGAAATTTTAAATGCAGTAAAAATTTAATAAGCATTTGTTGAATTAAAAACAATTACATTATATTTACTTGAATACAATTATTGGCACTTTTTAAAAAAATTAAAGATATAACGCTTATTTCCTTAAAATAAAGAGATATCCAAGGTATAAAATGTAAATTTCTATAAACATGTTGAACAGTTGCTAGTAGCTTTTACATTGCTGTGCTGTGCTTAATTGCTCAGTCTTGCTGACTGTTTGTGACCCCATGGACTGTAGCCTGCCAGGCTCTTCTGTCCACGTGGATTCTACAGGCAAAAATACTGCAGTCAGTTACTGTGTCCTCCTCCAGGGGATCTTCCCATTCCAGGGATCAAACCCAGGTGTTTTCCATTGCAGGTGGATTCTTTACCCTCTGAGCTATCAGGAAAGCCCAAGAATACTGGAGTGGGTAGTCTCTCTCTTCTCCAGGGGATCTTCCTGGCCCAGCAATAGAATTGGGGTCTTCTGCATTGCAGGCATATTCTTTACCAGCTGAGCTACCAGGGAAGTCCTAGCTTTTACATTCAAAGTTAAATCATGAGAAATGGGAAAATGAACACATATAGAATCACTTTTGTGTGCCTTGTTTGATAATATATAGGAATACACGGGAATTATAAATAGCTTAATTATGAATTAGACATTTAAAAATCACTTTCTCTAAGGGTGAAAACGTGGACTATATTGCTGCAGGTTGTTTTAAATTTTTTTTCAAAAGTGTTTAAGTCACTTTATTTCTGAACTCTAACTGAAAAAATAAATCAGATAGACATTTGTCAGCTCTGTCTTCTATATGCAACAATTTCCACATGTATCAGAGACTAGAGTAAGAGACTTGGGGAAAATAGTGGACCCTCACCCTGTACTGAAGCTTAGGATGTCCATACACTTTCTCTTATGATTCTGTAAGTTTAACAGTTCCTCTGGTTTCAATAGTTTTGTGCTGATGGGGGAAAACGCATGCTTAGCTACAGGTTAGTCCAGTGATGACCAATGTATTCTCCTGCATTTTCCAACAGTGATGTAGAGCAGCTAATGACACTCAAATCACTGTATTCAAATATAAATTTGTTTATTTTAATTGGAGGTTAATTACTTTACAATATTGTATTGGCTTTGCCATACATCAACGTGAATCCGCCACAGGTATACACGTGTTCCCCATCCTGAACCCCCCTCCCTCCTCCCTCCCTGTATTCAAAAGGGGTCTGACTCCATCCTGACTCTTAGTTGTGTCTGTTTCAAGCAGTTATAGCAGGAGGCACTAATCTTATACGAAGCAGGCTGTCCTTGGTCTTTTCTACATAGTTGCTGAGAGTTCCTAGTTATATTTTTCTCAAGCAGGATAGAACTCTGTCAGAAAGATTATATAAACAAAAATCTGTTTATACTATCACTAATGCTTCTTGAACACTGTATAGATGCTGCATGTATTGTGCTTAGGAAACTCAGTAATGAAGTTTTATCTCAACCCCTACTAGTTGCATGTTCTAGGTGACTTATTTAAACAATTTAATAATGGTAAATTGTTCCTGTGCTGGTTATGAGAATTTAATAATATTAAATATAATACATTAAACATGATTAGCACAATATCTCACGTAATAAATCCTCAGTAAATATTAGTAATTACCATTCTCAGTATATTGATTATATACTAACAACTTACACTAATTCACTTAAAATATACTAATGCTAATTAAAAGAGTCCAGGTATGGATACTTTGCTCATGAATATTTAAAATTATTATTTATGATGCTCCAAAGAATGTCATTGAAAAAAACTTCTAAATTTGTCTTTCTTATTATGATTCTATGATTCTATATTAGTCTTATTGCTAAAAATAGGAATAAAATAATATTTCTATATGTTTTATTTAAAAAATACTATATGAGAGGTGACCTAAAAAGTTCCTGAATATTGCTAAAAGTATAATTTTGATGTTACTATAGTCAATATCTGTTAAATATATTCAGTTAGCACGGTGGTGTGACTGAAATAGGCTCAGCATCACAGAAGTTTTTGATCAACTTAAAAAAATTACAATACGTTTTGAATAAAATACAGGTATGATTATATAATTATGCACTAAAAATTGCCCTGTATTTCTCAAAAGGTTTTGTCTGTTCCTCAGCTTTTCAGAAGGTAGAAACATTAGATTGTGGAAATTTAAGCAGCTAATTGGCATTAAAGCTTGATTCCATTATTAAAAGGAAGAAAAAGTGTTGGTGAGAATATGGAGAATAGTGAAACCTGTACACTGTTGGCAGGAACATAAATTGATTATAGCCTGTACAAAAAACAGTACAGACATTAATCAAGAAACTGAAAATGGAACTACTATATAATCCAACAATCCCTTTTCTGGGTATATACCTAAAGTAAATAAAATTAGTGCCTCAAATACATTTCTGCACTCCCATGTCCTTTGCACAATATTCACAATAGTTAAGATGCGATAAGAGTCTAAGTGTCTGTGGATTGGTGAATGGATAAAGATGTGCTGTATATATACAATGAAATATTATCCAGCTCTAAAGAAGAAATCCTGCTATTAACAAGGACATGGATGAAACTCAAAGAAATTATCCTTAGTGAAGTAAGCCATAGAAAGAAAAAGCTGCATTATCTCTCTTATATATAGCATCTAAAAAAGTTGAAAACATAGAAGCAGAGAGGAGAAAGATGGTGCCAGGGGTGGGGAGGGGGAGGAAATCAAAGATGTTGGTTAAAAGGTACAAAGTTGTCATTATGAAAGATGAATAAGTCTATTGAAATCTAATGTTCAGTGGGATGATTATAGTTAATTCTACTGTGCTGAATACTGGAAATTGACTAAGAATAAATTTCAAGTGCTTTCATCACACACAAAAATGGTAACTGTGAGGAAAAGAAACATTGATTAACTTGATTGTAATAATTATTTCAGTATTTATGTGTGCATCGAATCATTAAGTTGAACATCTTAACTCTATACAATGTTTACTTTAAAAAGAAGAAAAAAACTTGGTTCACTTGGAAGAGCCTGGCTCAAGTGGAAAAAAAAATCAGTCCTACTTTAATCTAGGCATGGGTAGTTACTATCCCTATTATTCTGGGTAAAACAACATTATTTCCTGCTCACATTTCCTTTCATTTAATAGGATATAATAGAATTTACTTTGTAGGGCTATTGAGTAGACCAAGTGAAAGGGTGCAAAGGGCCTGACTCATGTTAAGAATTCATTACTCATAAGATTCCTTCATGCTTGCCTTTGTATAAGTACTCCAGTAATTGAAATAGAAATTTCTTTCTTTCATCATTTGGGGGTCAGAGATATAGTGAACAGTATAGAAATCAATTTCATGCTTCTAAAGTTATCTTCTGAAAGGTAAATCAGGTTGTGCCAATAACCTGCCAAAAAACTTACAATCTTCTTAAAATGCAGATAAACATTTTGTTATTGCTAACATAGCTCAATATATCCCCACTAATTATTTATTCAGAAAGGTTGCATTTTGCACACCCTCTATGACAGTCAGATATTGAGTGGCCCCCATCATTTCCACCTTCCCTCTTCCCTTGTTCTCAAGTGATGTCAGGGTTGGTGACCAATAGAATATAACAAAAAGTGATGGATTGCCACTTCTCCAAATAACTTGCATCAAATAAGTTTCCACTGTCATGGCAGACTCATTCTAAAGTCTTTTCATCCTTGGTGGCTTTGAAGAAGCATGCTGCAATAACTTCTTCAGCTTTAAGAAAATTAATTCTGCTGATAAGGTGAGTGAGTCAAGACCACTATTGAAGTTTCATAGAGGACCAGATGAGCATTTCTAGAGGTTCTGATTCACAGAAACTGTAAGATTACATATATGTATACACACACACACACACACACATATATATACTTTAAACATGGTAATTTGTTATGTGACATAGAAAAGTGAAGCAAATTGTTCACTGGTTAAAAAAGTCTTTGTTTCTTTGACAAATTGAACTCGTGTACTCCTTGTATATTTTAGGCTATCTACATGAAGCCCTATCATCTGAAACCTAAGCCATCATCTATTCATTGCCCTGTCTTTTATTTATTGTTCTGGTGCTTTAGAAATTAATTCACTTTCAACAAACTGGCTTGCACATCTCATTTACATAATTGAACATTTGGTTGAATATTTCTAGCAAAATTATTTGTTTAATCATACCCATATGTAACTAATGTATATAAAGGCAAGATAAAATTGGCATTAAACAGCAGGGCATATAGTTATAAAATATGCAACATTCCTAAAGAAAATAATGTTTTAAATATAAAAGATCACCAAATGCTGAGTTACACAAATTTTTCATGATTATTTTTCCGTATTAAAATTCCTTGATGATTGTATTTTTGAGACATAATACTATACATGTCTACATGCTCTGTCACTCAGTAGTGTCCGACTTTGTGGTACCATGACTGTAGCCCACTAAGCTCCTCTGTCCATGGGATTTTCTTGGCAAGAATACTGAAATGGGTCGTCATTTCCAGCTCCAGGGTTTTTTTCTGACCCAGGGATCAAACCCACATCGCCTGTATCAGCAGGCAGATTCTTTACCACTGAGCCACTTGGGAATCCCACTATTGTAAACAGATTTTCTTAATTATCATGAGGCTGAACTACATACTACATACCACTACATGATGCAGCTTATCTTCAAAAATCCATCGATATACACACATATCATGAAAAGTTTGCTTCATTAATTTTGGGGGAGATTTAAAAATTCTTAACTGGGGAAATGTGTGTGCCTCCATTCTTTCCCCATTAAGAATTATATAGTTAATATACTATTTACTATATATACCATAATACTTTACATGCTATATGGAAAGTGAAAGTGAAGTCGCTCAGTCGTGTCTGACTCTTTGCAATCCCATGGACTGTAGCCTATCAGGCTGCTCTGTCCATGGGATTTTCCAGGCAAGAGTGCTGGAGTGGATCGCCATTTCCTTCTCCAAGGGGATCTTCCAGACCCAGGAATCAAACCCAGGTCTCCCACATTGCAGGCAGATGCTTTACCGCCTGAGCCACCAGAGAAGCCCCCAATATACTATAGTAAATAGTATATATACTATACTATTATAGTATACTTATAGTACAGTATATATATTATATACACAATATATGTACTATACATATATAATTGTATATATATTATACTATATATAGTATATTATGTACATAATAGTATATTTATTATAGTATAGTATACTATATACAGTTATATATACATATGCAGTTGTGTATATATACATGATACTATATATATATAATAGTATATATATTACAGTATAGTACATAGTATATACTCAGCGTCACACACTAGAGTGCAGGCACCAGTTCCTCCCTCTAGGAAGCAGACACAAGCTTTAGAACACACCAGAAGCCTCACCCACTAGGGGACAGGAAACAGAAGCAAAAGGAAATATGACTCTCCATCCTGTGAAAGGGAGAACATAAACACAGTAAGTTAGACAAAATGAGATAACAGAAAATCATGTTGCAGACAAAGGAACAAAATAAAAATCTACAGGAACAACTAAATGAAGAGAAGATAAGCAACTTATATGAAAAAGAATTCAGAGTAATGAATGAAAGATGATCCAAGATCATAGAAACAGAAAGGAAGCACAAATCAAGAAGATAAAGAAGTATTTAACAAAGTACTAGAAGAACAAAGTGATGAACAACACAAAAACTGAAATGAAAAATATGCTAGAAGGAATCAATAGAATGGTGGAAATGGCTGCTAAGGAGCAGAATAAAGGAAAAAGAATGAAAGGAAATGAGAATTCCAGATGAATGAGACATCTGGGATAACATTAAATCCACCAACATTCAAACTACAGAGACCCCAGAACAAGAAGAGAAAGATAAAGTGTCTGAGAAAGTATTCAAAGGGATTTTAATGGAAAGCCTCCATGACATGTGAAATAAAATAGTTAATCAAGTCCAAGAAACACAAAGAGCTCTCTACAGGACAAACCCAAGAAGGAACATGTCAAGACACATATAAATAAAACTAAAAAAAAATTAAATATAAAGAAAACATCTTAAAAGTACCAAGGGTAAATCAATAAATAACATACAAAGAAATCCCCATGAGGTTAATAGGTGATTTTTTAGCAGAAACTCTGCAGGAAGGCCAGAAGAGGGGGAAGCATATCTGAAGTAATGAAAGGGAGAAACCTCAAAAGACAATTTTGCCTATTGACGATCAGGCTGAATGGATGCAAATACATGATTTGTAATAGTATGCTATCTACAAGAGACCCACTTCAGACCTAGAGACACATACAGACTGAAAGTGAGGGGATGGAAAAAGATATGACATGCAAATGAAAATTATAAGAAACCTGGAGAGCCAGACATCCTAGAATGTGAAGTCAAGTGAGCCGTAGGAAGCATCACTACAAGCAAAGCTAGTGGAGGTGAGGGAATTCTAGCTGAGCTATTTCAAATACTCAAAGATGATGCTGTGAAAGTGCTGCACTCAATACGCCAGCAAATTTGGAAATCTCAGCAGTGGCCACAGGGCTGGAAAAGGTCAGTTTCCATTCCAATCCCAAAGAAAGGCAATGCCAAAGAATTCTCAAACTACCACACAATTGTCCTCATCTCACATGCTAGCAAAGTAATCCTCAAAATTCTCCAAGCAAGGCTTCAACAGTATGTGAGCCATGAACTTCCTAATGTTCAACCTGGATTTAGAAAATGCAGAGGAACCAGAGATCAAATTGCCAACATTGGCTGGATCATTGAAAAATCAAGAGAGATCCAGAAAAACATCTGCTTTATTCACTATACCAAAGCCCTTGATTTTGTGGATAGCAACAAACTGTAGAAAATTCTTAAAGAGATGGAAATACCAGACCACCTGACCTGCTTCCTAGGAAATCCATATGGAAGTCAAGAAACAACAGTTATCACTGGACATGCAACATCAGACTGGTTCCAAATCAGGAAAGGAGTATGAAAAAGCTGTATATTGCAACCTGCTTGTTTAACTTCTATGTAGAGTACATCATGCAAAATGTCAGGCTGGATGAAGCACAAGCTGGAATCAAGATGCTGGGAGAAATATCAGCAGCCTCAGATATGCAGATGACACCACCCTAATGGCAGAAAATGAAGAAAAAAAGCCTTTTGATGAAAGTGAAAGAAGAGAGTGAAAAAGTTGGCTTAAGACTCAATTTTCAGAAAACTAATATCATGGCATCTGGTCCCATTACTTCAAGGCAAATAGATGGGGAAAGAATGGAAACAGTGACAGACTTTATTTTCTTGGGCTCCCAAATCACTGCAGATGGTGACTGCAGCCATGCAATTAAAAGACCCTTGTCCCTTGGAAGAAAAGCTATGACCAACCTAGACAGTGTATTAAAAAGCAGAGACATTACTTTTCCAACAAATGTCCAATTAAGACAGGCTTAACTGATATTTATAGGACCTTGCAATTGAAGACATCAGAAATCATCTTCTCTTAAAGTACACACAGAACATTCTCTAGGACTGACCACATCCTGGGTCACTAATACAAATTTTGTAAAGTGAAGAAAATTAAAATCTTAATAAGCATATTTTCTGACCACACTACATGAAATTAGAAATCAATTGCAAGAAAAATATGTAAAGAAACACTAACACGTGGATACTAAAAAAATTCTAATAAATAACCAAGATATTACATAAGAAATCAAAGAGAAAATGAATTTAAAAAAAACCCTAGAAACAAATGACAGCAAAAACATGATTGATCAAAACCTAAGGGACTCATAAATGCAACTCTAAGACTAAAGTGGAAAACAATAAAATCTCACCTCAAAAAGTAAGAAAAAACACAAACAAACAACTTAACCTTAAACCAAAAGCAATTAGATAAAGAGGAACAAATCAGACCCTAAGTTAATAGAAGGAAAGAACTCATATAGATCAGAGCAGAAATAAATGAAATAGAAGTGAAGAAAACATTAGCAAATTCACTGAAATTAAAAGCTGATTCCTTGAAAAGATAAACAAAATTAGCTAGACTCATCAAAACAAAAAGAGAGAGATCTGATATCAATAAAAGATGAAGAAATAAATAAATTACAACTGACAAAATCTTTCAGGAACAAAAGTCCAGGACAAAATGATTTCATGGGTGAATTCTATCAAATATTTAGAGAAAAACTAACATCTCAATTCTTTCAAAAAAATTGCAGAAGGAGGAACACTCTCAAACTCATTTTCCTTGGCCACCATCACCCTGAACCTAAAATCAGACAAAGATACTATACAAAAAAGAAAATTACAGGCCAATATAACTGATTAACATAGACTTAAAAATCCTCAACAAAACGCTAGTAAACCTAAACCAGTGCATTAAAAAGATCATAAAACATGATTAAGTGGGATTAATCCCAGGGATGCAATAATTATTTGATATATGCAAGTCAATCTATGTGATACATCATATTAACAAAATGAAGAGTAAAAACCATGTGATCATCTAAATAGATACAGAAAAAGCTATAATAAAATTTAATATGCATTCATGATAAAAGCTCTCCAGAAAGTAGGCATAAAGGGAAGCTACCTCAACAGGAGGAAAAGGGTGTGACAGAGGATGGGACTGTTGGATGGTATCACCAACTCAATGGACACGAGTTTGAACAAATTCCAGGAGATAGTGAAGGACAGGGAAGCCTAGCATGCTGCAGTCCTTGGGGTCACAAAGAGTCAGACACAACTGAGTAGAGAACACTTTCACTTTCATACATGGGGCTTCCCTGGTGGCGATGCCACCAGAAAACTACTAGCATTTATCAATAAATTTGTTGAATTTTCAGGGCACAAAATTAATTTGCATAAATCCATTGCATTCCTATAAATTAATAACAAAACAAAAAAGAAATTAAATAAACAATCCCATGTACCTTTGCAACTAAAAAGACTAAAATGCCTCAGCATAAACCTACGTAAAAAGTTAAAGATCTGTACTCAGAAAAATATAAGATACTTATGTAAGAGATCAAAGATGACACAAACAGATAGAGAGATATGTCATGTTCTTTGATTGGAAGTATCAGTATTATGAAAATGACTATACTACCCAAAACAATATACATAATCAATATAGTCCTGATCAGATTTCCAATGGCATTTTTCAAAGAATCAGGACGAAAAAATTTACAATTTGTGCGGAGACACAATAGATCCTGAAGCCAAAGCAAACTTGAGCAAGGAAAATGGAGCAGGAGAAATCAGGCTTTCTTACTTCAGACTATATTACAAAACTACAGTAATTAAGACAGTATGGCATTGGCCCAAAAACAGAAATACAGGGCAATGGAGCAGAATAGAAAGCTCATAGATAAATCCAAGGACCCATGGCTACCTGTTGTTGTTCAGTCACTAAGTCATGTCTGACTCTTTGCCATCTCATGGAGTGTAGCATGCCAAGGTCCTCTATCCTCCACTAATGGTCACTTAGTCTATGACAAAGGAGGCAAAATTGTGCAATGGAGAAAAAATAGTATTTTCAGTAAGTGGTACTGGGAAAACTGGACAGCTACAATGTAAAATAATTACATTAGAATATGCCCTAACACTGTATGCAAAAATAAACTCAAAATGGATTAAAGAATGGGCACTATAGAACTCTCAGAGGAAAACATAGACATAACACTCATTGATATAAATCACAGCAAGATCTTTTGAGAAACACCTCTTTAGATTAATGAAAATATAAATGAAAATAAGTGGGACCTAATTAAGCTTAAAAGGTTTTGCCCAGCAAAGAAAACCATGATCAAGATGAACATGCAAGCATCAGAATGGAAGAAAAATTTACATATGAGCCGCTGACAAATAATTTACCTCCAAAATATATAAGCAACTCCGGCAGCTCAATATGCAAAAAGCAAACAACCCAGTCAAAAAATGAGTTGAAGAATTAAATAGATATTTCTCCAAAGAAGACATACTGATGGCCAAAAAATACATGAAAAGATGCTCAACATCACTAATTATTAGTGAAATGCAAGTCAAAATTACAATGAGATATCACCTCACATCAATCAGAATGGCCATTATCAAAAAACCTACAACCAACAAAAGCTTGAGAGGGTATGGAGAAAAGGGATCTGTTTTGCACTGTTGGTGGGAATATAAATCAATACAGTCTCCAGGGACACAGCATGGATACTCCTTAAAAAATTAAAAAGAGCACTAACAAATCCCACTCCTGGACATATGCTCGAAGAAAACCATAAACAAAAGACATATGCACACCTGTATTCGTTGCTGAACTACTTAAAATGGCAAGGACTTGGAAGAAACCTAAATGTCCGTTGATAGAGGAATGGATAAAGAAGTGGTTTGTATACACAATGGAATATTACTCAACCATAAAAAGGAATAAATATGAGTCATTTGCAGAGATACTGGGTAGAGACTTTCATACACAGTGATGTATGTCAGAAATAAAAAAGCAAATATTGTATATTAACATTAACATGTGGAATCTAGAAAAATGGCATAAATTATTTTATTTACAAAGCAGAAATTAGTAATTGATACACAGATTTATAAAACAAACATAGGGATATCAACAGGGAATGTGAGAACTGGAAAGAATTATGCCTTGCAACTAGTAACCACTATGTTTTTTTACACTGTGAATCTGTTTTTTAAACTTGTTTGTTGTATTTTTATTTTTCAAATATAAATTATATCATACAGTATTTGTCTGTTTCTGTCTGGCATTTCAGTAAGCACAATGCCCTCCAAGTCTATCTATGTTTTTCACAAATAATAACATTTCATCCAATTTTGTAACTAATATTCTATTATATATATATATAATATTTTATTAGTGATTATGATAAAATTAGTGTGACTAATTTTATTAGTCACAAAATTACAAAGTATAATTACGAAGTGTAATCCATTCACCTATCTGTGGATTTCCCTTGTGGCTCAACTGGTAAAGAATCTGCCTATAATTCACTCGACTTTGGTTTGGTCCCTGAGTTGGGGAGATCCCCTGGAGAAGGGAAAGGCTACCCACCACTCCAGAATTCTGGCCTGGAGAACTCCATGGACAATAGTCCATGGGGTCGCAAAGAGTTGGACATGATTGAGTGACTCTTGCTTCACTTTACCTATCTGTTGATAGGTGCTAAGTTTGCTTCAGTATCTTGGCTATTGTAGATAGCCACATTGAGGTGCATATCACTTTTTGAATTATTATTATTATTATTTTTTTCTGTGGATATATATCCAAGATTGGATTTACTGGGTCACAAAGTATTTCTTTGTTTAGTTCTTTTGAGGAGCCCCCATTCTGCTCTCCATTATGTTTCAACCAGTTTGTATCTCTAGCAACATGTTGTGTACAAGCACTCTCTTATACACAACTTCACCAAAACTTGTTATTTGTAGAATTTTGATGACACCCATTCTGACAGATGTGTAATGATATCTCTTTGTGGTTTTAATTTGCATTTTCCTGGTGATTAGGGGCCTAGTGCCTGTTGGGCATCTTATTTTTTCTTCAGTAAAATGTCCATTCACCTAATCTGCCAATTTTTAATTGTTTGCTTTTTGATAACATATTTTAAGAGCAATTTATATTTCTTTGGATAGTAACCCTATATTGGTCATTTTATATGCAAATAGTTTCTCCCATTCAATAAGTTGTCTTTTTGTTTTGTCAATGGTTTCTTCCTCTTTGGAAAACCTCTTAAATTTCTTTAGGTTTCATTTGTTTATTTTCCTTTTATTTCTTTTTTCTTAGGAGGAGACAGATTAAAAAAATATATTACTACAAGTTGTACCAAAGACAGTTCTATGTTTCCCTTTAGGAGTCTGATTGTGTCCAGTTGTACATTTAGATATTTACTACATTTTGAGCTTATTTTTGTATATGGTATTAGAGAATGTTTTAAGTTCATTTTTGAATATGTGTTAATAGTTGTTCAGTTTCCCAAGCACAACTTAATGAAGAGACTGCATTTTCTTCATTGAATAGTCTCAATTCAACTCCTTTGTCATAGATTAGTTGACCATAATTGAGTAGGTTAATTTCTGGGATACTGTTTTGTAAACTGTAGTTTCCCAGTCTTCTTGAGGACTGGGAAGTTCATATTTCCAGTTTTTTTTTTTTTTTTTTTTTTTCCACAAGCTGGCTTAGCTATTGAGATATTTTGTGATTTCATACACATTTTTAGGATTATTTGTTCTAAGTTTTTGGAAAACGTCTTTTTTTTTTTTTTTTTGGTAGACATTGCATTAAACCTTTAATTTGCTTTGGATATTATTGACATTTTAACAATGTGAACTCTTCCATTTTATTACCATGGGATAAATTTCCATTTTATTTACATCAAATTCTTTCATCAAAGTTTTATAGTTTTCAGTGTATAGATCTTTAATTCCTTGGTTAAGTTTACTTCTATGTTCTACATATTTTATTGTTTGTGAAAATTTTTAAATAGAAATTTTGTATTGCTTTCTATTTCTAATAATTTATTGGTAATATATTGAAATGCAATAAAATTCTATATGTTAATCTTGTATGCTGTTTATTGAATTTATTTATTAGTTCTATTAGATTTTCCCAAAACCTTTAAGGTTTTCTATGTATAGTGCCATGTCATTAGAAAAAAGATGACAAACCTTTCCTCTCCAATTTTTCTATTTCTTTTGATAGAAATATGAGTGTTATGGCCAGGATTTCAAATTCTATTTTAAATAGAAGTGAGAGTGGCTTCCATGTCTTGTTCCTGATTTTAAAAGAAAAGCGTTCAGTTTGTTGTCATTGTATATGATGTTATGAATTAATCATAGACAGTCTTTTTTTGTTTGCTTTGTTTTGAACTTTTTATTTTGTATTGATGTATAGCCAATTAACAATGCTGTGGTAGTTTCAGGTGAACAGCAAAGGGACTCAGCCATACATATATGTATACATGCATCCATTCTCTCGCAAGGCCCCTCCTATCCAGACTGGCACATAACATTGAGCAGAGTTCCATGTGCTACACAATAGGTCTTTGTTGCTTATCTACCTGAAATATAGCAGTGTGTATATGGTCATCCCCAAATCCCTAACTATCCCTTCCCCCTGGCAACCATAAATTCATTTTCTAAATCTGTGATTCTGTTTCTGTTTTGTAAGTAAGTTCATTTGTATGATTTCTTATTAGATTCCACGTATAAGAGATATCATACAATATTTCTCCTTCTCTCTGACTTCTTGACCTTTAGTATGGCACGGTCTAGGTCCATCTATGTTGCTTCAAATGGCATTATGTCATTCTTTTGAATGGCTGAGTTATATTCCATTGTATGTATGAAATACATTCTTTATCCATTCCTTTGTCAACGTACATTTAAGTTACTTTCAGGTCTTGGGTAGCGTAAACAGTGCGGCAGTGAACGATGTGGTGCATGATCTTTTAGGATCATGTTTTTCTCTGGATATATGCCCAGGAATGGGATTGCATGGTTATATGATAACTCTAACTTTAGGTTTTTAAGAAATTTCCATCCTCTTCTCCATATTGGCTGTTCCAAGATACACTCCCACCAATAATGTAGGAGGGATCCCTTCTTCCACATCTTCTTCATCATTTATTGTTTGTGGAGTTTTTGATATAGCCATTTGGCTGGTTTGAGGTGATATTTCAATATAGTTTTGTTTTGCATTTCTCTAATAAGTAGTGATGTTAAATATCTTTTCATAAGCCTATTGGCTACTTGTATGTCTTCTTTGTGGAAATGTTTGTTTAGGTCTCATGGCCACTCTTTGAGTGGGCTGTTTGTTTTGATGCTGTTAAGCATCATAAGTTGTTTATAAATTTTGGAGACTTATCCCTTATTGGTCACATCATTAAAATATTTTTTCCCCAATCTATGGGTTATCTTTTTATTTTTTAAAAATTGTTTCCTTTGCTGTGCAAAAGTAGGACCCATTTGCTTAAGTAGGACCCATTTGCTTATTTTTGTGTTGATATACATTATTCTGAGAAACAAATAAAAAAAATGTTGCTATGATTTATCTCAGAGTGTGTTCTGCCCACCTTCCTCTAGGAATTTTATACTGTCCAGTCTCATATTTAGGTCTTTAATCCACTTTGGACTTATTTTTTTGTGTATGGAGTTAAAGAATGATCTAATTTCATTTTTTGAACATGTGACTGTCCAGTTTTCCCATTATCATTTGTTGAAGAGACTGTCTTTCTAACCTCGAGTAGTCTTGCCTTTTTTCATTGACTGATTGATCATAGGAGAATGGGTTTATTTCAGGGTTTTCTATCCTGTTCCATTGATCCATATTTCTGTTTTGGTGCCAGTATCATAATGTTTAGATTACTCTAGTTTTGAGGAATATTCAGAATTCAGGGAGTCTGATTTCTCTGATTCCGTTTTTATTTTTCAACTTTGTGCTGGCTATTCAGAATCTTTGTGTCTCTACACAAATTTTAAGACTTCTTTCTTTTTTTGGTTCTAGTTCTGTGAAAAATGCCATTGGTAGTTTGACTGAGATTGCATTGAATCTATAGATTGCCTTGGGTAATATAGTCATTTTGAAAATATTGATTCTTCCAACCCATGAACATGATATATGTTTCCATCTGTTTATGTCTTCTTTGACTTCTTTCGTTAGGCTCCTTTAATTTTTGGAGTACAGATCTTTGGTTTCATTATATAGGTTTATTCCTAGGTACTTCAACTTTTCATGTGATGGTAAATGTAATTGTTAATTTATCTTTTGTATTAGAGTATAGAAATAAAACAGATTTATCTCTCTCTTTTTTTGGCAGTGGATTTATTGGTCTTAATTTTGTAACTTGCAACGTTACCAAATTCGTTGAATTCTAGAAGTTTTTCAGTAGTATCTTTAAGATCTTCCATGTATAGTATCATGTCATCTGTAGAGTGACTATTTAACTTCTTCTTTTCCAAATTAGATGTTTTTTACTTCTTTTTATTCTCTGATTTCTATAGCTAGCACTTCCATAACTATATTGTTGGAACTAAAAGCATTAAGAGTGTATATTCTTGTCTTGTTCCTAATTTTAGAGGGAATGCTTTCAACTTATCACCACTGAATATAATGCTACATGTACGTTTGTCATATATGGCCTCTATTGTGTTGAGACATGTACACTCTGTGCTCACATACTGGACAATTTTTATCATAATATAATATTTTAATATTTTATATAAACCATTTTAATATATTATATATAATATAATTTATTATTTAATAATAAATGTAAATATAAATATATCATAAATTGGTACTGAATTTTGTCAAAAGCCGTTTTAACATCTATTTAGATGATCATATAGGTTTTATTCTTCAACTTGTTGATGTTTGTCACATTGATTGATTTACAGATGTTGAAAAAGCCTTACATTCCTGGGATAAATCCCTTTGATCATGATGCATGACCTTTTTAATATATTGTAGGTACAGATTGCTAGTATTTTGTTGAGGAATTTTGCATCTGTGTTCATCAGTGATACTGTCTTATAATTTTCATTTTTTGTGTTATCTTTGTCTGATATTGGTATCAAAGTGATGGTTGGCTCATAAAATGAGTTGAAATTTTCCTTCCTCTGAAAATTTTTGAAACAGTTTCAGAAGGGTAAGTGTTGACTCTTCTCACAAAGTTTGATAAAATTTGTGTGGTGCCATCAGGTCCTAACTTTTGTTTGTTGAAAAGTTTTTAATCACAGTTTCAATTTCAAAGCTTATGATTGGCCTGTTCATATTTTCTATTTCTTCCTTGGGAGACTGTACCTTTCTAAAATTTGTCTATTTCTTTCAGGTTGTCCATTTTATTGGCATATAGTTGCTCATAGTAGTCTTTTATGATCCTTAGTGTTCCTGTGGGGTTAGTTGTAATGTCTCCTTTCTTATTTCTAATTTTATTGATCTGAATTATTTTTTAAAAAACACAAACCACATTTTATTAAATTCCAAGATCTCAAAAATTTAATGTATCACCAAGAAAAAAATTAACCATTTATAAAATGACATCAATTGTAAGATACATTCAATTTTAGAGATACAGCTCTAAAAGATTTTTAAACCATCTTAGAACTGTTAAAATATGGTAACATATTGGTGTTCCATCCGAATTAGAAGCTCATCCAGGTAGTATATATTATTCTTATTTCTCAGGAGAAAACCAAGCATAGCACAACACTCAACAGCTTTGATTAGTTTCATTTGTTGTTTTTTCTATAGTAAGCTTATTCTATAGATCATGATTCTATAGTATTTGTTTTGTAAAATCCATTTATATTCTGTACACTTTTGCATATTTAAAAAACTAATTAATTTAATTGGAGGCTAATTACTTTACAATATTGTGGTGGTTTTGCCGTATATTGACAAATATGCCACTGGTGTACATGTGTCCCTCATCCTGAAACCCCCCTCACTTCCCTCCTCATCCCATCCCTCTGGGTTGTCCCAGTGAGCTTTGAGTGCCCTGTTTCTTGCATTGAACTTGGACAGGTCATCTATTTTACGTATGATAATATACATGTTTCAATGTTATTCTATCATCCCACCCTCGCCTTCTCCCACAGAGTCCAAAAGTCTGTTCTTTGTGTCTCTTTTGTTGTCTCGCATGTAGTGTCATCATTACCATCCTTCTAAATTAAATATGTATGTGTTAATACACTGTATTGGCTTTTTTTTTTTCTGACTTAGTTCACTCAGTAGAATAGGCTCCAGTTTCATCCACCTCATTAGAACTGATTCAAATGTGTTGTCTTTAATAGATGAGTAACATTACATTATGTATATATACCAAAATTTTCTTATCCATTCATCTGCCAATGGACATCTAGGTTGCTTCCATGACCGAGCTGTTGTAAACAGTGCTACAATGAACACTGGAGTACACAAGTCTCTTTCAATTCTGGTTTCCTCAGTGTGTATGCCCAGCAGTGGGATTGCAGGTGTGTATGGCAGTTCTGTTATAAGTTTTTAAGGAATATCCACACTATTCCCCATAGTGGCTGACTTAGTTTGAATTCCCACTAGCACTGAAAGAGAGTTCCCTTTTCTCCTCACCCCCTCCAGCATTTATTATTTGTAGACTTTTTGATAGGAGCCGTTCTCACCCATGTGAGATGGTACCTCATTGTGGTTTTCATTTGCATTTTTCTGATAACGAGTGATGATGAGCATCTTTTCATGTGTGTGTTAGCCATCTGTATGTTTTCGGATAAAAGTTTCTTTAGTTCTTGGGCCATTTTTTGATTGGGTGGTTTATTTTTCTGGTATTGAGCTGAATAAGCTGTTTGTATATTTTTGAGATTAGTTGTTTGTCAGTTGCTTCATTTACTATTATTTTCTCCCACTCTGAAGGCTGTCTTTTTACCTTGCTTATAGGTTCCTTCATTGTACAATTGCTTTTAAGTTAAATTAGGTTCTATTTGTTTAATTTTGCTTTTATTTCCATTACTCTGGGGGGTGGGTTAAAGAGTATTCTGCTGTGATTTGTGTCAGAGAGTGTTTTGCCTATGTTCTCCTCTAGGAGTTTTATAGTTTCTGGTCTTACATTTAGGTCTTTAACCCATTTTGAGTTTATTTTTGTGTGCGGTGTTAGAATGTGCTCTAGTTTCATTATTTTACAAGTGATGGACCAGTTTTCCCAGCACCACTTGTTAAAGAGATTGTCTTTCCCCCTTGTATATTCTTGCCTCCTTTGTCAAAGATGAGGTGTCCATAGGTGCATGGATTTATCTATTGGGCTTTCTATTTTCTTCCATTGATCAATATTTCTGTTTTAGTACCAGTATAATATTGTCTTGATGATTGTAGCTTTGTAGTATAGTCTGAAGTCAGGCAGGTTGTTTCTTTCAGTTCCATTCTTCTCTTTCAAGATTGCCTTGGCTATATGAGGTTTTTTGTATTTCCATACAAACTGTGAAATTATTTGTTCTATTTCTGTGAAAAATACCTTTAGTAGCTTGATAGGGATTGCATTGAATCTATAGATTTCTTTGGGTAGCATACTCATTTTCACTATATTGATTCTTCTGATCCATGAACATGGTATATCTCTTCATCTATTTGTGTCATCTTTGATTTCTTTCATCAGTGTTTTATAGTTTTCAACATAGAAGATTTTTGTTTCTTCAGGTGGATTTATCCCAAAGTGTTTTATTATTTTCATCACAATGGTGAATTGGATTATTTCCTTAAGTTCTTTTCTATTTTCTCATTGTTAGTGTATAGGAATGCTATGTGTAGCATTTCTGTGTATTAATTTTATATCCTACAACTTTACTATATTCATTGATTAGCACTAGTAGTTTTCTGGTGGTGTCTTTAGGGATTTCTATGTAGAGGATCATGTTATCTGCAAACAGTGAGAGTTTTACTACTTCTTTTCCAATCTGGATTCCTTTTATTTCTTTTTCTTCTCTGATTGTTGTGGCTAATACTTCCAAAACTATGTTGAATAGTAGTGGTGAAAGTGGGCACCCTTGTCTTGTTCCTGACTTTAAGGGAAATGCTTTCAATTTTTACCATTGAGGATAATGTTTGCTGTGAGTTTATCATATATGGCTTTTATTATGTTGAGGCATGTTCCTTCTATGCCTGCTTCTGGAGAGCTTTTATCAGAAATGGATGTTGAATTTTGTGAAAGGCTTTCTCTGCATCTATTGAGAAAATCAGATGGTTATTATCCCTCAATTTATTAATGTGATGTATCACATTGATTGATTTACAAATATTGAAGAATCCTTGCATACCTGGGATAAAATCCGCTTGGTTATGATGTATGATATTTTGAATTTTTTGTTGGATTCTGCTTGCTAGAATTTGGTTGAGTTTTTTTTTTTTTTTTTGGTTAAGAATTTTTGTATATGTTCACCAGTGATATTAGCCTGTAGCTTTGTGTGTGTGTGTGTGTGTGTGTGTGTGTGTGTGTGTGTGTGTGTGTGTGTGTGTGAGGGGCATCTTTTTCTGGTTTTACATATTAGGGTGATAGCGGCCTTATTGAATAATTTTGGGAGTTTACCTTCTGCAATTTTCTGGAAGAGTTTGAGTAGGATAGGTGTTAGCTCTTCTCCAAATTTTAGGTAGAATTCACCTGTGAAGCCATCTGGACCTGGGCTTTTTTTTTGTTGGAAGATTTTTGATTACAGTTTCTATTTCCCTGCTTGTGATGAGTCTGTTAAGATTTTGTCTTTCTTCTTGTTTCAGTTATGAAAGATTATACTTCTCTAAGAATTTGTCCATTTCTTCCAAGTTGTCCATGTTATTGTCATATAGTTGCTGATAATAGTCTCTTATAATCCTTTGTATTTTTCTGTTGTCTTTTGTGATTTCTCCATTTTCATTTCCAATTTTGTTGATTTGATTCTTCTCCCTTTTTTTCTTGATGAGTCTGGCTAATGGTTTCTCTATTTTATTTATCTTCAAAAGGAACCAGCTTCTAGTTTTGTTGATTTTTGCTATAGTTCTTTGTTTTATTTTCATTTATTTCTTTCCTAAATGTCATGATTTCTTTCCTTCCACTAACCCTAGGGTTCTTCATTTCTTCTTCCTTTAGTTTCTTTAGGTGTAAAGTGAGGTTATTTGTTTGATTTTTCTCTTGTTTCTTGAGGTAAGCTTGTAATGCTATGAACCTTCCCCTTAGCACTGCTTTTACTGAATCCCATAAGTTTTGGATTGTCATGTTTTCATTTTCATTTGTTTCAATGCATATTTTTATTTTCTTTTTGATCTATTCCATGATTTGTTGGTTATTCAGAAGTGGGTTATTTAGCCTCCATATGTTTGAATTTTTAATCGTTTTTTGCCCCCCTGTAGTTGATATCTAATCTAATCACATTGTGATTAGCAAAAAATGCTTGAAATGATTTCAACGGTTTTCAGTTTTACAAGGCTAGATTTATGTCCCAGGACATGATCTATCCTGGTGAATGTTCCGTATGCACTTGAGAAAAATGTGAAAATAGATACCAATTAGGTCTAACTGGTTCATTGTATTACTTAAAGTTTGTGTTTCCTTGCTAAATTTCTGTTTGGTTGATCTATCCATAGGTGTGAGTGGGGTATTAAAGTCTCCCACTACTACTGTGTTACTGTTAATTTCCCCTTTCATACTTGTTCACATTTGCCTTATGTATTGAGGTGCTTCTATGTTGGGTGCATATATATTTTTGATTGTTGTATCTTCTTCTTGGATTGATCCTTTGATCATTATGTAGTGTCCTTCTTTGTCTCTCTTCATGGACTTTATTTCAAAGTCCATTTTATCTGACATGAGTATTGCTATTCCTGCTTTCTTTTGGTTTCCATTTGCATGAGATATCTTTTTCCAGTCATTCACTGTCAGTCTGTATGTGTCCCTTGATTTCAGGTTGGTTTCTTATAGACAGCATGTATAGGGGTCTTATTTTTGTATCCATTCAGACAGTTCTTTGTCTTTTGGTTGGGACATTCCACCCATTTACATTTCAAGTAATTATTGATAAGTATGATCCCATTGCTATTTATTGTCCTGGGTTCAAGTTTATAAACCTTTTCTGTATTTCCTGTATAGAGAAGATGCTTTAGCATTTGTTGAAGAGTTGGTTTGGTAGTGCTGAATTCTCTCAGCTTTTGCTTGTCTGTAAAGGTTTTTTTCCAGTAGTCATGTATGGATGTGAGAGTTGGATGGTGAAGAAAGCTGAGCACCAAAGAATTGATGCTTTTGAACTGTGCTGTTGGGAAAGACTCTCGAGAGTCCCTTGGACTGCAGGAAGATCCAACCAGTCCATCCTAAAGGAGATCAGTCCTGGGTGTTCATTGGAAGGACTGATGTTGAAGCTGAAACTCCAATACTTTGGCCACCTCATGCAGAGAGTTGACTCATTGGAAAAGACCCTAATGCTGGGAAGGATTGGGAGTAGGAGGAGAAGGGGACGACAGAGGATGAGATGGCTGGATGGCATCGCCGACTCGATGAACATGGGTTTGGATAGACTCCGAGAGTTGGTGATGGACAGGGAGGCCTGGCGTGCTCTGATTCATGGGGTCACAAACAGTCAGAGACAACTGAGCGACTGAACTGAACTGAACTGAAAGCTTTTGATTTTTCCATATTTGAATGCTGGTTATAGTAATCTGCATTGTAGGTTTTTCTCTTTCATCACTTTAAGTATGTCTTGCAATTCCCTTCTGACCTGAAGAATTTCTATTGAAACATCAGCTGTTATCCTTACGGGGATCCACTTTTGTGTTATTTGTTGCTTTTCCCTTTTAATATTTTAATATTTGCTCTATGTGTTTGATCTCCATTAACTTGGTTAATATGTGTCTTGGGGTGTTTTGCATTGGGTTTATCCTGTTCGGACTCCTTGGGTTTCTTGGACTTAGGTAGCTATTTTTTTCCCCATTTTAAGGAAGTCTTCAACTATTATCTTCTCAAGTATTTTTTAATACCCTTTATTCTTGTCTTCTTCTTCTGGGGCTCCTATGATTCAAATGCTGGGGCATTTAACATTGTGACAGAGGTCTCTGAGGTTGTCCACATTACTTTTAATTCTTTTTTTCCTCTCTGATTCATTTGTTTCCACCATTCAACTTCCACCTCACTTATCCTATCTTCTGCCTCAGTTATTCAACTGTTGGTTCCCTCCAGAGTGCTTTTAGTTTTAGTTATTGCATTATTCATTATTGATTGACTCTTTTTTATTTCTTCTAGGTCCTTGTTAAACACTTGTGGCATTTTCTCAATGCTTGTCTCTAATCTATTTACTTGTAACTCCATTTTGTTTTCAGGATTTTGGATCATCTTTACTATCATTATTCCAAATTCTTTTTCAGGTAGACTCCAGAATTCCTCCTCTTTTGTTTGGTTTAGTGGGCATTTATTATGTTCCTTTACATGCTAAATATTTCTCTGCCTTTTCATTTCCTTTAGAGTGCTGTGTTTGAGATGCCCTTTCTGTATACTGGAAGTTTGTGGTTCCTCTTTATGTTGGAACCTGTTCCCTCTGGGTGGGTTTGGACTGGTGGATTGTCAAGGTTTCCTAGTTAGGGGAGCTTGTGTCTATGTTTTGGTGGGTGGAGCTGGGTCTCTTCTCTCTGGAGTGCAATAAAGTGTCCAGTAGTGAGTCTTGGGGTGTCTATGGGTTTGGCATGGCTTTGGGTAGCCTGTCTTTTAATGCTCAGTGCTGTGTTCTTGCTTTGCTGGAGAATTAACGTGGTATGTCTTGGTCTGGCACTTGTTGGCTCTTGAGTGGAGCTTGGTTGCATTGTAGGTATGGAGACTTTTGGATGAGTTTTGGTCTATTAATGTTCCCTGGAATTCTCTGATGTTCTCAAATTTCAAAGTTAATCCTACTGCCTCTGGCTTTCAGTCTTATTCTTAGTAACCTCAAGACTTCTCTATCCATACAACACTGATGATAAAACATCTAAGTTAAATGTGAAACAATTCTGCACAGTGAAGGACACTAAGTGAGATTCACAGAGTTAAGTAGAAAAGAGAAGGTGGGGGGAGGAGATAGAGGTGACCTGTGGAGAAAGGGGAGAGTCAAAAGGGGAGAGAGCAATGAAACCAGTAATCACACCCCTAAGTGAAAATGGGCACTGAAGATTAGACTGTTAAAGGTACAAAATTGATAACAAATACCAAAAAGCAAAGATAAAAAATCTAGAGGAGAGGTTAGACTCTCAAGAATACAATATTAAAAATCAAAAATATCAATCACAAAAATTATATATGAAATTTGATTTAAAAATAGGGTCTTTTTTTTGCAAGGTAATAGTAAGACAAATGAAAATCAAAGGAATAATAAAGAACTTAAATTTAAAAAAATTAAAAAGTGGTAATAGTAACATATATATCTAGGAATTTTTCTGGAGCTGTTGTGGGTAGTGTGGGGTCAGTTCAGTTTCAGATAGCTTCTTGTTTCAGCTTGTACTTGTTCTCAAGGTCTATAGGCCCCCTCCAATACTTAGTCAGTTAACTACAGGATATTAGTCTGTTGCAGCTGTCACTTCCAGAGTGGTTCCCCCTTTGTTTATTTTCACTTCCTCTATTTGCAAGTCTCTTCAGTGTCTAATTTCTGCCCTGACACAAGAGGGGCAAAGGTGGTCACTTATTTAGGCTCATTTGTTCAGTTGTGTTGTGGGGAGGGATGAATACTGCAAACAGATATTGCTGGTATGTGTGGGGAGTGCTTGCAGTGTGTGGACCACCCTGGGTTTTCCCCAGCTCACAGCAGTGTGTGCTTTCTGGGTCTACACTGCTCAGGCTCCAGGGTACTCTGTAGGGCACTGTCCAAAGCGGACCCTGTGTTTTGTGTGCTTCCCAGGTCTAAGCCACTCAGGTTCTGGTTCTCGGGTACACTGCAAGGGCACAGACTCAGTTGGGTATGAGTTATGTGCCTTTCCCAGGTCTGAGCAGCTCAGGTGACCAGGTGCTTGGCGAGTGCACTATCCCAGATGAACCATGTGTCTTAATCACCTCCCTGGTCCCAGCTGCTCAGTTTCCTGGGTGTACCAGGAGAATACAGTCCCAGGTGTGCTGTGTGTCTCCTCTGGGGAGCTAATCTCAGGCTGGGATTCTCCTGGCAGATTTCAACTGTCCACAATCCCAGGAAGATGTGGTTTGCAAGTGGAAGCCTGCTCACCATTTGGTGGAGGATGCCAGTCTCTGGGCTGAGATTGGAGCAATCCCTGTCTTCCAGCTTTGGCTGTCACACGCCTGCCTCTCAGCCTCCAGTGGGGGAGAGGAACCTGTATGCAGCTGGCTTGCTCTCCTTTGGTATTCGCTCAATCATTTGTTCTGTGAGCAGGTGAGGCTGTGAGTTAGAGCCTTCAGTAGGAAAGTTCTCTCCCTTTTTCTTTTTTTCCCCCTCTCTGGTGATCCCACAATTTGGATTGCTATCTCATGTTAGCTCCTTCAGATTGTCCTTTGGTGTTCAGGCCCAGTCCTTACCCTAAGGACCAATGATACCGTCTGCACCTCCCTGTCCAGCCCCTGCTCGCTGGTGGCGGATGTGTGTCTGGGCTACCTCTCTGCTGGCAGTTGCAGTTAGACACCTATTCTCTCTCTGTGTGTGTGTGTGTGTGTGTGTGTGTGTGTGTGTGTGTTTTCCTCACAGTTATGTTGCCCTCTGAGATTCCAAATCTCCCTGCAGACCTGCCTGTGAGAGGGTTTCCTGCTCCTCCTTCACAACTCCCTCTCCAGGTCAGGTCTCCGTCTCTAACTCTTTTGTCTCTCTTTTGGTCTTTTATATTTTGTCCTACCTCCTTTCAAAGAGAATGGGCAGCCTTTCTAAGTCCCTGGTGGACTCCTCCAGCATTCAGAAATTGTTTTGTGGAAGTTTCTCAGCATTCAAATGATCTTTTGATGAGTTTGTAGGGAAGAAAGTGGTCTCCTGGTCCTATTCCTCTGCCATCTTGGGAGCTGATTTGAATTCTTACTCCTCCGCCCCCCACCATTTTCTTTATGATGAGTTTGGCTAAAGGTTTATCAATTTCATTTATGTTTTGAAACAACCAGCTTTTGGCGTCATTCATCTTTGCATTTGTTTTCCTTGTTTCTATCTCATTACTTTCTGCTCTGATCTTTATGATTTCTTTCCTTCTACTAAATTTAGGTTTCATTTTTTTTTTCTTTCTCTGGTTGACTTATGTGTAAATTTAGATTGTTTATTTGAGATTTTTCTTGTTCCTTGAGATAAGATTGTTTTGCTATCAACTTCCCTCGTAAAATTGCTTTGCTGCATTCCTAAGTTTTGGGCCATTGTGCTTTCATTTTTATTTGTCTCTAGGTAGTTTTTGTTATTTCCTCTTTGATTTCTTCAGTGATCTATTCGCTGTTTAGTAGCATATTGCTTAACTGAACTGCCATGTGTTTGTGTTTTAGAGTTTTTTTTTTTGAAGTTTATTTCTAATCTCATAGCATTGGGATCAGGAAAGTTCCTTAATATGATTTTGATTTTCTTAAATTTATCTAGACTCAATATGTGGTCAATCGTAGAGAATGTCCTTGGTGTACTTGAGAAGAATGTGTAGTCTGCTACTTTTGGAAGGAATGCTCTATAAATATCAATTATGTCCGATTCATCTAAAGTGTCATTTAAGACCTGTGTTTTTTTAATTAATTTTCTGTTGAGATGATCTGTCCATTGATGAAAGTGAAGTCTTAAAATTCCCTACTATATTGTGTCACTGTCAATTTCACTCTTTATGAGTGTTAACATTTGCCTTACATATTAAGTTGATCCTATGTTGAGTGCATACATAGTTATAATTGTTATGATTTCTTCTTTGGTTGAGCCCTTGATTATTATGTAGTGTCCTTCTTTGTCTCTTCTAACAATCTTTGTATTGAATTCTATTTTGAATAAAACAAGTATTGATACTCCAGGTTTCTTGATTTCCATTTGTGTGGAATATCTACTTCCATCCCCTTATTTTCAGTCAGTAAATATCCCTAGGTCTGATATGAGTTTCTTGTAGACAATATAAACAGTCTTGTTTTTGTGTTCACAAGTCAGCCTATGTCTTTTGGCTACTGCATTTAATCTGTTTGCATTTAAGGTAATTATTGACATGTATGATCTTATTCATGAGAAATGCCAGGCTGGATGAATTACAAGCTGGAATCAAGATAGGTGGGAGAAGCATTAACAACCTCAGATATGCGATGATACCACTCTAATGGCAGAAAGTAAAGAGGAACTAAACCTCTTGATGAAGATGAAGCAGGAGAGTGAAAGAGCCGGCTTGAGACTAAATATTAAAAAATCTAAGATCATGGTATCCAGTCCCATTACTGCATGGAAAATAGACGGGGAAAATGTGGAAGTAGTGAAAGATTTCCTCTTTTTGAGCTCCAAAATCACAGTGGATGGTAACTGCAGCCATGAAATCAGAAAACGATTGCATCTTGGCAGGAAAGTGATGACAAACCTAGACAGTGTGTTGAAAAGCAGACACATTACTCTGCCAACAAAAGCTTGTATAGTCAAGGCTATGGTCTTCCCATTGGTCATGCACGGTTGTGATAGCTGGACCATAAAGAATGCAGATTGACAAAAATCGATGCCTTTGAAATACTGTGTTGGGGAAGACTCCTTAAAGTCCCTTGGGCAGCAAGGAGATCAAACCAGTTAATCTTAAGGGACATCAACCCTGAATATTCATTGGAAAGACTGAGGCTGAAACTGTAAGTATTTTGGACATCTGATGCAAACAGATGACTCATTGGAAAAGTCCCTGCTGCTGGGAAATATTGAAGGCAGAAGAAGACGGAGAAGAGGGTGTCAGAGGTTGAGATGGCTGGTTTACATCACTGATGCAATGAACATGAACTTGGGCAAACTCTGGAAGATGGTGAAGGACAGGGAGGCCTGGTGTGCTGCTGTTCATGGAGTCTCAGAGTAGGACAAAGTTGGGTGACTGAACAGTAATGATATGATCCTATTACTAGTTTCTTAATTGTTTTGGGTTAATTTTGTGTAGGTCTTTTCCTTGTAATGTTTCCTGCCTAGAGATGTTCCTTTATTAATTGTTATACAACTGGTTTAGTGGTGCCAAATTCTCTTAAATTTTGTTTAGTTCTAAAAATTTTGATTTCTCTGTCAAATCTGTTTTAGAATCTTGCTCAGTAGATTATGTATGTAGGTTCTTTGCTTTCATCAGTTTGAATATATTATGCCATTGCCTTCTGCCTTGAAAGGATTTCTATTGAGAAGTCAACTGATCGCATTTTAGGAGTTCCTTTGTAAGCTATTTTCTGCTTTTCCCTTTTTTTTTTTTTTTTTTTTTTTTTTAGTATTTCATCTGTGTATTTAATTTGTGTCAATTTGATTGCTATGTGTTTCAGTGTGTCTCTCCTTGTATTTATCCTGCCCGGGTCTCTCTGTGTTATCTGGAATTGGTTGGAATTTTTCAGCTTTTATATATCCAAGTATGTTCTTGGGTCCTTTATCTCTCTCTTGTCCTTCTCAGTTCAGTTCAGTTCAGTTCAGTCACTCAGTCATGTCTGACTCTTTGTGACCCCATGAACAGCAGCACGCCATGCCTCCCTGTGCATCACCAACTCCTGGAGTCCACCCAAATTCATATCCATTGAGTCGGTGATGCCATCCAACCATCTCATCCTCTGTCGGCCCCCTCTCCTCCTGCCCTCAATCTTTCCCAGCATAAGGGTCTTTTCCAGTGAGTCAGCTCTTCACATAAGGTGGCCAAAGTATTGGAGTTTCAGCTTCAACATCAGTCCTTCCAATGAGCACCCAGCACTGATCTCCTTTAGGGTGCACTGTTTGGATCTCCCTTCAGTCCAAGGAACTCTCAAGAGTCTTCTTCAACACCACAGTTCAAAAGCATCAATTCTTCTGTGCTCAGCTTTCTTTATAGTCCAGCTCTCACATCTTTTCATGGCCACTGGAAAAACCATAACCTTGACTAGACAGACCTTTGTTGGCAAAGTAATGTCTCTGCTTTTTAATATGCTCTCTAGGTTGGTCATAACTTTCCTTCCAAGGAGTAAGCTTCTTTTAATTTAATGGCTGCAATCACCTGCAGTGATTTTGGAGCCCAGAAAAATAGTCAGCCACTGTTTCCACTGTTTCCCCATCGATTTCCCATGAAGTGATGGGACTGGGATGCCATGATCTTCGTTTTCTGAATGTTGACCTTTAAGCCAACTTTTTCACTCTCCTCTTTCACTTTCATCAAGAGGTTCTTTAGTTCTTCACTTTCTGCCATAAGGGTGGTGTCATCTGCATATCTGAGGTTATTGATATTTTTCCCAGCAATCTTGATTCCACCTTGTGCTTCCTCCAGCTCAGTGTTTCTCATGATGTACTCTCCATATAAGTTAAATAAGCAGAGTGACGATACACAGCCTTGACACACTCCCTTTCCTATTTGGAACTAATCTTTTGTTCCATGTCCAGTTCTTACTGTTGCTTCCTGTCCTGTATACAGATTTTTCAAGAGACAAGTTAGGTGGTCTGGTATTCCCATCTCTTTAAGAATTTTCTAGTTCATTGTGATCTGCACAGTCAAAGGCTTTGGCATAGTCAATAAAGCAGAAATAGATGTTTTTCTGGAACTCTCTTGCTTTTTTGATGATCCAGCAGATATTTGCAATTTGATCTCTGGTTCCTCTGCCTTTTCTAAAACCAGCTTGAATATCTGGAAGTTCACGGTTCATGTATTGCTGAAACCTGGCTTGGAAAATTTTAAGCATTACTTGTCCTTCTAGGACAAATGCGTTTAATATTGTCCCAGAGGGCTGTTAGACTGTTTTCACATTATTTCATTCTTTTATCTATATTGTATATTGTGGAAGTAATTTCCACCATTCTTTCTTACATGTCACTTATCTTTTCTTATGTCTCAGTTATTCTTCTATCGATTCCTAGTGTTTTGTTCATTTCTATATTTTTGTTCTTCAGTGATCCTGAATCATTTGCAATATCATTATTCTGAATTCTTTTTCTGGAAGGTTGCTTATCTCCACTTCATTTAGTTGTTTTCTGGAGGATTATCTTGTCCATTTCCCTGGGAAATAATCCTATTCCTTTTCATTTTGATTGTTGTTTGATTGTTGATATATGATTGTAGTTTTTGTTCTACAGGATACAGGGCTGTATTTATTCTTGCTTCCTCTGCCTACTCTTGTTGGATAAGGCTAAAAGTCTTGTGTCAGTTTCCTGATGGATGGGACTGGAAGTGTGGAAAACTGGATCTTGCTCTGTTCAGTAGAACTGTAGTCAAGAAAACTTTAATCTGATTGTCTGCTGATGGGTGGGGCTTCCCTATCTCCCTAGTGATTGTTTGGTATGAGGTGAACCAGGCCTGTGCTCTTTGGGCTCTGTGGTAGATCTAATGGTGATCTCCAAGAGGGCTCATACCAAGGTGTGTCTTATAAGATGGCTGATGCAAGCGCCCCCATCCCCATGGTCAGCCATTGCTGACTCATGCCTTGGCAGGTGGCCCTCCAATTCTCACAGGTATATCTGGCTCAGTCTTCTATGTGGTCACTGCTCCTTTCCCCTGAGTCCTGGGGAACAAAAGGTTTAGTTTGAGCCCTCCAACAGTGGAGTTTCTGTTTTCCCCAGTTCTGTGTTTCTGCAATCAAGTCCCACTGGACTGCATAGTTAGATTTCCTGGTGATCCTAGTCCCTTCGCCAGATCCCCAGGCAGAGAACCCTGGTGTGGGGCCTAGAACCTTCAATACAGTGCAAAATCTTCATTGTTATTCTGGTTCTCCAGTTTGTGGGTCACCAATCCAGCAAGAATGGGATTTGATTTTATCATAATTTTCCCCTCCTATTGTCTCATTGTTGCTTCTCCTTTGTCCTTGGACTTGGGATATCTTTTTATGGTGGGTTCCAGTATCTTCCTGACAATGGTTGTTCATCAGCTAGTTGCAATTTTGGTGCTTTCCTTTGGTGTGTGAGAAGATGCACACACATTAAACAACCTTTAATATGTTGAAATATATCCCCTCTATATTCATTTTGATGAGGTTTTTTTTTTTTTTTACTTGAATGGATGTTGAATTTTGTTTATTGATAAGATCTTGTGATTTTTATCCTTCCTTTTGTTAATATCATGTATCACATTGATTGATTTGCAAATATTTAGCCATCCTTTCATCCCTGAAATAAATCCTGATTTATTATGGTGTTTGGTCTTTTTAAATATTGCTGAATTTTGTTTACCAATATTTTGTCTAGGATTTTTGCATTTGCATTCATCAAAGATTTTGGCCTATATTCCTTAGTAATTTTCTTTTTTGTACTATCTTTGTCTTAAGTAGAAGCTGAACCTCCAATACTTTGGCCACTTGATGCGAAGAGCTGACTCATTTGAAAAGACCCTGATGCTGGGAAAGATTGAGGGCAGGAGGAGAAGGGGACGATAGAGGATGAGATGGTTGGATGCATCACTGACTCAATGGACATGTGTTTGGGTGGACTCTGGGAGTTGGTGATGGACAGGGAGGTGTGGCGTGCTGCGGTTCATGGGGTCGGAAAGAGCTGGACATGACTGAGCGACTGAACTGAACTGAACTGTCTTATTTTGGTGTCCAGGTAGTTGGGGCCTTATAGAATGAATTTCAGCATATTTTGTCACCTTCAATTTTTTGTAATACTTTTTAAAGGGTGAGTATTTGCTCTTCTTTATATGTTTAGTAGAATTCTCCCTTAAAACAATTAAGTTCTGTACTTTTATTTCCTAGAAGTTGTTTTTAATTACAAATTCAATTTCACTACTTATAATTATTCTATTTTGTTTATTCATTCCTGTTTCAGTCTTGTCAGTTTGAATCTATCTAGAAATTTGTCCTTTTTTCCTAGGTTGTCCAATTTGTTAACATATAACTGTTCATAGTATTGTGTGTGTGTGTGTGTGTGTGTGGCATTTTTGTGTTTCTTTAGTATTGTTTAGGCTTTTCTGTAGCTCAGTGTAAAGAATCTACCTGCAGTGCAGGAACCACAGGAGACATGCGTTAGATCCCTGGATTGTGAAGATACCCTGGATGAGGGAATGGCAAACTATTCCAGAACCTGGCAGGATACAATCTGTAAGGTTGCAAAGAGTTGTTCATGACTGAAGCAATTTAGCCCACATGCATGCAGTAATATTACTTCTCTTCTTTCATTTCATTTTTTGTTTATTTGTGTCCCCTCTCTTAACCTTGACAAGCCTCCCTCAAGGTCTACCAGCGTTTTCTTCTTCAAAAAAGAGATCTTGGTTTCATTTACCCTTTCTTTTTTTTTTTTTTGTCTCTGTTTTATTTCTTCTGTGATATTTATTATTTCCTTCATTTGCTCACTTGACAATTTGTTCCTTTAAAATATTCCGTTAGAAGACAGGTCAGATTGTTTATTTGAAAAATTTCTCTGCTTCTTGCGGTTGGCTTGAATGGCTGTAAGCTTTCCACTGAGAACTACTTTTGCTAAATCCCAGCTTCCTTGGTGGCTCAGATGGTAGAGAATCTTCTTGCTATGTGGGAGACCCTGGTTTGATTCCTGAGTCAGGAAGATCCCCTGGAGAAGAAAATGGCAACCCACTCCAATATTCTTGCCTGAAGAATTCCATGGACAGAGGAATCTAGCAGGTTACTGTCCATAGGATTCCAAAGAGTCAAACACAACTGAGTGGATAGAGCTTTCATTTTCTTTCATAGATTTTGGAAAGTTGTGTTTCTATTTCAATTTGTCTCAAGGTGTTTTCTAAATTTCTCTTTGACTTATTGCTTTTGTACTAACATTTCCTTTTGGCTCAGTGAGTTCATGCCTTTACCATTTTTCTTTCTGTAATTGGTTTCTATCTTGTTTTGTATCATTATGTCTGGGAAAAAGCTTGATATAACTTTATCTTCTTAATTTGGTTAAGATTTGTTTTGTGGCCTAGGATGTGATCTATCTCGGGAAATTTCCGCCTGCACTTGAAAAGAATACATATTATAGTAGTTCTGGATGCAATTTTCTTTGGATTTCTACAAACACAATCAGTCTATTTTGTCATTTAAGATCACTGTTGCCTTTGATCTTTCCACTGATGTGAAGTTGTAAAATATCCCATTGTTACTGTTTTAATTGCTGATTTTCCTCTTTATGTCTATTAATATTTGCCTTACAAAGTTAGGTGCTCTTGTATTAGGTTCATGTATGCTAGCAAATATATTATCCTTTTCTTGTGCTAATTTCTTCATCATTTTAAAATTTTCTTCTTTATCTTTTATTATAGACTTTGTTTTAAAGTCTGGTTTCTCAAATATGACTATTGCTACTTCTGCTTTCTTGTTTTCATTTGCATGGAATATTGTTTTTCATTTCCTCACTTTCAGTATCTGCTTATTTAGCTTTGAAGTGAGTCTATTTTAAGAAGCATGTTGTTGAGTCAAATTTTTAATACAACGAACCCCCCGTGTCTTTCAATTGGAGCATTTAGTCCATTGACATTTAAAGTAATTATTGATACATATATACTTATAATTTTATTACTTGTTTTTCAATTGTATTTGTTGTTCTCCTCTGTTCATTTCTTCTTTTAGTTTCTTCCTTTTATCAGCTCAGTTCAGTTCAGTCGCTCAGTCGTGTCCGACTCTTTGCGACCCCATGAATCACAGCACGCCAGGCCTCCCTGTTCATCACCATCTCCCAGAGTTCACTCAGACTCACGTTCATCGAGTCAGTGATGCCATCCAGCCATCTCATCCTGGGTCCTCCCCTTCTCCTCCTGCCCCCAATCCCTTCCAGCATCAGAGTCTTTTCCAATGAGTCAACTCTTCGCATGAGGTGGCCAAAGTACTGGAGTTTTAGCTTTAGCATCATTCCTTCCAAAGAAATCCCAGGGCTGATCTCCTTCAGAATGGACGGGTTGGATCTCCTTGCAGTCCAAGGGACTCTCAAGAGTCTTCTCCAACAGCACAGTTCAAAAGCATCAATTCTTCAGTGCTCAGCCTTCTTCACAGTCCAACTCTCACGTCCATACATGAGCACAGGAAAAACCATAGCCTTGACTAGATGGACATTAGTCGGCAAAGTAATGTCTCTGCTTTTGAATATACTGTCTAGTTTGGTCATAATTTTTCTTCCAAGGAGTAAGTGTCTTTTAATTTCATGGCTGCAATTACAATCTGCAGTAATTTTGGAGCCCCCAAAAATAAAGTCTGACACTGTTTCCACTGTTTCCCCATCTATTTCCTTTTATAACAGGATGGTTTTCTTCAGTGATATGTTTGTGTCCCTTTCTTTTTGTTTTTATTTATCTATCATAGGTTTTAATTTGTGATTCTATGTGGTTCATATATGCTAATGTATGACAATATCTACTTGACTTAAACTGGTAGTAATTTAAGTTCAACCACATTCTAAAAGACCTACATTATTTTACTTCAATCTCCCACATTTTGATGTCAATTTATTTCTTCATGATTATTGCTTCACTTCTTACTCTATAGTTGGTTCTTACAATTATTTTCTCTTTTTGTCTTTGTATTACTTATTTATGTGCTTGAACTTCAACCTTTAATGTATGTTTGCCTTTGCTTATGGGAATTTTCCTTTCCTATATATTCTTACTTCTTCATATAGCCTTTTCTATTTCACTTGCACATATCACTTGAACATTTTCTTTTGGGTCAATTTAATATTGATGATGTCTTCCAGTTTTTAGTTCTCTCAGAAGTTTTTTTTTTTTTTTTAATTCTCTATTTACTCTAGAAGATAATCTTAGGTAGACTATTCTAGGTTTCAGGTTTTTCTCTTTTAGCACTTTTACTATATTGTGCCACTCATCCCTGTCCTGCAAAATCACACACACACCCTTGGTCTGCAGAAAAATCAGCTAGTAGCCTTTGAGAGTTCCCTTTTAAATAACTTAGTTTTTTCCTTGCTGCCTTAATAAGTTCCCCCTTTTTTCCTTTTCCTTTTGTCATTTTAATTACTTTGTCTTGATATAGGCCATTTTGGTTCATCTTATTTGGGATTCTCTGTGCTTCCTATACTTGGATATTTGTTTTCTTTTAGATAATTGAGGGATTTTCAGCCATAATTTCAAGAAATATATTTTTATTCCTTTGTCTCTCTCTTGTCATTCTGAGACCCCCATTATATGAATGTTGGTATCCTTGATGTTACCTCACACATCTTTTAAATTGTTCTTGAATTTTCTTTTCTTTTCTTTTTTTTTGTTTTTTATTTTTTTAATTTTATTTTATTTTATTTATTTATTTATTTATTTTTTTAATGTGTCAGTAAAAGTGAAGTTGCAGATTCATTTTGTCTGCTCTTTATTTTTTTTTTTTTTTTTAACTTTTACTTTCACTTTTAATGACGTGAAAGATGTTACCTGTCATAGGGTAACTTTTTTTTTTTTTTAATTTTAAAATCTTTAATTCTTACATGTGTTCCCAAACATGAACCCCCCTCCCACCTCCCTCCCCATAACATCTCTGTGGGTCATCCCCATGCACCAGCCCCAAGCATGCTGTATCCTGCATCAGACATAGACTGGCGATTCAATTCTTACATGATAGTATACATGATAGAATGCCATTCTCCCAAATCATCCCACCCTCTCCCTCTCCCTCTGAGTCCAAAAGTCCATTATACACAGCTGTGTCTTTTTTCCTGTCTTGCATACAGGGTCGTCATTGCCATCTTTCTAAATTCCATATATATGTGTCAGTATACTGTATTGGTGTTTTTCTTTCCGGCTTACTTCACTCTGTATAATCGGCTCCAGTTTCATCCATCTCATCAGAACTGATTCAAATGAATTCTTTTTAATGGCTGAGTAATACTCCATTGTGTATATGTACCACAGCTTTCTTATCCATTCATCTGCTGATGGACATCTAGGTTGTTTCCATGTCCTGGCTATTATAAACAGTGCTGCGATGAACATTGGGGTACATGTGTCTCTTTCAATTCTGGTTTCCTCGGTGTGTATGCCCAGCAGTGGGATTGCTGGGTCATAAGGCAGCTCTATTTGAATTTTCTTTTCTCATTTTGTTTTTCTTTTTGCTTTTGGATTTGGTGCTTTCTGCTACCCTATCTTCTACTTATGCTTTCTTCTGTATTGCAGAGTCTATTTACTTTCTTTTACAGTGTTTTTCATCTCAGTTATTATATTCCTCAATTTTGACTGATTCATTTTTGTATTTTATACTTTCTTAATTAAATTCTCACTATGCTGATATATCCTTTTCCCTAATTCAATTATCATTCTTATTACTAATGTTTTGAATTCTTCATCTGGTAAGTTTGCTTCTTTCTGTTTTATTACTTGTTTTTTTTTCAAGAGCTTTTCTTGCTTTTTCAAATGAGGTCAATTCTCTGTCATCTCATTTTGCCTAATTTTCTCTCTTTCTATGAAATTTGGTGAAACAATTACCTACTCTGGTCTCGAAGGGGTATCATTATCTGGGAGCTTCCCTATACAATCTGCATGTGCCCTATGGCTTTGGTGGGAGGCTGGATTTAACATGAGCACTAGTCACATCTTTCCCCTGAGTTTGTTGGCAGCTGCCACCTTGGTAGGAAGTGGGACTAAGATGAAACTTCTAGAGCCAGGTATAAACTAGAGTTTCTCATTGTCACTTCCCTATCATGGTTGGGGGTTGCATCCCAAGTTTCTGTAGCAGAAGGCCTGAGTGTCAGGTTTGAGATGGCTTTGTTCTCTTCATGTGTGAGCTTTCCCTTCTCCAAACACTGGCACCCTGGCCCCAAAGGTAGTGATAAGCCAAGAGGGGTCAGTGTGTACCCTGGGCATATGACAGGTATCAGGCTGTGGTGGTCTGGCCTCAGTCAGGGGTCAGGGAGGATTCTGACATGGTATCTACTTAAGTGCCAGGAATATGTACTTCCACATTACTCAGATGCTGCTCCAAGTCTGAGCCTCTTCTTTTCTCAAGGCTGAATTCTTTCCTAGGTCACAGCTGAGCCTCCTCTTTCTCCATTGTGGAACTGTGATATAAAGCACATGAGGCTGTAGTGTTCATTCAGCTCATGCTGGAACATGTGCCAGTGAGGCCATGGGAAACAGGGCAGCCACCTGGGTAATTCAGTCTGCTTTCTCTTTCCTGAGTTGGGAGCCAGTGAGAATATGCATTCTGCTTCTAAATGGAGGACAGGCTATCCATAGTCTCCTGTTGGTCTCAGCGACCCTCCATCCAGCTGAGGTTGCTCATGTTCCCTGTATTGGACCCCAGGACTGGGGTCCCAATATGTGGCTCAAAATGTTCATCCTCAGAGAGGGTCTGTATCCGTGTAACTCCCCTCCTCTTCTGTGTCCTCCCTACAGGCAAAGTTCCAGACCTAACCAGGTCTGTTTTCTTCCTATGCAATTCTGTATGGATCTTTCCTGAATCTTTGGTTTTATAGGAGTCATTATGTCAGTTTACAACTTGTTTTGATTGAGACAATGTTAAGCACGCCAACATTCAAATCACAGGGATCCCTGAAGAAGAAGACAAAAGGAAAAGGCATGAGGGAATATTTGAGGAGATAATAGTAAAAAAAACTTTACTAAAATGGGTAAGGAAAGGACCACCCAAGTCTCAGAAGCTCAGAATGGTCCATACAGGGTAGACCCAAGTAGAAACACACCAAGATGCATATTAATCAAACTCACAAAAATTAAACACAAACGACAAATATTAAAGGCAATAAGGGAAAAGCAACAAATGGCATATAAGGGAATCCCAATAAGCATAACAGCTGATCTTTCAACAGAAACTCTACATGTTAGAAGGGAATGGCAGGGCATACTTAAAGTGATGAAAAGGAGGGGAAAAAAAAAATCTACAACTAAGATTACTCTACCCGGCAAGGATCTCATTCAGCTTCAAAGGAGAAAACAAAAGCTTTACAGACAAGCAAAAGCTGAGAGTATTCAGCACCACCAAGCCAGCTCTTCAACAAATGCTAAAGGATCTTCTCTAGACAGGAAACACAGAAAAGGTTTATGAAAATGAATCGAAAACAATAAAGCAAATGGTGACAGGTTCATACTTATCAATAATTACCTTAAATGTGAATAGGCTAAATGCTCCTACCAAAAGACAAAGAACTGTCTGAAAGGATACAAAAACAAGACCCCTATACATAGTCTACTCAAACCTAGGGACATATACAGACTGAAAGTGAGGGGCTGGGAAAAGATATTTCATGTAAATGGAGACCAAAAAAAAAAAAATGCAGGAGTAACAATATTCATATCAGATGAAGTAGACTTTATAAGACACAAAGAAGGAAACTACATAATGATCAACGGATCAATCCAAAAAGAAGATAAAACAATTATACATATACATGCACCCAACATAGAAGCACCTAAATACTTAAGGAAAATGTTAGTAACTATTAAAGAACAAATTGACTGTAACACAATAATAGTGGGGGACTTTAATACCACATTCACACCAATGGACCGGTCATCTGGACAGAAAATTAGCAAAGAAAAACAAGATTTAAGTGATACATTGGGACAGTTAGACCTAATTGATATCTATTTGGCATTTACCCCAAAACAATATTTCACTTTTTTCTCAAGTGTGCATGGGGCATTCTCCAGGACAAATCACATCCTGGGCCACAAATCTATCCTTAGTAATTAATAATAAAAAAATTGAAATCATATCAAGCATCTTTTCTGATTACAATGTTGTAAGATTAGATATCAAGTACGGGAAAAAAAAAAACTATAAAAAACACAAACATATTGAGGCTAAACAACATACTCCTAAATTATCAAGCAGATCATTGAAGAAATCAAAAAGGAAATAAAAATATGCATAGAAACAAATGATAATGAATTTCATTTTTGCAAGATACATCATCTTCCCAGACCTCTGCCTGTAGCTCCAGGCAGGAGCAGTTGGAGCTCTCATATGCATATGCATATATCAATACTTACATGTGTGCACACACATGCACAGAAAGTGTGCATATCTCCATGTATGTTTTTGTATGTGTATGTTCACACAATAGAAAATAGGATACAATCAGAAAAAAATCTTAGGTAACAAATGTCTGTGATTTCTCATATGAGAATTTTATGATCTAGCTAATTTAGCTACCCATCAGTCTATTTAAAGAAGTACAGTGGTTAAGAGAAATCAACTCTTGTTTAGAGATGGAATAAGAATCGTGCTAAACTGAGGTTCTTAGAGATATTTTTAGTTAATCCAAGATTACCTTTTACCTTCTGTCAAATTGAATGAATATTTATCCAATGCATTAAAATGTACACAACAAATACTTTTAATTCTGTTATTTAAAATAGCTTCCATACCTACTTTGCCCTCAATGCAAGATGTTCCTTTTGATAGCATGTTTTCTTTATCACCATCACTTTAAAATATATGCTGCTGCTACTAAGTCACTTCAGTCATGTCCAACTCTGTGCGACCCCATAGACGGCAGCCCATCAGGCTCCTCCATCCCTGGGCTTCTCCAGGCAAGAACACTGGAGTGGGTTGCCATTTCCTTCTCCAATGCAGGAAACTGAAAAGTGAAAGTGAAGTCGCTCAGTCGTGTGTGACTCTTCGCGACCCCATGGTCTGCAGCCTACCAGGCTCCTCCGTCCATGGGATTCTCCAGGCAAGAGTACTGGAGAATAAAATTTGGGGTTTTTGGAATTTTAATTCCAAAAATAAAATTTGGGATTAACAAATGACAATATTTCATTCAATATTGTAAAAGATGGATATACATTTGTTTCAATGTGTTTAATACAAATATTAAGAGCACTTTATATAACCATTACATAGATATTTCTGCTATGGTTTTACCTAGTAGCTTATATGGTAAACAACCCGACTGCTAATGCAGGAGATGTAGGAGATGCAAGTTTGATCTCTGGGTCAGGAAGATTCCCTGGAGGAGGAAATGGCAACCCACTCCAGGATCCTTGCCTGGAGAATTCTATAAACAGATAAGTCTGGTAAGCTACACTCCATGAGGTCGCAGAGAGTCAGACACAACTGAGTGATTAACACTTCACTTCACTTCATACAATATATGCTGAGAGCATGAATTTGAATTCTGTTCAAGTCTCAACTGATTTTTACTGTGAGAAAGATAATTCACATAAATAACCCTCAATCCCTTCATCTTTAAAACACATAAATTATTACAATCTATAACTAATGCTAGAAATTAATATTGTTTGTCCAGTGACAGCATGTAATAGATATTGCTTTGTTTTTAAATCACAAGCTTCTAAATAAAACCTGTTATATAAAATTAAAATAAACTTTTTATATTGTTTAATTTCTAATGCCATATGCTGCTTTGCTTATCTTTAAGAAAATAAACCTCGAGGACCAGAACAGCATACTGCATATTTAATTCTCTGTCAATGTTACACGATTGTAAATAAAGCCACATTTTTCCTTTGAAGAGTAAAAACATTCTCCCAGTGGCAGTATGCCTTTCCCTTACCTGCCAAGCACTGCTCATTGACCCATTATTCCTTTAACTTCCAAATATATGTTTGTAGACTACGTGAATTATCATGTGCTTCTTTTCTCTGAGTTGCAACATATGCTTGCCCATGGAGGTTTGCAAACCTCTTTTAATATTAATGACACAATTTGAGGCATAGGTATTCCAGAGAACAAACTTTGCCTTCACGGGCTGTGCTGCATCTCCTCATTAAATGTGGACAATCTTCCTTTTGCACTTAGTTTCAGACACCTAAATAATATTTTTTTTTCACTTGGCAAGCTAAGGTTTTTAAGCACTGAAGAAGGGAGATAAAAGTCATTTTTCTTTCTCAGTAGCATTTCTTTCTCACTCTTGAACACACAGTACTGTCAACCAGCTCTAAGTGACTCACTGGTCAGAGAAACGCTACAAACTCTTTTGAAAATGATAAATGATTTAAAACTCATGATCTGAAATAGAACTTGATCCCTGAGGGTTTATAGAAGGGCCTATCTGTAACAGCTCTCAAAAAGCAAAATACTGTTGGTGAGGCACTCTTCAAGCAGGTCTATTCCAGGGTCCAGGCAACTCTGGGCTTTTATACATTATTAACTCTTCAGGGAATCCAGAATCTATTTGAGGTAGTAAAGATGACATTAATAAGACAGAAGCCATGGCTTTGTTTAGTAAGCAATTGTCTCACTGAATTCACAAGTTTTCTAAGATCGACTATACTTACAAAATCTGGCCAATTATTTTTCTCATCTCTTTCTGTCTTCCCCATTTCATTCCCCTTGAAAATTAGCCAGAGCCCTCCCCACTCATTTTATACACTCAGACTTACTTTCACTAAAAGGTGAAGGATAATTTCTCAGCTTCTTTAACCTGTAATATTTTACTTCTCTGGAAAATTAGGGAAGAAAGAGGAGAAGCTAATGTTTATTGAAGGCCTACGTTAATCATAGAATTCAAAACAGCCATCAGTGTTAATATCATCCTACCATCTTATGAGTGAGAGAATTTGGCCCAGAGAAATCAATTAGCCTGCTGAAGATCACACTGATCAAGATAACGATGGATTCTAACTCAAGTCTGAAGCCAGTGTTCATGCTGCTTTTCATGAAGAACACCTCATTTTTGCCAAGGCTAAGCATCTTTCTACCTGTGTACCCTATCCAGTTCTGGCTTATCTAGGGACATCTTTATCCAGTTTCTATTTTTCCTAAATAAATTCTAAAACCTTTCCTCAACTGACTATTTTAAAGGTAAACTTGCTCTTGCTTGCAGAGTGAAAAACACAATAAATAAAAAGCTATAACTGCTATATACTTTCAGTACAATCAAGTCTCTTTCTTCACACCTCACTATTTGAAAGATAAATTTATACTTGTGACCTTCACTGTTTCATAAACCACTTTCTTTCTAATTCTTTGCAGTCTGGCTCCCACTTCCACCCCTTTTATGAAGTGTTCTTCACCAGGTCATCAACTGTACAGCATTTATGCATTTAAATGCTTCCTTGTGATTTTTAAAACATTCTTGATTTTTGGCTTATTCAGTGACATAATTTGTTTCTCATTACAAAAATAATAACTACAACACATTTTGTGCTGCTGGCTATGCTAGGATTCTAAATCTCTATTACACTTACCCCTTATGACAATCCTTCAGGTTAAAAATTATTCATTATTCCAGATCAGGAAAATAAGGTTCTTCCAGCATAAGCCATGAGCCATGCCGTGTAGGGCCACTCAAGACATATGGATAATGGGGGAGAGTTCTGACAAACTGTGGTCCACTGGAGAAGGAAATGGCAAACCACTTCAGTATTCTTGCCTTGAGAACCCCATGAACAGTATGAAAAGGCAAAAAGATGGAACATTGAAAGATGAACTCCCTAGGTCGGTAGGTACCCAATATGCTACTGGAGATCAGTGGTAAACTAACCTCAGAAAGAATGACGAGACAGAGCCAAAACAAAAACAACACCCAGTTGTGGGTGTGACTGGTGATAGAAGCAAAGTCCAATGTTGTAAAGAGCACTATTGCATAGGAAAATGAAATGTTAGATTCATGAATCAAAATACATTGGAAATGGTCAAACAGGAGATACCAAAAGTGAACGTTGCTTTTTTAGGAATCAGCAAACTAAAATGGACTGGAATGGGTTAATTTAACTCGAATGACCATTATATCTACTACTGTGGACAAAAATCCCTTAGAAGAAATGGAGTAACCATCACAGTCAACAAAAGAGTCTGAAATGCAGTACTTGGATGCAATCCCACAAATGACAGAATGATCTTGGTTCATTTTCAAGGCAAACCATTCAATATCTTGGTAATCCAAGTCTATGCCCCAACCAGTAATGCTGAAGAAGCTGAAGTTGAATAGTTCAATGAAGACCTACAAGACCTTCTAGAACTAACACCCAAAACAGATGTCATTTTCATTATAGGGGACTGGAATGCAAAAGTAGGAAGTAAAAAAATACCTAGAGTAACAGGCAAATTTGGTTTGAAGTACAGCATAAAGCAGGGCAAAGGTTAATAGAGTTTTTGCAAAAGAATGCACTGGTCATAGCAAACACCCTCCTCCAACAACACAAGAGAAGACTCTACACATGGACATCACCAGATGGTCAACACCAAAATCAGATTGATTACATTCTTTGCAACCTAAGATGGAGAAGCTCTATACAGTCATCAAAAATAAGACCAGGAGCTGACTGTGGCTCAGATCATGAACTCCTTATAGCCAAATTCAGACTTAATGAAGAAAATAGGGAAAACCACTAGACCATTCAGGTATGATTTAAATCACATCCTTTATCATTATTTGGTGGAAGTGAGAAATAGATTCAAGGGATTAGATCTGATAAACAGAGTGCTTGATGAACTATGGATGGAGGTTCATGACATTGTACAGGAGACAGTGATGAAGACCATCCCCAAGAAAAAGAAATGCAGAAAAGCAAAATGACTGTCTGAGGAGGCCTTACAAATAGCTGTGAAAAGAGAAGTGAAAAACACAGGGGAAAAGGAAAGATATACCCATTTGAATGCAGAGTTCCAAAGAATCACAAGGAGAGATAAGAAAGCCTTCTTCAGTGATCAGTGCTAGAAAGAAGAAAATAACAGAATAGGAAAGACTAGAGATCTGTTCAAGAAAATTAGAGATATCAAGGAAACACTTCATGTAAAAATGGGCTCAAAAAGGACAGAAACGGTATGGACTTAACAGAAGCAGAAGATATTAAGAAGTGGAAGGAATACATAGAAGAACTACACAGAAAAGATCTTTACAACACAGATGATCACAATGGTATGATCATTCATCTAGAGCCAGACACCTGGCAATGTGAAGTCAAGCGGGCATTAGGAAGCACCACTATGAACAAAGTTCATGGAGGTGATGGAATTCCAGTTGAGCGATTTCAAATTCTAAAAGATGCTGAGAAAGTGCTGTACTTAATATGCCAAAAATTTGGAAAAGTCAGGAATGACCACAGGACTGGAAAAGGTCAGTTTTTATTCAAATCCCAAAGAATGGCAATGCCAAAGAATGCTCAAACTACCTCACAATTGCATTCATCTCACATACTAGTAGAGTAATGCTCAAAATTCTCCAAACCAGGCTTCAACAGTACATGAACTGTGAACTTCCAGATGTTCAAGCTGGTTTTTGAAAAGGCAGAGCAACTAGGGATCAAAGTGCTAATATCTGTTGGATTATTGAAAGAGCAAGAGAGTTCCAGAAAAATGTCTATTTCTGCTTTATTGACTAAGCCAAAGCCTTTGACTGGGTGGATCACCACAAACTGTGAAAAATTCTGAAAGAGATGGGAATACCAGACCACCTGACCTGCCTCTTGAGGAATCTGTATGCAGGTCAGGAAGCAACAGTTAGAACTGGACATGGAACAACAGACTGGTTCCAAATAGGAAAAGGAGTATGTCAAGGCTGTATATTGTCACCCTGCTTATTTAACTTCTATGCAGAATACATCATGAGAAACGCTGGGCTGGAGGAAGCACAAGCTGGAATCAAGATTGCTGAGAGAAATATCAATAACCTCAGATGACACCACCCTTATGACAGAAAGTGAAGAACTAAGGACCCTCTTGATGAAAGTGAAAGAGGAGAGTGAAAAAGTTGGCTTAAAGCTCAACATTTAGAATACTGAGATCATGGCATCTGGTCCCATCACTTCATGGGAAATAGATTGGGAAAGAATGGAACCAGTGACAGACTTTATTTTTCTGGGCTTCAAAATCACTGCTGATGGTGATTGAAGCCATGAAATTAAAAGACGCTTACTGCTTGGAAGAAAAGTTATGACCAACCTAGATAGCACATTAAAAAGCAGAGACATTACTTTGTCAACAAAGGTCCCTCTAGTCAAGGCTATGGTTTTTCCAATAGTCATGCATGGATGTGAGAGTTGGACTATAAAGAAAGCTAAGCACTGAAGAATTGGTGCTTTTGAACAGTGGTGTTGGAGAAGGCTCTTGTGAGTCCCTTGGACCACCAGGAGATCCAGCAAGGCCATCCTGAATGAAATTGGTCCTGAATATTCATTGGAAGGACTGACACTGAAGCTGAAGTTCCAATACTTTGGCCACTTGATGAGAAAAACTGACTGATTTGAAAAGACCCTGATGTTGGGAAAGATTGAAGGCAGGAGGAGGAGGGGATGACAGAGGCTGAGATGATTATAAGGGATCATCGACTAAATGGACTTGAGTTTGAGTAAACTCCAGGTGTTAGTGATGGACAGGGAGGCCTTGCATGCTGCAATCCATGGAGTTGCAAAGAGTGAACACAACTGAACAACTGAACTGAACTGACCATAAGTCAATTCACCAAGATGATATATTATAGGAAAATTGGAATGTGATCTCAAAACTACTTATTACAGGACCTTCTTTACTGACATTGTTTATTTTTATATTGGATTGGCAAAAACTTCTTTTTTTAAAAAAATCTCTTTAAATGGCTTTAGTAGCACCTAGTTGTCTTTGACTGTGCGTTAAAATAAAAAGAAGAAAAACTTAACAAAGCATATATGTTTTTGTAGCCACTTTAATGTTTAAAAGGGAAGAAAAAAAGAACATATCACCTTTTATTATTTATAATTTAAAGAAAGATAAAAACCCAAATGAAATACAAAAGAAAAAAAAAAGAGAGAAAGATAAGTGCACTGTAAAGAGAAGGTCATATGACTGATCAAACCTGGAAAAAGTGGTTTGCAAAGTTTTCTACTGGAGATTTCTTGCTTGGACAATATTCTGCAGTGTGGTTGACCAGTTTAAGTTGGTAATATCAAACTGAAACATAAACTGACACATTAACTGAGAACAATCAATATTATGCCATTCAGGAGATAACCAACATACTCAAAATATCCAAACCAAGTAGTAAAAATCACTTGCACCCACTTGGTTATGCTAATTTCTCTGATGTTTATATTCCACACAAGTTAAGCAAATAAAACCTTTGTATATGGTGAAATAGGAAGGGATACCTCTTTATGAGCTACTTTCTGAGTACTACTTCTAACTACACCAAATGAAAATAGCACTTGATGAAAAGCTTCCAGAATAGTCAACAGAAAATACATAATCTTCCATTGGGATGATGCAAGACTGCATGTTATTTTGATGACCAGGCAAAAACTTTTACAGTTTCACTGGGAAGTTCTGATTCATTCACTGTATTCACCAGCAACTTTGGTTGTCTATTTATTTCGGTTTTACAAAATTCTCTTAATAGAAAAAAAAAAAAAAAAGAAAGAAAATCAATTCCCTGGAAGACTGTAAAGACATCAAGAACAGCTCTTTGTTTAAAAAAAAAAAAAAGAAAAGTGGGAAGACGGAATTATTTTTGTTTTTCAGTCACTCAGTCGTGTCTAACTTTGCAACCCCGTGGACTGCAGCACACCAGGCTTCCCTGTCCTTCAGCATCTCCTAGAATTTGCTCAAACTCATATCCATTGAGTCAGTGTTGCCATCCAACCTCATCCTCTGTCTTCCCCATTTCCTGCCTTCAATCTTTCCCAGCATCAGGCTTTTTTCTATTGAACTGGCTCTTCATATCAGGTGGTCAAATTATTGGAGATTCAGCTTCAGCATCAGTCTTTCCAATGAATATTCAGGACTGCTTTCATTCAGGATTGGCTGGTTTGATATCCTTGCTGTCCAAGGGACTCTCAAGAATCTTCTCCAACACCATAATTCAAAAGCATCAATTCATAGGCACTCACCCTTCTTTAATCCACTCCAGTGTTCTTGCGTGGAGAATCTCAGGGACGGGGGAGCCTGGTGGGTTGCCATCTATGGAGTCGAACAGAGTCAGACATGACTGAAGCGACTTAGCAGCAGCAGCAGCAGCAACAGCAGCAGCACCCTTCTTTATGGTCCAACTCTCACATTCATACATGGCCACTGGAAAAGCCATAAGTTTGACTATACAGATCTTTTTTGGCAAGTAATGCCTCTACGTTTTAATACACCATATGGGTTTGTCATAGCTTTCCTTCTAAGGAGCAAGTGTCTTTTAGTTTCATGGCTGCAGTCACCATCTGCAGTGATTTTGGAATTAAGAAGTTACCTAAAAAATGGCAGAAGATAGTGGATGAAGGCAGTGGATACATTATTAAATAAAATTCTTGATAAAATGAACAATGTGTCTTTTATTATTACCTAAAAACTGAAGGATATTTTTGCCCAACTCAGTGTTTCACATAGTATGTTATTTATTGTGATTTCATGATAGTCCCTTCTCCCTCATTAGCTTCTGTTCTCTGAAAATGGCATCTGTTATGTCAACCACTTTCACCAAATAGACTGACTTAAACATGAGCTTCCTGGCTTTATCTCTGGCATTCTCTTCCCTCCTCTGTCCACATGTACCACCCAAATAATGTCACTTTCTGATTCTAGTCACCCGTGCCCAACACCCACAGCTATTTATTATTGAAAATCAACACACTCTGATACCCTACACCACAGTTGTCCTGCTGTAATTTTGCTCATGACTAGTTCTCTTTAACATTGTCTGTTTTCCATTAGTAAATCTATAAAGTAGATCAAGACTTCATCTCATTTGCCTAGGCTTCATCAGTGGCTCATTACATGATTATCATGTTTTGTACTAAATGTCAAATAAATCTTCCTAACATTTGTCTTCTTTATAACACTTTCTTGCTCATGAACCACCACAATATTTCTGCTCTTAAGCCTGGTAAATAACTTTCCTTCATGGACTCAAAATTCACCACTACCATCAAACTTTCTATAAGTTATCTGCAATTAAGTCAATGGAATTTAAAAAAACTGAGATTAATCACTTATATACATTTGTTTATGGCTTAGAAGATAAAATCAATTTTCTTTCATACATCTTTTCATATGTAAATTTTATTTATTGATTGTATTAAATTATAATTTTAAAGCAAGAACAAAGATGTTACACTTGTGTGTTTATATTGATATATGTGTGTGTGTGTCTGTGTATGTCTGTTTGTGTATGTGTTACACCACAGTGTATGGTCATTGTTTTAAACACACTTGCCATCCACTATTTTGGAAATTGGCTATTTTTCAGAATTACAAATTCTTTTATAAAGAATTTAAAATTGGAAGATTAGTGAGCAGAAAATCTCTCTTTCTAAACATACATATTATACTTATGACGTCCCTAGATAAGAAAATGGCAACCTACTCCAATCTTCTTGCCTGGGAAATCCCATGGAAAGAGGAGCCTGGCAAGCTATAGTCCATGAAGTTGTCAAGTGTCAGACACGACCAAGTGTACACGTGCATGCACACACACACACGCACACACACACACACGTATGCTGTACACATATAACTGCAGTGTATATGTAGATATATACATACATACATATGTGCATGTGTAATATGTATGTATATTAATATACCATTAGTGTGAAGAAAGCTGAGCGCTGAAGAATTGATTCTTTTGAATTGTGGTGTTGGAGAAGACTCTTGAGAGTCCTTCGGATTGCAAGGAGATCCAACCAGTCCATTCTAAAGGAGATCAGCCCTGGGTCTTCTTTGGAAGGAATGATGCTAAAGCTGAAACTCCAATACTTTGGCCACCTCATGCGAAGAGTTGACTCATTGGAAAAGACTCTGATGCTGGGAGGGATTGGGGGCAGGAGGAAAGGGCGATGGCAGAGGATGAGATTGTTGGATGGCATCACCGACTCAACGGACGTGAGTTTGAGTGAACTCCGGGATATGGTAATGGACAAGGAGGCCTGGCGTGCTGAGATTCATGGGGTTGCAAAGAGTTGGGCACGACTGAGCGACTGAACTGAACTGAACTGAATCATTCATTTAGATTTGAGAGTATTATTTAAACTGAGATAAATTCATATACTTCTAATTGACTGATTTTAGGGTTCTCCTCATATTAAAAAAAAAATATTTATTTACATATTTGACTGCCTTGGATCTTAGTTGCAGCTTGTGAGATCTTTCTTTGTGGTGCATGGGCTGTCTAGTTGTGGTACCCAGGCTTAGTTGCCCCACGGCTTGTGGGATTTTATTTCCTCAACCAGATATCAAACCCCTGTCCCTTGCATTGCAAGGCAGATTCTCAACCACTGAAACTACCAAGAAAGTCCCTCCTCATTTTTAATGTATCACTTTTAATTTATTTTAATTGGAGATTACTTACTTTACAATATTGTATTGGTTTTGCCATACATCAACATGAATCCACCACAGGTATACACATATTCCCCATCCTGAATCCCCTTCCCTCCTCCCTCCCTGTACTAAACATTTATATTCTCCATGAAAAGTCATTCTTTCCCTGTATATCCAAGTTTTGAAGTCTAATATACATAATTAGAAAAGAATAGACAGAACGAAATGGTGATTAACAAAAAAAAGTCTTAATGTTTTAAAATGCTGGCTTTAAAAAAAGATTTATTTATTTATTTATTTTTGGCTGTGCTGCTTTTTGCTGTGGTGTGCAGGCTTCTCACTGCAATGGCTTCTCCTGTTGCAGGGCATGGGTTCTAGATGCACAGGCTTCAGTAGTTGTGGTACATATGCTTAGTAGTATCCTCTTGCAGGCTCTGAAGCACTGGCTCAGTAGTTTTACTGCACAGGGTTAGTTTCCTAATAGCATATGGGATCTTCCCAGACCAGGGATAGAACCCCGGCATTGGCAGATGGATTCTTAACCACTGGACCACTGGGAAAGTCTTATTATTGGACCATATATATATATATATATATATATATATATATATATATATATAATTTGATTTATTCCATTTTTTCCTAATTGTCAAATTCATCTTGATGTATGCACCTGTAGATAGTAGGGTTGAATTATATTTTCTAAGAAATTAAAACAAATTATAAAGATAATTTGATGTTTAGTACCACTTATAAAGTGACACATTTAATTTGTGAAATTATTTTAATTGAAATCAGATGATAATGTTTCTTCTTTTGTGTTCCATAGCTCTTATTGTTTTACTTTGCACACAGTTTCTTCAAACAGTCCTAGCAAAGTGACAAGACTTATTAGACATAGATTGAAATATATTTTGAAAGCTAAAATCCATGCTACTAAATACTTACTTCTAATAGCATTAAACATATGCCTTTAGTGCATCTAGTTGAGAGGAAACTTAATTTATTGGCTTTCAGAATAATGCATGCCATTTCCAGGCTGATACATGACACAATTATCCAGTCATTTTCCTCTTGTGTGGCAAGTAAAGAGGCTACATAGTCCAAAACATGCAGCCATAGATGGTGACACTTCTGTCAGTCTGGCCCTTAAGACACCATAGGAAGCATGGACGTCCTCCTCCCAGCATCCCATACAACCACTGCCTTAGAATGTGGTGCAAGCAAAATTCAATGTTTGTTCTCATAAGCCAACAGAATTCTGGGAGTTAATTGGTTAGTTCAAATATAACACTGCTGTACTAGTAAATACACTATTAATGCCTTTATTTGTCTGCTGTTTTCCATCAATATTGTTGCTTTATCATTACACTGAATACCATTTCTCACTTGGAAAATAGGACTTCTATAAAAAGTGTATTATTCTGAAGATAATATGAATGTTAAAGCAAACTCCAAAGAGAATTTTATTAAGTACTTCTTTTTACATGATACCTGGTAGTGTTCAAAGTTTAAATATTTTGATCATTTAATGCTTCCCAAATCCAAAATCATAGCATTTATTCAAAACACTTTGTTGTATATTCTTCATTTTAGCCATCAAATAACTATCAAAACACAAAAACAATAATTAGCCCAATGAGACATTCACATATATCCAATAAATGGCCCAGAAACCAAAAGCATCCACTTGACTAAGCTCCAACAAAATATAAAACACTGCACAGGGGCCCATATAACTTAATATATTTTATTTAAAAATTGTGCATGCATTGAAAAATATATTTTGTAAAGTCAACCTTACTATGAGATACTGTTGAAAAAAAACACTTTCATTTTTTTTTTATTTTTTAAATTTAAATATTTAAAAATTTTACAATGTTCTGTTGGTTTCTGCCATACAGCAATGCACATCAGCCATAATTATACATACATTCCCTCCCTCCATAGCATCCCTCTTCTCCCCTCATCCTATCCCTCCAGGTCATCACAGAGCACCAGACCTGGCTTCCTGTGCTTATATAGTATATATAGTTTGGCTTTATATAACTTAGATGGCAAACTGCTATAAGTCTGTGAGAATGAAGAGACTAGCTTCCATTATAGGTTGGAAGGATATACACTGGCTTTCTCTAACACCTGGCTTGTGGAATGCTGGCTAGTTACTTAACTGAGCCAATTCAACACACTTACCTGAAATCTGAACTCTAGCTCAGGAACACAAAAATATAGATGTTAGATTAGAATATATTATGATAGTAGTCACATTCATACTGTAGAAGTCTTGGTTGCAAGCAGAGTTCTTCAGTAACCTGGTTGATTCTTGCTTTCTTTCTGGTAGCTGTCCAATCATTGCATTCCTTGTCCCAGTAAATTGCATCATTTTCTGTTGTTTGAGACAAAGAACACTGACAAATTCATCTTTGTGAAGCTTATAATGCACTTTCTCTCTACTTGTCTATGGATGCATACTGCCAAAAAACTTCCACAGAACTAAAATATATTGCATTTATTTTCTTTTGCTACAAGTCTTAGGAAAGATCCAAAAGCAGCATAATCACCCAACAGCTGCCATAGAGTTAAAAAAAAAAAAAGAAAGAAAAAAAATACTTTGTAAACATTGTAACATTGTAACAGGATGAAGTACAGTCTGTTCTTTAGTTCTTAAGTGGTTAGTCCACTGAATTTTAATGAATGCTTCATTCCAGATACTTTTATTTTTTAATCTCAGGTATGTGCATCGATTTAAATGAATAAATTACACGTTTTAAAATTTATATTTAAAAAAAGGATTTCAATTGATTCCATGAGGGGAAAATGATAGTAATGGAATAAGCTCTATCTATAAATAAAACTGGCATGAAAGCTATTATATAGAAATTATTTTTAAATTGATAAAGAGGAAATATAATGTTTTATGTTCCAAAATCCACAATTACATTATAATGAATTACATTCTATATAAGGTCAAAAAAACAAGGTTGACAAGTTTGATGTCATTTTTTTTTTCCTTTTATACCTGAAATCCATTTTAAAGTCTGTCAAAAAAGATTCTTCAAATCTCTTGGGTAACAATTATTATTTATTATAGACTCTCCTCCAAATGGGTTAGGAAACTCAAACAGGGCCTCTGTATCAACCTAGAGGGGTGGGATGGGGAGGGAGATGGGAGGGAATTTCAAAAGGGAGGGGATACATGTATACCTGTGGCTGATTCATGTTGAGGTTTGACAGAAAGCAGCAAAATTCTGTAAAGCAATTATCCTTCAATAAAAAAGTAAATTAATTTTAAAAAAAAGTAATGTAGTGGTTAATGTAAATTCTTGTTAACTATGATTAGTATGGGCCTGATATTGGATAGCATATTCAAAAGCAGAGACATTACTTTGTCAACAAAGTTTCCTCTAGTCAAGGCTACGGTTTTTCCAGTGGTCACGTATGGATGCGAGAGTTGGACTGTGAAGAAAGCTGAGCATCAAAGAATTGATGCTTTTGAACTGTGGTGTTGGAGAAGACTCTTGAGAGTCCCTTGGACTTCAAGGGGATCCAACCAGTCCATTCTGAAGGAGATCAGCCCTGGGATTTCTTTGGAAGGAATGATGCTAAAGCTGAAACTCCAGGACTTTGGCCACCTCATGTGAAGAGTTGACTCATTGAAAAAGACTCTGATGCTGAGAGGGATTGGGGGCAGAAGGAGAAGGGGATGACAGAGGATGAGATGGCTGGATGGCGCCGCCAACTCGATGGACATGAGTTTGAGTGAACTCCAGTAGTGGGCAATGGACAGGGAGGCCTGGCGTGCTGCAATTCATGGGGTCACAAAGAGTCAGACACTACTGAGCAACTGAACTGAACTGAACTGATTTTGTATCTATTCATTAAGATTCCCCTACCTTATCTTCCCCCTTCATGGATTGCACCCTTGTCATAGGAAAGTGGCTTGCATAACTCAGTGAAGCTATGACCCATGACATGCATGGCCACCCAAGATGACTGGGTCATAGTGAAGTGTTATAACAAACACGATTTACTGGAGGAGGAAATGGCAAACCACTTCAGTATTCTTGCCTGTAAAACCTCATGAACTGTATGAAAAAGGCAAAAAGATATGACATTGAAAGATGAACTCTCCACACAGTAGCTGCCCAGCATGCTACTTGGGAAGAGTAGAAAGTAAACTAATAGCTCTGGAAAGAGAGAAGCAGCTAGGCCAAAGAAGAAATTATGCCCAGTTGTGGATGTGTCTGGTGGTGAAAGTGAAGTCCAATACCATAAAGAACATATTGCGTAGGAACCTGGAATGTTAGGTCCATGAACCAAGGTAAATTTGATATGGTCAAACAAGGGATGGCAAGAGTGAATATCAACATTTTAGGAATCAGTGAACTAAAATGGACCGGAATGGGTGAATTTAATTCATATGATCAGTATATTTACTACTTTGGACAAGAATCCCTTAGAAGAAATGGAGTAGCTCTTTAAGTAAATGAAAGAGTCCAAAACATAGTACTTGGGTACATTCTCAAAAACAACAGAGTGATCTTGGTTCGTTTTTAAGGCAAACCATTCAACATCACAGCAATACAAGTCTACACCACAACCAAAGTTGCCAAAGAAGCTGAAGTTAACTAGTTATATGAAGACCTACAACACCTTCTAGAACTAACACCAAAAGAAGGTGTCCTTTTCATCATAGGAGATTGAAATGCAAAAGTAGGGAGTCAAGAGATATGCACAATAACAGGCAAGTTTGGCCTTGGAGTATAAAAAAATGAAGGTGAATAAAGGCTAACAGAGTTTTGTCAAGAGAATATGCTAGTCATAGAAAACACCTATTTCCAACAACCCAGGAGACAGCTCTACACAGGAACATCACCCGATTGTCAATACTGAAATCAGATTGATTGTGTTCTTTGCAGCTAAAGATGAAGAAGCTCTATACAGTCAGTAAAAACAAGACCTGAAGTAGACTGTGGCTCAGATAATGAACTCTTTACTATAATTTTTAGGCTTACATTGAAGAAAGTAGGGAAAATCACTAGGCCAGTCAGGTATTACCTAAATAAAATCCCTTGTGAGTATACAGTCAAGGTGACAGATAGATTCAAGGGATTAGATCTGGTAGGCAGAGTGCCTGAAGAACTATACACAGAAGTTAGTAACATTAAACAGGAGGCAGCAACCAAAGTCATCCCCCAAATAAAGAAATGCAAGAAGGCAAAGTGGTTGTCTTAGGAGGCTTTACAAATAGCTGAGGAAAGAAGAGGAGCGAAAAGTAAAAAAAGTAAAAGGGAAGAAAGGGAAAGATACACCCAACTGAATGCAGAGTTCCAGAGAATAGCAAGAGATGTAAAAAGGCCTTCTTAAACGAAGAATGGAAAGAAACAGGAAAGCAATGGAATGGGAAAGACTAGATATCTCTTTACGAAAATTGGAAAAATTGAGGGAACACTTCATGCAAGGACGGGCATGAGACTCAGAAATGGGTAGGACCTAACAACAGCAGAAGAGATAAAGAAGAGGTGGCAAGAATACACAGAAGAATTGTATGAAAAATGTCTTAGTGACCCATTTAGTCACAATCGTGTGGTCACTTACCTAGAGAAAACATTTTGGAGTATGAAGTCAAGTGAGCCTTAGGATGCATTACTAAAAACAAAGTTAGTGGGAGATGACAGATTTTTAGCTGAGTTATTTCAAATTCAAAAAGATAATGTTATTAAATTGCTGCACTCAATGATGTTGTTATTGTTCAGTCACTAAGTCGTGTTCAACTCTGCAATCACATGGACTGCAGCAAGCCAAGCATTGTAGTTCTTCACTATCTTGGAGTTTTCTCAAACTCACATCCATTGAATTGGTGATGTCATCCCACCATCTCATCCTCATCACCCCCTTCTATTCTTGCCCTCAATCTTTTCCAGCATCAATCTTTTCCAATCAGTTGGTTCTTTACATCAAGTGGCAAAAGCTTTGCAGCTTCAGTCCTTACAAAAAAGAAAAAAAGGGTGGGGCTTCTCTGGTGGCTCATCTGGTAAAGAATCCGCCTGCAATGCAGGAGACCTGAGTTCGATACCTGTATTGTGAAGATTCCCCTGGAGAAGGGAACAGCTGCCCACTATAGTATTCTGGCCTGGAGAATTCCATGGATGCTACAGTCCATGGGGTCACAAAGAGTCGGACATGATTGAACAACTTTTGTTTTCACTTTTCCAAAAAATATTCAGGGTTGATTTAATTTCAATTGGCGGCTTTGATCTCCTTGAATTGCAAGGGATTCTCAAGAGTGTTCTCCAACACCACAGTTCAAATGCATCAATTTTTCGGTGCTCAACCTTCTTTATGGTCGAACTCTTACATCAGTACATAACTACTGGAAAAACCACAGCTTTCATTATACAGATATTTGCCAGCAAAGTGATGGCTCTTATTTTCAATATGCTGTCTAGGTTTGTCAGAGTTTTCCTTCCAAGGAGCTAGCATCTTCTAATTTCTTGGCTGCAGTCACTGTCCACAAGTGATTTTGGAGTCCAAGAAAATAAAATCTGTGAATGTTTCCAGATTTTCCTCATCTATTTGCCATGAAGTGATGGGACCAGATGTAATGATCTTAGTTTTTGAATGTTGAGTTTTAAGCCAACTTTTTCACTTTCCTCTTTCAACCTCATCAAGAAACCCTTGTTTCTCTTCATTTTCTCCTCTTAAGGTTGTATCATCTGCATACCTGATGTGGCTGATAGTTCTCCTAGCAATCTTGATTTCAGCTTCCCGGTCATCCAGCCCAGCATTTCACATGATGTACTCTGCATAGAAGTTAAATAAGCAGGGTGACAATATACAGCCTTGATGTACTCCTTTCCCAATTTGGAACCAGTCTGTTGTTCCATGTCCAGTATTAACTGTTGCTTCTTGACCTGCATACAAGTTTCTCGGCAGCCAAGTAAACTGGTTTGGTATTCCCATCTCTTGAAGAATTTTCCACAGTTTGTTGTGATCCACACGATCAAAGGCTTTGATGTAGTCAATGAATAAAAATATATCAATAAATTTGAAAACTCAGTGGTGACCACAGGACTGGAAAATATTAGTTTTCATTCCAGTCTCAAAGAAGGGCAAAGAATGTACAAACTACTGTACAGTAACTATATAGTACTCATTTCACATGCTAGATAGGTTAAACTAAAAATCCTTCAAGCTAAGCTTCAGCAATACATGAAACAGGAATTTCTAGATTTACAAGCTTGGTTTTAAAAAAGCAGAGGACCTAGAGATCAAATTGTCACCCATTGTTGAATCAAGGAGAAAGCAATTGAATTACAGAAGAAACATCTATTAATACTTCCGGTTCACTGATTAATCTTAGGCCTTTGACTTTGTGAATCATAACAAACTCTGCAAATTGTTAAAGAGATGGGAATGCCAGAGCACTTTATCTGCCTCCTGAGAAACCTGTATGCAGGTCAAGAAGCAATAGTTAAAACCAATCCATTGTTCCAAATTGGGAAAGGAGTAGGTCTATGGTATATATTGTCACCCTGCTTATTTAACTTCTATGTAGACTATATCATGTGAAATGCCAAGTTGCGTGAAGCTCAAGCTGAAATAAAGAGAGCTGGGAGAAATATTAGCAACTTCAGAGATTCAGATGATACCACTCTAATGGCAGAAAGTGAAGAGGAACAGAAGAGCCTCTTGATGAAGAGAGTGAAAGGCTGACTTAAAACTCAGTATTCAGAAAACTAAGATCATGGCATCTGGTCCCATCACTTCACAGCAAATAGATTGGGAAAATGTGGAAATAGTCACACATTTTATTTTCTTGGGCTCTAAAATCACTGTGGACAATGACTGTAGCCAAGAAATTAAAAGACGCTCACTCCTTGGAAGAAAAACTCTGACAAACCTAGATAGCATATTAAAATCTGAGACATCACTTTGCTGACAAAGGTCCGTAGAGTCAAACTATGATTTGTCCAGTAGTCTTGTACTAATGTGAGAGTTGGACTATAAAGGCTGAGCACCAGAGAATTGACAGTTTCAACGGTGGTGCTAGAGAAGATTCTTGAGAGTCCCTTGCACTGCAAGGAGATCAAACCAGTCAATCCTAAAGGAAATGAATCCTGAATATTTTTAGTAAGAACTTATGCTGAAGCTCCAGTACTTTGGCCACCTGATGCGAAGAGCCAACCTATTGGAAAAGACTGATGTTGGGAAAGATTGAGGGCAGGACTAGATGGGGTGATGAGAATGAGGTGGTGGGATGGCATTACTGAATGGCATCAATGGCATCAATGGATGGACATTAGTTTGAGCAAACTCTGGGAGACAGTTAAGGACGGGGAAGGTTGATGTGCTACAGTCCATGGGATTGCAAAGAGTCAGACATCACTGGGCAACTGAACAACAACAGCAAAGGCTCTCTTCATCCTTCAATTCCAGGTAACCATTCAGATTACTGGAAAGCAACTGAAAAGCCTCACACCTATCTTCACTTACTCTCAATGCATACCATAATTGTAGTCTGGTTTCTTGTATCGATATGGGCAGAGTTGAAACTCAAAACTTATCAAGCATTGGAACTTATTAGAGTTTTGTCTGTGTCCTTTTTGTCCTTACACCCTTTTAGAAATGGCAATGTCCAGCTTTATGCCTGAGTATCACATGCCAACTTTCTAAAGGGAACTTGTCCACCTTCCCGGAAAGTCAAACTCTACTCATCCTCTCCTTACCATCCTCTCTGAGAAGTAATTGATTTTTCTTGTTCAAACAAATCTAAGCCTTTATGCTGAATTACAAATATTTTCCTTCTGTTCTCCTCTCAGTGTGATTTTTTTTTCTTCAGTGATTCTTATAAGAATGGGAAATAGGGAAGTAGTTGGAGAAAAAAGTTGGAGACGGGAACAGTGCTTTCTTTGTCTCAGGTTGGCTAAAATTCTCAGTTCTTTGGAAATTTTCCCATTTGCCTTATTTTTCAAAAGTTATTCATCTTGGCAGCTCTTTGCGAAAACTTTTCACAATTTTACACTTTTCATTCTATATCTGAATTCTTCATTTCCTCTTCTGCCAAATTATACTTATTACTTTTTGTAAGTTACTTCCAAAACAATTATTTAAAGGGGATATTTAAGTATAAACATTCCTTAGAGCTTTTTTGTTCAAATTAAATAGCCATACTATGATGAGCTTACATTATAGAAGCATATATATTAATCCCCACAATTCTATGGATGAAGAGAGATTTCAAGAGAAAAAAATATAGGGCTTACTTCCAAAGTTTATTAGATATTTAAAAAAAATTTCATTACTTGAAAAAATATCATAAGTGGCATGATCAAACATTTGCCTTTCTTGTGCATTACTGAAATTTATCTAGATGACTGTTTTTATATACATATTCTGTTATTTTTATTTTTGCCTTTTCCAAACCTTACGGATTGAGGATTTTTTTTTTTGCATTTTATCATCACTATTAATAATAAACTTCCATTTCAGAATTCACAAAAGTGTAAGTATTTATTGACCTTTATTCATGAGAAATGCTGGATTGGATGAAGCATAAGCTGGAATCAAGATCAATGGAAGCAGTATCAGTAACATCAGATTAGACTACACCACCCTTATGGTATAAAGCAGAGAGGAACTAAAGAGCCTCTTGATGAAAGAGGAGAGTGAAAAAGCTGATGTAAAACTCAACATTTCAAAAAGTAACATCATGGCATCCAGTCCCATCAATTCATGGTAAATAAATGGGAAAACAATGGAAAGAGTGACAAATTTTATTTTATTGGGCTCCCAAATCACTGCAGATGGTGACTGCAGCCATGGAATTAAAAGATGCTTGCTCCTTGAAAGGAGAAAAAAAACAAAAAACTATGACCAACTTAGACAGCATATTAAAAAGCAGAGACCTTACTGACAAAGGTCTGTCTAGTCAAAGCTAAAGCTTTTCCAGTGTCATGTATGGATGTAAGAATTGGACCATAAGGAAAGCTGAATGCTGAAGAATTGATGCTTTTAACTATGGTGTTGGAGAAGACTGTTGAGAGTCCATTGGACTGCAAGGAAATCCAACCAGTCAATCCTACGGGAAATCAATCCTGAATATTAATTGGAAGGACTGATGCTGAAGCTGAAGCTCCAATACTTTGGTTACTTGATGCGAAGAACTGACTCACTGGAAAAGACCCTGATGCTGGGAAAGAATGAAGGAAGGAGGAGAAAGGGACAACAGAGGAGGAAAAGGTTGGATGGTATCACCAACTCGATGGACATGAGTTTGAGCAAGTTCTGGGAGTTGGTGATGGACAGGGAAGTCTGGCAAGCTGCTGTTCATGGTGTCACAGTGTCGGACCCGACTGAGCAACTGAACTGAACTGAACTGAACTGAACTGAGGTTTATTCCAAATATTAACAATTAATCTTTAGGTCAGTGATCCTATAACAGATGGAAAAATAATGTTTAAGTATATATGAACATGGGACTGACTTCTACAGAATTTAAGAATATTATTGTCTTACTGATACTAGTTTATTGCTGTTATTTAGGTACAATTGTCTAATAATTTTCTATTATTTAGATTATCTTATACTTTGTGTTGGAGAAGGCAATGGCACCCCACTCCAGTACTCTTGCCTGGAAAATCCCATGGACAGAGGAGCCTGGTAGGCTGCAGTCCATGGGATCGCCAAGAGTCGGACACGACTGAGCGACTTCCCTTTCACTTTTCACTTTCATACATTGGAGAAGGGAATGGCAGCCCACTCCAGTGTTCTTGCTTGGAGAATCCCAGGGACGGGGGAGCCTGGTGGGCTGCTGTCTATGGGGTCTCACAGAGTCGGACATGACTGAAATGACTTAGCAGTAGCAGTATACTCTGTGTTGTGGTCTATTTGATGTCATATTAATTTTCTGGCAATTCCTCTTTTTTTTTTTTTTTTCCTATCACCAAGGCTGTTGTTTAAGTCTAAGTCCAGTTAAGTTAAATCATTTAAGTGGAACTCAGCGAATATATAAAGATGACAGTTCCTCTTATAAATACTTTCAGACTAATCATGTGACTTACATGGCTTATCAACATTCATTGCTTTTTGTATAATGTATTTCAGGGGAAACCTAGCTGGCTACTTAGGCAGGTCTTCCAGGATTACAATATGTTAATATTATCACTATGTGCAGTGTTGGAGGAGACTCTTGAGAGTCCCTTGGACTGCAAGGAGATCCAATCAATCAATTCTGAAAGAGATCAGCCCTGGGATTTCTTTGGAGGGAATGATGCTGAAGCTGAAACTGCAGTATTTGGCCACCTCATGCGAAGAGCTGACTCATTGGAAAAGACTCTGATGCTGGGAGGGATTGGGGGCAGGAGAAGAAGGGGACGACCAAGGATGAGATGGCTGGATGGCATCACTGACTCGATGGACGTGAGTCTGAGTGAACTCTGGGGGTTGGTGATGGACAGGGAGGCCTGGCATGCTGCGATTCATGAGGTCGCAAAGAGTCAGACACGACTGTGCAACTGAATTGACCTGAACTGATCATGATTTACTTCTGCTAATGAACATCTGTAAATCTTAAATATTTGGTTCATTTAGTTAAGCCAGAAGCAATAAACTTATTTTAATAAATAATTTATAGCATGTATTTATTGACAATGCTAAATAACTATATTTTACAGACAGAGAACATAGTGTATGTGTGTGTGTTAGTCACTCAGTCGAGTCCAACTCTTTGCTACCCCATGGACTGTAGCCCACCAGGCTCTTCTGTCCACTGAATTTTCCAGGCAAGGATACTGAAGTGGGTTGCCATTTCCATCTCCAGGGGATCTTCCCAACCCAGGGATAGAACCCAGGTCTCCTGCATTGCAGATGGATGCTTTACTGACTGAGCTACTAGGGAAACCCTGAGCTATATAGTAATTCAAATTATCATCTTAAGGTTTCATCTGTATGGAATTTATTAAGGGAATATATGAAATGCTATTCATGTTTATTGTATTTTGTTTATAAAAACACTGAAATCCCCATTTCTACTGACAGGGTTAGCAGCCCCTTGAACTAGATACTTAGTAACATGATTAGTACTGCTTCTATTAATATTACTACAACTTCTATAACTCTATTCCACAAATTCTATTAGTTATTCACGGTGTTTCCAAGGAAGGATGGCCATTGTAGTCCCTCCTTGACATCTGTCTTCTCTTGCACTCTGTTCCTATATTGAAGTGAAAGTGAAATTTGCTCAGTCATATCTGACTCTTTGCAACCCCACAGATTACACAGTCCATGGAATTCTCCAAGCCAGAATACTAGAGTGGGTAGCCTTTCCTTTCCCTAGGGGATCTTCTCAACCCAGGGATCGAACCCAGGTCTCCTGCATTGTAGATGGATTCTTTACCAGCTGAGCCAAAAGGGAAGCTTATAGTGGAGTGACTTTATTTGATTGGTAGGTTTGGAAAGAAAAGGCTAGCATGTCTAGATCAATGGTACCCTCTTTTCTGTCTTTCTCTTGGGAATTCTGAGCACAGACAACAAGCATGCTTCTTCCTTTCTTTGTGCTATAAAAGAACTCTCACATTTACCAGAAGTGAGCATCTCACATGGAGAAGGTTGCTAAGTCTGGTGCTGCTGTTACTGGTTGCAAAATTCTGCCTAAATCTGGGATTCAGTAGTTTTACCTCTACTCATCTATATATATAAACTATAATCCGTCAGATTCAGCTTGATCCATAGTAATGTAATTTGATTCTACATCTGCCTTGCTCCACCTTATTTCTAACCCTGTATGTGAGACAGCAAAAGAGATACAGATGTATAAAAGTCTTTTGGACTCTGTGGGAGAAGGAGAGGGTGGGATGATTTGGAGAATGGCATCGAAACATGTATAATATAATATATGAAATGAATTGCCAGTCCAGGTTTGATGCATGATACTGGATGCTTCGAGCTGGTGCACTGGGATGACCCAGAGGGATGGTATGGGGAGGGAGGAAGGAGAAGGGTTCAGGATGGGGAACACGTGTATACCTGTGGCAGATTCATGTTAGTGTATGGCAAAACCAATACAATATTGTAAAGTAATTAACCTCCAATTAAAAGAAATAAATTTATGTTAAAAATAATAATAATAATAAATGATCACCACAATAAATCTAACAATCACTTGTCACCATACATACATATTACAGCTATTGATGATGTTTCCTTATATTGTACATTTCATACCAATGGGTCATTTATTTTGCACCTGTAAGTTTGTGCCTCCTAATTTCCCTCACCTATTACTTTGCTCCCCCTACTCCCTCCCATCTGACAAGCAGCTCTTTGTTCTCTGTATCTATCAGTCTGCTTTATTATGTGTATTCATTTGTTCTGCTTTTTAGATTCAATATATAAGTGAAACTGAATAGTAGCTATGCTTCTCTGTCTGTATTATTTCACTTAGCATAGGCAAAATTCCATTCTTCTTTTGACTGGGTAATATCCCATTGTATATATTAAGCACATATTTATCCACTCATCTATTGATGAGCATTTAGGTTGCTTCCTTATTTGGAGGTAAATGTATATTTTATAATTAGTCATTTTGCATGAGGGTAAGTAGCCAAGAGTGACATTGCTGGATTATAAAATATTCTATTTTAAATTTTTGAGTTCTCTCCATACTGTTCTGCATGGCGGCTACAGCAACTTGCATTCTCACCAACAGTGCACAAAGGTTACCTTTTCTCCACATTCTTGCCAAACCTTGTTACTTCTTGTCTTTTTGATAATCAAGTGTGAGGTGATATCTCACTGTAGTTTTGATATGCATTTCTCTAATGATTAGTGATGTTGAACATCATTTTGCATTCCTGTTTACCAACTGATAAGAAATGGACAAATCAGTTAGAACTGGACACGAAACAATGGACTAATTTCAAATAGGGAAAGGAGTAGTTCAAGGCTGTATGTTGTCACCCTGCATTATTTAACATATATTCAGAGTACATTGTGAGAAACACTGGGCTGGATGAAACACAAGGTGGAATCAAGATTGCCAGGAGAAATATCAACAACTTCAGATATGTAGACAACACCACCCTTAGGGCTGAAATCAAAGAGGAACTGAAGAGCCTCTTGATGAAAGTAAAAGAGGAGACTGAAAAAACTGGCTTAAATCTCAACATTCAGAAAAGTAAGATCATGGCATTTGGTCCCATTGCTGCTGCTACTGCTGCTAAGGCACTTCAGTCATATCCAACTCTGTGCGACCCCATAGATGGCAGCCCACTAGGCTCCGCCGTCCCTGGGATTCTTCAGGCAAGAACACTGAAGTGGGTTGTCATTCCCTTCTACAATGCATGAAGGTGAAAAGTGAAAGTGAAGTCGCTCAGTCGTGTCCGACTCTTCATGACCCCATGAACTGTAGCCTACCAGGCTCCTCCATCCATGGGATTTTCCAGGCAAGGGTACTGGAGTGGAGTACCATTGCCTTCTACATCTGGTCCCATTACTTCATGGCAAATAGATGGGGAAACAATGGGAACAATGACAGACTTTATTTTGGGGGGCTCCAAAATCACTGCAGTTGATGACTGCAGCCATGAAATTAAAAGATGCTTACTCCTTGAAAGAAAAGTTATGGCCAAACTAGACAGCACATTAAAAAGCAGAGACATTACTTTGCCAACAAAGGTCCATCTAGTCAAAGCTATGGTTTTTCCCGTAGTCATGTATTGGTGTTAGAGTTGGACTATAAGAAAAGCTGAGAGCCGAAGAATTGATGCTTTTCAACTGTGGTATTGGAGAAGACTCTGTAGAGTCTCTTGGACAGCAAGGAGATAAAACCAGTCCATGGTATTGGAGAAGACTCTGTAGAGTCCCTTGGACAACAAGGAGATAAAACCAGTCCATCCTAAAGGAAATCATTTCTGAATATTCATTGGAAGGACTGATACTGAAGCTGAAACTCCAATACTTTGGCCACTTGATACAAAGAACTGACTCATTTGAAAAGACCCTGAAGCTGACAAAGAATGATTTGGCCAAAGGAGAAGGAGACGACAGAAAATGAGATGATTGGATGACATTACTGTCTCAATGGACGTGAGTCCGAGTAAACTCAGGGAGTTGGTGATGGACAGGGAGGCCTGGTGTGCTGCAGTCCATGGAGTGGCAAAGAGTTGGACACGACTGAGTGATCACTGAACTGAACTTACTATCTGATTGTCTTCTTTGGGAAAATGGTTATTCATGTCCTCTTGCCCATTTTTTAATTAGGTTGTTTTTTGGATTGTATTTTTGAATTGTTGAATTATATACATTTTAAAAAATATATTTTGAATATCAACCCCTTATAGAATATGCGTGCACTCATGGTCATTCACTTTAGCCATGTCCGACTCTTTGTGACCTTATGAACTGTAGCCCACTGGGCTCCTCTGTCCATGAGGTTCTTCAGGCAAGAATATTGGATTCAGTTTCCATGCCATCCTCCAGGGGATCTTTCTGACCCAGGGATCAAATCCATATCTCCCGTGTCTCCTGGATTTCAGGTAGATTCTTTATTGCTGAATCACTGGGGAAGTTCATTATAGAATATATCATTTGCAAATATCTTCACTCATATAGTGTGTTGCCATTTTGTTTCCTTGATAGTTTCCTTCACTGTGCAAAATCTTTTTAGTTTGAATCATTTACTTCATCTTTTCAAATGAGAATTCATTTGGAGTAATCCAGCTTTTCAAGCTCAGCATCCCTATAAAATATGTGTTAGGTACATTATGACCATGCTTGTTTTAGAAACTTTAATAAGTATTCCTCGTTTCAAAACAACAAAGGTTTACTTTGGGTCAAGAGAACATTAAGTTCCTTTTACAATGACCATTTATGATATTATCCCACTGCTACATTCATAACCTGTCACATGGTAATGAAAAGCTATTCAGGAAACACATAATGAAAACATTCCTGATTCCATCTTTTACTGTCGGTATATACTAAGCTTATCCTGCACCAAATTGTAGGGCTGTTTGTGGGATTTTTTTCTCTTACTTCTTTGGATATTTGAGTTAGGGTTTTCAGAGCTATTTTAAAAACAAGACACATTTACTACTGAGTCTAAATGTGAAGAAATTTGGAAATATGTGAACTCATGAAGAAAGAAAGTTTCTAAATTTTAATATGCAGCTAGCCTTGAAAACTATTTAAATCTTTTGGTAGTAAGAATTAATATTATGAACATGATTATTTATGCATTATAAAAATGAAAGATTAAATGATAATTTCTAATGAGAGATTGATCTTTATGATTATTGTTACAGTATTAGCTATTTGGGGGCTTCTTTCTGTGAATTCTGACAGTTGAGAAAACACAGATATATCAAAATTTAACAAATTAAGTCACAATTTGAGAAATAAAGTATCTTTTAAACTAATAGAACTTCTAGGTTGAATCTTGATAGGTAGTGTTACTAAAATACAACATGTTACAGAAAGTAAGTGTGATAAGCCCCTCCCCCAAAGATGCAAATGTGCTATATTACCTGAAAACAGGGCATTAAAATTGCAAACGGAATTAAAGTTGTTAATCAGCTGGCTTTTTGACAGGAAGATTATCCTGAATTGTGCAGTATGCCTAAAGCCATCACAGGAGTCCTTAAAAATGGAAAAAGGAGGCAAAAGAAGGGATCACAATACTACAGTGTGAAAAGGCTTTGACTTGCTAATCCTTGTTTTGAAGGAGGAGGAGTGGGGTCATGGACCAAAAAAAAAAAAAACTAATGCAGTTGCATTTAGAAGCTGGAGAAGACAAAGTAGAATGCAGCCTTGCAGACACTGTGATTTTAACCCCAATAAGGCACATTTCAGAATTCTCATGTATAGAACTATAAAATAATAAATTTGTGTTATTTTCACCACGAAATTTATAATGATTTTTATAGCAGCAACTAAACAAAATTAAAAAAGATAAAACACTCAAGAGTGGATCAAGGAACCAGAAGTAGTCAATGTGTAGGATTTACTCCAAGCAAGAGAAAGAGGTTATCTGGAGCATGTGTTTTGCAGGCATTAATGAGATGCTTGTTCCTTCAATGTGGAGACATTTCAAGTTGTTTTCAAATATCAGTGGAGACTTTCTTTCCTTCATTTTCTCTTTTTGTTCCCTTTCCTTTGCTCCCTGTTCCTCCTTCCTTCCTTCCATCCACTTTTCTTTCTTATTTTCTTTCCCATTTATTCTCAGTTAACCAGTGAATCCTTAATGGCTAATGGTGAAGGAATTCCAAGTGAGCTATTTCAAATCCTAAAATATGATGCTGTTAAAATGCTACACTCAATATACCAGCATATTTGGAAAACTCAGCAGTGGCCACAGGACTGGAAAAGGTCAGTTTTCATTCAGTCCCAAGGAAAGTCAATACCATAGTACATTCAAACTACTGAACAGCTGCACTCATCTCACACACTAGCAAAGTAATGCTCAAAATTCTCCATTAGTGACAGAGAAGTATGTGAGTTGTGAACTTCCAGATGTTCAGGCTGGCTTTAGAAAAGGCAAAGGAACCAAAGATCAAATTGCCAGCGTCAACTGGATCATCGACAAAGCAAGAGACTTCCAGTAAACATCTACTTCTGCTTTACTGACTATGTCGAAGCCTGTGACTGTGTATATCACAACAAACTGTGAAAAATTCTTAAAGAGACTAGAATACCTGACCATCTTGCCTGCCTCCTAAGAAATCTGTATGCAAGTCAAGAGGCAACAGTTAGAACAAGAATTGGAACAACAGGCTGGTTTCAAATTGGGAAAGGAGTAACTCAAGTCTGTATATTGTCACCCTGCTCATTTAACTTCTATGCAGAGTACATCATGTGAAATACCAGGCTGGATGAAGCACCAACTGGAATCAAGTTTGCTGGGAGAAATATCAATTACCTCAGATATGCAGATGACACCATTCTAATGGCAGAAAGTGAAGGCCTAAACAGCCTATTGATGAAAGTGAAAGAGGAGAGTGAAAAAGTTGGCTTAAAACTCAACATTCAAAAAACTAAGATCATGGCATCTGGTCCCATCACTTCATGAAAAATAGGTGAGGAAATAGTGGAAATAGTGAAATACTTTTTTTTTTTGCTCGGTCTACCAAATCACTACAGATGGTGATTGCAGCCATGGAATTAAATGACACTTGCTCTTTGGAAGAAAAATTTATGACCAACCTAGACCACATATCCAAAAGCAGAGACAGTACTATGCTGATAGAGGTCAGTCGAGTCAAAGCTATGATTTTTCCAGTAGTCATGTATGATTTTTCCAGCAGTCATGATGTGAGAGTTGGACTATAAAGAGAGATGAGTGCCGAAGAATTGATGCTGTGGTGTTGGAGAAGACTCTTGAGAGTCCCTTGGATTGCAAGGAGATCCAACCAGTCCATGCTAAAGGAAATCAGTCCTGAATATTCATTGGAAGGACTGACGCTGAAGCTTAAACTCCAATACTTTGGCCACCCGATGTGAAGAATTGACTCATTTGAAAAGACCCTGATGCTAGGCAAGATTGAAGGTGGGAGGAGAAGGGGATGACAGAGGATGAGATGGTTGGATGGCATTACCAACTCGAATAACATGAATTTGAGAAAGCTCTGGGAGTTGCTGATAGAGAAGCCTGGTGTGCTGTTGTCCATGGGGTTGCAGAGTCAGACACGACTGAATGACAACTGAGCTGAAATGTTCCTTGTAATTTATCTCATGATAAGGAGCTAGTTTTCCTTTAAATAAGAAATTTTTTAATGAAACATTTCCTGTTAGATTACATGTTGTGTCATGTATTCCACTGATCTTTGATAGTATCAGGTGAACAGAATTATAGTACATATAGAAAATACTAGGAATACATTGAGATATTTTCTGCAAATATTCATTTGTTTCTCCTTCTATTGTACTTCTAATTTTTGTGGTTATAATTAACACAAACATTTTTGTATAGTAGGGTGATTCAAAATAGGAATTGCATGAATGAGATAAACTGGAATCAGTATGCCATGCATTCTGATATTTAGCTGGGCCTAAATTCCTTTTAGTTATATGTTATAATAAACACTTACTATCAATCAGAATGACTGATTCAACCTTTTCTATTTTTCCCTCTAGATGAGTGACTGTTGACTGGCAAAATGAGCAAAGAATGACCAGTTGAAGTAGGTCAGGACTCATGAGAAGTCACCTGTGATTCACGGCAGAAATCATTGTCATCTTCTCAACATCCCACGGAATGTATTTACTGGATACCTGCACCATTCAGGCTGTACTGGGCTCTGTGCATTGAAAGAGGACCAGTAATTGCATCCATGCCCTCCGCCAGCCAGAGTTTCCTGATTCTTTACTTTGTATTCTGTACATGCCTCTCTACTTCTTACTACTGTTTGGTAGTAAGGAATGATACTTTTTGAGATCTCCAGCTCTCTTGAACATAATTTGTTCATAAATTCTGCCAAGGTTCCTCTCTGTTCTTCAGAATCATCTTCCCTTACATCCTACACTCTTCCTTCCCTACATCCCTTACATCCCTTACACGTCCCTTACATCCTTCCCCTGTTCATTCCAAGAGTCAGTTGGTCCAGAGCCCATATATTTCACCTCTTCCAATGGTTCCTTACCATTAATGACGCTCCATCCAGATGTTGCCAATTCCATTCATACTTCTACCATCTAAGAAATAAAATAACCATCAGGTCAAGTTAAATAAATGTCAGATTGAGTGTAATGCCTTTACTCTTTTTATAGCAAATCTTCCTATACTAGGGGTCTATTATTGTTAAACTGTTTAAACTTATCATTCATTTGACCTGTAAATATTGAATGCCAAATAATTTCCTGTCATTAAGTGGAAATTTTCTATTTTATCTTTGGTATAAAAGGAGACTCCTTTCCTATTGACAGCTTAAATTAACATGACTTATTTTTAGTCAAATATGCACAAAAAGCTAAAATTGGTACATATTTCTTTGACTAAAAATAAAGGTTTATTTGTGTTTGTTTTCTGTTTTGTAGATATGCCCAGAGGTATTGAATACATTTTTGTAATTGAAGAGTAAATCTGTGGGCTGTTGATAACAAACAAGACTATTAGCAGCCTTACCACATGCAACTGGTAGGAGGGGGTGGTTTTTCCTTAACTGTAGACTTCTTCTGGTTTAGTTAAAAATAAAAATAAACCCTTAATGTTTCTATCTGAGAAATTACATATTTGAATATTAAATTGAATTCATAAAATCTTAAATTTTCAAAATTGGTTAAATAATATGCCTAAAATATTGATTTTTATTCAACCTCAAATCCTGGCAGGAAAAAAAAAAAAGCCATAGGTAAAATGTGAAATTCTTTAAATGTTTTTTATAAAGACCTTAAATATTTCTAGCTAAATATCTTGCATTTCCAATTAAATATGTGCTTCTTTGACTTACAATGGACAAAGCCTAATTCATTTGGCTTTTAAGTTTATTAATAACTGGGGAAATATAAAGGTATCAAATTATCATAGTTAGTGAGAATGAGCCTGTATGAAATCTATTGTTCATTTGTTTTGTGGCTGAAATACCTTAAATCTTAGATCAAAAAAAATTTTTTTTAGTAACTTGATCCCATTGGTAGAGACATTTTGCAAATTATTAGAAATATTGAGAATTATCTACTACTTAAAGCATCACTGCACATGACAGAGTAAGCAAAGTATTTGCACCATGCTTTATTCAGGTCTTACAGTGGAATCATTGGAAAGTGTTCTCTGAGAAAGATAAATAACACTTTCTTTCCTGAAGTGTGCCTTTAAAAGCCATTCACAAAACTATACAACTGTATCTCATGGTTAATCACACTTAAGATTTCTGATGGCCTGTGTCGGGAACCCAGCTGGATGACTTACCAAGCTCCTCTACCACAAATAGAAAATAAACAAGAAATTGTGATGTCAAGAACACTGGAGCGATCTCGATATAACTTTATTTTATTTTATTTTTTTCATGCAATGATGCTGAGATGTAGAAATTTTGAGTTTGAATCTATAGGATAAAAATGGAGTGATAACTTTCCAAGATGTGTGGGTACTTTTAAGGGTTTGGAATAATGTGCTGATCAAAATGAGAGTAGGGGAGTAGGTGCTAGCAAAATATTAACTTTGAAGATAGAACAACCAGTTTTCACAGGTGATTCACTGTGACTCAGTTTATATGGGGAATAACACTCATAATTCCCACTGGGCAAATCTATGATATCTTAGCTCAGAGAGAATGGCCAGGAAAATTAGGCAGTAAGAACAGATCTAGGTTTGACAGTGACAAAAGATGACTTTTTACTCAATTTGCCCTTTGAACCCAGAATATCAGTGACATATATGTTGTTTTATGGTATATGGGTCACATATCCATGCCCTAGGATTAATTATTTCTATATGCTATATATTAACAGCAATAGTTCTGCCCATCAAAAGTTAGTCATTGAGGCAGTTATTTTATTTCCCTTTATATGACAAGCTTTAGAATATTCTGATTTTTTCACCAAATATGGATATATGTAGAGAATCTCAAAAATGGCCACTTGGGGCCAGAGTCATGAATAAAGATAGTCTCTTATTGTTCAATATATCACAGAAAATAATGCAATGGTTTTCAATAGCATTTCCCTTTTTGTGCTAATGTTAATTTTCTTGTCCTTCTGCAAATTCCTTATTTAAATTGATTCTTAGTTTTTAAGTTAGTCAAGTCTGGTATAATGAAAAATGCTCCAGTGAATATGAGTCTGCTATTCTCAGAAAGGTTTATGTTCAGACATAGGATTTATTTGTGATCCTGGCATAAGAAAGCCATTATTTTCATCCTCCACTATTTTATTTGTAACTTTTCAAGAATTCTATCATATAATCATAAAATAGTAAAATCTTTTTTTTGGCATCATTGTATGATAAAAATTATTATAATAAACTAAATGTACATATAAGTTGAAGGAATTTTACAAAGTATATCCATGAAGAAATCAAGTAGTTTTTATAATTATCATTTTACAGTACTTGTTTTACCACATTTATTTTATCCATCAATTAGTCCACCTTGGCTCGTTTATGCATCACAAATAATAAGTTGCAGACATAGTACACTTATCTTTAAACATTTCAACAAGTACATCACTGAAATCTTTATTGTTTCTTTATAGAAATCCTGTTTTTCAGCAACTTGTTATTTTAAAATCATTTTTAATTGTTTCTCTTACAGTTATTTTTTTCCTTTAGAATATTGTTCTTTAAAGAATTTAAGACTAGTTTTTAATGTTTGAAGTGGAAAAGTAACATATAAATGAGTCCCCCCCCGCCACACTCAGGGATCTCTTAGATACTCCAAACAAAGTCTAGGTGATTGCACCTTAAAGTGATTTATCAGCATTCTCTGTGAGGATTTCCCCTTCAATTCTTGTTTACTTTACTTTGAACTCCACTTTGGGAGTAAAAGCAATGTGCACACAACCATTTTAACAGAACTCGCTCATCCTCTCTCCATAAATATGGTTACTGGTAGTTGTCAAGGGGTCAGGGAAGTTTATTCTTGATTTCCATGTAACTCTTCCTACCTGTTTTATGAGTGGTAAAAATATAAATTATATCTAAATAGCATATAATTGAAACCAAGAATGATGCACATCCAGGAAATGAGTGCTCTGTTATTTACTGTTTGGCTTGAGATTCGTTCAATTTATAATAAGAATTTGTTTTCTTTTTAATTTATTTTTTATTGAAGTATAATTGCTTTACAGAATTTTGTTGTTTTCTGTCAAACCTCATCATGAATCAGCCATAAGTAAACATATATGACCTTCCTTTTGAACCTCCCTCCTATCTCCCTCCCCCATCCCACCCTGCTAGGTTGATACAGAGCCACTGTTTGACTTTCCTGAGCCATACAGCAAAATCCCCTTGGTTATCTATTTTACATATGGTAATGTAAGTTTCCATGTTACTCTTTCCATACATCTTAACTTTTCCTCCCCTCTCCCCGTGTCTATAATTCTATTCTATGTCTGTTTCTCCATTGCTGCTCTGTAGATAAAGTCTTCAGTACCACTTTTCTAGATTCCATATATATATGCATTAGAATACAATATTTATCTTTCCCTTTCACTCTGTATAATAGGTTTTATGTTCATCCACCTCATCAGAACTGACTCAGATATGTTTCTTTACATGGCTGAATAATATCCCATTGTGTATATGTACCACAACTCCTTTATCCATTCATTTGTAGATGGACATCTAGGTTGCTTTCATATTCTAGCTATTGTAAATAGTGCTGCAATGAACAATGGGATGCATGTGTATTTTTCAATTTTGGATTCCTCAAGGTATATCCCTAGGAGTGGGATTACTGGGTCATATAGTGGTTTTATTTCTAGTTTTTAAAGAAATCTCCATACCATCTTCCATAGTGACTGTATGAATTTACATTCCCACCAACAGTGCAAGACCATTCCCTTTCTCTACACCCTCTCCAGCATTTATTGTTTGTAGACTTTTTGATGATGGCCATTCTGACCGGTGTGAGGGGATATATCATTGTGGGTTTGATTTGCATTTCTCTAACAATAAACTGTGGAAAATTCTGAAAGAGATGGGAATACCAGACCACTTGACCTGCCTCTTGAAAAATCTATTTGCAGGTCAGGAAGCAACAGTTAGAACTAGACATGGAATAATAGACTGGTTTCAAATAGGAAAAGGAGTACATCAAGGCTGTATATTGTCATCCTGCTTATTTAACTTCTATGCAGAGTACTACATCATGAGAAACACTGGGCTGGTGGAAGCACAAGCTGTAATCAAGATTGCCGGGAGACATATCAATAACCTCAGATATGCAGATGACACCACCTTGATGGCAGAAAGTGAAGAGGAACTAAAAAGCCTCTTGATGAAAGTGAAAGAGGAGAGTGAAAAAGTTGACTTAAAGCTCAACATTCAGAAAATGAAGATCATGGCATCCAGTCCCATCACTTCATGAGAAATATATGGGGAGACAGTGGAAACAGTGTCAGACTTTATTTTTTGGGCTTCAAAATTACTGCAGATGGTGACTGCAGCCATGAAATTAAAAGACACTTACTCCTTGGAAGAAAAGTTATGACCAACCTAGACAGCATATTCAAAAGCAGAGACATTACTTTGCCAACAAATGTCTGTCTAGTCAAGGCTATGGTTTTTCCTGTGGCCATGTATGGATGTGAGTGTTGGACTGTGAAGAAAGCTCAGCGCTGAAGAATTGATGCTTTTGAACTGTGGTGTTGGAGAAGACTCTTGAGAGTCCTTTGTATTGCAAGGAGATCCAACCAGTCCATTCTGAAGGAGATCAGCCCTGGGATTTCTCTAGAGGGAATGACGCTAAAGCTGAAACTCCAGTACTTTGGTCACCTCATGCAAAGAGTTGACTCATTACAAAAGACTCTGATGCTGGGAGGGATTGGGGGCAGGAGGAGAAGGGGACGACCAAGGATGAGATGGCTGGATGACATCACTGACTTGATGGACTTGAGTCTGAGTGAACTCCAGGGGTTGGTGATCGACAGGGAGGCCTGGCGTGCTGCGATTCATGGGGTCGCAAAGAGTCGGACATGACTGAGCGACTGAACTGAACTGAACTGAATAATGAGTGATGTTGAGCATCTTTTCATGTGTTTGTTAGCCATCTGTATGTCTTTTTCCCACTTTTTGATTGGGTTGTTTGTTTTTCTGGCATTGAGTTGCATGAGCTGCTTATATATTTTGGAAATTAATCCTTTGTCAGTTGTTGCATTTGCTATTATTTACTTTCATTCTAAGTGCTGTCTTTTCACCTTGCTTATAGTTTCTTTTGCTGTGCAAAAGCTTTTAAGTTTAATCAGGTTCTACTTGCTTACTTTTGTTTTTATTTCCATTACTCTAGGAGGTGGGTCAAAGAGGATCTTGCTTTGATTTATGTCATCGAGTGTTCTGCCTATGTTTCCCTCTAAGAGTTTTATAGTTTCTGGTCTTCCATTTAGGTTTTTAATCCATTTTGAGTTTTTCTTTGTGTATGGTGTTAGGAAATGTTTTAATTTCATTCTTTTTCATGTAGCTGTCCAGTTTTCCCAGCAAGGTTTATTGAAGAGGCTGTCTTTACCTCATTGTGTATTCTTGCCTCCTTTGTTAAAAATAATATACCCATAGGTGCATGGATTTATTTCTAGACTTTTTATGCTGTTCCATTGGTCTATATTTCTGTTTTTGTGCCAGTACCATATTGTTTTGATGACTGTAGCTTTGTAGCAAAATCTGAAGTCAGGAAGGTTGATTCTTCCAGCTCCATTCTTCTTTTTCAAGACTGCTTTGGCTATTCGGGGTCTTTTGTGTTTCCATATGAATTAGGAAAGTTTTAGTTCTAGTTCTGTGAAAAATGCTGTTAGTAATTTGATAGGGATCACACTGAATTGGTAGATTGTATTTAGTAGTACAGTCATTTTCACAATATTGTTTCTTCCTACCCAGGAACATGGACTATCTCTCCATCTGTTTATATCATCTTTGATTTCTTTCATCAGTGTCTTATGCTTTTCTATGTACAGTTCTTTTTTCTCCCTAGGTAAGTTTATTCCTAGAAATTTATTTTTAATTTAATTTCCTCCTAAGTTCACTATAGAAAATGTATCACCAAAGTCTATTATATTTTCTTAAGGAAAAGGTATATTAATATCTTTACATTGTTCAAGTTTGCTTTAAATACCACAAAAAGGATCCAGTTTTAAGTTGCTTAAAATAAAAGTTTTATTTCATTTAAAACTGCTGGGAGCCAGTGTGAGGAAGTCCGCCCATGGCAAAGGTCATGAGGAAGGAAGCTTCGGCATACGCAAAGGTGGGGTCGAGCCTCAGGAAACCCCCTATTCCCGAGCATCTACCCCCAAAACCAGGGTCTGACCACTTTAGTGTTTTGTGCTGTCACCTATACCTCTGACTTTACAGGGGGCTGACCCCCATTACCTCTCTCGGAGAAGGAGTTAACTTACAGCTCCAAGTCAATAAAAATTCCTGGGCGTGACAAGAGTGTTTCAACTTATGAACTCCTCTGAAGCTTATCTAGCCTGCCTGTACAGGTTCATCCGGCCACATGTGATTGTTTACAGCCTCCCAACTGTGAGAGGCATGAGATGTTTTGGACTTGCTGAAGGCAGATTGTTTACTACCTCTCAACCATAAACAGCACAGAGAGTTTGGAGTATTTTGAAAATCTTAATTAGCATAGGGCTTTTCTCATTGTTGAGTCAATGATTCCCGCCAGGCCTCCATATCCTTAGGCACCTGGGAATATATTAATCAATGTATTTGGAATATAGAAAATGAAATATAGTAGTTTTTGATGTTAGCAATACTAGACTTTTTGAGTTAATGAATTTTCTCTTTTGTTATAGATCACTGTACTTTTTTTAATAAATCACTGTATCCTTGCTATGTAAAGTGTAAATTTATCACCATCTTAAGACTGAATAGATCTTAAGGGGAACATTGGTAAAGGGTTTTCATTTGTTGGGCTGATGTTTGCTGCTAAATCTCCATATTCCCTGCCCTTATAATGAATATAACTAGCATATAGGAGAAATAAGTATTAACCTTTAAGACTAATCATGTTTAACCTTAGGTTAAATAAATTCCTTTCTTAGTTGTAACCCACTACACCCTCACCCTATAGGAATGTAACTTTATCTGCTACCTTCAGAGGGTGCCTGGTTTAAGAAAAAACACCCTTGGAAAAAATAAGTTTTTTTGTTTATCAGAAAGAAAGGATCATAAAATGTAAGCAGGCCTCATGGCCAGAAGATGATGTAAAACCCCTAAGACTTTTTTTCATACATTTATGTGAAGCACCTGATTTTGATAAAGGTCAGGACTGCTGACCCCTGCATGACTCTGTAGTCATCCCTATGTATAACAAAAGGTATATAAGCAAACCTAAAAAATAAAGAAATGGGATCAGTTTCTGGAAAGACTGATTCCCCCATGTTGTTTCTTTCTTGTTCCCCATTTTTCTGGCTGAATTCCCAACTGGAATGTGGGTACTCACCAAGCCTGCTAATTTTGCCTGGGCTTCTAAGATCGGACTGGGGAGGCCTCAGTGCTTCCTCTCCTTTGGGAGAACAGAAAGACGCCTGTGGCCTATGTAGGTGGTGATTGGAATTCCACATAAACCAAGTTATTCAGCCTCTTTTTCTCCACTAATATTTCCTGCTACACTATCCGTTTCTAATCCCTCTCTATATCTGTAATTAAATAAGTTTTTTCCTAGAACGCCAATTCCGTCCCCACCTTCGAATTACCCTGGATCCACTGGGGTTGGACCCCGGCATCAAACATTCACTAAAAACTGAAAATGGATTAGAACACTTCCTATTTAAATATCAGAATTGTCATTTAAATAACTATCTCTAAAAACTAACATGAATAAAAAGATATATGCATATAGTTATGCACATAGAGATACATACATCAGTTCAGTTCAGTTCAGTCGCTCAGTCGTGTCCAACTCTTTGCAACCCCATGAATCGCAGCACGCCAGGCCTCCCTGTCCATCACCATCTCCCAGAGTTCACTCAGACTCATGTCCATCGAGTCCATGATGCCATCCAGCCATCCCATCCTCGGTCGTCCCCTTCTCCTCCTGCCCCCAATCCCTCCCAACATCAGAGTTTTTTCCAATAAGTCATATATAGCTTTTAACAGAGAAGAAAGCAATACATTTTAGTTTGAACAGCATTTAATCTTAAATAATAAACATGTTCTCTTTAATTTTGTTAAGATTTCTTTTTGCTTTATTCCCTATATATTTTCTTTTTTTAAAAAAATAGATTTATTATTTTAATTGGAGGCTAATTACTTTACAATATTGTATTGGTTTTGCCATACATCAACATGAATCCACCACGGGTGTACACGTGTTCCCCATCCTGAACCCCCCTCCCTCCTCCCTCCCCGTACCATCCCTCTGGGTCATCCCAGTGCACCAGCCCCAAGCATCCTGTATCCTGCATTGAACCTGGACTGGCGATTCATTTTCTTATGATATTATACATGTTTCAATGTCATTCTCCCAAATCATTCCACCCTCTCCCTCTCCCACAGAGGCCAAAAGACTGTTCCATACATCTGTGTCTCTTTTGCTGTCTCACATGCAGGGTTATTGTTACCATCTTTCTAAATTCCATATATATGCATTAATATACTGTATTGGTGTTTTTCTTTCTGGCTTACTTCACTCTGTATAATAAGCTCTAGTTTCATCCACCTCATTAGAACTGATTCAAATGTATTCTTTTTAATGGCTGAATAATACTCCATTGTGTATATGTCTGCTGATGGACATCTAGGTTGTTTCCATGTCCTGGCTATTATAAACAGTGCTGCGATGAACATTGGAGTACACGTGTCTCTTTCAATTCTGGTTTCCTTGGTGTGTATGCCCAGCAGTGGAATTGCTGGGTCATATGGCAGTTCTATTTCCAGGTTTTTAAGGAATCTCCACTCTCTTCTCCACAGTGGCTGTACTAGTTTGCATTCCTACCAACAGTGTAAGGGGTTCCCTTTCTACACACCCTCTCCAGCATTTATTGCTTGTAGACTTTTGGATCGCAGCCATTCTGACAGGCATGAAATGGTACCTCACTGTGGTTTTGATTTGCATTCCTGTGATAATGAGAAACGCTAGGCTGGAAGAAGCACAAGCTGGAATCAAGATTGCCAGGAGACATATCAATAACCTCAGATATGCAGATGACACCACCCTTATGGCAGAAAGTGAAGAGGAACTAAAAAGCCTCTTGATGAAAGTGAAAGAGGAGAGTGAAAAAGTTGGCTTAAAGCTCAACATTCAGAAAATGAAGATCTTGGCATCTGATCCCATCACTTCATGGGAAATAGATAAGGAAACAGTGGAAATAGTGTCAGACTTTATTTTTTTGGGCTCCAAAATCACTGCAGATGGTGACTGCAGCCATGAAATTAAAAGACGCTTACTCCTTGAAAGAAAAGTTATGACCAACCTAGATAGCATATTGAAAAGCAGAGACACTACTTTGCCAACAAAGGTCCATCTGGTCAAGACTATGGTTTTTCTAGTGGTCATGTATGGTGTGAGAGTTGGACTGTGAAGAAGGCTGAGCACCGAAGAATTGATGCTTTTGAACTGTGGTGTTGGAGAAGACTCTTGAGAGGCCCTTGGACTGCAAGAAGTTCCAAGCAGTCCATTCTGAAGGAGATCAACCCTGGGATTTCTTTGGAGGAAATGATGCTAAAGCTGAAGCTCCAGTACTTTGGCCACCTCATGCGAAGTGTTGACTCATTGGAAAAGACTGATGCTGGGAGGCATTGGCGGCAGGAGGACAAGGGGACGACAGAGGATGAGGTTGGCTGGATGTCATCACTGACTCGATGGACGTGAGTCTGAGTGAACTCCGGGAGTTGGTGATGGACAGGGAGGCCTGGTGTGCTGAGATACATCGGGTCGCAAAGAGTCAGACACAACTGAGTGACTGAACTCAACTGAACTGAACTGATAATGAGTGATGTTGAGCTTCTCTTCATGTGTTTGTTTGCCATCTGTATGTCTTCTTTGGAGAAATGTCTATTTATTTTCTAGTTCTTGGTTGCAAGATTATATAATGAATCAAATAAATATTGAAGACAAATTTAGTAAATAAAGAACAAAGCAGAGTATTTAAGCCTATACTAAATTGCTTACTTTGTTACTGTTTTCTGTGTAACAGTTCAAACACTATATATTTTCATCCAATAATTTGCAAATTGGAAAATATTATGCATATACAAAGTTGTCATTTTAGGAAAGACTTTAATCCTATATCCTCTACATTATATCAATACTATTTTAAGGGAAATTATTCTCTAAAACTCAGAATATTCATTTATTACTTTAAAATATCATTTAAGAAAGCTTTGAATAATCACTCTTACATATAATGGAAAAAATAAAGCAAAACATAACCAGTCTTTCTGGCTCACCTGCCAAACATATGGGGACATATGGAAATCCAAATAAAAATTTAAGAGTTAATCATTATTATGCATACATTTAATTTTTAAAAGGATATTCCCTGTAGAAAAATCTGAAGTAAGTCAATTCATTGCCTGAAATTGATGAAACAGTTTGCATAGTTTTATCAGAGTAAATGGTGGGTTTTTCTGTGAGTTATTTTCCTTTAATTCATGTAAACTGAAAGTATTAGAAAAATCTAAAGTAAGTCAACCATTAGTTTCACAGATGTGCTTAAACTGCCAGTAAACTCTGTCCTCTCATTCTGATTTTAAAAATATTCTGATTTTCACTCAAGGTTGAGATAAAATCTACATTAGTCTCTGTCTGCAAAGATATTTCTATTTCTGTTCTTTTTGAAGCTGACATTAGGGGTATTTGTGCTTGATTTTCTCAGTTTAGAAATGGAGTTGACTCACATACATTAAGGAGGTTGTCAGGGAAAAATGAAGGGAGCAACAACAAAATGTTTGGGTAATCTCTGTAGAGTAACAACAGACGCGTGCTCCACCCAATACTTGGAAATGTTTCCGCAGTCATCTTGTGTAGCAATAGTTCTTCCTTGTGACATATTTAGCCAATAGTCCAAAAGCGGAAGCCAGGCACATGGCCCGTTAATGAATAAAAATGTTAAGCCCCTCTAACTTTCTCTGACTTTGCATGGTTTCATCATAGTAAACTGTGGGTTTTTCTGTGAGAGTTATTTTCCTTTAATTCGTGTAAACTGAAAGTGTTAGTTGGTCAGTCATGTCTGACTCTTTGTGACCCCATGAACTTTAGCCCACAGGCTCCTCTGCCCATGCAATTCTCCAGTCGAAGATAGGGCTGCCATGCCCTTCTCCAGGGTGGAATCTTCCCTGACCGTGATCGAACCTGGGTCTCCCACATTGCAGGAAGATTCTTTACCACCTGAGCCACCAGGGAAGCCTTAACTCATACAAGTTTCCTCCATCTAGAGACAAAAATCGTAGATTATTTTTGTGCACTCTATATACTATAAGTCAGTTTATTGAAACATTTATTGAAAAACACAGAAGATATTATTTAAAATATCTCCTTTTCTGCCACTATTTGGAACTAAGAATAGTTTACACTTTGGAAGGTTGTGACATCCATTCAGTAACATTTATGTGTTTCTCTTTATTAAATATTTACTATACAATATGAACATCATATAAAGTCAATAGTCACCAAAGATTAAAAATACCTGCCTCTCCAGGTGCTATGTATCCTTGGCCATAGTGCCAGAATCATCATGCTCGAGGTGTGTTTCATAAAATGTACTTCAAGATCTGAAAACCAGTGATAGAACTATTTTCAGGTCTTACTTTTTAAAAAATCTTTTGATTTGTTTAAAGTAATAAGGAACATGCATATCTTGCAGTTTTACTACATTCATGGGCTAAGAAATCACATACTCCCAGTGGAATAAATCCCAGACTACTGGCCTCCTTATGGAATGTTCTCAGACAATGAATCCACTACTCATTTGACTCCATAGCACGGTGTGGTTTATGCCCTTAAGGCATCCAATCAGACCTGGTGCTCAGACTGCTAACCAAGAACTCAACAGACTAACCATGGTCTTCAGCTTTCTCTCTGAACATATGTCTCTCAGAGGAAACATATTTTTGAGGAATAAAATACTCTGTTAGCTTCTAAATAGCTGCCTTAAAACCTTTATTATCTCCTCTCCCTCTGAGCATGAAAACATATCCTATAGGTCAGACCCCCTGAAGGGTGACTTTTTGTAAGACAACTATAGAATGAAATGCAGTTACAAGCAGTTTGAAACATCTCCATTTAGGTCATATTTGTACAACCCTTAATACCATCTTAGACCAGAAGTAGTTGAATCCACAGAAAGGTTAAATGGTCATTTAAAATTACATGTGGTAACAGATGTCGGCAAACCCACAAGAGTGTTCTCAAATTAATACCAAGTGTCTGCTTCAGATAACTGTGTGTAATACCATTCTTTATGACACTGTATTTAAATCACTTTTATTAACATACTTCTAAAAGGGCCATCATAATATTACTTATTCCTCTTCTCAAAAATTTTATGAATACTCTATTATGTACATAAATTTTCCTGTACCTCAGTAAGATGCAATACATACTGTAGCACTTTCTTTTTCTATTGAGCAATTGAAGAAAATACGTTGAGGCAATAGCTGAATCCATATTTTTCATACTTAATATGTGAAGAAATGACTCATACCTGATAATGGAACAGATATGAGAAAAGTTATTCAAATCAAAACAGATATAAAATCTTTCAGGAGTTTACCAGTTTCTTCATTAAAATAATTAGAAATTAAAATCAGAACAAGGAAGTTCATGTGAAGTATATGTTATATAACACTGCTTACATTTACTGAGGGAAGGGATTGTATCCACTCTCGTCTGACCGAGTGTCCCCTCCAAGACTGAGGATCATGCTCACCTAGTTTTTAGAGAGCATCTAGCTGCCTTGCCAAGGTCAAACTTCCTTCCCATGGGCTGTGGCATCCAGTGACTGGCCATGCAAAAGACGGTCAAGTCCCACTGCCTGTCAGAGATCTAGCCATCTTCTCAGAGTTTATTTTTGAGAAGCTCATTTATGACAGCATTCTATACTAGAAATGAAGCCCAGAGATAGTACACTGTGGGTTCTAAGAAAATACTTGCAGAATAAAAAATACTGAATATAAATATAAACTACTTGGAGGGAGCCTCACACACTAAGTTATTTTCATTTTGATTCTCAGAGTTCATGAAAGGTTTCAGGTAGATAATATAATAGGATGCAGCAGGATTAGTTTTAATCAAAGTAATTTTGCTCTTCTTCCTTTTGTATGTTTAGCTAAAGCAAGATTGATCCCTTGATTAGAGGGAAGTGGAAACATTTGAGGAGCTCAGTCACACTAAGGAATAAAACAATTAACTGTAAAAATATGGTGAACTCTCATTCTAATTGCCACTAGAACTTAAGATCAAGTTAACTTAAAAGGAGAGAAAGTATTAACATGCAAGTAATTCCAGATTTGAAGGTGGTATATCTAAACGCTTATCCATTTTCTGATAGTGATATTTTAAAGCTTTAGAAATGACAGCCAACTTCAATTAATCACAAAAACTTTGTGAAATTAAAGTATTATTTTATGAAATAATTTAAATTTGAAGTTGAACATTCATTTCAAGATATTATTGATGTTTCATAAGACATTCTGTTCCGGAGTTAAGTTTTCCTGAAAGTAAAAGATGAATCTCCAGGTATAACATCTGTTACCCTGAATATAATAACTGTCCCATTCAGCAGGAACAGTTGTAGCAGCTGCCAGTTCTCTCTGGAGGAAACCAGTCTGGGAAAAGAAAGACCCTGTAGAATTATCACCAGCTAACACAAAGCAGAAACGTGAACCTGCTCAATGACTGTGTGCATATGCAACAAAAGTTTGATTTTGTTAAGTTTATGTTTAGTTTCTTGACATCTACAGATTTCTGAAAGTAAAAGTTTTCTGATTACATGTTAGAGTAATATACAGAATTTTAATAATGTGTGCACATGTTCTTAATTATTGTACTTTCACTATTGTCCTTACATTGTGCAGCATCATTCCCAAAATTACTTTATAGAATTAATGATGCCATTTGCAGCAATGTGGATTGATCTAGAAATTATTGTATTAACTGAATTAAGTCAGAAAAAGAAAGACAGATACCATATGATATCATTTATATGTGGAACTTAAAATATTATGCAAATTAACTTAATTACAAACCAGAAACATAATCACAGACAGAGAAAGCAGATTTGTGGTTGCCAAGGTGGGAGAGGAGTGAGGGAAGGATGGATTGGGCGTTTGGGATTAGTGGATGCAAACTATTATATATAGACTTAATAAACAACAAGGTCCCACCATGTAGCACAAGGAACTGTAGTCAACAACATGTGATAGACAATAATGGAAAAGAATGTATGTGTATACATATATATATACGTGTGTGTGTGTGTGTGTGTGTAACTGATTTACCTTGCTGTACAACAAAAATTAATACATTGAATAAAATAAAAATTGCTTAATACAATGTCTTTCAGATTTATAATACAATATTCACTACCACAAAGTTATATTTGGAATAATACAAAACAAAATATTTAGTAGCAATGTGAAATTGGAAAAACTGCTAGGTGTTCAGTGTATTGTACATTTTTTATGGAAATTAAAAAAATTTATTTAATTTGTAAATTAAATAATTTGTAAAGTAATTGAGGCTAATTACTTTACAAAATTGAGGTAGTTTTCACCTTATATCAACATGAATCGGCCATGGGTGTACATGTGTCCCATCATCCTAAACCCTTCTCCTACTTTCCTCCCCACGCCATCCCTATGGTTTTTCCAGAGCACCCTTTTTGAGTGCCCTGATTCATGCATCAAATTTATAATGATCATCAATTTTACATGTGGTAATATATGTTTCAATGCTATTTTTCATATTGTGCCTCTCTTGCATCCTCCCATATAGTCAAAAAGTCTGTTCTTTACATCTGTGTCTCTTTTGCTGTTTTGTATATAGGGTCATCATTACCGTCTTTCTAAATTTCATACATATGCATTGATATACAGTATTGGTGTTTCTCTTTCTGGCTTACTTCACTCTGTATAATAGGCTCCAGTTTCATCCACCTCATTAGAACTGACTCAAAGGAGTTCTTTAGAGCTGAGTAATATTCCATTGTGTATAGGTACTACAACTTCCTTATTCATATGTCTGCCAATGGGCATTTAGGTTGCTTTCATGTCCTAGCTATTGTAAACAGTGCTGTGATGAACATTGGGATACACGTGTCTCTTTCAATTCCACTTCCTCGATGTATATGCCCAGAAGTGGGATTGCTGGGTCGTATGGCAGTTTTATTTCTAGTTTTTTAAGGAAACTCCACGCTGTTCTCCATAGTGGCTGTACTAGTTTGAATTCCCACTAACAGTGTAAGAGGATTCCCTTTTTGACACACACACTCTAACATTTATTGTTTGTATATATTTTGATGGCAGCCATTCTGACCTGTGTGAGATGATAACTCATTGTGGTTTTGATTTGCATTTCTCTGATAATGAGTGATGTTGAGCATCTCTTCAGGTGTTTGTTAGGCATCTGTATGTCTTCTTTGGAGACATCTGTTTAGTTCTTTGGGCCATTTTTTGATTGGTTCATTTATTTTTCTGGAATTGAGCTGCATGAGCTGCTTGTACATTTTTGAGATTAATTATTTGTAAGTTGCTTTGTTGCTATTATTTCCTCCCATTCTGAAGGCTATGTTTCACCTTCTGTATAATTTTCTTCATTGTACAAAGCTTTTAAGTTTAATTAGGTCCATTTGTTTATTTTTGCTTTCATTTCCATTACTCTGGTAGGTGGATCATAGAGGATCTTGCTGTGATTTATGTCAGAGAGTGTTTTGCCTGTTTTCCTCTAGACGTTTTATAGTTTCTGATCTTACATTTAAATTTAATCCATTTTGAGTTTAGTTTTGTGTATGGTGTTAGAAAGTGTTCTTGTTTCATTCTTTTAAGGGTGGTTGACCAATTTCCCAGTACCACTTGTTAAAGATATTGCCTTTTTTTTTTTGGTATATTTTGCCTCCTTTGTCAAAGATAAGTAGTGCATAGGTGCATGGATTTATCTATGAGCTTGCTATTTTGTTCCATTGATCTATATTTCTGTCTTTGTGCCAGTACCATACTGTCTTGATGACTGTAGCTTTGCAGTAGAGTCTGAAGTCAGTCAGGTTGATTCTTCCAGTTCCATCCTTCTTTCTCAATATTGCTTTGGCTATTCAAGATTTTTGTGTTTCCACACAAATTGTTAAACTATTTGTTCTAATTTTCTGAAAAATACCATTGGTAGCTTGATAGGGATTGCATTGAATCTATAGATTGCTTTGGGTAGTATACTCATTTTCACTATATTGATTCTTCAGACCCATGAACATGGTATATATTTCCATCTATTTGTGTCATCTTGGATTTCTTTCATTAGTGTTTTATAGTTTTCTATATATAGGTCTTTCGTTTATTCAGGTAGATTTATTCCTAAGTATTCTGTTTTTTTTTTTTTTTAATTTCAATAGTGAATGGTGCTGTTTCCTTAATTTCTCTGTTTTCTCATTGCTAGTGTATAGGAATGCAGCGGATTTCTGTGTATTAATTTTATATCCTACAAATTTACTATATTCATTGATTAGCTCTAGTAATTTTCTGGTAGTGTCTTTAGGGTTTTCTCTGTAAGGGATCATGTCATCTGCAAAACAGTGAGAGTTTTACTTCTTTTCCAATCTCAGTTCAGTTCAGTCACTCAGTTGTGTCCGACTCTTTGCAACCCCATGGACTGCAGCACTCCAGGACTCCCTGTCCATCACCTCCTCCCAGAGTTTACCCAAAGTCATGTTCATTGAGTCAGTGATGCCATCCAACCATCTCATCCTCCTTTGTCCCCTTCTCCTCCTGCCCTCAATCTTTTCCAGTGAGTCACCTCTTTGCATCAGGTGGCCAAAGTATTGGCATTTCAGCTTCAACATCAGTCCTTCCAATGAATACCCAGGACTGATCTCCTTTAGGAAGAACTGGTTGGATCTCCTTGCAGTCCAAGGGACTCTCAAGAGTCTTCTCCAACACCACAGTTCAAAAGTATCAATTCTTCAGCATTCAGCTTTCTATATAGTCCAACTCTCACATCCATACATGTCTATTGGAAAAACCATAGCCCTGACTAGACATATCTTGTTTTCCATTCTGGATTCATTTTATTTCTTTTTATTCTCTGATTGCTCTGGCTAGGGCTTCCAAAATTCTGTTGAATAGTAGTGGTTGAGTGGGCACCCTTGTCTTGTTCCTCTTTTTAGAGCAAATGCTTTCAATTTTTTGCCATTGAGGGTAATGTTTGCTGTAGGTTTGTCATAAATGGCTTTTATTATGTTGAGGTATGTTCCTTTTGTGCCTACTTTCTGGTTATTTTTTTTTTTTTATCATAAATGGGTGTTGAATTTTTTCAAAGGCTTTCTCTGCATCTTTTGAGATAGTTTTCCTTTTGTTAATATAGTGTATCACATTGACTGATTTGCAAATTTTGAAGAATCCTTGCATCCCTGGGATAAAGCCCACTTGGTCATAATGTATGATCTTTTTAGTATGCTGAGGATTCTGTTTGCTGAAATCTTACTGAGGTTTTTTGCATCTGTGTTTATCAGTGATATTGCTCTTTGGTTTTCTTTTCTTGTGGTAGCTTTGTCCACTAGGGTGATGGCCTCATAAAATGAGTTTTGGAGTTTGCCTTCCTTTGTAATTTTCTGAAAGAATTTGAGTAGGATAGGTGTTAGGTCTTTAAATTTTTTGTAGAATTCACCTGTGAAGCCATCTGGTCCTGGGCTTTGCTCGTTGGATGATTTTTTGATTACAGCTTCAGTTTCCATGCTTGTGATGTGCCTGTTAAGATTTTGTATTTCTTTCTGGTTTAGTTACAGAAAGTTATACTTTTCTAAGGATTTGAACATTTCTTCCATGTTGTCCATTTTATTGACATATAATTGTTCTTAGTAGTCTTGTATGATTTTTTGTATTTCTGTGTTGTCTGTTTTGATTTCTCCATTTTCATTTTCATTTTATTGATTTCATTCTTCTCTTTTTTTCTGATGAATCTAATTCTTTGCCTATTTTATTTATCATCTCATAGAATCAGCTTTTAGTTATATTGATTGTTGCTATGGTTTCCTTTATTTTTCATTTATTTCTTCTCTGATTTTTATGATTTTTCCTTCTACTAACATTGGGATTCTCCTATTCTTTTTCTGGTTGCTTTAGATATAGAGTTAGTTTGCTTATTTGATATTTCTCTTGTTTCTTAATTTAGGGTTTTATGTCTATAAAATCTCCTCTTAACAATGTTTTTACTGAATCCCATAGGTTTGGGGTTGTCATGTTTTCATCTTCAGATTTTTCTATGCATATTTTGATTTCCTTTTTGATTTCTTCCATGACATGTTGGTTATTCAAAAGCATGTTGTTTAGACTCCAGATGTTTGTATCTTTAATAGTTTTATTTTTTTCCTGTGGTTGACATCTAATCTTTCTGCATTGTGATCAGAAAAGATGCTTGAAATGATTTCAATGATTTTAAATTTACCAAGGCTAAATTTATGACTCAGGATATGATCTGTCCTAGAGAATGTTCTGTGTCTCCTTAAGAAAAAGGTGAATTCCATTGTTTTTGGGTGAAATTCCCTATAGTTATCAATTAGGTCTAACGGGTGCACTGTATCATTTAAAGTTTGTGTTCAGTTCAGTTCAGTCCCTCAATCATGTCCAACTCTTTGCAACCCCGTGAATTGCAGAACGCCATGCCTCCCTGTCCATCACAAACTCCCAGAGTTCATTCAAACTCACATCCGTCTAGTAGGTGATGTCATCGAGCCATCTCATCCTCTGTTGTCCCCTTCTCCTCCTGCCCCAAATCTCTCCCAGCATCAGAGCCTTTTCCAATGAGTCAACTCTTCGCATGAGGTGGCCAAACTATTGGAGTTACAACTTTAGCATCAGTCCTTTCAAAGGACAGACAAGACTGATCTCCTTTAGGATGGACTGGTTGGATCTCCTTGCAGACCTAGGGACTCTCAAGAGTCTTCTTCAACACCACAGTTCAAAAGCATCAATTCTTCGGTGCTCAGCTTTCTTCACAGTCCAACTCTCACATCCATACATGACCACAGGAAAAACCATAGCCTTGACTAGACGGACATTTGTTGGCAAAGTAATGTCTCTGCTTTTCAATATGCTATCTAGGTTGGTCATAACTTTTCTTCCAAGGAGTAAGCATCTTTTAATTTCATGGCTGCAATCATCATCTGCAGTGATTTTGGAGCTCAAAAAAATAAAGTCTGACACTGTTTCCACTGTTTCCCCATCTATTTGCCATGAGTGATGGGACTGGATGCCATGATCTTTATTTTCTGAATGTTGAGCTTTAAGCCAACTTTTTCATTCTCCTCTTTCACTTTCATCAAGAGGCTTTTTAGTTCCTCTTCACTTTCTGCCATCAGGGTGGTGTCATCTGCATGTCTGAGGTTATTGATATTTCTCCCGGCTATCTTGATTTCAGCTTGTGCTTCTTCCAGCACACTGTTTCTCATGATGTACTCTGCATATAAGTTAAATAAGCAGAATGACAACATACAGCCTTGATGTACTCCGTTTCTTATTTGGAACCAATCTGTTGTTCCATGTCCATTTCTTACTGTTACTTCCTGACCTGTATACAGATTTTTCAAGAGGCAAGTCAGGTGGTCTGGTATTCCTATCTGTTTAAGAATTTTCCACAGTTTATTGTGATCCACACAGTCAAAGGCTTTGGCCTAGTCAATAAAGCAGAAATAGATGTTTTTCTGGAACTCTCTTTCTTTTTCCATGATCCAGCAGATGCTTTAAATTTGATCTCTGGCTCCTCTGCCTATCTAAATCCAGCTTGAACATATAGAAGTTCACAGTTCACATATTGCTGAAGTTTGGCTTGGAGAATTTTAAGCATTACTTTACTAGCATGTGAGATGTGTGCAATTGTATGATAGTTTGAGCATTCACTGGCATTGCCTTTCTTTGGGATTGGAATGAAAACTGGTCTTTTCCAGTCCTGTGGCCACTGCTGAGTTTTCCAAATTTGCTGGCATATCAAGTGCAGCACTTTCACAGCATCATCTTTCCGGATTTGACACAGCTCAACTGGAATTCCATCACCTCCAATAGTTTTGTTGGTATTGATGCTTTCTAAGGCCCACTTGACTTTACATTCTAGGTTGTCTGGCTCTAAGTGAGTGATCACACCATCGTGATAATTTTGGTCGTGAAGATCTTTTTTGTAGTTCTTCTGTGTATTCTTGCCACCTCTTCTTAATATCTTCTGCTTCTGTTAGGTCCATATCATTTCTGTCTTTTATCAAGCCCATTTTTGCATGAAATGTTCCCTTGGTATCTAATTGTCTTGAAGAGATCTCTAGTCTGTCCCATTCTTTTGTTTTCCTCTATTTCTTTGCATTGATCGTAGGGGAAGGCTTTCTTATCTCTGTTTGTTATTCTTTGGAACACTGCATTCAGAGGCTTAAAATTTTCCTTATCTCCTTTGCTTTTCACTTCTCTTCTTTTCACAGCTATTTGGAAGATCTCCTCAGACAGCCATTTTGCTTTTTTGCATTTCTTTTCCATGGGGATGGTCTTGATCCCTGTCTCCTGTACAATGTCACAAACCTCTGTCCATAGTTCATCAGGCACTCTGTCTATCTGATCTAGTCCCTTAAATCTATTTCTCACTTCCACTCTATAACCATCAGGTATGATTTAGGTCATACCTGAATGGTCTAGTGGTTTTCCCTACTTTCTTCAACTTAAGTCTGAATTTGACAATAAGGCGTTCATGATCTGAGCCACAGTCAACTCCCTGTCTTGTTTTTGCTGACTGTATAGAGCTTCTCCATCTTTGGCTGTAAAGAATATAATCAATCTGATTTCAGTGTTGACTATCTGGTGATGTCCATGTGGAGTCTTCTCTTGTGTTGTTGGAAGAGGTTGTTTGCTATGACCAGTGCATTTTCTTGGCAAAACTCTATTAGTCTTTGCCCTGCTTAATTCTGTATTCCAAAGTCAAATTTGCCTGTTATTGCAGGTGTTTCTTGACTTCCTACTTTTGCATTCCAGTCCCTATAATGAGGAGAAGGCAATAGCACCCCACTCCAGTACTCCTGCCTGGAAACTCCCATGGACGGAGGAGCCTCGTAGGCTGCAGTCCATGGGGTCGCTAAGAGTCAGATGCGACGGAGTGACTTCACTTTCACTTTTCACTTTCATGCATTGGAGAAGGAAATGGCAACCCACTCCAGTGTTCTTGCCTGGAGAATCCCAGGGACGGGGGAGCCTGGTGGGCTGCTGTCTATGGCGTCACACAGAGTCGAACACGACTGATGTGACTTAGCAGCCCCTATAATGAAAAGGACCTCTTTTTTTGGATGTTAGTTCTAAAAGGACTTGTAGGTCTTCACAGAACTGTTCAACTTCAGTTTCTTCAGCTTTACTGCTTGGACATAAAGTTGTTTATATGTAAGGCATGTGTGTCCTTGCTAATTTTCTGTTTTGTTATCTATCCATAGGTGTGAGTGGGGTATTAAATTATTCCATTATTATTGTGTTACTGTTAATTTCCCCCTTCATACTTGCTAGCATTTGCCTTACTTATTGAGGTGCTTTTATTTGGGGTGCATATATGTTCATAATTGTTATATCTTTTTCTTGGATTCATACTTTGATCATTATGTATTGTCCTTGTTTGTCTCTTATCATGGTTTTCATTTCAAAATCTATTTGATCTGATATGAGAGTTTCTATTGAAAATCAGTTCTTATCCATATGGGGATCTCCTTGTGTGTTATTTGTTGCTTTCCCTTTGCTGCTTTTAATATTTGCTCATTTCGTTTGATGTTTGTTAGTTTGATGAATATGTATCTTGAGGTGTTTCACCTTGGGTTTATCCTGTTTGGGACTCTCTGGGTTTCTTGGACTTGGTGGCTGTTTCCTTCCCCATATTATGGAAGTCTTCAATTATTATCTCCTCAAGTATTTCCTGATGCCCCTTTTTTTGGTCTTCTTCTTCTGGTACACCTATGATTCAAATGTTGGGGATTCAATTTAACATTGTCTCATACATATCTCAGATTGTCCTCATTTTTTAAATTCTTTTTTTCTTTTTCTCTTTCTGTTTCATTTATTTCCACCATTCTGTCTTTCACCTCACTTATCCTCTCTTTTGCCTCAATCATTCTACTGTTGATTCCCTCCAGAGTACTTTTAACTTCAGTTAGGTCATTATTCATTATTGATTGATTCATTATTGCTTCTAGGTCCTTGTTAAATATTTCTTACGCCTTCTCAATCCTTGTCTCTAGCCTATTTATATGTAGCTCCATTTTGTTTTCAAAATTTTGGATCATTTTTTACCATAATTATTCTGAATTATTTTTCAGTTAGACTCACTATCTCCTCCTCTTTTGCTTGGTTTGGTGGGTTTTTATCATGTTCCTTAACCTGCTGAATATTTTTCTTCATTTTCATTTTGTTTAGGTTACTGTGTTTGGGGTACCCTTTCTGGAGGGTGGATGTTTGTGGTTCCTCCTAACTGTGGAGTCTGCTCCCTGTGGGTTGGTTGGACTAATGGCTTGTCAAGGTTTCCTTGTCAGGGGAGCCTGTGTCTGCGTTCTGTTGTGTGGAACTTGATTTCGTCTCTCTGGAGTGCAATAAAGCGTCTGTTAGTGAGTTTTGATGGTATCTGTGGGTTTAGCATGACTTCGGGCAGCCTGCCTTTCAATGTTCAGCATTGTGTTCCTGTTTTGCTGAAGAAATATCACAGTTTGTTAATTTGCACTGCATCTTTTTGGCTCTTGGATAGAGCTTGGTTTTAGTGTAGATATGGAGACTTTTGCGTGAGCTCTTGTCTACTAATGTTACATGGAGTCAGGAATTCTCTGTTCTTCTAAAGTTTTGAAGTTAAGGTTCCTGCCTCTGGCTTTCAGTCCTTCTCTTACAGTAGCCTCAAGACTTCTCCATCTACACATCATAGAAGTTAAAACCCATAGGTTTATTGGTGTAACAATTCTCTACAGCCAGGAATACCCAGAGTATTTCACAGATTTATTTACAGAAGATAAGAGGGAAGGGGAAGATAGAGGTGACCAGGAGGCAAGAAGTGGGAGTCAAAAGGGGAGAGAGCAATCTAGCCATCAGTCTAATCCCTAAGTGTTCTATACAGCCTGGATCACCCGGAGATATTCACAGGGTTATGTAGAGAAGAAGAAAGGGTGGAAGGAGATCGAGGTGACCTGGAGGGAAAAAGGGAGAGTTAAAAGATGAGAGAGCAATCAAGCCAGTAATCAAATCCCTCCTTTTGAGAAAACTGGCTGCCTTTGTGTGTGCCTGGCATCATCCAGCAAAATTCAGAAGTTGTTTCATGGAATTCCCTCATCATTTAAATGATCCTTTGATGAATGTGGAGAATAAAGTCCTTCATGGAGCTTTAACTTAAATTTTTATAGCTTGGGATAGAGACTTCCAATATTTTTGTACATCCAGTTCTCCTTTCCTGCTAGGTGAATGAGTGAGTTTTATTCTCAAGCTTTTGCTTTTTTTTTTTTTTTTTTGCAATTAGATAGAGACTTGGCTAATTTTTACATAATGTGCTTTGAGGAAAAGTAACATATATCACTTTCAGGACAAAGAATTTAACTGAAGGTGTCAGGCCCCATAGTGCTCCTTTTCCTGCTGCATTGACCTAAGATACCGCATAATGCAGCTAGTGAAGGAGCAGGATGGTGGAGCCTCTACTGACTCAGAATTCTGAGAAGCCACAGGGAGGATAAATATCCTAGGAAGACTTTCAGACACAACAAAGACTTTGACAAGGGGGAAATCAATTTTGGATATCTTAAATTAGTGAGGTTTTGTGGTTGTGTGTTACATTATAATCTATCCTACTCTGACTTTGCATTTAGCTAGAATATATTAGCCAGATATTATTTAAATTTCACAAGAATATATCCTTAACTGTACTGGTATTTTTTTCCCCCTTTGAAATGTTCATGATTTAATGCACAACCCAAAAATACACTTCTTAAAAATAGGACAGTTTTTCTTTTTAATTAAAAAAATTGAATTAAAGGATAATTGGTTTACAGAATTTTCTGATTTTCTGTCATACATCAATAAGAGTCAGCCATAGGTACACCCATGTTCCTTCCCTCTGAGACCTCCCTGCCCACCCTATCCTTCAGCATGTTGCAGAGCCCCTGTTTGAATTCCCTGAATCATACAGCAAATTCCCATTGGGTATCTGTTTTACACATGATATTGTAAATTTCTATGTTTCTCTCTACATACATCTCCCCTTCTCACTCCTCTCTTCCCACATTGTGCATAGGTCTGTTTTCTATATCTGATTCTCCAGTGCTGCCCTGAGAATAAATTCATCAGTGCTATCTCTCAGATTCCAAATACATGTGTCAGTATACGATATTCATATTTCTCTTCCGATTTCCTTCACTCTGTATAATGGGCTCTAGTTTCGTTCACCTCACTGGAACACATTCAAATGCATTCCTTTTTATGGTTGAGTAGTATTCCATTGTATATATGTACCATAGACATATATATATATATATATATATATATATATATATATATATATTCATCTTTTGATGGACATCTAGGTCGCTTCCATGTTCTATTGTAAATAGTACTGCAGTGAACATCGGGGTAGACGTGCATCTTTCAGCTTTGATTTATTCAGGGTATATGACTAGGATTGGGTTTCCTGAGTCATATAGTGGCTTTATGCCTAGCTTTTTAAGGAGTCTCCATACCGTCTTGCATACTGGCTGTATCAGGTTACATTCCCACCAGCAATGCAAGAGTGTTCCCTTTTCTCCACACCCTCTCCAGCATTTGTTGATTGTAGACTTTTTGATGATGGCCGTTCTGACTGGTATGAAGAGGTATCTCATTGTAGTTTTGATTTGTATTTCTTTGATAATGAGTGATGTTGAGCATCTTTTCATGTGCTTGTTAGCCATCTGTATGTACTGTGTATTTTGAAAATTAATTCTTTATCAGTTGTCCCCCTTGCTATTATTCTCTCCCATTCTGAGGATTGTCTTTTCACCTTGTTTTTAGTTTCTTTTGCTGTGAAATAGCTTTTAAGTTTTATTAGGTCCCCTTGTTTATTTTTGCTTCTATTTCATTATTCTAGGAGGTGGGTCATAGATCTTGCTTTGATTTATGTCATCGAGTGTTCTGCCTATGTTCTCCATTATGCATTTAATAATTTCTGCTTTTCCATTTAGGTCTTTAATCCATTTTGACTTTCTCTTTGTGTAGGGTGTTAGGTAGAGATCTAATTTCATTCTTTTTCATGTAGCTGTCCAGTTTTTCCAGCACCACTTATTTAAGAGGCTGACTTTGCCCCATTGAATATTCTTACCTCCTCTGTCAAAAATAAAGTACCCATAGATGCATGGATTTATTTCTGGGCTTTCTATCTTGTTCCATTGGTCTATATATCCACTTTTGTGCCAGTACCGTACTCTCTTGATGACTGTTGCTGCTGCTAAGTTGCTTCAGTCGTGTCCAACTCTGTACGATCCCATAAATGGCAGCCCACCAGGTTCCCCCATCCCTGGGATTTTCCAGGTAAGAACACTAGAGTGAGTTGCCATTTCCTTCTCCAATGCATGAAAGTGGAAAGTGAAAAGTGAAATCGAAGTCACTCAGTCGCATCTGACTCTTAGCAACCCCATGGACTCCAGCCCACCAGGCTCCTCCATCCATGGGAATTTCCAGGCAAGAGTACTGGAGTGGGGTGCCATTGCCTTCTCCACTTGATGACTGTAGCTTTGTAGTATAATCTGAAGTCAGGAAGGTTGATTCCTCCAGCTCCATTCTTCTTTTTCAAGACTACTTTGGCTATTCTGAGTCTTTTGTGTTTCCATATGAATTGGGAAATTTGTAGTTCTAGTTCTGTTAAAAATTGGTAATTTGATAGGGATCACATTGAATCTGTAGGTTGTGTTTGGTAGTATAGCCATTTTCACAATATTGATTCTTCCTACCCAGGAACACGGAATGTCTCTCCATCTGTTTATGTCATTTTTGATTTCTTTCATCAGTGTTTTAAAATAGTTTTCCATATACAGTTCTTTTGTTTCCTTAGGTAGTTTTATTCCTAGATATTTTATTCTTTTTGTTGCAGTGGTGAATGGTATTGAATCCTTAATTTATCCTTCTGATTTTTCATTGTTAGTATACAGGAGTGCAAGTGATTTATGTGTATGGAGCTTGTGTCCTGCGACTTTGCTGAATTTGCTGATTAGCTCTAGTAATTTTCTGATAGTTTCTTTTGTGTTTCCTATGTATAGTAGCATGTCTTCTGCAAACAGTGAGAGCTTTATTTATTTTCCTATCTTGATTCCTTTCATTCTATTTCTTTTCTGATTGTTGTAGATAGGACTTCCAAAACTATTAAGAGTGGACCCCTTCATCTTGTTTCCAATCTTAGAGGGAAAGTTTTTAGTTTTTCACCATTGAGAATAATATTTGCTGTGGGCTTTTTGTATATGGCATTTATTATGCTGATGTAGGTTCCTTCTCTACCCATTGTTTTAAGCATTTTTATCATAAATGGATGCTGGAGTTTCTCAAAGGCTTTCTCTGCATACATTGAGATGATCGTATGTTTTTTGTTGTTGTTGTTATTGTTGTTTGAATAATTTATTTCAATTGGAGGCAAATTACTTTACAATATTGTAGTGATTTTTCCCACACATTGACATGTATCAGCAATGGGTGTACATGTGTTCCCCATCCTGAAGCCCCCTCCCACCTCCCTCCACATCCCATCCCTCAGCGTCATCCCAGTACACCAGCCCTTAGCACCCTATCTCATGCATTGAACCTGGACTGGCAATCTATTTAACATGTGGTAATATACATGTTTCAATGCTATTCTCTCAAGTCATGCCACGCTTGCCTTCTTCCACAGAGTCCAAAAGTCTGTTTTTTACATCTGTGTCTCTTTTGCTGTCTCACATATATGGTCATGGTCACCATCTTTCTAAATTCCATATATATGTGTTAATATACTGTCTTGGTGTTTTTCTTCCTGACTTGCTTCACTCTGTATAATAGGGTCCAGTTTCATCCACCTCATTAGAACTGATTCAAATACATTCTCTTTAGTAGCTGAGTAATATTCCATTGTGTATATATACCAGTTTTCATATCAATTCCTCTGCCGATGGTCATCTAGGTTGCTTCCATGTCCAAGCTATTGTGACAGTGCTGTGATGAACATTGCGGTACATGTGTCTTTCAGTTCTGGTTCCTGGTTGTGTATGCCCAGCAGTGGGATTGCTGGGTCATATGGCAGTTCTATTTCCAGGTTTTAAAGGAATCTCCACACTGTTTTCCATAGTGGCTGTACTAGTTTGCATTCCCACCAACAGTGTAAGAGGGTTCCCTTTGCTCTGCACCCTCTCCAGCATTTATTGTTTGTAGACCTTTTGATAGCAGCCATTCTGAATGGCATGAGATGATGCCTCATTGTGGTTTTGATGTGCATTTCCCTGATAATGAGTGATGTTGAACATCTTTTCATGTGTTTGTTAGTCATCCATATATCTTCTTTGGAGAAATGTCTTTTTAATTCTTTGGCCCATTTTTTGATTGGGTCGTTTATTTTTCTGGAATTTAGCTTCAGGAGCTGTTTGTATATTTTTGAGATTAATTCTTTGTCAATTGCTTCATTTGCTATTATTTGCTCCTGTTCTGAAGGCTGTCTTTTCACCTTGCTTATAGTTTTCTTCATTGTGCAAAATCTTTTAAATGTAATTAGGTCCCGTTTGTTTATTTTTGCTTTTATTTCCATTACTCTGGGAGGTGGATCATAGAGGATCCTGCTGTGATTTATGTTAGAGAGTGTTTTGCCTATGTGTTCCTCTAGGAGTTTTATAGTTTTTGGTCTTACATTTAGATCTTTAATTCACTTTGAGTTTATTTTTTGTAAATGGTGTTAGAAAGTGTTCTAGTTTCATTCTTTTACAAGTGGTTGTAGAGTTTTCCCAGCAACACTTGTTAAAGAGATTGCTGTTTCTCCAATGTATATTTTTGCTTCCTTGTCAAAGATAAAGTTTCCACAGGTGTGTGGATTTATCTCTGGGCTTTTCATTCTGTTTCGTTGATCAATATTTCTGTCTTTGTGTCAGTACCATACTGTCTTTTTTTTTTTTTTTTAACTTTATTTTACTTTACAATGCTGTATTGGTTTTGCCATACATTGTCATGAATCTGCCACGAGTGTTCATGAGTTCCCAGTCCTGAACCCCCCTCCCGCCTCCGACCCCATATTGTCACTTTGTAATATAGTATGAAGTTAGGCAGGTTGATTCCTTCAGTTCCATTCTTCTTTCTCAAGATTGCTTTGACTATTCAAGATTCTCTGTATTTCCATACAAATTGTGAAATTATTTGTTTTAGTTCTGTGAAAATTACAGTTGGTAGCTTGATAGAGATTGCATTGCATCTATAGATTGCTTTGGGTAGTATACTCATTTTCACTATATATATTCTTCTGATCAATGAACATGGTATATTTCTCCATCTATTTGTGTCATCTTTGATTTCTTTCATCAGTGTTTTATAGTTTTCTATATATAGGTCTTTTGTTTATTTAAGTGGATTTATTCCTAAGTATTTTATCTTTTTGTTGCAATGGTGAATGGAATTGTTTCCTTAATTTCTCTTTCTGTTTTCTCATTGTTAGTGTATAGGAACGAAAGGGATTTCTTCATTTTGATTTTATATCCTGCAATTTACTATATTCATTGATTAGCTCTAGTAATTTTCTGGTGGTGTCTTTAGGGTTTTCTATGTAGAGGATCATGTCATCTGCAAACAGCGAGAGTTTTGCTTCTTCTTTTCCAGTCTGGATTCTTTTATTTCTTTTTCTTCTCTGATTGCTGTGGCTAAAAGTTCCAAAACAATGTTGAAAAGTAATGGTGAGAGTCAGCACCCTTGTCTTGTTCCTGATTTCAGGGTAAATGCTTTCAATTTTTCTCCATTAAGCATGATGTTTGCTGTGGGTTTATCACATATGGCTTTTATTTTGTTGAGGTATGTTCCTTCTATTCCTGCTTTCTGAGGAGTTTTTATCATAAATGGATGTTGAATTTTGTAAAGGCCTTTTCTGCATCTATTGAGATAATCATATGGTTTTTATCTTTCAATTTGTTAATGTGGTGTATAACATTGATTTGAAAATTTTGAAGAATCCTTGCGTCCCTGGTTTAAAGTCCACTTGGTCATGATGATGATCTTTTTAATATGTTGTTAGATTCTCTTTGCTAGTACTTTGTTAGGGGTTTTTGCATCTATGTTCATCAGTTATATTGGACTGTAGTTTTGTTTTTTTTTTGGTGGCATCTTTGTTTGGTTCAGGTATTAGGGTGATAGTGGCCTCATTTAAAGAGTTTGGCAGTTTACCTTCCTCTGCAATTTTATGGAAGAGTTTGAGTAGGGTAGGTGTTAGCTCTTCTCTAAAAGTTTGGTAGAATTCTCCCATGAGGCCATCTGGTCCAGGATTTTCATTTGTTGAAAGGTTTTTGATTGCAGTTTCTATTTCCGTGCTTGTGATGGGTCTATTAAGATTTTCTATTTCTTCCTAGTTCAATTTTGGAAGGTATACTTTTCTAAGAATTCATCCATTTCTTCTAAGTTGTCCATTTTATTGACATATAGTTGCTGATAATAGTCTCTTATGATCCTTTTTATTTCTCTGTTGTCTTTTGTGATTTCTCCATTTTCATTTCTAATTTTGTTGATTTGTCTCTTCTCCCTTTTTTTGTTGATGAGTCTGGCTAATGGTTTGTCTATTTATCTTCTCAAAGATTCATTTTTTAGTTTTGTTGATTTTTGCTATAGTCTCCTTTGTTTCTTTTTCATTCATTTCTGACCTAACTTTTATGATTTCTTTCCTTCTACTAACCCTGGGGTTCTTCATTTCTTCTTTTTCTAGTTGCTTTAGGTGTAGAGTTAGGTTATTTTTTTGTTTTTCTTCTGCTTTCTTGAGGTAGGCTTGTTTGAACCTTCCCATTAGCACTGTTTTTACTGAATCCCATAGGTTTTGGGTTGTTGTGTTTTCATTTTCATTCATTTCTATGCATATTTTTATTTCTTTTTTTGATTTCCTCTGTGATTTGTTGGTTATTCAGAAGCGTGTTGTTTAGCCTCCATATGTTTGTATTTTAATAGTTTTTTTTTTCCCCATGTAGTTGATATCTAATCTTACTGCATTGTGATCAGAAAAGATGCTTGAGATGATTTCAATTTTTTAAAAATTACCAAGGCTACATTTGTGGCCCAGGATGTTATCTATCCTGGAGAATGTTCCATGTGCTCTTGAGAAAAGGTGAAATTCATTGTTTTGGGGTGAAATGTCCTATAGATATCAATTAGGTCTAACTGGTCTATTATATCATTTTTGAGCTTGTGCTTACTTGTCTATTTTAGTTGATATATCTTCTTGGTTTGACCCTTAATCATTTTGTAGTGTCCTTCTGTGTCCCTTTTCACGGCCTTTATTTCAAAGTCTGTTTATCTGATATGAGTATTGCTACTCCTGCTTTCTTTTGGTCTCCATTTGCATGAAATATCTTTTCCCAGCCTTTAACTTTCAGTCTGTATGTATCCCTTGGTTTATGGTGGGTCTCTTGAGGACAACATATATAAGGATCTAGTTTTTGTATTCATTCAGCTAGTCTTTGTCTTTTGGTTGGGGTATTCAACCTGTTTACATTTAAGGTAATTATTGATAAGTATGATCCCATTGAACTTTGTTGTTTTGGGTTTGAGTTTATAAACCTTTTCTGTTTTTCCTGTCTAGAGAAGATCCTTTAGCATTTGTCAAAGAGCTTGTTTGGTGGTGCTGAATTCTCTCAGCTTTTGCTTGTTTGTAAAACTTTTTATATCTCCTTCATATTTGAATAAGATCCTTGCTGGGTATAGTAATCTGGGTTGTAGGTTTTTCTCTTTCATCACTGTAATTATGTCCTGCCATTCCCTTATAGCTTGAAGAGTTTCTATAGAAAGATCAGCTGCTATCCTTATGGAATCTCCTTGTGTGTTATTTGTTGCTTTTCCCTTGCTGCTTTTGATATTTGCTCTTTACATTTGATCTTCATTAATTTGATTATTATGTGTCTTGGAGAATTTCACCTTGAGTTTATCGTATTTGGGACCCTCTGGGTTTCTTGCACTTAGGTGGCTATTTCCTTCCCCATTTTAGGGAAGTTTTCAACTATTATCTCCTCAAGTATTTTCTCTTGCCCTTTGTTTTTGTCTTCTTCTTTTGGGACTCCTATGATACGAATGTTGTGGCATTTAACACTGTTCCAGAGGTCTATGAGGTTCTCCTCATTTCTTTTAGTTCTTTTTTTTTTTTTTTTCCCACTCTGCTTCATTTATTTCCACCGTTCGATCTTCTACCTCACTTATCCTATCTCCTGCCTCAGTTATTCTACTATTGGTTCCCTCCAGAGTGCTTTTGATCTGTTATTGCATTACTCATTATTGATTGACTATTTTATTTCTTCTAGGTCTTTGCTAAACTTTTCTTGCATCTTCTCAATTGTCTCCAGTATGTTTTTTCTGTAACTCCATCTTGTTTTCAGAATTTTGGATCATCTTTACTATCATTATTCTGAATTCTTTTCCACGTAGACTCCCTATCTCCTTCTCTTTTGTTTGGTTTGGTGGGCATTTATCATGTTCCTTTATCTGTTGAATATTTCTCTGTCTTTCATTTTGTTTAGATTGCTGTGTTTGGGGTGGCCTTTCTGTATGTTGGAAGTTTGTGATTTCTCTTCACTGTGGCATTGCTCATGTGTGTGGGGTTGGACTACTGGCTTGTCAAGGTTTCCTGGTTAGGGAAGCTTGTGTCTGTGTTCTGGTGGGTGAAGCTGGATCTCTTCTCTCTGGAGTGCAATGAAGTGTCCAGTAGTGAATTTTAAGGTGTCCATGGGCTTGGTGTGACTTTTGGCCATCGTATACTAATGCTTAGGGTTACGTTCCTGTGTTGCTGGAGACTTAGTGTAGTATCTCTTGCTCTGGCTCTTGGGTGGAGCTTATTTTCAGTGTAGGTATGCAGGTTTTTGGATGAGCTCTTGTCAATTAATATTATCTGGAGTCAGGAGTTTTATGGTGTTCTCAAGTTTTGAGTTTAAACCTCCTGACTCTGGTTTTCAGTCTTATTCTTACAGTAGCCTCAAAATTTCTGTATACATACCGCACTGATGATAAAACATCTAGGTTAATGGTGAAAAGATTCTCCACTGCGAGGGCCACCCAGAGAGGTTTACAGAGTTAATGGAGAAGAGAAGAGGGAGAATGGAGATAGAAGTGACTAGGAGGAGAAGATGGGGAGTCAAAAGGGGGGAGACCAATCTAGCCAGTAATCAATTCCCTATGTGTTTTCCACAGTCTGGAACACCCAGAGAGGTTCATGGAATTACATAGATAACAGAAGACGGAGGAAGGAGACAGAGGTGACCAGGAGGAGAGGAGGGGGAGTCAAAAGGAGAGAGACCAATCTATCCAGTAATCAGTTACCTAAGTGTTCTGCACAGCCCAGAACACCCAAAGAGATTCACAGAGTTAAGTATAGAAGAGAAGGGGGAGGGAGGAGAAAGAAGTGACCTGGGGGAGAACAAGGAGAGTCAAAAGTGGAGACAGCAGTCAAGCCAGTAATCACACCTCTAAACAAAAATGGGTACTGAAGATTAGATTATTAAAGGTACGAAATTGATAGAAAATATTAAAAAGTGAAGATTAAAAATCTAGAGTAGAGGTTAGCCTCTCAAAAGTACAATATTAAAAATATAAAACAAATCACAAAAATTATTTTATATATATATATGAAATTTACTTTAAAAATAAGGTCTTTTTTTCTGCAAGGTAATAGTTAGAACTGGACATGGAACAACAGACTGATACCAAATAGGAAAAAAAAGTACATCAAGGCTGTATATTGTCAACCTGCTTATTTAACTTATATGCAGAGTACATCATGAGAAACGCTGGACTGGAAGAAACACAGGCTGGAATCAAGATTGCCAGGAGAAATATCAATAACCTCAGATATGCAGATGACACCATCCTATGGCAGAAAGTGAAGAGGAACTAAAAAGCCTCTTGATGAAAGTGAAAGAGGAGAGTGAAAAAGCTGGCTTAAAACTCAACATTCAGAAAACGAAGATCATGGCATCCGGTCCCATCACTTCATGGGAAATAGATGGGGAAACAGTGGAAACAGTGTCAGACTTTATTTTTTTGGGCTTCAAAATCACTGCAGATGGTGACTGCAGCCATGAAATTAAAAGATGCTTACTCCTTTGAAGAAAAGTTATGACCAACCTAGATAGCATATTGAAAAGCAGAGACATTACTTTGCCAACAAATGTCCGTCTAGTCAAGGCTCTGGTTTTTCCTGTGGTCATGTATGGATGTGAGAGTTGGACTGTGAAGAAAGCTGAGTGCTGAAGTATTGATGCTTTTGAAATGTGGTGTTGAAGAATACTCTTGAGAGTCCCTTGGACTGCAAGGAGTTCCAACCAGTCCATTCTGAAGGAAATCAGCCCTAGATTTCTTTGGAGGGATTGATGCTGAAGTGTGAAACTCCAGTACTGTGGCGACCTTATGCGAAGAGTTGACTCATTGGAAAAGACTCTGATGCTGGAAGGGATTGGGGGCAGGAGGAGAAGGGGACGACAGAGGATGAGATAGCTGAATGGCATCACTGACTCGATGGAAGTGAATCTGAGTGGACACTGGGAGTTGGCGATGGACAGGAAGGCCTGGCGTGCTGCGATTCATGGGGTTACAAAGAGTCAGACATGATTGAGTGACTGAACTGAACTGAGTAGGTTATAAAAATGGAAATTAAAGGGGTAATAAAGAAGTTAAAAATTTTAAAAAAATGTCAACTGTCCAGGATCCCAGGAAGACATGGTTAGCAACTGGGAGCCTCCTCCCAGTTTTGTGGAGGAGGCCATCTCTGGGCCCGAAATTGCCCCTTGCCTTCTGCCTCTGGTTGTCTCCTGCCTGCCACTCAGCTCTCCTCTGGTATTTGCTCAATCTTTTTTTCTGTGAGCAGGCCCAGCTTTGCCTTACATTAGAGCTTTTCATGGGAAAAGTTCTCTCTACCTCTTTTTTATTTTTTCTCTCTCTGTCTGTCGCAGTTTGGGTTGCTATCTCATGTAGGCTCCCTCAGATTGTCCTCAGGGCATGCAGGCCCAGTCCTTACCCTAAGCATGCAACCAAACCCACACTTTCTGTCACTGTCACTTGCTCACTGGTGGTGGCATGAGCATCTGGGCTACTTCTTTGCAGGGAGTTGCGGTTAGGCACATATTCTGTGTGTGTGTGTGTGTGTGTGTGTGTGTTTCCTCCAAGTTATGTTGCCCTCTGAGATTCCAAAACCTCCCACAGACCCTCCAGTGGGAGGTTTTTCTGGTGTTTGGAAAGTTCTCCTACACAACTCCCTCCCTGGGATGGGTCTCCATCCCCAACTCTTTTGACTCTCTTATTGTCTTTTATATTTTGTCCCACCTCCTTTAGAAGAGAGTGGGCTGTCTTTCTGGGTACCAAGTGTTCTCTGCCAGCATTCAGAAGTTGTTTTGGGGAAGTTGCTCAGCATTCAAATGATCTTTTGATGAATTTGTGGGGGAGAAAGTGGTCTCACCATCCTATTCCTCTGCCATCCTAGGCCTGCCCCTGATTATATGGTTTTTATCTTTCACTTTGTTGATATGATGTATCATATTGATTGCTTTGAGTATATTGAGTAATACTTGCATCCTTGGAATAAACTCAACTTGATCATGGTGTATCAGCTTTTTAATGTGTTGTTGAATTCTGTTTGCTAGAAATTTGTTGAAGATTTTTATATTGATGTTCATCACTGATATCAGAGAAGGTAATGGCACCCCACTCCAATACTCTTGCCTGGAAAATCCCATGGGCGGAGGAGCCTGGTTGGCTGCAGTCCATGGGGTTGCTAAGAGTCGGGCACGACTGAGTGACTTCACTTTTGCTTTTCACTTTCATGCATTGGAGAAGGAAATGGCAACCCACTCCAATATTCTTGCCTGGAGAATCCCAGAGATAGAGGAGCCTAGTGGGCTGCCGTCTATGGGGTCGCACAGAGTTGGACACGACTGAAGCGACTTAGCAGCAGCAGTAGCAGTCATCACTGATATTTGCCTGTATTTTTCTTTTTTCATGTTGCCTTTTCCCAATTTTGATATCAGGGTGATTGTGGCCTCATAGAATGAGTTTGGAAGTGTTCCTTCCTCTGTAATTTTTTGGAAGAGTTTCAGAAAAATGGGCATTACCTCTTAACTAAATGTTCGATAGAATTCCCCTGTGAAGCCATCTGGCCTTGGGCTTTTGTTTTTGGGGAGATTTTTGATCACTGTTTCAATTTCAGTGTTTGTAATTGAGTTGTTCATAATTTCTATTTCCTTCTGGTTCAGTTTGGGAGGCTGATCTTTTCTAAACATCTGTCCATTTCCTCTAGGTTTTCTGTTTTATTAGCATATAGTTGCTCATAATGATACCTAATACTTTATATTTCTGTTTTGTCTGCTGTATCTCTCCATTTTCATTTCTAATTTTATTGATTTGATTTTCTCTCTTTTTTCCTTGATGAGTCTGGCTAGTGGTTTGTCAACTTGTTTATCTTCTCAAAGAATCAGCTTTTAGTTTTCTTAATCTTTGCTATTATTTTCTTCATTTCTTTTTCATTTGTTTCTGCTCTGATTTTTATGATCTCCTTCCTTTTGTTGACTTTGGGGGATTTTTGTTCTTATTTATTTATTTATTTATTTTACAGCTGCTTTAGATGTAGACTTAGGCTGTCTATTCGATGTTTTTCTTGCTTCTTGAGTTATGATTGTATCACTATAAACCTCCCTCTTAGAACTGCTTTTGCTGAGCCCCATAGGTTCTGAGTTGTCATATTTTCATTGTCATTTGTTTCTAAATCTTTTGATTTCTTTTCTTATTTCTTTAGTAATTTCTTTGTTAATTAGTAATGCATTGTTTAATCTCCATGAGTTTGTGCTTTTTGCTGATTTTTTTTTTTTTCTTTTTTTCCCCTGTGGTTGATATCTAGTCACATAGTGTTGTGGTCAGAGAGGATACCTGATACAATTTCAATTTTCTTAAATTTACTGAGGCTTGATTTGTGGCCAAGATGTGGTCTATCCTGGAGAATGTTCCATGTACACTTGAGAAGAAAGTGTATTCTTCTGCAATTGAGTGGAAAGTCCTGAAGATATCGATTAGGTCCCTTTGGTCTAATGTTTCATGAAAGGTTTGTATTTCCTTATTGATTCTCTGTTTTGATGATCTGCCTGTTGGTGAAAGTGGTGTGTTAAATTCCCCTACTATTATTGTGTTGCTGTCAATTTCTCCTCTTATGCCTGTAGCTCATTGTTATACTGAGTTTGACAAGGCTGTGATTCATGTGATTAGTTTGTTTTCTGTGATTGTGGTTTTCATTCTGTCTGCCCTATGATGGATGAGGAAGAGGCTTGTGGAAGCTTCCTGATGGGATGGACTGGCTTTGTGAGAAGCTGGGTCTTGCTCTGGTGGATAAGGCCATGGTCAGTAAATGTTTAATCTAATTTTCTGCTGATGGGTGAAGATGTGTTCTCTCTAGTTTGGGCTGAGGCCAAACTATGGTAGGGTTAATGGCAGTAATGGTGACCTCCTTTAAAAGACTTATGCCAGCATGCCATTGCTCCCAAGTTTGTTGTAGTCACTGCCCCTCAACTCAAGGCAGGCCACTGTTGACCGACAGCTCTGCCAGAGACTCCCAGACACTCACAGGCAAGCATGGCTCAGTGTCTTTTGGGGACATTTTACTTTCTTCTGGGCCCTGGTGCACACAGGTTTGGTTTGTGCCCTCCATGAGTCTGTTTCCCTAGTCTTGTGGAAGTTCTGTAATCAAATCTCACTGGCCTTCAAAGTTGAATTCCCTGTGGGTTCTCAGTCTTTTTGCCAGACCCCTAGGTTAGAAATCTGTTATGGCCCTAGAATTTTTGCAGCAGTGTATGTACTTCTTTGGTATAATTGTTCCCCAGTTTGTGGGTTGCCTCCTTGGCAGTTATATAGTGGAGCTGATGGTGAACTCCTCCAAGAGTACCTATGCTACATGCTGTGCCCCTCAGATCTGCTACAGTCTTAGCCTCTGTGCTTGTGGCAGTCCACTGCTGACCCATGCCTCTGCAAGAGGCACTCAGACACTCAAAGCCAGGTCTGACTTGGTCTCTTTTGGAGGTCAGTGCTTCTTTCTCTGGGTCCTGTTATGCAAAATGTTTTGTTTGCACCCTCTGAGTGTCTCTGGTGGGCTTGAGGTTTGATTTTGCCCCTCCTATAGTCTTGTTAAGGTTTCTCCTTTGCCCTTGGACATGGGGTATCTTTTTTTGGTAAGATCCAACATTCTCCTGTTGATTGTTGCTCAGAAACTAGCTGAAATTTTGGTTTTCTTGCAGTAGAAGATGAGTGCACATCATTCTACTCTGCCATCTTGCAACCATCATACTGTAAATATTCAGCATACTTTAAATTTATTTAACCACATAATACTTTTTTTCACCTTACTACCCCTTACAGAATAGAATTCTCTATATTTATCTTTGAGAAATACTAAGAAAAACATGAGTACATTTACTGATAATCCTTAACTGTCATGATTAATTTCTTTATTTTTTAAATATATGTTTGTAGAACCCTTCTTTTTTAATCATTTAATTTTCAAAATTGTATAGACCTTTTGCATTGAATACTTTACTTATATTTAATATTTATGAAGTGAAAGTCTCTTTAGGGAAGATTCAAGATACAGAAGCCTTATAATTAGAATATAATATACTTTAATACATAAACATGAAAGAATCCTGTGTGAAAGGTTACTGTAGTACATCCAAAGACAAACTGAAAACAAATAATCACAAGTCATATCTCAAAAACATAACTTCCTCTCTATAAAAACTCCATATTAAATCTGTGGAAATTAAATGTCAATAACAACAAAAACGTGAGAGACAAAGTATATGACAGACTATTAATAGGAAAGAAATACTCCTAAAATATAAAAAAGATGCTCAACTACAGCTTATGACAGCTTCATAAGCAGAAATTATCGTCGTATTTTCTCCCATGTGACATTTTTTCTTACATAAATGGTCAAAATTCAGTCACTTACTACATTACCGTATAACTATATTCCTTGTGCTCTGTGCTTAGTCACTCAATCATGTCTGATTTTTTGAAACCCCATTTACTGTAGCCGACTAGGTTTTTCTGTCCATGGACTATTTCAGGTAAGAATACTAGAATGGGTTGCCATTTACTACTCCAAGGGATCTTTCTGACCCAGGTATCAAACCTGGATCTCGTGCATTGGCAGGCGAATTTTTGCCACTAAGCCACCTAGGAAGCCCAACCTATGGGAGTATACACTGAAAAAATCCCTTGGGAGGATAATTTGGCAATCTCAGCAAAATTCAATTTCTAGGAATGAATTTACAAATAAACTAACTTTTGAAAAAAGATTGTTCATAAAAATATTCATTGAACCATCAACTTAGAACTTGGTGATGTTTTCTCTTCTACGTCCATTGGGCCATGTGAAGTTTTTTCCTATGTGCATACATTATTTTAGGGTAAAAAAAGTCTATGTTTGCAATGTCATTCTTCATGTTTATTAGCTCTCTGAGAAAAATTGTTTAGAAAAAGAGAAATGTACCTCTCCTTTGATTTCCTTATACTATTTTTAGAGCTATATTTCCTTGACCTATTTGAATATATCAAATGTACAAGGGAAAGTTAGATAGAGTGAGCAATGTAAAAATCACATGGTCATATTTTTCCAGTTAAAATTACTCATGGTAATGGCATATTTTGAAAGCCAGCTGCAACTATGCACTAGGTCTTGAGCTTGGTAGGAGGAGATTTAGAAATAATTATGACCCAAGTTTCAAAATTTCAAAATCAGTGGCAACTTTCAAGTGTATAAAAGATCCCAGAAATTAACTTTCACATTCTTTAATTCAACTCTACACCAAATATTAAACTCTTTCTGTATCAAAGAAGTTATATTAGATGCCGTGGGTAGAGCAATTCATGAAAGATATGGACTAAAATTTGTTTCCCAGAGAGAAAGCTTTGTAACAAGAGATTTGGCATTAGTAGATTTCTAAGTATAGCTCACTCTCTCTTAGCTGGGGAGCTTGTCCTCAGGTGAGCTGCAGATTTAGAAGCTATCATTGAAACAGATCTTTTTCAAAACAGGGATTTCTAGAACTTATTCTTAAAATTGTTTGTATTTAAATTAGAACAAAGATTTCTACAAAAAAATTTAACACATTTTAAAATAGAAATTTAAAGTCTTTCCAACCCACAGACAATCCCTTTGTCGTATGTTTCTCCTTAATTTCCCCCACAGTCTATGCCATGTTTCCTTTCTTAGTATCTACAGCACCTTTCACTGTTTCCTCCCTTTTTTCCCCTATCTTTGTACCAGAGCTACATAAAAGAAAACTCAGCACATAATATTTATCACTTACATTTTGAATATTTTTTCTCACTGCTAATTGAACATGATCGACTGTGACTGAGAATCCAATATTATATTATTTCTACCCTTTGATTCTTGCTCCTACAGATTGGAATATAACAGCTTTTGTGATATTTTGCTATGTGGAACTCAGATTCTTTGCATAATGGTTCTGTTTCTTTTCTCAGATCTTCAGGAAGACAACTGTAAATACCCTTTCCAGGCAGATCTCCTTTAGATGGTGCCTTTTTTTCTAAGGGTTCTCCCTTTCATTAGGAATATTTCCTAAAAAAAAAAGGAATATTTCCTGAAAATCAGAAATGAACATGGGAAATATTTAATGGAAACTTCAAGGAGACTACAGGTCTTCTAATGCTGTTACTAAATCAATTTTTAAAAATTGAACAATATATGTAAAAATATATACCTATCTGTATGTATACAAATTTCATTTTTTCCCAATAAAACACTTTGTTTACTTGCCAACTCCATAATATATTTGCTATCCATGGATTTCCTTTTTGCAAAAAAAAATTTGATGCACAATAAAGTTATATAATTGAGCTAAGATGGCAGAGTAAAAGGATGTGTGCCCATCTTCTGCAACAACTCCAAAATTTCAGCTCCCTGCTGAAAAACCATGGACAGGAGAATGTTCGATCCCATGAAAAGAGATATCCTATGCCCAAGGGCAAAAGGGAAGTCCCAACAGAATGATTCAGTTCAGTTCAGTCCAGTCGCTCAGTCATGTCCGACTCTTTGCAACCCCATGAATCGCAGTACGGCAGGACTCCCTGTCCATCACCAACTCCCGGAGTTGACTCACACTCACGTCCATCGAGTCCATGATGCCATCCAGCCATCTCATTCCCTGTCATCTCCTTCTCCTCCTACTACCAATCCCTCCCAGAATCAGAGTCTTTTCCAATGAGTCAACTCTTCGCATGAGGTAGCCAAAGTACTGGAGTTTCAGCATCAGGATCAATCCCTCCAAAGAAATTTCAGGGCTTATCTCCTTTGGAATGGACTGGTTGGATCTCCTTCTAGTGCAAGGCACTCTCAAGGGTCTTCTCCAACACCACAGTTCAAAGGCATCAATTCTTCAGCCCTTAGCTTTCTTCACAGTCCAACTCTCATATCCATACATGACCACTGGAAAAACCATAGCCTTGACTAGACAGACATTTGTTGGCAAAGTAATGTCTCTGCTTTTCAATATGCTATGTAGGTTGGTCATAACTTTTCTTCCAAGGAGTAAGCGTCTTTTAATTTCATGGCTGCAGTCACCATCTGCAGTGATTTTGGAGCCCCCAAAAATAAAGTCTGACACTGTTTCTGCTGTTTCTCCATCTATTTTCCATGAAGTGATGGGACCAGATGCCCTGATCTTCATTTTCTGAATGTTGAGCTTTAAACCAATTTTTTCACTCTCCTCTTTCACTTTCATCAAGAGGCTTTTTAGTTCCTCTTCACTTTCTGCCATAAGGGTGGTGTCATCTGCATATCTGAGATTATTGATATTTCTCCTGGCAATCTTAATTCCAGCTTGTGTTTCACCCAGCCCAGTGTTTCCCGTGATGTACTCTGCATATAATTTAAATAAGCAGGTTGACAATATACAGCCTTGACATACTCCTTTTCCTATTTGGAACCAGTCTGTTGTTCCATGTCCAGTTCTAACTGTTGCTTCCTGACTTGCATACAGGTTTCTCAAGAGGCAAGTCAGGTCATCTGTTATTCCCATCTCTCTCAGAATTTTCCAGAGTTTATTGTGATCCACACAGTCAAAGGCTTTGGCATAGTCAATAAAGCAGAAATAGATGTTTTTCTGGAACTCTCTTGCTTTTTCCATGATCCAGGGGATGTTAGCAATTTCATCTCTGATTCCTCTGCCTTTTATAAAACCAGCTTGAACATCAGGGAGTTCAGGGTTCACGTATTGCTGAAGCCTGGTTTGGAGAATTTTGAGCACTAGTTTACTAGCGTGTGAGATGAGTGCAATTCTATGGTAGTTTGCACATTCTTTGGCATTGCCTTTCTTTGGGAGTGGAATGAAAACTGACATTTTCCACTCCTGTGGCCACTGCTGAGTTTCCCAAATTTACTGGCATATTGAATGCAACACTTTCACAGCATCATCTTTCAGGATTTGAAATAACTCAACTGGAATTTCATCACTTCCACTAGCTTTGCTCATAGTGATATTTTCTAAGGCCCACTTGACTTCACATTCCAGGGTATCTGGCTCTAGGTGAGTCATCACACCATCGTGATTATCTTGGTTGTGAAGATATTTTTTGTACACATCTTCTGTGTATTATTGCCACCTCTTCTTAATATCTTCTGCTTCTGATCTGTCCATATCATTTCTGTCCTTTATCGAGCCCATCTTTGCAGGAAATGTTCCCTTCGTATCTCTAATTTTCTTGAAGAGATCTCTAGTCTTACCCATTCTGTTGTTTTCCTCTATTTCTTTGCATGGCTGAGGAAGGCTTTCTTATCTCTTCTTGCTATTCTTTGTAACTCTGCATTCAGATGCTTATATCTTTCCTTTTCTCCTTTGCTTTTTGCTTCTCTTCTTTTCACAGCTATTTTTAAGGTCTCCCCAGACAGCCAGTTTGCTTTTTTGCATTTCTTTTCCATGGAGATGATCTTGATCCCTGTCTCCTGTACAATGTCACGAACCTCATTCCATAGTTCATCAGGCACTCTATCTATCAGATCTAGGCCCTTAAATCTATTTCTCACTTCCATTGTATAATCATAAGGGATTTGATTTAGGTCACACCTGAATAGTCTAGTGGTTTTCCCTACTTTCTTCAGTTTAAGTCTGAATTTGGTAATAAGGAGTTCATGATCTGAGCCACAGTCAGCTCCTGGTCTTATTTTTGTTGACTGTATAGAGCTTCTTCATCTTTGACTGCAAAGAATATAATCAATCTGATTTTGATGTTGACCATCTGGTGATGTCCATGTGTAGAGCCTGCTCTTGTATTGTTGGAAGTGGGTGTTTGCTATGACCAGTGCATTTTCTTCACAAAACTCTATTAGTCTTTGCCCTGCTTCATTCTGGATTCCAAGGCCAAATTTGCCTGTTATTCCAGGTGTTTCTTGACTTCCTACTTTTGAATTCCAGTCCCCTATAATGAAAAGGACATCTTTTTTGTGTGTGTTAGTTCTAAAAGGTCTAGTAGGTCTTCATAGAACCGTTCAACTTCAGCTTCTTCAGCATTACTAGTTGGGGCATAGACTTGGATTACTGTGATATTGAATGATTTGCCTTGGAGATGAACAGAGATCATTCTGTCGTTTTTGAGATTGCATCCAAGTACTGCATTTTGGACTCTTTTGTTGACATGATGGCTACTCCATTTCTTCTAAGGGATTCCTGCCCACAGTGGTAGATATAAAGGGCATCTGAGTTAAATTCACCCATTCCAGTCCATTTTAGTTCGCTGACTCCTAGAATTTTGACGTTCTCTCTTGCCATCTCCTGTTTGACCACTTCCAATTTGCCTTGATTCATGGATCTGACATTCCAAGTTCCTATGGAATATTGTTCTTTACAGCATTGGACCTTGCTTCTATCACCAGTCACATCCACAGCTGAGTATTGTTTTTGCTTTGGCTACATCCCTTCATTATTTCTGGATTTATTTCTCCACTGATCTCCAGTAGAGTGTTGAGCACCTACTGACCTGGGGAGTTCCTCTTTCAATATCCTATCATTTTGCCTTTTCATACTGTTCATGGGGTTAAGGGAAGAATACTGAAGTGATAACAAGATGATAAGAAGGATGAAATATCATTTAGAATCAAACCCCATATCTGCCAGTGATTCTTGGAGGGCTCAAGCAAAACCTTTTGTGCTCCAGGACCCAGAGGCTCCACAGAGACTGAGTCAGATCTGTCTTTGAGTGTTTGAGTGTCTCCTGTACAGGCACAGGTCAGCAGTAGCCTGTTGCAGTGACAGGGGCTCTGGCTACAGCACTCCTGGGAGGAATAACATGTGGCATCATGCCTCTTGGAGGAAGTTGCCATTAACCCCACCATGAAGCAACCAAGCAGACATCCCATAAACTGGAGAAAATTTATACCAAAGAAGTTCAGCACTGATACAAAAGCTCTAGGATACACAACAGATTTCCCAACCTAATAATCCAACAAAGGGACTGAGAACCCCCAAATAATTTGACTTTGGAGGTCAGTGGAATTTGATTACACAATTTTCCACATGACAGGGGAAACAGACTCTTGGAGAGCACAAATGAAACCTCATGCACATCAGGACCGAGAAGAAAGCAGCAGTGACCCCACAAAAGACTGAGCCAGACTTGCATGTGAGTGTCCAGGAGTCTCCAGCAGAGGTGTGGGTTGACAGGGCCTGCTGTGGCATCAGGGGTACTGAATACCACTGCACTGGCATAAGTCCTCATTTTGAAGGAGATTGCCATTATAGCCATTGCAAATACCATAATTTGGCCTCAGGCCAAACAACAGGGAAGGATTATAACCCTGCCCATCAACAGAAAACTTGATTAAAGATTTACTTAGCATGGCCCTGCCCAGCAGAATAAAACCCAGCTTCCCCTACTGACAGTCCCTCTCATTAGGAAGCGTCCACAAGCTTATTATCCTTATCCATCAGAGGGCAGACAGAATGAAAACTACAGTCACAGAAAGCTAAGTAAACTAATCACATGGATCACAGCCTTGTCTAACTCAGTGAAACTATCATCTATGCCATGTACAGCCACACAAGATGGGTGTGTCATGGTGGAGAGTTCTGACAAAAAGTGGTCCACTGGAGAAGGCAATGGCAAATAGCTTCAGTACTCTTGCCTTTAGAACCCCATGAACAGTATGAAAAGGCAAGAAGATAGGACACTGAAAGATGAACTCTCCAAGTCAGTAGGTATCCAGTTTGCTACCAGAGAAGACTGGAGAAATACCTCATGAAAGAATGAAGAGATGGTTCCAAAGTGAAAACAACTCCAAGTTGTGGATGTGACTGGTGATGGAAGTAAAATCTGATGCTATAAAGAGCAAATTGCATAGGAACCTGGAATGTTAGGTCCATGAATCAAGGTAAATTGGAAACGGTCAAACAGGAGATGGCAAGAGTGAGCATCAACATTTTAGGAAGCAGTGAACTAAAATGAACTGGAGTGGGTGAATTTAATTCAGACAACCATTATATATACTACTTTGAGCAAGAATGCCTTAAAGCAAATAGGGTAACCCTCATAGTCAACAAAAGAGTCCAACATGCAGTATATGCGTGCAATCTCAAAAATGATAGATAATCCCTGTTCATTTCCAAGGCAAACCATTCACTATCACAGTAATCCAAGTCAATGGCCCAACCACTGATAATTAAAGAGGTAAAATTGAATGGTTTTATGAAGACCTACAAGACCTTCTAGAACTAACCCTCAAAAAAATATGTCCTTTTATTGATAGAGGATTGCGATGCAAAAGTGGGAAGTCAAGAAATATTTGGAGTATAGTCAAGTTTGGCCATGGAGTACAGAATGAAGCAGGGCAAAACTATCAAGAGTTTGGCCAAGAGAATGCACTCGTCCTAGTAAACACCCTCTTTCAATAATATAAGAAACTACTCTACACATGGACATCATCAAATGGTCAATACGAAAATCAGATTGATTACATTCTTTGCAGCCAAAAATGGAGAAGCTCTATATCGTCATAAAAAACAAGCTAGGTAGCTAACTGTGGCCCAGACAATGAACTCCTTATTACAAAACTTAGATTTAAATGGAAGAAAGTAGGGAAAACCACTAGACCATTCAGGTATGGCTGAAATAAAATTGTTTGCAATTATAAAGTGGAAGTGACAAATAGATTCAATGGAGTATATTTGATAGATAGAGTACCTGAAGAACTATGGATGGAGATTTGTAACATTGTACAGGAGGCAGTTATCAACCACCACCCCCAAGGGGAAAAAAAATGCAAAAAGGCAAAATGATTTTCTGAGGAGGCTTTACAAATAGCTAAGAAAAATGAAAGGTAAGTGAGAAAAGAAAAGACATACCAATCTGAATGCAGAATTCTTAAGAATATCAAGGAAAGATAAGAAAGCCTTGTTAAGTGATCAAGGTAAAGAAATAGAAACAAGAGAATGAGAAACACTAGAGATGTCATCAAGAATATTATACATACCAAAGGAATATTTCATGCAAAGATGGACAGAAATGGTATGGGCCCAACAGAAGCAGAAGCTATTAAGAAGAGGTGGTAAGAATACACAGAAGAGCTATATGAAAAATATGTTAATGACCCTGATAACAGCAATGGTGTTACAACCACTCACCTAGAGGCAGACATCCTGGAGTGAGAAGTTAGGTGGCCATTATGAATCATCACTGTGAACAAATCTAGTGGAGGTGATGTTATTCCAGCTAAGCTATTTCAAATCTTAAAAGATGATGCTGTTAAAGTGCTGCACTCAGTATGAAAGCAAATCTGGAAAACTCAGCAGTGGCCACAGGATTTGAAAAGGTCAGTTTTCATTCCAATCCCAAAGAAAGGCAAAGCCAAAAAAAATTCATTTTTTTTAAACAATTGTGCTCATCTCCCTTGGTAGCAAAGTAATCTTCAAAATGCTCCTACCTAGGATTCAACAGTACATGAACCGAGAATTTTCAGATGTTCACAATGGATTTAGAAAAGGCAGAGGAACCAGAGATCAATTGCCAACATCCGTTGGATCATAGAAAAAGCAAGGGAATTCAGAAAAAAATCTACTTGTGCTTTATTGACTCTGCCAAAGCCATTGACAGTGTGAATCACAGCAAAATATGGAAAATTCTTAAAGAGATGGGAATATCAGACCACCTTACCAGCCTCCTGAGAAATCTATATGCAGCTCAAAAAACAATGGTTAGAACCAGATAGAGAACAACATTCTGGTTCCAAATTGGGAAAGGAGTATGTCAAGGCTGTATATTGTCACCTTGTTTATTTAACTTATATACAGAGTACATCATGTGAAATGCCAGGTGGATAAACCACAAGCCAGAATCAATATTGCTGGGAGAAGTATCAATAACCTCAGATATGCAGATGACACCACCTTATGGTAGAAAGTGAAAAGGAACTAAAGAGCCTCTTGAAGAAAGTTAAAGAGGAGAGTCAGAAAGCTGGCTAAAACTCAACATTCAAAAACAAAGATCATGGCATCTGGTCCATCAATTCATGGCAAATAGATGAGGAAACAATAGAAACAGTGACAGACTTTATTTTCTTGGGCTCCCAAATCACTCCAGATATTGACTGCAGCCATGAAATTAAAAGACGCTTCTTCACTGGAAGAAAAGATATGAAAAACCTATTGAAAAGCAGAGACATTGCTTTGCTGACAAAGGTCCATCTAGTCAAAGCTATGGTTTTATTCAGTAGTCACATATGGATGTGAAAGCTGGACCATAAGGGAAGCTGAGCACTGAAGAATTGATGATTTTGAACTGTGGTGTTAGAGGACTCTTGACAGTCCCTTGGACTTAAAAATCAGACTCAGTTCAGTTCAGTCACTCAGTCGTGTCCGACTCTATGCGACCCCATGATTTGCAGCACGCCAGGCCTCCCTGTCCATCACCATCCCCTGGAGTTCCCTCAAACTCACATCCATTGAGTCGGTGATGCCATCCAGCCATCTCATCCTCTGTCGTCCCCTTTTCCTCCTGCCCCCAATCCCTCCCAGCATCAGAGTCTTTTCCAATGAGTCAACTCTTCTCATGAGGTGGCCAAAGTACTGGAGTTTCAGCTTCAGCATCATTCCTTCCAAAGAAATCCCAGGGCTGATCTCCTTTAGAATGGACTGGTTGGATCTTCTTGCAGTCCAAGGGACTCTCAAGAGTCTTCTCCAACACCACAGTTCAAAAGCATCAATTCTTCAGCGCTGAGCTTTCTTCACAGTCCAACTCTCACATCCATACATGACCACTGGAAAAGCCATAGCCTTGACTAGATGGACCTTTGTTGGCAAAGTAATGTCTCTGCTTTTCAATATGCTATGTAGGTTGGTCATAACTTTTCTTCCAAGGAGTAAGTGTCTTTTAATTTCATGGCTGCAGTGATTTTGGAGCCCAAAAAGATAGTCAATCCTAAAAGAAATTGATCCTGAATAGTCATTGAAAGGATTGATGCTCAAGCTGAAGCTCCACAATTGTGGTCCCCTGATGTGCCTAAGTGAGTCATTAGAAAAGACCCTAATGCTTGGAAAAATTGAAGGCAGAAGAACTTGATAACAGAGGTTGAGATGGTTCGATGGCATCAGTGACTAGATGGACATGAGTTTGAGTAAACTCCAGGAATTGGTTATGGACACTGAAGCCGGCATGATGTAGTCCATGGGGTTGCAAAGAGTTGGACATGACTGAGCAACTGAACATCTGAAAGTTATAACAACCTGTTAACAACTGTTACTTTATATAAAACGTCACTGATATTTATTTTACTGTAATATGTCATAATTTTATTTATAAAATAGGAAACCAAGGTAACATATTTGTCTCCCTCATTGTAGTTTTCTAAATTAAGTATAAAATTTAAATAAAATATGAAAATATCCAAGCTTGAGATTGCTGATAGCAGAATCATTAAACATATTTCCAGTTTTAGTAATTACATAAATTTTGAGCAGCTAGAAGAGGAAGTTACAAATTGCTAAGCTATATTGTCTGTGTTTTATTAAAGACAGTGCAAGCAATGGAAGTTTTAAAAGTACACTGGAATGCTGAAATTGTTGTTCAAAATCAATATTGGTGTAACTAAAAAAGATGTGCAAAGCATTGTTGTTAATGAAATGATTCAATGAACAATGTAAGTACTAGGCAGAAAGCTTTTCCAGACTGGAAATTTAAGAAACTGATTTGGAAGAATAAGCAAATGCAAGTTAAGATGGATAATACTGGATCAAATACACTGTGTCAAACTGAATAGAATATTTCAGCTAACAACACTGTATTTCTAAAATCTATTCATAGCAGACAGAAGACAAGAGAAAATTGGCTTTCAGAAGTGACAGGGGAGAATCATGTCTCATGCGTGAGACAAAGGAGATTTGCTAAACAGTGTATTTTTGCTCCCATTGGAAAAGAGAGAGGCTCAAATTACTGAGGCTTATTTATTCGTATGTGTCACTGTCCAGAATCATTAGCACCACAGCTACTCATAGCTGGCTACATGGCACAGCCTGACCCTTAACTGCCCTCTGAGAAAGGTGGACACTTATACTCAGGAAGTGTCTCACCTTCTGGATTTTTCTGGATGAGTTATGGAAGTAGAAATATCATGTTTCAACCTAGTTAGTAAACCTGCTAGAAGGCTTAATAGGCAAGCCGGATTCTCAGAAATGATGATTATATTCAAGCATTGTCATCCCAGAAAGTTACAGCGTCAAGTGAAAAGGAGAAGATGTTTAGGTGACCATAAACTTGTCTGGTAACTTACTGCTACAAATGATTTATCACTTATTCCTGGGCCCATGGATTCCTGGGTCCACCCTCAGATATTCTATATTTGCATATTTGGGTTGGGTGTAAGAATTTACCTTTCAAACAGCTCTCAAGTTGTACTTGTGCTTGCAATGTGAAGATGACATAGACTAAAATACCTTATTCACTTTAAATACTCGGTGTGTGACTGATGACTGTCAATTTGCTACAGGCCCCATTTCTGGCATTACTTATGTCCACTCTGCTCTGTGTTCTGGGGAAAGGCATTTCCTGGGCTCCATGGTCCTCTTATTTCTGGGAAAGTTTGCTCAACAAAAGGTACACTGGTTGTGAAATTATTTATTTTTTTTCTTGCTTCTCTAGACATAATGCTTCTAGTGTTTTCCTTCTGTTAATGTCTAGATTGCTTCACTGCCCTTTGTGTGACTTCACATCTATTTCACCACAAATATAACTGATTGTGTTAAATATCTTTATAAAATTATAAAATTGTTTCTCTTTCCTGAGTGGACACAAAAAATATAGTATAATGTCCCATAAAACTAGTATATTCATAGGTACTTCAGGATGAGAAATCAAAAAGTTGACAAAGCTAAACCTTGGGCTTTGGGATAAACATAATCATAAAAGCTTTCATATATATATATATATATATGTGTGTGTGTGTGTGTGTGTGTGTGTGTGTGTGTATGTGTGTGTGTTTCCAAAACATAGATTGTAAAATTTTTCCTATTAAATCTCACTCAAATGTAAGACATTTTCATTATTTAGAGGGAAAATAAGTTTAAGTAGTTATACTTCTGAGTATATAAATTAAAAAAGGTTAGCTCCATTGAGGAACAGGAAAGGTATTAGAAATGATTTAATTTTCTTATTTGGGGCAGGAGGAGGTTGAAACATGTAACTTCAGCAAACAATGAGAACTGGGAGCATGGGTATTGACCTTGGTCTAGCCAAATATAATTAGAACAACATGTCCCTTCAATTTAAGGCTGGTCACCTCCTAGAGAAGAGGAACCAGTGAAAGCCATAATACAAAGCCAATTAAAACTCAAGAGCGCTGATTTGCAAGCCATTGATTTAAATAATTGCTAATTGGTTTCTAATGAGGAAATAATTATTATTTCTCTGACAGTTTATATGGATGATTGAGAATTAGAAAGTGAAGAAGAATATATAAGTTCTTTGTATACCAGGCTCTGAAACTATTCCAATTATATGCTGGAATAAAAAGCTGTTACCAAACATGTTAAATTTTTGCTTCAAAAGGATAATCAAATGGAATGAAACAAAGAAAAAAATTACTGAAGTGTTACATTTGGAATCTGTAACTTGAACAGAAAAAAATTATGGATATTGTTTTGATACCTGTAAAATTGGACGACTGAAAATAGTACATCTATTTCCTTTAAATGTATAAAAAGTGTCAGGTAATGTTCTAAGTGCTTTGCATATTTAGCTTATTTAAGAATTGAAAGATGTCAACATGACAAGTACTTCTATTTCAAAGATAAGGAAACTGAAAGAGATTCAGTAATTGCCTAATGACACAGCTCACGTGGGAGAGCCAGGATTTGGATGCAGGTAGATTGCCTCCCGGAGAAGGCAATGGCACTCGACTCCAGTACTCTTGCCTGAAAAATCCCATGGTTGGAGGAGCCTGGTGGGCTGCAGTCCATGGGGTCGCTAAGAGTCGGACACGACTGAGCGACTTCACTTTCACTTTCACTTTTCACTTTCATGTATTGGAGAAGGAAATGGCAACCCATTCCGGTGTTCTTGCCTGGAGAATCCCAGGGACGGGGGAGCCTGGTGGGCTGCCGTCTATGGGGTCGCACAGAGTCAGACATGACTGAAGCGACTTAGCAGCAGCAGCAGCTTGCCTCCAGAGTCCATGATCTTAGCAATGAGCATGAGCTGCCTCCTCCTCAGCAGTGATAATTGACACCTGCTAAATATCCAGAGAATAACTAGACTCAAAAAGGTTAAAAGCATCTTGAGTTGAGTAGGAAGTACCTTCTGAATAAGGTCTAAGGAGGAATAAGTTTTTGGTGTGTGTATAGAAAATTAGAGTTGGAAAGGCCCCTAAATTCTCCAAATTTTCCCTTAAATTGATCCACATATGCAATTTTTCCTTGCAATGGATTTTATTTGGTGACAACAGACTTTTCCTTATATTTCTGAGCCCATGATTGATGTGTGGGGATGAAACGGTCATTTAAAAACTTCAGGGATATTTTCAAATTGGATTGTAGAAATCTGTTACCATCCCTTTATGGTGGTAAAGGTTTGAGACAGGAATTGTGAAATCTGCTGGTAGCCCTTATGCCTACTATTTAGAGAAGACTAGTTCACAGTAAGAAAAATTGAAGGCAATATATTAGAAAATGAAGCAATGAGAATGGTCTATTTGTGTTAGGAAAGGGGAGTGAGGAAGATAGAATCTTTTTCACCAAGCCAAATCTAGAATGAGTTTTTGTTTCTACCATTTATAATGAATAATACCTACTGATGGTATAACTGTGACTTTAATGTTGTGTATAAATAGTTTTCCTTGGGAACAGGGCAAATATGCTTTCAGAGATTATGTTAATCTTGGGCATCCTTTAAATGCAGAGACCATGCATTTTTTTTTTTTTTCCATTGAAGTAGGAGAAAGAAACCAAGAGAGAAAATTACCATCTGTTCAGGCAGGGTTCTCTAACCAGATTGTGCTGCATTTGCACTCAGAAGGAAGACAGACAGTAGTAAATCCCAGTGAACAATAGTAGCTCATAAACAGTGGGTAAAAGAGATCCAGTATTAAATGTCTTTATACTCTCTTAGCAAAGTTCATAAAGAATCAGCAGCCTAGTTTATCCACACATAGGGAAATAAAGAGAAAGATATCATTTATCAATTGTGAGGTGATATAGTAGATGAAAACAACAGTAAAGCTGGAAGTAAATGAGTCCTCATTTATGTTCAGTGCAAAACAGGAAAAGACGCGAGTAGACACTTCATCAAAACTCTGATGAGGGCTAGATTTATTATTTATAATAATAAATATAGGGAACTTGAACTATTTTGGGAGACATAAAATGTAGGATTTGGCTCAAATATGAAAAATCTGGAAGACTTGGAAACATAAGTTCGATACTTATAGTGTCTTCTACAACAACATCAGTCTACAGAATAATTGCAATTCAGATAGCAAAAACTGGTTGAACAGTAAAACACATAGCAATTTAACTAAAAGGTTAATCTATCTGAGTACCTAGAATTAGAATTAAACACTCATGTGTGTGGTTACTCACCAAAGTCAATAAAAAAAATTGAAAATTAAGTGCAACATTTATGATGAGAGGTACCATGGACAATTTATTAAAACTTTAAAAGATAACCCTGAAAAATATAAAAGAGTATGAAGATTCCTCAAAAAATAAGAATAGAACCAAAATTAAGAATATGACACACCCATTCCATTTCTGAGCATTTTTCTGAAGAAGATGAAAACACTAGTTTGCAAAGATACACCCTTCTGTTCATTATAGCATTACTTATGATAGCCACAATATGGAAATAACATGTGTCCTTCCCAGTAAAGATCTGCCAGCAATGCAAGAGACCTGGATTCAGTCCCTGGGTTGGGAAGATCCCCTGGAGAAGGGAATGGCAAATCATTCCGATAGTCCTGCCTGTAGAATTCCATGAACAGAGAAGCCTGGTGAGCTACAGTCCACGGAGTCCCAAAGAGTTGGACATGACTGAGTGAATTGATGCTTCTGAACTGTGGTGTTGGAGAAGACTCTTGAGAGTCTCTTGGACTGCACGGAGATCCAACCAGTCCATTCTAAAGGAGATCAGCCCTGGGTGTTCTTTGGAAGGAATGATGATAAAGCTGAAGCTCCAGTACTTTGGCCACCTCATGCGAAGAGTTGACTCACTTGAAAATACTCTGATGCTGGGAGGGATTGGAGGCAGGAGGAAAAGGGGACAACAGAGGATGAGATGGCTGGATGGCATCACCGACTCGATGGATGTGAGTCTGGGTGAACTCTGGGAGTTGGTGATGGACAGGGAGGCCTGGCGTGCTGCAATTCATGGGGTAGCAAAGATTCGGACACGACTGAGCAACTGAACTTGACTGAACTGAATTGAGTGACTAGTACTTTCACTTTCAGTTAATATATTATATATATATAGACAGATAGACAGATATAACTCAACCATAAAAAAGAATGAAATCCTTCCATTTGCAGCAACATGGATATATCAGGAAGAATTCATCTAACTGAAATGCCAGACTCAGAAAGACAAATACTGTATTATTTTATTCATATGTAGAATCTAAAATAAAAGTGAACAAAATAAGCAAAAATCTCATAAATACAGAGATCAGATTAGTGGTTACCAAAAGGGAAGTGTGTTGGGGGTAGCAAAATGGGTGAAGAGGATCAACTGTACAGGAGTGATGGTAACTAGATTTGTGGAATGGTCACTTGATAGTGTATACAGATGTTGAATTATAATGTTCTATATCTGGCATTTCTATAATTTAAATAAAAAAGTGCAGAGAAATATGAACATCAGTATAAAAATATGAACCAGGATATGGTGTAACATTTCACTAAAGGGTGAAAAAAATCATAATAAGAAATTTAAAATATTATTAGTTTAAAATATTTCACTTAATGTTTGTGAAGATGTAGAAAAACAGTTGCTTTATCAAATATAGTGAGTCGCTTACATACGAACCTTCAATGCAAACATGGGTGCCAGCCCCTGTATGCCAGCTGTTGTACTGGACTATTGTAATTTTCAAGGCACTATAAGATTAAAAAATGTTTATTTGTCTGTTTGTTTTTTATGTATATATTATTTGTGTAAAAAGTATTATAAACCTATTACCATACAGTACTATATAGCTGATTATGTCAGGTGGATACCTAGGCTAAAATTGTTGGACTCAGGAACAAACTGGACTTTGTTTGACTACGAAGTCACTCTCAGAATAGAACTCATTCATATATAGGAGACTTACCATAATATCAGAAAGATAATTTATTCTGTCAATATAAAATAAATGCCTTAACAATATAAAGCTTTGTAAGCAACCATATGTTTATGAATATGGATTAGTTAAGCCAACAACGGAGAAGGCAATGGCAACCCACTCCAGTACTCTTGCCTGGAAAATCCAATGGACGGAGGAGCTTGGTGAGCCGCAGTCCATGGGGTTGCTATGAGTCAGACACGACTGAGCGACTTCACTTTGACTTTTCACTTTCATGCATTGGAGAAGGAAATGGCAACCCACTCCGGTGTTCTTGCCTGGAGAATCCCAGGGACAGGGGAGCCTGGTGGGCTGCCGTCTATGGGGTCGCACATAGTCGGACATGACTGAAGCGACTTAGCAGTAGCAGCAAGCCAACAACAATAGGGCAATATAATGATATTATTTAAGAAGAGATTAAAAATCACAAAACTGAAAGTTAATACATAATGCAAGGTAAAAGAAAGCAGTCTACAAAACAATAATTAGCACAGTATATATTATAAAAGAAAAATATTATAACCATGTAACAAAAAGAAATACATCAAATTATTAATACTTTTATTTTCATAAGATAGGAACATGTGGTAAGGTTAACATTTTAATCCATTTCCTGCACTGAGCATGAGTTAGCATTTGAATTATCAAAATACTATGGTGAAGATAGTAAATGAAAAAAATGTATATAAAATAAATTAACATCAAATGGGACATAATAATAGTTTCTCCCCTCCTAGTTTAGTTTCTCAGTCTTGTCTAACTCTGCAACCCCATGGACTGCAGCATGCCAGGCTTCCCAGTCCATCACCAACTCCTGGAAGCTACTCAGTCTCATGTCCATTGAGTCGGTGATGCCATCCAACCATTTCATCCTCTATTGTCCTCTTCTCCTACTGGCTTCAATCTTTCTGAGCATCAGGGGTTTTTCCAATGAGTCAATTCTTCCTATCAGGTGGCCAAAGTATTGGAGTTTCAGCTTCAGCATCAGTCCTTCTAATGAATATTCGGGACTGATTTCCTTTAGGATGAACTGGTTGGATCTCCTTTCAGTCCAAGGGACTTTCCTAGAGTGTAAAACAAAAAATTAATCATTCTTATCATTAGAAGAAATACCATAAGTTTTTTTAATTTCTTGGAACCAAATGGAAATTATTTTTAATGGGAAGTAAGAGATAATTTCCCTAAGAAGGAGGAATTTTGATTGCGAGTTAACAAATAGTCAAATATTTTATAACAACAGTTTTAGTCTAATTTGTTAGTTTTAATACCTAAATAAATATGTAAAAATATTTTTTAAAACAACTGCCAATGATGACAAACAATTAATTATAATCTCATGCTTTTTGATTTAATGAGATTCAGCTGGGTACTTCTCAAGTGGGGACTTTCACGGGTTTGTGTTCTGAATTTGACTGGAGCTGCAGATATCTGGGGAGAAGGAAATGGCAACCCACTCCAGTGTTCTTGCCTGGAGAATACCAGGGATGGGGGAGCCTCATGGGCTGCCGTCTATGGAGTCGCACAGAGTTGGACACGACTGAAGCGACTTAGCAGCAGCAGCAGCAGCAGCAGCAGCAGCAGACACCTGGAGTACAGTCTGAGCTCACTCATTCCAGAGTGGCTCTCTCACACTGCTGTTGGCTGATCTTGGCCATCTGCTAGGAGCTCAGCCAGGTTGTTGACCACAATGACCACACATGCATCTTCCAGGTGACTTCAGTTTTTCACTTGAGAGCATCTGAGTTGCAAGTGGGAGTGTCCTAAGAGTGTGCATTCCAAATGACCCAAAAAGAAAATCAAGGCTTTTGTAATTAGCCTGTAAACTAAAGCAGCTCACTTTCATCACATTTTGTTAATCAAACAGTGAATCACAGGGCCACCACCCTGATTCAAAGGGGGAGTATTTTGCAAGGGCATAAACAGGTACAGAAGAGGCATCTTGGAAACTAGCTGTTACATTCCACATACACAATAATTGTATACAATTCAGGCCTAAGGCTTAAGCATGGAGGGTTTATTTAGCCCATCTAAAGTAATTACTAATTGTACAAGCCAAGTCTGAACCTATTCAGTCAAACCATAACTGAATACCTTAGTCACTTCTCTGTATTCACTCTAATACATTTTAGACTGAGAACCACGGCCAAGAATTCTAATGCCCGTTTCACCACCCATTCATTCTTGACTTTGGCCAAGTCTCTTATTCTCAGCTCCTGCTTTCTTTTATTGTCCTCAGAGAGTAGCTATATGTCCTCCCCTGCCTTGCTCTGTAGCTGCATCCCACCCCCCCCCACCCTCCCCATCACTGACCTCCTTACTCCCCTTTAAACACAATTTTTAATGCAATTTCCTCAAGCAGTCCATTCTTCATACTTATTAGACTATCTTAGGTGCTCTTTCATATATCCATTGTTTTTTGATGATTATGAGATGGATAATAAACCCTTGCTGAAGAAATATTCTCAAATCCTCTGTAATTTTCTCATTAGATTATCAAGCTCTATTGTTACCACACATTTACCTGCATCCCTAAGGTGATATCTCCAAAGATTAGCCTTATTCTGTAATTGGCTTATGGTTGGATCCACAGTTAGGTCCAGAACATTTCTGTTCTTTCTTGAGCCCATCTTTGCAGGAAATGTTCCCTTGGTATCTCTGATTTTCTTGAAGAGATCGCTAGTCTTTCCCATTCTGTTGTTTTCCTCTATTTCTTTGCATTGATCGCTGAACAAGGCTTTCTTATCTCTTCTTGCTATTCTTTGGAACTCTGCATTCAGAGGCTTATATCTTTCCTTTTCTCCTTTGCTTTTCACCTCTCTTCTTTTCACAGCTATTTGTAAGGCCTCCCCAGACAGACATTTTGCTTTTCTGCATTTATTTTCCATGGGGATGGTCTTGATCCCTATCTCCTGTACAATGTCATGAACCTCAGTCCATAATTCATCAGGCACTCTATCTATCAGATCTAGACACTTAAATCTATTTCTCACTTCCACTGTATAATCATAAGGGATTTGATTTAGGTCATACCTGAATGGTCTAGCAGTTTTCCCTACTTTCTTTAAGTCTGAATTTGGCGATAAGGAGTTCATGATCTGAGCCACAGTCAGCTCCCAGTCTTGTTTTTGTTGACTGTATAGAGCTTCTCCATCTTTGGCTGCAAAGACTATAATCAATCTGATTTCGGTGTTGGCCATCCGGTGATGTCCATGTGTAGAGTCTTCTCTTGTGTTGCTCGATAAAGGACAGAAGTGGTCTGGGCCTAACAGAAGCAAAAGATATTAAGAAGAGGTGGCAAGAATACACGGAAGAAGTGTACAAAACAGATCTTCACGACTCAGATAATCATGATGATGTGATCACTAATCTAGAGCCAGATATCTTGGAATGTGAAGTCAAGTGGGCCTTAGGAAGCATCACTACAAACAAAGCTAGTGGAAGTGATGGAATTCCAGTAGAGCTATTTCAAATCCTGAAAAATGATGCTGTGAAAGTGCTGCACTTAATATGCCAGCAAATTTGGAAAACTCAGCAGTGGCTACAGGACTGGAAAAGATCAGTTTTCATTCCAACCCCAAAGAAAGGCAATTCCAAAGAATGCTCAAACTACTGCACAATTGCACTCATCTCACATGCTAGTAAAGTAATGCTAAAAATTCTCCAAGCCAGGCTTCAGCAATATGTGAACCATGAACTCCCTGATGTTCAAGCTGGTTTTCGAAAAGGCAGAGGAACCAGAGATCAAATTGCCAACATCTGCTGGATCATGGAAAAAGCAAGAGAGTTCCAGAAACACATCTATTTCTGCTTTATTGACTATGCCAAAGCCTTTGACTATGTGGATCACAATAAACTGGAAAATTCTGAAAGAGATGGGAATACCAGACCACCTGACCTGCCTCTTGAGAAACCTATATGCAGGTCAGGAAGCAACAGTTAGAACTGAGCTTGGAACAACTGACTGGTTCCAAATAGGAAAGGAGTATGTCAAGGCTGTATATTGTCACCCTGCTCATTTAACTTATATGCAGAGTACATCTTGAGAAATGCTGGACTGGAAGAAAAACAAGCTGTGATCAAGATTGCTAGCAGAAATATCAATAACCTCAGATTTGCAGATGACACCACCCTTATGGCAGAACGTGAAGAGGAGCTAAAAAGCCTCTTGATGAAAGTGAAAGAGGAGAGTGAAAAAGTTGGCTTAAAGCTCAACATTCAGAAAACGAAGATCATGGCATCTGGTCCCATCACTTCATGGGAAATGGATGGGGAAATAGTAGAAACAGTGTCAGACTTAATTTTTCTGGGCTCCAAAATCACTGCAGATGGTGACTGCAGCCATGAAATTAAAAGACGCTTACTCCTTGGAAGAAAAGTTATGACCAACCTAGATAGTATCAAAATAATAATAGTTACTATTACAAAACAGTAATACTACTTTTTGATAGTAATATCTCAAAAGCAGATACATTACTTTGCTGACTAAGGTCCATCTAGTCAATGGTATGGTTTTTCCTGTGGTCATGTATGGATGTGAGAGTTGGACTGTGAAGAAAGTTGAGCGCCGAAGAATTGATGCTTTTGAACTGTGGTGTTGTAGAAGACTCTTGAGAGTCCCTTGGACTGCAAGGAGATCCAACCAGTCCATTCTGAAGGAAATCAGCCCTGGGATTTCTTTGGAAGGAATCATGCTAAAGCTGAAGCTCCAGTACTTTGGCCACATCATGCGAAGAGTTGACTCATTGGAAAAGTCTCTGATGCTGGGAGGGATTGGGGGCAGGAGGAGAAGGGGACGACCCAGGATGAGATGGCTGGATGGCATCACCGACTGGATGGAAGTGAGTCTGAGTGAACTCTGGGAGTTGGTGATGGACAGGGAGGCCTGGCGTGCTGCGATTCATGGGGTCTCAGAGAGTCGGACACGACTGAGAGACTGAACTGAACTGAACTGGGTCCACAGTGCCTTGTTCAGTGATTGGCTTACAGTTGGACCTAGGCTTTAATTGGCACTTATTAAGCATTTGCTGGAGAAGTGAACAAATCAAGAAGTGAAAGTGAAAATTTCTCTGTTGCGTCAAACTCTTTGTGAATCCATGGTCTGTAGCTTGCCAGGCTTCTCTGTCCATGGAATTCTCCAGGGATGAATACTGGAGTGGATTCCCTTCTCCACGGAATCTTCCCAACTCAGCAATCAAACAAGATCATTCACATTGCAGATGGATTCTTTACCAGCTGAGCTACCAGGGAAACCCAAGGAATACATAATTGGCATTATTAATTTCAAATAAAATAACCAGGTTGAAAGTTATGAGCATGTTTCGGTATTGTTGATTTGGGCCCGGATATATCAGTTCTTTAAAGACAAAATAGGTATGATTCTTTCCTTACCATTATTGAGAAAGATACTAGCATTGTGTCTGGTCTCTGAGAGGCATTATAATCTTTCTGTGTGTCCATAAAATTACAACATTATTCATTCTCTATTGTCTTTTTATATTTCATAATTATTTTCAATACATAGGAAATATATTTTTAGCAGCTTCTAAGTGTAGGGAATTGGAACTGGAAATGTATAATATAGAAGCATTTGGCCCAGGAAACTAAGGTCCACTAGAGGAGTCAGTCATGTAACCAGTACTGTTAGAGCACAGAGGAAGAATTTCCACCTCACTGTAAGAGGTTACAGGGGGCTTCTTTGAATATTTAAGATCTCAACTGCATTGTAACTGAAATAAGAGAATTAATTTCACTTACAGATAAAAATGGAAATGAGATTGGAGACATTTTAGCAGAGAACAGAATGAATAATGACTTCACTTCAGTTCAGTTCAGTCACTCAGTCATGTCCGACTCTTTGTGACCCCATGAATCACAGCACACCAGGCCTCCCTGTCCATCACCATCTCCCGGAGTTCACCCAGACTCACATCCATCGAGTCAGTGATGCCATCCAGCCATCTCATCCTGGGTCGTCCCCTTCTCCTCCTGCCCCCAATCCCTCCCAGCATCAGAGTCTTTTCCAATGAGTCAACTCTTCGCATGAGGTGGCCAAAATACTGGAGCTTCAGCTTTAGCATGATTCCTTCCAAAGAAATCCCAGGGCTGATTTCCTTCAGAATGGACTGGTTGGATCTCCTTGCAGTCCAAGGGACTCTCAAGAGTCTTCTCCAACACCACAGTTCAAACACATCAATTCTTCAGCACTCAGCCTTCTTCACAGTCCAACTCTCACATCCATACATGACCACAGGAAAAACCATAGCCTTGACTAGACAGACCTTAGTCGGCAAAGTAATGTCTCTGCTTTTGAATATACTATCTAGGTAGGTCATAACTTTTCTTCCAAGAAGTAAGCGTCTTTTAATTTCATGGCTGCAGTCACCATCTGCAGTGATTTTGGAGCCCCCCAAAATAAAGTCTGACACTCTTTCTACTGTTTCCCCATCTATTTCCCATGAAGTGATGGGACCAGATGCCATGATCTTCATTTTCTGAATGTTGAGCTTTAAGCCAACCTTTTCACTCTCCTCTTTCACTTTCATCAAGAGGCTTTTTAGCTCCTTTTCATTTTCTGCCATAAGGGTGGTGTCATCTGCATATCTGAGGTTATTGATATTTCTGCTAGCAATCTTGATCCCAGCTTGTGTTTGTTCCAGTCCAGCGTTTCTCATGATGTACTCTGCATAGAAGTTAAATAAGCAGGGTGACAATATACAGCCTTGACATACTCCTTTTCCTTTTTGGAACCAGTCTGTTGTTCCATGTCCAGTTCTAACTGTTGCTTCCTGACCTGCATACAGATTTCTCAAGAGGCAGGTTAGGTGGTCTGGTATTCCCATCTCTTTCAGAATTTTCCACAGTTTATTGTTATCCACACAGTCAAAGGCTTTGGCATAGTCAATAAGTCAGAAATAGATTTTTTTCTGGAACTCTCTTGCTTTTTCCATGATCCAGTGGATGTTGGTAATTTGATCTCTGGTTCCTCTGCCTTTTCTAAAACCAGTTTGAACATCAAGCTAAAAGCAACTTGGGGTGTTCATTGAATTAAAAGTAGCTTTATATGTCTGGGTCATCAGGCATGAGGCCTGTAGTGGATAGGTAGGGAAGTTGCAATTGGCAAGAATCAATACATTCTCCAAAGAAACTAAGGTTTTATCCTGTGGATAGAAAGGGGAGGGGTATGGAAAGATTTTGAACCAAATCATTATACAAGCATCCTGAGTTCTGTGTGTATCAGTCTGTGTTGTTAAAGCATGGACACATTTCACAAAGAAATTTCAAAACTTGTTAAGAAAAGAAAAATCTATAAAATATAGGTAAAGGTGAATTATTACCATCAAAGTATAAAATTAAATTTATTATAACTTATTAATGTCAACACATTCCTTAATGCACTACTGAGGCAGAGTGTCTGGTAACTTAACTTCTGTCATCACTCAATCTTCATCAAGAGTTGTGAGAAATAAAGACAAATTTAGATAAAGACTGAGTTTATGTTTCACATATAATCTCTAAAATAATCTCTAAGGGATGTACTTTTTCAATGAGAAGTGTGAACAAATATATAAAGAAGGACATTAAATAAATAATAACAAAAATATGTGTTCTTGTTTTTCAGGAGTTAAGTTGTGACCAATTCTTTGTGACTCCATGGACTGCAGCACTCCAGGCTTCCCTTTCCTTCACCATCTCCCATAGTCTGCTCAAACTCATGTTCATTGAGTTGATGAGGCCATCGAACCATATTGTCTTCTACTGATACCTCTTTCTACCCTCAAAACTTCCCAGCATCAGAGTATTTCCCATGAGCCCATTCTCCCCATCATGTAGCCAAAGTACTGGAACTTAAATTTCAGCACCAGTCCTTCCAATACATATTCAGGGTTGATTTCTTTTAGGAAGACTGGTTGGATCTCCTTGCAGTCCAAGGGACTCCCAAGAGTCTTCTCCAATACCACAGTTCAAAAGCATCAATTCTTAGGTGCTCAGCCTTCTTTATGCTCCAATTTTCACATCTGTACATGAATATTGGAAAAACCATAGCTTTGAGTATACAGATCTTTGTTGGCAAAGTTATGTCTCTGCTTTTAATATGCAACCTACGTTTGTCATAGCTTTTCTTTCAGTAGCAAGTGTCTTTTACTTCCTGACTGCAGTCACTATCCACAATAATTTTGGAGCCCAAAGAAATTTAGTTCAGTTCAATCATTCAGTCATGTCCAACTCTTTGAGACCCCATGGACTGCAGCATGCCAGGGTTCCCTGTCCATCATCAACTCCTGGAGCTTGCTTAAACTCATTTCCATTGAGTCGGTGATGCCATTCAACCATTTCAACTTCTGTCATCCCCTTCTCCTGCCTTCAATCTTTCCGAGCATCAGGGTCTTTTCCAATGAGTCAGTTCTTCGCATTAGGTGGCCAAAGTATTGGAGTTTCAACTTCAGCATCGGTCCTTCCAATGAATATTCAGGACTGATCTCCTTTAGAATGGACTGACTGGTTTGATCACCTTGCAGTTGAAGGACTCTAAAGTATCTCTCCAGCACCACCGTTTAAATGCATCAGACCTTCAGAACTCAGCCTTCTTTATAGTCCAACTCTCACATCCATACATGACTACTGGAAAAACCGTAGCTTTGATTAGATGTAGTTTTGTTGACAACTAATGTCCCTGATTTTTAATATGCTGTCTAGGTTGGTTATAGATTTTCTTCCAAGGAGCAAGCGCCATTTGATTTCATGGCTGCAGTCACCATCTGCAGTGATTTTGGAGCCCAAGAAAATAAAGTCTTTCACTGTTTCTATTGTTTTCCCGTCTATTTTCCATGTAGTGACCGGCTGGATGTGGTGATCTTAGTTTTCTGAGTGTTGAGGTTTTTTTTTAATATAAATTTATTTATTTTAATTGGAGGTTAATTACTTTACAATATTGTATTGGTTTTAAGCCAGCTTTTCCACTCTCCTCTTCACTTTCATCAAGAGGCTTCTGTTAGGTCTATACAATTTATGTCCTTTATTGGGTCCAACTTTGCATGAAATTTTCCCTTGGTGTCTCAAATTTTGTTGAAGAGATTGCTAGTCTTCTGCATTCTATTGTTTTCCTCTATTTATTTACATTGTTCACTTAGGCTTTCTTTTCTCTCTCTGTTATTCTTTGAAACTCTGCATCAAGATGGGTATATCTTTTCTTTTCTCCTGCCTTTCTTTTCTCTTTCTCAGCTATTTGTAAGGCCTCCTGAGATAACTGTTTCCCCTTGTTGCCTTTCTTTTTCTTGAAGATGATTTTGATCACCACCTCGTATACAATTTAAAAAAATTTCTGTCCACAGTTCTTCAGGCACTCTGTCTATCAGATCTCATCTTTTGAATCTATTTGTTACTTTCTGCTGTATAATTTTAAGGGATTTGATTTAGGTCATACTTGAATGGTCTACTGGTTTTCCCTACGTTTTTCAATTTAAATCTGACTTTTACTATAAGGAGCTCGTGATCAGAGCCACAGTCAGAGCTAGGTCTAGTTTTTGGTGCCTATATATAAGTTCTCCAGCTTCTACTGTAAAGAATATAATCAATCTGATTTTGGTATTGACAATCTGGTGATGTCAGTATGTAGAGTCTTCTCTTCTATTGTTGGAAGAGAGTGTTTGTTGAAAGAGAGTGTTTGCTCTGATCAGTGTGTTCGCTTGACAAAACTGTTAGCCTCTGCCCTGATTCATTCTGTACTCCAAGGCCAAATTTGTCTGTTATTCCAGGTATCTCTTGATTTCCTATTTTTGCATTGCAGTCCCCTAAGATGAAAAGGATTTTTTTTTTTTTTCCTGATGATAGTTCTAGAAGATCTTGTAGGCCTTCATAGAACTGTTGAACTTCATCTTCTTTTGCATTAGTGATTGTGGCATAGATTTGGGTAACTGTGATATTGAATGGTTTGCCTTGGAAATGAATAAGATTGTTCTGTTATTTTTGAGATTTCATTAAAGTACTGAACTTCTGACTTTTCTGTTGATTATGATTGCTACCCATTTCTTCCAAGGGATTCTTGCTCACAGTAGTAGATATAATGGTCATCTGAATTAAATTCAGCTATTCTGGTCCATTTTCACTCACTGATTTCTAAAGTATTGATATTCTCTCTTGCCACCTCTTGTTTGACCACTTCCCACTTATCTTCATTCATAGACCTAAGATTCCAGGTTCCTATGCAACATCGTTCTTACAGCATTGGACTTTACTTTCATCACCAGGTACATGCACAACTGGGCATTGTTTCTGCTTTGGCTCAGCCTCTGCATTCTTTCTGAAACTATTTTGCTGCTCTTCACCAGTAGCATGTTGTACGTCTACTGACCTGGGGTTTGTCTTTCAGTGGCATAACTTTTTGCCTTTTCATACTGTTCATGTGATTTTCAAGGCAAGGATGCTGAAATTGTTTGTCATTCCCTTTTCCAGTGAACCACTGTTTTTTCCCCCAGAAATAACAGCAAAGCTTTTTGGTGAGCAAATAATAAACATATTACTATGTGTAATTAAGCACATGTCATCAGAAAAAAAATTCTTATATAAACCTCTGAAACTAAATTTTCAAATAACAACAGCAACAAAAGGGAGACAGCAAATTGGGTGCTGATCCATCCAGTGAGGAACTGAAATACATTAAAATTTTTATCATGCTCAAGAAGAGGATAAACATTCTAAACAGCTGAAGTGACTTGTTCTTAAAATGTACACTATGTAGAATTATAAGAGGACAATGACATTTTCTTTCAAATCTACAGTCCTTACCACTTACCAATCCCCCCCTTCTCATTGCTCAGAACTAAGCCCCAAGTAGAAGTTCCTTTCCTATGTTGGCAAACATGCTCAAAATCCTCCAAATAGGCTTCAACAGTATATGAACTGAGAATTTCCAGGTATACAAGCTGTAATTAGCAAAGGCAAAGGAATCACAGATAAAATTGCCAATATCTATTGTATCACAGAAAAAGCAAGACAATTAAAGAAAAAAAATATACTTCTGCTTCATTGACTATGCTAAAGCCTTTGATTGTATGGATCACAACAAACTAAAACTGTGGAAAATTTTTAAAATGGTGGGAATACCAGACACCTGACCTGCCTCCAGAGAAACCTGTATGAAGGTCAAGAAGCAACAATTAGATCTGAACGTGGAACAGGCTGGTTGAAAATGTGGAAATGAGTGCTTCAAGGCTGTATATTGTCACCTTGTTTATTTACCTTATATGCAGGGTACATCATGTGAAATGCCAGGCTTCATGAAACACAAGTTGTATCAGGATTGATTGGGGAACTATCAATAACCTCAGATATGCAGATGACACCACCTTTAGGGCAGAAAGTGAAGAGGAACTAAAAAACCTCTTAATAAATGTGAAAGAGGAGAGTTAAAAAGGTGACTTAAAAGTCAACATTCATAAAACGAAAATCCTGGCATCTGGTTTCAGCACTTCATGGGAAATAGACGGGGAAACAATGGAAACAGTGAAATGCTTTATTTCCTGGGCTCCAAAATCACTACAGATGGTGACTGCAGCCATGAAATTAAAAGAGTTGCTTACTCCTTGGAAGAAAAACTATGACAAATCTAGACATCATATTAAACAGCAGAGACATTACTTTGCCAACAAAGTTTTGTATAGTCAAAGCTATGGGTTTTCCAGTAGTCACATATGGATTGTGAGAGTTGGACCATAAAGAATGCTGAGTGATGAAGAATTGATGCTTTTGAACTGTGGTGTTGGAGAGATTCTTGAGAGTCTCTTGGACAGCAAGGAGAACAAACTAGTCAATCCTAAAGGAAATCAGTTCTGAATATTTATTGGAAGGACTGATGATGAAGCTGAAGCTCTGATACTTTGGCCACCTAATGTGCAGAGCCGAGTCATTGTAAAAACCCTGTTGCTGGGAAAGATTAAAGGCAGGAGGAGAAGGGGACAACAGAAGATGAGATGGTTGGGTAGCATCCCGACTCTATGGACTTGAGTTTGAGCAAGCTCCAGGAGATGGCAAAGGACAGGGAAGCCTGGTGTGCTATAGTCCAAGGTATTGCAAAGAGTTGGACATGACTTAGCATCTGAACAACAACAAAGAAATTCCTTCATGGTTCTATACATTCTAGTGATAAAAACTCTCAACAGGAGACATCAGAAATTATTAAGGTATTAGAACATATGAAGCATTGAATTAAACTTGTGTTATCAGTAGGCTGTAGCTTCCTTTATGTTTTTTAGTAATATGGAGTGTACAGTTGCCTTCCTAAGAGTTTGAGGAACCAGTGAACCCACCCCTCCATCCACAATTGATTAACCTCCTGGTGTTCTGCTGGTTGCTCTATCCTGAGGCCGACTTGCAAGAACAAGTGTTCATTCTCCAGTATGCTTAGCTTAACAGCCATTTCTGCTTAGAAATGATCCTCGTATTTTCTTAAAATAGAGTAATTGGTAGGGTCAGTGAGCTTTAGAATAGGTGGTCTCAACTGCACACTTATACGTGCAATTCTGACCACTTCTGTGTTACCTGCTATTGAGGTCAGGGTGTGCGTAGCAGGGAGGGAATGGATGAACAGTCTGAAGAGGCTGAAGAAAATGAGGAAACCCTTTCCACAGACAGAATCTTCTCTTAGTTGGTTCTGAAAAGATTACTCTTCATGTGAGACACCTAAAGGAAAATCAGTGCTCCTAAAAAGGAAATTTGTAAAAAAAAAAAAAAAAAAAAAGTTTAATATTTTATTAAATACTAAATTTAAAAATATAATGATATTTTAAAATGTATCACTGAGAGTACATAAATTATAGAATAATATTGAATTTAATAAGACTGTGGCTTCAAAATTCTTTGATGATACACATGCCAATTTGCATCACTAGAAGCAAAATATAATTTCTTAGCACTTATGGCTTTGGCTATTCAAACCTTCTTATGTATACTAATGAATTATAGTTTTGGTACAGGTGTATTTTAATATGTGTGCCTTTATAAACTCCCTATGGAAATAGTCTCTGTTCTGTGTAACTATTGCCTCCTGGTTCTTATAAATTCAATGTTTCCTTTAAATTCAATCTTCTGGAGGCATTTTTGCAGTTAGTATAAATGATTAGATCCCTTTGTCCTGTGATATAAACAAGTAAAAGGAAGCTTTACATTTATCTGAACATGCCCAAGCAGGTTTTCTTTGTAAATTACACTTCAGAGACAATGCTTCTAGTTCCACCCAAAATATTAGGCACAAGGAGAACAGTCTCATTGTATAATATTTCTTGCTGTGGCTCAGACCAGGTTAGGAACTTTTAATGGCAAAGAAGAAAGGCTGTGTATGACATTCTTGAATTTCGACATTGTAAAAATTAAATTTTAGCAGGTACTTTCCTAAAGGGTTTTTTTTTTTTTTTACTGGATTCTGTTTCTTTGTTTACCATTAAATTATCCTGGTTGGATTTCTAAAATATTTATTCAAACCTTGTCTTTATATCTTTTTCATAAGTAAGTGAGTCCTGGGTCAATGGATTTTCCATGAGCACTCAACTCAAGCAGATCCTACTGGCACCCAGGTTCAATTTTGTTAGCTCCTGTGGACTTCTATGTCCTCTTGGCTCTGTTCTTTTTCTCTCCTTCCAGTAAGCCTTCCTTCCTTCTCTTATATATCTTCCTAATCACAAATAAAGATATTAGTTGCATCCTATGGGCATCAATGGGATTCCTCCATGGCTCAGTGGTGAAGAATATGCCTACAGTACAGGAGATGCAACAGACAGAGATTTGATCCCTGAATCAGGAAGATCCCCTGGAGGAGGGCACGACAACCCACTCCAATATTCTTGCCTGAAGAATCCCATGGACAGAGGAGTCTGGTGGACTGAGGTCCACGGGGTTGCAAAGAGTCAGACTGAGAGTCTGATTGAAGAGTCTGACTGAAGCATAGCACAGCACAGCACAGCACATGGCATCAGTATACTTAGAGTCCTTATTTACAGAATTAAATGATGTATATTTCTCTGACTAAAGATTTTAAAATGTTACCATGTAGTTAGAGAATTTGAGACAAGATGGCTATGGCCATTGCTGTATGGAGAGAACCCAAGTTCTGACGACAGGATGCAGCCAGAATTTTTCCTCTTTAATCTTTATTAGATGAGTGACATTTTTCAACTGAAGTAATATTTCTTGGGACTCATGTTCCTCATATGTGAAGTAGATTCATAAAATGCCTCAGAAAGTGGTAATTAGAAATAATACAAGGTTGGTGTAAACGTAATTACGGTTTTGGACGATGAATTTGAAATCACTATAACTAGGTTCAACACATCTTTATTAATCAAAATATGAACCATTACAATAAACACATTTTTGTCAATGAGAAATAAGTTTATTACTGTGGAATAAAAATCCACAGTACGGAACGTTTTGGAATTTGAAAATCTCTTGGAAAGCATTTTCTGTCTGCTGTTGGTTGTGGAGCCTGGTCTCTGAAAAATGTTGTTGAGATATTTGAAGAGAAGAAGCAGTCAGTTGGTGAGAGATCAGGTTGTGGGAGAGAGAAGTCAGTTGTGACTTTATGTTGAAACTGTTTCTTTGACTTGCTTTTTTTTAAAAATTATAATCATATATAATGCCTCAGAGAACCTTGCCCCTCTGCCAGTAAAATGGTTAAACTAAAGTGACTTTTTTATAACACTGTTCACCTGTAGGTTGCAGGAAGAAATCAACACATCCCTCTGCCTAAGGGCTGTCATTATAGGAGATACTTCTAAGATTAAAGGCCTTTTGGACTTTATTTCCTCACCTCCCCCTCATCTTTGATTCATAAAAGAACTTGCCATCCAGATTCTTATAGATGGTTATTTTGAGATGTTAATGTGCCATCTTCTTGTATTAAAGACAAATTTTTTGCCTCAACACCTTATCTCTCAAATCCATTGTCTTATCCTGAAGTAAGCAGAGTGAGCTCAGTCTCGGTAACAAAGTGAATATGGCAGAGGAGGCAAAATTTTGTAACCTAATTTGTTCCACTTTTGAAGCATTGGTTGTGCGACAAGCAATTGGGTGTTGTCATGAAGAATTAGGCCCATTCTATTGACCAATGCTGGCTGCAGGCATTGCAGTTTTTGGTCCATTTCATCAATTTGCTGAGCATATTTCTTAGATGTAATGGTGTTGCTGGAATTAAGAAAGCTGTATTGGATCAGACTAGCAGTGGGCCACCAAACAGTGATCATGGACTTTTGTGGGGCAAGTTTGCCTTTGGGAAGTGCTCTGGAACTTCTCCTTGGTCTAACTACTGAGCTGGTTGTCACTGGCTGTCATACAAAATCCACTTTTTGTTGCACATCACAATCTGATTGAGAAATGGTTCACTGTTGTTGTGCAGAATAAGAGAAGATGACACTTCAAAATGACAATTTTTTGATTTGTGGTCAGCTCATGAAGCACCCCTTATCGAGCTTTTTTTTTTTTTTAAATCTTTCCTGATTGCTTCAAATGCTGAACAACTGTAGAATGGTTGATTTCAAGTTCTTCAGCAATTTCTTGTGTAGTTGTAAGAGGATCAACTTTGATGATGCTCCCAATTGGTTTTTGTCAACTTTCAGTAGTCAGCCATTGCACTCTTCATCTTCAAGACTCTCAGCTCACTTGTAAAACTTCTTGAACCATCACTGCACCATACATTCATTAGCAGTGCTTTGGCCAAATGCATTATTGATGTTGCGAGTTATCTCTGCTGCTTTATGACTAATTTTGAACTTGAATAAAAAATCACTCAAATTTGCTTTTTGTGTAACATCATTTCTATAGTTCAAAATAAATGTAAAATAAACAGCAAGTAATAAGTCAATAGTAAGAAAATGTAGAGCTAGAAATGTACATTAAAATGATATATAACATACTCACATTTATTTTGGAGAAGGCAATGGCAACCCACTCCAGTATTCTTGCCTGGAGATTCCAAGGAGGAGCCTGGTGAGCTGCTGTCTATGGGGTCTCACGGAGTCAGACAGGACTGATGCAACTTAGTAGCAGCAGCAGCAGCACATTTGTTTAAGAATATGTGCCAATATCAAACAATAAATTTCAACAATGCAAAGTCCCAAAACTTATCTAGTACATAATTCATATTTGACACATTAGTTTCTTTGATTTCTCCTTTTTTGCATCTTTCCTCTTTCCTCTTTACTTTACTCTGTACTTTCCTTTTCTTTTCAATACTGTTTCTCTTTAAACAAAATGGCTTTAAGCAGATATAGATTAAGACAAGTTTTGAAAAATTATTTTATAAGATAGTACACTGATTTTAGAACTTCCATCTTAGACTCTTTAGTTTAAGTCTTGTCTTTAATCCAGGTATCTCATAGCCTCATGAATATTTCTCCTTTCTTCCTACTAGAACCAGTTCATAGGATCTGATCTGCTAATTCTCTTTAAACATAGTTGAAAATGACTCATGTGATTGAATACTGCCATAAAATTTTGTATTTTAATAGAGATCAAAGTTTTACAGTGAACGCATGTTTCCAGGTTGTAAAGTTTGGGGAAACGAGTGATGGACAACAGATAAGAATCTATTTTTCTTTCAATTTGGACTCTCTGTGGGTATCACTCATTAAACTACAGAAATTCCTGCCCTTATACCTTCCCCATATCATTGAAACTGTGAACATCTTACTCTGAAAAGAAAGAATGATGGCAATAGGTGTGTGACTGCTTCACATCATGAAGCTTCAACTGATTTGGGAATTCAGCTTATGGAGGAACACTTGTCCTGGAAGGGCACTTTCAGTTACTTTCCTGAATCATTAGTGTATCTTTAAGGAATCTGAATTGTTTAAAATTATCTATGGCTTTAACCTCTGATTCATCATGTTTGAAAATAATCTACCTTATACTCTAATTTTTTTAAAATATGTTTTTATTTTTAATTTTTATTTTCACTTTACAATACTGTATTGATTTTGCCATACATTGACATGAATCCACCACGGGTGTACATGTGCTCCCAAACATGAATCCCACTCCCACCTCCCTCCCCATAACATCCCTCTGGGTCATTCCCGTGCACCAGCCCCAAGCATGCTGTATCCTGCATCGGACATAGACTGGCGATTCAATTCTTACATGATAGTATACATGTTTCAATGCCATTCTCCCAAATCATCCCACCCTCTCCCTCTCCCTCTGAGTCCAAAAGTCCGCAATACACATCTGTGTCTTTTTTGCTGTCTTGCATCCAGGGTCATCATTGCCATCTTTCTAAATTCCAGAGCTGCCTTATGACCCAGCAATCCCACTGCTGGGCATACACACCGAGGAAACCAGAATTGAAAGAGACACATGTACCCCAATGTTCATCGCAGCACTGTTTATAATAGCCAGGACATGGAAACAACCTAGATGTCCATCAGCAGATGAATGGATAAGAAAGCTGTGGTACATATACACAATGGAGTGTTACTCAGCCGTTAAAAAGAATACATTTGAATCAGTTCTGATGAGATGGATGAAACTGGAGCCGATTATACAGAGTGAAGTAAGCCAGAAAGAAAAACACCAATACAGTATACTTATACTCTAATTTATCTCAAGATTTCTTCATACCTTTCCCCCTATTTTTAACATTTAATTCTTCCATCAGCTTAAGTTGTTTTGCTGTGCAGGATTTAGCTGGAAGCACAGTGAAAATAAGGCAGTTACAGTGAGTACCTTTTATTTTGCAAGTAAAGAAAAATAAATCCTACGTAGCATAGAGTTGAATATACCTAAAGAGAAAATGGTGGAAGAGGAGGGACAGAGGCAATATTGGCTTAAATGTACTGAGGGCAGTATTTCTGAGAGTGTTTGGGAGAAGGAAGGATGCAAGAGACAGGAAATAGAAGCAATTCCGCTCTTTTTGAGATGGAGGTAGAAATTATATAAACATGGCCAGTGCAAACTCATTTCTGTGAAGATAGGGCTTTTCAGGAGCAAAGAACATTCCCCTCTGTGTAGCATCACTTACAAAGTAACAAGAGGTCCCCCTACTTAGAATACCTTTCCTCTCATATCCAAGGCCACTGTTAGCCTGGACAGGAGTGGGCTTGAATCATTTTACTCTCCTGTTCCACAGTGCTTTGCTCCCCTCTTCTATGAATACATCAGTGAAAATAATGTTGCCTGTCATATCCATAAAACAAAGGATGATTCAGCCATCAAGCCATCACATTACAGTTGCTTCTGATGCTAAATCCTCAGGGAAATCAAGATAGAAACAGGATGCCTACCATCAAGCAGTCAATTGCTTCAGCTACTCCCAGGGATGTATCCTGAGGAGACTCAGAATAGAAAAGCACAGGATACTGACCCCAGTTAGCTGAGGGGCATATCAAAGGAATAATTTCCATAAGCCCAGACTCATGCATCTTCCCTTACATAGAAAAACACTAAATCCATTAATCTGAGTTGTCTGATTTTCATTGTATATTCTAGTTGATTTGTTGTGCTGATTTCAGTTGTACAGAAAAGATTCATTTATAAATATACATCCATCCATTCTTTTTTATAACTTTTCCTATATAGGATATTACAAAATATTGAGTAGAGTTCCCTGTGCTACACACTAAAGTTTTTGCTGATTATCTATTTTATAAATAGTAGTATTTATACATTAATTCTAAATTCCTTATTTATCCCTCTCTGCCTCCATGTTTCCCCTTTGGTAACCATAAGAAAGCCTTCCTCAGTGATCATTGCAAAGAAACAGAAGAAAACAACAGAATAGGAAAGGCTGGAGATTTCTTCAAGACAATTAGAGATACCAAGGGAACATTTCATGCAAAGATGGGCTTGATATGGACAGAAATGGTATGGACCTAACAGAAGCAGAAAATATTAAGAAGAGGTGGCAAGAATACACGGAAGAACTATGAAAAATGATCTTCACTACCCAGATAATCACGATGGTGTGATCATTCACCTAGAGCCAGACGTCCTGGAATGTGATGTCAAGTGGGCCTTAGCAAGCATCACTATGAACAAAGATAGTGGAGGTGATGGAATTCCAGTTGAGCTATTTCAAATCCTGAAAGATGATGCTATGAAAGTGCTGCACTCAATATGCCAGCAAATTTGGAAAACTCAGCAGTGGCCACAGGACTGGAAAAGGTCAGTTTTCATTCCAATCCCAAAGAAAGGCAATGCCAAAGAATGCTCAAACTACCACACAATTGCACTCATCTCTGCTGCTGCTAACTGGCTTCAGTTGTGTCCAACTCTGTGAGACCCCAGATACAGTAGCCCACCAGGGTCCCCCGTCCCTGGAATTCTCCAGGCAAGAACACTGGAGTTGGTTGCCATTTCCTTCTCCAATGCATGAAAGTGAAAAGGAAAAGTAAAGTCACTCTGTCATGTCTGACTCTTCGCGACCCCATGGACTGCAGCCTACCAGGATCCTCTGTCCATGAGATTTTCCAGGCAAGAATACTGCAGTGGGGTGCCACTGCCTTCTCTGGCACTCATCTCACACGCTAGTAAAGTAATGCTCAAAATTCTATATGAACCATGAACTTCCAGATGTTCCAGCTGGTTCTAGAAAAGGCAGGGGAATCAGAGATCAAATTGCCAATATCTGCTGGATCATCAAAAAAGCAAAAGAGTTCCAGAAAAACATCTATTTCTGGTTTATTGACTAAGCCGAAGCCTTTGACTCTGTGGATCACAAGAAACTGTGGAAAATTCTGAAAGAGATGGGAATACCAGACCACCTGACCTGCCTCTTGAGAAACCAATATGCAGGTCAGGCAGCAACAGTTAGAACTGGACATGGGACAGCAGACTGATTCCAAATAGGAAAAAGAGTATGTCAAGGCTGTATATTGTCACCCTGCTTATTTAACTTTTATGCAGTGTACATCACGAGAAACGCTGGGCTGGAGAAAACACAAGCTGGAATCAAGATTGCTAGGAGAAATACCAATAACCTCAGATATGCAGATGAAACCACCCTTATGGTGGAAAGTCAAGAGGAACTAAAAAGCTCCTTCATGAAAGTGAAAGAGGAGAGTGAAAAAGTTGGCTTAAAGCTCAACATTCAGAACACGAAGATCTTGGCATCTGGTCCCATCACTTCATGGGAAATAGATGGGGAAACAGTGGAAACAGTGTCAGACTCTATTTTGGGGGGCTCCAAAATCACTGCAGATGTTGACTGCAGCCATGAAATTAAAAGACGCTTACTCCTTAGAAGAAAAGTCATGACCAACCTAGATAGTATATTCAAAAGCAGAAACATTACTTTGCGAACAAAGGTCCGTCTAGTCAAGGCTATGGTTTTTCCTGTGGTAATGTATGGATGTGAGTGTTGGACTGTGAAGAAAGTTGAGCACCAGAGGATTGATGCTTTTGAACTGTGGTGTTGGAGAAGACTCTTGAGAGTCCCTTGGACTGCAAGGAGATCCAACCAGTCCATTCTGAAGGAGATCAACCCTGGGATTTCTTTGGAAGGAATGATGCTGAAGTTGAAACCCCAGTACTTTGGCCACCTCATGTGAAGAGTTGACTCATTGGAAAAGATTCTGATGCTGAGAGGGATTGGGGGCAGGGGGAGAAGGGGACGACAGGGGATGAGATGGCTGGATGGCATCACTGACTTGATGGATGTGAGTCTGAGTGAACTCTGGGAGTCAGTGATGGACAGGGAGGCCTGGCGTGCTGCGATTCATGGGGTCACCAAGAGTCGGACACGACTGAGTGACTGAACTGACCTGATCCATAAGCTGATTTTTCAAAGTCTGTGAATCTGTTTCTATATTAATAGTTATCTTTTAAAGTTTTACTACCTGATCTTTCTTCAAAACTCCTGTCTAACCTGAGTCCTCTGTTACCTCTATAGGGTTGTCCTACAGAGATTTCTTAGAGACTGCATCCTGGCCTGAAGTCCTCAGTTTGGTCTGCCAAACAAAAGATAATTTTCAACTTTTAGCTTGTGCAATTTTGTTTCCACTTGACAATTTAGTGGTACTTAGGAAGGAGTTGGTCTTCCCTGGTGGCTCAGAAGCTTAAGCGTCTGCCTGCAATGTGGGAGACCCAAGTTAGATCCCCGGGTCAGGAAGATCCCCCTGGAGAAGGAAATGACAACTCACTCCAGCACTCTTGTCTGGAAAATTCCATGGACAGAGGAGCCTGGGAAGCCACAGTCCATGGGATCACACAGTCTCACCTGACTTGAAATAGAACTGCCTTATGACACAGCAATCCCACTGCTGGGCATACACACTGAGGAAACCAGAATTGAATGAGACACGTGTACCCAAATGTTCATCGCAGCACTGTTTATAATAGCCAGGACATGGAAGCAACCTAGATGTCCATCAACAGATGAGTGGATAAGAAAGCTGTGGTACATATACACAATAGAGTATTATGCACCCATTAAAAGAATACATTTGAATCCATTCTAATGAGGTGGATGAAACTGGAGCCTATTATACAGAGTGAAATAAGCCAGAAAGAAAAACACTAATACAGTATACTGACGCATATATATGGAATTTAGAAAGATGATAATGATAACCCTGTATGCGGGACAGCAAAAGAGACACAGATGTATAGAACTGTTTTTTGGACTCTTGGAAACTCTTGGGAGAGGGAGAGGGTGGGATGATTTGGGAGAATGGCATTGAAACATGTATAATATCATATATGAAATGAATCACCAGTCCAGGTTTGATGCATGATACTGGATGCTTGGGGCTGGTGCACTGGGATGACCCAGAGGGATGGTATAAGGAGGGAGGTGGGAGGGGGTTTCAGGATGGGGAACACATGTATACCTGTGGTGGATTCATGTCTATGTATGGCAAAACCAATACAATATTGTAAAGTAATTAACCTCCAATTAACAAAACAAAACAAAACAAAACAAAAAAACCCTTTACTTGTCATGAAACAGTTAGGTGCTTGGGCTCTGTTTTCTAAGCTAAATTTGAATTTCAACTCTGCTTTTTAATTGCTGTGTAACTTTGCACAAATAACCTGAATATCTCATGCTTCAACATTTTATCATCTATAAAATAATGATGATGATAATACTTCTCATAATGTAGTTCCTGTGACACTGTAGTTATGAACTATTTGTACGGTGTATAGACATAACTTTTCTGACATAACTAAGCTAATTCCACATAATATTTCTCCTCAAAGTTTGATAACCCAAATTTTTATTCATAATGTCTGAAACCAGTTACAAGTTCAGGTTCCTTGGTTTATTTACTTCTTCTCCAGTCTAGATATGGCCCCAAACACATGTGTATTACACATCTACATTAGAAATCTAAATAGTCTAAAAATACTAAGTCCAAAATGAACTAGGCAGAATGGGATAAACACATAGAATAAACACTTTCATATGAAAAAAGAGAAAGCAAGTAATATACAGTGGTCTTTGAGTTATGGCATAGAGAGCCAAAACCAGAAGCCATAATTTCATGATAGTTGAGCCAATTTCTTGGTCACCCTGATGCTGTATCTTCCAGCAAGGTGTTCCCTATCCATTTTCTTCCTTGGCTGCATCTGAGAAGATTATTGGAATAGTCCTATTTTTGGAACAGCATTGCTTTGATAAACAAATTCCTTTTACTGTTAATTCAGATGTGTGAATTGCTTTAGGCATTGAAAAGATGTGAGGGTTAAAGTTTCTCTGATAAAATATTGACCTTAAAACCTCAGCAGACTTTGGTTTGACTGCTGTGTGCATCCTCCTTGGACTGATAACCAGTGTTCAAGCTTACTAAGTCTCATCTTAAATCTGGACTTCATTCTGGTAGTTTCTGTCTCTTAGCAACCATCCCATTGTTTCATTCTGAGACAGTGAGGCCACTAATCTGTCCCTGACCTCCTGGCTGCATGAAAGTGCATGATTCTGAACAGTGGGGTTTCTCTCTCTCTCTCTCTTTTCTTTTTTTTAATACTGAAAGTGCACAAGTTTTTGAGTCTGATCCTATCTTTACAATTTTGATATTTTGCTCAGTCTGAATTATTTTGGTAATAATTTTGATTTATTAAAATATTTCTATTGATCACCAATTTTTTCAGTGCCCTCTTAAATCATTCAAACATATTCAGATCTCATAGAACGGAAACATTTTCCCAAGAGTGACAAAGTTATGGGGGCAAGTCTGCTTAGCCATTTGGCCAAGTCATTATGGCCAAGAAGACAGTTTGATAATATTCTTTTATCGGCAAGATTTGGGACACATATTTACCCAGAGGTAGGGGTTATGAAGCAGGTGAGTCTACTATAAACATAAGCTCTGAGTAAGATTATGATGCTATGATCAAGGGGTGTTTCCTCTAAGATGGAATTCCAAGAAGACAAAAAAATTGGTCCATTTTAATGTGATAGATGTACTTGGGTAAGGGTAGAGGTTGTAAGGTTACATACCAAAACTCTAAGGGAGTGTTACATGCCAAAACTCTGGGGAAAGTGAGGTAACCAAATAAGGAAATAGGTCTAACATTTATGGTTTACTGCTTCCAGGGATGGTTCTGGTCTTCCTGGGAAAAACACAGACACTGTGCCCCAGACATCCTTGGCCCACCTTGGTTGGCTCAACTTAGAGATATATCCAGGCTTCCATTTTTAGGATGACAATTTTATCCCTGCAGCTAAGCAATCCCAATAGAGTGTGTGAAATGTGTTCTCTTTGTGTTAAGGATGGTGGAGGAGATGCAAACATGAAAGAAACCTCTCTCTCATCATGTTCAGAAATTAGGAGATGCAGCAAAAATGCATCATAATGATGTTTACAGACTAGAATGACCTTTACAATTTTCAGTGATTAAATACAATGACCTATGATATGTCCTTAGCATTACCTTAAAATTCTTAAAAGCCTCCTTGTTGTTCAAAACAGTTTGCCTGCAAAAAATGTGGATCATCTTAATACCTAAGAACTGCTTAGTGAGGGGACAGACTCACACAGATATATAAATATAGATAAATTAATATCTAACTACATAAATATTTAACAACAAAAACAACTCATTAATGAAAATATACAAAATATATGAACCAAAAATGTGAATCAATAATTTTGAAACATTAACTAGAGAAAATTCTGGGCAAGTATTGAACAAAACTGGAATGACTGTTCTTCGGCAGATTTTAGTTGAGTACTTTCAATTTTTTCAACATGTATGAGTACATGCAGTACGGAAGTGAAGCAAATGTTTAAGTTGGTTATATAAGCTGGCCTCTTCTCTTGGATGTGGGGGAGCAAGTATCTGACTCCTGCAGATAACTCCAGTGAGAACTGTTTCTTCTCATGCTGGGTTTAATTCCTCCTCCTTTGGGGAGTTGTAGATCTTGAGTCTATGGACACTTATAAGTGATTTGACTATTTCTTGAGCAGTTTTAAATGAAGCAATATTATTAATGCTTCATTGTATATTTCTCTCAAGAGAGGGCTTATGTAATTTTGAAACTTTATAGAATATTGTGGAATAAATCCAAGAAAAGTGAAGAGCCATTGATTTAGAGGAAATCTGTTCTTAGATATTTATGTAGCACATGAGAGAAGATTCTTGTGTCCCCCCTCTTTGATAATTTCCACACAAGATAGCACACTTCATCTGTTATAATGATTTTATACCCACTTTCAGAGTGTTGTGATCAGTAAATGGATATCTCTTTACCCATAATTCTTCTATTTCGGAAATTAGATCAACTATCAATAAAGAAATATAGAACTGTGACTATTCTCCAGTCTTCTAACTATATTTGTTACAACTCTGTGGATGGTTGTTGCCAGTGAAGAGATTTCAGCTCTCATCTGCCAAGAATAACTGCACTGTGGTGTTTTTCTTCATTCAGAGGAGCAGAAGCTGAATAGGGTCACAGACGCGTTCTCCCCATCCCTGAAGGAGGGTGGATAGCTCAGGTTATCCTCTGCTCAAAGAGTTGCCGAGAGCGAATGTCATGGAGTTTTAGAGCGCTATGGCATTTCCTCACTGGATATATACCATATGGTATATGCTGCTAGGTGTGAAATAATTGAAATTTTAATGAACAATTTATAGTTGAATTTCTAAGGACCTCAGGCATTTAGTAATGGCTGCTCTTTGAAATACCCATGAATGAAAATGACCCCAGGTAACTGAACAAAACTCACTCTACAGATGTGTGTAGTATACAGTCAAATAATGAAATAAAGCCTCACAGAATACTGATTGCATTTGACAAGCTCTTCCTTGTAATTGTTGCTGAAATAAAGAAACTGACATGCAGAATTGGTCCACAGCTTCATTATAGATTTTGTTAGACACAGTATTGGGGAAGAAAATAATATGACATTATTGAAAGTGAAAGTGGCTCTTTTAGACATATTCTGACTGCCAGTTACTCCAATTTTCTGAACAACAACAACAAAAACAGCTTTGTCCAAACTACACAATAGCAACTGATTCATTTCATGGGTAAAAAATCGGGCAGTTTATTAAACAGGAATATCTTAAAAAGTTCAGACTCTCAAAAATGCAATCAAACATGTCATGTCCTCCATCATATCTACTGTATAATCAATTCCCGAATGCTAGCTGCTTAATTTACATGACACTGAAAATATTTCCATGAATATATAAAAAGTGAATGAAAAGTAATAAACCCAGGACTAATAAGTTTACTACACACACTACATTTTTATAACCATCTGTTAATCCCCCCAGCCTCACAACTTCTTAGCTAACTAGAATATACAATCAACCAAGATATCCCAACTCCTAACCATGCTTTATAAAAAAGTATTTATTGTATTTCCCATACAAAGAAAAGTTTCAGTGGAAGTTGATCTAGTGTCTGCCAGTCACTGAAACAACTTCCAAGGAAGAAGCAAGTTCCAGGGCCTTGATGAAACAGAAAATGAAAATTCACTTTGAAGAGTTTGCTCCATAAATAAAATTGGAAATGTGTAGAGTCAATTAATCTAGTCAAGGATAAAACATAAACATTGAGAGTTTAAGCACCAGTGGGGCAGATTAGTCATTTTCTCAAGAGAAGACTCAGAGGATGGCAGATACCACATTCCTTAATTAAAAAAAAAAAAATTACCAACATCATAAGATCAGCTTACAACCCAAATTTGCTCTCTCACATTCTGATTTTCTTATGGATGATTTTGAAGGCCTTTATTACATGTAAAATCAATAATTGATCACCTTCCTTTTACCTTTCCTTTCTCCTTCCCTCCCTCCCTCCGTTCCTTCCTAATTAATAATTAAGATCATTCTTGTTTTATCCTAGATATACAAGGTCTCTGTCATTACTACCTCTAAGTTTGTCTCTGTTACATTTTTAAATTGTTAATTCCCTTTCATCATCCTGATCTATAACATGGAGAGATAATCTCTGACACATGAAATGGCTGAGAGTCATGGAGAGTCATAGATGGATAACATGCAGGGGACCTAGTCCAGTTCATAGTGGGTGCTCTCCTTCCTTCCTCAATCAAGGAACCTTGGTAAAGTATTTAATGCTCACTCTTTCATATCAAAGCACTCTACTGCAGAATTCTGCTCTGGGTCTCAACATTTGCCTAATATCGACTTTAGTCTGTCACTTATCCTGTTCTCTGAGGGCTCTGGTCACATCTAAGAGATAGGGGTATTAGTATAAAAGGAATATACATCAGCAGCTATTTGGATGTGCAAATTTTCTGTATAAGAAATTTTAACAGTCAACTTCAGAGAGCAATGTCCTACCCTAAGATATCAGCTTGATGAAGAATGTTTCAGATTACCTAGCAGGTTTATGCAAGATAATTTTACCTTATTAAGTCTTTCCATGCCCATTAAATGCTACCATGTGCAAGTTATATATGTGCATTGTAAATCCTGGTTCACAGTATAGTACGAGCAAAACAACAAAATAGAGTTTTTGCCATTACTATTTTGGTTTAAAAAATGCTAATATTTCACATATCTTATTATTCTCTTCATGTTACTTTTTAGGTAACTTCAAACAAGGCATTCATGTATAATGGTATTAGATTTTAATGCAAACTGAGTTAGGTTTTCCAATATAATCACAAATATTTTTTCTCTGCTTGAAATGAATGTCACATCTAAGAAGATAGATCAGGGAAAAGACTCAAAAATACAACTGAGTTAGAATGGTACAAGGCACAAATTTACAAATATGGAAATACTTACAGGAATACAACAGCTAAGGCTATTTTATTCATTAAGGACACAATTGGCTGGTGTTTTCTAGAAGCTGATGGCAGGTGAAGCAGAGCAAACTAATTTAATCCCCAGAAGAAATAATAAAAATGGATTTTTTTCATCTGTACTTGAATATAGAGGGGAAGAAGAATAAATTTTCTTAGCAATGTCCCTTCTCCCACAGATCATCCAGCTATTCATTTACTGATACACCTCAAATGTGTGATGAGACACAGACTTTTACTTTCCCAAATAATAACTTTGGAACATCCTTCTTTCCCTATACAAGCATGGTATTGGGAAATACCTTTTAACTAATGTTCAACAAAAGACGTTTAACATAATGGTGGTGTTAGTGCTCAGAATGGATGGTGAGCAGGGCAGATGGGAAGAACATAAACTTGGGAAATATTTTGGAACCACAGAAAATACTTGAAATAAAACCTGCTTCATATTATTTGCATCTATTTAAAAATATAAAACTTTGTCTTTAGACAGTAAATGAAAAAAAAAAAAGTATAAATGCTTTGTTATGAAGGGAACTATAACCATCACATTTGAATTATCTTCCTGAGCCCAGGTCATTTTTTATTACATTTTGTTTTTCTAGATGTCCTAGTTTCAGTCCAGCACTCCCTGTTTTATCTAGTTGTCAGATTTCAGTTTAGTTCAGGTCATTTCAGTCTCAGTCATGTTCGACTTTTCGCGACCCCATGGACCGCAGCATGCCAGGCCTCCCTGTCTATCACAAACTCCCGGAGTTTACTCAAACTTATGTCCATTGAGTCGGTGATGCCATCCAGCCATCTCATCCTCTGTCATCCCCTTCTTCTCTTGCCCCCAATCTCTCCCAGCATCAGGGTCTTTTCCAATGAGTCAGCTCTTCACATCAGGTGGCCAAAGTATTTGAGTTTCAACTTCAACATCAGTCCTTCCAATGATATCTCAGATTTAGGGACTAGTTAATATGACCTTGACTTAAATCATAGGCAAATCATATACGGATTATTTTGAATATGAGTATCCATTACTTTCATGTTTGTGGAAAAAGTAAGGATTCAATAACAAGTCTCAGATGATGTCCTAACAGATAGTGTAAACTGATTATATTACATGGTTCAGCACTTTTGTAATAATTTTTGAAATATACAAATAGAAAACTAATTTGGCCCAATGTATCTGACATTTGACCCATGTTTACTGGTTCACCAGTATTGATTATTTATAGCTGGTATCCATTGTTTGGTCCAGTTAAATTTTTGATGCTAACCCTTGTCTGTAGATACTGGAAAATATACAAATGATTTTATTATTTTTAATTTAAAAGACTATCATCTTCCAAGGTCTCTGAAATTAACCTCTGACTAGATGAGGATCTCCAGATAAATGTGATGATTTTAACCTAGTCTATACCAGTCTGGGCACATTCAGTCATTTTTTCTTTGGTTATCTATGGAATTATAAATAGCACAAGTATAAGCAACAGAGTACAGCTAACTAACTAATATAATACCATGTAAATATGTAGCTATATTTTTATAATTTCCTAAGAACTTTTAAAAATTACATGGTTTATCTAACTAATGAATCTATATATATTTCTCTATGTATCTATATATCATTATATCTATCTATATAGATATCTCTATATATATTTTATAAATTAAAAATATCTATTTTATAGTTGATTTAAATGTAGTATATATATATATATATATATATATATATATATACTAGATATATATAGTTATAGACTAGTTATAGTAGGCTCGAGGTAGATATCTAGTTATATCTAGTATGTATATATATATCTAGATATATCTATATCTATATATTTAGATATACCTAAATATATATTTTCTAAATGAAGAATATGTATTTTATTATAATTGGTTTAAATGTATTGTTAATTTCTATTGTACTCATTTTTATTTCACTCATTTCTATTGGAATCATAAAGTGATTGTTATACATTGTATGTTCTTTTTTATATTCTTCTTTATTATAACTTGCCACAAGATTTTGAATATAGTTCCTTGGCTATACAGTAGGACCTTGTGGTTTATCCATTAAATGGATAGAGGAGTTTGTGAATATCATACTCCCAATCCAACCCTCTTCCACACTGCCTCCACCTTGGCAGACCACAAGCCTCTTCTCTATGAGCTATTTCTGTTTCAAAGATGAGTTCATTTGCGTCACATTTTAGATTCTTCATGTAGATGATATTGTATGGTATCTGTCTTTCTTTTTCTGACCTACTTCAGATCGTATGATAATCTCTAGCTCCGTCTATGTTGCTTCAAATGTCACTGTTTCATTACTTTTTTATGGCTATAGTATTCCATTGTATATGTGTACTATATGCTCTTTCTCCATCAATCTGTCAATGGCTTGATTTAGGTTATTTCCATATCTTAGTAAAATTAGAAACTCATGTGAATGGTGCTGGTATGAAGAGAGGAGTGCATGTATTTTTTGAATTAGAGTTTTGTTTGGATATACTCCAATACTTTTTCCACCTCGTGCAAAGAGTTGACTTATTGGATAAGACCCTGATGCTGGAAGGGTCTGGGGGGCAGGAGGAGAAGGGGACGACAGAGGATGAGATGGCTGGATGGCATCACCAACTTGATGGACGTGAGTCTGAGTGAACTCCAGGAGTTGGTGATGGACAGGGAGGCCTGGCGTGCTGTGATTCATGGGGTCGCAAAGAGTTGGACACGACTGAATGACTGAACTGAACTGAACTGAACTGATCCCAGAAGTAAGATTGCTGGATCAGATGGGGACACTATTTTTAGTTTTTTGAGTATTTTCTAAATTACCTGAGATATTATTAATACATGGATACTGAGGGAATTTTTAATATTTTATGAGATACCATTTTGGCTTTTTATTCTCCGTAGAGATGTTTTCATTTCACAGAATGGGTGTTTGTTGAACAAAACATGACTTTTTATAAATGGTTATAATAATTAATGAATGTTTTGGGTACCCGGATGTTATTAACTCAGTTATTAGACTATGGGTCCATCTATTCACTACACTCATTGAAGGGTCTACAAATTATTGCATCTTCCACCCTCTGACAAGCTCATAGTAGGCTCCAGGTAGATGCTTATTCACTAGATGATCAAATTAACTGCTTTCGTGACTGAAACATCACAATTTGCAAGGTTAGACCTCTGGAATGTCTTTACAGATCTATTCAGAATTGCCAACATGGACAATATTCCTGATATATTTAATTTTGAGAAGTGCTTGATGTTTAACCAGATTTTAACATTTTAAATAACAATCTGTGACACTAAGGGTGGTACATTTAAAAATATACCTTTTTCCAACGTTTATAACAAGAAAAACTTACTATGTCCTGTTGATTATTTAAAATAATTTATAAAATTAGAAACTCAAAAGAGTTTTTCAGAGGCACAAAAATTGCATTTGTTTTGACCAAAGTAATTATTAACATGACTGAGCAGTCAATTAGCCCAAAGATCTTAGACTATCTTTTGAGTCCTTAAATGATGTATGGGACTAGTTGATTGTGTCATAGTACTGGGTATAGAAGAAAAGAAATGCAAAAAGGGAAAATGGTTGTCTAAGGAGGCCTTACAAATAGCTGTGAATAGAAGAGAAGCAAAAGGCAAAGGAGAAAAGGAAAGATATAAGCATCTGAATGCAGAGTTCCAAAGAATAACAAGGAGAGATAAGAAAGCCTTCCTCAGCTATCAATGCAAAGAAATAGAGGAAAACAATAGAATGGGAATGTTTAGAGAGCTCGTCAAGAAAATTAGAGACACCAAGGGAACATTTCATGCAAAGATGGGCTCGATAAAGGAGAGAAATGGTATGGACCTAACAGAAGCAGAAGATGTTAAGAAGAGGTGGCAAGAATACACAGAACTATACAGAAAAGATCTTTACAACCCAGATAATCACGATGGTGTGATCATCAACATAGAACCAGACATCCTGGAATGCAAAGTCACATGGGCCTTAGGAAACGTCACTAAGAAAAATTTAGTGGAAGTGGTGGAATTCCAGTTGAGCTGGTTCAAATCCTAAAAGGTGATGCTGTGAAAGTGCTGCACTCAATATGCCATCAAATTTGGAAAACTCAGCAGTGGCCACAGTGTCTTTCATTCCAGTCTCAAAGAAAGGCAGTGCCAAAGAATGCTCAAACTCCCACATAATTGCAGTCATCTCACACACTAGTAAAGTAATACTCAAAATTCTCCAAGCCAGGCTTCAATAGTATGTGAATCTTGAACTTCCAGATGTTCAAGCTGGATTTAGAAAAGGTAGAGGAACCAGAGACCAAATTTTTAACATCTGTTGGATCGCTGAAAAAGCAAGACATTTCCAGAAAAATATCTACTTCTGCCTTATTGACTATGCCAAAGCTTTTGATGTGTGGACAACAAATTCTGGAAAATTCTTCAAGAGATAGGAATATCAGACCACCTGACCTGCCTCTTGAGAAATCTGTATGCAGGGCAAGAGGCAACAGTTAGAACTGGGCATGAAACAACAGACTGGTTCCAAATTGGAAAAGGAGTACATCAATGCTGTACATTGTCACCTTGCTTATTTAACTTCTATGCAGAGTACATCATGAGAAACACTGGACTGGATGAAACCCAAGCTGGAATCAAGGTTTCCGGGAGAAATATCAATAACCTCAGATATATAGATGACACCACCCTCGTGGCAGAAATGAAGAATGAGAGTCTCTTGATGAAAGTGAAAGAGGGAAGTGAAAAAGTTGGCTTAAAACTCAACATTCAGAAAACTAAGATCATGGCATCCAGTCCCATCACTTCACGGCAAATAGGTGGGGAAACAGTGGCAACAGTGGCTGACTTTTTATTTGGGGGGGGGGGTGCTCCAAAATCACTGCAGATGGTAAATGCAGCCGTGAAATAAAAAAAAGAAAAACCAGAAAACAAAAACAAAAACAAATAAACACTTGCTCTTTGAAAGAAAAGTTATGACCAACCTAGATAGCATATTAAAAAGCAGAGAGATTACTGTGCCAACAAAGATCTGTCTAGTCAAAGCTATGGTTTTTCCAGTACTCATGTATGGATATGAGAGTTGGATTATAAAGAAAGCTGAGTGCTGAAGAATTGATGCTTTTGAACTCTGGTTTGGAGAAGACTCTTGAGAGTCCCTTGGACTGCAAGGAGATCCAACCAGTCCATCCTAAAGGAGATCAGCCTTGAGTGTTCTTTGTAAAGAGTGATGCTGAAGTTGAAACTCCAATACTTTGGCCACCTGTTGCGAAGAACTAACTTATTTGATAAGACTCTGATGCTGGGAATGATTGAAGGCAGAAGGAGAAGGGGATGACAGAGGATCAGATGATTGGATGGCATCGCTGACTCAATGAACAGAGTTTGAGTAAACTCCAGCAGTTGGTGATGGACAGGGAGGCCTGGCGTGTTGCAGTCCATGGGGTCTCACAGAGTCAGACACGACTGAGTGACTGAACTGTTGTGAATTGAGTGAAATAAATCTTAAAAATCACAAGGAGGATACTCCAAAATTACAGTACTTAGTAAACAATAAGAAAAAAAGCAATTAGCAACAATTAAACTCAGGGAAAATTAGTTGCTGTTGTTCAGTCACTCAGTCATGTCTGACTCTGTGAATCTGTGGACTGCAGCACGCCAGGCTTCCTGGTCCTTCACCATCTCCCAGAGCTTGTTGAAACTCATGTTCATTGAGTTGCTGATGCGATCCAGCTTTCTCATCCTGTCATCCCCTTCTCTTCCTGCCTTCAATCTTCCCCAATATCAGACTCTTTTCTAATGAGTTGGCTCTTCACATCAGATGGTCAAAGTATTGGATCTTCAGCTTAAGCATTAAGCCTTCCAATAAATATTCAGGGTTGATTTCCTTCAAGATTGACTGGTTTGATCTCCTTGTAGTAAAAGAGACTACTCTCAAGAGTCTTCTCTATGATCACAGTTCAAAAGCATCAATTCTTCGATGCTTAGTCTTCTTTATGGTTCAGCTCTCACAATCATACATCAGTTCAGTTCAGTTCAGTTCAGTCGCTCAGTCGTGTCCGACTCTTTGTGACCCCATGAATTGCAGCACGCCAGGCCTCCCTGTCCATCACCAACTCCCGGAATTCACTCAGACTCATGTCCATCGAGTCAGTGATGCCATCCAGCCATCTCATCCTCTGTTGTCCCCTTCTCCTCCTGCCCCCAATCCTTCCCAACATCAAAGTCTTTTCCAATGAGTCAACTCTTCACATGAGGTGTCCAAAGTACTGGAGCTTCAGCTTTAGCATCATTCCTTCCAAAGAAATCCCAGGGTTGATCTCCTTCAGAATGGACTGGTTGGATCTCCTTGCAGTCCAAGGGACTCTCAAGAGTCTTCTCCAACACCACACTTCAAAACATCAATTCTTTGGTGCTCAGCCTTCTTCACAGTCCAACTCTTACATCCATACATTACCACAGGAAAAACCATAGCCTTGACTAGGTGAACCTTAGTCGGCAAAGTAATGTCTCTGCTTTTCAATAGGCTATCTAGGTTGGTCATGACTTTTCTTCCAAGGAGAAAGCGTCTTTTAATTTCATGGCTGCAGTCACCATCTGCAGTGATTTTGGAGCCCCCCAAAATAAAGTCTGACACTCTTTCTACTGTTTCCTCATCTATTTCCCATGGAGTGATGGGATCGGATGCCATGATCTTCGTTTTCTGAATGTTGAGCTTTAAGCCAATTTTTTCACTCTCCTCTTTCACTTTCATCAAGAGGCTTTTTAGCTTCTTTTCATTTTCTGCCATAAGGGTGGTTTCATCTGCTTATCTGAGGTTATTGATATTTCTCCCGGCAATCTTGATTCCAGCTTGTGCTTCTTCCAGTCCAGCGTTTCTCATGATGTACTCTGCATATAAGTTAAATAAGCAGGGTGACAATATACAGCCTTGACATACTCCTTTTCCTATTTGGAACCAGTCTGTTGTCCCATGTTCAGTTCTAACTGTTGCGTCCTGGCCTGCATACAGATTTCTCAAGAGGCAGGTTAAGTGATCTGGTATTCCCATCTCTTTCAGACTTTTCCACAGTTTATTGTGATCCACATGACTACTGGAAAAATCATAGCTCTAATTTTATAGATTTTTGTCACAAAGTAATGTCTCTGCTTTTTAATATGCTATCTAGGTTGGTCATAGCTTTTCTTACAAGGAGCAATTGTCTTTTAATTTCATGGCTGCAGTCAACATCTGCAGTGATTTTAGAGACAAAGAAAATAAATTCTGTCTCTGTTTCCATTTTTTCCCCACCTATTTTCCATGAAGTGATGGGACCAGATACTATGATCTTAGTTTTCTGAATGTTGAGTTTTAAGCCAACTTTTTCACTCTTCTCTTTCACTTTAATCAAGAGGCTCTTTAGTTCCTCTTCACTTTCTGCCATGAAGGTGGTGACATCTGCATATCTGAGGTTATTGATATTTCTCCCAGCAATTTTGATGACAGCTTGTGCTTCAGCCAACTTAGCATTTCACATGAGGTAATCTGCATATATGTTAAATAAGCACTGTGGCAATATACAGTTTTGGCGATCTCCTTTCCCAATTTTTGCTCTAACCATTGCTTCTTGACCTTATACAGGTTTTTCAGGAGGCAGGTAAGGTGGTTTGGTATTTCCATCACTTAAAGAATTTTCCTGTTTGTTGTGGTCCCCACAATCAAATGCTTTAGTGTAGTCAATAGATCAGAAGTAAATGTTTTTCTGGAACTCTCTTGCTTTTTCTGTGATCCATCAGATGTTGAAAGTTTAGTCTCTGGTTCCTCTACCTTTTCTAAGTCCAGCTTGAACATTTGGAATTTTTCAGTTTATGTACTGTTGAAGCATGGTTTGGATACTTTTGAGCATTACTTTGCTAGCATGTAAAATTAGTGCAATCGCGCAGTAGTTTGAGCCTTCCTTGACATTGTGTTTCTTTGGGATTGGAATGAAAACTGACCTTTTCCAGTCCTGCAGCCATTTTTGAGTTCCATATTTGCTAGCATATTGAGTGCAGCACTCTAACAGCATCATCTTTTAGGATTTGAAATATCTTAACTGGAATTCCACACCTCCACCAGCTTTTTTTGCAGTGATGGTTTATAAGGCCCACTTGACTTTGCATTTCTGCATTTCTGGCCCTAAGTAAGTATTACACCATCATTATTATCTGGGCCATTGTGATTTTTTTTTTTTTTTGGTATAGGTATTCTGTGTATTTTTGCCACCTCTTCTTAATATCTCCTGCTTCTAGGAGGTCCATAGCTTTTCTGTCCTTTATTATGCCAATCTTTGCATGAAATTGTCCCTCGGTGTCTCTAACTTTCTTGAAAACATCTCTAGTCTTTCTCATTCCATTGTTATCCTCTATTTCTGTGCACTGCTCACTTAAGAAGGCTTTCTTATCTCTACTTGCTATTCTTTGGAACTCTGCATTCAGCAGGGTATAACATTCCTTTTCTCGTTTGCTTTTTACTTCTCTTCTTTTCTCAGCTATTTGTAAGGCCTCCTCAGCCAACCGTTTTGCCTTGTTGCATTTCTTTTTATTGGGGATAATTTTAATTACCGCCTCTTGTACAGTGTTATGAACCTCCCTCCATAATTCTGCAAGTACTCTGTCTATTTGATCTAATCCCTTAAATTTTATTATTATTTCCACTGTATTGATTCGGATCATGCCTGAATGGCCTATTGGTTTTCCCTTCTTTCTTCAATTTAAGTCTGAATTTTGCAATAAGAAGTTCATGATCTGAGCCATAGTTAGCTCCCAGTCTTGTATTTGATGACAGTATGGAACAGTATGAGCCTCTCCATCCTTAGCTGCAAAGGATATAATCAATCTTATTTTGTTGTTGACCATCTTATCATGTCAAGGTATAGAGTCATCTCTTGTGTTGTTGGATGAAGGTATTTACTATGACCAGTGTGTTATCTTGGCAAACCTCTGTTAGTCTTTACCCTGCTTCATTTTGTACTCCAAGGCTAAGCTTGCCTGTTATTCCAGGTATCTCTTGACTTCCCACTTCTGCATTCCAGTCCCCTATGATGAAAAGGACATTTTTTCACTATTAGTTGTAGAAGGTCTTGTAGGTCTTCATAAAATCATTCAACTTCAGCTCCTTCAGCATTAGTGGTTGGGACATAGACTAAGATTACTGTGATATTGAATGGTTTACCTTGGAAATGAACAGAAATCATTTTGTCGTTTTTGAGATTAAACCCAAGTACTACATTTTGGACTCTGTTGTTGACTATGAGGGCTACTCAATTTCTTGCCCCCAGTAGTTGATATAATGGTGCTCTGAATTCAATTCACCCATTCTGGTCCATTTTTGTTGACTGATTCCTAAAATGTTGATATTCACTCTTGACTTCTCCTGTTTCTCCACTCCCAGTTTATCTTGATTCATAGACTTAACATTCCAGGTTCCTATGTAATATTGTTCTTTACAGCCTCAGACTTTACTTCCACCACCAGACAGATCCTCAACTGGACATTGTTTTTGCTTTGATACAGCTTCTTCATTCCTCTGGAGCTATTTCTCTGCTCTTCTCCAGTAGCATATTGGGCACCTACCAACCAGGGGAGTTCATCTTTCCCTGTTATGTCTTATTGCATTTCCATACTGTTCAAAGGGTTCTCAAGCCAATATACTGAAGTGATTTGCCATTCCTTTCTCCAATGACAAATATTAATAAAGTGCAATTTTTCTCTTCTTTTTTTGTTCCTAATTAGATCCATCTCTACCCTACCATTACTACTGTAACCTTTTAATTCTCAGGCTATTGAACCATGGCAGTGATGTGTCCTGTAACAGAACTTACATACCACAGAGAAATGGCAATGACCATCATGTAGAATCTACACAACTGATAATTAAATCTATTCCCCAAGAAGTGAATCAGGAGATAGTTCCATGTTGCTCCTAAACATACAACCCATATGCTCTAAAACAACTGGGTAGAATCTCAGCTCTGCCACTTACTCGCTTGAGGTCTTGGCCAAATTACTTAAACTGTAGAGACCTTAGTCTCCTTGTTTGTGAAATGAGGCCATGTCTACTGCTTAGAGGTGTTTTGATAAAAGTTGAAAAAATTGAAAGGTCAACTGTCTAGCATTTAAGATCCTCATAATGTTGTGCTTTTCAGGCCATCCAGACCTGACCAAGAACTTCTAAGTCTTTTGAAAGTTTTGAGGCTAGCTTTGAGCTCAGATAACAGACTACAATCTTTACTCAGATTTTGAAGACAATGTTGAAAAATCACTTGTAGTGATACATAGGAACAAAGCTGAAAATATCTATGAATTTCAAATTATATCTTCTGTTATATCAGAATCTAATTTTAAACATTAAAAAAAATTTTGATCCTTTCTCTAATCATCTTTTATTCCAATGCTTCTTATAAAGGGATCAACTTGCGTTCATACAAAATGTTTTCTGAAAAATACTTTGGAAGGCTAAGCATTTTATTTTTTATTTTTTTACAAAAAAATTCTGAAACCACTAGGGGGCATCAAGTCATAGTTCAACTTAGGTGTGAAAAATGGAATTCAGTTTTGTTTTTGTTTTTTTTTTTTTTAAGATGAAGGATGTGATAGAATGAATTGTGTGGATGTCAAATTCATGATAGATATACACTGCCATATTCTCAGGAACTTATGATCCCCAAATTATCTTTGATTCTTACATAAGAATGAGGCCTAACATTTTGAGATGTTATTTGGTTGTTAATATCTTTTCCATCATTCTTTCTCTTTTCTGCACTATTCCAATCTCAGTTTGCGTTCTTATCAGTTCTTATCTAGACTTAGTAAACACCTCTTCCTTACCATTGTGTCTAAAGATTTGTTTTCCAAAGTTCTGCTTTTCTCCTTGAGAGACAAGCTCATTTGGGGGTCTGGACCCTGGCATCAGGAATGTCTGGGTTTGCACCTTGGATTTTCTATGGACTTTGGAATATTAGATAAATTGATTAAGCTGACTTAGTCTTGGATTCTTCCTAGATTTGCTTCCTGTAATTGCACCTTTCTGTCTTAAATCATCAGTTTTTGGATAACAGATTGTTTACTTGTTAAAAATAGACCTTAATTTTTAATCTTAAAAAAAAAAAAAAAAATGAACAGGGAATCCCTTGTTGGTCCAGTGGTTGGGGGTCCACCTGCCAATGCAAGGAACATGGGTTCAATCCCTGATCCAGGAAGAGTCCACCTTCTGCAGGGAAACTAAGCCCATGCACCACAACTACTAAGGCTGCACACCCTAGAGCCCATGCTCTGAAGCATGGCTCAAGAGAAGCCGCTGCAATGAGAAGCATCTCCACCACAATAGAAAGTAGTCCCCACTCTCTGCAACTTGAGAAAGGCCACACACAGCATTGAAGACCTAGCACAGCCTAAATTAAATACATAAATTTTAAGAAATTAACAGATCAAAAAAATAATTTTCTCCCTTGATCTTGCATCTCTCCTCGAGATTCTCCTTCATTTCCTTGTTCCTCTGTTAATTTCTCTGGATAGGTTATTGCACTTGCCTCCAGTTCTCCCCTCCTACCCCTTCACATGGCACTCCACTAGGTCCTCAGCTGCTACTTGTCTTTGAAATGTGCTTTCATGCTGTTAAGTGATTTTTATCCTTTTGTTATAGCTCATGTTCCTCCCCTTCTCACCTCTCCCTTCCCAATTCTAAATAATCTCATTTGTTTCTTAATTTTATCTAATGTCTGTATGCTGATACCTCGAAAATTAGAATTCCACACAAAGGAAAAAAAAATTGTATGCTCATCATATTCATCATATCAAACTTTACATAACCAAATAAAATCTTTATATTTAATCATCTGAAACCTCAAGTGTTTCCCACTCCCATGTCAGTTACTACTATTCATTTATTGGTCTGAGCAAAATAAAAAAAATAATAAAAAAGCAAGACATTGTTAACCATTTATCCTTAACCCAAATTTCTGAACATTGTCCCTAATATGGACCTAGTTGTGTAGATATTATAGTTGCTTGATTTATGCATCCCTGATACCATTTAGGGATGGTATCAGACTTTAAGCCTAAAGAAGGGGAAGTCCATGAGTGCAGAACACCTTCAGAAGAGATTTATATTCAATACTGATATATTCTATCAGTAGTGTTACCTGATTATCAACTTGTAATAATATGAAATACTGTACCTCTGATGTCTCTGATAGGAATCAGCCTGACTGACTTTTACCTCCAAAACATACAGCCATGTTATCTCCACTTAGCTGCAAACCATACCTTTCCCAGGCCACCCTGTCTATTCCAAAGACTGTACTATGTTATGATTGGATTACTTGCAAATTCTCTTGCCTGCTCTACAGCCAATTCTTCAGAAGACATGCAGAGGAATTTTCTTTAAAGCAGTGCTGTGGTCTGAATGTTTGTGTTCTTCCAAAATTTGTGTTAAAATGTTAACCTCCAAAAGTAATGATAGTAGGTGAGGCCATTTTGCCTCATGATGGGATTAGTGGGCTCTTCTAACAAATGACCTCACATAACCCCCACTCTCTTTCCCCATGTGAGGAAACAATGAGAGGTCTACAACTGGGAAAAGAGCCCTCACTCAGGACTGTGGGCATAGGCTTCCAACCTCAGACTGTGGGAATAAATTTCTGTTGTTTATAAGCCACCTAGTTGGTGGATTTTGATATAACATCCCAAATGGAATACAGTGGGCAGTGATCACATAATCTCAAACAGCTAGTGAAAACCCTCCAGTGAATCCCACTGTAGCTGGAATATATAGTCTACATTTCCTGCCACTGGCTAGAGGGACTATTTGTTCTGTATATTGTCTCTGCAGCCAATTCACCTTGATCTGTTCTCTTCCTCAGATGCCTTCAGAGACAGTGGTCCCTCTTCAGTCACTAGACCAGTATTGTTCAGTATGACAGCTGTGACTAATGATCCTTTAAAATATGATCACCACATTTTTATATTCTAGATGCATCTGTTCTGTAAATGTAAAATACCACATTTCAAAAGTAGTTTAAAAGTTGATTTGCTGTGTTGTGCTGCTCTTAATCTCTCACTCATGTCTGACTCTTTGCAAACCCTTGGACTGCAGCCTGCCAGGTTCCTCTGTCCATGGGATTTTCCAGGCAAGAATACTGGAGTGGATATGAAGATCCAGGTATTGAACCAGGGTCTCCTGTGTTGCAGCTGGATTCTTTGCCAACTGAGCTACCAGGGAAGCCCAAAAGTTAATGTAAAAAATATTAATTTTATTGATAATATTTATAAAGGTTACTATTTTAGATGTATTAGGTAAACTACAGAAAACTTAAAAAATAATATAAAAATTGACCATTTTTACTTTTCTAATGTGGCTTCTAGATAATTTAAATTTTTTTATGTGTCTTGCATTATATTCCTGAACTTTCCAGGTGGTTCAGTGGTAAAAAAAAAAAAAAAAAAAAAAAAAAAATCCACCTACCAATTCAGGAGACACAAGTTTGATCCCTGGGTTGGGAAGAGCCCCTGGAGGAGAAAATGGCATCCCACTCCAGTATTGTTGCCTGGAACATTCCATGGGCAGAGGAGCCTGGTGGGCTATAGTCCATGGGTCACAAAGTGTTAGATATAACTGAGCTACTGAGCACACAGGCAAGAATTATATTTCTAGTGGACTGGGTATTTGTAGAACAGACTAAACTTGCATTTCAGAAACTTATTTTTCTTTCTAGTTGTCTTCGCCTTTGATACTCTCCCACCAAAATCTCACTTGATTGTTTCTCAGATCTCACTTCAAATTATACCTCCACAAAATGCCTTTACTGGGTCACCCTAGATAAAATTCAATAGCTCCCTGGGTTTATCTTATTTACTTTTAGTGATATTTCTTATATCATTTAATTCTCAGTCTTTATAATTCTCATAAATTATCACTACAAATTTTTTGTCATATATGAGTTAATTGAAGAGAGATGTTTTCTATACTGTTAATTTGCATGATTTAGACTCTTATTATAATGACTGGGAAGTTATAGATACTCAACTTATAGTCATTGGGTAATTAAGAATGAATGACTTCCTAGTTGATTACCTATAATGTCATTCTTTGAATTTCTAGTTTGACCTGCTCCAAGCCTAACACTCCCCAAATTGAAGAAAACCATTTCATTTGATGTGATGGTAAAGAGTATTTGAATAAAAGTATGGAAAAGATAAACTGAGATACATCTGTCATCTTAATGAACATGTGTCTAGCTTCATTTCTTATTGTCATGAGGGAACACACATGGGTTTTGAATTTCCTACGGAGGTTTTGCATAATCTTGGGTACAAATTAATTATTCAATAGATTCGTAATGATTTTTTTCCCTTGATCCAAAGGGAGCAGATGCAGCAAGTCTTTAATTGAAACTGATTCTTTTAAAACACAAATAGATTCATCTGTAGTTAGTTTATCTACAAAGATTCCCATGGAAACTCACAAAAAGTGTGGAAAAATGACAAACAAAGATATTAAATTACTTTAGGCTCACCAAATGATATTTACTTGAATGTCTTACTTTCTTGCTCTTTTACATGACATAGATACTGAGCTAATTTCTTTAATGGTTTGATCAATATTATATTGCCAGTGTAAACAATTCGAAATGCATTTGTTGTGGAAGTCTCTAAAAAATGAGGTAGAGACAAAGAAATACAGTGGAGAGATTGGTGAATATGTAGACTCCTAAACTGGAGTACTTTCCACAGAAATATTTTCCTTTCTTATCTGATGCTAATACTTTGAAAGAGAGAAGTTGATTCTCCTTAGGTTACTTTCTAAGGTGAAGGAAACTAGTTCTTACCTTGTGTACAGGATGCAGAGTTGTACCTTCCATATTCCTCTTAAAGAAGGAACTTGTCAGCTTTTATGGTCACCCAATAGCCTCTGTTAGCATCCTGATGATCAGTCCTGGCTTTCAAGCTGAGGTAACCCCTTGGAGTGGCTGCCAGTCAGTGATTGAGAAAGTGGTGGTACAAGGGCCCAGCCATACCCAATATGGCATTCCTGCAATGGGCAAGCCTTACTCTGAAGCTCCCTGTCTGGCTGATAGAAGATATAGGCATTCCTTTCTCACTTACTACACTCTGCATAATCGACTCCAGTTTCATCCACCTCATTAGAACTGATTCAAATGTATTCTTATAAATGGCTGAGTAATACTCCTTTGTGAATATGTACCACAGCTTTCTTATCCATTTATCTGCTTATGAACATCTAGGTTGCTTCCATGTCCTGGCTATTATAAACAGTGCTGCGATGAACATTGGGGTATACGTGTCTCTTTCAATTTTGGTTTCCTCAACCCAGCAGTGGGATTGCTGGGTCATAAGGTAGTTCTATTTCCAGTTTTTTAAGGAATCTCCACACTGCTCTCCATAGTGGCTGTACTAGTTTTCATTCCCACTAACAGTGTAAGAGGGTTCCCTTTTCTCCACACCCTCTCCAGCATTTATTGCTTGAAGACTCTTGGATAGCAGCCATTCTGACTGGCATAAAATGGTACCTCATTGTGGTTTTGACTTACATTTTACCAATACCATATACTAACGCATATATGTGAAATGTAGAAAGATGGTAATGAAAACCCTGTATGCGAGACAGCAAAAGAGACAGAGATGTTTAGAACAGTCTTTTGGACTCTGTGGGAGAGGGAGAAGGTGGAATGATTTGGGAGAATGGCATTGGAACATGTATAATATCATATAAGAAACGAATCGCCAGTCTAGGTTCGATGCAGGATATAGGATGCTTGGGGCTGATGCACTGGGATGACCTAGAGGGATGGTTATGGGAAGAGAGGTGGAAGGGGGGGTTCAGGATTGGGAACACGTGTACACCCAGGGAAGATTCATGTTGATGTATGGCAAACCAATACAATATTGTAAAATAATTAGCCTCCAATTAAAATAAATAAATTTTAATAAGTAAATAAACTCTGTATACATTAAAAAAAAAGGAAGAAGATTTAGGCATTCCTTCTTTTTCCTTTCACTACTGTTACTTTCCAGAGTGGCACAACCAAGTCTGACCCAGGGTGTGCATCCTGGAGAGCTTGAATTGTGATCCTTGTGTTGTCTGTCCTGGACCTGTAGTAGCTGCCTGGTATTGTCTACCAGTAAGTCATCTAGGAAAGTAATAACCACAACAGAAACAGCTTGTCTTCCTCCATCTACCTCCCACCCTCCTCCCCACTCTCCCCTACCTTCTTTCTTTCTCTATCTCTCCCTTTCTTTACTCTTTTTCCTTCAAAAAATTTTTTATCTGAACACTCAGTCCTAAGATATACAATGGCAAACAAGAGCAATAACACATAATGTCCACTCTCATAGGTGCTTATTCAGTAGTAAGACTTGATTTTAATCATTCAGGGTCAGAACATGACTGGAAATTTTGGGGAAAAAACAGACATAACCTCCATTAAGTCAATATATACACAGTAGAAAATTTTCATTTCAGATTGTTTATTTACCAAAGAAAGTGGACTTTGTATCTACCATAAATCTATACAGATTCACTTATGTTATTTTAAAAGACAATCAGAATAACTTTCTTACTTATATCTATTTATGTAAGTCTTGATTTGCTAGAGTTAGAAGAATCTGGGAATCTGGAGGAAAAAAAAATGTTGTTGGTAATCTTTATGGATGTAGGAATCATTTGTATAGGCCATATAATCAAGATACCCACTATTAATTAGATATGGCATGTTGACATTGTAGATCCTGTCCCACTCTGTGGTATAAAAAGAAATCCCATTTGAAACATAAATATCTAATTGATAAAATATTTTCCCTTATAGATATGTATGCATACAGAATAAGAACAACATTTCATTTTATTACATTGCATAAAAATTCCAGAAAACAAATTAACTTTCTAGAAATACATTTGCTCTTTCAATTAAGATGTTTAATTAAATTAAAGCTTTCCAGAAGTAAAGCAGTTTTACCTGAATTTTATTTCTTAGAGGGAGATGTTGGAGAGAAAAATATTTTGTTTAATGTTTTAAGTGGTTGTTGATTTTCCTAAAAATTAAAGTAGGTCAAGAAAACACACTGCTCACAAGTACACAGTGGATCAGGCTGTCTCTTGCATAAGAAATTTCAAGTATTCAGACAGTATTTATGTACTGAGAAGATAAATTTGACTTGTTGCTAGCGGCAATAAAAAAGCAACTATATAAGCAAACCCACTTTCCAGCAGCAGCTGAAAGATTTCTTTGAGAATGATTGGACATGGCACTTAGCAAATAACATTACAATTAGGTATATTTTCCACAAAATAAAAACAGTTCCCCAAGGCTCCCTGTGAATATGTGTGTGCACGCCTTGAATTCAATCTGATTTTCAGAAGCATTCACTTTGTGGGGCTGTTTTTGAAATTAAAAATTGAAAATTAGGGGATGCAGGTCCTGCCTAACCAAGAGAGCTGAGGAAATTCACAAGCCCTGAACAAAAGGAAGTGGCAATTACTTTTTTGTTTTTATGAGATAGCTATATTTGGGTGAAGGTATTCTTCAGTCATTTCAGTCATTAGGTGATTTTACAGTTATGACACTTTTAACTTGCAGAAATGATGTTTTCTTATTTGTTGCAATATTAAATAAAGTCTGGAATGTTGAACCAGGCATAAGGGTTGAAGACATCCCACAGGGCAATGATATCAACAAAAATATGCAAAGAGGAATAAGAAAGATACTGTCAACACAAAATATGACTTAGAACCCATTTGTAGAAATTTTAATTTTTTTAATGTCAAACTTTCAAAATATATAATTTTACAAATAATATATTTATATTAATTTTAAAATGTTTTCACTGCCCCCATTGGGTTGAAGTTGAGATGAATCTCACTACTGACCTCAGAAAATCATTGATTATAGTCCCTTCCCTCCATGAAGATCTCTTCACAAACACTGCTTTCATTTGAAGGCAATATTTAATAGCTGCTCCATATGAGGCAGGCATTGTGGTTAGGAGATAACGGGGAAATCTATTAGTTTAGGAGTACACATTTTTGCATATTTCCAAGCCATAAGTTAAAGCACTAAGGCCAGATGGAGAAATTAGCATGAAGGCTGGAAAGCAATCTTTGGGTAGCAACAAAAGTTTTCCCAATGAATTTGAAAGCTTGTCTCTAGGCATGTGGTTACTCTATATGCATTCATTTAGGGGGAAGAAAAATGGAACATGCTTTAATGAGACCAGTTTGCATGAAGGTACTCTGCTCACTCCAGAAAAGTGACCAAAAAAGTCTTTTCCATTATATTTAAATTATTTTTTCCATTGAAGTATAGTTGACTTACAATGTTATGTTAGTTTCAGGTGTACAAGAAAAAGATTCCGTTATGGATATATAAAACTGAAAATGCACATATATTCTTTTTCAGATTCTTTTCTATTAGAGGTTATTACAAGATAAGAATGTATTTCAGGTGCTATACAGTGGGTCCTTGCTGTTTATCTATTTTATATATAATATTGTGTGTATGTTAACACCAACCTTTTATTTTTGTTTTTAGACAAAAGCCTTCTTGAAGAAGCCAATAGTCCTAAGCAGAATACAATTTAGTGGTTAAAAAAGTTTTAATGCCAGATTGGCTGAATTTGAATCTTTAGTCATCTATTAGCTCTCTGAGCTTAGAAATTTATCAGTCTCTTTGTTCTTTACATACTTATTATTTGGGAAAATATGATACATATATATTATAGAGTTAAAATAATATGATATTATTATCAACTCATAAATGTGTTGATACATAGGAAATACAGAGACACAGTCAGCATACAATGTATTTTAATGTAAAAAGGGATTCTTCGAGAAAATTCTGATTCCTTCAGTCTTCTGTCTGCAAAAGGCATATTGCATGTTTGTGAAGAGTTTGTTGCACTAATTTTACAAAGGAGAGTTAGACTGAATAACAGTTAGGCATGTGTACACAGATAGATGATTCTAAATTTTAAAATGGAAATTAGTACCAGATTGTCCAACTTAGAGCTACAAAGAAATAGAGAGATTCAGTTAAGAAACTGGATCTGTGACTCTAAATTCTCAAATGAGCACAGGAAAGACCAAGGAACAGAGAGAATGTCAGGGGCACAAATGTGAGAGACACTTGCAGAAAAGTTACAAACTCTTAGAGGAGGTTGAGGTATGACAAACTATGCTATGGAGGCATTGAAAAATAAATATAATTTTTTTTCTAAGAGAGAGCCTTTTTAAAGAGTAATAATATGAATAATAAAATTTATAGAACACGTTCAGTATTTTTTAAACTGTAGACCAGAATTGTCTACTTTATTTTAGATATGAATTTCTGTATTTTAACTAGTTAGTTCTATTAGAAAAACTTAGACTATAAGAAGGAAGAACTATGTTAATCTTGATGAGGGGAGAGTGAGAAAATACATTAAGACACTAATTAAAAATAATTTAAACCTCAGTTGAATTATCATATCGAGGGACTTTTTTTTTCTCCTTATAGGTTCAACCCTCTATTTTTGGAAGAAAGTGAGGAACCTCTCCGCGGTTCAGTGGAAAGGTCTTACCATCAAGCTTTTCCAGCTAGGAAATTACAAGGTTATGGAATAAAGGTGAGCATCTTAACATACAGAAGAAGCTGTATTTGGAAAAAATGAAATTGCCTGTACATCTATTGTCTTTAAAAAACTCAGCCTGTGACAGAGAAAACCCAGGTGTGTTAAGTCTGGATTGTCTTTCATTTTATAGTTTTCTTGGAAGCTATGATTCAAGACCATCTAATTTTTTCACTTAATGGCATATATACCCTCTTCTGAATCTTAATAAAGCCTCTAACTCTACTCCCCAAGTGAACTGATATGTCCACCGCTTGATCCCTTATTGATAGTTACAGCACACAGCATCATGGGAAGATATGTCTTTCAGATCTCTAAAGACTTTAGGTGTCTTTGAGTTTGAGCAATTAACCACTCAGAGGCTTAATTTCTTAATCCCTAAATATAACTAATACTTAACTTGCAGAATTGTTTTGAGGATCAAATAAGATTATGTTTTACAATGCCTGCTGTGCTATATTTATTAAAAAATTGATAGCTTTTATTTATAGAATGGGTTTTCCTGATGTCTCAGTGGTAAAGAATTAACCTGCAATGCAGGAGATGTTCAGGAGACACTGCTTCAATCCCTGGTCTGGAACATCCCCTAGAGGAACAAATGGAAACCCACTCCAATATTCTTGCCTGAAAAATCCCATGGGCAGAGGAGCTTGGTGGGCTACAGTCCATGGGTCACAAAAAGTCAGACATGACTAAACGAGTGAACACGCACACATTTACAGATAGGTTTATTTTTCAGTTTTTTTTTTTTTTTTAATTGTAGGCACAGATGATTATACCCAGGAAGAGCAACGGGGAGGGAAGCAGCAATGAGAAAATTCACACTAGTGAATGGCTTATCAGGCAGATCCCAGACAACAAGGTTCCTGAGAGGATTTGAAACTTTAAATGTGATGTGAATACACCCACTCAAATTATTCACCCAGCAAATATTTATTAAGCATGAATCTTGAGCAGACAAAAGAGACACTTTGAAATGGATGGATTCATGGTCTCAGTCAAATGAAAAGATCTGAGAAGTCAGAATTCTAAAGGAAATAAACTGGAAATATTGGAAGTGAAGACCAAAGCATGAGTTGTTTGAGACTGAGACTATGGAGGAAGGACTGTAGTTAATTAAAATAATATCTAAAATCCCTGGTGGCTCAGATGGTAAAGAACCCACCTGCAATGTGTGAGATGGATCAGGAAGATTCCCTGGAGGAGGGAATGGCAACAGACTCCAGTATTCTTGCCTGGACAGGGAAGCCTGGCAGGCTACAGTCCATTGGGTCACAAAGTTGAACACAACTGAGCTACTAATATTCCAATAAAATAGGGTTAACATCTTCACTGAGATGGCTGGGTAGCAAATATTTTAGGCTTTGTGGACCAAGAGTAAAATTTGTATATATAACTGTGGTACTCATAAAACTATTTAAAAATATAGAATCTATCTTTGGTTCAATGGCCTTACCAAATATTGCAGCAAGCTAGATTTGATCCATGGGTTGTAGTTTGCCAACCTCTGGTATAAAATGTGATTATGTGAGCACATGTTTGTAGTAGGAGGAAGATCAAATGAACAAAAGAAGATAATTCAAGAATCTGAGAGACTAGAATATTTGAGGCAGGAGAAAACTATCCTTCACCAGTGAGTTTCTGGGGAGACCAATGGGACCAGTAAAATCTTCGGTTCACTTAGTCATGTCCAACCTTTGTGACCCCATGGACTGCAGCACACCAGGCTTCCCTGTCCATCACCAACCCCATCATCTGTAAAATATTGCTAGGGACAATTTATTAACATGAATACTGGCTACTCTAACCTGTCGAAAGTCGAGGAGGATTAGGAAATGGAAACCTTCAGGGAGAGAAGAACCCTAGAATAGCTCCAGACACAGGGAGAGTTCTGACACAAGGATTGAAGGACGAAGAGGTGGAGGTGGGGATGGTGCAATGAATCTTCCTAGCAGAGGGATGTGAGTCTGTGAAGACACAACGAAAATGCTTCCAAAGGTTTTTTACTGAGATGTCATGTGAAGGAGTCCAGTTAAAATAAAAGAGTAAAGAATCCAGTGGAATGACTGGGTAAATGCAAATAAGTGTTCCTCATTCAGTACACTTTCAGCTAGGTTTTCCTTCATTTAGATTGGGTACAAATTGAGGGTCCAAGGTTTATTCTTTGGCAAAGGCCGTATTTCTCATTTGGAACAAAAATATGATGGAAGGTTTCTAGTGTTTCTGCACCTCTATCTACTGCCTTCCCTGAGAAAATTCTTACTTCTGGGTTGGGATAGTGGCAATCCCTTGCTGATTGCAGTGAATCTTTACTTATAATTCATATAATACATGAATAATCCTCATCACTGTTCTTGCACATTAGTCCATACTGCTGCACCACACCTCTCCAGCCCTGAAGGGAATCTGACCATTGGCCAGGAATCTGGGAAAGCTGATTCAGCTTGTGTCACAGTTAGGAGCAGGGTATCTCAGACTCTATATGTAACATGATGTCTCTTTAAACATGCTCACATGAAGTCCTCTGTTGTGCATTACTAGCCAAGCCTTCTAACATGTTCATCTTATCTTATAACTTTGGAGATAGGGTTCTGTCACTGTGTCAAATCCTTCAGTCCAGTCGCTCAGTCATGTCCGACTCTGCGATCTCATGAACTGCAGCATGCCAGGCTTCCCTGTCCATCACCAACTCCCAGAGTCTACTCAAACTCATGTCCATCGCATCAGTAATGCCATCCAACCATCTCATCCTCTGTTGTTCCCTTCTCCTTATACCTTCAATCTTTCCCAGCACCAGGGTCTTTTCCAGTCAGATCCTTGGGACTTTTCAAATTATGTTCCTATGATATCAGCTGCTAGAAAAGTTTTTGGTGGCTTTCCTTGCCTTGGCAGTAACTTTTTTTTCTTAGATATTGCTTCTTTCTGGTGGGCTAGTTCCTATAATTAAACTGCTCTCTTTGTATTTATTGTCTCAGAAAGTTAACGTTCTTATCAGTAATATATATCTCAATGTCTGGTCCTCCAGACCCTAATTAGTGGTGTTTGGATAGAATAGATTATTCAAAACATAATGAATGACTTGGGGGAAGAGATGGACCATCTCAGTTTTGCATAAAATTTGATTCAAATTTTAAAAATAAGATATAGACTAAAACATCTCTTTAGATACAAAAAAGCTTCCTTTCTTCATCACTCTATACCCAACACATTGGGGAGATATTCAAGAGGGTGCTGTAGGAATATCCTGAACTCACCTCCTCATATGAACACAACAAATAAAACAAATGCATATGAACCAAATTCCTCTGAAGGAGACCTGAGAACTGGATAAGGAATCTTCACAACAAAGAGTAAAAGACGATAACAAGAAGAGAAACAGAAATATGGTCACAGCAAGAATAAGACCATATCTCAGGCATTGTTTTTGCTGTTGTTACTCAGTCTCTAAATTGTGTCTTACTCTTTGTGACCTCAGGTACTGCATCACACCAGGCTTCTCTGTCCCACCTCTCTCTCCTGGAGATTGCTCAAATTTATGTTCAATAAGTCAGTGATGTGATCTAGCCATCTCATCCACTGCAAACCCCTTCTCCTGTTGCCTTCGATCTTTCCCAGCATTAGCATCTTTTTCAATGAGTTGGCTCTTTGTTTCAGGTGGCTAAAGAATTTGAGCTTCAGCTTCATCAGCAGTCCGTTCAATGAATATTCATTCTTGATTTCCTTTAAGATTGGCTGGTTTGATCTCCTTGCTCTCCAAGGGACTTTCAAGAGTCCTCTCCAGCACCACAATTGTAAAACATCAGTTTTTTGGTGCTCAGCCTTCCTTATGAACCAACTTTCACATTCATACATGACTACTGGGGGAAAAAAACAAACAAACAAACAAACAACAAAACATAGTTTTTATCTTACAGATCTTTGTTGGCAAAATGTTTCTTTTGTACGAGTGTTTCTGCTTTTTAATATGCTGTCTATGTTTGTCAAAGTTTTCCTTCCAAGGAGCAAGTGTCTTAGTTTCATGGAAGCAGTCACTGTTCACAGTGATTTTGGAGCCTAAGAAAATAAAGTCTATCACTGTTTCCATTTTTCTCTATCTATTTACCTTGAAGTGATGGGACCAGATGCCATGACCTTAGTTTCTTGAATGTTGAGTTTTAAGTCAGTTTATTCACTCTCCTTCATCAAGAGGCTCTTTACTTCCTCTTCACTTTCTGCCATTAGAATAGTATTATCATTTGCATATCTGAGGTTGTTGATATTTCTCCCAGCAATCTTGATTCCTGCTTGTGATTCATCCAACATTTCATTTCAAATGATGTATTGTGCATATAAGTTAAATAAGCAAGTTGACAATATACATCCTTGTCATACACTTTTTCCAATTTTGAAGCAGTCAGTTATTCCATATCTGGTTCTTACTGTTTCTTCTTGATCTGCTTACAGGCTTCTCAAGAGAAAGATAAGGTCTGGTACTCTCATCTCTTTAAGAATTTTCCAGAGTTTGTTGTGATACACACAGTCAAAGGCTTTAGTGTAGTCAATGAAGCAGAAGTAGATGCTTTTCAGGAACTCCCTTTGTTCTCCATGATACAGTGAATTTTGGCAATTTGATCTCTGGTTCCTCTGCCTCTTCAAAATCAAGCTTATACATCTGGAAATTTTCAATTCACATACTGCTGAAGCCTAGTTTGAAGGAGCTTGATTATAAGCTTGCTAGCATGTGAAATGATTGCAATCTTATGGTAGTTTCAACATTCTTTGTCATTGCCTTTCTTTGGGATTGAAATGGAAACTGACCTTTTTCAGTCCTGTGACCACTGATGAATTTTCTAAATTTTCTGACATATTGAGTCAGCACTTTAATAGCATCATCTTTCAGGATTTTAAATAGTCCAGCTAGAATTCAGTCAACTCCACTACCTTTGTTCATGGTAATACTTTCTAAGGCCCACTTGACTTTAAACTCTAGGATTTTCAGCCCTAGGTGAGTGACCACACCACTGTAGTTATCTGGGTTATTGGATTTTTTTGTATAGTTTTTTGGTGTATTCTTGCCACCTCTTAATTTCTTCTGCTTCTGTTAGGTCTGTATCGTTTCTGTCCCTTATTGTGCCCATTCTTATATGCAATGTTTCTCTGATATTTCCAATTTTCTTGAACAGATGCAAAGCTTTTTCTGCTCTATTTTTCCTTAATTTCTTTGCATTGTTCAAAATGGCTTTCTAATCTGTCCTTGCTATTCTCTGGGACTCTGAATTCAGTTGAGTATATCTTTCTCTTTTTCCCTTGCCTTTCACTTATCTTCTTTTCTCAGATATTTGCAAATCCTCTTCAGACAACTCTTCTGCCTTCTTACATTGCTTTCTCTCTGTTTTTTCTTTTAATTGATTAATTTAATTGGAAGGTAATTGCTTTACAATATTGTGGTAGTTTTTGCCATATATTGACATGAATCAGCCACAGGTGCACATGTGTCCCCCAAATCTTGAATCCCCCTTTCACCTCCCTCCTCACCCAATCCTTCTGGGCTGTCAGAGAGCACTGGCTTTGAGTGCCCTACTTCATGAATCAAATTTTCACTGGTCACCCATTTTACATATGGTAATATATGTTTCAGTGCTACACTCTGAAACCATTCCACCATTGCCTTCTCCCACATTGTCCCAAACTCTGTTCTTTACATCTGTGTCTCTTTTGCTGTCTTGCATACAGGATCATTATTACAGTCTTTCTAAATTTTATATACATATATAAACACTTATACATATACACTTTATTGGTGTTTCTCTTTATGAACTACTTCACTGTATAAAATAGGCTCCGGTTTCATTTACTTCATTAGAAATGTCTCAAATGCATTCCTTTTTATAGCTGAGTAGTATCCCGTTGTGTATATGCACCACAATTTCCTTATCCATTCATCTGCTGATACGCATCTAGGTTGCTTCCATGTCATAGCTATTATAAACAGTGCTGCAATGAACATTGGGATACATGTGTCTCTTCCAATTCTGGTTTCTTTAGTGTGTATGCCCAGAAGTGGGATTGCTGGGTCATATGACAGTTCTATTTCAAGTTTTTTATGAACTCTCCACATTGTTCTCCTCAATGGCTGTACTAGTTTGCATTCTCACCAACAGTGTAAGAGGGTGCCCTTCTCCCCACACCCTTTCCATCATTTACTGTTTGTAGACTTTTTGATGGTGGCCATTATAACCAATGTGAGATGATAGTTCATTGTGGTTTTGATTTGCAGTTGTCTAATAATGAGAGATGTTGAACATCTTTTCATGTGCTTATTAGCCATCTTATGTCTTATTTCGAGAGTCTTTAGATATTTGGCCAACTTTTTGATTGGGTTGTTCGTTTTTCTGGTATTGAGCTGCACGGGCTGCTTGTATAGTTTGGAGATTAATTCTTTGTCAAGTGTTTTGTTTGCTATTACTTTCTCACATTCTGAAGGCTACCTTTTCACCTTGCATATAGGTTCACTCATTGTGCAAATGCTTTTAAGTTTAACTGGTCCCCAAAAATTTTGGGACCAGTTTAATTTTTTTAATTTTTGTTTTTATTTCCATTACTCTGGGAAGTGGATCATAGAGGATCTGGCTGTGATTTATGGCAGAGGGGGTCCTGCCTATGTTTTTTCTCTAAAAGTTTTATAGTTTCTGGTCTTACATTTATATATTTAATCCATTTTGAGCATATTTTTGTGTATGGTGTTAGAAAGCATTGTAGTTTCATTCTTTTACAGCTGGTTGACCAGTTTTCCCAGCACCACTTGTTAAAGAGATTGTCTTTTCTCCATTGTATATTTTTGCTTCCTTTGTCAAAGATAAAGTTTCCACAGGTGTGTGGATTTATCTCTGGGCTTTCTATTCTGTTTCATTAATCAATATTTCTGTCTTTGTGCCATTGCTATACTCTCCTGAAGACTGTAGCCTTGTAGTATAGTCTGAAGTCAGTCAGGTTGATCCCCCCAGTTCCATTCTTTTTTCTCAAGATGGCTTTGGCTATTCGAGGATTTTTGTGTTTCCGTGCAAATTGTGAGATTATTTGTTCTAGTTCTGTGAAAAATACCATTTTTTGCTTGATAGCTATTGTGCTGAATCTATAAGTTACTTTGGGTAGTATACCAATTTTCACCATATTTATTCTTCCAATCCATGAATGTGGTATATTTCTCCATCTATTTGTGTCATTGATTTCTTTCAACAGTGCTTTATAGTTTTCTATATATAGGTCTTTTGTTTCTTTAGGTAAATTTATTCCTAAATATTTTACTCTTTTCATTTCAAAGGTGAATGGGATTGCTTCCTTAATTTCTATTTCTCTTTTTTCATTGTTAGTGAATAGGCATGCCAGGGATTTCTGTGTATTAATTTTATATCCTGCAAATTTACTATATTCATTGATTAGCTCTAGCAATATTCTGGTGGTATCTTTAGGATTTTCTATATACAGGATCATGTTATCTACAAAAGGTGAGTTTTTCTTCTTCTTTTCCAATTTGGATTCCTTTTATTTCTTTTTCTTCTCTGATTGTTGTGGCTAGACTTCCAAAACTATGTTGAATAGTAGTGATGAGAGTGGGCACCCTTGTCTTGCTCCTGACTTTAGGGGAAATGCTTTCAATATTTTGCCATTGAGGATAATATTTTCTGTGTTTTTTTTAATATATGGTTTTTATTATGTTGAGGTATGTTCCTTCTATGTCGGCTTACTGGAGAGATTTTATCATAAATTGGTGTTGATTTTGTTAAAGGTTTTCTCTGCATCTATTGAGGTAATTGTATGATTTTTATTTCATATTTTGTTATTATTGTGTATCACATTGACTAATTTGCAAATATTGAAGAATCTTTGCATCCCTGGGATAAAGCCAACTTGGTCATGATGTATGATTTTGTCATTATTTTGTTGGATTCTGTTTGATAGAAGTTTGTTGAGGATTGTTGCATGTATGTTCATCAGTGATATTGGCCTGTAGTTTTACTTTTATTGTAGCATCTTTGTCTGGTTTTGGTATTAGGGTGATGGTAGCCTTATAGAATGGTTTTGGGAGTTTATCTTCCTCTGCAATTTTCTGTAAGAGTTTGAGTAAGATAGATGTTAGCTCTTTTCTAAAATTTTGGTAGAATTAAACTGTGAAGCCATTTGGTCCTGGGCTTTTGAATGTTGGAAGATTTTTGATTACAGTTTTGATTTCCAGATTTGTGTTGGATCTGCTAAGATTTTCTATTTCTTCCTGGTTCCGTTTTGGAAGGTTATAATTTTCTAAGAATTTGTTCATTTCTTCCAAGTTGTCCATTTTATTAGCATATTGTTGCTCATAGTAGCCTCTTATGATCTTTTGCATTTCTGTGTTGTCTATTGTGATTTATACATTTTCATTTCTAATTTTGTTGATCTGATTCTTCCCCCCCCCCCTCTTTTTTTTTTCTTGATGAGTCTGACTAATGGTTTGTTTATTTTATATATCTTCTCAAAAAATAAACTTTCAATTTTGTTAATTTTTGCTATAGTCTCCTTTGTTTCTCCTTCATTTATTTCTGCTCTGATTTTTATGATTTCTTTCCTTCAATTATCTTTAAGGTTCTTCTTTATTTTTCTCTAGTTGCTTTAGGTGTAAACTGAGGTTGTTGATTTGATGTTTCTCTAGTTTCTTTAGGTACGTTTGTATTGCTGTGAGTCTCCCTCTTAGCAGTGCTTTTTCTGAATCCCATAGGTTTTGTGTTGTTATGTTTTCATTTTCATTTGCTTTTATACTTATCTTGATTTCTTCCATAATCTGTTGGTTATTCAGAAGCATGTTGTCTAGCCTCAATATACATGCAATTTTAATAGATTTTCCTCTGTATTTGACATCTAATCTTACCACATGTGATCAGAAAAGATGCCTGAAGTGATTTCACTTTTTAAAAAATTTACCAAGGCTAGATTTATTGCACAGGATGTGATCTATCCTGAAGAAATTTCCATGTGCACTTGAGAAGAAGGTGACATCTACTGATTTTGGGTGAAATGCACTATACATATCAATTAGGTCTAACTGGTCCACTGTATCATTCAAATCTTGTGGTTCCTTGCTAATTTTCTGTTTTGTTGATCTATCCATAGGTGTGAGTGGAGTACTAAAGTCTCCCACTATTACTGTGTTACTGTTATTTCCACTTTTATTCTTGTTAGCATTTTGCTTTACATATTGAGGTGCTCCTATGTTGGGTACTTATGTATTTATAATTGTTATATCTTCTTCTTGGATATACTTTGATCATTATGTAGTGTCCTTCTTTGTCTCTTATCACAGTCTTTATTTCAAAATATATTTTATCTGATATGATTATTGGCATTCCTGCTTTCTTTTGGTCTCTGGTTTGCATGAACGGTAAAGCGTCTGTCTACAATGAGGGAGACCTGGGTTCGATCCCTGGGTCAGGAATATCCCCTGGAGAAGGAAATGGCAATCCACTCCAGTACTATTGCCTGGAAAATCCCATGGACAGAAGAGCCTGGTAGGCTACAGTCTATGGGGTCACAAAGAGTCAGACACGACTGAGCGACTTCACTTTCACTTTTGCATGAAATAGCATTTTTCCACCTCTCAATTTTAGTCTGTATGAGTCCCGTGGTTTGAGATGAGTCTCTTGTAGACAACATATATAGGAGTCTTGTTTTTGTGTCCATTGGCCTGTTTTTGTCTTTTGGTTGGAGCATTAACCCATTTACATTTAATGTAATTATTAATAAGTAAGATCCCATTACCATATACTTTGTTGTTTTGAGTTCATTTTTAAACACCTTTTCTGTGTATCCTGTCTAGAGAAGACCCTTTAGCATTTTTCAAGAGCTGATTTGCTGGTGCTGAATTAACTCACCTTTTGCTTGTCTGTAAAGCTTTTGAGTTCAGTTTCATATCTGAATTATATCCTTGCTGGATAGAGTAAGATTGTTTGTAGGTGTTTCTTTTTCATTACCCTAAGTATGTCCTGCCATTCCCTTCTGGTCTGAAGAGTTTCCATTGAAAGATCAACTGTTATCCTTATGGGCATCCCCTTTTGTGTCATTTATTGCTTTTTCCTTGCTGCTTTTAATATTTGCTCATTGTGTTTGATCTTTCTAAGTTTGATTTATATGTGTCTTGGGGTGTTTCACCTTGGGTTTATCCTGTCTGGGACTCTCTGGGTTTCTTGGGCTTGGGAGGCTATTTCCTTCCCCATTTTAGGAGGGATTTCAACTATTATCTCCTACATATTTTCTCATGATCTTTCTTTTTGTCTTCTTCTTCTGGGATACCCGTGATTCAAATGTTAGGGCATTTAACATTGTCCAAAAAGTCTTTGCAGTTGTCCTCATTTTTAAAAATTTCTTTTTTCCTGTTTGTTTTATTTATTTCCACCATTCCATCTTCCACCTCACTTATCCTCTCTTTTGCCTCAGTTATTGTATTGTTGGTTCCCCTCAGAGTGCTTTTGATCTCGGTTTTTGCATTATTCATTACTGATTCCCTCTTCTTTATTTCTCCTAGATTCTTGTTAAACATTTCTTACATTTTGTCAGTCCTTATCTCTAGTCTGTTTATCTATAACTCTTTTTTTTTTTCTTTTTCAAGACTTTGGATCATCTTTACTATCATTATTCTGAAATCTTTTTCAGGTAGACTCCCTATCTCTTCCTCTTTTGTTTGGCTTGGTGGGTTTTTACCGTGTTCCTTCACCTGCTGAATAGTTCTTTTCATTTTCATTTTGTTTAGTTTGCTGGGATTGGGTTGCCCTTTCTGCAGACTGAAAGTTCCTTGTCCCTCTTAATTGTCAAGTATGTTCCCTGTGGGTGTGGTTGGACCAGTGTCTTGTCAGGGTTTCCTTGTTGAGGGAGCTTGTGTCTGTGTTCCAGTGGGTGGAACTGGATCTCTTCTCTCTGAAGTGCAATGAAGTGTCCAGTAATGAGGTTCGGGATATCTATGAATTTGACATGGCTTTGAGTAGCCCACCTTTTAATGTTCAGGGTTATTTTCCTGTTTTGCCTGAGAGTTAGCATGGTGTATATTGCACTGGACCATGTTTGCTCTTGAATGGAACTTGATTTCAGTGTAGGTATGCAGACTTTAGGGTGAGCTCTTGTCTATTAATGTTCCATGGAGTCAGGAGTTCTCTGATGTTCTAAAGTTCTGGAATTAACCTCCTGCCTCTGACTTTTGGTCCTTCTCTTACAGGAGCCTCAAGACATCTCCATTCACACAGCACAAAAAATAAAATCCCTAAGATAATGATGAAGCAATTTTCCACAGCCAGGAACACCCAAAGAGATCCACAAAGTTATATAAAGAAGAGAAGAGGTAGGATAGAGTTAGAGGTGACCAGGAGGAGAAAGTGAAGTGAAAGTTGCTCAGTCATGTCTGAATCTTTGCAACCCCATTAACTGTACAGTCCATGGAATTTCCAGGCCAGAATACTGAAGTATTCTGAAGTGGGTAATCTTTTCTTTCTCCAGGGGATCTTCCCAACCCAGGGATCAAACCCAGGTCTCCTGCTTTGCAGGGTGATTCTTTACCAGTTGAGCCACAAGGGAAATCCATTGTGGAAAGAGGAGAAATGGGGGGAGGGGGGCATCAAAAGGGGAAAGAGCAATCTAGCCAGTAATCAGATCCCTAGGTGCTCTCCACAGATCAGAACACACAGAGAGATTCCCAGAGTTATCTAGAGAAGAGAAGAGAATAAGGAGGAAGAAGATAGAGATTACCTGGAGGAGAATAGGCAGAGTCAATGGAGAGAGGGCAACCAAGCAGTAATCAAATCCCTAAGTGAAAATTGATACTGAAGATTAGATTCTTAAATGTGCAAAATTGATAACAAATATAAAAAAGCAAAGATTAAAAATCTAGAATAAAGGTTAGACTCTCAAAAATGCATAATATAAAAATGCAAAACAATTTCAATGGAAAAAATTGAACAATATATATGGAATTTGTTTTTTAAAAATAGGGTTTTTTTTGAAAGGTAATAGTAGTCTATAAAAATGAAAGTTAAAGGAATAATAAATAACTAATTTTTTTTCAAAACAACTAAAATGTGATAGTAGTGAAAATATATCTAATAATTTCTCTGGAACTCTTGTGGGCATTGCTGGGTCAGTTCAGTCTCAGATAGTCCCTTGTTCTGGCTTGTGTATTTTCTTAAGGTCTGTACGTGCCCCTCAAATGCACTGTCTCAGCATTAACTGCAAGGTTTTAATCAGTTACTTTTGTCACTTGCAGAGCAGTTCCCTCTTCTTTGTTTATTTTGGTTTCCTCTGTTTGAAAGTCTCTTTAGTGTCTAGTTTTCACCCTGACACAAGGGTGCAAAGGTGACCACGTTTTTAGGCTCACTTTTTCAGTTATCTTGTGGGGAGGGAGGGACACTGCCAACAAATAACACTGGCATGTGTGGGGAGTGGTCTCAGTGGGATAACCACACTGGATTTGCCACAGCCCAAGGTGGTGTGTACTTTCCAGGTCCACACTGCTCAAGCTCTAGAGTGCTCTGCTGGGGCACTGTCCCAAGTAGGTCCTGCACTTTGTGCACTTCCCAGGTATAAGTCACTCAGGTTCTTGGGTGCTTCTCAGGGACACAGACCCAGATGGGCTGTTCATTTTGTGCACTTCCCAGGTCTGAATAGCTCAGGCAACTGGGTGCTTGGTGAACACACTGTCCCAGGTGGGCTATGCATCTTATGCACCTCTCTGGTCCTGGCTGATCGGTTTCCTGGGTGTGCCCATGAGGGCACAGTCTCAGGTGTGCTGTGCGTCTCCTCTGGGGACCTGATCTCAGGCTGTGAAACTCCTGCCAGATATCTATCTTCCAGGATCCCAGGAAGATGTGCTTAGCAACTGGGAGCTTGCTCACAGTTTGGTGGAAGATGAGGTGCCTGGGGCCGAGATTGCAGCACCCCCTTGCCTTCTGGCTTTGGCTGCCACATACTTGCCCCTCTGCCTCCAGGGAGAGAGGGACATATATAGCAGCTGGCTTTCTCTCCAGTGATATTCACTCAATCCTTTGTTCTGTGAGTGCACCAGGGGTCACCATGTGGTATTACAGTCTTTCACACAAATGTCTTTCTCTCTCTCTCTCTCTTTGGTGATCCCATGGTTTGGTTTACTATCTTACATTAGCTCCCTCAGATTTTCCTCAGGACATTCAGGCCTGGTCCTCACCTTAAGGACCAATGATGATGATGCAGCTCACACCTCCCTGCCAGCCCCCACTCACTGTTGGTGGACGGGAGCATCTGTGCTACTTATCCGTCTCTGATTTTAGTTGTGGTTAGGTGTGAATTCTGTGTGTGTGTTTGTGTGTGTGTGCTTTCTCCCAGTTATGTTGCTCTCTGAGATTCCATAACTCCCCACAAACAACCTGTGAGAGGTTTTTCTAATGTGTAGAAACTTCTCCTCCTTCATGACCCCAGGATGGGTTCAGTTCAGTTCAGTTCAGTTCAGATCATTTCAGTGACTCAGTCGTGTCTGACTCTTTGTGACCCCATGAATCACAGCATGCCTGGCCTCCCTGTCCATCACCATCTCCCAGAGTTCACTCAAACTCACGTCCATCGAGTCAGTGATGCCATCCAGCCATCTCATCCTGGGTCGTCCCCTTCCCCTCCTGCCCCCAATCTCTCCCAGCATCAGAATCTTATCCAATGAGTCAACTCTTCACATGAGGTGTCCAAAGTACTGGAATTTCAGCTTTAACATCATTCCTTCCAAAGAAATCCCAGGGTTGATCTCCTTCAGAATGGACTGGTTGGATCTCCTTGCAGTCCAAAGGACCCTCAAGAGTCTTCTCCAACACCACAGCTCAAAAGCATCAATTCTTCAGTGCTCAGCCTTCTTCACAGTCCAACTCTCACATCCATACATGACCACTGGAAAAACCATAGCCTTGACTAGGCGGACCTTAGTCGGCAAAGCAATGTCTCTGCTCTTGAATATGCTATCTAGGTTGGTCATAATTTTTCTTCTAAGGAGTAAGCGTCTTTTAATTTCATGGCTGCAGTCACCATCTGCAGTGATTTTGGAGCCCCCTCCCCCTCAAAAAACAAGTCTGACACTGTTTCTACTGTTTCCCCATCTATTTCCCATGAAGTGATGGGACCAGATACCATGATCTTCGTTTTCTGAATGTTGAACTTTAAGCCAACTTTTTCACTCTCCTCTTTCACTTTCATCAAGAGGCTTTTTAGCTCCTCTTCACTTTCTGCCATAAGGGTGGTGTCATCTGCATATCTGAGGTTATTGATATTTCTCCTGGCAATCTTGATTCCAGCTTGTGTTTCTTCCAGTCCAGCGTTTCTCATGATGTACTCTGCATAGAAGTTAAATAAGCAGGGTGACAATATACAGCCTTGATGTACTCCTTTTCCTATTTGGAACCAGTCTGTTGTTCCATGTCCAGTTCTAATTGTTGCTTCCTGACTTGCATACAGGTTTCTCAAGAGGCAGGTTAGGTGGTCTGGTATTCCCATCTCTTTCAGAATTTTCCACAGTTTATTGTGATCCACATAGTCAAAGGCTTTGGCATAGTCAATAAAACAGAAATAGATGTTTTTCTGAAACTCTCTTGCTTTTTCCATGATCCAGCGGATATTGGCAATTTGATCTCTGGTTCCTCTGCCTTTCCTAAAACCAGCTTGAACATCAGGGAGCTCAAAGTTCACATATTGCTGAAGTCTGGCTTGGAGAATTTTGAGCATTATTTTACTAGCATGTGAGATGAGGGCAATTGTGCGGTAGTTTGAGCATTCTTTGGCATTGCCTTTCTTTGGGATTGCAATGAAAACGGAACTTTTCCAGTCCTGTGACCACTGCTGAGTTTTCCAAATTTGCTGGCATATTGAGTGCAGCACTTTCACAGCATCATCTTTCCGGATTTGAAACAGCTCAACTGGAATTCCATCACTTCTACTGGCTTTGTTCGTTGTGATGCTTTCTAAGGCCCACTTGACTTCACATTCCAAGATGTCTGGCTCTAGATTAGTGATCACATCATCATGATTATCTGGGTCGTGAAGATCTTTTTTGTACAGTTCTTCCTTGTATTCTTGCCACCTCTTCTTAATATCTTCTGCTTTTGTTAGGTCCATACCATTTCTGTCCTTTATCGGGCCCATCTTTGCATGAAATGTTCCCTTGGTATCTCTGATTTTCTTGAAGAGATCGCTAGTCTTTCCCATTCTGTTGTTTTCCTCTATTGCTTTGCATTGATCACTGAAGAAGGCTTTCTTATCTCTTCTTGCTGTTCTTTGGAACTCTGCATTCAGAAGCTTATATCTTTCCTTTTCTCCTTTGCTTTTCACTTCTCTTCTTTTCACAGCTATTTGTAAGGCCTCCCCAGACAGCCATTTTGCTTTTTTGCATTTCTTTTCCACGGGGATGGTCTTGATCCCTGTCTCCTGTACAATGTCACGAACCTCATTCCATAGTTCATCAGGCACTCTATCTATCAGATCTTGACCCTTAAATCTATTTCTCACTTCCACTGTATAATCATAAGGGATTTGATTTAGGTCATACCTGAATGGTCTAGCAGTTTTCCCTGCTTTCTTCAATTTAAGTCTGAAGTTGGCAATAAGGAGTTCATGATCTGAGCCACAGTCAGCTCCCAGTCTTGTTTTTGTTGACTGTATAGAGCTTCTCCATCTTTGGCTGCAAAGAATATAATCAATCTGATTTCGGTGTTGAGCATCTGGTGATGTCCATGTGTAGAGTCTTCTCTTGTGTTGTTTGAAGGGGGTGTTTGCTATGACCCATGCATTTTCTTGGCAAAACGCTATTAGTCTTTGCCCTGCTTCATTCCGCATTCTAAGGCCAAATTTGCCTGTTACTCCAGGTGTTTCTTGACTTCTTACTTTTGCATTCCAGTCCCCTATAATGAAAAGGACATCTTTTTTGGTGTTAGTTCTAAAAAATGGGTCTCCATCCCTAAATCTTTTGTCTCTGTTTTCATCTGTTGTCTTTTGCCCTACCTCCTTTTGAAGAATTTGGGCTGATTTTCTGGGTTCCTGGTGTCCTCCACCAGCATCCAGAAGTTGTTTTGTGGAAGTTGCTTAACAGTGAAATTATCTTTTGATGAATTTGTGGGGGAGAAAGTGGTCTCCCCACCCTATTCCTCCACCATCATAGACAGCCTCCTTTTTCTTGAGGATTGAGTCACTGCCTCCTGTACAATGTTACAAACCTCCATCCATAGTTCTTCATGCACTCTGTCTACCAGATCTAATCCCTTGAATCGATTCATCTCCTCCATTGTATAATCATAAGGGATTTGATTTAGGTCATACTTGGATGACTTAGTGGTTTTCCCTACTTTCTTTGATTTAAACCTGAATTTTGCAATATGCAGCTGATGATCTGAGCGACAGTCAGCTCCAGGTCTTGTTTTTACTGACTGTATTTAGCTTCTCCATCTTTAGCTACAAAGAACATAATCAATCTGATTTTGATACTGACCATCTGGTGATGTCCATATTTAGAGTAATCCTTTGTGTTATTTGAAAAATGTATCCATATTTGGAAAGGATGAAAAATACTTATATTCCCTGAAGATTGAGGAATTTGAGCTCCACATGAGGCATCCATCCCTTAGATGCTGCACGGAGTGACAAGACCCTGAAACACCTGGCTTTGAAAATCATTGGGGAATATGACTAGGACGATTATAGAACTATAGGGAACGGAAAACCTTATCTAATGGGGTTGTTCACAGCCTTGGTCAACCCCAAACTAGCATAAAACACCAGATTTAATAGCACATGTATCATAGGTTAAAGAAATCCACTTACTTATCTTGAAGCAAATGTCAGAGAGCAAGAACCAATTAGGACACACTTTGGTGACTGAGACACAGTTATGAACCATTTTTGTAATCTCATGCTACCTTTTTAGTGCCTGTGCTGCCTGGTACCATTTTGGAAATCTCCATCTAACCTATTAGCCAAGAGTCTGGCCCTCTTCTGAGTTTCTGTTGGGTCTCACAGCTGACCTTATGATGACTGGGCCCACCAGCACATAGATGATGTTGTAGTTAAGCACCACAGTCATTTCAAGGGCAGGTGCTTCCCACCAACATGCCACAGCAGCATTCCTGGTTTTTCCACAAGAGACAAGCACATGGAAGCCACATGTAGGACACTGTTGAGTGCCTGGCTTGTGTGGTCAAGTGGGATTGTGCTTTTGACCACATAGGACATCTGTTACACAAGATCATCTCTTCACAACGTGGAGAGATAACTGATTTACATAATACATTGATAGAAGCAAACACAGAGAAAAAGGCAAAATCATGAGATAGAGGTATATTTTCCAATCAACAGGGCAATAAAAAAATCTCAGAAAAAGATGCTTATCAAATTTGGGAGAAGAATGGATATTTATGATGAGGGCTTCAACAGAAATATAAAAATATTTTCAAAATACCAATCAGAAGTTTTAACTAAACTTAAAACTAATTAAAGAGATTCAACGGCATATTAGATGATCTAGAAGAAAGAACAAGTGAATTTGAAGACAAAGCAATGGAACTCACCTCAATAGAGCAGAAAAATTTTTTTAAAAAGTGACAGTCCCAAAGGGGCCTTTGGGACAATGTCAAGTAGATTAACATTCACATTGTATGGGTCCCAGAAGAAAGAAGAGAGAAAGGCCATAAATTTTTTTTGAAGAAATAGTGGCTGAAAACTTACCTAATATGGGGAGAAAACAGACTTCTATGTAGAGAACTTTAAGAAATCTTAGAGTAAAATATATCAAAACAGACCCACAGAAAGACCCATTGCAATTAAAACAGTCAAAGTTTAGAAAAAAAAAGGAGAATCCTAAAAACAGCAAGAGAAGAAACAACTGTTATATACAAGGGAAACCACATAGAGCTATTAATAAATTGTTTAAGCCAAAGACTTATAGGCCATAAAGCAGTAACATGACATATATAAAGTTCTGGAAAAATAAATAAATAATAAAGCCAAAACCATAAAATACATGAAAAAACAAAACTTCCAACCAATAATTCTCTACCCAGCAAGATCACCATTCAAAGTTGAAAGTGAGAGTAAGAGCTTCCCTGATTAGTAAAAGTTAAGGAGTTTACCACCAGTAAATCAATATACAAGAGGGAGGGGGTAGGTAAGGATTCTTTGAACTGAAAAGAAATGACTTTAATTAATAAGATAGAAAGTATGAAAGTAAGAAAATCCCATCAGAGAAGGTAAATATATAACATAAATAGTGACTCCATGACCTATAAAGCAAGCATAATGTTGGAGAAGGAGTAAAAAATAAATCTTTAAGATTTGTTTAAATTCAAGTTGCTATCAACTTAGACTGCTATTTACAGGAAATTAGATTTGAATATTTTATATGTAAAATATTCTGTGTGAAATATTTCTTCCACACAGAAGAAACTTACAGTAAATACATAAAATAAAATGAGAAAGAAATCTAAACATAAAACTAAAGAAAACTACCAAAACACAGGAGAAGAGAGAGAGCAGAGAAAGAAACTAAGAGGAAGCAAAAAAAAAAAAAACAAAAACAAAAAACAGAAAAGAAAACAATTACCACAATGGCAACACACACATAGCTATGAACTACTATTTTAAAAGTAAATGAACTAAATTCAACAATCGAAAGACAGTGGCTAAATAAAAAACAACAACAACAAAAAACATATATATGGTGGCTACAAAAGATTACTTCAAAAGCAGGGTCACCAAGAAACCAAATGTGTGTGAAGTAATGAAAATACATAGTCTGTGTAAGTGGAAATAGAAAAGAAAGGTGGAGTAGCTACACTCATATCAAATAAAATGGACTTTAAAATAAATATTTTAATAAAAGGCAAAGGTCAATAAATAATGATACATAAATAATGATAAAGGTATACATAAATACATAATGATAAAGGTCACTACATAATGATATCAATTCAGCAAGATAGTATAAAATTTATAAATAAATACACATCCAACTGTAAAGGCATATAAAGCAAATATAAACTAATTTAAAAGGAGAAATTAAAGACAACAGAATAATAATAGAGTAATTCAACAACCCAAGTATATTAATGCATAGCTCATCTAGACAGATAATAAATAAGGAAAATTCAGTCTTAAATGATATATGAAACCAGATAGAATTTATAGCTATTTACAAACATTCCATCCAAAAGCAGCAGAATATGTATCCTTTTCAAGTTCTACGAGACATTCTCCAAGATAGATCATTTGTTAGGTCACAATGCAAGTTTTAATAAATTAAAAATATTTAACTTATATCAAGTATCTTCTCTGTAAACAATGGTACCAAACTAGAAATCAACCAAAGGTAAAGAAAAATGAAAATTAAAAAAACAACCCCTACAAAATGTAGAGATTAAAGAACTTGCAACGTTCTTTAATAAAATTCTGAATAACAATGTGTCAAAGAAATCAAAGAAGAAATTTAAAAAATGCTTAAAGGCAATTGAGATTAGAAATACAATATACGATAATCAGTGTCATACATGAAAAGCAGTTCTGGAGGAAATTTTACACCAATAGAGGCAAACCTCAAGAAACAAGAAAAATCTCAAATAAATATCTATCTTTAGACCTAAAAGAACTAGAAGAGTAAAAATTCACAGAGGAGGGAAATATTAAAGATCTGAGTGGAAATAAATGGAATGGAGATTTAAAAACCAATTAAGAATGATCAAAGAAACAAAGCTTTTTTTGGGGGGGAGGATGGGGAAACAAAACACCATTACCTAGACGTTTCCACCCCTATTTTTAGAAAAAATAAATTTCACATATTTAAAATCAGAAATCAAAGAGAAGTGACAATTGATACCTCAGAAATACAAAAGATCCTGCTGCTGCTGCTGCTAAGTCGCTTCAGTCGTGTCCGACTCTGTGCGACCCCATAGACGACAGCCCACCAGGCTCCCCCGTCCCTTGGATTCTCTAGGCAAGAACACTAGAGTGGGTTGCCATTTCCTTCTCCAATGCATGAAAGTGGAAAGTGAAAGTGAAGTTGCTCAGTCCTGTCAGACTCTTCGAGACCCCGTGGACTGCAGCCTACCAGGCTCCTCCCTCCATGGAGTTTCCAGGCACAAGTACTGGAGTGGGTTGCCATTTCCTTCTCCAGTACAAAAGATCCTAATAAGCTACAAAAAATTATATGCTAATAAGCACGGCAATTTAGAAGAAACAGATACATTTCTAGAAACATACAATCTTTCAAAACTAAACCATGAGGACTTAATATCTGAATGGACAAATTACTAATAAGGTTGTGGAAACGGTAATCAGAAACTCCTAACACAGAAAAAAGGACCAAACAACTTCACTGGTGAATTCTAGCAAACATTCAAGAAAGACTTAATATCTATCTTTCTCAAATTATTCCAAAAAAAAAAAAACAAAAAACCTCAAAAGGAGAGAAACCTTCCAAAAATATTTTATGCAGCCAGAATTATCTTGATACACAAACTACGCAAGGAGACAGTAAAAAAAGAAACTTATTGACCAATATTTTTGAAAAACATAGATGGAACCATCTTCAACAAATACTTGCAAATTGAATCCAATAACACGTTATTCCAGGAATGCAAGGATTGCTCTACATTCAAAAATCAATCAATGTGACACATGATATTAACAAAATATGAGATAATACTCATAAGATCATTTCAATAGGTGCAGAAAAAGCATTGAACAGCATTCAGCAATTTTTTAATAAGAAAATGTCAGTAAATTAGGTATAGAGAGAATGGACATACCTTAACAACAACAACAACAAAAGTTCTGTATGACAAACTCAAACTAATATCCTACTCAGTAGTGAAAAGTTGAAAGATTTTCTCTAAGATCAGGACCAAGATGAGGATGCTCACTCTTCCCATTTTTATTCAACATAGTATTAGGAGTCTTAGCCACAGCTATTAGCCCAGAAAAATAGATAAAAAAGCATCTAAATCAGAAAGGAAGATGTAGGGCTTACCAGAAGTGGTAAATCATGGTAAAGGATTTTCCTGCCAATACAAGAGATCTGGGTTCAATTCCTGGCCCAGAAGATCCAACATGCCATGGAGCAAAGTTCATGCACCAAAGCTATTGAGCCTGTCTTCTAGAGCTAAGACAAAGAAACTACTGAGTCCACATACCATGGCTACTGAACCCTGTGTGTCCTAGAGCCATTGATCTGCAATAATAGAACCCACAATGGTGAGAATCACACACACTGCAAATAGAGAAAAGCACACACACTGACAAACACTTAGCACAGTCTAAATAAGTAAATAAATTGATTTAAAAAATGGCAGATGTAAACTGTCACTCTTTAAAGATAATGCCATACTATATATAGAAATACTCAAAAACTACACAAAAATTTTAGAACTAATAAATACAGTAAAATGAAAAATTAAAATTGATTTATAAAAATCTGTTGCATTTTTATACACTAATAAAAAACAGTCTAAAAAAATGAAGGGAAAAATTCTCACATACAATTGCATTAAAAAGAATAAAATACATAGGTACAAATTTAACCAAGAAGATCAAAAACCTGTACATTAAAAACTGTAAGACACTGATGGACAAAATTGAAGATTATACCAAAAAATGAAAAAATATTCCATTATCAAGGTCTGAAAGAATTAGTACTATTATAATGACTGTGTTTTGCAAACAATCCACAGATTCAATGCAAAATTCCAATGGCATAAGTCACAGAACTAAAACACATAATTCCAAAATTTGTATGGAACCAAAAAGGACACAAATTATCAAAGCAATCTTGAGAAATAAGGTCAAATCTGAATGTAACAAGCTCCCAGGGTTAAAACTATACTACAAAGCTATGGTAATCAAAATAGCATGGTAGTGGCACCAACATCAGACACATAGCTCAATGGGATGAAATTGAGAGCACAGAAATATACTCACACATGGACAATTAGTATGCAACAAATGAGCAAAAAAACACAGAGTGGAGAAAGGATGATGTTTAATATAGGTTTAATATATGCTGGGAAAACTGGGCAAAATAATGAAGGTAGACTACTATTCTACATCATATATAAAAATTAACTCAAAAGTATACTTGAATGTAAGATCTGAAACCTTAGAATTCCTTCAAGAAAACATAGGCAGTAACCTAACTGACTTTTGTTGTAGGGGTGTTTATGAGGATATGATTCCAAACAAAAGGGATACAAAAGCAAAAATAAACAATTGAGAATGTATCAAACTAAAAAGCTGCTTAACAGCTAAAGACACTAAAATCAAAGCAAAATTCAATCAACTGAACAAGTGAAGATAATTAAAAATTACATACACAATAATAGTTTAGTATCCAAAATATATTAAAAACTTATGCAAAAAACCCCAAACTGTTTAAACCACAGTATGAAAGCATCAAATACCTGTTAAATGTCTATTAAAAATACAAAGAGTAAAAAATATTATAGAGGATGTGGAGTAAAAGTGACGTCCTTACATTACTGGTGGGAACATAAATTGGTGCAGCCAGTTTGAAAATTAGTATGATTATTCCTCAAAAATTTAAGAATAGAGTTACCATGTAACCTAACTATTTCACTTTGAGGTGTTTGTCCAAAGAACATGAAAACACTAATTTAAAAAGACATCCACCACTCTGTTTATTGCAGCATTATTTACAATAGCAAAGATACAGAAGCAACCTGATTATTAGTCAACAGATGAATGATAAAGAAAATGTCATGCATATATACTCTGACTTATTATCAGCTATAATATAGAATGAAGTCTTGTAATTTGCAGCAATGTAGATAGATCTACAGGGTATTATCTAAGTGAAATAAGTCCACTGGTCAGTTTAGTCCAGTCACTCCATTGTGTCCAACTATTTGCCACCCCATGGACAGCAACATGCCAGGCCTACTTGTCCATCAGTAACTCCCAGAGCTTACTCAAATTTATGTCAATTGAGTCGGTGATGACATCCAACCGTCTCATTCTCTGTTGTCCTCTTCTCCTGCCTCAATCTTTCGCAGCATCAGGGTCTTTTCCAATGAGTCATTTCTCCCCATCAGGTGGCCAAAGTATTGGAGTTTTAGCTACAGCATCAGTCTTTCCAGTGAATATTCAGGACTGATATCCTTTAGGATTGACTGGTTTGATCTCCTTGCAGTCCAAGGGATTCTCTCCAACACAACAGTGGAGTCTCCTCCAATACCACAGTTCAAATGCATCATTTTTAAGTGCTCAGCTTTCTTTATGGTCCAACTCTCACATCCATACATGATTACTGGAAAAATCATAGCTTTGACTAGATGGACCATTTGGGCAAAGTAATGTCTCTGCTTTTTAAAATGCTATTTAGATTTGTCATAGCTGTTCTTACAAGAAGCAAGTGTCTTTTAATTTCATGCCTGTAGTCACTATCTGCAATGATTTTGGAGTCCAAGAAAATAAGTCTTTCACTGTTTTCTTTGTTTCTCCATCCATTTGTATGAAGTGATGGGACAATATTCTGTGATCTTAATGTTTTGAATATTGAGTTTTAAGCCAGCTTTTTCACTCTCCTCTTTCAATTTCTTCAAGAAGCTCTTTAGTTCCTCTTCACTTTCTGCCATATCTGAGGTTATTGATATTTCTAATGGCAATCTTGATTCCATCTTGTACTTCATTCACCCCAGCATTTCACATGGAGTACACTGCACATAAGTTAAATAAGTAGGGTGACAATATACAGCTTTGACATACTTCTTTCCCAATTTGGAACCAGTCCGTTACTCCATGTCTGGTTCTAACTGTTGCTTCTTGAGCAACACATATTTCTCAGGAAGCAGGTCAGGTGGTCTGGTATTCCCAGTCTTTAACAATTTTCCACTGATGAAAGAAATCAAAGAGGACACTACTAGATGGAAAAATATACCATGTTCATGTATCAGAAGAATCAATATAGTGAAAATGAGTATACGACCCAAAGCAATTTACAAATTCAATGCAATCCCTATCAAGATACCAGCAATATTTTTCACAGAACTAGAACAAATAATTTCAAGATTTGTATGGAAATACAAAAAACCTCGAATAGCCAAAGCAATCTTGAGAAAGAAGAATGGAACTGGAGGAATCAACTTGCCTGACTTCAAGGCTCTACTACAAAGCCACAGTCATCAAGACAGCATGGTACTGGCACAAAGACAGAAATATAGACCAATGGAACAAAATAGAAAGCCCAGAGATAAATCCACACACATATGGACACCTTATCTTTGACAAAGGAGGCAAGAATATACAATGGAGTAAAGACAATCTCTTTAACAAGTGGTGCTGGGAAAACTGGTCAACCACTTGTAAAAGAATGAAACTAGATCACTTTCTAACACCGCACATGAAAATAAACTCAAAATGGATTAAAGATCTAAATGTAAGACCAGAAACTATAAAACTCCTAGAAGAGAACATAGGCAAAACACTCTCCGACATAAATCACAGCAAGATCCTCTATGATCCATCTCCAAGAATTCTGGAAGTAAAAGCAAAAATAAACAAATGGGATCTAATTAAAATTAAAAGCTTCTGCACAACAAAGGAAAATATAAGCAAGATGAAAAGACAGCCTTCTGAATGGGAGAAAATAATAGAAAATGAAGCAACTGACAAACAACTAATCTCAAAAATATACAAGCAACTTATGCAGCTCAATTCCAGAAAAATAAACGACCCAATCAAAAATGGGCCAAAGAACTAAATAGACGTTTCTCCAAAGAAGACATACAGATGGCTAACAAATACATGAAAAGATGATCAACATCACTCATTATTAGAGAAATGCAAATCAAAACCTCAATGAGGTACCACTTCACACCAGTCAGAATGTCTGCGATCCAAAAGTCTGCAAGCAATAAATGCTGGAGAGGGTGTGGAGGAAAGGGAACCCTCCTACACTGTTGGTGGGAATGCAAACTAGTACAGCCACTATGGAGAACAGTGTGGAGATTCCTTTAAAAATTGCAAATAGAACTGCCTTATGATCCAGCAATCCCACTGCTGGGCATACACACCAAAGAAACCAGAACTGAAAGAGACACATGTACCCCAATGTTCATCGCAGCACTGTTTATAATAGCCAGGACATGGAAACAACCTAGATGTCCATCAGCAGATGAATGGATAAGAAAGCTGTGATACATATACACAATGGAGTATTACTCAGCCATTAAAAAGAATACATTTGAATCAGTTCTGATGAGATGGATGAAACTGGAGCCGATTATACAGAGTGAAGTAAGCCAGAAAGAAAAACACCAATACAGTATACTAACACATATATATGGAATTTAGAAAAATGGCAGTGATGACCCTGTATGCAAGACAGCAAAAAAGACACAGTTGTGTATAGTGGACTTTTGGACTCAGAAGGAGAGGGTGGGATGATTTGGGAGAATGGCATTGAAACATGTATACTATCATGTAAGAAATGAATCGCCAGTCTATGTCCGATGCAGGATACAGCATGCTTGGGGCTGGTGCACGGGTATGACCCAGAGGGATGTTATGGGGAGGGAATTGGGAAGGGGGTTCATGTTTGGGAATGCATGTACACCCGTGGTGGATTCATGTCAATGTATGGCAAAACCAATACAGTATTGTAAAGTAAAATAAAGTAAAAATAAAAATTAAAAAAAAAAGAAGTATTTTCCAGTTTGTTGTGACCCAGATAGTCAAAGACTTAAGTCTAGTCAATAAAGCAGAACTAGCTGTTTTTCTGGAACTCTCTTGCTTTTTGTATGATCCAACAGATGTTGGCAATTTGATCTCTGGTTCCTCTGTCTTTTAAAAATCCAGCTTGAATATCTGGAACTTCTCAGTTAATGTACAGTTGAAGCCTGACTAGGAAAATTTTGAGCATTACTTTGCTATCATGTGAGATGAGTGCAATTGTTCAGTAGTCTGAATATTCTTTGGCATTGCTTTTCTTTGGGATTGGACCAAAAACTGACCTTTTCCAGTCCTGTGACCACTGCTGAGTTTTCCAAATTTGCTGGCATATTGAGTGCAGCAGTTTTACAGAATCATCCTTTAGGAGGTGAAATACCTCAGCTTTAATTCCATCACCTCCACTAGCTTTGTTCATAGTGTTGTTTCCTAAGGCCCACATGAATTTGGACTCCTGGATGTCTGGCTCTAGGTGGGTGATCAAACCATTGTGGTTATCTGGGTAGTTGGATCTTTTTTGCATAGTTCTGTGTATTCTTGTCACCTCTTCTTAATATCTTCCGTTTCTGTTAGGTACATACCATTTCTGTCCTTTATTGTGCTAACCTTTGCATGAAATGTTCCCTTGGTATCTCTAATTTCCTTGAAAAGATCCCTAGTCTTCCCTATTGTATTGTTTTCCTCTATTTCTTTACATTGATCACTGAGGAAGGCTTTATTATCTCTCCTTGCTATTCCTTGCAAATCTGCATTCAGATGGGTATATCTTTCCTTTTCTACTTTGTCTTTAGCTTCCCTTCTTTTCTTGCAATTTGTGAGGCCTCCTCAGACGACCATTTTGCCTTTTTGCATTTCTTTCTTTTTTTTTTTGGGTGGTGGTCTTGATCACTGCCTCCTTTACAATGTCATGAACCTCTGTCCATAGTTCTTCAAGCAATCTATCAGATCTAATCCCTTAATCTACTTGACACTTCCATTGTATAATCCTAAAGTATATGATTTAGATCGTACCTGAATGGTGTAGTGGTTTTCCATACTTTCACCAATTAAAGTCTGAATTTTGCAATAAGGTGTTCATGATGTGAGCTACAGTCATCTCCTGGTCTTGTTTTTGCTAACTGTACAGAGTTTCTCCATTTTCGGCTGAAAAGAATGCAATCAATCTAGTTTCAGGACCATCTGGTGATGTCCCTGTGAAGATTCGTCTCTTGTGTTGTTAGAAAAGGGTGTTTCCTATGACCAGCACATTCTGTTGGCAAAACTCTGTTAGCCGTTTTCTTGCTTCATTTTGTACCCTAAGACCAAACTTGTCTATTACTCCATGTATCTCTTGACTTCCTTACACCTGGATTCCAGTCCCCTATGATGAAAAGGATATATTTTTTTAGTGTTCATTCTAAAAGTTCTTGTATGTCATCATAGAACTGTTCAACTTCAACTTCTTTGGAATTAGTGGTGGGGCATATACTCAGATTATTGTGATATTGAATGGTTTGCCTTGGAAACGAACAGAGGTCATTTTGTCAATTTTGCCAATGCATCCAGGTACTCCATTTCAGGCTCTTTTGTTGACTAAGAGAGCTACTACTCCATTTTCTCTAAGGGATTCTTGCCCACAGTCATAGATAAAATGGTCATCTGAATTAAATGTGCACATTCCAGTCCATTTTAGTTTACTGATTCCTAAAATGTCGATGTTCATTCTTGCCATCTCCTTTTTGACCTATTCCAATTTAGCTTGATTCATGGGCCTAACATTCCAGGTTCCTATGCAATATTGTATTGCACTTTACTTCCATCACCAGTCATATCCACAACTGAGCATGCTTTCGCTTTGACTCTGTTTCTTCATTCTTTCAGGAATTATTTCCCAACTCTTCTCCAGTAGCATATTGGACACCTACTGACCTGGGTAGTTCATTTTTCAGTGTCATAACTGTTTGCCTTTTCATACTGTTTATGGGGTTCTCAAGGCTAGAATCCTGAAGTTGTTTGTCATTCCCTTTTCCAGTGGACCACGTTTTTCCAGAACTCTCCACCATGACCTGTCCATCTTGGGTGGCCCTACACAAGCGTGGCTCCTTGTTTCATTGAGTTTGGCAAGGCTGTGGTCCATGTGATCAATTTGGTTAGTTTTCTGTAAAGTCTATGGATGATTTCACTCAAATGCAGAGTCTAAACAAACAAAAATAAATTAAAAAACAAAACTCATTGATATAGAGAATAGAGTACTGGTTATCACTGGGGAAGGGAGATTGAGGGTATGTGAAATGTGTTACAAAGTTCAGTTGTATGGTGATGGATGGTAAATAGACTTGTGGTGATCATTCTCATTGCATGAGAATTTAAATGGTGAAGAATGATTTTCCCCCACCTTGATCATAATAGTGAATTTCACATTTCATATTTAATATGCATCTAAAACAAGGTCACTATCCTTGTAAAGCAAAAGCATAAAATAAAAGATCTGTGATGTGTATGTAGTTAGTTCATTTGCCCCACTTCAAAAAAAAAAAAAAACAAAAACTTTACAGATGTTGAACTTAATGCTGTACACCTGAAATTTATCTGGTAAAAATTCTGTATGTAGAATCATAAAATGTATTAGATACTTTATTATGTCAAAGAATGTAAATGAAAAAATGACACCACATTTTAGCTATTATCATTAGTATCTGGTTGATATTCAAAAAGTAACATCACAGAAGGAAATTTTTTTTAACTTTACATTTAATCTTGAACTACATAAAAAATCTGTTAGTTTTATTTATTTGGCTAATCTCTACTGGCATTTCAAACAATAGTAAAATATATTTTTAGTTTTATCAACACTGTAACCCTTGGGAGGAAAATATGAATTCATAAAGTAAGCCCCAAATTTATCTTCAGAAGATATTATGACACAGGACAAACTAACATTTATCAAGGTGTAGTCTCCCTCATGTCATCAAAGCTGAAGATTTACAGTAATGCCATTCTCCTTGATATAATTATAGCCAGGTTTCTTGCTTGTTTAAAGCAGATATTTCTGAATTTCTGATTCTGGTCATAGATCTGGCTTGGTTATGTGGGAAATCCTTTTATATTCTTTGGATATTGCAGTCTCAATATGCTTATCTTAGGATAGGAAAATGAATAAATTATGGAAACCATGGTGCTAATTTATTACTATGTAAGATGATAGACAGAAGTGTCTAGAATAGTATTATAAACTTTTACAGCAGATAATTGTTGTACCAGATTTGACTTACTGAAATTTTACCCCAAAGCCAACTGATGTGCCAAGTACTTTCCCCACGTATAGAGTTCATGTGGATAAATGAGCACAAGTATCTCCTTACTTGTTGTAAAAGGAAATCCACCTATCTTAGTTTGATAAAAGATGCTTAAAAACATGTAGAAGAAAGAGGAGACTGGTGTTTTAACCAGACGTTTAGCTTTACTAAACAATTAAATCAGAAAATTTGAGCACAGATATATACTCTTTCATGTATTATAATGTGTTGTTATATATTTATTTTCTGTATATAATATTGTTTGGAAGATTCATTCACTATGATATCTCCAATGGGTCCGGCTACTGCTAAGTTGCTTCAGTCGTGTCCGACTCTGTGCAACCCCATAGATGGCAGCCCACTAGGCTCCCCCATCCCTGGGATTCTCTAGGCAAGAACACTGGACTGGGTTGCCATTTCCTTCTCCAATGCGTGAAAGTGAAAAGTGAAAGGGAAGTCACTCAGTCGTGTCTGACTCTTAGCAACCCCATGGACTACAGCCTACCAGGCTCCTCCGTCCATGGGATTTTCCAGGCAAGAGTACTGGAATGGGGTGCCATAGGTAGCTAAAACTCAGGCTCGTGCATTTTGTGTGCTTTATACTTCAGAGAGCAGAGTTGTCCTTGATTAATCCAACACTAAAAAAAGATTAATTTACTTATTTTAATTGGATACTAACCACTCTACAATATTGTAGTAGTTTTTGCCACACATTGACATGAATCAGCCATGGGTGCACATGTGTCCCCCATTCTGAACATCCCTCCCACCACCCTCCCCATTCCATCCCTCAGGGTTGTCCCAGTGAACCGCTTTGAGTGCCCTGCTTCATGCATCGAACTTGCACTGGTGATCTGTTTCACATATGGTGATATACATGTTTCAATGCTATTATCTCAAATCATCTCACTCTTACCTTCTCCCACAGAGTCCAAATGTCTGTTCTTCATATCTGTGTCTCTTTTGCTGTCTGTCATATAGAGTCATCACTACCATCTCACTAAATTTCATATATATGTGTTAATGTACTGTATTGGTGTTTTTCTTTCTGACTTACTTCACTCTGCATAATAGGCTCCAGTTTCATCGACCTCTTAGAACTGATTCAGTTGCATTCTTTTTAATAGCTGAGTAATATTCCATTGTGTATATGTACCACAGCTTTCTTATCCATTTATCTGCTGATGGACATGTAGGTTGCTTCCATGTCCTAGCTATTATAAACAGTGCTTCAATGAACATTGGGATACATGAGTCTCTTTTGATTCTGGTTTCCTCAGTGTGTATACCCAGTAATGGGATTGCTGGGTTGTATGGCAGTTCTATTTCCAGTTTTTTAAGTAATCTCCACACTGTTTTCCATAGTGGCTGTACTAGTTTGCATTTCTACCAACAGTGTAAGAGGGTTCCCTTTTCTCGGCACCCTTTCCAGCATTTATTGTTTGTAGACTTTTTGATAGGAGCCATTCCGACCAGCGTGAGATGGTATCTCATTGTGGTTTTGATTTGCATTTCTCTGATAATGAGTGATATTGAGCATCTTTTGATGTGTTTGTTAGCCATTTGTATGTCTTCTTTGGAGAAATGTCTGTGTAGTTCTTAGGCCCATTTTTTGATTGGGTCATTGATTTTTCAGGTATTTAACTGCATGAGCTGCTTGTATAGTTTTGAGATTAATTATTTGTCAGTTACTTCATTTGCTATTATTTTTTTCCCATTCTGAAGGCTGTCTTTTCACCTTGCTTATAGTTTCCTTCGTTGTGCAAAAGATTTAAGTTTAATTAGGCCCCATTTGTTCATTTTTGCTTTTATTTCCATTACTCTGAAAGGTGGGTCATAGAGGATCCTGCTGTGATTTATGTCAGAGAGTGTTTTGCCTATGTTTTTCTCTAGGAGTTTTTTAGTTTCTGGTCGTACACTTAGATATTTAATCCATTTTGAGTTCATTTTTGTGTATGGCATTTGAAAGTGTTCTAATTTCATTCTTTTACAAGTGCTTGACCAGTTTTTCCAGTTCCACTTGTTGAAGATATTGTGTTTTTTCCATTGTATATTCTTGCCTCCTTTGTCAAAGATAAGGTGTCCATAGGTGTGTGGACTTATCTCTGGGCTTTCTATTTTGTTCCATTGATCTATATTTCTGACTTTGTGCCAGTACCATACTGTCTTGATGACTTTAGGTTTGTAGTAGTCTGAAGTAAGGCAAGTTGATTCCTCCAGTTCCATTCTTATTTCTCAAGATTGCTTTGGCTGTTCAAGATGTTTTGTATTTCCATACAAACTGTGAAAATATTTGTCCTAGTTCTGTGAAAAATACCATTGGTAGCTTGATAGGGATTGCATTCAATCTATAGATTACTTTGGGTAGTATAGTCATTTTCACTATACTGATTCTTCAGATCCAAGAACATGGTATATTTCTCCATCTTTTTGTGTCTTTTGTTATTTATTTCATCAGTGTTTTATAATTTTCTGTATATAGGTATTTTGTTTCTTAGGTAGATTTATTACTAAGTATTTTATTCTTTTTGAAGGACTGGTGAATGGAATTATTTCCTTCATTTCTCTTTCTGTTTTCTCATTGTTAGTGTATAGGCATGCAAGGAATTTCTGCGTGTTAACTTTATATCCTGCAAGTTTACTATATTCACTGATTAGTTCTAGTAATTTTCTGGTGGTGCCTTTAGGGTTTTCTAAAAAGTAGGTCTTCATAGAACCATTCAATTTCAGCTTCTTCAGTGTTACTGGTTGGGGCCTAGACTTGGATTACCGTGATATTGAATGGTTTGCCTTGGAGACGAACAGAGATCATTCTGTCATTTTTGAGATTGCATCCAAGTACTGCATTTCAGACTCTTTTGTTGACCATGATGGCTACTCCATTTCTTCTGAGAGATTCCTGCCCACAGTAGTAGATATAATGGTGATTTGAATTAAACTCACCCATTCCAGTCCATTTTAGTTCGCTGATTCCTAAAATGTCGACATTCACTCTTGCCATCTCTTGTTTGACCACTTCCAATTTGCCTTGAGTCATGGACCTGACATTCCAGGTTCCTATGCAATATTGCTCTTTACAGCATTGGACCTCGCTTCTATCACCAGTCACATCCACAGCTGAGTATTGATTTTGCTTTGGCTCCATCCCTTCATTCTTTCTGGAGTTATTTTTCCACTGATCTCCAGTAGCATATTGGGCACCTACTGACCTGGGGAGTTCCTCTTTCAGGATCCTATCATTGTGCCTATTCATACTGTTCATGGGGTTCTAAAGGCAAGAATACTGAAGTGGCTTGCCGTCCCTTCTCCAGTGGACCACATTCTGTCAGACTTCTCCGCCATGACCCACCTGCCCTGGGTTGCCCTGCGGGCATGACTTAGTTTCATTGAGTTAGACAAGGCTGTGGTCCTAGTGTGACTGGATTGACTAGTTTTCTGTGAATATGGTTTCAGTGTGTCTGCCTTCTGATGCCCTCTTGCAACACCTACCATCTTACTTGAATTTCTCGTACCTTGTGCATGGGGTATCTCTTCACGGTTGCTCCAGCAAAGCACAGCCACTGCTCCTTAACTTGAACTAGGGGTATCTCCTCACCACTGCCCTTCCTTACCTTCAACATGGGATGGCTCCTCTAGGCCCTCCTGCGCCCACGCAGCCACCACATCTTTTAGAACTAACACCTAAAAAAGATGTCCTTTTCATTATAGGGGACTGGAATGCAAAAGTAGGAAGTCACGAAACACCTGGAGTAATAGGCAAATTTGTCCTTGGAATGTGGAATGAAGCAGGGCAAAGACTAATAGAGTTTTGTCAAGAAAATGCACGGGTCATACCAAACACTGTCTTCCAACAACACAAGAGAAGACTCTACACATGGACATCACCAGATGCTCAACACCAAAATCAGATTGGTTATATTCTTTGCAGCCAAAGATGGAGAAGCTCTATACAATCAACAAAAACAAGACCAGGAGCTGACTGTGGCTCAGATCATGAACTCCTTATTACCAAATTCAGACTTAAATTGAAAAAAAGTAGGGAAAACCACTAGACCATTCAGGTATGACCTAAATCAAATCCCTTATGATTATACAGTAGAAGTGAGAAATAGATTTAAGGGCCTAGATCTGATAGATAGAGTGCCTGATGAACTATGGAATGAGGTTCGTGACATTGTACAGGAGACAGGGATCAAGACCATCTGCATGGGAACTAAATGCAAAAAAGCAAAATGGCTGTCTGGGGAGGCCTTACAAATAGCTGTGAAAAGAAGAGAGGTGAAAAGCAAAGGAGAAAAGGAAAGATATAAGCATCTGAATGCAGAGTTCCAGAGAAAAGCAAGAAGAGATAAGAAAGCCTTCTTCAGTGATCAATGCAAAGCAATAGAGGAAAACAACAGAATGGGAAAGACTAGCGATCTCTTCAAGAAAATCAGAGATACCAAGGGAACATTTCATGCAAAGATGGGCTCGATAAAGGACAGAAATGGTCTGGACCTAACAGAAGCAGAAGATATTAAGAAGAGGTGGCAAGAATACAAGGAAGAACTGTACAAAAAAGATCTTCACGACCCAGATAATCACGATGGTGTGATCACTCATCTAGAGCCAGACATCCTGGAATATGAAGTCAAGTGGGCCTTAGAAAACATCACTACAAACAAAGCTAGTGGAGGTGATGGAATTCCAGTTGAGCTATTTCAAATCCTGAAAGATGATGCTGTGAAAGTGCTGCACTCAATATGCCAGCAAATTTGGAAAACTCAGCAATGGCCACAGTACTGGCAAAGATCAGTTTTCATTCCAAATCCAAAGGAAGACAATGCCAAAGAATGCTCAAACTACTGCACAACTGCACTCATCTCACATGCTAGTAAAATAATGCTCAAAATTCTCCAAGCCAGACTTCAGCAATACATGAACTGTGAAATTCCTGATGTTCAAGCTGGTTTTAGAAAAGGCAGAAGAACCAGAGATCAAATTGCCAACATCCACTGGATCATGGAAAAGGCAACAGGGTTCCAGAAAAAAATCTACTTCTGCTTTATTGACTATGCCAAAGCCTTTGACTGTGTGGATCACAATAAACTGTGGAAGATTCTGCGAAAGATGGGAATACCAGACCACCTGACCTGCCTCTTGAGAAATCTGTATGCAGGTCAGGAAGCAACAGTTAGAACTGGACATAGAACAACAGACTGGTTCCAAATAGGAAAAGGAGTACATCAAGGCTGTATATTGTCACCCTGCTTATTTAACTTATATGAGGAGTACATCATGAGAAATCCTGGACTGGAAGAAACAAAAGCTGGAATCAAGATTGCCAGGAGAAATATCAATAACCTCAGATATGCAGATGACACCACCCTTATGGCAGAAAGTGAAGAGGAGCTAAAAAGACTCTTGATGAAAGTGAAAGAGGAGAGCGAAAAGTTGGCTTAAAGCTCAACATCCAGAAAACGAAGATCATGGCAACTGATCCCATCACTTCATAGGAAATAGATGGGGAAACAGTGGAAACAATGTCAGACTTAAATTTTTTGGGCTCCAAAATCACTGCAGATGGTGACCGCAGCCATGAAATTAAAAGGTGCTTACTCCTTGGAAGAAAAGTTATGACCAACCTAGATAGCGTATTTAAAGCAGAGACACTACTTTGCCGACTAAGGTCCGTCTAGTTAAGCTATGGTTTTTCCTGTGGTCTTGTATGGATGTGGGAGTTGGACTGTGAAGAAAGCTGAGCGCCAAAGAATTGATGCTTTTGAACTGTGGTGTTGGAGAAGACTCTTGAGAGTCCTTTGGACTGCAAGGAGATCCAACCAGTCCATTCTGAAGGAGATCAGCCCTGGGATTTCTTTGGAAGGAATGATGTTAAAGCTGAAACTCCAGTACTTTGGCCACCTAATGCAAAGTTTGACTCATTGGAAAAGACTTTGATGCTGGGAAGGATTAGGGTCAGGATGAGAAGGAGACGACAGAGAATGAGTTGGCTGGATGGCATCACTGACTCAATGGACATGAACCTGAGTGAACTCCGGCAGTTCGTGATGGACAGGGAAGTCTGGCGTGCTGCAATTCATGGGATCACAAAGTTTTGGACACGACTGAGCGACTGAGCTGAACTTAGGGTGTTCTGTGTAGAGGATCATGTCATCTGCAAACAGTGAGAGTTTTAATTCTTCTTTTCCAATCTGGATTCCCTATTTCTTTTTCTTATCTGACTACTATGGCTAAAACTTCCAAAACTGTGTTGATTAGTAGTGGTGAGAGTGGGCACCCTTGTCTTGTCTTAGGGGAAATGCTCCCAGTTTTTCACCATTGAGGATAATGTTTGCTGTGGGCTTATCATATACGTCGTTTTTTTATGTTGAGGTATGTTCCTTATATGCCTGCTTTCTGGAGGATTTTTATCATAAATGGATGCTAAATTTTGTCTAAGGCTTTTTCTGCATCTATTGAGATAATCATATGGTTTTTATCTTGCAATTTGTTTATGTGGTGTATCACATTGATTGATTTGTGAATATTGAAGAATCCTTGCACCCCTGTGATAAAGACAACTTGGTCATGATTTACGATCTTTATAGTATGTTGTTGGATTCTATTTGCTAGAATTTTGTTAAGGATCTTTGCATCTATGTTAATCAGTGATATTGGCCTGCAGTTTCCCCCCACCCCCGGGGGCTTCTTTGTCTGATTTTGATATTAGGGTGATGGTGGCTTCATAGAATGAGTTTGGCAGTTTACCTCCTTCTGCAATTTTCTGGAAGAGTTTGAGTAAGATAGATGTTAGACTTTCTCTAAGTTTTTAGTAGAATTCACCTGTGAAGCCATCTGGTCCTGGGCTTTTATTTGTTGGAAGATTGTTTTTATTACAGTTTCTATTTTTGTGCTTGTGATAGGTCTGTTAGGATTTTCTATTTCTTCCTGGTTCAGTTTTGGAAGGTTATACTTTTCTAATAATTTTTCCATTTCTTCCAAGTTTTCCATTTTTTTGTAATATAGTTGCTGATAGTGGTCTCTTATGATCCTTTGTATGTCTGTGCCAACACAACTTTTAATTTGTTCCAAATGGACACAGAAATCCACTATATGATTTTTTACTTTCTCATAATCAAGGGGGAAAAATCCTGTAGTTTAATATAAGGAAGAATAATGGCTCAGAATTTAGTATTTTATTAAAAAAAACTGTATTGAAAATACTTACAATGCTATAATATTGAAAATAACTTTAGTTTCAGTATACTGCTGCTGCTAAGTCACTTCAGTCGAGTCCAACTCTGTGCGACCCCATAGGTGGCAGCTCACCAGGCTCTGCCGTCCCTGGGATTCTCCAGGCAAGAACGCTGGAGTGGATTGCCATTTCCTTCTCCAATGCGTGAAAGTGAAAAGTGAAAGTGAAGTAGCTCAGTCTTGTCCGACTCTTCACAACCCCATGGACTGCAGCCTACCAGGCTCCTCCATCCATGGGATTTTCCAGGCAAGAGTACTGGAGTGGGGTGCCATTGCCTTCTCCGAGTTTCAGTATACAGATCACCTTATATTTTAAAAATTTATTAAGCCAGACTTTGTCTAGCATCAACTTGCTCAACCAAAGTGAGTTAAGAAAGTGTGTCTGCTCTCTCAGGTCTGAGGGGAATCATAAGATAATTGTCAATGGCTGCACTTACAGAGATCAGAGCAAAAGGCAGATTTAGCAACTGCAGGCAGGTCCCAACGGATAAATTCCCTTCAAATATATTGATTGATTGATTTGGAGTCAGTTATTTGAATTCTAGATACATTGTTTCATATAAAAAATGTGACAAATGGCAATTTGACTTCAAAGGAAGCCCACAAAATCCAATTATCATATATTTCAGTGGAGGCACTGCTCCAGTGGTTTCTTGGTCTCTCTAACTGAATGGGGGTGTCTCTCTGATCTGATGCTTTTGGCACTCTAAGTCACTTGGGATGACACATTTTCTCCAATACTAGAAGTTCATGTTCATGTACACAACAACAATATGTTCATTTATAGGTTATCCATAAAGTGACTATTCCTAATTTGGGGTATATCTACACTTGATTAATTAAATCAGTGTGGGAACTATGCTTAAATGGTTCTGGACACAAAGTTTATTGGCTTGAAAAGATCTAACTTGGCTTATTGCATAGCCAAGTTCTTATCCATTTCCCACATTTATACTTGGTAGATTTTGCAGTTGGAATAAACAGTTCTGCCTAAAGTATAGTTTAGCAGCTTGCGTTTTTAATAACCAATAATAAAAGTAGTCACAACAAGAAAGTAACTTTTATTTTTATCTATAGAGAAGTATTAGGTATTGCAGAAACCCAATCTCATTCGTTTTTGGCTCTTTAATTTTACCACTGAAAAATAAATCGATTGATTCTGAGCTATGTGAGTTTGCCTTTATCCAGTTTTAAGAGACAGTCCAAAAATATTTTTTATTTTTTATTTATTGTATCCATTCTGCAATCTCTTCTCATTCTTGTGTTTCTTATTGTCCATTAACTACTCCGTTTCTGAATGTTCTTTCCAAAATACTTCTGCCTTTTACTAAATTATTAAACAATTCCCATAGAAATGTCTTTCCTTTAGAAAGTAGCAGTAGTAGGCATAGTAAAGCACAAATCCTTTGTTCCTCTTCGCCAAATGGTTTATTAATACGTTCCACTTAGTATAGTATTGAAATACATCCAAAAGTGTAATTTTGGAAGGACTTTTTCCTGGACTGAAATTATAGCATAGGTCATTTTCTACTTTTTGAAAGTTGTATTTATTTACTCACCAAAAGTTTCAAAAATCCAACAAATAATCATTTATGAGTGTGTTATCAAAATATTGAAATGTTACATTTCTAATACTTTAATATATAATTTATGATCTAGGAATAACAAAAAGATTGTTAAAATTAATGCTTACATATATTTAGAAATTTTTTTTTTTTTTTTTTGTTGTTGTTTATTTTTTTTTTATTTTTATTTTTATTTTATTTTTCTAATTTTAAAATCTTTAATTCTTACATGTGTTCCCAAACATGAACCCCCCTCCCACCTCCCTCCCCATAACATCTCTGTGGGTCATCCCCATGCACCAGCCCCAAGCATGCTGTATCCTGCGTCAGACATAGACTAGCGATTCAATTCTTACATGATAGTATACATGATAGAATGCCATTCTCCCATATCATCCCACCCTCTCCCTCTCCCTCTGAGTCCAAAAGTCTGTTATAGACAGCTGTGTCTTTTTTCCTGTCTTGCATACAGGGTCGTCATTGCCATCTTTCTAAATTCCATATATATGTGTTAGTATACTGTATTGGTGTTTTTCTTTCTGGCTTACTTCACTCTGTATAATCGGCTCCAGTTTCGTCCATCTCATCAGAACTGATTCAAATGAATTCTTTTTAACGGCTGAGTAATACTCCATTGTGTATATGTACCACAGCTTTCTTATCCATTCATCTGCTGAGGGACATCTAGGTTGTTTCCATGTCCTGGCTATTATAATCAGTGCTGCGATGAACATTGGGGTACATGTGTCTCTTTCAATTCTGGTTTCCTCGGTGTATATGCCCAGCAGTGGGATTGCTGGGTCATAAGGGAGTTCTATTTGCAATTTTTTAAGGAATCTCCACACTGTTCTCCATAGTGGCTGTACTAGTTTGCATTCCCACCAACAGTGTAGGAGGGTTCCCTTTTCTCCACACCCTCTCCAGCATTTATTGCTTGCAGATTTTTGGATCGCAGCCATTCTGACTGGTGTGAAGTGGTACCTCATTGTGGTTTTGATTTGCATTTCTCTAATAATGAGTGATGTTGAGCATCTTTTCATGTGTTTGTTAGCCATCCGTATGTCTTCTTTGGAGAAATGTCTATTTAGTTCTTTGGCCCATTTTTTGATTGGGTCGTTTATTTTTCTGGAATTGAGCTGCATAAGTTGCTTGTATATTTTTGAGATTAGTTGTTTGTCAGTTGCTTCATTTGCTATTATTTTCTCCCATTCAGAAGGCTGTCTTTTCACCTTGCTGATATTTTCCTTTGTTGTGCAGAAGCTTTTAATTTTAATTAGATCCCATTTGTTTATTTTTGCTTTTATTTCCAGAATTCTGGGAGGTGGATCATAGAGGATCCTGCTGTGATTTATGTCTGAGAGTGTTTTGCCTATGTTCTCCTCTAGGAGTTTTATAGTTTCTGGTCTTACATTTAGATCTTTAATCCATTTTGAATTTATTTTTGTGTGTGGTGTTAGAAAGTGATCTAGTTTCATTCTTTTACAAGTGGTATCCTACTCAAACTCTTCCAGAAAATTGCAGAGGAAGGTAAACTTCCAAACTCATTCTATGAGGCCACCATCACTCTAATACCAAAACCTGACAAAGATGTCACAAAAAAAGAAAACTACAGGCCAATATCACTGATGAACATAGATGCAAAAATCCTCAACAAAATTCTAGCAATCAGAATCCAACAACACATTAAAAAGATCATACACCATGACCAAGTGGGCTTTATCCCAGGGATGCAAGGATTCTTCAATATCCGCAAATCAATCAATGTAATTCACCACATTAACAAATTGAAAAATAAAAACCATATGATTATCTCAATAGATGCAGAGAAGGCCTTTGACAAAATTCAACATCCATTTATGATAAAAACTCTCCAGAAAGCAGGAATAGAAGGAACATACCTCAACATAATAAAAGCTATATATGACAAACCCACAGCAAACATTATCCTCAATGGTGAAAAATTGAAAGCATTTCCCCTAAAGTCAGGAACAAGACAAGGGTGTCCACTTTCACCGCTACTATTCAACATAGTTCTGGAAGTTTTGGCCACAGCAATCAGAGCAGAAAAAGAAATAAAAGGAATCCAAATTGGAAAAGAAGAAGTAAAACTCTCACTGTTTGCAGATGACATGATCCTCTACATGGAAAACCCGAAAGACTCCACCAGAAAATTACTAGAGCTCATCAATGAATATAGTAAAGTTGCAGGATATAAAATCAACACACAGAAATCCCTTGCATTCCTATACACCAATAATGAGAAAGTAGAAAAAGCAATTAAGGAAACAATTCCATTCACCATTGCAACGAAAAGAATAAAATACTTAGGAATATATCTACCCAAAGAAACTAAAGACCTATATATAGAAAACTATAAAACACTGATGAAAGAAATCAAAGAGGACACTAATAGATGGAGAAATATACCATGCTCATGGATCGGAAGAATCAATATAGTGAAAATGAGTATACTACCCAAAGCAATTTACAAATTCAATGCAATCCCTATCAAGCTACCAGCCATATTTTTCACAGAACTAGAACAAACAATTTCAAGATTCGTATGGAAATACAAAAAACCTCGAATTGCCAAAGCAATCTTGAGAAAGAAGAATGGAACTGGAGGAATCAACTTGCCTGACTTCAGGCTCTACTACAAAGCCACAGTCATCAAAACAGTATGGTACTGGCACAAAGACAGACATATAGATCAATGGAACAAAATAGAAAGCCCAGAGATAAATCCACACACATATGGACACCTTATCTTTGACAAAGGAGGCAAGAATATACAATGGAGTAAAGACAATCTCTTTAACAAGTGGTGCTGGGAAAACTGGTCAACCACTTGTAAAAGAATGAAACTAGATCACTTTCTAACACCACACACAAAAATAAATTCAGAAATTTTATATATTAGGTAAGAAGGATATATTTTGTGATGAAAAGAATGTGTAGAGAGCTTAAAAATTATTACTCAGTCTATAACTGCTTCAATAACAACTAAAATTTCACCTCCTTTATTCTGTTTTTTTTTTCTCTTTTTTTAAATTAGCAAATTACTTTAATTAATTTTAAAACATCCTTGCATTTTACAACATTCTTTCAGAAGAATTGAAAACAATAGGGTTAGTCTCAGAGTAACTTAAATAAAAGTACTGTGATTACATGGTGCTTCTCTGGTGGTTCAGAAGATAAAGAATCTGCCGGCAATGTAAGAGATCTGAGTTAGATCTTTGTGTCAAGAAGACTCTTTGGAGAAGAGAATGGCTAACCCCTCCAGTATTCTTTCCTGAATAATTCTATGGACAGAGGAGCCTGGCAGACTAGAGTCTGTGGGGTTACAAATAGTCGGACACAACTGAGGGACTAACACTTAACATTGGGATTGTTCTTTTTCAGTCACCAACTTGTGTTCTACTCTTTGCCTGCATGGGTTGCAGCATGCCAGACTTCTCTGTCCCTCACCATCTCCTGGAGTGTGCCCAAGTTCATGTTCAATGAAACAGTGATGGGATTACATATTATTAAAGATTAGTGAGTAAATAGAAGAGAGAACTTTTTAATGGAGTTACACTTTATAACTTTTTAATGGAGATACTCTTTATAATTAAATGCCCTGCCTCCTTAAAGTTGATACGGGAAAAAACTAATTCCAAACTTTTAAACAAATGTGTGTAAACGCTTGTGTGGTAAACTTATAGGAAAATTCTTCTTTTGATTCCAAACTCCCAATTTATCCCAACTTCTCCTTTGATAACCATATGCTTGGTGTCTATGTCTATAATTCTGCTTCTGTTTTGTAAATAGGTTCATTTGTTTTTTGTTTTTAGGCTTCCCCGGTGCCTCACTGGTAAATAATCTCCCTGCCAATGCAGGAGACACAGGAGAGTGGTTTCAATCCTTGGGTTGGGAATATCCCCTGGAGGAGGAAATGACAATCCACTCCAGTATTTGTGCTTGGAAATCGCGCAGACAAAGAAGACTGGTGGACTACAGTTTATAGGGTCACAAAGAGTCAGACATGACTGAGCACACACATACACATATAAGTGATACCACATGATATTTGTCTTTCTCTGACTTAATTTAGTATGATAATCTCTAGGTCTATCCATATTGCCTCAAATGACATTATTTCATTCTTTTTTATGCATGACTAATTTATATATATCATATAAAAATACATTGTAATTGAATATATTACATATACATAAAATGTTGCTTCTTTATGCATTAATTTGTCAATGGACATTTAGGTTGCTTCTATATTATTTTGGCTACTTAACATAGTGTCACTATGAACATTGAAGTGCATGCATCTTTTCAAATTAGAGCTTTCATCTTTTCTGAGAAACTCCTTTTTTTAATAAAGAGTATTTTTTTCATTTTTTTGCAAGATAAATACATGCATATAACCTAGAAAATTTAAAACCTAAAAGATTGTTCTTAATCACTAATATTCATAAATCTCTAATATATAACTAACGGATTATATTAGTTATCTACTACTGTGGAAAAAGTTGTCCCAAAATTTAGTGATTTAAAGAAACAGTATGTGTTTTCTTACCATGTCTGTAGATCAGTAATTCAAGCATGACTTAGATCAGAGTCTTTCACCGAATACCCAAGTGTCAGCTGGGTCTGTGGACATCTCCTAACCCCCTTGGGAGAGATCAACTCCCAAAGTCAGTCAAATGACTGTTGACAGGATTGGAGACCTCACATGCTATTGGGCAAAAAACTCAGTTTCCCTCCCTGTGGACATATCGCAGTAACAACTCAAGATAACTGGTATTACCAGAGTGAGACAATCAAAGGACATGAAAGCACTTGAAAAATGAAAGCCACAGACTCAGTAACCTTTGTAACTGAGTCTCTGAAGAAACAGCTCTTCACTTCTGCCATATTCCATTAGTTATAAGCAAGCCATTAAGTCCAGTCCATGCTCAAGGGCAGGAATTTACACAGACACCTAAGTACTAGGCAGCAGGTATCTTGTAAGACATTTCAGAAGTTTCCTTTGACAATGGCTTGCAATATATGTTGATACAAACCTTTATTTATACAAAGAAACAGAAATAAAAATTTTCTTAACATCTACAGTTATCAAAGGCCATCAATAATAAGAACAAGTAGCCTTTCTTGATATCTTCATATGCTTGTATTCATTACTGAGGTTTATGAACATTATTTCATTTAATTCTGTCAGATATCTTTTGGAAAAAATATTTTAATCTCATTTTAGAAATTAAAAACTGAAACTTAGAGAGATACAATAATTTTCTAAAATAATATGGTGTATTGAACTTGAACTTAATTCCTGGCATCCAGACTCCAGATCTTATGCATTATTATATATAGTATTACACTGAAATGGCTACATGAACTAAATTTTAGAGAACTAAATTTTAGTTCTCTAAAATTTATTTGTCCTTAGCAACTGTTTGCTATAAAACAGTTGTTAAAGACAATGCCCATATTTGTTGTTAATTTGTTTACTTATTTGTTTTATTTCTGGCCACACCATGTCATGTGGCTTGTGGGAACTTAGTCCTCCAACTAGGGGTTGAATCTTGGTGCCATCTGTGAAACTGCCGAGTCTTAAACCCTGGGCCACCAGGGAAATCCCATTAACATGTTTTCTATACATTAAAAAAAAAATAAATCTCCTTATAAGAATGGAAAAAGAGTACATCAAGGCTGTATATTGTCTCCCTGCTTATTTAACTTATACGCAGAGTAAGTAATGAGAAACATGAGAAATGCTGGGCTAGATGACACACAAGCTGGAATCAAGATTGCTGGGAGAAATATCAATAAACTCAGATATGTAGATGACACCACCCATATGGCAGAAAGTGAAGAAGCACTGAAAAGCCTTTTAATGAAAGTGAAAGAGGAGAGTGAAAAAGTTGGCTTAAAGCTCAACATTCAGAAAATGAAGATCATGACATCTGGTCCCATCACGTCATGGCAAATAGATGGAGAAAGACTGCCTGATATATATTTTTTGGACTCCAAAATCACTACAGATGGTAAATGCAGCCATGAAATTAAAAGACACTTACTCCTTGGAAGGAAAGTTATCACCAACCTAGATAGCATATTAAAAAGCAGAGACATTACTTTGTCAATAAAGGTCCATCTTGTCAAGGCTATGGTTTTTCCAATAGTATACTTTGGGCAGCTGATGTGAAGAACTGACTCATTTGAAAAGACCCTGATGCTGGGAAAGATTGAAGGCAGGAGGAGAAGGGGACCACATAAGACGAAATGGTTGTATGGCATCATCAACTCAATGGACATGAGTTTGAGTAAGCTCTGGGAGTTGGTGATGGACAGGGAGGTCTGGCATGCTGTGGTTCACGGGGTTGCAAAGAATCAGGCACAACTGAGTGACTGAACTGAACTGATGAGAATTTAGACTAGTATTAAGGTTAAAGAAAATATTTTTCTACTCTGAAAATCTAATATGTTTGTTTCATTTTCTAATCATAAGATGGACATTATAATTTTTTTCCTTATTTGGCAAGATTTCTAGAACTAAAAAGTAAAGAATAATAAAAGATTGTTTGATAGTATTCATTGTTTTGTAAGGCAAACAGCTATATGTATAAAGAAACAAAGATATTTCTGTTTTTGTTTTGTTTTGTTTTCACAAATTCATATCTATAGGATAAATATAAGTACACCTCTGAATACCTGAGGAAAAAAACACTCTACAAAATTTATAATGGTAGCATGATGTTTGATTAAACAAAAATCCAACTTTGACGTGGATAAGTATAATGAGAAGTCATGAGAGAATAGAGTTTAATTATTTTAAAGGCTTTGTGGGATTGCTTCAAGATGGCAGAATAAAAGGATGTGTGCTCATCTCCTCCTGCAAGAGCACTAAAATCACAACTAACTGTTAAAAAAACATCAATGGGAGGATGCTGAAACACACACACAACCAAAAAGATATCTTATGTCCATAGACAAAGAAGAAGCTGCAACAAGATGATAGGAGGGGTACAATCACAGTGAAATCAAATCTCATACCTGCTGGGTGGGTGATCCACAAACTGAGAACAATAATACCAAAGCAGCTCTCCCACTATTGTGAAGGTTCTGAGGCCCATACCAGGCTTCCCAGCCTGGAGATCCAGTAAAGGGACTGCAAAACTCCAGGGAATCTGATATTGAAGGCCAACTAGATTTGGTTACAGGATTTCCAAAGAACTGAGGAAACAGAGTCTCCACTCATGGAGGACATAAACGAAATCTTGTGTACACACCAAGACACTGTGTAAAGTAGCAGTGACCCCACAGAATACTGCACCAGACCTACCTGCTAGTGTTTGAGGGTCTCATGTGGAGGTGTGGGTCAGTAGTATTTTGCTGAAGCATGGGAGTACTGGCAACAGCAATCCAGAAAATGTCCTTTGGTATAAATCCTCTTGGATGTCACTGTTAATCTTACCATAGAACCCTTACATCCCAGGACTGGGTTACATCAGGCCAAACAACTTACCGGAAGGGAGCACAACCCTAGTCATCAGAGCATGATCCTGACCACCAGAAGAAGACCCAATTTTTCCCACCACCAGTTCTTCCTAGCAGGAAGCTTACACAAGACACTTAGCCTCATCCACCAGAAAGCAGACAGAAGCAAAAAGAATAACAATCTCACAGCAGCTAGAATGAATCGCACATCACAGAAAGCTAATCAGAATGAAAATGGAGATGAAGACATCTTGTCTACAGATTAAGGGACAACACAAAACCCAGAAAAACAACTAAATCAATTTGGGATAGGAAAACTTCCAGAAAAAGAATTCAGAATAATGATAGTGAAGATGATCCAGGATCTTGGAAAAAGAATGAAGAAAATACAAAAAATGTTCACTAAAGGCCTAGAAGAACTAAAGACCAAACAGAGATAAACAATATACTAGAAGGAAACAATAACAGAATAACTGAAGCAGAACAGCTAAGTGACCTGAAAGAAGGAATGTGGAAGTCACTGCCACAGAACAGAATATAGAAAAAACAATGAAAGAAAAGGAAGACAGCCTGAAAGACCTCTGGGACAACATTAAATGTACCAACATTCACATTATAGGAGGCTTAGAAGAAGAAAGAAAGGACCTGAAAAAATATTCAAAGACATAATAGCTGAAAATTTCCTTAATATGGGAAAATAAATAGTCAACCAAGTCCAGGAAGTGCAGAGTACCAAACAGGATGGACCCAAGGGGGAATAGACAAAGACATAGTAATCTAAATGATGAAAATTAAAGACAGAGATAAAGTATTAAAAGCAAAAAGGGAAAAACTATAAATAATATACACTTGAACTCCCACAACATCATCCACTGATTTCTCAACAGAAACTCCACAGGTCAGAAATGAATGATACAGTATACTTAAAGTAATGAAAGGGAAGTATCTACAACCAAAAATACTCTAACTAGCAAGACTCTCATTCAGATTTGATGGAGAAATCAAAAGATTTCAAGACAAGAAAAACTTAAGCCAATTCAGCACCTCCAAATCACTTTTATGAGAAATACTAAAAGAACTTCTCTAGTCAAGAAGCACAAGAGAGGGAAAAGACCTACACAGAATAAATCCAAATCAAGAAAATCGTAATAAGATCATACATATCCATAGGTTCAGTTCAGTTCAGTTCATTCACTCAGTCTTGTGTGACTCTTCACGACCTCATGGACCACAGCACACCAGACCTCCCTGTCCATCACCAACTCCTGGAGTTCACTCAGACTCACGTCTTTCGAGTCAGTGATGCCATCCAGCCATCTCATCCTCTGCTGTCCCCTTCTCCTCCTGCCCCCAACCCCTCCCAGCATCAGAGTCCCAGCATACATATCCACAATTACCTTAAATATAAATAGATTTAATGCACCAAACAAAAGACACAGATGGATTGAGAGGAAGAAAATATGTGCATGTATGCACCTCCACTTACCGCATGACTCTATTTAGCCTCCTAAATGTATATAACAATTTTATATTGTTAGGTTAATCACATTTTCATTGTGGCTTGCAGTTGTAACTATCTTTTATTTTTTTGCCTGGTAACTGATTGTGAAAACTGATAAACATGTTTTATTATTGTGATTATGTACTATTATTCACTTAATAACATTGTGACTGATCAATAGAAAATAATATAATTCCCTATCACTAAAAAATGTAATCACTTTTAATAGAGAAACACATAATCAGTTTTTAAAATCCAGATGCATTTAAGAACTATCTTGGAAATTTTCGAAAAATACAAATGCCAGGGTATTGCTTGTTTTCTCTAAAGATCAAGATGTGTTTCTATTGAACAACTATGTTTAAAAGTAAATCAATTATGTTATGATCTTTTATTTTTATCTAGTTTATTTCACTTTTTTCATTTTATATTCAGTGGTTTGTCCCATTCATTAAGTTTTGTGTCTTCCACTTTCTGTGCCTTGTTTTTTGTTCTTTCCCAAGTCTTTATCAAGTATAGTAGAAAGTCTTTTGACTATATATACATATATATATATATATATATATATATATATATATAACTCTATATATAATATGTATGATATAATATACATATTTTAGATAACATGAATTTTTGCCTAGCTATACAATTATGATATTTTGATTCCACTTGTTTGACTTAATATGAATAGAAAGCTAGATTTCTTTTTTAAATATAAATTTATTTATTTTAATTGGATGTTAGTTACTTTACAATATTGTTTTGGTTTTGCCATACATCAACATGAATCTGCCACAGGTATACACGTGTTCCCCATCCTGAACCCCCCTCCCTCCTCCCTCCCCATACCATCCCTCTGGGTCGTCCGAGTGCACCAGCCCCAAGCATCTAGTGTCATGCATCAAACCTGGACTGGCGATTCATTTCATATATGATATTATACATGTTTTGATGCCATTCTCCCAAATCAAACTTTGATATAATTCCATGTATTTTGGCATCTAGTATTACTGCTAACAGTTTAGAAAGTTTATTATCTTTGTTGCTATTCAGTCACTAAGTCATGTCTGACTCTTTTTGACCCTATGAACTGCAGCACACCAGGCTTCCCTGTCCTTCACTATCTCCCAGTTTGCTCAAACTCATGTTCATTGAGTCAGTGAAACCATCCAACCATCTCATCCTCTGTCACCCTCTTCTCCCCTTGCCCTCAGTCTTTCCCAGCATCAGGGTCTTTTCCAAAGCATCAGCTATTCTGATCAGGTGGCCAAAGAATTGGAGCTTCAGCTTCAGCATCAGTCCTTCCAATAAATATTTATGGTTGATTTCCTTTAGGATTGACTGGTTTAATCTTTCCTCTGCCCAAGTGATGGTTAAGAGTCTTCTCGAGCACTACAGTATTAAAAAACATCAATTCTTTGGTGCTCAGCCTTCTTTGTGGTCCAATTTTCACATCTCTACATGACTACTGGAAAGATCATAGTTTCATTTAGGTGAACCTTTGTCAGAAAAGTGATGTCTCTGTTTTTTAATATGCTGTCCAGTTTTGTCATAGCTTTTCTTCCAGGGATCAAGCATCTTTTAATTTTGTGGCTACAGTCAATATTGGTAGGGATTTTTGAGCTCTCCAAAATAAAATCTGTCACTGTTTCCAATTTTTGCCCATCTATTTTCCATGAAGTGTTGGGACCAAATGCTATAGTCTTAATTTTTTGAATATTGAGTTTTAGGCCAGGTTTTTCATGTTCCTGTTGTACCTTCAAGAGGCTCTTTTGTTCCTCTTCACTTTCTGACATTAAAGTGATATCATTTATATATCTCAGGTTGTTGATATTTCTCCCAGCTTGGTTCCAGCTTGTGAGTCATTTCTCCCAGCATTTCACATGTAATTAAAAAAAAATTAATGTGATTTGAAACTTCTAATCTGAGAATATTAATAAATGCTATGTTGTTAAAAAAGGATATTAACATATGATATTGTATTATTAACTAAATTACAGATTTAGTTCAAGTTTCACAAAAATTTATGCCAGTGTTCATTATTTGTTTTCATACCTTATTTAAGATTCCACCTTGTATTTAGTTTCATTGAGCAGCTTCAACTGCATGCAAAAGATTCTGGTACATTCTCTTTCTCGTTTTTATTCTGGTACAAGTATTTTCTAATTTTCTTTATTAGGGCTTGTTAGATACAGCCATCATTTAAAAGTGGGCATTTAATTTTCAAATACATTTGGTTTTTAAATTATATTTAATATTAATTTCTCATTTAAATGCTTTCATCTCTGTAATCACCCTCTGTGTTTTTTCAGTCTTCTAACTTTCTTAAGCATTCAGTGGCTAAGTTAAAGATCTCTCATGGTAAACGTCACATTGCAAATGAAAATAGTGGGTTATTTTCAAATATCTTTTGATATTGATTTCTAACATAATTCCCCAATGGTAAGAGGACAGACTGTATAATTTTAATACCTTTAGTTCTTTAAATTTTGCATTTTGTTTTATGTCCCTGGGTATGTTCCATGGTGCCCTAGTTTATAGTCTATGGGAACTTGAGTAGAATTTTTATCCTACAGCTGTGTGAAAATTATATAATTCTTAATTGTGTTGAACTGGTTCATGATGCTCTTCAGTGTACTATTTCCTTCTTTTCTATATATTCATTCAATTAATTTTTGTGAGTTTAATATTGAAAATCCTACTAAAAATCTTAATTTATCTACTTAAAAATGATAATATATAGTGAAACTTTGTTATGCATTTTCCCAGTCTCCTGTAAATGTGTGATTATACTTTCATAATTTAAAACATAAAAAAAAGAATATTGTGAAAAGTCATTAGAAATATCTCATTTGTTAGCAGAAAATATCATTTTAGAGAAAGCAAAAGCTCAACAAGGAGAGGAAAATTAGTAGGAAAATAGAGAAAAATAAATATACAAAACTTTTCTTCAGAGGTTGCTTTTTTATATATATTGCCAAATTTGTTTTTTTACATTTTTTTTTTTAATTTTTACTTTATTTTGCTTTACAATACTGTATTGGTTTTGCAATACATTGACATGAATCAGCCACGGGTGTACATGAGTTCCCAATCCTGAACTCCCCTCACACCTCCCACCCCGTATCATCTCTCTGGACCATCCCTGTGCACCAGCCCCAAGCATCCTGTATCCTGTATCGAACATAGACTGGCGATTCATTTCTTACCTGATAGTATACATATTTCAATGCCATTCTCCCAAATCATCCCACCCTCTCCTTCTCCCACAGAGTCCAAAAGTCCATTCTATACATCTGTGTCTCCCTCGCTGTCTCACACACAGGGTTATCATTACCATTTTTCTAAATTCCATATTTATGTGTTAGTATACTGTATTGATGTTTTTCTTTCTGGCTTATTTCACTCTGTATAACAGGCCCCAGTTTCATCCATCTCATTAGAACTGATTCAAATGTATTCTTTTTAATGGCTGAGTAATACTCCATTGTGTATATGTATCACAGCCTTCTTATCCATTCATCTGCTGATGGACATCTAGGTTGTTTCCATGTCCTGGCTATTATAAACAGTGCTGCAATGAACATTGGGGTACACGTGTCTCTTTCAGTTCTGGTTTCCTCGGTGTGTATGCCCAGCAGTGGGATTGCTGGGTCATAAGGCAGTTCTATTTGCAATTTTTTAAGAAATCTCCACACTGTTCTCCATAGTGGCTGTACTAGTTTGCATTCCCACCAACAGTGTAAGAGGGTTCCGTTTTCTCCACACTCTCTCCAGAATTTATTGCTTGTAGACTTTTGGATCGCTGTCATTCTGACTGGTGTGAAGTGGTACCTCATTGTGGTTTTGATTTGCATTTCTCTGATAATGAGTGATGTTGAGCATCTTTTCATGTGTTTGTTAGCTATCTGCATGTCTTCTTTGGAGAAATGTCTATTTAGTTCTTTGGCCCATTTTTTAATTGGGTCATTATTTTTTCTAGACTTGAGCTGCAGGTGTTGCTTGTATATTTTTGAGATTAGTTGTTTGTCAGTTGCTTCCTTTGCTATTATTTTCTCCCATTCTGAAGGCTATCTTTTCACCTTGCTTATAGTTCCCTTTGTTGTGCAGAAGCTTTTAATTTTATTTAGATATTTATTTATTTGCTTTTGTTTCCAGTATTCTGGGAGGTGGATCATAGAAGATCCTGCTGTGATTTATGTCAGAGAGTGTTTTGCCTATATTCTCCTCTAGGAGTTTTATAGTTTCTGGTCTTACATTTAGATCTTTAATTCATTTTGAGTCTATTTTTGTGTATAGTGTTAGAAAGTGATCTAGTTTCATTCTTTTACAAGTGGTTGACCAGTTTTCCCAGCACCACTTGTTAAAGAAATTGTCTTTACTCCATTGTATATTCTTGCCTCCTTTGTCAAAGATAAGGTGTCCATAGGTATGTGGATGTATCTCTGGGCTTTCTATTTTGTTCCATTGGTCTATATTTCTGTCTTTGTGCCAGTACCATACTGTCTTGATGACTGGCTTTTGTAGTAGAGCCTGAAGTCAGACAGGTTGATTCCTCCAGTTCCATTCTTCTTTCTCAAGATTGCTTTGGCTATTCGAGGTTTTTTGTATTTCCATACAGATTGTGAAATTGTTTGTTCTAGCTCTGAAAAATACCCCTGGTAGCTTGATAGGGATTGCATTGAATTTGTAAATTGCTTTGGGTAGTATACTAATTTTCACTATATTGATTCTTCTGATCCATGAACATGGTATATTTCTCCATCTATTAGTGTCCTCTTTGACTTTTTTCATCAGTGTTTTATAGTTTTCTATATATAGGTCTTTAGTTTCTTTAGGTAGATATATTCCTAAGTATTTTTTTCTTTTCATTGCAATGGTGAATGGAATTGTTTCCTTAATTTCTTTTTCTATTTTCTCATTATTAGTGTGTAGGAATGCAAGGGGTTTCTGTGTGTTGATTTTATAACCCGCAACTTTACTATATTCATTGATTAGCTCTAGTAATTTTCTGGTGGAGTCTTTAGGGTTTTCTATGTAGAGGATCATGTCATCTGCAAACAGTGAGAGTTGTACTTCTTCTTTTCCAATTTGGACTCCTTTTATTTCTTTTTCTGCTATTATTATTGTCGCCCAAACTTCCAGAACTATGTTGAATAGTAGCAGTGAAAGTGGGCACCCTTGTCTTGTTCCTGACTTTAAGGGAAAGGCTTTCAATTTTTCACCATTGAGGATAATGTTTGCTGTGGGTTTGTCATATACGGCTTTTATTATGTTGAGGTATGTTCCTTCTATTCCTGCTTTCTGGAGAGTTTTTATCATAAATGGGTGTTGAATTTTGTCAAAGGCCTTCTCTGCATCTATTGAGATAATCATATGGCTTTTATATTTCAATTTGTTTATGTGGTGAATTACATTGATTGATTTGCAGATATTGAAGAATCCTTGCATCCCTGGCATAAAGCCCACTTGGTCATGGTGTATGATCTTTTTAATGTGTTGTTGGATTCTGATTGCTAGAATTTTGTTAAGGATTTTTGCATATGTTCATCGGTGATATTGGCATGTAGTTTTCTTTTCTTTTCTTTTCTTTTTGTGGCATCTTTGTCAGGTTTTGGTATCAGGGTGATGGTGGCCTCATAGAATGAGTTTGGCTCTTGAACTATGTGAGCAAAAGTTCTCTTCTTTCTACTTTGTCCTTTACTGAGAATTATCACTCTGAAAATGATGGAATAACTTAAAGAAAATTATTCCCAGAAAAACTGACCATTCTCTACTTTGGTCATCAAAACCTCATCCTTCTTGTATCCTGTCCAGATTTTTCTCTTCGGGTTTTGATGATTAACTAATTGTAAATTGACTTAGCTTCCTTCACTGCTATGACACAGAAAATAACTATTTCATCCTATTAATTCTCAGTGCATGGCATAATACTTGACACAAAGCAGGTGCTTAAGAAGTGTTTATTGAAACAATGAAATAAAATGAGTCTACATGGTTAAGATTTTGTTTGTCTTTCTGACATCTTATTTTTAATACCATTTACATATATTAGATCTCAAATCCTTTTGGGAAAAATAAATGATAGAACTTTTAATTTTTAATGTAGATTTTTATGGGTGAAAGGTTCTAAGGTGGGAGTTCAACCCTCTCAACACTGAGAAATTGTATTAGTGTCTACATTTTTCTCCTCAAGAAAATCAGAATATCTTTGAATTAAGAATTATGTTTTATTCATCATTCATTTTCTCTATCTAAGAGCTTAGCACAATTTCTGGCACAAAGCAAGGACTTAGAATGGTAGCAAGATTTATTGCTGGAATGAATCAATGCTCTGAGAAGAACTGAATTCAATTCATATCTTAAAAAATTTTTTTATCTATACTTTATATATATAAGAAACTATAAAAGTGCAAACAAAAACTGGGCTTTCAGTTCAACATATAGATAAGCCCTGCAGATTAAAAATAATACACTTTTGTTAGAAAATGCTAATGGCAAATAAAGGTAATGATTCTTCCTTTCCACATTTCTGTCTCTAGGGATAACAAACCATTGACAGTTTCTTGTAATTTCTAATAGGAAGAAAAATTCACATGCTAATACCTGTGGCAGATTCATGTTGATATACAGCAAAACCAAAACAATATTGTAAAGTAATTAACCTCCAATTAAAATAAATAAATTTATATTAAAAAGGCAAAAACTGGCAAAAAAATAAAATAAAATACCAATAACTAGTAACCTTCCTTTTCACAGTCGATTCCCAATTTTAGCATATACCAGAATCACAGGGAAGAGTAGTTGAAACGCAGACTGTTGGGCCTAATGCCCAAGGTTTCTGCTTCAGTATGTCTGCAAATGGCACCTAGAATTTGGTACCAGAATCATCAATTAACACACTTCAAAGATAGTAAAATGCACACTGTCTTTGCCCTTTACTTATTTACTCCTAGCATATTGTTTAAACCCAACACAGAGGTGTCCACCTTTTGGAGAAAAGAATATTTTAAAGGAAACAGGAGAAAATGAAGACTGAAAGTCTTGTAGGTTCTGGAGAAAAAAAATGTTGAATAAAATACCAAGGTACATGTAGAATGTATGTCAAGGTTTTTTCTTTTTCTCTGGACCTTGTCTCTTTTAGAAGCTGCCATTTTTATGTCCTTCTCATCTCTCTCAGATTTCTGTACTTTCAAAAACTGAACATGTTTGCTTTTACAAAGAAGATTATGCTCTCTTTCAGAATAAGTCTAGTGAAGGATCAGCAAACAGACAGCTGCAGCTTCTCATCAACATAAAAGACTAGAAACTGGTTTGATCCTATAATTCCTGAAGTCTGTTTTTAGTTCTCTATTTTTTTCATGATTAAAAAAGCCCTGAACCTATTCAAATAACAATCACTATCCTCATTACTTGAAGCTGTCTGTAAAATTCTCTGTTCATACAGATAAAATATTTGGTAACAGACTTGTGTCATGTGACTGAGAGAAATATTTGGCATAATTTAGTAAACATACAACTTAAAACTAGCTTATTTTTATTTTTAAAGTTACATAATACCTTCTTTATAAATTGTTAATCATGTGGTTGACTACATATAAAGAAGATTGCAGCTTGGCAAGGTCTGCGAAATGAGCTTAGAAGGACTATGAAAATGCAATGAAATTTGGAAGTTTGATAGCATTCCCTTTCAGTTCAGTTCAATTACTCAATCGTGTCTGACTCTTTGTGACCCTATGAACCACAGCACACCAGGCCTCCCTGTCCATCACCAACTCCTGGAGTTCACCCAAACACATGTCCATCGAGTTGGTGAAGCCATACAACCATCTCATCCTCTGTCATCCCCTTCTCCTCCTGCTCTCAATCTTTCCCAGCATCAGGGTCATTTCAAATGAGTCAACTCTTTGCATGAGGTGGCCAAAGTATTGGAGTTTCAGCTTCAACATTAGTCCTTCCAGTGAACACCCAGGACTGATATTTAGGATGGACTGTTTGGATCTCCTTGCAGTCCAAGGGACTCTCAAGAGTCTTCTCCAACACCTCAGTTCAAAGAATCAATTCTTCAGCACTCAGTTTTCTTCAGAGTCCAACTCTGACATCCACACATGACCACTGGAAAAATCATAGCCTTGACTAGATGGACCTTAGTCGGCAAAATAATGTCTCTGCATTTTAATATGCTGTCTATGTAGGTCATAACTTTCTTTCCAAGGAGTAAGTGTCCTTTAATTTCATGGCTTCAGTCACAATCTGCAGTGATTTTGGAGCCTGGAAAAATAAAATCAGCCACTCTTTCCACTGTTTCCCCATCTATTTCCCATGAAGTGATGGGACCAGGTGCCATGTTCTTTGTTTTCTGAATGTTGAGCTTTAAGCCAACTTTTTCACTGTCCTCTTCACTTTCATCAAGAGGCTCTTTAGTTCTTCTTTACTTTCTGCCATAAGAGTGGTGTCATCTGCATATCTGAGGTTATTGAAATTTCTCCCGGCAATCTTGATTCCATCTCATGTTTCTTTCAGCCCAGCATTTCTCATGATATACTCTGCATATAAGTTAAATAAGCAGGGTGACAATATACAGCCTTGATGTACTCCTTTTCCTATTTGGAACCAGTCTTTTGGTCCATGTCCAGTTCTAACTGTTGCTTCCTGACTTACATACAGGTTTCTCAAGAAGTAGGTCAGGTGGTCTGGTATTCTCATCTTCTGACTTTTTAACAGTTTATTGTGATCCACTTAGTCAAAGGCTTTGGCATAGTCAATAACACAGAAATAGATGTTTTTCTGGAACTCTCTTGCTTTTTCCATGATCCAGCGGATGTTGGCAATTTGACCTCTGGTTTCTCTGCCTTTTCTAAAACCAGCTTGAACATCTGGAAGTTAACGGTTCATGTTTTGCTGAAGCCTGACTTGGAGAATTTTATGCATCACTTTACTAGAGTGTGAGATGAGTGCAATTGTGCGGTATTTTGAGCATTCTTTGGGATTGCCTTTCTTTAGGATTGGAATGAAAACTGATGTATTCCAGTCCTGTGGCCACTGCTGAATTTTTCAAATTTGCTGGCATATTGAGGGCAACACTTTCACAGTGTCATATTTTAGGATTTTAAATAGCTCAACTGGAATCCCATCACCCCCACTAGCTTTGTACGTAGTGATGCTTCCTAAGGCCCACTTGACTTCACATTCCAGGATCTCTGGCTCTATGTGAGTGATCACTTTAAAGGAGTTGAAAATTAACTTAATTTTCAAGTATATTGAGAGGCCTCTGAGTGAAAAGATGAAAAAGAGGAAGCCAACATTTTCATTAATAAGTCCACCTTCAGAGAAAATGTAAGGGCCAAGGGAAGATTTACTCAGCTAACATATTAGGTATTAGCATTGTTTTATATACGAAAATTAAAGTGTTACAAATATCAGAACTGATATAAAATTTGTATAAATAATTAATATGGTCATTAAATTTTAAGGTAATATTATTTGTTTTGGTCTGCAATAACTTAGATCACTTGCTATAATTTCAACAATCTTAAATAATCAACAAAGTAAAACCTCACTTACGCTAATGAATTATAATTACTTTATCTGCAGGTCATTAAGTGATGATACATTGGTACATGCAAAATTCTTCAAGTTTTCAAGAAAGACTTTCCCACATGAAGCTATGATTTTAGTGTAGTAAAAAAAAAAAAAAAAGTATGTCAAATGTAATGATACAAGTAATATTTTAATGTCTGAGTTTGTCTTGTTAAGCCTTATTCAGTTTATGCTGAGACATTTAATGAATACTAGTAAGAATTTATTCCTTTGAATAATGGTTGAAAGGAAAAAATATAAAACTTATATACTTGTGAATGCAATAGGATTTTTGTGTTTTAAAATCAGTGACAAAGAATGAAGATATGAAATATTTATGATGTAATCAAAGATATAAATACATTTCCCCCTGAATTTTAAATTTTTATTGATATTTAAAAATTAGTGTATAAAAAACAGTTAGGATCTCTTGATAAAGAGAAGTCTTAAATTTTGTCAATTAACATCACATATTATAGGCAATGGATTTTATTTTTACTGGCAGAGGAAGGATAGATGATCCTTTCTGGATGAATCATTAATCAAAGTAAAACATGGACAAGAAGTCTAAGTTATTCATTTAAAGGGAATTTAAAAACTGATATGTAGAACTGTACATTCTTGATTACCATAAATAGTGAATTCTCTCCCTGCAGGCAATGGAAATAAAATTATCATCAGTCGGGGTGAGCTTGGATCAAGGTTGATTGAAATACTCACTGCCACGAAGCAATGACAAATGTATTCATTTCCTTAATAGCTATTACCGAACCTCTTGTGCCCTTATAAAGCTATTTTTATTGAAACTCATGTCACCCAGACCTCATTCATATTACTGACTGACACCCCTCAAACTCATTTCTTCACATTCTTTGAGGACTCTGGCCTCTGGCTTATACAGTTTGTTTCCACCATCGCTTCCACTCTTCCTGGACAATTTTAGAGTCTAAGGGATAATAAACATCCACACCTGAACTTTAGTTCACTGTAACTTTCTGAACTCAGCAGATTCCTCACCTTCTCTACTCCAGCATCACTAAATTGTTTCATTAACTAGAACTGTAATATCTATTAAACTTCTGAGATCTGCACACTTTTAGCCAAATTTTTCTTTTAGCTGTAGTACTCCACCACACTTTCAGGATATATATTCTTACTCACTATCTAACTTTTCTCCAACCTCAACTATATTTAGAGCAATTTCTAGAAATTTCCCCTCAATCTTTATGTTCTTTCTAAACATTAGTTGTATTCACTATGGGCCATTTACCCCATTTTCCTGGCGACAGACTCAGTTTACTCCTCTTTTCCTGGCTTCCTAAATGGTTGTCTTCTTTCACTTTTAAATAAATTCCATTTTGGATGATAAATTATAATGTCACCCAACTGTGAAACATACAACCGATTTCTCCCTGTTATCTTAAACATGCCCACATTTTTGCCCATGGTAACTGCTTTGAATTGATGTAACCACAGTCACTCCTTCACCTCAGTCCCCGAGTGTGCCTGGACAAAATGTCCCAGCAGTGCACACTAAAGTTAATACAAATCCCTGTTCTCCGATGACACATGCAATTCCAATACTGTCTATGCTGCTACTGCTGCTAGGTCACTTCAGTCATATCCGACTCTGTGTGACCCCATAGACGGCAGTTCACCAGGCTACCCCGTCCCTGGGATTCTCCAGGCAAGAACACTGGAGTGGGTTGCCATTTCCTTCTCTAATGCGTGTAAGTGAAAAGTGAAAGTGAAGTCGCTCAGTCATGTCCGACCCTCAGCAACCCCATGGACTGCAGCCTTCCATGCTCCTCCATCCATGGGATTTTCCAGGCAAGAGTAATGGAGTGGGGTGCCATTGCCTTCTCCAATACTGTCCATGGGTCCTCTGAAATATCCCTACTCCACATTTATACCTCATTGCCCAAAGCAACCCATCCGGACTCTGAATTTCTTTTTGAACTCCCTACCTACAAGCTGTTCTTTCAATCTCAGGACAAATTAATTTGTCTCCTACCTTAACAAGATAATCAGACTCATAGGTTTCTGTACTGTCTCTCCTCGGCTTTACACCTGAACAAATATTCATTCACTCCCTTTCCAATTGTCCTCCTTTATCCTTGAAAGTGGCATGCTTTTCCCCCATACACAGTAGATCCCTGCACACCAGCTTTGATTTCCAGCCTTCCCAACATTCCTTTGATCCATTCAGCAAGCTCTTCCTTTTCTTCATGATCAGCCTTTATCTTCTTATTGGATTTTTATCCCAAACACATGTAATTAATTATTTAATATCAAAAGCAAAACAATTTATTTTTCTAACATGCATTGCCTGCTCTTTGGTGACTTTTTTTGTTACCCTAAGATGAACTTTCAAAATGATTAATCAGCTCTTCATGCACTTCATCATCCCCACATTACCTTCTGTCCTCTGCCCTCAGCACTTTGTAGAAACTGCCCTCTCCAGCATGGTCTCTGTTGCCTTCTCTGAAAGCTCCCATTTCTTCATTTCCTTTTTGTTGTTGTTTAATCACTTTTGTGACCCCATGGGCTGTAGCCCACTAGCAGGATTTTACGGGCAAGAATACTGAAGTGGATTGCTGTTTCCTTCTCCAGGATCTTCCCAACCCTGGGGTCGAACCCACATCTCCTGCATTCATTCACCACCAGATTCTTTACCACTGAGCCACCAGGGAAGCCCTTTCTTTTCCTGACACATACTCTTCTGTTGCCCTCCCCACCCTCGCATCTCTGGCTTCTGTTCAGTACTTTCACTGGCTTTTTAATTTTCTATTCACTTTTTAATATCTGTGTTCACCACAGCCCAGTCATAACCCTGCCCTTTCCTCTTCTGTCCATTGCCTCTGGGCACCTTGTCAAAACTAGGGCTGACTACATAATGCTGATTTTAATTACCTTCCTGCAGGCTGTGAACCAACTTCACAAGCTGTATCTATCATTGAGAGTAGTAAGGTGCAGCAGCTACTTATGTCTAAACTCTGTCCTTCCCAGAACACTTCTCCATGCAGTGCTGTGCAGTACTCATTTTGTCAAGAGTTCCGCTGTCAATAGTTGAAGTCATTAACAGTAAACCTCTTTACCACTTTACCCCACAATACTTGTAACTTTGGTTTTTTTAAATTAGATATTATTCATATATACTTAAGTGAACATGCTTGTTGCCTTATATAAATAATAATTGAAAAGCGAAAGTGTTAGTCACTCAGTCCTCTCTAAATTTTCCCCATGGGCTATATAGTTCAACAGACTTCTCTGTCCATAGGATTCTCCAGGCAAGATTATTGGAGTGGGGAGCCATTCCCTTCTCCAGGGGATCTTTTGACCCAAGGGTTGAAACCAGGTCTCCCACATTACAGGGAGATTTTTACCATCTGAGTCACCAAGGAAGCCCAAATAATAATTAATCATAAGCATACTCAATATCAGGAATTTGGAGGGTTATAATTTAACTTGATGAGGGGATTAATGTGACAGCTACAAAACATAAAATTGGAAACATCAGTAACAATTTATCATCTCTAATACATTAGAAATGAGTTTTAGAGAAAATAGGTTTTATCTACTCTCTATAATAGTATACATTATGAGAAGATGCTTTCTCCATCCACCATGAGCAGGAAGATGCCTTTCTGGAACATTAAGATAACAAATCCCCTTATAATCATAATTGATCAAAGCATAGAAGTGTGCAAATATGTGAAATATTTTTAATATAATTGTAACAACCTTAATGGTTTAATACATCAATGGATACATGGAAATCTGACCTTTCTGCATGAGGAAGAAATGTGGTAAGAAAATTTAGGCATGATAGTCACATTGGTATGTTCACTGACACCTATTAATATTTCCAACATTTAAAGAGTTGAGGCCTAAATATACCAGTACCTATGTGCCCAAGTTAGAGTGTTATTACTGTCAAGATTATCCTCTTCTAAAATATCCGTATGTCTTACAGTAAATGACTATGTATCCTAAGCATTCATGTGCTGTGGATAGAGATAAAAAGTAGAAAATCTAATAGACCTTCTCTTTGCATGTGTTCTTTTCTCCCTTGCAAAATTAGTATGGTAGAAAAAGCATTCATTTTAATTTTGAGCACCTAATAGGCTTTGCTTTTTCAAGCCTTGAGCTATTTTTCAAATTTTACTATAAAAATATATTTATCTTAGCCTGTAGACATTTGTACATTGAAAATACATAAATCATCTAAGAACTAATAAAACAACCACAGTCCAGCAGAAACTCAAGGAAATAAAAGCATTGCTTTAAAGACCAATGCACACAATCTCTATTGGGCTGAGAGCAGAAATGAACAAAGATTGCTTGCTTTTAGCAAAGCTGAGTTATATGTGAAGGGACCATACTGTACGGGCAACACAAGGTTTTAACTGTCATGAAGAAGAATAGAAATTGATATAGTCTGTGAGGCTTTGGAGGTAGCATCCTGACTGGGATTTAAAAAGTAGCCAGAGGACAGGAAAGTCTTCTGAAGAAATATTCCACTAGCCTTGATAAAATGCCCGGGAAACCCTTTACTATAATATCATTATCAGATGTATCGTGCTTTTATTTTTCTCTTATTTATGTAACAGACTTTACTCGCAATGGTCTAGATTTTCTCTTCTTTCTTATTTTTTTAAAATTTTAATTTTTACTTTATTTTACTTTACAACACTGTATTGGTTTTGCCATACATTGACATGAATCCACCCCGAGTGTACATGAGTTCCCAAACATGAACCCTTCTCCCACCTCCCACCCCATATCATCTCTCTGGATCATCCCCGTGCACCAGCCCCAAGCATCCTGTATCATGTATCAAACATAGATGGGCGATTCGTTTCTTACATGATAGTATACATGATTCAATGCCATTCTCCCAAATCATCCCATCCTCTCCCTCTCCCTCTGAGTCCAAAAGTCCGCTCTACACATCTGTGTCTCTTTTGCTGTCTTGCATACAGGGTCATCATTACCATCTTTCTAAATTCCATATATATGTGTTAGTATACTGTATTGGTGTTTTTCTTTCTGGCTTACTTCACTCTGTATAATCGGCTCCAGTTTCATCCATCTCATTAGAACTGATTCAAATGTATTCTTTTTAATGGCTGAGTAATACTCCATTGTGTATATGTACCACAGCTTTCTTATCCATTCATCTGCTGATGGACATCTAGGTTGTTTCCATGTCCTGGCTATTATAAACAGTGCTGTGATGAACATTGGGGTACACGTGTCTCTTTCAGTTCTGGTTTCCTCGGTGTGTATGCCCAGCAGTGGGATTGCTGGGTCATAAAGCAGTTCTATTTGCAATTTTTTAAGAAATCTCCACACTGTTCTCCATAGTGGCTGTACTAGTTTGCATTCCTAGCAACAGTGACTCCACCAGAAAATTACTAGAGCTAATCAATGAATATAATAAAGTTGTGGGATATAAAATCAACACACAGAAATCCCTTGCATTCCTACACACTAATAATGAGAAAGTAGAAAAAGAGATTAAGGAAAAAATTCCATTCATCATTGCAACAAACAGAATAAAATACTTAGGAATATATCTACCTAAGGAAACTAAAGACCTATATATGGAAAACTATAAAACACTGATGAAAGAAATCAAAGAGGACACTAATAGATGGAGAAATATACCATGTTCATGGGTCAGAAGAATCAATATAGTGGAAAATGAGTATACTACTCAAAGTAATCTACAGATTCAATGCAATCCCTATCAAGCTACCAGCGATATTTTTTCACAGAACTAGAACAAATAATCTCAAGATTTGTATGGAAATACAAAAAAACTCGAATAGCCAAAGCAATCTTGAGAAAGAAGAATGGAACTGGAGGAATCAACCTGCCTGACTTCAGGCTCTACTACAAAGCCACAGCCATCAAGACAGTATGGTACTGGCACAAAGACAGAAATATAGATCAATGGAACAAAATAGAAAGCCCAGAGATAAATACATGCACATATGGACACCTTATCTTTGACAAAGGAGGCAAGAATATACAATGGATTAAAGACAATCTCTTTAACAAGTGGTGCTGGGAAAACTGGTCAACCACTTGTAAAAGAATGAAACTAGATCACTTTCTAACACCATACACAAAAATAGACTCAAAATGAATTAAAGATCTAAATGTAAGACCGGAAACTATAAAACTCCTAGAGGAGAACATAAGCAAAACACTCTCTGACATAAATCAGAGCAGGATCCTCTATGATCCACCTCCCAGAATTCTGGAAATAAAAGCAAAAATAAACAAATGGGATCTAATTAAAATTAAAAGCTTCTGCACAACAAAGGAAAATATAAGCAAGGTGAAAAAACAGCCTTCTGAATGGGAGAAAATAATAGCAAATGAAGCAACTGACAAACAGCTAATCTCAAAAATATACAAGCAATTTATGCAGCTCAATTCCAGAAATATAAACGACCCAAACAAAAAATGGGCCAAAGAACTAAATAGACATTTCTCCAAAGATGATGTATAGATGGCTAACAATCACATGAAAAGATGCTCAACAACACTCATTTTTAGAGAAATGCAAATCAAGACCACAATGAGGTACCGCTTCACACCAGTCAGAATGGCTGCAATCCAAAAGTCTCTCCTATCTTAAAGTCTTCAGTGGAAAAGGAAACATCAAGGCAGAAAAGTAACATACTTAATATAGACAAAATTTGAATATTATAATTACGAATCTCATCACTCTAACTGTATTATCACAAATACTAGATGGGGTCAACATGATCTTTATAGCATTTCACACTCCTTCTCCAAGATATCAGAAAATTCCCAGATGGACTTTCCTGTTCCTTGTCTACATTGCCTTTGACTTTCTACCTGGATTTGATTCATTATTCTGACTTATTGCTCTTCCTTTAATGGGACTTACTGTTTTTCCTTTACCTTTTTCTTAGATTTTACCCAAACAGTGACAACATCCTTTTCTCTTATTAGCCCCTCCAGCTGACTTTTTGAACCATGGACACATGTATCCTCTAAAATAGGATTGTGGTAAGCATCATATCATTAGGTACTTAAAAATACAGGATTAGAGGGAAAGGTTTATACTCACTCATCTTCATTACAAAGAGAAAAACAAATACCACACACTGAACATCTGTTTTTTCATCTTTTTGGCTATGCCACTACTAGGTTTGTAATTTGTAATAGCAGTTTTGACTTTTCTGAAATAAGTCAAAATCTCTAGACTTACTTTATTCTTCATCTCTCTCTTCTTACTTCTCCTCTCCCCACCTGATGGTCTTGGGGAACTCTAACTTCATCTCCTCACTCTTTGTTGTAGAAGAATTCAACTCAGTCTAGTCTCAGTTCCTAAATTCATCAAAAATTATACATATTCACATTATAAATATTTTGAAATAGTTAACCCAGAACCTTATAAAAAATCTTATAAAAATTCACATATCTTAAAAGTAAGGCTTTTAAGTAAATAGAAAGGCCTTATCTTAATACATATAAAATGTTTACACTTTTTAAAAAATTGGGCTTTTCATATTGATATCTTGAATTTCAGTTCAGTTCAGTCACTCACACATGTCCGACTCTTTGTGACTCCATGAGTTTCAGCACGCCAGGCCTCCTTGTCTAACACTAACTCCCGGAGTTCACTCAAACTCATGTCCATCGAGTAGGTGATGCCACCCAGCCATCTCATCTTCTGTCGTCCCCTTTTGCTCCTGCCCCCAATCCCTCCCAGCATCAGAGTCTTTTCCAATGAGTCAACTGTTTGCATGAGGTGGCCAAAGTCCTGGAGTTTCAGCTTTAGCATCATTCTTTCCAAAGAACACCCAGGACTGATCTCCTTTAGAATGGGCTGGTTGGATCTTCTTGTAGTCCATGGGACTCTCAAGAGTCTTCTCCAACACCACAGTTCAAAAGCATCAATTCTTCAGTGCTCACCTTTCTAAACAGTCTAACTCTCACATCCATACATGACTACTGGAAAAACCATAACCTTTACTAGATGGACCTTTGTTGGCAAAGTAATGTCTCTGCTTTTTCATTTATGAAATCCTAAATATAGGTACTAGGGTTCTCATTTAAAAAGGGTAAACAAAGACTCAGAAAGATTGTGAAATCTGTTCAAACTTCTCACATGTAATGAATGCCTAGATTTGAACTCTTCTATGTATAAGTCTTGGAGACAAACAGAGATCATTCTGTCCTTTTTGAGATTGCATCCAAGTACTGCATTTCAGACTCTTTTGTTGACCATGATGGCTACTCCATTTCTTCTGAGGGATTCCTGCCCACAGTAGTAGATATAATGGTCATTTGAGTTAAATTCACTGATTCCAGTCCATTTTAGTTCACTGATTCCTAGAATGTTGACATTCACCCTTGCCATCTCTTGTTTGACCACTTCCAAGTTGCCTTGATTCATGGACCTGACATTCCAGGTTCCTATGCAATATTGCTTTTTACAGCATTGGACCTTGCTTCTATCACCAGTCACATCCACAGCTGGGTATTGTTTTTGCTTTGGCTCCATCCCTTCATTCTTTGTGGAGTTATTTATCCACTGATCTCCAGTAGCATATTGGGCACCTACTGACCTGGGGAGTTCCTCTTTCAGGATCCTATCATTTAGCCTTTTCATACTGTTCATGGGTATTTCAAGGCAAGAATACTGAAGTGGTTTGCCATTCCCTTCTCCAGTGGACCATATTCTGTCAGTTCTCTCCACCATGACCCGCCTATCTTGGGTTGCCCCACGGACATGGCTTGATTTCACTGAGTTAGACAAGGCTGTGGCCTTAGTGTGATTAGATTAACTAGTTTTCTGTGAGTATGGTTTCAGTGTGTCTTCCCTCAGATACCCTCCTGCAAAACCTGCCATCTTACCTGGGTTTCTATTACCTTGGGCGTGGGTTATCTCTTCATGCCTGCTCCAGCAAAGTGCAGCTACTGCTCCTTACCTTGGACGAGGGGTATCTCCTTACCGCTGCCCTTCCTGACCTTCAACTTGGGATAGTTCCTCTAGGCCCTCCTGCATCCATGCAGCCACCACTCTTCGGGTTGCTCCTCCCAGCTGCCGCCCCTGGCCTCAGGCGCCACCCTGGCCTCCAGTGCGGGGTAGTTCCTTCCCGCCACTGCCCCTGGCCTCGGGCGTGAGATGGCATCTCCTGGCTGCCACTGATCTCGGTCATGGGGTGGCTCCTCTCGGTAGCCACCCTTGACCTCGGACTTGGGTAGCTCCTCTCGGCCGTTCCAGCTCATTCACAGCCGGGCACTCTTGGCCACTGCCTCTGACCTCGGATGTGGGGTAATTCCTCTCGGCCACGCTTAGTGCACCAGGTCCCAGCTGCCCGCGCTTATGAAATGGATAACTAATGAGATTATAGGGGACTGAATGTAAAAGTAGGAAGTCAAGAAAAACCTGGAGTAACAGGCAAATTTGGCCTTGGAATGCAGGAAGAAGCAGGGCAAAGACTAATAGAGTTTTGCCAAGAAAATGCACTGGTCATAGCAAACACCCTCTTCCAACAACACAAGAGGAGACTCTACACATGGACATCACCAGATGCTCAACACCGAAATCAGATTGATTATATTCTTTGCAGCCAAAGATGGAGTAGCTCTATACAGTCAGCAAAAACAAGACCGGGAGCTGACCGTGGCTCAGATTATGAACTCCTTATTGCCAAATTCAGACTCAAATTGAAGAAAGTAGGGAAAACCGCTAGACCATTCAGGTATGACCTCAATCAAAACCCTTATGATTATACAGTGGAAGTCAGAAATAGATTTAAAGGCCTAGATCTGATAGATAGAGTGCCTGATGAACTATGGAATGAGGTTCGTGACATTGTACAGGAGACAGGGACCAAGACCATCCCCATGGAAAAGAAATGAAAAAAGCAAAATGGCTATCTGGGGAGGCCTTACAAATAGCTGTGAAAAGAAGAGAGCTGAAAAGCAAAGGAGAAAAGGAAAAATATAAGCATCTGAATGCAGAGTTCCAGAGAATAGCAAGAAAATATATGAAAGCCTTCTTCAGTGATCAATGCAAAGAAATAGAGGAACACAACAGAATGGGAAAGACTAGAGATCTCTTCAAGAAAATTAGAAATATCAAGGGAACATTTCATGCAAAGATGGGCTCGATAAAGGACAGAAATGGTCTGGACCTAACAGAAGCAGAAGATATTAAGAAGAGGTGGCAAGAATACACAGAAGAACTGTACAAAAAAGATCTTCACAACCCGGATAATCACGATGGTGTGATCACCCATCTAAAGCCAGATATCCTGGAATGTGGAGTCAAATGAGCTTTAGAAAGCATCACTATGAAGAAAGCTAGTGGAGGTGATGGAATTCCAGTTGAGTTATTTCAAATTCTGAAAGATGATGCTGTGAAAGTGCTGCACTCAATATGCCAGCAAATTTGGAAAACTCAGCAGTGGCCACAGGACTGGAAAAGGTCAGTTTTCATTCCAATTCCAAAGAAAGGCAATACCAAAGAATGCTCAAACTACCACACAATGACACTCATCTCACATGCTAGTAAAGTAATGCTCAAAATTCTCCAAGCCAGGCTTCAGCAATACGTGAACCATGAACTTCCTGATGTTCAAACTGGTTTTAGAAAAGGCAGAGGAACCAGAGATCAAATTGCCAACATCCGTTGGATCATGGAAAAAGCAAAAGAGTTCCAGAAAAACATCTATTTCTGCTTTATTGACTATGCCAAATCCTTTGACTGTGTGAATCACAATAAACTGTGGAAAATTCACCTGACCTGCTTCTTGAGAAACCTATGTGCAGGTTCAGGAAGCAACAGTTAGAACTGGACATGGAACAACAGACTGGTTCCAAATAGGAAAAGGAGTACCTCAAGGCTTATATGCAGAGTACATCATGAGAAACACTGGACTGGAAGAAACATAAGCTGGAATCAAGATTGCCGGGAGAAATATCAACAACCTCAGATATGCAGATGACACCACCTTTATGGCAGAAAGTGAAGAGGAAGTAAAGAGACTCTTGATGAAAGTGAAAGTGGAGAGTGATAAACTTGGCCTAAAGCTCAACATTCAGAAAATGAAGATCATGGCATCCGGTCCCAACACTTCATGGGAAATAGATGGGGAAACAGTGGAAACAGTGTCAGACTTTATTGTTTTGGACTCCAAAATCACTGCAGATGGTGACTGCAGCCACGAAATTAAAAAAAAACACTTACTCCTTGGAAGAAAAAGTTATGAACAACCTAGATAGTATATTCAAAAGCAGAAACATTACTTTGCCGACTAACGTTGTCTAGTCAAGGGTATGGTTTTTCCTGTGGTCATGTATGGATGTGAGAGTTGGACTGTGAAGAAAGCTGAGCACCAAAGAATTGATGCTTTTGAACTGTGGTGTTGGAGAAGACTCTTGAGAGTCCCTTAGACTGCAAGGAGATCCAACCAGTCCATTCTGAAGGAGATCAGCCCTGGGATTTCTTTGGAAGGAATAATGCTAAAGCTGAAACTCCAGTACTTTGGCCACCTCATGTGAAGAGCTGACTCATTGGAAAAGACTTTGATGCTGGGAGGGATTGGGGGCAAGAGGAGAAGGGGACTACAGAGGATGAGATGGCTGGATGGCATCACTGACTCAATGGACGTGAGTCTGAGTGAACTCCAGGAGTTGGTGATGAACAGGGAGGCCTGGCGTGCTGCGATTCATGGGGTCACAAAGAGTCGGACACGACTGAGCGACTAAACTGAACTGATGTATAAGTTTAAACACTAAGGCCATGTAATTCTGAAGTAGATTTCTCAAGCCATTTTATGTATATATATATCTGCTTTAGTCATCACAAAGTCTCCAGGATTATGTTCAGAAGAAAGCATGAAAATGGAGTTAAAACAGACTCTAGAGTGGCAGGTTGTAAAATAAAACATTTTAGTAGTTTTGAGGGAAAGATAGGGCCTACACAATTTATTTCCTTCATGCTCCAATATGGTAAGATATGACTTATGAAATAAAGTTTATTCACATCCAGGGATGAAGTGGATTATGGCTGGAGATGATAGTCTTCAAGAATAGACATGAGGAATCTCAGGGCCTTTGATTTTGCTTTATTAATTTATTCCAACTAGTTGGAAAACTGACCTTTAAACCCTTCACTGCTGTGTGATACTGCCTCATATAATTTTAAATGAAGCACATGATTTCAATACTGCTGAAAAGCACTTAAAGACCCTCTAGGGAAATGTTATTAATGAGTCAATTAATTTGTAAAAAGTAAATAGGAGTGAAATTTATTGATTTTGGGTGTATGAACACGTGCAAAGCCATAGCTGTTAATTTCAAAACAATGACATGCAAAAGATGGAAGTATGTTTGAACAATTATGTCACCTCTAGTGTGTTACACAGCGAATTGAAATGGTAAGTCAAACAATTCTATGTTTGAATCTTAGCTCTTCTCTGCTTCTAGCTGGAACATTATGAGCCACTTATTTCCCTCTGTGTCTGTTTCTCTATCTGTAAGCCCATTAATTATAATTGGTGTGTGATAGTATCTCACTTTTTTTTCCCCAATTTCTAATGATGTTGAATATTTTTCATCTACTTATTCCCCATACCCTATATCTTCTTGCTTAAGCTTCTTTCCAAATTTTTGTCCATTCTTAAAATGAATGTTTTCCTTATTATTGATATTGAAGATTTTATATTCTAAATTGAAGATCTCTTATCAAATAAATTTGCAAATATTTTCTTATAGTGGCTTATCTTTTAAATATTGACATATAAAAAGTAAACTTTTAAAATTTGATGAACTCCAAGTTGTCAACTTGTTCTTTCATGGTTTATGCACATTTTTGCTCAGTCATTCCTATTAATATCTCTATTTTGAATCGATATGATATTCTGTAAATTGCCCAGATGGTCCACGTCCCTAGGGAGGTATTAAACAGAAGGTAGGGGAGTTAAGACCATAAGGGAGCAATGTAGTCCATTCCAAATTAATGTAAAATGTCCTGAATCCTAAACAATTCTATGTTTGAATCTTAGCTCTTCTCTGCTTCTAGCTGGAACATTATGAGCCACTTATTTCCCTCTGTGTCTGTTTCTCTATCTGTAAGCCCATTAATTATAATTGGTGTGTGATAGTATCTCACTTTTTTTTCCCCAATTTCTAATGATGTTGAATATTTTTCATCTACTTATTCCCCATACCCTATATCTTCTTGCTTAAGCTTCTTTCCAAATTTTTGTCCATTCTTAAAATGAATGTTTTCCTTATTATTGATATTGAAGATTTTATATTCTAAATTGAAGATCTCTTATCAAATAAATTTGCAAATATTTTCTTATAGTGGCTTATCTTTTAAATATTGACATATAAAAAGTAAACTTTTAAAATTTGATGAACTCCAAGTTGTCAACTTGTTCTTTCATGGTTTATGCACATTTTTGCTCAGTCATTCCTATTAATATCTCTATTTTGAATCGATATGATATTCTGTAAATTGCCCAGATGGTCCACGTCCCTAGGGAGGTATTAAACAGAAGGTAGGGGAGTTAAGACCATAAGGGAGCAATGTAGTCCATTCCAAATTAATGTAAAATGTCCTGAATCCTCCTTTTCTACAGGGATGTAAAAGAATGTTTCTCTCAGATCACTGTCCACAAGGCATCTTCCTGAGACAGTGCTAATTTGCTCTAGTAGAGGTACTATATTTAGCAAGACAGTTGCAATTGGCTTTCCCTGGTGGCTCATATGGTAATAAATAAATAAATAAATAAGTAAATAAAATAAAATCTGTCTGGAATGCAGGAGACCTGATTGGATCCCTGGGTTGGGAAGATCCCCTAGAGAACAGAATAGCTACCCACTCCAGTATTCTTGTCTGGAGAATTCCAAGGACAGAGGATTCTGGCACACTACAGTGCATAAAGTCACAGAGAGTTGGATACAACTGAGCAACTAACACTTTCACTTTTTATCAAGAGAGTCCAAGAGGATCTGAGGAGTTAAGATTATCTAGTTCATAATATTTCAGGATCTTACTTCTTCCCTTCAGGATCCTAATACTGAGGTAGGAGACTCCTCACTTTAAAATTCACCCTCTCCCAGGGCTATGCTACTCGGATCATTGTAAAAAGGGTGATCAGCTGTTTCTATCTTCCTGCTATGAGAATTGACACTCTTTATAAGCTCCCAGGCCCTCTTGCTTTCATCCTTTGTGGTTTCTTGATGATTAATCAGTCTTAGTCTTTTCTTTCTTCATGCCATTCATTGGTTCATATCATTAGAGACAAAATTCTCTAATTCTCCTATTATTATTTATCTCACTCTTCCCAAATATCTGACACAGGACCAACTAGTGTGATCTTGGTGTCCTATCCAATCCACCACCACGAGTGGAAGTATTTAAAAACGCACTTCTACCACTTCACTTAACAAATACAATTAGTCTTCCGCTTACCACCAGTGAGGATCCCTTCACTGCCTCCTGGGTGACAGAACCCCAAAATCCAATTTTAGCTTCCTTAGACTCCTTACACCAATTATCTTAAATGGAGTGTCTAGGAAACAGACTCAAAGATAGAGATCTGAATGCAGGAGTTTTAGGGGGAAACTGTTTTTGGAATATCATCCTTGGGGGACTGAAGGATGGGAGTCTGAACAAAGGAAGAACTTAAACTGTAATAACTATAATATAGCAACAACAGAGGTCCAGCCCATCCTATGGGAGTCTCTGATGCTGAAGTCAGGTATTTATTAATTAATTTAAGATAATAATACAGCCATTATATGTTATACAGTATATTTTCATAAAAAGTAACTATTTTGAAGACAAACGTTTTAGTGAGAAGAACAACATTTTTTGTGTGTAAATTTCTTTATTTTCTATTTTAGCAGAAACAAACTGGATTTAATTTCTTGCCCTATGACATCATATAACTTCTGGAAATTTCCACAGCAAACTCATGAGAGAATGGAACTGAAAATTCAAATAACATCACAGTGTTCTTATAAAAAATGTTCTGGGTTTTGGAGACACACAAGAGTCTGTAGACTGTGGTTTAAGAACCACATTTTTATACCATATTCTGAAAATGAACACAGTCACTATTCTTTAAAAGCATGACCTCATTTATATATCTTGTTCAACTCTTGCTGCTTACAGGATTAATGGACTTGTGAAAGTCATAAGGAGTGTTTTCAAATACTCTGATTCTCTTTTCCACTTAGGCATAGGTAGAGTTGTATTATTCTGTCCCCTTTGAAACTAAATATAGATATACAATTTGCTTTAGCTAATAAGATTTAGTCTGAGTAGGAAGATAGTATACAAGCTTAGGAGGCAATATGCAATTTACCACATTCTGTTTTTCTGGCCATGAGTTCCTGAATATTGACAAAGAACACACATGCTGATGCACTTTGAAAGTAAAGAGTGAGCAAGAAGTAAACATCTTATATTAAGTCACTGAGACTGTGGTTGCTTTTTATGATAGAAAAACAACCTTATACTGACTAACACATTCCTCCTCTCTCTCTTTTCATCTTTCTCTCCCCAACATCCCCAAAAGTATGCTTAAACATGATTTCTAAGATTTAGATTAGGTCCATTAGGACTTGGTGGTGGTGGTTTAGTTGCAAAGTCATGTCTGAATCTTTCGACCCCATGGAGTGTAGCTTGCCAGGCTCCTCTGTCCATGGGATTCTCCAGGCAAGAATTCTGGGTTTCCATTTCCTTCTCCATTAGGATTTAGTCTAAGCCAAATTTGGCTGTGAAAGGGGTACTGTGAACTTGTGAACTTTAACATGGTGAAGTAATGCTTCAGTTCCCATTACAATTGTTTATTTCATGGAGATGAATTGTTTGAAAAGTAGGAGATTGGGAGAGGGGAATTGTAAGGAAAAAACATTGCACTTCTATGTACATGAATGAAATACCTTCAGAATTTAACCTCACATCTAACAATAGACTTTTTTTTGGCAATTGTCCAGAGAATACAATTGACCAATTTGCTAATGTATAAATAATTTGTCTTATATTTCAAATACACTTATTTTATGTGTGATTGTATTAGGATAAATGAGTAAGTACTGGGGTTTCAGCCCTGTAATTAAAGATAAAAAGAATGCAGAAGGTGGCAATCTTTTAAGAAATTTTAAGATAAATCATACACTAAAAAATTAGAATTATAAATCAATGCTGTGTGTCCTTAGTCAATCAGTCATATCCAACACTTTGCTATCCCATCAGACTATAACCCATCAGGCTCCTCTGTCCGTGGGATTCTCCAGGCAACAATACTGGAGTGGGTTCTATGCCCTCCTCCAATCCTGGGGATTGGAGATCTTCCTGGGGATCTTCCCAATCCAGGGATAAAATCCAGGTCTTCCACATTGCAGGTGGATTCTTTACCATCTGAGTCATCAGGGAAGCCCATAAACCAATGGTAGTAGGTGACAATTCTACCCCTATTGCCTTTCTGTTAAGTCTGCAAACTCACAATAACCTAATGAGGAATGAGTCAGGTCTACTATGATTTTGTGTGACAGAGAAGAACAGATACAGGAGTATAACAATGTAACTTTTCTTATATTGTTAGGCCTGAGTTTCCAAAGAAGAGTAAAATAAGAACAATGTATCCACATCTTGATTTGTTAGAATATATAGGCTGGCCTTGCTAAAGGACTGTGCAATTGGTTTAGTCAGCATTTGTCCATCAAGACCTTAGTCTATAGAAGGGAAAACAAAGTATGGATTTAATTAAGTGAAGAGACAAGACAGGGCTTTTTTTGGAGGAAACTATTTTTAGGCACAGTTCCCAAACTTTCAAATCATGCATAGGAAAATAATTCACCCTTATCTCGGAAGTCCAAAAACCTCAGTTAGAATCGTTGACTTAAAGGAGATCAGTCTTGAGTGTTCATTGGAAGGACTGATGTTGCAGCTGAAGCTCCAATAGTTTGGCCACCTGATGCAAAGAGCTGACTCATTTGAAAAGACCCTGATGCTGGGAAACATTGAAGGCAGGAGGAGAAGGGGACAACGGAGGATGAGATGGTCGGATAGTATCACCGATTTCAATGGACAAGAGTTTGGGTGAACTCCGGGAGTTGATGATGGACAGGGAGGCCTGGCGTGCTGTTGTTCTTGGGGTTGCAAAGGGGTGGCAAAGAGTCACACATGATTGAGCGACTGAACTGAACTGATGTTGGGAGAGATTGAAGGTGGGAGAAGAAGGGGACAATGGAAGATGATATGGTTGGATGTCATCACCACCGACTCAACAGACATGAGTTTGAGTAAACTCCAGGAGGTGGTGATAGACAGGGAGACCTGGCGTGCTGCAGTCCATGAGGTTGCAAAGAGACATGCACGACTGAGTGACTGAACTGAACTAAGATTCTCTGGAGGCTGAAGAACTAGTATCTGACACATTCTGAAAAACCTGAGGTCTAAAGTCAATGGTTAGAAAGTTATCTTAAGGCAGTAAGGTAGACATAGTTGTTTGTGAATGTCTTTCCTTTCAGAGTGAAAGGTCATGCAAGGTCATGTAAATATACAGCATAAGTACAATGTGATTCATGAGAAAGCAGCTGGACCATGCTACTTGGCATGAAAGCTGCTCAAGAGGAAAGTAGAAGGGGCAATGTGAGTTCACAGAGAGGAAATTCAGAAACTGGCAGCGGATAGAGATATCCTGAAGGGTCAGAACAGGCATGGTTTGCTTCAAAGAACTGGTAGCAGCCCAGCAATGGGAGGAAGTGACCAGAGAAACATTCCCTCCTTCCCCACCAATGGACATAATCAGACATTGAGATTTCCATAGTCAGAAGAAACCACTGCAGGGACAATAATGCAGCTCGTGATGGGAAAGAGATTCAAGGCTCTCAGCACCCAATCTACCCAGAGGTGTGCAAGATTTCAGCACTGGAGAAGAGGGCAGAGGAGTCTAGAATTGGAGAAAAGTCTGCAGGTTTGATGATGCCCTTGATTTAAGCATTCTCTAATATATCTAAAAGACAATTTTCTTCCTAAATATGATGAAAGACTGAAATTTCATCTAGGGACATGGAAAAATGGATATGGGGGAGAATTTGCAAAGACAGTAACATGAATGTCTTTACCCAAGTGGCTCAGTGGTAAAGACTACACCTGCCAATGCAAGAGATACTCGAGATGTTGGTTCAATCCCTGGGTTGAAAAGGTCCCCTGGAGCAGGAAATGGCAATCCATACTATTATTCTTGGAGAATCCTGTGAACAGAGGAGCCTGGTGGGCTACAGTTCATAGGGTCACAAAGAGTTAAACACAAATGAGTGATAGAGAAAACACACATACAAACAAGCACAGTAAATAAAAGTCAGCACCTCTTAATAACTGGATAAAAGTGTTTCTTTCTCAAAGTAATGGCATTCTTAATTTCATTTAGGCTAAGAATAAATACTGATGAGTATTATTGTTGTTGTTTGTTCTTTTTTTTTTTTAGCTTTTAACTAGAACATTGACAACAGTTTTGGACTTCCTTTTATATAATATCTACCATAAAAATTTATCTTTTAAGTGTTATTTGAATTAATTAATCCCTAAGTTTATAAATATTTGTGACAATTGTAAATTTTTGTCAATCAATAGTATTTTGTGCTAAAATATTATATTTTAAGTTCATTTAAAAAAAGTTTTAAGAGCTTAAAAATTCAGTTTTGGCCTGCTCTACATTGCTTAAGGACATAGCGTGGGGGCTGTGACCATCACACATAGTGCGGCCAAGAGGAGCTACCCCACATCCGAGGTCAGGGGCAAAAGCTGGGAGGACCCCATGCCCAAGGGTCAGTGGACAAGAGGAGTTACCCCACGTCCGAGGTCAGGAGCAGTGGCCGAGAGTGCCAGGCTGCAACAAGAACAGCTGAGAGGAGCTACCCAACATCCGAGGCCAGGGGTGGCGGCTGGGAGGAGCAACCCCACGTCCAAGAAGTTGCGGCTGCATGGGTGCAAGAGAGCCTAGAGGAGCTATTCCATGTTCAAGGTCAGGAGGGGAGGCAGTGAGGAGATACCCCTCATCCAAGGTAAGGAGCAGCAACTGTGCTTTGCTGGAGCAGCCATGAAGAGATAACCCACTTCAAAGGTAAGAGAAACCCAAGTTAGACAGTAGGCATTGCAAGAGGGCACCAGAAGGCAGACACACTGAAACCATATTCACAGAAAACTAGTCAATCTAATCACACTAGGACCACAGCCTTGTCTAACTCAATGAAACTAAGCCATGCCCGTGGGGACACCCAAGACAGGCGGGTTTTGGTGGAGAGCTCTGACAGAATGTGGTCTACTGAAGAAGGGAATGGCAAATCACTTCAGTATTCTTGCCTTTAGAACCCCATGAACAGTATGAAAAGGCTAAATGATAGGATCCTGAAAGTGGAACTCCCCAGGTCAGTAGGTGCCAATATGCTACTGGAGATCAGTGGAGAAATAAATCCAGAAAGAATGAAGGGATGAAGCCAAAGCAAAAACAACACCCAGTTGTGGATGAGACTGATGATAGAAGCAAGGTCTGATGCTGTAAAGAGCAATATTGCATAGGAACCTGGAATGTCAGGTCCATGAATCAAGGCAAATTGGAAGTGGTCAAACAGGTGATGGCAAGAGTGAATGTCGACATTCTAGGAATCAGCAAACTAAAATGGAGTGGAATGGGTGAATTTAACTCAGATGACCATTATATCTACTACTGTGGGCAAGAATCCCTTAGAAGAAATGGAATAGCCATCATGGTCAGCAAAAGAGTCCGAAATGCACTACTTGGATGCAGTTCCCAAAACGACAGAATGATCTCTGTTCGTTTGCAAGGCAAACCATTCAATATCACAGTAATCCAAGTCTATGGCCCCACCAGTAATGCTGAAGAAGCTGAAGTTGAATGGTTCTATGAAGACCTACAAGACCTTTTAGAACTAAAACCCCAAAAAGGTGTCCTTTTCATTATAGGGAAATGGAATGTAAAAGTAAGAAGTCAAGAAACACCTGGAGTAACAAGAAAATTTGGCCTTGGAATACAGAATGAAGCAGGGCAAAGGCTAATAGAATTTTCCCAAGAGAACACACTGGTCATAGCAAACACCCTCTTCCAACAACACAAGAGTAGACTCTACACATGGACATCACCAGATGGTCAACACCAAAATCAGATTGATTATATTCTTTGCAGCCAAAGATGGAGAAGCTCTATACAGTCAACAAAAACAAGACCAGGAGCTGACTGTGGCTCAGATCATGAACTCCTTATTGCCAAATTCAGACTCAAATTAAAGAAAGTAGGGAAAACCACCAGACCATTCAGGTATGACCTAAATAATTCCTTATGATTATACAGTGGAAGTGAGAGATAGATTTAAAGGCCTAGATCTGATAGATAGAGTGCCTAATGAACTATGGAATGAGGTTCACGACATTTTACAGGAGACAGGGATCAAGACCATCCCCATGGAAAAGAAATGCAAAAAAGCAAAATGGCTGTCTGGGGAGCCCTTACAGATAGCTGTGAAAAGAAGAGAAGTGAAAAGCAAAGGGGAAAAGGAAAGATACAAGCATCTGAATGCAGAGTTCCAAAGAATAGCAAGAAGAGATAAGAAAGCCTTCCTCAGTGATCAATGCAAAGAAACAGAGGAAAACAACAGAATAGCAAAGACTATTAGACAATTAGAGATACCAAGGGAATATTTCATGCAAAGATGGGCTCGATAAAGGACAGAAATGGTATGGACCTAATAGAAGCAGAAGATATGAAGAAGAGGTGGCAAGAGTACACAAAAGAAATGTACAAAAAACATCTTCAAGACCAAAATAATCCCGATGGTGTGATCAATCACTGACAGCCAGACATCCTGGAATATGAAGTCAGGTGGGCCTTAGAAAGCATCACTATGAACAAAGTTAGTGGAGGTGATGGAATTCCAGTTGAGCTATTTCAAATCTTGAAAGATGATGCTGTTGAAGTGCTGCACTGAATATGCCAGCACACTTGAAAAACTCAGCAGTGGCCACAGGACTGGAAAAGGTCAGTTTTCATTCCAATCCTAAAGAAAGGCAATGCCACAGAATGTTCAAACTACCACACAAATGCACTCGTCTCACACGCTAGTTAAGTAATGTTCAAAATAATATTGTAAAGTAAATAATAATAATAATAATAGTAATAATAAAAAAGAAAAAAAAAATTCTCCAAGCCAGGCTTCAGCAATACGTGAACCGTGAACTTCCAGATGTTCAAGCTGGTTTTAGAAAAGGCAGAGAAACCAGAGATCAAATTGCTGGATCATTGAAAAAGCAAGAGAGCTAGAGAAAAACACCTACTTCTGCTTTATTGACTGTGCCGAAGGCTTTGACTGTGGATCAAAATAAATTGTGGAAAATTCTGAAAGAGATGGAAATACCAGACCAACTGACCTGACTCTTGAGAAACCTATATGCAGGTAAGGAAGCAACAGTTAGAACTGGACATGGAACAACAGACTGGTTCCAAATAGGAAAAGGAGTATGTCGAGGCTGTATATTGCCACCATGCTAATTTAACTTATATGCAATCAGGAGAAATGCTGGGCTGGAAGAAGCACTAGCTGGAATCAAGTTTGCCAGGAGAAATATCAATAACCTCAGATATGCAGATGACAACACCCTTGCGGCAGAAAGTGAAGAGGAACTAAAGAGACTCTTGATGAAAGTGAAAGAGAGTGAAAAATTTGGCTGAAAGTTCAACATTCAGAAAACGAAGATCATGACATCCGGTCCCAACGCTTCATGGGAAATAGATGGGGAAACAGTGGAAACAGTGTCAGACTTTATTTTTCTGGGCTCCAAAATCACTGCAGATGGTGACTGCAGTCATGAAATTAAAAGACGCTTATTCCTTGGAGGAAAAGTTATGAGCAACCTAGATAGCATATTGAAAAGCAGAGACATTACTTTGCCAACAAAGGTCCGTCTAGTCAAGGCTATGGTTTTTCCACAGTCATGCATTGATGTGAGAATTGTACTGTGAAGAAAACTGAGCACTGAAGAATTGATGCTTTTGAACTATGGTGTTGGAGAAGACCCTTGAGTGTCCCTTGGACTGCAAGGAGATCCAACCAGCCCATTCTGAAGGAGATCAGCCCTGGGATTTCCTTGGAAGGGATGATGCTAAGCTGAAACTCCAGTACTTTGGCCACCTCATGTGAAAAGTTGACTCATTGGAAAAGACCCTGATGCTGGGAGGGATTGGGGGCGAGAGGAAAAGGAAACAACAGAGAATGAGATGGCTGGATGGCATTACAGACTGGATGCACTTGATTTTGAATGATCTCCAGGAGTTGGTGATGGACAAGGAGGCCTGGGGTGCTGTGATTCATGGGGTTGCAAAGAGTTGAACACCACTGAGTGACTGAACTGAACTGAACATTGTTTAAGCCAATTTCAAGTTTTTTTTTTTTTTCTTGTCCACTCGAGAATGGCATATTTTTAGCGTCTTCTACATGTTACATATTTTGAGCCTTTTATCACCTGGATTCCTCTTGTGGAATTCTATAATTGGTATTGTTTAGTTAAGCGGAATAAGATAGAGACACCAAATGGGAAATTGTCAGAGAATGCAATGAGTGGAAAACAGCTCTTAATAGAAAGAAGCTTTGTCTTTTATCCCATTATTTGATGCAGCAATCTAAAATTCAGGCAATAATCCAGAACAAAAACAAGTCATAATCCACACATACACTCAAGGAACATTTTCTTCTCTTCAAATACTGTTCTTACCAAAAATGCTACTGCTGCATTCTATCCCATTTAAGTTCTCCACGGATATTTGAATTAACAGAGGGAATTAGTGAGGGTATGAATGAAGTTCTACTGCTTTTTAACTTCTTTGGCATTAATAAATCCTGCTGTGTAAAAATGAATTTAAATATCTCTATGGAATTAGCTTTCCATTTTACCTTGAATGTTTTAGTGAATATTGTTCGCTAATCAAGATGGGAAACTGAAATAGAGTGTACACAAAAGTGCTTATGAATAATATTGCAAATGAGCAGGGCAGATAGTACTGTACCTGTTTTACTGCTATAATAAAACAAGAAGTGATATTAGGATTGCATCCATTTAGGTTTAATTGTACAAATTGCTAACTAATCAGATGAGAAGCATGGTATTGAAAGACCAATGTTCTTTTTATATGCTCTTACCTTTGTGTGTTTAGCTATATATATAAAGAATTTTAGACCTCAGCACAAATAGTAAATGCTTAAAGATGTGTTTTTAGAAACATTTTGATATAGAAAGTAAATTTGTCTTCCTTTGCAATAACAGGCCTTGGGCACTTCTCTAAAAGCACAAATTTGGGCAAATGCATAACATTTACTGAAAAAAAGGTACACCTCTGTTTATCAAGCCAGATGCCATTTTTAGCTCAAAGGATTTGGACATGCTGTCCACAGCAGGGCCTCAGCTGGAATTGTATAAGACTGGCAGAAAGACATGTGAACATTTTTAAGTGGTAAGGTAGAAAATTTATGAGCATAAGAGGAAATGATGCTTTCAACTTTTCTATAAGTTTATTTTATCTCAGGTTTTATAAACTGTAGTGTGGGTTCAACAATGCATAATTTCTGATGCCCAGTGAAAATTTCTGTTGGAGGAAAGCTTTAAGATGTAGAAAATGGAACACAAATTAGGATTGTTTATCCTCAGAATTATTCAGATGTATTGTTTCTGGCTACTCATTTTTGATGCAGTCAAAATATATCTTCCAATGAATTAAATATAACCTGTTTATATGCATATATTTATATATGTATAAATAAAATCCCTTGTGATTATACAGTGAAAGTGAGAAATAGATTTAAGGGACTAGATATCATAAACGGAGTGCCTGATGAAATATGGTCGGGGGTTTGTGACATTGTACAGGAGACGGATCAAGACAATCCCCAAGAAAAAGAAAGGCAAAAAGCAAAGTGGCTGTCTAACGAGGCCTTACAAATAGCTGTGAAAAGAAGATAAGTGAAAAGCAAAGGATAAAAGGAAAGATATACCCACTTTAATGCAGAGATCCAAAGAATAACAAGCAGAGATAAGAAAGCCTTCCTTGGTGATCAATACAAAGAAAGAGAGGAATATAATAGAATGGGAAAGACTAGATATCTTTTCAAGAAAATTAGAGATACCAAGGGAATATTTCATGCAAAGATGGGCTCAATAAAGGACAGAAATGGTTTGGACCTAACAGAAGTTGATGATATTAAGAAGAGATGGCAAGAAAACACAGAACTATACAAAAAAAGATCTTCAATACCCAGATAATCAAGATGGTGTGATCTTTCACAAACAGTCAGACATCCTGGAATGTGAAGTCAAGTGGGCCTTAGAAAGCATCACTACGAACAAAGCTAGTGGAGGTGATGGAATTCCAGTTGAGCTATTTCAAATCCTAAAAGATGACGATGTGAAAGTGCTGCACTCAATATGTTAGCAAATTTGGAAAGCTCAGCAGTGGCCACAGGACTGGAAAAGGTCAGCTTTCTTTCCAATTCCAAATGAAGGCAATGCCAAAGAATGCTCAAACTACCACACAGTTACACTCATCTCACACGCTAGTAAAGTAATGCTCAAAATTCTCCAAGCCAAGCTTCAGCAATACGTGAATTGTGAACTTCCTGATGTTCAAGCTGGATTTAGAAAAGGTAGAGTAACCAGAGATCAAATTGCCAACACCTGCTGGATCATCGAAAAAGCAAGAGAATTCCAGAAAAATATCTATTTCTGCTTTATTGACTATGTCAAGCTGGATCACAACAAACTGGAAAATTCTTCAAGAGATGGGAATATGAGACCACCTGATCTGTCTCTTGTGGAACATGTATGCAAGTCAGGAAGCAACAGTTAGAAGTGGTTATGGAACAACAGACTGGATCCAAATAGGAAAAGAGTGTGTCAAGGCAATATATTGATTTTCACCCTGCTTATTCAACTTATATGCAGAGTACATCATGAGAAACACTGGGCTGGATGAAGCACAAGCTGGAATCAAGATTGCTGGGAGAAATTTCAATAACCTCAGACATGCAGATGACACCACTATCATGGCAGAAAATGAAGAAACACTAAAGATCCTCTTGATGAAACTGAAAGAGGAAAGTGAAAAAGTTGATTTAAAGCTCAATATTCAGAAAACTAAGATCATGGCATCCAGTCCCATCACTTCATGGCAAATAGATGGGGAAACAATGGAAACAGCAGCTAACTTTATTTTCTTGGGCTCCAAAATCACTGCAGATGATGATTGCAGCCATGAAATTAAAAGATGCTTACTGCTTGGAAGGAAAGTTATGACCACCCTAGACAGTATATTAAAAAGCAGAGACATCACTTTGTCAAAAAAGATCCCTCTAGTCAAGGCTATTGTTTTTCCAATAGTCATGTATGGATGTGAAAGTTGGTCTATAAAGAAAGCTGAGCACAGTAGAATTGATGCTTTTGAATTGTGGTGTTGAAGAAGACTCTTAAGAGTCCCTTGAACTGCAAGGATATCCAACCAGTCCATCCTAAAGGAGATCAGTCCTGAGTGTTCATTGGAAGGACTGATGTTGAGCCTGAAGCTCCAATACTTTGGCCACTTGATGTGAAGAGCTGACTCATTTCAAAAGACCTGATGCTGGGAAAGATTGAGGGCAGGAGGAGAAGGGGACAACAGAGGATGAGATGGTTGGATGTCATCACCGACTCGATGGACATGAGTTTGAGTGAACTCCAGGAGTTGGTGATGGACAGGGAGGCCTGGCGTGCTGCTGTTCATGGGTTCTCAGTCAGACACAACTGAGCGTCTGAACTGAACTGAACTCAACATCTGTTTAAACAAAGGACTGAGTAAAGACTTAACTAAGTCTGTCATTTGGATTTGGTACATCCTATACATAAATGTTTAGCACCAGTTGTGTTCTAGCATTGCTCCTGCTGGTTTCCTTACACAGTTTTCATTCTACCAGTGTGTTTTTTCTTAGTATAATTTCTCTAAAAGGCCTTCTTTGGTTTCTCTCCCTCTGGTCTGGCTGCTCTTATTCTAAAAGTGTATAGCTAATACAGAAATTGAATTCATCTTCCATGCTGTCTCTTTGCATATATTGTATTTTCCATAACTGTGAATTAATTCATATGAAAGTTTTTCTTTCTCTACATAGGAAAGAATTGTGTGGTGGCAAGCATAGGTGCATTACTATACGCTAAGCAGAATGAATTACAAAAGTGAACAAGTGTCCGGAAGTTTTTCTAGTCATTTTAATAAAATAGACTACTATAGTTGTTTAATCATTGTGCCAGATTCAGAGCTACAACCCAGCTAATTGGCTCTTAACTCCATAAATCTCTTCCTTAACTAAAAGACACAAGAGAAAAAAGTATACAGAAATCCAAGGTGGAAGCTAAGTTTCAGTTACAATTCTATCAGATTGTGATATTAGTTAAGTTTGTGTGATGCTGGGTAAGTCACTTTACTTTTCTGAGTCCTAAATAAAGATCAATGAATTGGAGATAATAACAAAATCAATTTGCAACTGTACACTTTAATGTAATGTGTAATTTCTTTAGTAATTATGGTAAGACACTGACTGTGATCCTTGATAATGTTAGTGATTTAATGTTGAATAGTTTTCACTGATGACTTTATCTTTCAAGCAATGGTCATAGAAATCCCTATGACTGGATCTTCTTATAATTTTGAATTGATCTCAGTTTGATTTATTTTAATAAGACTAGTTTTTTCCAGAGCAGTTTTAAACTCACAGCAAAATTGAGAGGAAAGATACAGTTCATGGATTGGCAAACACTAGGACATGATTGAGTTAAGCATGCACACGCAAGCGCACCTAGTATTGTACATTCTTCGGGTTTGGAAAAATGTTTAATGATATGTAGCTCCCATTAGAGAATTATACAGAATACATTTTGTTGTTTTGTTATCGCTTAGTCACTAAGTTGTGCCAGACTCTTTTGCGACTCCTTGGACCATAGGCCACCAGACGCCCCCATGCATGTGTTCACGGGCAAGAATCCGGGAGTGGGTAGCCATTTCCTTCTCCAGAGGATCTTCCCCACCCAGGGATCAAACCCAAGTCTCCTGCACAGGCAGTCAAATTCTTTACCCCTGAGACACAAGGGGAGCCCACTGAATATTTTAACTTCTTCAAGCCTTTGTGCTCCATCCACTCATCCCTCCTCTAGCCCTTAAACTCTGGCAACTGCTGGGTTTTTTTTTTTTTTTTAACTGCTCCATAGTTCTGCCTTTTCCAATATGTTGTATAGTTCAAATCATACAGTAAGTGGCCTTTTCAGGTAGGCTTCTTTCACTTAGCAATATGCACTTTTTCTCCATGTCTTTTTATGATTTAATAGCCCATTTCTTTTTAGTGTTCAATGATATTCTATTGTCTGGAACTACCATAGTTTACTTATCTATTCACACACTGAAGGAAAATTTGGTTGCTTCCAAGTTTTATCAATTATGAATAGAACTTCTACAAATGTCTGTATATAAGTTTTTATGTAGACATAGGTTTTCAACTTCTTTGAGTAGATGCCAAGGCATGCAATCACTAGACTGCATGGTAAAATTATGTTTAGTGTTGTAAGAAAGTCTCAAATTGTGTTTCAAAGTGGCTGCAAAATATGTCTTCTACAAGCAGGAAATGTTCTACATCCTCACCATCATTTGGTGTTGTCTCTATGCTGGAGATGGGCCTTTGTAATATATGTATACTTGTATCTCATTATTTTACCTGCTTCTGACTTGGGTAATAACCATAACTTTGACTAGTTATAAGACTAGTTAAGCACGCACATGCAAGCGCACCATATATATATATATGACCCTGTGGACTATACAGTCCATCTAATTCTCCAGGCCAGTATACTGGAGTGGGTAGCTGTTCCCTTCTCCAGGGGATCTTCCCAACCCAGGGACTGAAATCATGTCTCTTGGCATTGCAGCTTGATTCTTAACCATCTGAGCCACCAGGGAAGCCCATATATATATATAATATTAATATAATAAATACATGATAACAATATATTATATAATAATATATAATTATACTTACATAGGGTATATTTAAATATATAATTTATATATTATAAATTTATAATATATAATTTAAATATATTTATATTTAAATATAATATATAATTATATTATATAACAATTATAATATATTATTAGTTAATATTTATTAATATAGTAAAATAATAAATATATACATTATATATGTTTCAGATACATTAATAAAATAATTTAACAATGCAATTAAATATTTTAATTTTGCTTGCTTGTTGTTGTTTACTCATTAAGTCATGTCTGACTCTTTTGAGACCTTATGGACTGTAACCTACCAGGCCCCTCTGTCCATACAATTTCTCAGGCAAGAATACTGGAGTGGGTTATCATTTTCTTCTCCAGGGGATCTTCTCAACTCAGGGATTAAGCCCATGTCTCCTGCATTGGCAGGTAGATTCTTTACCACTGATCTAACAGTGAAGCACTTAATTTGGCTTATAGTACATAACTTTTCAGGGTAATTGCCATGGGCATATGCTAATTCCCAATACTGTACATTAAGTCAGAATTGTAGCTTCTTGAATTGGGAGCGTGTCCCATTGAGCCAAAGACAGTATGCATAACTGAATTCAGCTTTGGTTCTTAAATTTTAAAGCATAGCTTTGTGAATGAAAATGTTAAATAAACTTGAAAGATTTAAGCAGCTCTCCATTCCATAACTGGTGAAAAGAAGTAGATTAAACAAACATGTGGCAGTACAGTATGACATGTAATACTGTATGTGTAATCACTGCTGTGATGTCAAATGGTAGTCTTCATATTTCAAAATAGCTGGGATGTTGTCAAATATAATGTATATGAAGCTTTAGCTGAAATAATCGTGTAAAAGTGATGAAAAAGGTTTGGAGTCATAAAATATCTCAGTTAATATGTGACATAATGAGGTCTGTATAGTTAAGGTTATGGTTTTTCCAGTGCTCATGTAAAGTTGTGATAGCTGAACTGTAAAGAAGGCAGATGATGAAGAATTGATGCCTTCAAACTGTGGTGCTAGAGAAGGCTCTTGAGAGTCCCCTGGACAACAAGGAGATAAAACCAGTCAATTTTAAAGAAGATTTAACCCTGAATATTCATTGGAAGGACTGATGCTGAAGCTAAAGCTCCAGTACTTTGGCCACCTGATGTGAACAGCTGACTCATTGGGAAAGACCCTGAATATCTGTTACATAATAACAATACTCAGGAATACCTGAATAGTCATAGAAAGGACTGATACTGAAGCTGAAACTCCAAGCTGAAAGATTGAGGGCAGAAGAAGGGGATGACAGAGGATGAGATGGTTGAATGGCATTACTGATACAATGGATGTGAACTTGGATAAGCTCTGGGAGATGGTGAGTGACAGGGAGGACTTGCATGGTGCAGTCTATGGGGTTGCAAAGAGTCAGACATAACTGGGGGACTGAACAACAACGATGATGATGATGCATAATGAGGTCACTGAAATTTAAAAATAAGTCTCAAAGTCAAGATTTCATGGGAGTAAGTGCTTGATTCAAGGGGTACTTTTTCATCATTAACAACTTCCATTTTGTATTGATAGCCACCCTGTTACTTTCAGGGAGTTACCATATTTGGAATATAAATTTTTATATTTCAGGAAATTTTGAACTTTTCTCCACCAGGGGAAAAATAAGTGTTTATTAAAATTGGTATGACCTTGAAGAATGTCATTTTAATAAGCTACATTGCACTATTGCTATATAGCTTAACTCCTTTAAATAAAACACATTAATATACTTTAGGTAAGGTATAATTCTAATAACAGGTTAACTGAGATCTGGAGATTAAAACAAAATCTCTAGATAAAATCACAACAAATTTGAAAATTTTCACACTTTATGCATCATCTCTTCATATATATTTTCTTTTTTATTTATTATGCAGTTTAGAGGATAGCCACAAATATACTCTGCTATATTATTTTTTGACCTCAAATATGCAGAGGACACCACCATCATGGCAGAAAGTGAAGAGAAAAAGTGAAAAAAAAATTAAGTGAAAGAGATGAGTGAAAAAAACGAGTTTAAAACTCAACATTCAAAAACTGAAGATCACAACATCCAATCTCATCATTTCCTGGCAAATAGATGGGGAAACAATGGAAACCATGACAGACTTTATTTTCTTGGGCTCCAGAATCACGGCAGATGATGACTGCAGCCATGAAATAAAAGATGCCTGCTCCTTGGAAGAAAAGCTATGACAAACCATATTAAAAAAGCAGAGACATTACTTTGCTGACACAGGTTCATCTAGTCAAAGTGATGGTTTTTCCAGTAGTCATGGATGTCAGAGTTGGACTATAAAGAAAGCTGATCATTGAAGAATTGATGCTTTTGAACCATGGTGTTGGAGAATACTCTTGAGAGTCCCTTGGACTGCAAGGAGATCAAACCAGTCAATCCTCAAGGAAATACCTGAATAGTCATAGAAAGGACTGATACTGAAGCTGAAACTCCAATACTTTAGTCACCTAATGCAAAGAACTGACTCATTAGAAGACTCTGATGCAGGAGGGAAGAGGATGACGGAGGACGAGATGGTTGGATGGCATCACTGACTCAATGGACATGAGTTTGAGCAAGCTCCGGGTATTGGTGAAGGACAGAAAAGCTTGGTGTGCTGCGGCACATGGGTTCGCAAAGAGTCGGGCACGACTGAGGATCTGAACTGAACTGAACTGATGTTCTTTCTCTTGTCACTCCTACTGTTATTTTTGCTCTTTTCCTCATCAATAATAGAAAAGAAGATCTTTTGGAGGTAAGGGAAGTTTTGTTTTTTTTTTTCCTATTGTAAATTAGATTGCAAACTCCAGTCTTTTGTACTAAGAAAGAGTCTCAGTGATGCTTTTCAAAGTTCACTTGTGTTGCAATTTCTAATGCAAATTCTAATGTTGAGGTTTTTTTTTCCTGTATCTCACTTAGTGCGGGTGCCTCAGAAACAGGATGTGACCATGATTCTACTAACTGCAAACCATCCCAAGTACTTCTGGTAAGTTTTAGATTAGTTAAAAGTAATCACAAGGGAAATTCATCTCCTCACATCTTCTACCTGGAGAAAAAGGGATGTTTGGCCTTGGATTACAAAATGAATCAGGGAAAAGGCTAACAGAGTTTTGCCAGCAGAACTCACTGGTCATAGCAAACACCCTCTTCCAACAACACCAACACAACTCTACATATGGACATCACCAGATGGTCAATAGTGAAACCATACTGGTTGCATCTTTTGCAGCTAAAAATTGAGATTTATACAATCAGTAAAAACAAAACAGGGAGCTGACTGTGGCTCAGATCATGAGCTCCTTATCGCAAAATTCAGACTTCACTTGAAGAAAGTAGGGAAAAAACCACTAGGCCATTCAGTTATGACCTAAATCAAATCCCTTATGATTATACAATGGACGTGACAAATAGATTCAAGGGATTAGATCTGATAGAATGACTGAAGAACTGAGGACAAAGCTTTGCAACTTTGTACAGTAGGCAGTGATCAAAACCATCCCCAAGAAAAAGAAATGCAAAAAGGCAAAATGGTTATCTGATGAGGCCTTACTAATAGCTGAGAATGTTGCAGAATCCAGTACTTGAGAAACCAAGCACCACACTCACAGAGTTGGAGAACTCAGGTTTATTACTCCTGTGGGCCTAGAGGAGTTAACAATCTAAGCTCTGAGCCCCCAAACAAAGGGGTTACAGACTTTTTTATGCACAGACAGGCATGGTTAAGTGGGTTTGCATTTTGCAGGGGCTAGGGCGATTGCAAAGAACAGGACAAGAGTGAATGAGATAAGCTCCAGTTCCTAGTATTGTGAGTCTCCACTTTCTGAGACCTTAAGTCATCTTGAATGTGCAAGGAGCAAGCTGGATTTCAGAGGCAGAAGGTGCAGGAAGTTATGTAAAATTGTAACTTTTCCTCTTCATTCCCACCTCTTGATGCTTTTATCACTCATTGCAGAAAGCATCATCTCATGTTTTGGTTGGACATTCAGAGCTCCCCATTGTTTAGGGGGCTATATTGAGCTATTACCATTTGTAACTTTATGGACTCAATCTGAGAGGTTATGAATTGCTAATTACATTGAAAATACAAGGGTCAAACAAGAGCTCTGCAAAGAGGATGAAGAGAGGGCCTGTTAAAGGGAGAAGCCACGGTGCCCAGTTCCAGATACTGCTCTAATTACCCCAGGAATTAGCTAGCTCCTCTCTCCTTTTTATGATTTGGTCCTTTAGTTTTGGGCCATCCCTGACTATTTCTGATTGGTTTACAAAAAGACAACATTCTTCATTTAAGAAGAGACAGAGTCCTCTCTTTTCAGCTGTCAGTAGGTCTGATGCTGCTGCTGCTAAGTCGCTGCAGTGTCTGACCCTGTTCAATCCCATAAACTGCAGCCCACCAGGCTTTGCCATTCCTGGGATTCTCCAGGCAAGAGTACTGGAGTGGGTTGCCATTGCCTTCTCTTCTCAGTAGGTCTAGCCCTCTCCTATTCTGTAAAACCACCTCAGCCAGGGAGTCTAGTTGGTCTCGTAATGAAAAGCACAGCAATAATACTGATTAGGGATAGAGGCCTGGGTTGAAAATTAAAATCCATTGAGCGCTGAAGAATTGATGCTTTTGAACGGTGGTGTTGGAGAAGACTCGAGAGTCCCTTGGACTGCAAGGAGATCCAATCAGTCCATTCTGAAGGAGATCAGCCCTGGGATTTCTTTGGAAGGAATGATGCTAAAGCTGAAACTCTAGTACTTTGGCCACCTCATGTGAAGAGCTGACTCATTGGAAAAGACTTTGATGCTTTGAGGGATAGGGGATAGGAGGAGAAGGGGATGACCAAGGATGAGATGGCTGGATGGCATCACTGACTCAATGGACGTGAGTCTGAGTGAACTTCGGGAGTTGGTGATGGACAGGGAGGCCTGGCGTGCTGCGATTCATGGGGTCGCAAAGAGTTGGACACGACTGAGTGACTGAACTGAACTGAACTGAATACTTCAATAACCGGATCCTCAATCTTCCACTGTGCTTGACCAGCCAGATGCAGGAATGTAGCTGGAGCAAGGCTGAAGAATCCTCAAGCCTCTGCCAAGCATTGACTAGTCAGCTTTTGGAGTGAGTAGAATAGGGCTCAGCATCCTTCGTGGGTGAGGACCCTTGTCTTTGGAACTGGACCTTGAGGAGGTTGTTGGAGTCCCTGCTTTCCAGGTGTCCTCACCACAGGAAGCCTCTGCTTTCTTGATTCTGGTGTGGTGGATCAAAGGGATGACATCATAATTTTAACAGCAGTAGGGGTTTCCAGGATGACCGTCTGAGGGCCTGTTCAAACTGGCTGAAGAAGTTCCTTCTTTTAATCTTTAACCCATATCTCATCTCCTGGCAGATATGAATGAACTCAATTACCCAAAGGAAAGGGAGTCCTTTTAAAAGTTTCTCGGTTGTCATTACCATCTGGACAGCAAAAGAGACACAGGTGTATAGAACAGTCTTTTGGACTCTGTGGGAGAGGGAGAGGGTGGGATGATTTGGGAGAATGGCATTGAAACATGTATAATAACATATAAGAAATGAATGGCCAATCTAGTTTTGATGCAGGGTGCAGGATACTTGGGGCTCGTGTAGTGGGATGACACGAAGGGATGGTGTGGGGGAAGATGAGAGGGGGGTTCGGGATTGGGAACACGTGTACACCCGTGGCGGATTCATGTTGATGTGAGGCAAAACCAATACAATATTGTGAAGTAAAATAATAATAATAATAATAATGATAATAATAATAATAAAGGTTTCTCGGGAGATATGGCAGAACACTTTTCCAGGTCCTGGAGATGGACATCTCCAGGTCAGCTAGTTGTTTGTGGTCTCCCCTGAGCATTTCTATTACTGGGCATCATCTCCTATATACGATCTCAAAGGAAGAATAGCTTGAGGACCTCAGGGTGCATTTACGGAGGGAGAGGAGAGTGCACAGAATGATAAGGCAGCTTCTTCTAGCATTGTCTGGGTGTTGCTTGGGGGATATTCTTGTTGTACTACTACTTGGAGAAACAAACTTAACACAAAAATTAAAGATAAATAGTCCAAAGGTTAAAAGAAGTAGGAAAGCTGCTGAGGGGCTAGCCAGGAGAACCAGGTCCAGACCTTGATTCATGACATTAGTGTTTCTCTAGGTATGAGAAGATGTAAGAATTTGGACTCATAAAAATCTTTACCTGAAAACATCTGACTATCTGAAAGCATGTTTTCTGGGTTTTTCCCAGAGCACAGAGTGCCTTATTTTTTGTTTCCTCCCTGAATTCCTTTCAAGGGGATGTTGAAGGTCAGCGTCTTGTAATAGTCATGATTTACTCTTTGTAGAGGCAGCTGTCAAGGGCCAACTTCTAGTCAGCAGGGCCTCTTCATAATCATATTTTACCATGTTTTGGGGGCATTTGATGGTCATTGTGTCCATGAAGACTCATTCCCAGGTCTAGCAAAGATTCCATTGAGAGGCCACTCAATGTATTGTCACTAGACCAGCCCTTGTAAGTAGCAAAAGTTTCTGGACTATACCTGTCTTATTAGCCTCTTGGTCCAAGAAAATATTTCCTCTTGTTATTTCTTCTCATATCTAGAGTTACATTATTACAATTATTGATCTCATATGGAACTGCATATCAGCATTTGATCACAGGCTCAGTCACGCATTTGGTAAGGTAAGAAATAATCTTCTGAAGCAAGCTATATAGAAAATAATATAGCTAGCAGTTATTAGTAAAGTCACAATCAAGAATTCAAGTTAAGAACTTTCATTAGGTATAGCCTGGTATACCTCAGGTCACCTGATTCAGTTAAATGATTATAGCCAACTGTTAATCTCCTGGTTGTACATCATGGAGCATCTGACCTTTATCCAAAGACTGGCTACTGAGATAAGCTCTAGAAAACCTTACAGTGTCCTTTTAAATAATTTAATTAAAACTTTTAGCAATAGAACATGATAAGGAACTATCTCAGAAATGAGTCTTAGTAAGCACAGACTTTTAACTAACAAAATTAGAACTTAATATTCAGTGAAACATTTTTTTTTTTCTTTTTTGGAGAACTCATTTTGAGGGCATTAACACTCTAGCCAGGTAAAGCTTTAACCCATCAAATAAAAAAGGTATGTCAGGGAGCTGGGAAAAGCCAAGTAACCATCTTGGATTTCACATAGCCCTGGGACTTTGATTTTCAGCTGTTGCTTATCCATTTTTAATTTCTTGATTTAGGAGCAGACTATTGCCATGTTTTAAGGACATCAGGATATCTAAAGTTCACCTGTGAAGGGTTATTTTTTTGTTGTTTTTGAAGCAGAATGAACTTTGTCTACATGTACTGTAACATTAAATAATGTTTATTTACTTTGTCAAAGAAACAAAAAGATTTTAAAAACAGATATAAATCACTTAAAGACAAATAAACTCATAATCTGTTATCAAAAGCTGAATTTTAATAAAACTTTGTTCTCTAAATAGAGAGAAGACCAAATTCCAGTCTAGTACTAGCTTACTGTTAATAACAAAATTTATCTGTTTAATCTTAGAAAGACTTTTCTATAAATCTTGAAGAACTATGCCTTTATTTTTCTAAAGGCATAAGAGTAAGACCATAGAAGGCATGTTTAAAATCTGATTTTACTGCAATTGACAAAGAACCCTGTCATAACACTTTAATATAATAACTAGAATTCTAGTTGCCCATATTTTATCAGGGCATATCAGATCTATATGAATTTTATATAATTTTAAGATATCTATATTAGTAACATCAACCATATAGTACAATCTGAAAAGATTTATCATCCCTTCAACAGTATTTCTTATGCAATTTAACATGCCCAATGAACCCAGGTAGCTTAACAGCTCTTTGGGCTGTCTTGGGGGCCCTCTGAAGTATCCCAAAGTTAGCTAGAAGTCAAGTTATTTAGGAAGCTTTGTCAATAAATATCAAAAGGGTTTATAACAGTCAAGTAGGATCATATAAGTCACTGTGAAATAATAGTTATTCACTTAGCCAAAGTTAACAAAAGATTTTAAAGGTAAATATAGAACAGATCAATTAAGAGGTAAAGAAACTTAAATCTATTATTCAGTTCAGTTCAGTTGAGTTGAGTTCAGTCACTCAGTCATGTCTGACTCTTTGCGACCCCATGAATCGCAGCACACCAGGCCTCCCTGTCCATCACCAACTCCCAGAGTTTACTCAAACTCATGTCCATCGAGTTTGATGCCATCCAGCCATCTCATCCTCTGTCGTCCCCTTCTCATCCTGCCCCTACTCCCTCCCAGCATCAGAGTCTTTTCCAATGAGTCAACTGTTCACATGAGGTGGCCAAAGTAGTGGAGTTTCAGCTTTAACATCAGTCCTTCTAATGAACACTCAGGACTGATCTCCTCTAGAGTGGACTGGTTGGATCTTCTTGCAGTCCAAGGGACTCTCAAGAGTCTTCTCCAGTACCACAGTTAAAAAGCATCAATTCTTCAGTGTTCAGCTTTCTTCACAGTCCAACACTCACATTCATACATGACCACTGGAAAAACCATAGCCTTGACTAGATGGACCTTAAATATCTGAAGAAAGTATGTCCTCTTAACAGAGGAAAAGGCCAAATTTGTTTTGCACAAGCTTACTTTAAACTCATTTAGGTAAATTTAATTAAATCTATTTTTTAAACTTAGTCCTAACTATGCACAAAATTTTTTAGGGTTCACTTTCCACAAACCTTTTAATCACTTTCTATAAAAGCCACCTGTAAGTCAGACCTACTTTCTTTTCCCTTTATGAAATATATTTTTATTTTTTATATCTTCTTTATTAAAATCATACATCTTACTTCCTTATTAGATTAGCAGACAAACATTAATACTAACTATTTAATATTGAATGTTTCCCAGTTTAAACGAATCTGAAATTTATTTAGGTTAATTTTTCTTATATTTAGAACTGTTTCATTTGTAAGCACTTACTTTTCTTTAGGCTAATTATATTAGAATGCATTTACAACTTCAACAATATTATCAGGAAAAAAAAAAAAAAAAGACATACACTGAGACATACATAAATCCAGACAGACAGAGATCTTATAGTTTTCTGTTTGAGACTTAAAATATCCCTTTGACTACCCCCCCCCCCTTTTTTTTCTTTGCTTGAAGTTCTAACGTGCTCAAGGCTGAGGTTTCAGGCAAAGTGGGCTGTGTATTTCAAGGATACAAAAAGAGTAAACTTTAAGCTTTTTCCTAGGCAGAACCTTTTAACAAGCTCGTTGTTTTTAATTGTATATGCAGAAAGAATTGACTTTGGAGTTTCCAAAGGAGTTGGGGTGAGTGTGGGGATTCTCTCACTCTGTTCAATCAGTAATCACGTACTCACAATCATTCAGAGGTTTCCTTAACTGTTGCTCTCTTCCTGGGAGCCCCAAGGAGGTTATCATTCACCATGCCTCCCTTCTCCTGAGTTCCCATTTCTTCCTATCTGATGCTCCCTTCTGAGAGCCCAAGGAGGTGATCTGTCTCCTCTTCTACCCGTTGGGGTAGGTTCCTGCCTGGAGACTGGCCCTGGAGCCTTACCTTATCCTGTGGCTGTGACTGGTGAGTTGGTCCTTTCCTCCAATGAGTGCAGTCAGGGCTCAGCTGTCCAGAGAGTCGGAAAACCGGTCTGAAAGAGAACCCATAGTACCATCAGGTGGCATGCCTTCTCGTTTGTCTTGGGTTTTTTGGGGGGTACCTTTGCTCCAGCCTGGTCGAGCCGTCAGTCCAGTGGCTCAAGGGGCCTGCACGGTTGGAATCACACTGGGGCCTCCAGAAATGTTGCAGAAACCAGTACTTGAGAAACCAATCAACACACTTGGAGAGCTGGAGAACTCAGGTTTATTACTCCTGGAGGCCCAGAGAAGTTAACACTCTAAGCTCTGAGTCCCAAACAAAAGAGTTACAGAGTTTTTTTCTTCTTCTTCTTCTTCTTTTTTTTTTAATACACGGACAGGGTTTGTGGGTTTGCAGGGGCTAGGGCGATTGCAAAGAGCAGGACAAGGGTGAGTGAGATAAGCTCCAGTTCCTAGTATTGTGAGTCCCCACTTTCTGAGACCTACATGATCTAGACTTTGCAAGGAGCAAGCTGGGTTACAGAAGCAGAATGTGCAGGAGGTTATGTAAAATATTAACTTTTCCTCTTCAAGAAAAGAAGAGAAACTAAAGACAAATGACAAAATGAAAGATATACCCATCTGAATGCACAGTTCCAAATATAGCAAGGAGAGATGAAAAAGCCTTTCTCAGTGATCAATGCAAAGAAATAGAGGAAAACAAGAGAATGGGAAAGACTAGAGATCTCTTCAAGAAAAATTTTTTTTAATTTTTATTTTTACTTTATTTTACTTTACAATACTGTATCGGTTTTGCCATACATTGACATGAATCCACCACGGGTGTACATGTGTTCCCAAAAATGATGACCCAGAGAGATGTTATGGGGAGGGAGGTGGGAGGGGGGTTCTTCAAGAAAATTAAAGATACCAAGGGAACCTTTCATGCAAAGATGGGCACAGTAAGGACAGAAATAGTATGGACCTAACAAAAGCAGATTTTATTAGGAAGAGGAGGCAGGAACACACAGAATTACTATGCAAAAAAGATCTTAATGACCCATATAAACACAATGGTGTGATCACTCACCTAGAGAGGGACATCGTGAAGTGCAAAGTCAAGCGGGCCTTAGGAAGCATCACTATGAACAAAGCTAGTGGAGGTGATGGAATTCCAGCTGAGCTTTTTCAAATCCTAAAAGATGATGCTGTGAAAGTGCTACACTCAATATGCCATCAAATTTGGAAAAGTCAACAGTGGCCACAGGACTGAAAAAGGTCAGTTTTCATTCCAATCTGAAAGAAAGGCAAAGTCAAAGAATACTCAAACTACTGCACAATTGCACTCATTTCGCATGCTAGAAGAGTAGCGCTCAAAATCCTTCAAGCTAGGCTCCAGCAGTATCTGAACTGAGAACTTCCAGATGTGTAAGCTGGATTTAGAAAAGACAGAGAAACCAGACATGAAATTTCCAACATCTGCTGGAGCATAGAAAAAGCAAGAGAGTTCTAGAAAAAATATTAGTTCTGCTTCATTGACTATGGTAAAGCCTTTGACTGTGTGACTCACAACAAACTGTGGAAAAATATTAAAGATATGGGAATACCAGACCACCTTACCTACCACCTGAGAAACCTTTATGTAGGTCAAAAAGCAATAGTTAGAACCATACATGCAACAATGGACTGGTTCAAAATTGGGAATGAAATATGTCAAGTCTGTATATTATCATGCTGTCTATTTAGGTTATATCCTGAGTATATCATGAGAAATGCCAGGCTGGATGAAGCAGAAGCTGGAATCAAGATTGTCAGGAGAAATACCAATAACCACAGTTATGTAGATTACACGCAGATTACACCACCCTTATGATCGAAAGTGAAGAGGAACTAAAGAACTTATTGATGAAGGTCAAGAAGAAGAGTGAAACACCTGGGTTAAAACTCAAGATTCAAAAAACTAAAATCATGGCTTCTGGTCCCATCACCTCATGGCAAATAGATGGGGAAACAGTGGAAACACTGACAGAATTTATTTCCTTGAGCTCCAAAATCACTGCTGATGGTGACTGCAGCCATGAAATTAAAAGGCACTTGCTCCTTGGAAGAAAAGTCATGACAAACCTAGAGAGAGCATTAATAAGTGGAGACATTACTTTGCTGACTAAGGTCCACATCGTCAAAGCTATGGTTTTTCCAGTAGTCATGTATGGACACGAGAGTAGGACCATTAAGAAGGCTGAGCGCCAAAGAAATGATGCTTTTGTACTGTGGTGCTGGAAGAGACTCTAGAGTCCCTTGGACAACAAGGATTTCAAACCAGTCATTCTTAAAGAAAATCAGCCTTGAATATTCATTGGAAGGACAGATATTGAAGTTGATGCTCCAATACTTTACCACCTGCTGTGAAGAGCTGACTCATTAGAAAAGACCTTGATTGTGGGAAAGATTGAAGGCAGGAGGATAAGGGGACAACAGAAGATGAGATGGTCATATGGCATCACCGACTCATTGGACATGAGTATGAGGAAGCTTTGAGAGGTGATGAAAGACAGGGAAGTCCATGGCATGCTGCAGTCCATGGGGTTGCAAAGAATCAGACATGACTGAGAGGCTGAGCAACTGTCTCTTCTAGTTACGTCATATCTTGGAAGAATAACTATTTGCACACTTGCACATGGTTTAAAGTTGGATTCAAGAAAATTTTCTCAAGCTTTTTCTCTCTAAGAGCATTGAGTTTATATATATGAAATATCTTCCAGGTGAACAATGAGGTATAAATAATATATGGAACTTATACATTGAAATTATGTTTAATTATATATTGATTTATGTGACTGCAAGGAAAGCATTATTTTAATTATCTTGGTATCTATACTATTACTGTGAAACAAGAAGTTGAGGACATATCTAAATTTTTCTGAAGAAGTCATACTTTTGAAAACAGTCTGCTCAAGTGTGAAAACACTAATGACAGAGAATTTCTAAGCATCTTTAAAAAGGAAAACAAAAGTAAAAAATAATGCTTTAAAAGTTACAAGAACCAATACAATATTATAAAGTAGTTAACCTCCAATTAAAATAAATAAATTTATATTTTGAAAAAGTCACAAGAATAAAATGGCCTGGGATTAAAAATAAGTAAATGACATAGAGGGCTTCTCAGGTGGTTCTAGTGGTAAAGAACCTGCCAGCCAATGAAAGAGACATGGGTTCAATCCCTGAGTTGAAAAGATACTCTGGAGAAGGGCATGGAAACCTTCTTCAGTATTCTTGCCTGGAGAATCCCATGGACAGAGGAGCCTGGTGGATTATGGTCTTTAGTTTTCAAAGAGTCAGACACAACTGAAGTGACTTAGCACCCACACATATGACATTTGAAGGAATTTAAAAGTAAAGAGAGACAATCTGAGCTTTTAATGGGTGGTAGAAAGAACTGGATATGATTCTAAAAACTTAAATCTGTAATTAACAGCATCTCCAGTAATGCAGTTTAGATTAATGCAATAATGAGAGCCATGTAAGAAACCATTAACTATACATTTTGCTATATGAAAACACATATTTTAAGAAGTTATATATGCCTCAGGTAAAACAGTGATATGGCATAAATAATAATCAAATTCACAATTAAAATGCAAATGAAGTAAATACAAAGAAAGGTGTTGACAGACTAGCACAAAATATTTAAATATATGAATGTTAAAAATACCACAAACAAAAGTCATATATATATATATGCACATATGCCACATACATATATACATGTCTCTGACATGCAAATTTCATAGAGGAAATATTTTTAATATATTACCAGCTTTGATGCTCAATTCAAACCGGAATTTTAAAAATTCTAAAACAGAGATCAGTTATTATATGTTCATAATTTTAGACACACACCCAGACACATAACATGGTCATTGTGTGTGTGTCTGTCCGTTTAAAAGTAATATAACAATCTTTCAAATTAAGTAGTTTAGGATTGATGGAATTATTTACATTTTGGTTATGTTTTCTCCAATGTTTCTCCAATAAAATCTGAGTACTTTTATAGTTCAAGTGAAGTGAAATGAAGTCAAGTCGCTCAGTCGTTTCCAACTCTTTGCAACACTGTGGAGTGTAGCCCACCAAGCTCCTCAGTCCATGGGATTCTCTAGGCAAGAATACTGGAGTGGGTTGCCATTTTCTTCTCCAGGGGATCTTCCCGACACAGGGATTGAACCCATGTCTCCCTTTATAGTTCAAAGAAAACTGCAAATAGATGACTTTCTTTCTAAATCATAAGCCATTAACTGACTTACAGTTAAACATGAAGAATTTATATTAGTAAAGCTATAATGAATGTAAAGCAATTATCTTTAAAGGTTAACCTACTAACTCTTATTCTTATTCAGTTAGGATATATTGGTGTTTAGATTTGCATGCTTTGCTGTGTAAAGGACTTTTTGATGAATGTGTGTTCTCCCTAACAGTTTTAATAAAGCATATCTCATTCACAGTACCAACCAAGCCTGGAATAGCCTCTAACTTATGTAAAAATTAACCTGAGTTTTTTTCTCCTTCTTCACTTTCACAATTCTCTATTCTTGTCATTGTACATTTTTACTCCAAACTATTTTTTTTTTTTAAATCAACCAATTCAGGATGGAAAATATGCTCAGAAAGTTTTCCCACAGATACGCATTTTAATTTAGTCCTGGTATCTGAGGACTGAAAGTATCTATTAAGTGAAGCTCCAGGCAGGTGCCAGTCAAGGTGTTTTTACGCTTGATCATTATGAGTAGCTCACAGGGCAATAACAGAGATTCACTGAAAACAAAAGCCATGCTAAAATGCATGCATAACCTTGAGTGCTAGGGGCAGGCTGTGAATACAGACTCCACATTTTCCATCTCTGTATCAAAAATGCCACATTCATGTGTTACTTTTGGGGAAAAAGACCAAAGGCATTATACAAAGTTGGTGATTAACTGGTAGCCCAAGGAGACCCAGGGTAGGTACAAGACACACTGCTGCTGCTGCTGCTGCATCGCTTCAGTCATGTCCGACTCTGTGCAAGCACATAGATGGCAGCCCACAGATGGCAGCCCACCAGGCTCTGCCGTCCCTGGGATTCTCCAGGCAAGAACCCACTGGAGTGGGTTGCCATTTCCTTCTCCAATGCATGAAAGTGAAAAGTGAAAGTGAAGTCGCTCAGTCGTGTCTGACCCTTCGGGACCCCATGCACTGCAGTCTACCGGGCTCCTCCATCCATGGGATTTTCCAGGCAAGAGTACTGGAGTGGGGTGCCATTGCAGACTGCTAAATATCAGATTGATTATATTCTTTGCAGCCAAAGATGGAGAAGCTCTATACAATCAACAAAACAACACCAGGAGGTGACTGTGGCTCAGATCACGAACTCCTTATTACCAAATTCAGACTTAAATTGAAGAAAGTAAAGAAAACCACTAGACCATTCAAGTATGACCTAAACCAAATCCCTTATGATTATACAGTGGAAGTGAGAAATAGATTTAAGGGCCTAGATCTGATAGAGTGCCTGATGAATGATGGAATGAGGTTCAAGACATTGTCCAGGAGACAGGGATCAGGACCATCCCCAAGGAAGAGAAATGCAAAAAAGCAAAATGGCTGTCTGTGGAGGCCTTACAAATAGCTGTGAAAAGAAGAGAGGTGAAAAGCAAAGGAGAAAAGGAAAGATATAAGCATCTGAATGCAGAGTTCCAAAGAATAGCAAGAAGAGATAAGAAAGCCTTCCTCAGTGATCAATGCAAAGAAATAGAGGAAAACAACAGAATGGGAAAGACTAGAGATCTCTTCAAGACACTTTGAGATACCAAGGGAACATTTCATGCAAAGATGGGCTCAATAAAGGACAGAAATGGTATGAACCTAACAGAAGCAGAAGATATTAAGAAGAGGTGGCAAGAATACACAGAAGAACTGTACAAAAAAGATCTTCACGTCCCACATAATCACGATGCTGTGATCAATCACCGAGAGCCAGACATCCTGGAATGTGAAGTCAAGTGGGCCTGAGAAAGTATCACTATGAACAAAGCTAGTGGAGGTGATGGAATTCCAGTTGAGCTCTTTCAAATTCTGAAAGACGATGCTGTGAAAGTGCTGCACTCAATATGCCAGCAAATTTGGAAAACTCAGCAGTGGCCACAGGACTGGAAAAGGTCAGTTTTCATTCCAATCCCAAAGAAAGGCAATGCCAAAGAATGCTCAAACTACCACACAATTGCACTCATCTCATATGCTAGTAAAGTAATGCTTGAAATTATCCAAGCCAGGCTTCAGCAATACGTGAACCGTGAACTCCCTGATGTTCAAGCTGGTTTTAGAAAAGGCAGAAGAACCAGAGATCAAATTTCCAACATCCGCTGGATCATGGAAAAAGCAAGAGAGTTCCAGAAAAACATCTACTTTTGCTTTATTGACTATGCCAAAGCCTGTGACTGAGTGGATCACAATAAACTGTGGAAAATTCTGAAAGAGATGGGAATCCCAGACCACCTGACCTGCCTCTTGAGAAATCAGCATGCAGGTCAGGAAGCAACAGTTAGAACTGGACATGGAACAACAAACTGGTTCCAAATAGGAAAAGGAGTACGACAAGGCTGTATATCGTCACCCTGCTTATTTAACTTATATGCAGAGTACATCATGAGAAACACTGGGCTGGAAGAAGCACAAGCTGGAATCAAGATTGCCGGGAGAAATATCAATAACCTCAGATATGCAGATGACACCACCCTTATGGCAGAACGTGAAGAGGAGCTAAAAAGCTTCTTGATGAAATTTAAAGAGGAGAGTGAAAAAGTTGGCTTAAAGCTCAACATTCAGAAATGAAGATCATGGCATCTGGTCCCATCACTTCATCGGAAATAAATGGGGAAACAGAGTCAGATTTTATGTTTTGGGGCTCCAAAATCACTGCAAATGGTGACTGCAGCCATGAAATTTAAAACACTTCCTCCTTGGAGGAACAGTTATGACCAACCTAGGTAGCATATTCAAATCAGAGACATTACTTTGCCAACAAAGGTCCGTCCAGTCAAGGGTATGGTTTTTCCAGTGGTCATGTATGGATGTGAGAGTTGGACTGTGAAGAAAGCTGAGCACCGAAGAATTGATGCTTTTCAACTATGGTGTTGGAGAAGAATCTTGAGAGTCCCTTGGACTGAACGGAAATCCAACCAGTCCATTCTGAAGGAGAACAGCCCTGGAATTTCTTTGGAGGGAATGAGGCTGAAGCTGAAACTCCAGTACTTTGGCCACCTCATGCGAAGAGTTGACTCATTGGAAAAGACTCTGATGCTGGAAGGGATCGGGGGGAGGAGGAGAAGGGGACGACAGAGGATGAGATGGCTGGATGGCATCATGGACGTGAATCTGAGTGATCTTTGGGGTTTGGTGTTGGACAGGGAGACCTGGCGTGCTGCGATTCATGGGGTTGCAAAGAGTCGGACACGACTGAGTGACTGAACTGAACTGAACTAAACTGCACAAGAGTTTGTTATCAGTTACGTATACTAATATAAAGGAAAAAGCATTTCAATAATTCAGGATGAATACACATCCTTTCCTCTTCAGATGGACCATCCTTTGGACAATTCCTTGGGCTTATTTAGCTTTTCTATGACTACCATACCATCATGACAAGAACACTTTGAGTAGTATCAATATTAATGAACTAATATGCACATTTAAGTCAACTCAAATGTCCCTTTTATGGATTTGTCTTTACATAATTTTGTCTGAAGTTAGTTTGTCACAAAGTAGTTCACAGTTTTATTCTAAGAAGCTTGAATTCCTTTTAAGTTTGTATTCAAACACTATCAGTAAGAACTAAAGACAGCAACAGATGCAAAGACTGGAGGTTGTACTTAGATAATAAAAGTATTTTGTCACATCCAAGAGGAAGTGGGAAGCAGGGCTATGAAACATAGCTAATATACTGTAAAGGAGGCTGGTGACCCAGTGACGTCATAGGACAGCTATACCCTGTGCTCTTGCTTGCTTCCTCTTCCAAGGATGTGTAGACTGACTTTACTGTCATCAGTAAATATTTAGTAGACAACCAGAAGCCAGACAGAGTGAATGTGCCTTATGAAAGTGAAAGTTCATTTCTTAATAACAGGAAAATTATTAGGAAAGTTCTTTTTAATAGCAACACCTTGTTAATGGGAGTGTTAGGACTGTTTCATTGTTTGGCAATTTGTGTGTTTTTAATTCCATACTCAGTCTATTTGGTCTAGTATAGTGACATTTAGATTACATGGCAAGGGAAAGAGACTACTATTCAGGAAAATAATCGAATAAGGAGATTAAATAACATATTAAAAAAGGTCTTCTGATATCAGCACCTGTTTATAAATGAACTAAAATCAAAGTTTTTCTTTAAAATTCCATGCAGTGATTGAAAGAGACACATGTACCCCAGTGTTCATCACAGCACTGTTTATAATAGCCAGGACATGGAAACAACCTAGATGTCCATCAGCAGATGAATGGATGAGAAAGCTGTGGTACATATACACAATGGAGTATTACTCAGCCATTAAAAGGATACATTTGAATCAGTTCTAATGAAATGGATGAAACTGGAGCCAATTATACAGAGTGAAGTAAGCCAGAAAGAAAAACACCAATACAGTATACTAACACATATATATGCCATTTGGAAAGATGGCAATGATGACCTGGTATGCAAGACAGCAAAAGAGACACAGATGTGTAGAGCGGACTTTTGGACTCAGAGGGAGAGGGAGAGGGTGGGATGATTTGGGAGAATGGCATTGAATCATGTATACTATCATGTAAGAAACGAATCACCAGTCTATGTCCGATAGATGCAGGATACAGCATGCTTGGGGCTGGTGCACGGGGATGACCAGAGAGATGTTATGGGGAGGGAGGTGGGAGGGGGGTTCATGTTTGGGAATGCATGTACACCCGTGGTGGATTCATGTCAATGTATGGCAAAACCAATACAGTATTGTAAAGTAAAATAAAGTAAAAATAAAAACTAAAAAAAAAATAAAAAAAAATGAACTGCGAAAAAAAAAGTACATAAAATAAAGTGCCATGCAATGGGCACAGTTCTGCATTCCCAATGGGAAAATACAAGAGCAATGTTTAGGTCACATTAGCATTTGATCTTGTCCAAGACATTGTACAAGGTATTGAATTGTCTAATTTGCAGCTGGATTTTTTTAGTTGTTCCTTCCATAGCTCATTATTGAATGGAAATCAGCTCCCATAAAGAAGAATTTACACAAAAATTCTGTTTTTTCTTTCCATTGACCTGAGCCTGGTTGCTTCATAATGAGTAAATAAACAATCCAGGACTTTAATCAGTGTTGTTATACTCGTGAAAACTGTTATGTAAACACCCCTCTCTGCTCTGCTACAAGTGTCGTGTTTTCTACAGTAATTTAAATTATATTGGCAAACGAGGAAGAAACTACAGACCATTTCTTTGAGATGGAGTAAAGTAGACATCAACATTAACTCTCCCTGATTGAAGAGACTATATGATTAGGATGAACATAACACCCATTGCAGAAAGCAAAATCAGGAGAATAACAAGAGCTTGATATAGTTCTAATTACAGTGGGGAAGGATTTCAGTATCATGCCAGAGTAAAATATGGGAGGCACCTTTTCATTTGCAGACTGTTCATTAGGTGTAAGAGACTTTCGCTTTCTTTAGGAAATTCTATTAGTAGGACAGTGACTTATAACTGAACCTAGAAAAGGCAGCTTTATTTTCACTATATTATACTGAACTGGAATTATTACATTTAAAAGTTTTATTATTAATTCACAGAAGATTAGCAACAGTGCTAAAACTAGGAGTAAAAAATCTACTGATTAGTATTCACTAGGAATGAAGGATGATAGATTGATAATGATAAAGATAACGTATGTCAACAATGGCTAGCAATAGCATTGTCAAAGGTAAAGTTTTTTGTGTTTACAATTTCAATTTTTACCATGATCATGTTTACTTTGAGATCTAGTACCATGCAAATCAGGATTTAATACTGTCTTTTTCACTTGATATAAAAATATATTCATAGAGCTTAAAACAGACAAAGAGAACAATATCCCGAGAAGCTTCCAAGGGCAGATGAAATGAAAATAACAGGTCTGTCATTCAATTTAATAAAATATAAAGCTTAGAAAATTAATAAATCATTCAACTGTTTCATTTGAAAAATGTGTTGAAATGTCATTCATTAAATTTTGACTGTAAAAATTTATTCAAAGAGTACTTTTCTGAAAATATTATATGGTTGTTCATGGCATATAACATCTTGTCTAGCAGAGTAATTTACACTGATTAAAATTAGGCATAGTTTATGCTTTACACTGCTGCTTTTTATGGTTTTAGACCCAAGATTTAATTTCCTTGGAAATGTAATTTTAGGGCAAACACAGGTTAAGTATGGGCAATAGTGTCCACTCAACCTCCCACTTCCCCATTTTCAGAGAAATAAGCAAACACAAATTCCACTTAGTAGACTAAGTCACCTAAACAATAGCCATTTGAATGATTCAGATAGACTTCATCTCCAAGGGACTGACTCTTTATTCTGATGTGGCAGCTATCAGCTCACCAGGGTACTAAGAAGGGTGACACACACATGCCAAACTAGTCTTCTTGCCTTTAAGTCTTGATATATATTCAGAAATGACCATCCTACCTGCAATCACAAAGAATTCATCCATGAGGAGGAAATATTGAATATATTATTGGGTCAGCCAAAAGGTTCATTTAATTTTTTCTGTAAGATGGCTCTGATAGTGCTTAGTTGTCCTTAAAATAATTCCAAACACTTTTATTATATTGTATTATGACAGTAATCATATCAGCATGCATTGAAAAAATTATCAAAGTTGATGAATTTTTGTGTAGCTATTTTAATATTGAAGATGGAAGAAAAAAAGCAAAATTTCCAGGATATTATCTTTTATTATATAAGAGTAAAAACTCAACTGAGATACAAGAAAGATTTGTGCATGAGGAAGGTGCTGTGACTGATTGAACATGTTAAAAGTGGTTTGGGAAGTTTCATGCCAGAGATTTTTCACAGGAAGTTGCCCCACAGTTGGGTACACCAGTTGAATTTGATAGTGATTCAACTGAGACATTATTTGAGAATAATCAGTGTTACACCATGGAGGAGAGAGCAGACATACTCAAAATATCCAAATCAAGTGCTGAAAATAATTCACCACCAGCTTAGTTATGCTAATTGCTTTGATGTTTGGGCTCCACATAAGTTAAACAAAAACAAATAAAAAATATTTTTGATCATATTTCTGCATGCAATTCTCTACTTAATACAAAAATGTTCCATTAAAAAAAATAACAGGCAATAAAAGGTGGATACTGTACAATTATGTGGAATGGAAGAGATCATGGAGAAAGGGAAATGAACCACCGCCAGCCTCACCAAAGGCTGGTCTTCATCCAAAGGTGATATTGTGTATACAGTGGGATTGGAAGGGAATCCTCTATTATGAACTCCTTCTGGAGAACCAAACAATTAATTCCAAGTACTACTTCCAGTTAGACCAACTGAAGGCAGCGCTCAACAAAAATCATCTGGAGTTAGTCAACTTTATGCATAATCTTCCATCAGGATATCACAAGACCACATGTCTCTTTGATAATTGAGCAAAAACTATTACACTTTGGTTTGAAAGCTCTGATTCATTCCCTATATTCCCCTCTTCAGATGTCTGTTTGTTTTATTTTATTTTTATAGTATTTTTAAAATTATCTCTATCGTACATAAACTGCAACAGACTGTACTTTTGGGGGGACAAAACAATTAAACATCATCACTCCTTTCCAGTTGCACAAAGAAACAAATTCAGAGACTAAGATCCTTTTTCTTCCAACACAGAAATATACTCACTTTTAAAAGCTGAATACAATGCACTAAAAGGTCAGTACAAATACAAACAGGAACAGAATATGAGTTCATCCTTGAAGGACACTTTTTATGAATTTGCTACAACTAATATGTTCCTTAGTTGCTGATTTTCATATCATTCTTAGCCACCTGTGGGGTATTCAGATCACTAAAATTAGAGTCTCTTGCACATTCAAAACAACTAATGTTTACAGATCTTCACAAGGTAAATGACACTGTATTAGGCAGTATAAGTGGCACCTGAAAATCAAAACACTATAGGTTGACACTTTCTCTACAGATTTAAGTTATAAACTCCATTACTGTTTTCTTTTTTTGGCATGTTCCTCACAATAAATGTCAAAGCTGAAATTCACCATAAAAGATATGAATAATGCCAAAGGTAATGAAACTGAATTTGTCTTTTGTCTCCAAATAGATTGGAATAGTAATTCCAAGCACCTCAAAAACATCCAGTTACTGTTGCTTACAAGGAAGTTAAGAAGGTGGAGGAATTCAACAGGGCACAGTGTTTCACTGGTGACAGCAGAGCAAGCTTGCAATGACATGCTATAAATATTATCTTGGGGCAGTACACATAAGAATACCTTGCAGTACACATACTACTTGAAACATTTGTATTAAAGATCCCTCAAAAAATTCACCTAAATCCCAGAAAAGAATGTTATGAATACTGTTTCTGCCTAATACATTAACCAGTGTTTTTTAAAAATAATAATCTAACATGGGAATTCTCTCCTAGTCACAGCCCCCAAGCCCCCCAAAAGGCCACAAAGTGTATTCACAAACAGTTCTTCAGATAAAGCCATTGCACACAATGTACAGTTCCTGTATACTGAAGTGAGTACCATATTGGAGTTTAATGGTATAAGTTTAATGGTATAAGCTTAACATCCATAAGCAAAGGTCTTTAATATTATAGACTTACAGCAAATATCTTCATAAGGGCCATACATATAATACACTTACAGTATTAAAAGGTGCAGTTGAACTCAACAGCAAAATGTAAAATCTATCTCCTGTTAACACACTTAATCTGAATTAACTTGCATCATGTTTTTATGATTTACCATTCAAGAAATTAGGATGGAATAAATTTCTCATCCAAAGTAGTTTGTTCACTTATAAAACTATAAGTCAATTAGGATCCCTACCCACTCAATCAGATAACAGAGGCCCTTCTTCTATGAATGTTTATGCTGCCTTGTATACTTAAAATGTTGCCTTAAAAAGAAAAGCAGCTTTTAAGGGCAAGGCTGAAAATTACCATTTTATCTACTAAATAAATGCAATGTTTGCGGACCTTCCAGAAATAATCCAAAGGTTCAATTTTTTTTTTTGGGGGGGGGGGCGTCCTGATGAAGATATTATTTTCTTCATTCTTTTTTTTTTATAAATTTATTTATTTTAATTGAAGGTTAATTACTTTACAATATTGCATTGATTTTGCCATACATCAACATGAATTTGCCACAGGTATACACATGTTCCCTATCCTGAATCCCCCTCTCTCTTCCTTCCCCATACAATCCCTCTGGGTCATCCCAGTGCACCAGCCCCAAAATGGTAGATACCAGAGAAAGATTCAGAAGCAGAACATTTTTTTTTTCCACTTTAAGTAAAGGATACCTATGTATGATGGATGATAATTCAAGTTCATAATTAGTAAGTTACTGAAAAGACATTGCATTCATTCACATATCATTAGGTTAGAAAATATAAGATATGCTCAAGTTATCGAAATGGTCAAGAATCAACATTTTACAAGCTTATTCTGTCCCAAACTCTTACCATTTGAGTTGATACATGAAACAATTTTAGTGTTCACACTGGGCCAAACATAAAGTACCCATGAGCAGTAGAAATGAAAACATTTTAAAGCTAAAAGTAGGCATAATATCTGGGCACTGCTGCTGCTGCTGCCATTTCTTTCTCCAGTGCATGAAAATAAAAAAATGAAAGTGAAGTCGCTCAGTCGTGTCCCACTCTTAGCGACCTCATGGGCTGCTGCCTACCAGGCTCCTCCGTCCGTGGGATTTGCCAAGCAAGAGTACTGGAGTAGGTTGCCATTGCCCTCTCCAAATTTGGACACTATTCTTTTTTTTATCAAAAACAGTGGCTACTGGTACCAAACAATTAACTTTAAAATACAGTGCCAGATCCTCTCAAGGAAATGTAAATAGTTTGTAAATAGTATTGTTACTTTCCAATTTTATGGGAACTATACAGAAGCCAGAAGTTAGAAATTTATGACTGTTAATACTTTTTGGATAGTTCTAGTATAGTATATAGTTACAGATGGCTTTGTCTAGAAGACTGGAAAAGTGTTCATGGAATAAACATTATACTCTAGTTGCCATAAATCAACAAAATGCCAATAGTCTTCTGTGGACATGATAGAGAAAATGGCAATTTTGAGGAAAGAGTGCTTCTAAAGGTTTTCTCTTGGAGGCAGCCATGTTTGTTTGTTTGTTTTTTCACATTACTAAAAAGGCTAAGTATTGTGGTTAGGATTACTATAATTCCTACAACTAAACTTTCACTTAGGCATAGTTCCATGTTCCCATGTTATTTTCCTTCTGTCCACCATGCTGGCTTTGGATCTCCATGGTCAACTTTCTGTTTTGGTCTTCCTTCTTTATAGCACAGCAGTTTGGTGGTGCTGTCCATTAGCAGGTAGACCACCAACTCATAAGTGGCCATCATAATGGCTGTGTTTGGAATCTGTCTCACCAGATGAGTTGTCAGATCACGGCAAAGAGACCCAGAGCCTTCTTCTTGAACAAGCAAAGATAATGTCTGAAAAAAGGATCTATATTTTGTTCCTTCTTCACACAGTCTTTTTCTCACAAATTCATGTGGATATGCTATACTTGTGGCACACGTTTTTGAGCTAGCATCATTCCCAGAAAATCTGACACTTCTTTATAGACTCTTCTTCATTTTCCATTGTAGAAGCAATCTTATATTCCAGTAGTGCTTGCTTAATATTTTCATAAATAGCAAAATGGATAACAGTATCTGATATTCCAGCATATGAAGCAGACATTTTCCTATAAAATCCTCTAAGTCCATCTGTCTGATACACTTCAGGGACACACTAGAAAGCACCCATTCGCTTTTCTCCACGGTTCCTTGCATCAATCTATAATAGAGTTTTTATAAGCCAAATGGGGTTGGTCGCTGTAATTGCGGTAAAACGAGGTTTAAGTTAGTCCATCCAGGAAGTGACCTGCGGATGCGGAGCATGAGATGACATGATCTCACTCCTTTTTCTCAAAGAGAAATGTACAGTAAATGCCTGGCATTGCAGCTGAAATCATGTGTACCTGGGAAGGATCAGGATCAAATAAACGATTCAACTTTTCCTTGTGGTTTGAATAAGCAGCAAATTATATTGCTCTGGAAAGGGCCACTGCCACCAAACTGAGGCCTAATCCTCTAAACAGGGAACTGAGGCCCTTTTTTTCACAAGGTCACCTTTAGACAATGGAGAGGTCCAGGAGACACTACGCCATTGACCCTGGCTCCGGCCGTGGTGCTCAGCTGAACTGCAGAGATACAAGGTGTCACAGAAGATGACTGCAGCCGTTTTCACAACTTCCAGCGCACATGTCAGAATGGCTCCCACTGCACCACCACATTCTCCGGCCAACAGGTGCACCAGCCTGTGCTCCTGGCTCCTCCTCTCTCCAGAGTGTCCTCCAGGGACTGAGGCGGGACGCGGATCCGGCCACCGGGCATAGGCCGCGCAGCTTCTGCTTGGCCTGGAGCATTGGGCGCCCCAGGGATGGCCAGGGGCGCGAATGGAGACTCGGCTGCCGCCTGCTCGCAGCGCTGCAGCCGGCCGCCTCCCACTCTGGCCCCGCGCTCAGCACCCGTGCTAGAGCGCTGTTTATTTTAGTATTTACAAAATTCTCTTGATGGGAAACATTTAAATTCCCTGGAAGAATGTAAAAGACACCTGGAACAGTTCTTTACTTAAAAAGCTTAAGGAAAGTTTTGGGAGAGTGCTGTTATGAAGTTTCCGGAAAAATGGCAGAAGGTGGGACAAAATTTGTGAAGAAATGGTTCAAAAAAGTTCTTTGTGAAAATGAAATATATGTTTTTAAAATTTTTACTTTAAGTGAAAATGGAATATGTGTCTATTTTTGCTTTACTTTTTGATCAACTCAATACAATTGGCTCGATTTCTTAAGTTAAACACAGATAATCTTAAAATAACTTAGTTTCACTCTCTCATGTCCTATGTTCCCTAAATTTCCTCATATGTTAAAACATAATCATAGTATTGAAAATCCTGGCATAATGGAATAAATTTCTAAATGATATTTTGTTTCGTTCTACTTTCTTTTCTCAGACTTTAGAGAGAAGAGATTTGAGTTTAAATCCTACCTCGTCAAATAAACTTGTAATTTTAGTTAATAACCACACTGAGTTTCTTTAAACTTTAAAATTAAAATAGTACCAAATGTGAACTAAAGACTGTCACTTGCTCGCTGGCTCTGTAAGGATTAAGTCACCAGCCAGTGCAGTCACTGACCTTCAACACCCCCTGAAAGGAGTTCTGGGTGGAGGTCAAGAGTGAGATACTCTGTACTCTGGGGAAAATCGACAGAACAGACTTTCAGATACTTAGATATTTTCAGGAAGTTTTATGAGCCCAGTTTCTTGAAACTTCTCATGTCTAGAAAAGCACTAAAACTGTTAATGGACACATGTGTTCCCTGTAATTAGCAGCAACCTTCAACTAAAATGTGTGTTGACTGCATGTACCCTCCTTCACCAGTCATGTGTAACAATGACCTTCCCCTGCCTCATTGGAGCAGTCCCTCAAAGCTATATAAGAGGTTGCCTTCCAGGTTATAGTCCTCAGTAAACTCCAAATACAACTTCACAACTCACACATTGCACATTTATTTTAGTCCATGCAATCTTCTACCAATGTTATGCACTCTAGGAGTGGAAACATTTATGAAGCCTCTGATATATAGAAAGTCTTCAGGAAATGGTAGCCTACTGGATGCTTAGGGCTGGTGCACTGGGATGACCCAGAGGGATGGTACAGGGAGGGAGGAGGAAGGGGGATTCGGGATGGGGAACACGTGTATACCTGTGGTGGATTCATGTACTGGTGGCAAAACCAGTACAATATTGTAAAGCAATTAACCTCCAATTAAAATGAATACATTTATATTATAAAATAAAAAGAGATCCCTAATGTAGTAAATGCGATTATTTATGTTTAGGAAATATAATAATGTAAATTCTTAGAACATTTTCTAATACAGGATATTCTAAACTGTCTTTAAAAGTGGTATTGTGGAATTGAGCTGCAGGAGTTGCTTGTGTCTAGGTTCGATGCAAGATACAGGAAGCTTGGGGCTGGTGCACTGGGATGACCCAGAGAGATGGTATGGGGGTTCAGGATTGGGAATATGGGTACACCTGTGGTGGATTCATGTTGATGTATGGCAAAACCAATACAGTATTGTAAAGTAAAATAAAGTAAAAAAAAAAGTGCTTTTGTGAAGCAGGGTACTTGCCTAAATGCATCAATAATCCCTATATATATTTGGTTTAACTATAAATTATTTCAGGATATATACATTCTAAATAGTGAATTTTATATAGAATTTTGGCAACAGGATAGGCAACAAGAAAAACAAAGATGGAAATTTGAGGCCAAAACACCAGAAGCCCACATCTCTGAGACTGGAGGGTCCCCTGCCTTGTAGTAGTGAGGGGATGAAGAGTAGGGAGAGTTCACCCCACACTTGACCCTCTACAGAAACGCTGGAAGAGGAGAGAAAGGCAGAGGCCAGAAAGAGCACATCATTCATCCCCACCCACATGGCCCTTGCTCCTCAAAGAGCTTGAGACAGAGGCAGACACAATATGGCAAAGACTTGAATACAACCACTCAAGTCTAGCTGTAGGATGGGCCTGAGATGCCAAGGAGATGCTCTAGTTCACAGGCAAATAGGACCCTTCATAAGAAAAGAAGTATTAATAGAAAGGTATTAAGAGATCAAGTATATTTGAAACACAATTTCTAAACAAAGCTATCAATGCCTAGGACAGGTAGAAGCCACTTGTGGTGTTAATTCATTTTGTAGTTTTTGCTTCTAGATGTTAATTTGTTATTGCAATTCTGTATACTTGATCTTATAAATCTTTAAGTTTTAGTTTCCACTGACCAGATTGGAGAATCACACCTTTTATTCCCAGCATGACTCTGAATACTAGACCATTACTATTGTTGTTCAGCCACAAAGTTGTGTCTGACTCTGCAGCCCCACAGACTGCAACATGCCAGGCTTCTATGTCCTTCACCATCTCCTGGAATTTGCTCAACTTCATGTCCATTGAGTCAGTGATGCTATCCAAACATCTCATCCTCTGCTGCCCTCTTCTCCTTTGACCTTCAATATTTCTTAGTATCAGGATCTTTTCCTATGATTTGGCTGTTTGCACGAGGTGGCCACAGTATTATAACTTCATTATCAGTCTTTTCAATGACTATTTGAAGTTGAATTCCTGTAGGATGACTGATTTGAACTCTTTGCTATCAGGAGACTCTCAAGAGTCTTCTCCAGCACCAGAATTTGAAAGCATCGATTCTTTGGTGCTCAACCTTCTTTATGGTCCAACTCTCATATCCATACATGACTACTGGAAAAACCATAGTTTTGAATATACGGACCATTATCAGCAAAGCGATGTCTTTTCTTTTTAATATACTTTCAATATTCGTCATAACTTTTCTTCCAAGGAGCAAGCATCTTTTAATTTCATGGCTGCAATCACCATCTGCAGTGATTTTGGAGCCCATGAAAATCAAATTTGTAACTGTTTTCATTTTTTTCCTTTCTATTTGCCATGAAATGATAGGATCAGACGTAGTGATCTTAGTTTTTGAATTGTGAACTTTAAGTCAGCTTTTTTGCTCTCCTCTTTCACCCTCATCAAAAGGCTCTTTAGTTCCTCTTCACTTTCTGACATTAAAGTGATGTCTTCTGAATATGTGAGGTTGTTGATATTTCTCCTGGCAAATGTGGTTCCACCTTGTGAGTCACCCAGCCTTGCATTTTATGTGATGTAATCTGCATAGAAGTTAAATAAACAGGGTGACAATATACAGCCTTGCCATACCCTACCAATTTTGAACCAGTCATTTGTTTCATGTAAAGTTCTAACCATTGCTTCTTGACTTGCATAGAAGTTTCTCAAGAGACAGAAAATGTTGGATCATATTTCCATATCTTTAAGAATTTTCTGAAGTTTGTTGTGATCCACATAGTCAAAGGCTTTAGTGTCGTCAATGAAGCAGATGTAGGTTTTTTTTTGGGGGGGGGGGTTCCCTTGCTTTTTTATGATCCAATGATGGTTTGCAATTTGATCTCTGATTCTTCTCCCTTTTCTAAATCCAGCTTGTGCATTTAGAAGTTCTCATGTCACATACTACTAAAGCCTAGCTTGAATGATTTTTTTTTAAATTTTTACTTTATTTTACTTTACAATACTGTATTGGGTTTGCCATGCATTAACATGAATCTTCCACGGGCGTACATGAGTTCCCAATCCTGAACCCCCCTCCCACCTCCCACCCCACACCATCTCCCTGGATCATCCCCGTGCACCAGCCCCAAGCATCCTGTATCCTGCATCGAACATAGACTGGTGATTCATTTCTTACATGTATACATGTTTCAGTGCCATTCTCCCAAATCATCCCACCCTCTCCTTCTCCCCCAGAGTCCTTGATCATAACCTTATTAGCATGGGAAATGAATATGATTGTAGGGTTTGAACATTTTTTGGCACTGCCCTTTTTTGGAATTGGAATTAAAATTTATCTTTTCCAGTCCTGTGGTCACTTCTGACCACCACTGCATGCTGACAAATGCACGTGTTTTTGTCAATAAAATGTTCATTATTATAGTAATTTATCATTAACAAGTTTACTGAATCACATTGTTTTTACTTTCAGAGCCCCACCCAGGGTACTTTTATGTTTCCAACATTCCTCTGTCTCTGGACTATGGATACTGGAAAAAATACAAGACAGATTTGAGATTCAAACTCTAGCTACCAGTCAGCCCATCTCTGATTTTCTATTCACAACTGAGTTGTCTTTTGAGAACTCAAACATTAGGACTTGACTTTGTTCTAATTTTATGCTTCTTTTTAGATATATCAAGAAAGAATCATTCTTTTTTTTTTTTTTAAACCACTGTGTGTTTCATTTATCCTTTAATTTAAAATAAAAGTAAAACATTTTTTCAATGATTTCACCCTAGTTCTGGGTAATAGGTAAAGATTCTGTAGATACTTATTAATAGATTCCTTGTCTCTCAGTGGTATTCATTTTTGACAGTGGTGTGTCTATAAATATCTGCTGATACATTCTCGCCTCTTTTATTTCCTTCACTCTTTTCTTCTTTTAGGAAAAAAACAAAACTTACTTTTTTTTTCTATATAATTTGTAAATAATCATATGGTGCAAGAAGGTAAAATAAACATTGGAATTCAAAAAGAAAGCAATAAGCAGTGGAAATTTATCTGTGCAACTTTCCTTTTGGGTACTAAATTAACATAAAATTTGTTTTGCTGCTGTTGGTGAAGAAAAGAGAACATTACTGTCTATTTACCATAGCGTCATGTATGGGAACCATGAATGATTCTAGAAGCCCGAAGTATTAGCAGTATATATGTATCATCTGTATTATAAGTATTATATAAATATAGACTATATATATATTGCCAACACAGGAGATATAAAAGATACAGATTTGATCCCTGGGTCAGAAGATCCTCTAGAGGAGAACATGACAAGCCACTCTAATATTTTTACTTGAAGAATACCATGGACAGAGTAGCCTGGCAGGCTATGTAGGGTCTCATGAAGAGTCAGACACGACTAATGTGACTTAGCATGCATGAACTCTTTGCACACAGATAACTTTGAAGTTCTACAAGATGCATTCAATAGTATTTAAATGGGAAGACAGAGTCCAGTTAATATCTGATTTTCAGCCTCCTGAGACCAAACTGAATTTTACATGCAGAGAGGATTTTCAAGTTATATTCATTGCTGAAGATTTCAAATTTTACTTTTTACTATACACTAGTCATTTGTGCTCCATGAACTTCAAATAATAAAGAGAACTATTATATCTACATTTTCCCATTATGTTAATTATTAGTTGCACATATTACCAAATCAAATTTCTTGTCCTCAGACCCAGAGTTTTACTCTTTCTACAAAATCTGAACTAAAGATCATTTTTACAGAGCCTTTCCACAACTGGGTAGGGTAAGTAAAATTATTAACTTTGTAGCAATGATGCTTACCCTTTCGTTGCTCTTGTGGATTCTAAATTTCATTATACGAATTATCTGTTGCTGCAAAACAAAATAACACAAGATATGACCACTTAAAAAAAGCATTCATTATCTCTCAGTTTCTGTGGTGCAGGACTTAGTTTAAACCTCTATTTAAAGATTTTTCATGATGTTGGATTCAAACTTTTAGCCAAGACTTTAGTCTCATCTGAAGAGTCAATTGGTAGAGAGGATGTTTTCCCAACATGCTAGCTGGCTTCTTTCAGAATGAGCCAGTAAGAGGGTAAGAAAGTGCACCCAGGATAAAAGCTACATTAGTTTTGTAACTTCATCTCTATTGTAAGTGACAATCCATCACTTTTATGCATTTTATTTTTTTAGGAGTCACTATATTCAGGCTTTTTCATACTGTGCATGGGGTTCTCAAGGTAAGAATACTAAAGTGGTTTGCCATTCCCTTCTCCAGAAGCTTGGCACAAAAGAATTGATGTTTTTGAACTGTGGTGTTGGAGAAGACTTTTGAGAGTCCCTTGGACAGCAAGGAGACCCAATCAGTCCATCCTAAAGGAAATCAGTCCTGAATATTCATTGGAAGTACTGATGCTGAAGCTGAAACTCCAATACTTTGGCCACCTGATGTGAAGAACTGACTCATTGGAAAAGGTCCTGATGCTGGGAAAGATTGAAGGTGGGGGGGGGGGGGGTGGCAGGGAGAAGGGGATAACAGAGAATGAGATGGTTGGATGGCATCACTGACTCAATGGACATGAGTTTGAGTATACTCTGGGAGTTGGTAATGGATGGGGAGACCTGGCGTACTGCAGTCCATGGGGTTGCAAAGAGTCAGACGTTACTGAGCAACTGAACTGAACTGAACTGATATTCAGGCCATATTGAATTAGAGAGAATTGTACAAAGTCATCAATACCAGGTAGGGACATGATTGAGGACCATATTAAGGCTGTCTATGACATCCGGGAAAATGGGAAACATGCTTGTATTATATACAAGATGTTTCTAAAGCATAGAATTTAGTTTGAAATCTAAAATTATTAAAGTAAAATGCAACAGAATTGAATTTAATTAAGGATAATTCAAATATAATAAGATGAAACTAGGTAGTATCACATGGTTCAATAATTCGAAGTTATAAAATTTCTTAACTCACGCCTAAATTGCCATTGTTATTCAGTCACTAAGTCATATCCAACTTGGGGATGCCATGGACTGCAGCACGCCAGGCTTCTCTGTACTTCACTATCTCCTGGAGTTTACTTAAACTCATGTACATTGAGTCAGTCATGCTTTATTACTAACCATCTTACCCTATCCCACCGTTTTCTCCATTTTGTCTTCAATTTTCACCAGTATCAGGTGAAATGATACTTGCTCTTCCAATGAACTGGCTCTCTGCATCAGACGGCCAAAATATTGGAGCTTCAGCTTCAGTATCAGTCCTTACAATGAATATTCAGTGTTGATTTCCTTTAGGATGGACTGATTTGATCTCCTTGCTGTCCAAGGTACTCTCAAGAGTCTTCTCCAGAACCAGAATTCAAAAGCATCATTTTTTTTTTTTTTTTTAAGCACTCAGCCTTCTATATGATCCAACTCTCACATCTGTACATGACTACTGGGAAAAAACTTAGCTTTGACTCAATGGACATTTGTCAGCAGGGTGATGTCTCTGCTTTTTAATATATTTTCCTTCTAAGGAGCAAGCCTCTTTTAATTTCATGGAAAGTATCAAATAGAACAGATATGACACGTCTTGGAGAAAGTATAGTAATACAACACAATCAAAACACTGCTAAAGGAAGTTAAGACATTTTTAATATGCCAGCTAAGTTACATATTGTTTTATACCTATTTTTTCTCCTTTACTTAATTTTCCCCCAAAGTTTAGTGATATTACCAAGTGCATAAATGCTTGAAACAAATATTAAGTAAATTAATCAATCAACAGTTATTTAATAGGCAAATTTTATGGTTATCATAAAAATGATGATTTTCTCCCAAGTATTGGCTTTATATAACTGTGTGATTTGATAATTATATCTTCTTGCAGAATTAAATACTTTATCATTATGTGATATTCCTCCATCACATTTAATTTTCTTTGTTACAAAGCTAACGTTGTCTGAAGTTAATATACCAAATTTCATTTGGTTGGTAATTACGTACGTTTCTCCATCTACTTTACTTATAAATTATCTGAGTCAATATTTACAGTGAGTTTCTTGTAGATCTTTCAGTATTACTTTTACTTTTAAAATCCAGCCTAAATTTCTCTACCTTCTAACTAGTGTGTTTAGATCATTTATATTTAAAGTAACTATTGATATAGTTGGGTAAAGACAGCTATATTTCTAACAGCTTTTTGTCATGCATTTGTACATTGTTTAATTTTTTCTATTTTTGTCACTTCTGATTTTAAGTGAGCATTTTTAATCATTCTATTTTATCTTTTATCATTATTTTTCATTTATGTTTTTTAAAGTTTTTCAGGTGACTTCCCTCAAATTTACAATATACATAGTTTTTCTTTTTTAATTTATTGATTTTTAATTGAAGGCTGTATATTTTCACCCTGCTTATTTAAATTCTATGCACAGAACATCAGGTGAAATGCTGGGCTGGATGAAGCACAAGCTGGAATTAAGATTTCTGGAAGAAATATCAATAACCTCAGATATGAAGATGACACTACCCTTATGGTAGAAAGCAGAGAGGAACTAAAGAGCCCCTTGATACAGGTGAAAGAGGAGAGTGAAAAACCTGGCTTGAAATCACTTTCAAAAAATGAAGATCATGGCATCCTGTCCCATCACTTTATAGCAAATAGATGGGGAAACAATGGAAATAATGAGAGACTTTATTTTCTTGGGCTCCAAAATTACTGCAGATGGTGACTGCAGTCATGAAATTAAAAGATCCTTTCTCTTTGGAAGAAAAGCTTTGACCAACATAGACAGTGTATTAAAAGCAGAGATAGCACTTTGCTGACAAAGTCCATCTAGTTAAAGCTATGGCTTTTCCTGTAGTCATGTATGGATGTGAGAATTGGACCATAAAGAAGGCTGAGAGCTGAAGAACTGATGCTTTTGAACTGTGGTGTTGAAGAAGACTCTTGAGAATCCTGTGGACTGCAAAGAGATCAAATCAGTCCATCCTAAAGGAAATCAGCCCATCCTAAAGGAAATCAGTCCTGAATGTTCATTGGAAGGACTGACGCTGAACCTTAAGCTCCAGTACTTTGGTCACCTGATACAAAGAACTGACTCACTGGAAAAGACCCTGATTCTGGGAAAGATTGAAGGCAGTAGGAGAAGGGGACAACAGAGGATGAGATGGTTGCATGGCATCTCCAACTATATGGAAGTGAGTATGAGCAAACTCCGGGAGTTGGTGATGGACAGGTAAGCCTGACATGCTGCAGTCCATGAAGTCCCAGAGTCGACTGAACCGAGTCGACTGAGTCCCGGCTGAGCAACTGAACTGAACGAAACTAAAAGACGGGGCCAATAATTAAAGATAGTGGAGGTCTATGAGCCTGTTACCAAAAATCTTGTTGCCAAGACATTCCTTAAATAAAATAGCTAGAATTTATTTCAAATGTTTATTTACAAGTAGACAGAATAATTGTTATGCAATCTCTTTTTGTGAATTCATTACATACAAAGTGTGCTTCAGTCAGATATGATAAATTTAATATCAGCGTGAGCTAAAGGTCCATGTCATATGATGAATCCCTAAATGAGAGACAGGACAAAGAAGCTGAGTCACAACCTAGCGAATCACTTTGGAAGGCATTTGTTCATGGGTTCATCTGATTATAATGGAACATTTAGGCAAACTTGGAAGTGTCTCTACCATCTAGCTAGATTACCCACACATATTGCCAATACTTCATCAATTTTCTTCTATTATTTTTAATTTAAAACTTTTAAAATTATTATGATATAACACATTTCAAGAGGATTGGAAAATACAGAACAAAGTTATATATAGTTCCACCATATATTACTATTATTATTTTTAAATTGATAAAGATTTTAGTTGGAGTTTCAATATTATACTCTCAAAAATTAATAGAATGAATAGACAGAAAATTAGAAGGATACAATAGACCTGAGAAAGGCTACAAACCAATTCAGTGTAATTAAGATTTATACAATTTTCACACAACAGGAAAATATAAATTCAATTATATTTAAGTTCCCATAAACTGTAAAGCTATAGACACTGGAACATATCCAGGAACATAAAACAAGGTGCAAAGGAAAAAAAAAAAAAACAGGTGCAAAAAATTCAGTCTAAATATTTTGAAATTATATAAAATCTGCTCTCCTATCACCATGGAATTATGTTAGAAATCAATATCAAAATGTACTGAAAATAACTCACATATTTTAAGTGCAGTGTGACAATAACCAAGAGAGATCTTTGACTTAATCATTGAAAGCTTCAGTAAACTTAAAAGACTGAAAAAACTCAGAGAGTGATTACAGAGAAGAAAACATTTAAATGAGATTTTAGTATCAAAATGAGAAACTAATATCAAAATAAGAAATTAATATCAAACATAATTTGGAGGACAAACAATACCTGGGCATTTATGTTTTTCAAAATATTCTAAGATAATTCTAAAGTGCATCAAGATTTTAAAAAGTGATTACAAGTTTTTCTATTAAATGGTGATTTTCATGATACAAAATTCCATTATTTTCTGTTGGCCAATCATGATACAAGGTATTAAACAAATAGTTATATAATCACAATGGTAAAAGATGTTTATCAGTTTTCACAATCAATAGCGAGACATAAAATAAAAGATACGATTGAAAATCATAACCTAAACATGATTGTCCTAACAAAAAAAGGAACTCACATAGAGTTTGAGGGATTAAGTAGAGTGATGTGGTAAGTGGGGGTGCCTATATGTATAAGCTCTCATCTGTCCAGGCAGTCTGTATTGGTGTACTTAACCCATTTACATTTAAGGTAATTATCAATACACATGATCCTAATACCATTTTCTTAATTCTTTTTTATTTATTTTATGTGAGATTTTTCTTTCCTTTTCTTCTGTTTCCTGACTAGAAAAATCCCTTTAGCATTTCTTGTAAAGCTGATTTGATGGTGCTGAATTTTTGCTTGTCTGTATAGCATTTGATTTTTCCAACAAATCTGAATGAGAGTCTTGTTAGTTAGAACATTTTTGGTTGTAATTTCTTCCCTTTTATCATTTTAAACACATCATGCCATTCCTTTCCAGTTTGTAGAGTACCTGTTGGGAAATCAGCTAATAACCTTATGGGAGTTCCCTTATATGTTATTTCCCACTTCTCCCCTGTTGCTTTGAATATTTTATCTTTGTCTTTAATTTTTGTCAGTTTGATTACTATGTGTCTTGGAGTGTTCCTCCTTGGGTTTATCCTGTCTGGGACTTTTAGAAGCTTCTCTGAGCTTCCTGGATGTTCTTGATTATTTCATCAACCTATTTCTTGTTAGGGAGGTTTTAAGCTACTATGTCTTCAAATATTTTCTCAGGTCCTTTCTCTCTCTCTTCTCCTTGTCAGTTCACTTCAGTTCAGTTCAGCTCAGTCGTGTCTGACTCCTCGCAACCTCATGGATAGCAGCATGCCAGGCTTCCCTGTCAATCACCAATTCTGGAGTTTACTCAAACTCATGTCCATAGAGTTGGTGATGCCATCCAACCATCTCATCCTCTGTTGTCCCCTTTTCCTCCCATCTTCAATGTTTCCCAGCATCAGGGTCTTTTCCAATGAGTCAGTTCTTCACATCAGATGGCCAAAGTATTGCAGTTTCAGCTTCAGCATCAGTCCTTCCAATGAATATTCAAGACTGATTTCTTTACAATGGACTGGTTGGATCTCCTTGCAGTCCAAGGGATTCTCAAGAGTCTTCTCTAACACTGGAGTTCAAAACCATCAATTCTTCCTCTCTCAGCTTTCTTTATAGTCCATCACTCACATCCATATATCACTACTGGAAAAACCATAGCTTTGACTACACAGACATTTGTTGCCAAAGTAATGTCTCTGCTTTTTAATATGCTGTCTAGGTTGGTCATAGATTTTCTTCCAAGGAGCAAGCATCTTTTATTTCATGACTGCAATCACCATCTGCAGTGATTTTGGAGCCCAAGAAAATAAAGTCTGTCACTGTTTCCATTGTTTCCCCATCTATTTGCGATGAAGTGATGGGACCGCTGGAGAAGGAAATGGTAACCCACTCCAGTATTCTTGCCTGGAGATTCCTGTGGACAGGGGAGCCTGGTGGGCTACAGCCCATGGGGTCGCACAGAGTCAGGTACCACTGAAACTACTTAGCAGCAGCAGCGGCAGACGGAACCGGAGGCCATGATCTTAGTTTTCTGAATGTTGAATTTTAAGCCAACTTTTACACTCTCCTCTTTCAATTTCATCAAGAGGCTCTTTAGTTCTTCTTTGCTTTCTGCCATAAGGATGGTCTCATCTGCATATCTGAGGTTATTGATATTTCACCCAGCAATCTTGATTCCAGCTTGTGCTTCATCCAGCCCAGTGTTTCTCATGATGTACTCTGCATATAAGTTAAATAAGCAGGGTGACCATATGCCACTTTGACGTACTCCTCTCCTGATTTGGAACCAGTCTGTTGTTCCAGGTCCAGTTCTAATTGTTCCTTCTTGACCTGCATACAGATTTCTTAGGAGGCAGGTCAGGTGGCCTGGCATTCCCATCTCTTTAAGAATTTCCACAGTTTATTGTGATCCATGCCATCAAAGGCTTTGGCGTAGTCAATAAAGCAGAATTAGATATTTTTCTGGAACTCTCTTGCTTTTTCAATGATCCAACGGATTGTGGCAATTTGATCTCTGGTTCCTCTCCTTCTGGGACTCTCAAAATACAAGTGTTGGTGAATTTGATGTCCCAAAGATTTCTTTCTTTATTTTTTCCATTTATTTCTACATTTTGTTTTGCAGTAGTGATTTCCACAACTCTGTCTTCCAGATCACCTTTCCATTCTTTTTCTCACTTATTTTGATATTGATTTCTTTTAGTATATCATTAGTTTCTGTTTGTTTTTTCTTTATTTCTTCTAGGCTGTAAGTGAAGAAGTGAAGTGAAGTTGCTCAGTCGTGTCCGATTCTTTGCAACCCCATGGAGTGTAGCCTACAAGGCTGCTCTGTCCATGCAATTTTCCAGGTCAGAGTACCGGAGTGGGCTGTCATTTCCTTCTCCAGTGGATCTTCCCGACCCAGGGATCAAACCCGGGTCTTCCACATTGCAGGCAGACGATTTATCCTCTGAGCCACCAGGGAAGCAAACTTTTATTGCATCTTCTCCATTCTTTTTCAGAGATCTTGGATTATCTTCACTATCATTATTTTGAAATGTTTTCTGGAAGGTAGCCTATCTCCACTTCACTTGATTGTTTGTCTGATATTTTTTATTGTCCCTTCACCTGGGACATAACCCTCTGCCTCTTCATTCTGGTTAACATTCTGTGATGTGATTTTTCATTCTAGTGCTATGGGATTGTAGCTCTTGCTTCTTCTGTATGCCCTCAGTGGATGAAGTCAAGAGGTTTGTGTAAGCTTCTGGATAGGAGGAAGAAACTGGTGGTGGGAAAAACTGAGTCTTGCCCTAGTAGGCTGGACTGTGTTCAGTAAAATTTAATGCAATTGTCTGCAGATGGGTGGGGTTGTGCTCCCTCCCTCTTAGCTGATTGGCCAGAGGTGATCCAGCTCAATGGTAGGGCTAATGGCAATTCCAAGAGGGCCTATGCCTGAGTGCATCTACCAGTACTGATGCCACTAGTGTCCCTGTCCACAGAGCAAGCCACACTGCTAACCCATGCTTCTGGAGAACCTCCAACATTAGCAGGTAAGTCTAGTTTAGTCTTCTGTGGGGTCACTGTCCCTTTCTCTGGGTCCTGGTACCAACAAGATTTTGTTTGTGCCCTCCATGAGTGGAGTCTGTGTTTCCCCCTGTCCTGATGAAGTCCTGTAATCAAATCTTTCTGGCCTTCAAAGTGAGGCTCCCTGAGGATTCTTAGTCCCTTTGCTGGGTCCCCAGGCTGGGAAGACTGATGGGCTCATAACCTTCACAATAGTAGGGGAGCTTCTTTGGTATTATTCTCCAGCTAGTGGGTCACCCACATGGTGAGTATGGGATTTGATTTTATCATGATTGTGCCCCTCCTACCATCTCCATTGCAGTCTCTCTTTTGTCTTTGTCTTTTTTGGTGGGCTCAAGAATTCTCCTGTTAATGGTTGTTCAACAACTGGTTGTGATTTTGGTGTTCTCACAGGAGGGATGAATGCACTCCACCACTTTGAACCAGTCTCTGTGTGCATCTTTATATCTCTCTATCATTTTTAATTTTAACTAACAAAACTTCTGGAGAATCTCTAGATGTTAATATATGAAGGTTATGGAATTCTCCTTTCCATGGTAGTTGTTTTTATTAGGGTCACTAAAATGCTCCCTAATATTCCTGGAATGTGGATTTCTAATTGTGATAATTTAAGTATTAACAATTTGCTTCTTATATATAAATTCAAGTTAATTTATATACATCTGTTCATCTCAGTATTTATGTTGCAAGAGTTAAAAGTAAATTAATCAAAAAATCAGTCCTCATTGTAGATGGCAACTCTTGCAGAATCTTTCCAAGACTTCTCTATTAAATTGTGGGACTGTTATGTTTGCATTAGGTGGAAACGGATAAGATCATGAGAATATAATCAATGAGAAACTGTAGATATGATCCAGATGCTTTCACTGTAAGACATTTTCTTATCCATAGAAATTCTGGAGATGATGATTTCTAATATGCCCATCCTGATGTCTATCTATCCTTAAATTCTTTCACAAATGGGATGGTGAGCTAAAAGATGGTTTTACCACTTATTCTGCTACATATAATGTTGGGATAAAATGTTATCAAAATGGTTGTTGGTATAGTGATCATATAATTCATTGTTTAATTCCCAACACTTAAGAATGAATGGAAAATATTTTAAGCATAATGCCAAGATAACAGGTGTAAATGTAAATTCCAAGCAAAATTTTGATGTCACCTTCCCAAGAGTTTTACGTATGTCACCTTCCAGTGCAGGAGATGCAGGAGACCTGGTTTGATCAGTCTAATCCCCTGGAGAAGGGAATGGACCAATATTCTTGCCTGGAGAATTCCTTGGCAGACTACAGTGCATAGAATTGCAAAGAGTCAGACACAACTGAACAACTTTCACTTCACTTCACTTAATAGGGCCTATGTAAATTCTCTCCAAACTAAATAGATGTGCCATCATAAGAGACCTATTGTAAAGCGATGATCAATATTAAATCTATATAATAATATCAAAAAGGGCAGAGTTGTATGTGCAATAAAATGCTACACTGAATTCTGTTATAACCAGCCATTTTAATTTAAAATTGTTAGAATTAATTTCATATTTGAAAATATTTACCAATCTATGTTTCATAGTCTTGGAAAGACTTGTTCATGAAAGACAACACTTGACGTAGGAAAACTTCATAAATCTTGGTGTCATTTTATAAGCTAATTCTTGTTTTCAGAGGATGAGTGTTTGTATATGACAATGTACTAATGATAGTTGTTCTATCTATGCTGTTAATTTCCAAATATTTGTAATCTTAAATATCCCTAAAATGTCTTTCAACTTTTTATTGAGTTATAATTAACTACTATTTTATGTTAGCTTCAATATAACATAGTGATTTGACATCTTTATACATTACAACAGAATCACTGTGATAACATCAGTTACCATCCATCACAATACATAGTTGTTACAATATTACTAGCAATACTCTCTATGTGTACAGTATATTCCCATGATTATTTATTTTACAGTTGGAAAAATTTCTCACTTTTTCATCTATTCCCCCACACTCTTCTCTTCTGGCAGCCACCTGTTTGTTCTCTGTATCTGTGAGTCTGTTTCTGCTTTATTCATTTGTTTTGTTTTTAGTTTTTACATGCAAGTGAAATGTTGCATTATTTGTTTTATTTTATTTGACTTATCTCACTTATCATTATACACTATAGGTCCATTTGTATTTCCATAAATATATTTTATCATTTTTAATAGCTAAGTAATATCCCATACTGTTGTTAAAGTGCTGCACTCAATATGCCTACATATTTGGAAAACTCTGCAGTGGCCATAGGGCTGGAAAAGGTTAGTTTTCATTCCAATCCCAAAGAAAGGCGATGCCAAAGAATGTGCAAACTACAACAGATTTCACTCATTTCACACATTAGAAAAGTAATGCTCAAAATTCTCCAAGTGGCTTCAACACTAGTGAACTGAGAACTTCTAGATGTTCAAGAAAGATTGAGAAAAGGCAGAGGAACCAGAGAGCAAATTGCCAATATCTGTTGGATAATTGAAACAACAACATTCCAGAAAAACATCTACTTCTGCTTCATGGACTATGATAAAGTCTTTGACTATGTGGATCACAACAAACTATGGAAAATTCTTAAAGATATGGGAATATTAGACCACCTTACCTGCCTCCTGAGAAATCTGTAAGAAGGTCGAGAAGCAACAGTTAGAAATGGGCATGGAATAACAGACTGGTTCCAAAATAAGTAAGGAGTACATCAAGGTTATATACTGTCACTCTCCTTATTTAACAAATATGTGGAGTGCATCATGAGAAAAGCTGGGCTGGATGAAACACAAGCTCTGGAATCAAGATTGCCAGGAGAAGTATCAATAATATCAGATATGCATATGATACCATCCTTACGGCAGAAAGTGGAGAGGAAATAAACAGCCACTTGATGAAGATGAAAGAGGAGAGTGAAAAACCTGGCTTAAAATCAACTTTCAAAAAATGAAGATTATGGCATCCTGTCCCATCATTTCATAGCAAATAGATAGAGAAACAATGGAAACAGTGATGGAATTTATTTTCCTGGGCTCCAAAATCACTGCTGATGGTGACTGAAGCCATGAAATTAAAAGACACTTGCTCCTTGGAAGAAAAACTATGTCAAACCTAGTCCGTGTATTAAAAAGCAGATACATTAATCTTTGCCAACAAAGGTCCATGTAGCCAAAGGTACATTTTTTCCAGTAACCATGTATGGTTGTGAGAGTTGGACCACATAGAAGGCTGAGCACTGATTCATAATCAATTTCAAAAGAACTGATGCTTTTGAACTGTGGAGTTGAAGAAGACTCTTTTTTTTTTTTTAAATTATAGTTTTTTTATTTTTTTAATTTTAAAATCTTTAATTCTTACATGTGTTCCCAAACATGGACCCCCCTCCCACCTCCCTTCCCATAACATCTCTCTGGGTCATCCCCATGTACCAGCCCCAAGCATGCTGTAACCTGCGTCAGACATAGACTGGCGATTCAATTCTTACATGATAGTATACATGATAGAATGCAATTCTCCCAAATCATCCCACCCTCTCCCTCTCCCTCTGAGTCCAAAAGTCCATTATACACAGCTGTGTCTTTTTTGCTGTCTTGCATACAGGGTCGTCATTGCCATCTTTCTAAATTCCATATATATGTGTTAGTATACTGTATTGGTGTTTTTCTTTCTGGCTTACTTCACTCTGTATAATCGGCTCCAGTTTCATCCATCTCATCAGAACTGATTCAAATGAATTCTGAAGAAGACTCTTGAAAGTCCTGTGGACTGCAAAATCAAATCAGTCAATCCTAAAGGAAATCAGTCCTAAATATTCATTGGTAGGACTGATGCTGAAGCTGAAGCTCCAATACTTTGGCCAACTGATGCAAAGAGCTGACTCATTAGAAAAGACCCTGATGCTGGGAAAGATTGAGGGCAGGAAGAGAAGGGGATGATAGAGGATGAAATGGTTGGATAGCATCACTGACTCAATGGACATGAGTTTGAGAAAGCTCTGGGAGATAGGGAAGCCTAGCATGCTGCAGTCCATGGGGTCGCAAAAAGTTGGATATGACTAACAAGCTGAACAAAAATAATATCCCATACATGTATATATAGATATACATATTCATATATATACATATTCATCTGTTTATGTCTCATTTGAGAAAAAAAATCTATTCAGGCTCTTTGGCCACTTTTTAATCAGATTTTTTTTCATATTGAGATATATGATTTGTTTATATATTTTGGATATCAATTCCTTATCCAATATATAATTTGCTTATATCTTCCACTAGTAGGTTGTCCTTTCATTATACTAATATCTTTTCCATTGTGCAAAAAGTTTTTTAGTTTGATGTAGTCCCATTTTTTAATCTTTGCTTTTGTTTTTCTAGTCTGAGAAGACATATCCAAAAATAATGATAAGACCAATATCAAAGAGTATATTCCATGTTTTCTTCTAGGAGTTTTCTTCTATTAAGTTTTAAAAACTTACAGGTCTTACATGTAAGTAAGATCTATGTTATTAATCTATTTTGAATTTAGTTTTGTATCCGGTGAATCAAAGTGGTCCAGTTTGATTATTTTGCCTATAACTATCCAGTTTTCCCAGCACCATTTATTGAATAAACTGCCTTTCCCTATTGCATATTATTTTCTCTTGTAGATTAAATGACCTCATGAGCATGGCTTTATTTCTGGACTCTTTATTCTGTTCCATTTATCTGTATGTCTGTGTTTGTTTGTTTGTTTGTCTTTTTCAGTGCCATACTGATTTGATTGCTTTCTATTTATAAATTATACCTTTATATTCTGATAGCACGTTATCTCAGTGTTGTTCTTTTTCCTCAAGTTGCTTTGGCTACTTTAGGTCTTTGGTGTTCCCATACAAATTTTAGGATTATTGGTACTAGTTCTATGAAAAACTGATATTTTGATGGAGATTGCATTGAATCTACAGATTGTTTGGGGACATATGTACATTTTAATGATTTTGATTCTTCCAATCCATGAACACAATAACTTTCAAATTATTAGTGTCTTTTTCAATTTCTCTCTGATTAACTTTTTTTTTTTTACAGTTTTCTGAGTTCAAGTCTCTTGTGGTCTTAAATTTATGTATTTTATTATATTTGATGTAATGGCAGATATTATTGTTTTATTTTATTTCTGATAGTTCTGTATTAGTGTCTAGAAATGCAACTAATTTCTGCATGTTAATTTTGCATCCTGACAATTTATTAAATTAATTTATTAGTTCTAATAGGTTTTTGGTGGAGACTTCAGTGTTTTATATCTATAGGGAGAGAAATATAGTATTTTGCCATGTGCAAACAGTGACAGTTTTACATTTTCCCTTCCAATTGAGATGCATTTTATATACTTTTTTTTTTTTTGTATAATTTCTCTAGTTAGAACTTTCAACAGTATGTTGAACAGAGTGGTGAGAGTGGGAGAATTTTTGTTGTGTTCCTACTCTTGGAGGAAAAGCTTTCAGCATTTCATCATTATTATCTTAATTGAGGGTTTGTCATATAGAGTCGTTATTATGTTGTAGTGTTGGAGAAGGCAATGGCACCTCACTCCAGTACTCTTGCCTGGAAAATGCCATGGAGGGAGAAGCCTGATAGGCTGCAGTCCATGGGGTCGCTAAAAGTCAGACATGACTGAGCGACTTCACTTTAACTTTTCACTTTTCACTTTCATACATTGGAGAAGGAAATGGAAACCCACTCCAGTGTTCTTGTCTGGAGAATCTCAGGGACGGGGGAGCCTGGTGGGCTGCTGTCTTTGGGGTCGCACAGAGTCAGACATGACTGAAGTGACTTAGCAGCAGCATGTATCTTTCCTCTATAGCCACTTTGGTGACAGTTTTTTTTTTTATCATAAATGAATGTCTAATTTTGTAAAAAAAAAATTCCATGCCTCTATTGAGATGAGTATATGATGTTTATCCTTCAATTTCTTAATGTAGTGTATCACATCAATTGATTTATGGGGATTAACCTATTCTTGCATCCTTGGGGTGAAACCCAGTTGATAATATTGTATGATCCTTTTAATATATCAATGCAATCCCTATCAAGCTACCAGCAGTATTTTTCACAGAGCTAGAACAAATAATTTCACAATTTGTATGGAAATACAAAAAACCTCAAATAGCCAAAGCAATCTTGAGAAAGAAGAATGGAACTAGAGGAATCAACCTGCCTGACTTCAGGCTCTACTACAAAGCCACAGTCATGAAAACAGTATGGTACTGGCACAAAGACAGAAATATAGATCAATGGAACAAAATAGAAAGCCTAGAGATAAATCCACACACCTATGGACACCTTATTTTTGACAAAGGTGGCAAGAATATACAATGAATTAAAGACAATCTCTTTAACAAGTGGTGCTGGGAAAACTGGTCAACCACTTGTAAAAGAATGAAACTAGAACACTTTCTAACACCATACACAAAAATAAACTTAAAATGGATTAAAGATCTAAATGTAAGACCAGAAACTGTAAAACTCCTAGAGGAGAACATAGGCAAAACACTCTCCAGCATACATCACAGCACTATCCTCTATGACCCACCTCTCAGAATACTGGAAATAAAAGCAAAAATAAAGAAATAAGATCTAGTTAAAATTAAAAGCTTCTGCACAACAGAGGAAACTATAAGCAAGATGAAAAGACAGCCTTTGGAATGGGAGAAAATAATAATAAATGAATCAAGTGACAAACAACTAATCTCAAAAATATACAAGTAATTCCAGCAGCTCAATTCCAGAAAAATAAATGACCCAATCAAAAAATGTGCCAAAGAACTAAATAGACATTTGTCCAAAGAAGACATACAGATGGCTAACAAACACATGAAAAGATACTCGACATCACTCCTTATCAGAGAAAAGCAAATAGAAACCACAATGAGGTACCATTTCACACCTGTCAGAATGGCTGCGATCAAAAAGTCTACAAGCAATAAATGCTGGAGAGGGTGTGGAGAAAAGGGAACCCTCTTACACTGTTGGTGGGAATGCAAACTAGTATAGTCAGTAGCGAGAACAGTGTGGAGATTCCTTAAAAAACTGGAAATAGAATTGCCTTATGACTCAGCAGTCCCACTGCTGGGCATACACACTGAGGAAACCAGAAATGAAAGAGACACGTGTACCCCAATGTTCATCACAGCACTGTTTATAATAGCCAGGACATGGAAGAAACCTAGATGTCCATCAGCAGATGAATGGATAAGAAAGCTGTGGTACATATACACAATGGAGTGTTACTCAGCCATTGAAAATAATACATGTGAATCAGTTCTAATGAGGTGGATGAAACTGGAGCCTATTATACAGAGTGAAGTAAGCCAGAAAGAAAAACACCAGTACAGTATACTAACACATATATATGGAATTTAGAAGGATGGTAACTATAACCCTGTATGCGAGACAGCAAAAGAGACACAGATGTCTAGAACAGTCTTTTGGACTCTGTGGGAGAGGGTGAGGCTGGGATGATTTGGGAGAATGGCATTGAAACATGTATAATATCATATAAGAAATGAATTGCCAGTCTAGGTTCAATGCAGGATACATGATGCTTGGGGCTGGGGCACTGGGATGACCCAAAGAAATGGTATGGGGAGGGAGGTGGGAGGGGGATTCAGGATTGGGAACACGTGTACACCCGTGGTGGATTCATGCTGATGTATGGCAAAACCAATAGAGTATTGTAAAGTAAAATAAAGTAAAATTAAAAAAAAAAGGAAAAAATGTGTCATTGAATTCAGTTCAGTAACATTTTCTCAAAGATTATTAGAACTATATTATTTAAGATATTGGCCTGTAACTTCCTTTTTTTTTTTTTTTTATGATGTCCTTTGTTTTTTGATATCAAGGAAATGCTGACCTGATAAAATAAATTCAGAAGTGTTTCTTTCTCTTCAAGTTTTTGGAAAAAAATTGAGATAGAGAGATGCTGAAAGAATTTACCTTTGAAGCTATATGAACCTTGGCTTTTGTTTTGGAGAGATTTTAGATTACTGATTCAATTTAGTTACAAGTAACAGGTCTATTCAAGTTTTCTATTTCTTCATATTGTACGTTTATCAGAATTTGCCAATTTTTTAGGTTGTCTAATATGTTGACATGTTTTTTTTTTTATAGAGTCACTTATGATAATTTGTTTTTCTTTTGTGTTGGTTGTAATTTCTCCTCTTTCATAATTAATTTTATTTATTTGGACTCTATTTGTTTACTAATGAGTTGGTATAGTTTAATCAATTTTGTTTATCTTTTTAATGAATCAACTCTTAGTCTCACAGATTTTTCTATGAATTTTTAATTCCCTATTTCATTTATTTCCACTCTGATATTTATTGTTTCCTCCCTTCTGGTAAATTTTGGCTTCTTTTTCTTGCAGTTTTTTTTTTTTTTTTCAAGTGTACATTTACATTGCTTATTTGAGAGTTTCCTTAAGTTTTGAGGTAAGCCTATATTGGTATGAGCTTCCCACTTAGCACTGTTTTTTCTGGGTCCCATAGATCTTGGACACCTGTATTGCATTTTCATTTGTCTCAGATTTTTTTTTAATTTCCTGTATGATTTCTTTGTTAATAAATGTTTGCTTAGCAGCACACTGCTTAGCATCTCTATGTTTCAATATTTTTCTAGTTTTCTTCTTGTAGTTGAATTCTAATTTCATAGCTTTGCAATGCTAAAAAATCTTGATATTATTTCAATCTTCTTATAAGTATTTAGATTTTTTTTTGTGGCCCAACTTGTGGTCTACCCTGGAGAATTTTCCCTGTGCACTTGAATAGAATGTGCATTCTGTTGCTTTTGGATGGAATATTCTGTATATATCTGAATATTGCAACCATCTAATATAGTGTTGTCATTTAAGGCATGATTTTCCTTATTTTTCTGTCGAGATAAATTTATCTAATTTTAATAGCAATTGCATGCTTAGTCCCTTACATTCTTTTTATTTTGAAAACTTTTTTTTGTTGTTGTTGTTATTCTTATTTGGTGTTTTCCATTAGTCTATCTTCCAGATTGCATATTCATTACTCTGTATCATTTAATCTACTGGTGAATTCTATTATATTTTTTATATCATATATTGTATTTTCTGACTTTAAAAAATAGTCTCTATGATGAAACTCTCTTAGTTTCTCCATTGTCTTCTCCAGTTTGTGAGCTTCCTTATGACTGTTTCTTTGAACTCTATAAGGTAAATTACTTGTCTCCACTTGACTGGTTTGTTTCCTGTAATTTTATTTTCCTTTTTCATTTGGATCATATTCCTCTCTTTCCTTATTTGTTTAACTTTTTGTTATGAATTAGGTAAAATATCTACTTGTAGTCTTGAAGGAGTAGTCATGTGTAGACTGCTTGCACTTGGAAACATTGGCAGACTGGGTGGAACTACAGCAAGCCCTGATTTAGGTCAGTTCCTGGCCCAAAGCCACCTTGGTAATGTGGTTGGGGAGGGGTGCAGGCATGGCCAGGAGGTATCCCAGAGGATCTCAACCAATGATGCCTCTGACTCTGGAGAAAACTTCAGCAATTTTCTGCCTGTTTGGCAGAATTCCCAGAGTTCATAAATTACTTCCCATATAGCCAAGATGCCACTTAAACTACTGATTTTTCACTGTGTACCTGGGTGGGCAAGTCTGTGCTCAGGCCCCTCACAATACCCCTGTTACAGATTGCCACATAGAGGATGGAGTTACTATGAATAATATTTCTCCATCGTTTCTGTCATTTCCTATTTGACCATCTTATGCACACTCCCTGTGCAATCAACATTTGGGTATTATTTGAGAGAAATTGCTATTTATAAAGGTATAGATTCATTGTATCTATTGAAAGAGGTAGGTTCAGGGACTTCTAAATCATCATCTTCAACCACTCTTCAAAGTACAGTCCATTTCAAATTCATGCCATGTTCCCCTAATTCAGCTTGCCGGAGTTCTACTACATGGAGACATTCAGGGACCAAGGATGCTGGAGGCTCCTCGTATCCTATACATAACATATGGCCCCCTTGGTCAAAATAACATGGAAAAAGACAAATGGAGACTTTTCTCTATTTTCTTTGGGGTCACACATGTCATTATTAGGCCATACCAGTGGCTCAAGCTAGTAGTTCCCCAGCCTTCCTCCAGGTGTGCTCGAAAAAAAAAAAAAAAAAAAAAAAGGAATGGGTGAAGCAACAAAGTGAAAAGAGCTGTAGGTTATTTATGGTTCTTTTTATATAAACGGCTGCTGAACTGGTCACTTAACTCCCCTAAACCTCATGTTCTTCATCTGCGAAATAGGAGAATAAAAATGAATGATCTTTATGGTCCTCTCCAACACTAAAATTCACTGACGGCAAAATACATACAAGCAAACAGCATGTAAATGCACATGACTCTGTTTTAATAAAACTTTGTTCACAAAAATGGGCAATAGGCTAGATGTAGCTCATTTGACATAGTTTGCCAGTCAGTGATCTAGTGCAATCCCTCTTGGATAGGTGACACTTTTTTCTTCCTCCACTGTCTGATATTCAGACAGGATTTAGTTTCACATTTTCAAATTTGATAGAAATGGATGAAGGAAAAATTTCAATTTTAGAGGACTTGTACACTCTTCTGCACTTATATTTTCTGTCTAGAACTTTTAATGATGTCACTTCCAGTTTAAATGTACAGACATGCCTCATTTTATTGCATTCCACTTTATTACACTTTTCAGATATTGCATTTTTACATAGTGAAGATTACACAAGCTCTATCAATTTTTGAGTATTAGTGAAAACACATGTAGTATAATTTTATAAGTCTAGAATGCCTAAGACTTTGGAAGAGAAGATGATTTAATTTAAAATTTGTAAGTGTCTGACTCAGAATTTATATGTACAGTAAAATATATGATTCTAAGAAAAATAATTGATCAAAGTAGGAAGCACAGATATGTAAGTTGATGGGTAGAAATTTCCATCTGAAGAGCTGGGGCCTACAGATATAGATGGTCATTGCTTCTTGTATCTCTGAAACTCAAGGGTATGCCCAAATGAGTAGATCAAAACATGAAGCAAGTCACATTAAAATATAGCAATGACCACTTCTACCACAGAAATCCATGTGTCATAGATAGTCTGTGAAATATCTTTCTGAAGTCTCATAAATCTAATCCAAAGTTGCCTGCAGTCTTGGAGAAAGTAGCTGTTTCCTTCACAAGAGATAAAGTCAAGAATCAGAAACAGGTTGTATGCCTTCTTCCAAAAACATACTTTTCTTATTGCATTCTCCAGCTAAGAGGAATTTGAAGGCATTTAAATATTTAACTAACTCATAAGCTAAAATATTTATTCTCAATTTGGCTTTATATTATATATCCTTCTGACAAATGTCCTTCTTGCACTATATACTGTCCTTATTATCTAATTATCTTGCAATTGTTTATTAACATGGATTTCAGTTCACGCAATACACAATGATATTTTAACATTTACTTTGTCTCATTGTCTACTGCATTCCTCTGGGAATTTAAATAAAAAAAATATAAAACAATAGTGCAATTAAGAAATTATTTTTCTTATCACACAAACTTTCCTTTATTAAAAATGGTGTCAGCACGGTGAGGATGTAGTCTAATTTCTAATTTTTATATGGTTTGGAATGTGAGTCAGTTTGGTTAAAAACAAAACAAAACAAATAGTCAATCTTCTTTGGAAAGGATCAGCCTCTTCTTTTAAGACGAGGTACATAATGTGTAACTCTAATCAGGACCCAATCTACATAGTTATTTACAAGAGTGCAAATAATGATTATATTATGAAAGGAGATTAATTATTAAAATATAAAAATGTATATCTAAAATACACACTATGTCTGAGGGTACATTCCTGAGGGAGAAAAAACTTAAATAAGAAAGATTTCCAAAGCTGGGCTAAGGACCTCATTGGAGAAGGTATGATACAGCCACTGGATGACAGATGTTTTTGCCAGATTGCAGGAGTCAGAGCTTGTCTACTACAGTCAGTCAAGTAGGAAATAACCCTCTAGGGTACAAGCAAGCCAATGTTGGTGTACAGTTACCTGGAATGAACTGGGACACAGTTTCACATGTGATGACTGGAGCTGGCAGTATCTGCTTTGGGAAGACTTGGGAAGGTGGTCACTGCATTCAGATTTGGGCATCTACGGTTGTCCCAGGATTGTGTGCTTTTGGGCACGCACCTGGGGTAGGTCACCACTAGATGTCTACACATACTTGCACTACAGACTGTGTAGCAGGAGTAGAAAATTAATAATTAGTTTTAAAAAACCTACAACACACCTTGATGAGAAATAAAACACCCCCTTTTCTATTGTATACTCCCAGTACACTTTTGATAATGCTTCCCAGGTGGCACAGTGGCAAAGATTCCACCTGCCAATGCAGGAAATGCAAGAGGCACAGTTTGATCCCTGGCCCAGGAAGATGCCCTAGAGTAAGAAATGGCAACCCACTCCAGTATTCTTGCCTGGAAAATTCCAGGGACAGAGGAGCCTGGCGGACTACAGTCCATGAAATCACGAAGAGCCAGACAGGACTGAACACTCACACCCACTCTGTAGATAAGTTTAACAGTGTGCTCGTTGTGAAAAAGTGCTTAGCAGTCCAGTTTATTTTTATAGGCCAGATGCTGAATTTTGACAGGAAATAAATCAATAATTGGTATATATGGAACAGGCCATCCATTGGTTTTCTCACTTCAAATCATTGTACATTTGGCCTTTAGGGAATATGAAGGGTGGGGTGCTGACCCTCTACTACTGAAAACCTTCATACAACTTACATTCAGCTCTCCATATATGTGATACCTTCATATGTGAGCTTTTACATCTATGATTCAACCAACAGCATATCAAGCAGTACTGTAGAATTAGCATTGGGAAAAATGATCTATAAAAATAGCCGATCTAAACAATTCAAACCCCTGTTGTTCAAGGCAAACTGTCACTAGCCAATATTCCACCAATATGAGGATGATTCTAGATTAATATCTTAATTTTAAACAATTATGGACTTAAAGCTGAAACTCCAGTACTTTGGCCACCTCATGCGAAGAGTTGACTCATTGGAAAAGACTTTGATTCTGGGAGGGGTTGGGGGCAGGAGAAGAAGGGGATGACAGAGGATGAGATGGCTGGATGGCATCACCGACTTGATGGACATGAGTCTGAGTGAAGTCCGGGAGTTGGTGATGGACAGGGAGGCCTGGCGTGCTGTGATTCATGGGGTCTCAAAGAGTCGGACACCACTGAGTGACTGAACTGAACTGAACTGAGTGCTCATCTTCTTTTAAAAACATCAATTTGAACAACTATCCATGTACAAATATATCTTGACACGACTTCTACATTCCAGGTAAAGGACTTAGTGAATAGCCCAGAAATAAGAGAAGTGACATTGGAGAGGACAGGAAAGACAACTTCATATTAACCACTTGCTCCTGATCTTTCGCATGGAAAGAGCCAATTTCCCTGTGGGGGGAAAGTAAAGTCAGTGACAAAGCCAGCACAGAGCAGTCCGAGTGCCAGGTCACACTCTGCGGCCTCAGGCTCCGGGTGTGCTCTCATAAATCCAGATTCCTGGCCCACATCTGCATCAGGTTAGACTCCAGGCTCTAGACTGGACCAACATACTGCCATGCTAGCCTCTCAAGACTATAACCAGGTTTACCCCCAAGAATGTCTGGCACCTAGTAAGCTCCCAGTGATGTAGAATGCAGGCCTGCCCAAGCAGACTCAGGTGCCAGGCCCAGCACCTTGGACCCAAGTGCCAGACCCACACACAGACCCAAACCAAGGCCTTCTCCAGGGGATTAGATTCTAGTATTGCCTCCATGGACAAAAGCATCAAAAAATTCAACAAATAGAAGTTATAGCGCTGAAGAACAAAATGATCAAACTGGATAATTCAATAAAGAGCATCAACAACAGACTCAAACAAAACAAACAGAAACAGTGAACTAAAAGACAGGTCATTTAATATTATTCAGAGGATAAAAAAAAATAAAGAAAAAGAAAGGGGAAAAAAAGAAAAAAATAATGAAGAAAGCTTATGTGAATTATGGATTCTCATTAAGAAAAAAATAATGAAGAAAGCTTATGTGAATTATGGATTCTCATTAAGAAAAAAATAATCAATACATTTGTTGGAACTCCAGAATGGAAAGAGTGAGAAAGAGTGCCTGAATGCTTATTTAAATAAATAATGGTTAAGAAATTCCCAAACACAAGAAGAGATTTAGAAGTTTAAGTTCATGAAGTTCATATATCCTCCAAAATATTCAATCTAAAAAGATCCTTTTAACGATATATTAAAACTGCATAAAATCAAAGACCAAAAATAATATTTAAAAGCTGCAAGATAAAATAATTCCTCACAGAAAAAGGAGCCCAGCAAGGTTATTAGCAGATTTCTTAATGAAAACGTTCCAGGCTAGGAAAGAGTAAGAAAATATATTCAATACATTTAAAGGGCTGGTGGGGGTAGGGGGGAGGCATGTGGAACCCTGACAACCAATAGTAGTTTGCCCCATAAAGATGTTCCTCAGGAATGAAGAGTTTAGTACTCTTCTGAAATAAAAAGAAAAAAAAGAAGAAGTAATAGCAAGCATTGTAACCATTAGACATTGTAACCATCTTGGAATGTGAAGTCAAGTGGGCCTTAGAAAGCATCACTACAAAAAAAGCTAGTGGAGGTGATGGAATTCCAGTTGAGCTGTTTCAAATCTTGACAGATGATGCTGTGAAAGCGCTGCACTCAATATGCCAGCAAATTTGGAAAACTCAGCAGTGGCCACAGGACTGGAAAAGGTCAATTTTCATTCCAATCCCAAAGAAAGGCAATGCCAAAGAATGTTCAAACTACCGCACAATTGCACTCATCTCACATGCTAGTAAAGTAATGCTCAAAATTCTCCAAGCCAGGCTTCAGCAATACGTGAACTTCCAGGTGTGCAAGCTGGCTTAGAAAAGGCAGAGGAAGCAGAGATCAAATTGCCAACATCCGTTGGATCATGGAAAAAGCAAGAGAGTTCCAGAGAAACATCTATTTCTGCTTTATTGACTATGCCAAAGCCGTGGACTGTATGGATCACAATAAACTGTGGAAAGTTCTGAAAGAGATGGGAATTCCAGACCACCTAACCTGCCTCTTGAGAAATCTGTATGCAGGTCAGGAAGCAACAGTTAGAACTGGACATGGAACAACAGACTGGTTCCAATAGGAAAAGGAGTACGTCGAGGCTGTATATTGTCACCCTGCTTATTTAACTTATATGCAGAGTACATCATGAGAAATGCTGTACTGGAAGAAACACAAGCTGGAATCAAGATTGCCAGGAGAAATCTCAATAACCTCAGATATGCAGATGACACCACCTTTATGGCAGAAAGTGAAGAGGAACTAAAAAGCCTCTTGATGAAAGTGAAAGGGAAGGGTGTAAAAGTTGGCTTGAAGCTCAACATTCAGAAAACGAAGATCATGGCATCCAGTCCCATCAGTTCATGGGAAATAGATGGGGGAACAGTGGAAACAGTGTCAGACTTTATTGTTTTGGACTCCAAAATCACTGCAGATGGTGACTGCAGCCATGAAATTAAAAGACTCTTACTCCTTGGAAGAAAAGTTGTGACCAACCTAGATAGTATATTCAAAAGCAGAGACATTACTTTCCGACTAAGGTCTGTCTAGTCAAGGCAATGGTTTTTCCTGTGGTCACGTATGGATGTGAGAGTTGGACTGTGAAGCAGGCTGAGTGCCAAAGAATTGATGCTTTTGAACTGTGGTGTTGGAGAAGACTCTTGAGAGTCCCTTGGACTGCAAGGAGATCCAACCAGTCCATTCTGAAGGAGATCAACCCTGGGATTTCTTTGGAAGGAATGATGCTAAAGCTGAAACTCAAGTACTTTGGCCACCTCATGTGAAGAGTTGACTCATTGGAAAAGACTCTGATACTGGGAGGGATTGGGGGCAGGATGAGAAGGGGACGACCCAGGATGAGATGGCTGGATGGCATCACGGACTCGATGGATGTGAGTCTGAGTCAACTCTGGGAGATGGTGATGGACAGGGAGGCCTGGCATGCTGCGATTCATGGGGTCACAAAGAGTCGGACATGACTGAGCGACTGAACTGAACTGAACACAACTGAACCATTAGACATGTAACCATTAGTCATTGTAACCATTAGACATTGTAACCATTGACATGCCTTACAGAAAATACAAGTGCTTTTCAATTTGAAATAATTTGAAAACTTGTAAAAGTGTGAGTCATTGTAAATATAAAAAAATTATCAAATTCAGTATACTTTAATACTATACTCGTCATTTATATATCACTTTTAACTCCCCTATGAAAGTTAAAAGGCAAGGTGTTAAAAATAACTATAGCTACAATGTGTTAATAGATACATTACATATGAAAGATGTAAACTATGACAAATTCATATAATAAAAACGTGGAAAGAGGATAAGTTAAAGTTTGGAGTCATCCAATTCAAATTCTCTTGTTTATAAGATGTTTTATGTAGGCCTTATAGCAACGAAAATAGAACATCTGTGCTGAAAAAAAAAAAAAAAAAAAGCAACTGCTAATAAAGAATGGTATATCCAGCAAAACTGTCCTTCAAAAAACTAAGGAGAAGTACTTTCCTAGAATAACAAAAGTCGATGTTCATCACCACTATAACTACCTTAGAAGAAATGTTCAAGTGAGTCTTTCAAGTTGAAATAAAAGGTCACTAGTTAGCAAAACAAAATTATATGGAAGTATGAAGCTCACTGGTACATATAAATATATAGATAAATATGGGTTGCCATTTCCTTCTCCAGGGGATCTTCCCAACCCAGGAATCGAACCCAGGTCTCCCACATTGCAGGCAGAGGCTTTACCGTCTGAGCCATCAGGGAAGCCCCCATATTATAATAGTGGTACATAAATAACTTTTCCTCTGAAACAGAATTTAAAACCCAAAAATATTAAAAATAGCTATAATATATTATTATAATATAATATGGATATAAAGAATAAATACCAGATATAAATATAAAATGAGGTAAATTTCACATTAATAACACAAAGTGTGTGAGCAAGGAGTAGGGAAATGATAGAATTTTAGTGTTCAAGTGAAATAAAATTATCAATTAAAGATAGAATGTTATAAATTAGAATGATATAAATATAATAAACTTTAAGTAAGTTACATGGTAAAAATAAAGAAAATACATGTAGAAGATAAAGCATGAAAGAGAAAGAACTTAAAGCATGTCACCACAAATACAAAAAAAAAAAATAATAATACAATGGAAAGAAAAACAGCAAGAATGGAAAAGGAAGACAAAAAAGCTATAAGCTGAGAAAAAACAAACAAGCAAGCAAACAAATTGACAGTAGTATGCATTTTATTGTTGTTCAGGCACCAAATTGTATCCAATTCTTTGCTACCCTATGTACTGCAGCAGGCCAGGCTTCCCTGTCATTCCTTATCCCTTGAAATTTGATATCTCCTGAAATTCATGTTGATTGAGTTAATAATGCCACTCAATCATCTCATCTTCTGTTGCCCTCTTTGCCTGCTCTCAATCTTTCCCAGCATCAGGGTCTTTCCCAGTGAGCTGGATCTTCACATCAGGTAGCCAAAATACTGGAGCTTCAGCTTCAGCATCAGTCCTTCCAATGAATATTCAGGGTTGATTTCCCTTAAGATTGATTGGTTTAATCTCCTTGCTACACAAGGGACTCTCAAGGGTCTTCTCTCAAGGGTCTTCTCAAGGGACTTCTCAAGGGTCTTCACAGTTTGAAGGCATCAGTCAGATCCTCAGAGTTCAGCACTCAGCCTAATGGTCCAACTCTCACATCCATACATAACTAGTGGAAAAACCATAGCTTTGACTGCATGGACCTTTGTCAGCAAAGTGATGTCTCTGACTTTTAATATATTGTCTAGGTTTGTCATAGCCTTTCTTCTAAGGAAACAGTGTTCTTTTAATATCATGGCTGCAAGTCAATATCCTCAGTGATTTTGGAGCCCAAGAAAATAAAGTCTGTCACTGTTTCCATTTGTTCCCCATCTATTTGACATGAAGTAATGGAACTTTTCATTCCAATCCCAAAGAAAAGCAATGCCAAAGAATCTCAAACTACTGCACAATTGGACTCATCTCACGCACTAGTAAAGTAATGCTCAAAATTTTCCAAGTCAGGCTTCAGCAATATGTGAACGGTGAACTTTCAGATATTCAAGCTGGTTTTAGAAAAGGCAGAGGAACCAGAGATCAAATTTCCAACATCCGCTGGATCACTGAGAAAGCAAGAGTACTCCAGAAAAACATCTATTTCTGCTTTATTGACTATGCCAAAGCCTTTGACTGTGTGGATCACAATAAACTGTGGAAAATTCTGAAAGAGATGGGAATACCAGACCACCTGACCTGCCTCTTGAGAGACCTATATGCAGGTCAGGAAGCAACAGTTAGAACTGGACATGGAACAACAGACTGGTTCCAAATAGGAAAAGGCGTGCACCAAGGCTGTATATTGTCACCCTGCTTATTTAACTAAAATGCAGAGTACATCATGAGAAATGCTTGGCTGGATGAAGCACAAACTGGAATCAAGATTGCCAGGAGAAATATCAATAACCTCAGATATGCAGATGACACCACCCTTATGGCAGAAAGTGAAGAGGAACTAAAAAGCCTCTTGATGAAAGTGAAAGTGAAGAGTGAAAAAGTTGGCTTAAAGCTCAGCATTCAGAAGACGAAAATCATGGCATCTGGTCCCATCACTGCATGGGAATGGAAGGGGAAACAGTGGAAACAGTGTCAGACCTTATTTTTTGGGGTTCCAAAATCACTGCACATGGTGATTGCAACCATGAAATTCAAAGACACTTATCCCTTGGAAGGAAAGTTATGACCAACCTAGATAGCAGATTGAAAAGCAGAAACATTACTTTGCCAACAAATGTCCATCTAGTCAAGGCTATGGTTTTTCCACTGGTCATGTATGGATGTGAGAGTTGGATTGTGGAGAAAATTGAGCGTCGAAGAATTGATGTGTTTGAACTGTGGTGTTGGAGAAGACTCTTGAGAGTCCCTTGGACTGCAAGGAGATCCAACCAGTCCATCTTAAAGGAAATCAGTCCTGGGTGTTCATTGGAAGGACTGATGCTAAAGATGAAACTCCAATACTTTTGCCACCTCATGGGAAGAGTTGCCTCACTGGAAAGACCCTGATGCTGGGTGGGATTGAGGGCAGGAGGAGAAGGGGACGACAGAGGATGAGATGGCTGGATGGCATCACGGACTCGATGGATGTGAGTCTGAGTGAGCTCCGGGAGATGGTGATGGACAGGGAGGCCTGGCGTGCTGCAATTCATGGCGTCACAAAGAGTCGGACATGACTGAGTGACTGAACTGAACTGAATGGAAGTCTATGACATGATCTAATTTTTTAAATGTTTAGTTTTAAGCCAGCTTTTTCACTCTCCGCCTTCACCTTCATCAGAAGGCTCTTTAGTCCCTCTTTACTTCTTTGCCATTAAAGTGGTACCATCTGCATGGTGACACTAGTATTAAAGAACTCGCCTGGCAATGCAAGATTTACAAAAGACTCAAGTTCAATCCCTAGGTAGGAAGGTCCCCTGGAGGAGGGCATGGAAATCCACTTCAGTATTTTTGCCTAGAGAATCTCATGGGTAGAGGAACCTTGTTTGGTACAGTCAATAGGGTTTCAAAGTTTCAGACATGACTGAAGCAACTTAGCATGCACACACATCTGAATATCCGAGGTTGTTGACATTTCTCCTAGCAATCTTGATACCAGCTTGTGATTCATCCAGCTTTGCATTTTGTATGAGGTACTCTACATAGAAGTTAAATAAGCAGGGTGATATTAGACAGCCTCGACATGCTCCTTTTCCAATTTTGAACCAGTCCTTTTTTCCATGTCCTATTCTAATTGTTGCTTCTTAACCTGCATACTGATTTCTCAGGAGGGAAGTAAGGTTCTCTGATATTTCCATCTCTTTAAGAATTTTCTACAGTTTGTTATGATCTACACAATGAAAGACTTTAGCATAGTCAAAGAAACAGAAGTAAATGTTTTTCTGGAATCCTCTTGCTTTTTGTATGATCCAGAGGATGTTGGCAATTTGAACTTTGGGTTCCTCTGCCTTTTCTAAGTAGTACTTAAACATTTGGAAGCTTTTCATTCACACATTGTTGAATCCTAGTTTGAAGGATTTGGGGCATTACCTTGCTAGTATGTGAAGTGAGTGCAATTGTGTGGCAGTTTGAACATTATTTGGTGTTGTCCTTCTTTGGGATTGAAATGAAAACTGACTTTTTCCTGCTCTGTGGTCACTACTGAGTTTTCCAAATTTGCTGGCATATTAAATGCAGCACTTTCTTTCACAGCATCATCTTTTAGGACTTGAAATAGCTTAGCTGCAATTCCATCACCTCCGCTAGCTTTGGTCATGGTAATGCTTCCTAATGCCCACTTGTCTTCACATTGCAGGATGTCTGGTTCCTGGTTGAGTGATCACACCATCACGGTTGGGTCATGAAGACCTTTTTTGTACAGTTCTTATGTGTATTCTTGCCACCTATTCTTAACCTCTTCTGCTTCTCTTAGGCCCTTGCTGTTTCTGTCCTTTATTGTATCCGTCCTTGAATAAAATGTTCCTTTGGTGTCTAATTTTCTTGAAGCAATCTCTAGCTTTTCCCATTCTGTTGTTTTTGCCTATTTTTTTGCATTGGGCTTCTCTAGCTCAGACAGTAATGTATGTCTTTACCTTTTGGCAGTTATATTGAAGGTAAATGAATTAAACTCTCTACTTAAGGGCCACGGAATTACTCAGCAAATAAATAAACAACACTCAACTACATACTGTCTAAAGGAGATTCACTTATAATAAAGTTCCTACATGAAAAGCCCACAGCTATCTGCATACTCAATGGTAAAAAAAATGAAAAAATTTTAACTAAGACCTGAAACAAGGGATGAATTCCTTTCTTATCACTTCTAGTCAACATGGTACTGGAAATACTAGAAAAGCAATTACATAAAAAAAGAAAAAAAAGTTGACACTCCAATTGGAAAGAAGATGTAAAATTATTTCTGATTGTGGATGACATAACATATATAGAAAACAAAATGCTGCACTACACACACTTTTTAGAACAAAAAAACAAATTTAATGAAGTTGTATATTGCAAAATCAACATAAATATATCAGTTGTCTTTGTATACATTAAGAAAAAAAAAACTGAAAAGGACATAGGGAAATTATCCTAATTACAATGGCATCTAAAGAAAACAAAGCAAAATACTAGGAGATAAATTTAACCAAGGTAATGAACGACTTATTCACTGAAAACTGCAAAGCACTGCTGGAAGAAAAGAGATATCAATGAAAAGATATTCCGTGTCCCAGGATTATAAAATTTAATATTATTAAGATGTCTGTACAACCCAAACCAACCTTCGGATTCCTTCAGATTCCATTCAGTCCTTATCAAAATTCTAATATTTTTGTAGCAACGGGAAAAATCAAATATTTATATGGAATAAACAAGTTCAGTTCAGTTCAGTTCAGTCACTCAGTCATGTCCAACTCTTTGCGACCCCATGAATCGCAGCATGCCAGGCCTCCCTGTCCATCACCAGCTCCCAGAGTTCACTCAAACTCATGTCCATTGAGTCAGTGATGCCATCCAGCCATTTCATCCTCTGTCGTCCCCTTCTCCTCCTGCCCCTAATACCTCCCAGCATCAGAGTTTTTCCAATGAGTCAACTCTTCGCACGAGATGGCCAAATTACTGGAGCTTCAGCTTTAGCATCATTCCTTCTGTTAGGTAGGTAGAACAGGGAAAAGGAGTCCAAAATGGTGGTGGCCACAGACAAGGAAGGGAAAAGCCCGTAAAAATGAAACAAAAGAAGGTCCGAGGACCGGAGTAAGGACCTCAGGTAAAACAAACAATACTCCTGGCTGGCCCAATTTACATAGGACAGGCCTAACACTTGCCTGACACTTCCAAAGAAATCCCAGGGTTGATCTCCTTCAGAATGGACTGGTTGGATCTCCTTGCAGTCCAAGGGACTCTCAAGAGTCTTCTCCAACACCACAGTTCAAACGCATCAATTCTTCAGTGCTCAGCCTTCTCCACAGTCCAACTCTGACATCCATACATGACCACAGGAAAAACCATAGCCTTGAGTAGGCGGACCTTAATTGGCAAAGTAATGTCTCTGCTTTTGAATATACTCTCTAGGTTGGTCGTAACTTTTCTTCCAAAGAGTAAGCGTCTTTTAATTTCATGGCTTCAGTCACCATCTGCAGTGATTTTGGAGCCCAAAACAATAAAGTCTGACACTGTTTCCACTGTTTCCCCATCTATTTCCCATGAAGTGATGGGACCGGATGCCACGATCTTCGTTTTCTGAATGTTTAGCTTCAAGCCAAGGTTTTCACTCTACTCTTTCACTTTCATCAAGAGGCTTTTTAGCTCCTCTTCACTTTCTGCCATAAGGGTGGTGTCTCTGCATATCTGAGGTTATTGAGATTTCTCCTGGCAATCTTGATTCCAGCTTGTGTTTCTTCCAGTCCAGCGTTTCTCATGATGTACTCTGCATTTTAGTTAAATAAGCAGGGTGACAATATACAGCCTTGACGTACTCCTTTTCCTATTTGAAACCAATCTGTTGTTCCATGTCCAGTTCTAACTGTTGTTT